>NC_056680.1:121701241-122914991 GCF_018350215.1 Panthera leo
TGAATGAGGGTGTTGCTGTCCACAGTGATTCCAAGGTTTGAGAAACTGTGCAGGCCTCGGGTGTGCATATATCTCATTGGTAAGTAATTGTGGTTGTTTAAGAATAAAATTAAAGTATCATAGTTTTCTTTCAATTTATGCATATAATTCTTTTCAAATGGCTGCTAAGTTGTTAGAACATAATGCCTAATAAGTTGTGTGAAGCTAACAAAGTAAAAATTGGAAAAGGAAGTTCTTTTGGCTTAGAGTCCTGAGACAAAGCTGCTGAGACGCAGAAAGTTCTGGAATGTCTGCAGATTAAAGCCTTGCTACTCCAAGTGTGGCCCAGCACCTTCCCTGACACCTGGGAGCTCATTAGAATTGCAGAATCCTCTACCAAATCCAGATGGGAAGTTGATTTCTCACCAGGTGAAAGGGCCTCGGGTGATCCTCATACCGTCCCCTCACCCTTAAACTCTGCCTTAATAGAAGCAAAGCCTAGGCCTGCGGGCTCCTTATCAGAGTATCCCCCGGAGTCAGAATTCAGACCCCACCCCTGACGCTTACTAGCTCTGGATCTTGGGGAATATTGTGAACTTTGAGCCTCTGTTTCTTTACCTGTCAAGTGAGAATAATGGCCTATCCTGGTTCTTTGAGGTGGTAATAAAAGTTAAACGAGAGAATATAAAGTGGACCGCCTGGCCCAGAGTAGTCAATAAACAATTGTTTCTTTTTGCTTCCTGGGTCTGTGGCTAGAGCCACAGGCAGGGGATTTATCTTTTTTTTTTTTGTATCTTTGAAAGGTCACAACTGCTACAATTGGCAAGCAATTAAAAACACACTCTCTTCCCAGGTCTTGTTTGCAGGCTCCCTGCCTGGACATGTGTGTAGGTTTGCTTAGGAATTTTATTGTGTCTCTATAATGAGGGCAAACACTGCAAGGGGGCCCAGGGGCAGAGGACTTGTTATGGAGGGGTGTGTGTGTGTGTGTGTGTGTGTGTGTTTGTGTGTGTGGTAAAATACACATAAGTACCATGTTAACCACTTTTAAACGTGCAGTTCAGTGGCATTACGTTGTGCAATCATCACTGGGGTCCAGAACTCTTTTCGTCTTCTAAAACTAGAACTCTGTACCCATGAAGCGAGAACTCCCCACTCCCCCTTCCCCCAGCCTCTGGCAATAACCCTTCTACTTTCTGTCTCTATGAATTTGACCACTCTGAAGTACTTCATGTAAATACAATCTTACAGTATTCGCCTATTTATGACTGGCTTATGTCACTCAGCATAATGTCTTCAAGGTTTATTCATTGTAGCACGTGGCAGAACTTCCTTTCTTTTCAAGGCTGAATAATCATCCTTTTTGCGGATACACAACATTTTGCTTATTTGCTCATCTGTCTATGGATGCTTGGTTGCTTCCTGCTTTTGGTTGTTCTAAGGATATACCCAGAAGTGGAACTGGATCAGATATTTTTAATTTTTTGAAGACTTGCTGTACTGTGTTCCACATCAGCTGTACCATTTTACATTCCTACCAGCAGTCCACAAGGTGTGGGATTTGTTTTTAAGGTTTTTCTCTAAAAGCAGAATGAGGGGCGCCTGGGTGGCTCAGTCGGTTGAGCGGCCAACTTCGGCTCAGGTCACGATCTCGCGATCCGTGAGTTCGAGCCCTGCGTCGGGCTCTGGGCTGATGGCTCGGAGCCTGGAGCCTGTTTCAGATTCTGTGTCTCCCTCTCTCTCTGACCCTCCCCCGTTCATGCTCTGTCTCTCTCTGTCTCAAAAATAAATAAACGTTTAAAAAAAATTATAAAAAAAATAAAAGCAGAATGAATGACCCTGCCTGATAGACAAGGACACATTGTCCCCTATGACTGTGAGGTCGCCAAGCTGGGTGACACTGCCTCACTCCTACTGGATCCGCTGCACATTTAGGGCGGTGCCCGGAGACTAGAGAGGCTCAATACAGGATTGCGGACTCAAATGCAACGTTCCCAGTCAGCGTCTATTCTGGTCTATCCTGGAGACCCTGGTCTCAGAGTGCAGCTTTTCTTCCTACACACCACCGCCACCTGCTGGAGAAAATTCACATTGCAGCGCTAAGGTAGTGCCTTTAATACCCTGCAAACATTCATTTAGAACCTGCATATTCAGGTTTTTGTGATCCTTTAGACAGGTTGAGGCTTAGTTTTGCTTTGTAATTTCTTTTATCAGAAATAAAAATGTCATAGAGTTAAAATAATTGGTGCACAAAAAATGAGTGTGTGTGTGTGTGTGTGTGTGTGTGTGAGAGAGAGAGAGAGAGAGAGAGAGAACCAGGATGACTAATGAGAATAACTTGTATGGAGGGAAGCTCTGTAAAGAAATGGAACATGGCAAAGTGTGTTAATGGTATGAAAAGACACAAGAGGAACAGGAGAGGGCCAGCCTTGAGGCACTTTAAAAGTGTCCATTTAGGGGCACCTGGCTGGCTGGCTCAGTCGGTAATGAGATGCTTGATCACAGGGTTGTGAGTTCAAGCCCCATGTTGGGTGTAGAGTTTACTTAAAAAAAAAAAAAGAAGTGGCCACTTAATGAAGTTGATGTTCCAATTACAACTCATTGTAACAGCTCATTGTAACAACTCCTCTGATTCTGTCCTTAGCTGCAGGAAAAACAATGAACACACCCGCCATTAACCAAGTTTGGTCTCTTTGTATTCATATACAATAAAACTATAACTTTTGAAACCTAGAATCAAGAATTACAGCGTTTCAATAGTTCAAACTGACCTTCCCCAAATAATATTCATTATTCATTCTCTCACATATGAAATATCGCCACTCCAAAGATGTCATAGTACAGAGAAGCTAAAGCCTGAATTTGTATCTGTTTCTTCCACAATAACCATCCCCAAACACTGTGACTTTGGTCATCATTAATAAGAAGAGAAATGAACAGGAGATTTTAAGACTCGCTTGCCTGAGTGGACTATTACATAGGTTGAATAAGAGAATATAAAGCCTGAAAACATAGTAGGTGCTCAACTAACATTTGTTTTCTCATTGGGCTCAAGTTTCCCTCCCAAGTTCCCATCTGTGCCCCACCTCCCCACCCACCCCCCCCGCCCCGGTCTGTATCACTGAGGTCCTACAGATGCCCTGAGTGATGGGATGGGTCCTAGGGGGTTATCAGTTCACACCTCCTAGCGTTCAGCCAGGTGAGCCAGGAAGAGGGATTATGTGAGTTGAGAAGAGGTAAGGAGAAGCAGGGATGAACGCAATCTCATTTCAAAACAGGTGTTGCCTAAAAAGAAACAGTTAGGGGAGGAGGGGTTTCGGAGAGGCCACCCTAAGGGGCCTAGTTTCTATAGTACCGAGCACTTTAAAAGGGGCCTTCAGAGGTGTCAGGAGGGCAGCAGACCCATCGGTCCCTTGGGGAGGTAGTTAGCTGCTAAAGAAGGCAGGGCTTTGGACTCAGGCAGACTGGGGTTCAAACCCAAGCTTCCCCAGTCACCTGCTGTGTGGCCCCATGCAGGACACTGAATGCTCTTAGCCTCCATTTTCTCTTGTTAGAACGGGAACGATAATTCTTATGATGTGGTAAGGATATAAAGAACTAACATATGAAAGCCTGTCCCAGAGAGACCTTCTCATAGGACATGCTCAAAATGTGCTTGTCCCCTTTGGAGAACACTAGCTGCCCTTCCTCATCTCACCCCCCTAACTCCTCATCCACACCCCTATACATGCCCCCCTGCCAGCCCCCATCCTCAAACCTTTGGCCTCCAAACTCAGTGGCAACCTTGTGTGCATGATGTACAATCATCTACTGAGATCTCGTGGGATTCTCAAAGATTTCCTGTTCACTAAGACACTATTGACTGATGTGAGCAATAATTTAGACACACACCACACACGTACACAAACCAGGCTTTCTAGAAGGAATTTTAATAATGATAGCACCTTTAAATGAATAGCATAAAGCCTCACTCAGGCATCAGCCAGCTCAGGGGAAAATTATGAAGAGGATAGGGAGCAAAAAGGCCTTCCCAAAGCCCCTAGAAATCTATGTAATGGGTGAGAGGTAATGGTCTTATTTTAAGAAGGCTCCTGGAAGCACTCATAGTCTTGATGGGAATATAAATAACTATTTATTGAGTACTGACCATGTTCCAGGCACTATGCCATGAGCTTTACATGCATTTGATAATGTCATTCCAGCCACTATTATGTTCACTTAATCAATAAGGAAAGGGTTGTTTGAAAGGTCATATAGCTAATAAACCAAGGGCCTGTGAAGTAAGTCTGATGATGGGGGTGTGCTAGGGTGCCCAGGCACTCACAGGAGTCCTCCAGAAGTAAACCTAAAAGCCCGCTCACGGTGCAGCACGGCTTCTGAGCCCTCTGACCACCCTGCCTCATCTCCCTCGTCTCAGTGTGCAGCGTTGCTCTGGGTTGTGATCTTGACTTACATGTGACCACAAGCCTCTGCTGATGTTGTGAGATCCCAACTAGCTCCGCCCACCCAGGACCATGACCCAGAAGCTGCCCCTACCTGCTGGGTTCCTGCCCCACCTTATCCCCGGTCTTGGCTACTAGCTGACCCAAACGAAGCAGAGGGAACAAGGCATGCAAATGCCGGGAACCCCAGGACTGTTGTTATTTCCAGCTGCTCATGGAGCATGTGTGGGAGGGGCAAAGAATGAAGGCAAGGCAAGAGGCAGGCAGGCACAGATCTCAGAAGGCACCTAAGGTCTTCTTAGGCACTCAGACAGTGTTCTGAAAGCAATGAGAAGCTGGAGTTCTTAGGCAGGAGAAGTGACTTGATGACCTTGGTAACGAAAAGTATCTCTCTGGTAGTTTTAGTGGCTATGACTTTGAATTTTATCCATCAATCCATATATTTATTCCTTAACCCGGTAGACTGCTTCTAGGTGTCTAACACAGTCTGTAATAAAATACAAATAACATTCATCTTGGGAAATGGAACTCAATTTGTGAGTTGATTTAAAAATAAAACATTCTCCTCTTTGTTAAGAGTTGTGGGTTCTCCATCTGGGTTGTCATAGAATGGAAAGTAATAAGTTTACCTATAAATAAAAGAACAAAGTTATCTGAAATTAGGGAATTTTATAAATGGGAACAAACAGTAGAGATATTCTAAGTCAATGGTTCTCTGCATTATTATTTAAAAAGTTCCACTTTCATATAAGAAAACTTAGACTTTTGGAAAGCATTGTTTGAAAAAAATGCATAACAAAAAGTCACCATGAATTCTACGATATTAAAGGCATATTTTACTATTTGCAATACCACCCACAAAGATTAAGAAATGTGTATCTTCATGTGAATATAGATATGTGTGTATATGTGAGTGATATGCCTTCCTCTTGTAAAGTCTTTGTATATAAATCAAGTTTTATCCAGTTAATGATAGGGAGTAAAATAAAATATTAAAAACCATAACATAACTCTAGAGGTATTTTAGAAAGAAGCAGAATCCATCATCTAAAGACCAGCAGACTTGCCCCTTCCCTTCACCCCAAAATACAAACCCTAAGGCGCAAAGACTCTGATAATACATTTGGGTCAATTTATCACCAACCAGAATCCACAAGATATAACAGGAAGTAAAACTTTGCACATTTTTGATCCCACCGTTGGCAGAAACTTGAAAGTAAACATTGTTTGTTGAGGGGGGTGCTAGCTTCTGAAATAGACAGCCCCAAGTCTCAGTGGGTTATTACAGGAAAGGATTGTTTCCTGTGACGCCACAGTGCCGTGTGGGTTGCTGGGGGAGGAGACTCCTACCTCTACTCAGTCATTCAGGCTCCTTCCATCTCATGGTTCCACCAATCCCTAGGGCTTCAGGCCCCTCCACTGCACCCACTGCATGCAGCAGCTGGTGAGGCCACAGAGAAATTGTTGAGAATTGTACAGAAGGTTTGGGGAAAGAGTTGGAGAAACATACATCACTTTCCCTGCATTCTATTGGCCAGAAATTGGTCATATGACCGACTTGATTGCAAAGGATTCTGAGAAAGGAAGTCTAAGCATCTGGCCAGCAGAAAAGGAAACCGGTTTGGCAAACTGTCTGCTCTGGCCCTCCTCAGCTCCCCCCACTAAATATGTAAAATCCTAGAATTGATATTCTCATCCAAACAGGACCAAGCAGGCTCCAGCTAAGAATTTCAAAAAGCAGTCCTCAAGATGAGACATGCCAACCATGTGTATCGCAAAGACTTTCCAAGAGGCACATGGATGCAGGACACTTTAAATGACTCATCTTCCCAGCTTAACTCTACTCTGTCCCCTAAAACTGAGCTGCCTGAGAACTGGTCTGCGTGTTTACATGAATTTCCATTTTCCACCTTACTCTGCAGAGGGAAGGCCCACCATAAAACATGAGTTAACCGTGGAAGCCTCATTTAAGTGTGAATCAAGGCCTTCTGTCTTGAACTTTTTGCTGTGACAGGTCAGAACGAGGCATGTGAACTCCCTTTGTGTTGCTTTCTTGGAACTCCCTTTCTTTAGGGGATGCAGGCAACGAAGTCACCCACCACCCTTCTCTCTAATGTGCCCCAAGAAAAGGATGATATCGACAAAGGCATGCTGTAATTGTTGTTTCTATTTTTCCAAGTGGTGAATGGCCAACATGTAGACTCATCATTGATGAGTCTAGGTGAAACTTCTTGGTGTACCTGAAAAAATTGAGCCAGTGAGTGACTCTAATGCCTGGCTTAGAGATCCTTTTCAACCCACATCATTTCCACTTTTTCACTGACAACAAAGTTGAAATAGGTCCTATTTAAACTGTCAGAATAACTATTTTGGGGCTAGATTACCAGTGTATATTTTTGGCACATTACCCACACGAGGTTCAAAGATTTAAGGAACATAACTATAATAAAACTTCGTCTATTTCCATATCCTTATTTCTGTGAACCAGTTTTCCTCAAACACTTGTTTCAATGCCCAAAATGAGAGTATATCATTCCAGCAATAAATAACATCCATCAATGGATCCATAATCTAATGAGGAAAAAGACCTCACTGTCTCATTAGGAAACACATTTCCATCAAAATTATACATTTGATGACTAATAATGTTTTACCAAAATTTATAATATAATTATGTTGTTTTGATCTATTTTGTTGTAATCATAAGTTCACATAATCCTCACCATTAAGCATAGTCCCTATGAGAATTTGTGATTAAATATCTTTTAATCTCAGATTTTGTGGTGCTGGGACTTTTTACCTTTTGGGTTTTTCTTTCTTTGTATTTTGTCTTTCCTAGATATCATTTATGAGAAGTTTGGAGAGTTTACATGAAGTGGTGGTGACTATATTAAATGGTTTTGTCTTAATTTTACATCTCTTATGAGTTCCATAATATCTCTTACCTGATCATTTTTCAGTCCCTTACCATATTTTCACCCTCTATTGTTTTTTTAAGTTTTAGCCTTTCCTGCTCTAAACCTAAATTCATCCAATTTTCTCACTATTATCATTTTTCTCATTTTTTAAATTAATAAGGTCTGTTAAGCTCTTGTTTTGTTTTCCCTTCAATTTTAT
Organism: Panthera leo; assembly: GCF_018350215.1. NCBI lineage: Eukaryota > Metazoa > Chordata > Mammalia > Carnivora > Felidae > Panthera > Panthera leo. The sequence continues at coordinate 121,708,780 of NC_056680.1, forward strand.
TCTACTCTATTTTTAACTACTTCGTATCTTATTTTTAATCTTCAGCTTCAGGCTTATCTTCAGTTATTTTCATCAGTTATTCGTTTTCGTCTTTAAGATTCTTCTAGCCGGTGACTGGCTTTACAGCAGCCCACAAACAGCAATAGTTTCTCTTCCTTCTTGGCAGTCGTGCCTATATTCCCCCAGATGTGGCTCGTCAGAGGGACCAAGAAGAAATGAGCTGAGCCAGGGATGATGAGGGATTTGTTAAGAATTTGGTAGGACTAGAGAAAGGGATCTGGGGTGGGAAATGGCTGCAAGGGATACTGGAAAGGAAGGCGGGGGCAGGGGGACAGGTTATATATATATATATATATATATATATATATATATATCCCAATTCTGGGCCTAAAGCATTCCCCAGAGCTAACAACTCTTTCTATTCTGAAAACACTTTATTCACAGCTGGAGCACAGCCCTCACTTATCACATTGTTTGGTAGTTATTTGGTCATAAAGCTACGTTCCCCACCGGATGAGAGCTCCTTGGGGACCAAGGACTATGACTCCGCCAGAGTTGCAAATTCCCAGAACACAGCACAGTGAAGGTATTCAATCAATATTGTCCAATAAAACAATGAAAGAATGGTACTCAAAGCCAGGAACAAGAGGCATGAATAAAGAAAATGGAAGTGGCATGGCGTGTGTATGTACATTCCAGGACAATGAGAGCATGTCCCCCATACATTCCACTAAGAAATCAATAAAGAACAAACATGGCACAGGACTTCTGTTTACACAGGAAAACCCTAAGTCCCGCTGCTCTGTGGCTATCAATCGGTTGTTAACATCAACTAAGAAGCCAACATCTTCCTAAGGTCTTACTTGATGATGGCTCTCTAGACTCTACAGTTTCTGTTCTTTTAATAACTACAAATGTCTTATGAATCAGGACTTTAGGGATTATATTTCAACTGAATTCAAGACATGCTTCCCAGTCTTCCTTCACTGAAACACTGCTTTCAGTAAGGTAAGGGCAAGTAAGGGCAGTAAGGTAAGGGCAAGTAGATCATGAACATTTCAAAATTATGTAATGTGATCCTCCGGGAATGTCTAGCTCTAAGGCAAATCTGAGCTCCTGACCAGCAAATCAAACTGTTAATTGTGTGTCTTATAAACCACATGCGCAAAATGGAACAACCAGTTTCCATTCTGTCCCCAGATGCTTCCTCTTCACCTCTCCCGTCCATCCTGCCCTTGAACTCTCCACCTCAGCAACCATTGCCTTCATTGCCCTCACTCATGCAGATAGCCCTCCCTCAACACTCCATCCCTGTTCTGTTGATTCTACTTTTCAAGTCAGAATTAACCCTACCTACCTTGCTGTTTCCAATGTCATTCCTAGTCTGGCCTCAGTTCCCATCTCTACGGTCTCCTTATTAGCTTTCTGGTTTTTTCTCTTTACCCCAACTCATTCTCCATCCTCCAGCCACAGCAATCTTTATCAAATAGGAACTTTATCCTGCTGGAAACTTGGTAAAAAAATTTTAAACCTTCCCTCCTTCCTCTACATCCTCAATCTGCCTCTGTGACCACTACATGATTCAGCCCTTTCCTATTCAGAGAGGTTCATCTCATGCCAGCCTCTCGATTGGTCACAGTGCTCCTATAATATGGGCCTTTTTGCATTTCACCAAGTGTATGCTTTCTGTTTATGCACTTTCCATTCTTCTACCCACTCTTAAGTCTCTTATTTTCTTCAAAATTTTTGATGTTTTTATTTATTTTTGAGACACAGAGAAAGCATGAGCAGGGGAGAGAGAGCGAGAGAGAGGGAGACAGGAGCCGAAGCAGGCTCCATGCTGGCAGCAGAGAGCCAGATGTGGGACTCGAACTCACGGAGCCGTGAGATCATGACCTGAGCCAAAGTCAGATGCTTAGCTGACTGAGCCACCCAGGTGCCCCCCAACCCTGTTTCAGTTCCTTAATTCCTACCTGTCTGTCAGGTGCCTGCAACTGCCCTCCTACAGCAAGTAAGACGAAGGGGGCAACAAGAGTGTAAGCAGAAACGTTTTCTTGTGTTTTTAATGGCGACAACAACTGAAGTGAAAAGATCATATTGGCCCTGGACAACTGCCTAGAGAATGCAGTGCGTGCACACACACACACACACACACACAATTCTGTCCTGCAAAAAAGTAAAACGAATATTTAAGCACCTTGGTGAAACTTTCGGGGAAGCAGGGTCTTTAATTTAGCTAGGAATAGGCTTCAGAAATAGCAAGAGAAATAGTAACTTAACAGTAATTCAGAGAAATAGTTTATCTTTCTCACAAAACAGTTAAGTTTCAAGAAATCAGGCCAAGGATGGTGTAGTGGTTCAATGATACCATCAGGAACACGGACCCTTTCTATCTTTCTGATTCCTTAGGGTCAGCATGTCGGATTTTATTTCCATGCTCCCCATTGCCTCGCGGACCCAAAATGGCTGCTGTACCTCCCAGCTAAAGTCAGTATTCCAGGAAAGAAGAACTGGAAGAAGCAGCTTTATATTTCATCAGCAAAAACCGTGTCACCTGACTGCCCTTAAATTAAAGAAAACTGGGCAACTGAATGTTAACTTTCACAGCTTCTGTAGCAAAGACAGGGGGGAAAGGGCTTGGAAACGAAGGTGGTGCCAGCATGCTAGCATACTAGGGATAATAAACAGAAATTAATGGTGATGTCATTAAATGGCAATGCAATGAAATGGCGCTATAAATAATAAATTGTTATTTATTTTCATATATAAATGTCATGGATATTGTCAACTTAGAGTTCTATCTTTATTATTTTAATATTTATTTATTTGGGAAGACAGCAACCAGGGGAGGGGCAGAGGATGCATAACAGGCTCTGCGCTGACAGGCTGACCGCAGTGAGCCCAACGCAGGGCTCGAACTCACAAACCGCGAGCTCATGACGTGAGCTCAAGTCAGACGCTCAACCGACCAAGCCACCCACGTTCCCCAAGCTCTGTCTCTATTATAGTTATCAGGATTTCTACAATTTGTCTCCCAATATTTCCTCCAACTACATTTTCTTCATATTTAAGGCTTTATATATATAAATTATATATAATATATATAGTCCTAACAATAAAGCTATTCAAGAACCTAAGCCTTGTGTTTGATAATAGTATAAACATATACAGAAATGTAGCAGCACGATCAGAACAAGAATGGTATTTGCTGCAGTTTGACCTTTTGAATCTAAGAATTCATCCAGCTAAAAACCATCCCCACTAAAGATGCCCTGGAACCCAGCAAACAGCTCATGCCTCTAAAAGACACCGGGTGGCAGTGCAGCATAAGAAGTGAGTAGATTCCAGTCTGGTAACCTGATTCCACAAAATTAATCAGTACCATTTTTGAATGTGTGCCTTACCTGGCTGCTTGGACTACCCGTTCATCATGGCTTCGACTTCCTTTCCAGAAATGAGCGAGGCAGGATGCGCTTTTAGTGATACGGGTTTCATCTGGTTATTAACATGCAAATTCTTTTTCAGCTGGAAGACTGTTGACTGACAATACAACTGTGTTGTCTGATACCACATCACCCCTGGCATTCTTAGCCTGTTTTAGGAAATGATGAGATCACACTCTGATATTTGTTTCCAAAATTCTGGATCACGTGGGAGCTCCACGGGCAGAGATGTTTGTGGAACAGAATGGCCTACGTGAGCTACCTACTTTTGAGGGTGAGACTCTAAGGTCTAGAGCTATATTCCATTATTCTCTAGGAATTTTGAGTCTGCAGGTGAAACAGAGACACATATGAACAGCCAAGTAGGGTGTTTTTCTTTTTTAGAAAAGTACAACGATACTTCAATCTTTAAACGTACATTTCTTTTTCTGCATCAACTGAGATTTTGACATCTGAGAAGATATTGAATCAGCAGAGAATTAGAGTAAAGGCAAAACTAGGTTATTTCTTCATCCAGGGATGATACACTGACTTTAAAAGAATAGAAATGCCAACGGATTTCAACCAATTGCATGGAGCTCTGTGTTGGGAAGGCTTTTCAGGCTGGGTCTGGACTTGGTGAGAAGAGGTGCACTGACTGACTAGTAATGTCTGTCGTAAGTGAAAAGAGGAGATGTGGTAACATATTTGTCACATACTGACACATTTTCTTTTTTTTTTTTTTTAATTTTTTTAACGTTTATTTATTTTTGAGACAGACAGAGACAGAGCATGAACGGGGGAGGGGCAGAGAGAGAGGGAGACACAGAATCGGAAACAGGCTCCAGGCTCTGAGCCGTCAGCACAGAGCCCGACGCGGGGCTCGAACTCATGGACGGCGAGATCGTGACCTGAGCCGAAGTCGGACGCTTAACCGACTGAGCCACCCAGGTGCCCCACACATTTTCTATCTCTATTTACTCTTGTTCGGTGCCATCTTCAGCCATTACATTTTTGAGGATCTATTTTATATGAACCACTTTGTTGGTTGCCATAGCAAACACAAATATGAAAAAGTGTGTGTGTGGGGGGGGTGGTCTTTACTCTCCCCAAAATGATCATATGGTAAGAAATAATTAAGATCTATGTAATTTGAGGCAGAATCACTGAAGTGTCACGAGGAAGCAAAAATAGATCATTCTGAGGGTTAACCAGGGCAAAAGACCAATTCTAGTCAAAGAGATCACAGCACATGACCCAGAGAAGATGACATTTTCTGTTGGGTCTTGAATAACGAAGATTTTCATAAGGACAATAGGTGTAGAAGGAGTTACATAAAAAGAATGATGTGAACATACAGGAGAATAGGCCTGGTTCAGTCAGGAAACAGTTCCATGTGAAGGTGAGTGTAGGTGACAGATGTCACTTCATGAGGAGCTTGTCTTCTGGAAAAGGCACAATTAATATATTCTCCACATATTCATTCACTGAACAGAATCACCACCCAGTGATATCTTTATGCCTTTACGGCTTAGAATGCTTGAATTCAAATGCTTTGGCATTCATCTGACCTCTGATTATGGCCGGGGAGAAGGAGGGAAAGGGAGAGCTTGTACAGGATACTAGAACACCCAAACGTCTCTGTAAACTTGTCAGCCGTCACGGACAGGCGTTGAATCTCAGCCTGTAAGGAGCCCACTGGATGAGACAACAGTCAATTAAACTCCAACAGGGGAGTATGCTCATGGCAGACTTGCTCTTCATGTTTGTCTTGATAAAGCCTCTACCACTGGCCATTAGAAGTCAGTTTTTCTGGAGCTAGGAGGTGTCTGACATGCGAGGGAATATCATTTCCTGCTACTAAAAGCCATAATTATTAAGGAAGAAATCTGGAACTGGTTAGCAGAATTCCAGAGAAGTGTCAGTGAGAAGAGTGTGAAAACGATTTGGAGAAATAAAAAAGATAAATGACTTTGAGAATGGGTGACTAAAAAAAATGGAGGTAGTAGCAATAACAGAAATATAGACATCAGGAAGATCACAGTTGCAAAAGAATCCGGGAGTGAGGCTTAGGGTACCTTCAAGACATTGGGATGGAGAAGTCCATCTCAGAGTTGGGAATGCTTGTGTAGGCTTGAGAAAGTGATAGGGACAGATTTGTGGAGTTAGAAATCAAGCTGATGGAGTTGGTGCTTAAAATCCTAAGAAAAGATACAGTTTATTGGAAGAAATCTGAGGAGAAGAAGGCTGATGGCTTGATTTGGGGAAAAGTCCCGTGAGGAGGAGGAGTAGCCAACTAGTCAGGCAGTTAAGTAAAGAGATAAAAGACAAATCAGGAGAATGCAGGGCTCATAGGCAAATGGAGGAGAGTTTCTAGACGAAACGGTGTGGGCAACAATGTGAAAGCCTCCAAAAAATTCAAAGGGAGCAAGCCTGTGGAAATGTCGTTGTGCTTAGGCAGTTTGGATATCTATCTATTTGATTGTTGAATTTCATCGCTGGTTTTCTATGAAAATCAAATGTAAGCACGTTCTGGCAGTAGAAAAAGGATACAGTTCCGTTGGTTTTACAGAGGAAGAGAAATTATATCTTCCTTTGAGATATCAGGGATGGATAAGAGGATGGCATAGAGTCAGATACCCACAAAGATCAGAAGCAAAATAATTAAGGAATGTTTTTCCTCCATGGACTGTATTTTCTTAATGCTGCAGTAGAGAGGATGGGGAAAAGGAAGCAGGAAGTTGAGGAAAGAGCCATCCATTTGGATTAACTGATGAGAGGTCAGGAAGATGCATTCAATGAGCAACGGTCCTTGAAAGGCTGATCTGCAGGTGTGTGAGTGGTCACGTTAGCTCAGTTGTAGGGCTTCTCTTACCAACGCTTCATGACATAGGTTCAATAAAGAACACAACACTGGCCCAAGATGGAGAGGGACACAACCAGTCTGTGTTGGGAACAATCATGCTATCGTTGTTGGTCCTGGATTCTGTATTGGAACCACATGAGAGCATCGTTGAAGGACAGAGGATGCATAATGCGGGCGAGCAGGCTCAACAAAGAGGTACAGCAAGTCTGCAAGCAACATGACATGTGGAAACAATATATAGTCCTGTAATCAAAGGACCACGACTAAATCTCCTCTCTACACTTTTCCACTAGCTCTGCAAACGTTCTGTAACAATTTAACCCTTTGAATCTCAATTTATTGATTAGCAATAAGGACAATAAGTCTTTCCACACAGGTTTATTAAGAGTTAAATATATCATTAGTACATGTTCAAGTGCTTTAGACCTGGTGGGTACTTAAAAAATACTAACCAAATTTTACAATCTACTGTACTAGAGCAGTATAATGTAATTTCGGGTTTTAGCCGCCATAATCGGACATATTTGTCTCTGTTGTTACATTTACTTAATATCCTTTTACCATTGGGTCTTAAAGTTTGGAATCTTCTTATACCCAGTGAGTCATAAAAGATGAATTGTTTCTATAATGGCTGGTTTCTAGGCAAGGTGCTTCTATAAGCACTGGTCAGCTGAACCTCTTACTCAGGTGCACAAAACAAAGTATGCCATAGAACGTTCGCAGAGAATCCAGAGAACATTAAAATACACACTTGAATACAGTATTCTGTAGCTATTATCACTTGTCATTCCCCAAAAGCAGTTTTTCATTTTCTTTAAATATAACAAAAGTATAATGAATGCTCATAAATCTCCTAAACGAGTCTTTAAACAATTCCACCAGGAAAGGCCTACTATCTACGTCTATGATACAGCAGAATCTTCCCGGGCCCCAACTGGCCTCGCTGTGGCACCCGAGGCTATGCCAGGGTCAAGCCTGGGGCCAAGTAACTAATCTTTCACCCACCCCCAACTCCCAGTCCTAACACATCCTCACATTTAACTTAATTTGACAGACTCCCAATGAATCAAGATGTCGACCCAACAGTTTTTTTTAATTAAAAATGGATCAAAGAGGGTGTAATTGATGAAGTGAAGTTGGCAGTCAATGGGAAAATGAATTTAAACTTTGCAGATAAATGGGTGGCCTTCCATCTGTCTTAGGACATGGATCTTTATGGAAATCCCATACTTAAAAAATAGTCGTTATCAGCCATCTCCACTTTTCCTCTCTACCTCACAGGGATTAGAAATCGTAACAGTAAGAGTGCTGGAGTGTCTTCCCCATTTCAAAAGCTCAATGGATAAGATCATGGTAAGGCTTAAGTGGCTTGTGGTAAAAAGAGGTAGGAAGAGAAGGAAATTAGTATTCTCTCAACCCCTATTAGTGACAGTCACTGCCCCCTACCCATCTGAGGTTAGTATTACAACTAGATGGAAAAACAAAAACAAAACAATACCTAGGGACTTATTCTGGCCAGAAGTGGGGTGGGAAGAGGGAGGGACAGGCAGATTTATACTGCTCTTTTCTTACAGGAACTGGTCCTGCCTAAGAATTAGATTATATTACAAAGAAAAAAAATACCATTCTGAAGCTTCTGTCAGTTCTTTGTGCTTATAGAAGCAGGACCCAGAATAAATGCGCTTTGTTTGGCAGAGTGAGTTCATAAGCTTTAAAAGTGCCACGGGGCGCCTGGGTGGCGCAGTCGGTTAAGCGGCCAACTTCAGCCAGGTCACGATCTCACGGTCCGTGAGTTCGAGCCCCGCGTCAGGCTCTGGGCTGATGGCTCGGAGCCTGGAGCCTGTTTCCGATTCTGTGTCTCCCTCTCTCTCTGCCCCTCCCCCGTTCATGCTCTGTCTCTCTCTGTCCCAAAAATAAAAAATAAAAAATAAAAAATAAAAAAAATAAAAAAAATAAAAGTGCCTTAAACTTGTGTGGTGTAGGGAGTGAGAGAGATGGATTGCTCTGTACATTCATAGGAATTTAAAGTTCAAGAGCCGGTGGGGGAGGTCTTGGTAGAAGGAGAAATCCAAGAAGATGCAGGCAAATCTGTGTCTAAGGAAGAAACAGCCATGAAGAATCATCCACAAAGGGAGACAAGCTGATACTGCTATTGGATTTTTAATTTACGTATTTCCTGCTGCTGTGCCATCATCCTAAACTTCCTGGGAAAGTCCGTTCTACACAGTAGGCTTGTATCGGTGGAACTTGGAAAAAACAAAGGGATGGGGTGCGGGAAAAGAGATGGGGTGAACAGGAAGGGACGAAAGACAGAACTGTAGGAGTAAGAGGCCAGGGGTGAACAAGGGTTCAGCGAAGTGCAAGATGAGAGCAAGAGGCAGCCACGACAGATAAAAGACGGAAGCCCAAGAACTCCAAGGGTGCAGGAGACACAGGTGAAGGGAGCATGGGATGAGGGTGGGCTGTCGGGTTTCCAACTGAATGTTGAAATGCATGTTAAAGATTGAGATGCAGGGTGAGGCAGAAACTGGTACCTGGGAGAACAGGCAGGTGGGTAAACATCACTAATTAAATCATTAACATCTTTTTACTGAAGGTAGAGAATATGAACAACCTATCTGATGTCATAAAACTAGTAAGGGACATTGCTCTCAAACTCAAAAGCCTAACTTCTTTTTACTACACTCCACTCTTTCTCCAAGAAATAATAGAGAATATTTATTGATATTGTTACCATATGTTTAGCCCTGGTACTGTGATAGGTGTTTCTACCCCCAAAGTGCCTGTTCTGAACTGCTAACTATACAGCTTAGCCTGGAATAATATAAACCAAGTTGATAACACAGGTGTTTACCTACAGACTAGCTGGTATTACGGGTTACTCATATTAACAAATTAATCGATTGGGTTTGTGGTATAGGAAGAAGGGGGTTTAAAAAAACCCTACCACCTATACAATCAGGAAGCCAATTGAAAAGTTTAAATTATGCTATTCATCTTGACAAGATATTCAGGACTAAATAGTGTCAAGGATAGGGAAAATCTAATGCTTTTCAAATGAATCCCAGAATTCTGAAGATGAAAAAGGTGACTCATACAAGAAAATCCTTGAAAAGCATCTTTTTATTTGCTGTAAGAATATAATCTGGCATTTGTATACAATCCATCACGCAAAAACAAAAACAAAAAAAAACACATGGTAGGTATCTTACAAGCAATGAGGAATCTCAGTATCTGAATTCAATCAAAATATTAGGCAAAGCTGAAAAATAGCATCTTGGGATAAAACAATACAGAAAATTCTGCCCTAGGATCATGGCTTCTAACGTCAAGAAGCACAGTCAAGAAAGCACAGCCACGTTGCTATCTCAATGCCTAAGACTGAAAGTATTGAAGGACAGATGAGAAACATCACTGATGATCCACTGGGAGCAAGGAGGCCAGTACCCCATGGGCAGTTTCACTGTTTGCTTAATGGCTCTGTGAAGCAGGCACTAAGGCACCCGTATACAAACAGGGAGGAAGTACCTGTTGAGCTAAACTTCTTCGGGCAGAATAGACGCTCTGAGCCTGCAGAAGGATCCCTTCGCTCAGGGACCAAGCAGGGAGTTAAGAATTACAATTGCTTTCCTAACAAAAAGTCACAGTGATTTTTCTTTTTGTATAGTAATTAAATTTTCCTGAAACACCATCGTAAACCATGTTATAAATAAATTGCTCACTAGCATGATGGGCACTAAACTCTGGAGCTGGCTCAACTTGCATAACTGTGGTTTACTAGAAGTGAACTGTGGTGAAAGAGAGAAGAGAACACTAAACCGTTTGCAGTCAGACTCCAAAGGCTAGACTCCAGACTCCAGACTCCAGACTCCACAGCTTCTTCTTTGCAGGGGTGCCTGGGAGTTTGTTTTTTCTTTTTCTTTTTCTTTTCTTTCTTTCTTTTTTTTTTTTTTTTTTTTTTTTGGATGTGGAATGCTTGTAATTACATCTGTTCTGTTCCTATTACTCACTGAGTTCAGCAATAACAATCCACACCTACATTACCCTCAATGTCCACCACAAAAGGCAGAGTGGGTATTATGAGTCCCACTTTCTAGTTAAGTAAACTGAGGCTTTTAAAGATTATGCCGTTAGACCAAGGCATGCAACTAGTTATAGACGGGACAGGACTGGAGATCAGAACTGCCTGACAACAAACCTAAAGTTTTCCACTGCACCAGACCATTTCTAAAGGGATCAAAAGCTATTTCTGGCCTTGAAAGATTCCTTCCCACTTTGTGTGATTTTAGTCCCAAAGTAAAAACTCTAGGAGAGATTCAGAAGAGCTAAAAATGCCACAATGGAGAGAGGTGAGTTATTGACTTCCATTCCTCCAAGAGCTAAGAGCAACTGAGATCCCAAAGGGCTCAGCTATATGGTCTGCCGGGAAGATTATCCGAAATTTAACTTAAAGGTATCTCCAACTTTATGGAGAAAAATCTGCAAATTACGGATTTAAATTAGGTTCAGCAATTTACATCCTCCTGCCCCAGGACCACAAGACTTCTCCTGGGGTAGATCTCAAACCTGGAGTCTCTGAGGCATGGGCATCTCATTGATTTCTAGAATTGTCAACTGTAAGTGAAAGTAACAAATTAGAAGTAGAGCCAAAATGCATCTCCTGCAAACTCTCAAATTTCAAAAGGTACGAACCGAGGTGACTGTGTGAGCATGCCACGAAAACCAAAGCATGTGTCTTTATTTTTAACTTGTATCTTCTCTGTGAAGCCTCTGTTCAGAATTACCTATGAACTCTATTCATCGGTCTTCTTTTCCACCTGTGATTGTTACGTTCAGAAACACAACTTTTATCTTCAATGCATTTCCTTTGGAAGTTACATATTTACCTACATTTTAAATATTATAATAATCACCATATTTAAGAAATGCATATGCAAAAACACCTTTTTCTACTGTATTTAAAATTGGAAAAGATGTTTTAAGACTTACATTTCTTAAATACAGTGATTATTAAACCAATATTCTTACTGGGGCAAGTCAACTTCTAGGGATGAAAGAAGTGTCAGTGGGAGGGATTCCATGTTTTCTAAAGAGGTGGCATTATTTTAATTTGGGTTCTATTTAGACTTTGAAAGATCTATACAAATATAAGCCACATGAGACTAACCTCTTACTCCTGGAGTCTCCACTGACTCCCAAATCCAGTAACGGTTGGGTCCATAACAGAACAAAGGGGAAAATCACATACAGGCTTCACTTTGCCTCGGTGGAGTCAACCACGAAAGCACCAGCCCCCAAGGCTTCCAACGGTCTTGGAAGCACATCCCACTGTGGCCGGTGAGTGCTGAGAGGCAGGGGAGTGGGTCTCTCCTTCACTCCCTCTCTTCCCCTTGACCTATTTCCTGTTCCAGTTATGTGAGATATTCTGAATCTTTTTCATTTTGATCCTCTGATCCAGCATCTTGTACCTCGCAGGATGCTCGTCAGTTTTCTTTGGGACCGAAGGTGCGTAGGAGCTAGACGCATAGGCAGGGCGTTTAAAATGACGTAGAGGAGGCTTGATGACTGGAGGCCATGCAAAGGAAGACAGACAACCATTAGCCTCGCCAATGACACGGCACAACCTAACTACTGTGGGCAACTTGCTCTCCCCTAGACCTGTCTGTTCTCTGTAAAACCAGGAAACAAACAAGTTGGATCCTCACTGGGAATCTTACTGCAGGTAGATGAATAAATAACATTATCACCCTCGTCATTTACTTAAAATAAATAAAGAGATAGACAATGGGAGCAAGGAGGCCAGAGATAGACAATGTACACAACCTAGAGATAGACAATGAGGATTCCAGAATACAAAGCTTCTCTGACAACGAACGAATGGAGTTCAGGAAGTGAGTGGGAGCAGTGGTATCACTTTGGGGAACAGCAAAGTAAACACAGGTGAGCAGAGTCATACCATGATTCAGCATTTAGCACTGTGTGTAAGCTTCCAGGCTTGCAAAGTGGCAAACAATCTCGAAGCGCTAATAAAAAGTACATCACCGGGAAAATATTTGCCAAACACACACAGAAAGGTCTAGTGTCCAAAATGTTTTTTGAAAACTCTTAAAATCCAGCAAAAGGAAATAAACAACCCACTTTACCTTGGAGCAAAAGATCTGAACTGACTCCTCACCGAGGAAAATATGCATATAGCAAAAAAGGCACAGGAAAAGAGGCTCAACAATTTATGCCATTAGGGAATTGCACATTACAAGAGCAATGATATACACCACACACCTATTAGGATGGGCAAAATCCAAAACAAAACTGATGACACTGCTGGCGAGGATACAAAGTGTCAGAGCCACTTCGGAAGACAGTTTGACAGCTTCTTACGAAGCTAGACATAGTTTTACCGCACGATCCAGACATTCTGCTCCTGGGTATTTACCCCACTGATTTGAAAACCGGTGTCCACATAAAAACCTGCATATGAATTTTATAGAAGTTTATTCATCATTGCCACAGACTGTAAGCCAAGAACTCCTTCAACTGGCTGTCCATGTTGTAGACCATCTACACGACGGGATATTATTCAGTGATGAAAAGAAATGAGCAGTCAAGACACATAAAGACATAAAGTACTAAAGTGATTCCTCCTCCTCTGCTCCCCTGTGCTCTGCCCCCCACCACCCGCCCCACCTCTTCCCTGTCTCGGTCCCACTGGAGAGTACTCTGTGATACCATGTAAAAATGAATAAAGGTAAAACCAGGTTAAATGATAATCACAAACAGATGAGATAGAACAATCAGGTAAAAGGTATGAAGGACAGAGCAGGTGCTGAGCCATTTCCTCAAACACTAGTTCTCAGTGAGGCGATTGTACTAACATGTAAAAGGCCAGGAAAGAAAGGTAATACACAGTTGTGTCAGCGTGGAGGGCTAAGATTAGGGGACAGATCTACCAAACAAGAGGTTACCTTTGTGAAAACCAGTTTCACATACCTCTTCCAATATGATCATGCAAAAGATCAGAACTTAAACATACAACTTAAATATACCATCATAGGGGTTAGTGAACTTCCGGTACATTCTTAAAATATACTACTGTGATACTATGGAAAAGGGATATAGATGTCTATTAATAAAAATAGAGGTTCATGTAATACTGTTAAATCAAAAAAGCAGTAAACAGAATCTAATCTCATCGTTATAAAAACATATCAATATGCGCATAGGAAAATCCCAAAGAACATACATTTAAATCATAGCAGTGATTACCTCCAAGTAGTATAAACATGGCTGTTGTTTTTTGGATGTGTACATTTTCTAATTTTTCTATGATGATCAGGTTTTGATGACGTAACTTTTGAAAAATAAACATGCTATTAAAAATTCCTTCCATAGAATCATACATCAGAGTTATTCTACAAAATCATACGTAATAAAAAGCCAGAAAAACGGGGGTGACTCTGGGCTTTAATATTATAGACATCTCAGAGAACTCATAGCTGAGTATACTTTTCACAGTCTATAGACTAATATTCATTCACTGATGTCTTAGAGCACTTATGTGTTGCTGATAAAACGGTGAACAAAACAGATAGAAATCCCTGCCCTCATGGGACTTCCATTCTAGTGATCCCTGCTGAAATTTGTGACTTCACTTACAGAAGAAAAACATATTCAGGCATAATAAGGGATACTATTACTACCATAACACCCACACCAACTTTTCCTAAGATGTTTAGCAAATGGTCCTGTAGTGACAGAATAATACATGTGCAGAAGAATCGAGAATTTTTTCAGACTTCACAGTGCTTAATTCTGTTTCTTAGGGTAAACAAGGGATTGCAGCACAAAACACTCTAGGAACAAGTGCAAAAACGACCCCGTTACCCTGGAGAACGGTGTAGAAACAAGAGAGGGTTTCAGATTAAAAGCTGATTGTTGCAAGCGTCTGGGCTAGCTGATTTACTGCTCTTCAAGTCACAATCCCTCTCCATATTCATTCTATTTTCGCTACTCAGCATGAACCCAGCCAAAGTATTATTGAATTTCCCACTTCTCAGCAGGAAGAAACATTTACCGTTTGCTGGAATTCTTTTTGTCTGAACAAAAACTCCCCTTGCCACTGGAGTCGCTGCAAATAGAGTTGAACCCGCTGATAGAGATCGGCTCCCCACCAAGACTGTGGAAATACTTATATGCCTGCTGTCACCTTTACTCAAAATGTTGGAAAAAAGAAAAATTCATATAGTGCTGTTTTGTATGCATTGATTGCCTCTCCACTCTGCAGGGAAACATGATTTGATGACAGAGCAAAACAGCAGAGCTAGAGATAAGGGCACCATCTTGAATTTAATGGAGACTTTTGTTCTGGGATGCTCGCCTGGCCTCCAGGGCTCTTTCATTCGTCTCCTGGCTATTCTGCAGATACTGGAGGAGGATCTGATCCTTCCACTTTCAATGACTGCACACATCCCACAGCTGAACCCAATCAGTAGTGTTAAAATCCACCTCTCCTTCCACCAGGGTAGAGAAGAACCAAACTGGGAACAGAATCCCCTCCCCTCCATATGCTTGATTATCAGCAGGTTGGACCTTTTTTCTCTTGGGGACATATTTACAAAGTCGGCTCTCATCTCTTAGAGCAATTTACTTGGAGGAAATGATCTAATTAGCTAATGAAGATTTGACAAAGTCACATTTCTGCACTGAGCCTGAACTTGGGAAAGTCATTATCTATATTACTTTCAAAGGTGCTTAGGAAAAGAAACGTGCATGACAAAAGTTGATCCATCACCATCCTTCGTTTCACAGTTATGCACAATATTTGTTTTTCATGAAAGCAATGCTCTTTGAGGGGTTTTAATCCTCATCTGTTTACATCTTATCTTACTCATCAACACCAGGGTTCTCCCGTTGTCTATGATCTTCTCCCCTTCCTCAGCCACCACCAACCTCTCCGTTACACCCTCTCTGTCTCTGTCCCTGTCTCTATCAAGACCATTTTGCTTGGTGGCTACTTTTCTTGTGGTGTGGGAGAAGAGTCTATAGAACTAGTTTTCAGAAAATAGATTCAGACTTAGTCCTACGTCAAAATCATACGGTTGTTAGTTGGATTCAGGCATTGCAATGTGAAAGAGGGCTTTTAAAGCTCTTTAAGATCACAGAGCCTGGAGCCTGCTTCAGAGTCTGTCTCCCTCTCTCTCCACCCCTCCCCTGCTCATGGTCTGTCTCTCTCTGTCTCTCAAAAATAAATAAATGTTAAAAAAAATTTTTAAAGCTCTTTAAGATCATATCAGACTACTGTTTCTCAAAGTATCCTTCAAGAAAGTTGCGAATGTAATAGGTATTGTTAGGGGATTGGGAGATTCCTTGTCAAATTTAACTGGGTTAAAGGTAAATTACCATCTTCATGGTACCCCATCTTCTCAGACACCTAAATAATAGGGCTATGTATTAATGAATCCTTAAAAGCAGCCAATAGCATGTAGCTTTCCTGTTTCTTTTTAGGCTAAGGAACTCCCTTTATAGGGTCCTCTCACAGAGTGTTCAGCAGAAAACACTTTCAGAAAAACTGGGCTAATTCATTACCTTATGGCATCATATCATATGCTATGATGAATCCCGACCTCAGGACACCTTGTTGTTCTGCACTGAGAGCAGGTCAGAGAGAACTGTCACTAGTCCTCACCTGATGTTGGTCCTGCCTAATCTCAAGCTAAATAACAATTTGTGTGAGAATCCGTCTCTGTTCTTCTGATCCACTATGACTTGATTGTGATCTTCTGGAACCACTAACACTGAATCTCTGTTGCAGAGCACTACCTGTGATGGCAGCAACTTGGTCTATTCTTAGCTTCTGAATAAATTCTAATTATTAGCACCCTTTTATTTTATTTTTTGATGTTTATTTGAAAGAGAGAGAGAGAGAGCATGAGTCAGGGAGCGGCAGAGAGAGAGGGAGAGAGAGAGAATCCCAAGCAGGCTCCATGCCTCCAGCACAGAGCCTGACTCGGAGCTCAATCCCAGGAACCACGAAATCATGACCTGAGCCAAGACCAAGAGTTGGACGCCCAACCATATATATATATGCCAACCATATATATATATTATTTTATATATATAAAAATATTAGCACCTTTTAAAAATAAGAAGTGTTATACATGTATTTTCTGCTCTTTCAAAGAGAATGCCACGATAAGACCTTTGGAAAAAAATATTTCCATTATACACCTTTTCTATCTGCATTCACACACACACACACACACACACACACACACACACACACATCCCACACACACTAAACTAACAAGATAAAAAAATCACTTGCTGCCTCTGGAATACTGGTTTACGTGAAGAATAAAAATCCCACTTCCATACATTCCATTTCTAAAATCAGTGTCTACTTGTGGTATCTGCCTGAAAGCTGATGGAAAGTCCTTATGAAAATTACAAAAATCCTTCACAAGTTTTGAATTGCAAGGGATTCGAATGCTAACATCAGCTCCACTGAAGACGGAATGATAAAAGAACCTGAGCTTGTGGTTTTCATTTCAGGCTTCACCACGGTAAGATAGTTATAATATCTGACATATATTGTGTACTAGGCACGATGCTAAGAATTTAACGAGAATTAGCCTTTAATCTACTCTACAACCCTATGAAGCAAGCACCGTTACCACCCTCTTTTTGGGTGAGAAAACTGGAGCTTAGAGAACTTAAGCAACTTGCCAAAGCCTACACAACATGGCATGCAGGGAGCCTGGATTCTGGATTCACCTTCAAGCAGCTCAGCTTCAGAGCCTTAGTCCAATGTTTACGATAACCTTGGGCCAAAGTTCAGAGTAAGTTTTAGTAACTACCATAATAAGTTGAAAGAGTCAAAACTGTATCTCATTTGCACTATCAATATTTGAGTATATAATCTGTATAATGTATGGGATTCTTGAATACCTTGTTAGCAGCTATAGTTACACTTCCCCAAAAGCAAAAGCCAATCATCCCCCCCTTAATATAATTTGTGGTGATAACTTGGGAAGGAATTATATAAAGGTCTTAGCTAACAGATCTCTTAGATAACTGCTTTTGTCTCTTCCTTCACTTATGCCAGGTTGGAACGTTAACAGGAATTCCAAAAGTCTCAGCCCCTATCGATGAGCAACCAAGCTAGGTTGAGCTCCAGGTGGTTCTCACCCTGGCTGCATATGAGAACCACCATGGGAGATTTAAAACATCCACATGCTCAGCTCATACCCCAGATCAACTAAAGTAGAATCTATGGGGGGTTAGTCTGAGACTTCAAGAGTTTTTAAACCTCTTCAGATAATTCCACTGTGCCAGAGTTTGAGAACTACTGTTTTGGTCTCTCCAAATGTCTCCTTCCTTATCTTCACAAAAGAAACAATAGTAATAATATTTTGCACACTGGAAGTGTTCTGTAAACTGTAGAGAGCCAGCCAATGTTGCTGCTATATTTTGATCATAACATCCTGCCTTGCTAGGGAGGAGTATTTTATGCATCTATTAAGGTTGCTTGTGGCCTTCAGAATTATGCTTTGTCTCTCTCTCTCTCTCTCTCTCTCTCTGTCTCTCTCTCCTGTCCACTACGTTTTGTTCTTCTGTTGGGTCTACCATGAAGACAAAAGCTCTGAGAAATGAGAAGGTATTTTTGTTGTTGTCGGAGAAAGCAACTTCGTGATGCTATCATTTGAGAACTCTAAGAAGACCCACACCAAGAAGAACCAACCCTGAGATTAGCCATTATTTTCTAAATAAATCTAACACTTGGAAAAGCAAAGAATAAGAGCAAAGAGGACATTCCTGATGTCTGACTGAAGGATAAGATAAGAGTGAGAGCTTGCCAGGCAGAGATTAATTTTAAAGCCTGCCTCTACCACTCCTGTTTTTTTCTTGGGCAAGTCACTTTTCCTGTAAACTCCAAGTAAGTTCCACATTTCTCGTCTCCAGCCCAAGCGTAACAGTTGCCTACTTCACAGGGCTTCTGGGAGGACTCAGCCAGACTGGGCATATAAAGGACTTACTATGGCGTCTGCAATAAAAAATGCCTTCGGTTCTTTATTGTTATCATTGTAGTGATAGTGATCATGTCCAAGGGTAACTCCTGGTGGATAAAGTGGGACTAAAACCCTGAACAGACAGAATGCCAAGAAGACTTCCATGGTGGGCACTGCCATTCCCTGTAGGACTGATCTTGGGCTGATAGTTATAGTGTTGTTAGGTTTGAGATAATCTGCCCTTTTGAGATAATCTGCCTGATGTTAGTTTATGCCTCTGGATTTGTATTCTCTCTGGACACTTTCTATCTTCTTTTCGGGGCATCTTTTCAGATTATCTGGAATTCCAAACCTGGTTTATGTCTGATTCTGATCAAGTCAGCCATATCAGCTAATTTGGCAGGAATCGGTTGCATTTTGAAGGTGAGCTCAGGAGAAAACATAAAATCAGCCAAAAGACTCTTCTCTATGTTAGCATCAGCTCCATAAAGGGCTGAATCAAGCAGGATTCTTCCTATTCCCAAGGCAGAAACACACCCTTTAAAACTCTAGCAGTTCGGCTGGACTGGCTTTCAAAGGTGGTCTTTTCCTTAAAGGGCAAGTGGAAGATATTAACTGGCTTCAGCAGTAAAACAGACTGGCTTCTTGTTCATTATCTAGGCTTCCCATGAGACGTTTTAAAAAATGAAAGCGAAATAAAACAACCTTTTACAAACTCAAGGCTTGGCTGCTTAAGGAGACCCAGTAGCATGGTCTCCGTCTTCTGTACTATTCGGTGTTTGCACACCCATCATCGCAGCTGCCCTCATCCTTGGAAGGGGCCAGATTCAGTTCTGTCTCTACTGCGTATGACTCGGGCACATGGCTTCAGTGCCCCACATTAGATGTAGTGTTGTCTAAGGTGATGATCTACTCTAAAACTCCTCAAGGTGTGTTTTATATTAAAACTAAGATAATGAAACCCATTACCTACATTTTAAGAGTCTGGCTCTCCAAGGACTTTACCTCAAGAAACTGAGAATGCTAAATAATCCACTGGTTCCCTGTTTTCACCTCACAGAGTAAAGATCACAGAAACAGGAAGCCTGCCTCTGAGAAGCTATCCAGAAGGAGCTGAGGTGACATTGCATGAGCCAAACCACTACCTAGCATCGAATGATGACCCAACCAGCATTTTCAGGTCCCCAGAGGAACGTATGTCCATAGAGTAAAGATAACCCGCCTGGTTTTGTTGCCTTTCATCCAACTTGAAGTTGTTTGCTTCCACCTGCGGTTCTCCACCCTGGCTGCACATCAGATTGCCTGGAGAGCTTTAAAATTTACTGATGATGGGGCGCCTGGGTGGCTCGGTCAGTTAAGCGTCTGACTTCGGCTCAGGTCATGATCTCACGGTCCGTGGGTTCGAGCCCCGCGTCGGGCTCTGTGCTGACAGCTCAGAGCCTGGAGCCTGCTTCGGATTCTGTGTCTCCCTCTCTCTCTGCCCCTCCCCTGTTCATGCTCTGTCTCTCTCTGTCTCAAAAATAAATAAATGTTAAAAAAAATTAAAAAAAAAATTTACTGATGCCCAAGCTCTACTCTCAAAAGTCTCTGAAACGATCTATTATTTTAAGTTGGAGCCCAAACATCAGGATGTTTGTCACGTCCAGTGATTCTAACGTGTAGCCAGGTTGAGAAACACTGGCTTAGGTGCCAAGTTCGTTTTGAGAATAAGTCAGTTTATACTTAGGTATTAAGGAATATCTGGGGCAGCTGGCAGGATCTGGTCATTGCATGCAGGAGTTTCCAACCCTTGGCCATCTGCTAAAATCTGTGACAAGAATCGAACCCTTGAAAACCTACTTTGGAGGGAGGTGGTGTGGTATTACAAGAGAAGCATGGGTTTGGGACAGCACCTAACTGGGTTAAGCTATTACTAGCTGTAAGATTCTAAGGAGATGAACTATTCTGGGACTCAGGTATTTTTGTTTTGTTTTGTTTTCTGCTTTTTTGTAAAATGGAAAGAATAGTAACTACCTTGCATGGTGCCATAAGGATTTTAACGGGGGTGTAAATGAGAACGTATATACAGTACTTTGCAAGCTTGAAGACTCCCAGTATGTTGTATATATTTGATATGTGGCTACCATTATTATTACAGAGCATAGGGGATGAATGGTCATCACTGAGGGCCTTTTCACGGCGCCCTCCCTGATGGATTTCTTATGATAGTGTAGAAAAGTCATATAATTCCCTATACAACTAGATGCTACTACATCAAAGACCTTACCAAACAATGAAGAGATTAATTTATTTATGAACATTTGGCAGAGAACACACCATTCTGACTCAAAAAAGACTAATTATCTAAAAAGTGCATATATATATATATATATACATACACTTATATATGGAAATCTATATCAGCTACCTGAAGGAACCACTTTGCTGAAACTAAGTGCCATTCTAACCAAAGCAAAAGCATCTAGCCCACATTCTAAACTACTTATACAATGTACAGATATGGATGTTTGTGCAATCACTTTGGGCAACACCTAACCATGAGTGTGAAGGTGTGCTGGAAATCCTGGCTGGGATGGGAAGTATGGTTTAGACAACCAACCATAATGGAAGAAGTTTCAGTCACTGATTTCTAATCTTGATGTAATTAGGAAAATCACAAGGGCACTTTTGATTCTTAAGACTCTGCATTTATTATGCTGAGGCATAATAATTCTTCAAGTCACCTTCATTGGAAGCCATTCTTAAACCACTGATGCCCTGGTCTTTTAGATGCTTCTTTATGCTTTATCCTGCAGATCATTAATCCTGGCTACAAACCTCATGGGGACAGGGACAAGGTGTTATGCACACTTGCATCCCCAGAACCTAATCACAGAACTGGTAACAGTTGGTGCTAAGAAATATTTAACAAATGAGTAAGCTACTCTGCCACACTCAGTAACTTTCATAAATCTCGCATTTACTAAAGAATAAATGAATCATTTAGAAAACACATCAGCTGGCAAAGATGATGGGAATCTACAGACCTTGATAGGTCCCCCTTGCTTCAACAACGTCTTGATGTCTAGATTTGCTGCCCATATTTGTTCCAAGAAGGGTGTCGGCAAGTTCCTTCATCCTGAAGTCTCAAGTCTGAAGCCCGAACACGTTTGCTTTACACAAATGCTACAACCTCAGCTCATTTCTACACTAGAGTATGGAGAGGCACTGAGGCATGGTTTTCAAACCCCTCTCCCTATTCAAACAATGGCTAGTTATTAAATGCACTGCAACCTGAAGATTTAATGATCAATGGTTTCATTTAATAAAATTATTATTTCAATTAATAAAAAAAAAATAAGGAAGTCCTCCCTCAAGGAGGGATCACCTTCAATTTAGTTATTTGTTTTCATTTTGTTGGCCCCAGCAGGCCCAATGTATGTGAGCCATGCTGTTTTAAAGGAGAAAAATATTTTGCAGAAAAGCCAAGTATTTTTCCTGAGTTTTTTTTTTCCCATCAATGTGTATGGTTTTCCACATGCACATATGAAATGGGAAGTGTAAGGCTCAGTCAGTAACTCTGCCCTTTGTTCATACCAACAAGGATCTATGCCTGGAGAAGACTGCAAAGCTAAATTTCACCAGGGGTCTGGAGCTCTGAAGTACTAAATCAAAATATAACACGTGAGCTTTGATCTACACCAGTGTAAGAATGACAACTTCCATCCCTCAAGCTGAACTCAACATAAAAGAATTACGAAAGAGCACTCACTGGAATCTTCACTCAAAACACAGGGCAGGGTCCCTCCACACTCATAGCTGGGTAATTGACCTAATTCCCAGACAGAGCACAAGTGTGCAAGAAAGGCGGTTACAGTGTGGACTATTTGACGTCTGTCTTTACCCACTAGCAATGAAACTCAAGCAAAAAGCATAGGCTTGTCTTGCCTCGCTGCCTGCTAACTTTGAGCAAGCTACTTATCCAATTATGCCTCAGTTTCCTGATTTGTGAAATGGAGATAACATTACCAGGATCAAGTGAGGTAATACATGTTAAGAATCTAACATTGTCCCTGATATTTAATAGATGTGCAATACATACCAAAGTATTTATTGTTAAAAACCTGTGTTAGGGAGATCAGAAGTCATTTTTTGAAGTTCATCACTCAATAACTTATAATACACATAATGTTTTGTCCTGGTTTAAAAAAAAAAAAAAAGCATAAACTTCCTAAAATGTCTTCAGACCTCAGAGCTGGTCAGGTCTCTTCTGAGGAATCCTCCGGATGGATGTTTTATCCGTAGTCCCCTAGAACAGGACACAGACAATGTCACTGCAAGCCAGCTGGCATCTCAACACACACGCTCTTTCTACGTCAGACACAGAGATTAGAAGCTGAGCTGCGTCTATTGCCAACACTACTGTGCATGCCAGCAGCTGCACACACAAAGAAGCAATCAGCTGTCTGCATCAGCAAATGGTGACAGGACTGTACCTTTCCATCTAGGGACCACTTCAGGAGAGTGATGGGACTGAGGCGCCCTGGGGAATCTCCTCAGAAGTAAGTCACTGACTAATCTTCATTATTAGCAGTCATGACTTTAAGTAGTGGTGAAGCTCCGGGCCACTCCTCCAGTGAGAGCCAACATCTCCTCAGCTCTCCATCATTTACAGCCCACCATGGAGCTTGACTGGGTTCACAAACCCCATGGGGCACAGTGGAAGTTGGCTCTAGAAAAAAATCGGCTGCAGGTGCTATTACTTTATGACACAGGAGTCACTTTGTGATAGATGTGCCAAGAATCAAGGTGATGTCCCCAGAAGCGTTTCCCGGTGCTGGAGTTTTAGGAGGACTCCTTTGATAACTTTGGAAACCACACAAGCAGTTCCTTAATGAGTTGTTCTCTGGTGGCTTCTGGATTGAAGCATGGTACCAGCAGAACTTTCTTCATATCTGAATCCTCGTACCTCCCCCAGTATGTTAGAAAGAGAAAACATCAAATTTCTCTGCAATATATCTAAAATCAAGTTTTACATGGATGAAACCAAACAAAACAGTCTTGGAAGACAACCATAGATTTTTCACTTAAATTCTTTAATATGTAATACTTTGAGCAGACAGAAAAGTATAGATAAAGGTATCAAATTCCCATGTATTCTCAATACAATTTAATCAAATGTTAACATTTTGCATATCAGTTCAAAAATGTATTCACTTTTTAAAGTTTATTTATTTATTTTGAGAGAGAGAGAGAGAGAGAGAGAGCGAGCGATGGGCAGAAAGAGGGGGAGAGATAGAATCCCAAGCAGGCTCTGTTCTGCCAACACAGAGCCCAATGTGGGGCTTGATCTACCGAACGATGAGATCATGACCTGTGCCGAAATCAAGAGTCAGACACTTAACAGACTGAGCCACCCAGGCGCCTCGGTTCAAAAATTTATTTAAAGAGATTAAATATCACAAATAGGGTTGAAGTACCTAGTACACTGTTCCATGATACTTCTCTCCCCCAACCCCCCGCCACATGCAAAAAGCATCATATAGAATTGGGTATTCATTAGCCCTCTGCATATGTTCACTCAATTATTGAATTTGTGTGCATCTATTAAATATCTAACATTTTAGCTTGTTTTAAAAGATAATATACATTGTATTAGATGGTATATATCTTGTTGCAACTTGCTTTTCTTGTTCAATATTATGTTAAGCATTGTTTGTAACAGCAAAAAATGGAAAAAAAAAACCCATCAATAGGAGAATAATTAAATATCTTGTGGCTCATTTATATAATGGACTGCTATACGAATGTTAAAATGGATCATTTTCTTTTGTCATATGTTGTCAAACTTTCTGTGGGTTTTTTTAAAGGTGTGCACTTAAAAGCAGGATAGAGCTGGATTTTGTTTTCCTTATCTAATCAGATAATCTCTTAAACCATTCGCAATTATTGTTATTACTGATATTTTTGGACTTGATTCTACTACCTAATTTTGGTTTTGTTTTGAATTTGATTCTACTATCTAATTTTGTAATCATTCTTTATTCCTTGCTTCCTTTTCTTCTGCCTCCTATTAAGTTGATACGTTTTTATATTCCCCTTTTTTGTTATTGTTCAGTTCCCAATTTAGATGTTACAGGCTATATCTCCACTATTTTACTAATGATACTTTGTGTTGAAAAGTTACAAAATTACAACGTTCTGCCCAAAGACAAAATAGGTATTAGCAGTCCTTAGCTTTCTACTGAACAAACCTCCTTTCATCCATAGATTCTGTTTCTCATTTTAATACAAAAATTGGACATTATTTTTAGGGTCACTAGTTACTCAGATTTACCAATATGTTTTATTTCCCTGTGCATACACCATTTATTCTTGTATCTCACACCTGCTTTGGGTTTGTTTTTCTTCTTATTGAAGTATATCCCTTAATCATTCTTTTAATAAAGACTGTGACTGATAAATCATGTCACTGTATATCTGAAATTTTTTTTACTTTGCCTTCACTCATAACTAATAGTTGAGCTATTTTAGCTATAGTATATTGGTTTATTTTCCCACAACACATGGTAGATACATTTTCATTGTCCTCTGGCATCTACTATTATGAACGCAAATTTTGCTGCTAGTTGGTTGTCATTTTATTATAGGCAAAATGCTTGCAGCCTCCTTGAATATAACCAGCTTTTCATAGCATTTAAGATTTTCTATTCTTGAGGCAATTTTGGGCAATCTCACACAATATTTTTAGATATGCATTTGGTTTTATTTAGGTATGGCAACTGAGGTGCATTTTCCACCTACGTTGAATCTCTCAAACCATTTAACTATCTTCCATGCTCTTTCATTTTTTGTTGAGATATAATTCATATACCATAAAATTCATCATTCAAAGGGTATAGTTCAGTTAGCATATTCACAAGGCTGTGCAGTCATCATCAGCATCTAATTCCAAAACATTTCCATCACTACTAAAAGAAATCCCATATTCATGAGAATTCACTCCCCATTTTTCTCTCTCCCCAAGTTTCTAGCAATCCCTAATCTCCTTTCTCTTTCTACAGATAAGCCTATTCTGGATATTTCACACAAACAGAATCATATAATGTGTAGCCTTTTGTCTTCTGGCATCTACTAGCAATTTCACTTCTTTCCTTCACTTAGCAAAATGTTTCTAAGGTTCATCCATGTTGTAGAATGTATCAATACTTCAATACTTTAGTATGGCCCAATAATAATCTATTATATGGGTATAGCACATTTGTTTTTTTAATTTTTTTAATGTTTATTTATTTTTGAGTGCAAGCAGGGGAGGGGCAGAGAGAGAGGGAGACACAGGATCCGAAGCAGGCTCCAGGCTCTGAGATGTCAGCACAGAGCCTGACACGGGGCTCAAACCCACGAACTGTGAGATCATGACCTGAGCCAAAGTTGGACACTTAATCAACTGAGCCACCCAGGTGGCCCAACATTTGTTTCATGTACTCATCACTTGTTGAACAGTTAGTTTCTCTCCACTTTTAGGTATTATAAATAATAATGCTATGAATATTTGTGAACAAGTTTTTGTGTACACATAGCTTTTCAGTTCTCTTGGGAATACACCTAGGCGTGGAATTGCTGTGTCATACGGTCACCGTATATTGAACTTTTTGAGAAACTACCAAGCCATTTTCCAAAGTGGCTGCACCATTTTACATTCCCACCAGTGATGTAGAAGGCTGGTAATTTCTCCACATCGTCATCAACGCTTGCTATTATTGTCACAATTTTCGTCCATGTTGAGTCGGATCTGACTGTGGTTTTGACCTGCATTTCTCTAATGACTCATGCTGGTGAGCGTCTTCTCATGTTCATCTGTATATCTTTTTTGAAAAAATGCTTCTTTAAATCCTCTGTCCTCTGATTAATTGGGTTATTTATCTTCTTCTTGTTGAGTTGTAAAAATTCTTCGTATATTCTGGATACTGGACCCTGATCAGATATATGATTTTCAAATATGTTCTTCCATTCTATGGATTTTCCTTTCCACTTTCTTAATAGTGTCCCTTGAAGCACAAAAGTCTTTGGTTGGAATGAAGCTATATTATCTATTTTTTTCTTTGGGTTTTAGGTGTCATATGTAAGAAACCACTGCCTAATCCAAGGTCATAAGGGTTTATCCCTATATCTCCTTCTAAAAGTCTTACAGTTCATGTTCTTTCACTTTTGATATGGTTCCCTCTCTAAACTGTGTTTGGTATCTGGTCCTAAGGACTAACTTCCAACATTAATTCTCTTTTCATCTGTGTTCCACATTGTTTTTCTTTCTCTTTTTAAATTCCAGTGGCTATAAATTTGTTGGCTTTTTAAAATTTCAGATTCTGAATTGCTTCTTTTGCATATCTCTGTTCTTATTTTTTTTTCTGTACAATTTTATTTTATTGTTTTCAAGGATTATTTTCCCTCTGTTTGGCTTTTTGAGTATCCTTAAACATGGTATTTTACTTTGTTTTACTTTACTTTATTAGAGAAAAATGGGGAGGGGCAAAGGGTGAGAGAGAGAGAGAGAGAGAGAGAGAGAGAGAGAGAGAATCTTAAGCAGGCTCCACGCTCAGTGCACAGCCTAACACACGGGGCTCAATCCCAGGACCCTGGGATCATGACCTGAGCCAAAATCAAGAGTCAGATGCTCAACCAGCTCAGCCACCCAAGCACCCTTAAACATGATATCTTAAATTGCTTGACACCAAGAGTTTATGGTAGAGGCATTTGAGTCAAGGGAGGCAACGTGGTATTCCTGAGGTAGGACAGTCGTGGGCTGGCCATCGTAATGAGTGAGGTGAAGGGTGCCTGCTGGACGTTGCATGGTTAATTATGTCAAATGTTTTGAGAACTCCAGTTCTGACCACTTGGAATTGCCAGAACTCAGAGCCCCCAACGCACAATTTAGAACAGTTCAAACTGCCAAACTGAGGCCAAAGACAAGGTGTCTGCAAAGACACGGTGACTCATAAGCCTTGGAAAACTAGCAGGCCAGCAATAGGCCCCCAGCACAGCAGGTGGGAACCAGGTCAGCTCTGCATATTATTGTGGATGTCCAGGATGAGGTCAGAGGTGCCATGTGACCCAGGAATGACATAACCTTACAGAGAAAAGCAAACACTATCACAGCACACTGGAGTTGCTTGATTTGGAGTTGTTTCCCCCCTAATGCCTATAGTCCTAACACCACCAAAACTACAAGCAGGAACGAGATGAAAGAGCCTTCCAGAGACAACAGAGAAAGAAAGTTAGTAGAGTTAGTGCAAATCCAAATTTGAAAACGAGTCTTTTTCTGAAGGCAGTTTCTTTCTCTGCAGTCATAAATGAAACTGGACAGTTCTCACTCACACACCCAGCACCCAGTCTTACAGACACTAATGAGCACCCAGTGTGAAAGGCACCGGGATAGAAAAAAACACAGTCCCCACTCTTGGAAAGGCCGCTATCAATGAGTGAAGGCGTTTACAAGCAAATCATTGTAAGTCAGTATTAATTCTACCTAGATGATTTGGAAGGACCACCAAGAGAAATCATCCAGGAGGAGAAAAGGGTAAAGAGTGTTCTAGGCAGACTGATGGTGGCAGGAAGGTTTCAGGGCTATTCAGTGGACGCTGAGTCCCGTTTTTGGACTGGGGTAGGGAAGCTACAGAAGTTGAGGTTGAAAAAGCACATATATATGGATTATATTTCATCTACTCTAAGATGCCACTGGTTGTAAAGTGAACTATTATTTCATGTACAATCAAGAAAAAATGCTGCTCACTAAATTATAACACAGCATTGATTGCAAAACATTCCTATTGTAGAGGGGCTAAAATGGAAGGCAATGTCCTGCTCAGAGTGGATGAAATTTGGCAATTCCCAAAAGAAGAAATATAAAAGATAAATTAACATTGGAAAACAGACTTAAAAAAAAATAAAACAAATACAAAGTAAATGTGAAAATAATTTTGTCTAATCAAATTGGTAAAGCATTAATGTTAGCATTAGCAAGGGCATGGTAAAAGGCAAACTCACCACTAAAAGTTTAAAATAATATTACCTTTATGGAAATCATTTTGACAATAATATGTCAAGAACCTAAATATGTACATATTCTTTGAGCTAGTAATCCTACCTAAAGAATCTATTCTAAATCCACACTTACAGACTCAGAAGATTTGGATACAAGACTGTGAGATTATTTATAATAACAAAAGTAACATAAAAGCGAAAGTTATCCATGAATAGATACATAAATTGTGGCATAATATGAAATGTAAGTCAGTCACTGAAATATTATTTAATATTTAATAATGGGGGAAATATAATATAACAGTAAATTTTAAAAGGGAAGAAACAAAATTCTCTGTAGAATATAATTCAAATCTAGGGGGAAAAAGCATCTAATATAGACTGGAAGGAGCGGCAATCTTGGTCAACTCTAAGTGCTAGCATTATTAACATTTTTCCTTCTTAAACATTTTATTATTTTTCAAATTTTCCAATGTCCATATTTACCTTTTATGACCTCTCCTTCCTCCCAAACAAGTTTTGCCAGATTTTACTTATAAAACTTAGATTGTGGTAGAGAATGTAAGCCTATGCATGGAGACAGAATGACCAATAGGTGTTCCTCATATTACATAGCAATTACACAGGATCATCGTGAATGCTTAAAATTTTGTGGCAAACGTTAGATGGTATCCAATACAGACCGTACAGGACTTTCATCTCTCTCAATAGTGGAGATTAGCTATGAGTCAGTTCTATGCTAAATTCTCAAGCATTATTTCTAATCCTTACCATCATGCAGACAGATGAGAAACAGAGTTCCAAGAAGCTGAATAAGTGTAGTGAGCTTGCATAATTTGAACAAGGCAAGGCTGGGATTTGAACCCTAGCCTCTCACAAAGACTCACACTCCCTTCCCTGTACCATTTGTCTCTCAAAGAAGTTCTTCCATAGCCTGCCCCAATGGACATCAAGGAAGAACACGATTCTACTCTTTCCATCAGTGAGCAGGAAAGATTGTGAACCAAATATGTGTACATAATGTGCATTCCAAAAGGAATGTTACAAATGTTGACGACAGAGGCAAAGCTCTCTGATAATGTGGGGTGGACTAGATAGATAAGGGACCAGATTCCCATTTTATCAACCGTCAAAATCAACTCCTGAGAAACCAGTCCTTTCTGTCCCCTGTGATTGCTAAGGTCATGGTGCTGTGCCATCTACCCACCTGGCAAGGTAAGGCGACTCACAGAGCTAGTGCTTGGGGCTGGCGAGCCGTGGGAGCGCTTCTTGGTGCCTAGAAAGAGGAAAAAAGGGGTAAGGAAAAGCAGGATTGCGGACAGACTTGTAGGACAGGTAAATGCTCATCTGAAACATTATCAAATAATCCAAACATTTGGGTCTCAAAACAACATTTGGGAGAAGGTTGGGTGAGGTTGTGGGAGTAGCACGTATTCCATGGTCCAAAAGAACCAGGAGCATAGCCTTTACCTCTGTGGGTGTGATGGTTCTCAGTTTCCTGTCCCCAACACATCACAGAGCAGGACCACACTTTAGAACCACCAAGGAAGTTTTCTAAATACACAGTTGCCTGAGCGCCACCCCCAGAGATTCTGTTCTCACTGTACTAGGGTGGAACTCTGGCATCAGTATGTTTAAGTCCCCCAGATGATTTTATGTGCATCCAGGGTGGAAGACTGCTGCTGTGGAAGGGAAAGTTCTAGATTTAGAATCAAGGAATCAGGGGTTTGTCCCCAGAGACTTGACAGGCTATGGAACCTCAAACAATTAACTTGATTTTTCTGAAACTCAGGTCTTCTGAAAAATAAGGGAAATAACAATGACATCAAAGTGTTCTGGCGAGTAGGGAAGGGACCACGGTGTGTGTGCATGTGCAGGAGACCATACTAATGCTCGGTTAGTGGGGTCCATGGGCTCCCTGCAGCTGGCATCAAAACTCCCACCAGGATGGGGCACCTGGGTGGCTCAGTTAAGCATGAGACTCTTGATTTCAACTCAGGTCATGATCTCATGGATTGTGGGTTTGGGCCCTGCATCAGTTCCGAGTTGATAGTGCAGAGCTTGCTTGGGAATCTCTCTCCCTCTCTCTCTGTCCCTCCCCTGCTCCTATGTTCTCTGTCTCAAAATAAATAAATAATAACAACAACAACAAAAACATCCCACTGGGAAAGGGATTATCTCTCTTCGTTCATATGAACAGTTTCGTGGGTCACGAGGGAACGACAAGGCAGACCCCAGAGTGAGGATCAGGAAGGAGAGAGAAAACAAAGGGAGGGCTGAGTCGTTGTGCAAAAGAACATTCACATAAACATATAAATAAGTATGTGTGTGTGTGAGTGTATACACACACAAGTATATATATTTTTTATTATATTTATGCATATACACACAGACATGCATGGGTATACACATTCACATATATTGTGTATACAAATGTTATTTATCCACTCATTCATCTCTTTCTTTATTTTGTCATCCAGAGTGGGGCAAAAGAGGCCTGGACATCAGAATCCAGCAACACGGCAGACGCCTGGAGTCTGAGCTGGCAGATGTGCGGAGAGAATTCTTAAACAGAAGATATACGTGATCCACTGTCATTTCTGTTACAAGTCCCCTGAACCTACTCCAACTTTCTGTAACGTCTACGTTACACGCAGAGGCCTGATGTGTACGGAGGTTGTGTTCATTGAGAAATCACTGTCTGAGTCAACACAGTTGACTTCTCATCAGAGGAAGAGGGAACTTGGGGCCGGAAGTGAGCGGGGAAACTTCCCCCTCCCCCGCCGAATCGCAGGTGAGATGTGGAGAAACACACTTGGGGTGGTGTCTGAGAAGTTTCATTTTAGTCTTACAGGCTAGGGTACCACCCTGATATTCTGTGTTATTGTTATTATTATTACTGGCAGTGGTAGGGGCAGTAGTGTTAACAGGAGGAGGAGAAGCAACAGGAAAAATAGAAAACACAAATGAATCCAAATACCTCAGGGCCACAGAAGCGGTTAATTTGCAGGAGGTAAGAGAAGCTACATCGGGCAGAACTTTACGTCCCTGTGGTTCAGGTCTCATATGTGCCCTGAATATCAGAGTTGGCAGGGAATGCAGAGGGCCCAATCCTGGCTCTGAGGGTGATTCAGAATCCCCTGAGGTGATTTCTATAAATGTGGCATCCAGGGCCCTTTCCTGAGCCTACTAAAGTGAAATACCCAAGGAATGGAGCTAGATGTCTGCAAGTCAACAAGTTGCCCAGGTGGGTCTAATGACCGCTGATAGCATGAGGTGTCGCAGACACCCCGAGGTGAAAAGCCCAAAGTGATACTCTGGGTCAGGACCAGGGCTGCCTCATTGCACAACTCCAGGGGTGCCCTTCACAATGCATCCTACGCAAAGAATGGTGGGCCTGTGCGTAGCTCTGATCAGGGGTACTACCAGGATGCAAATCCATGCCTCTAACCTTCTTGTCCAGAGCCACTTCTGGTCCACCAGAAATGCCTCTGTGTCCCACTGATCTGCATCTACACCAGGGCGCCAATGACTCAAAGCATTTATCCCTCCACTCACAAAACACCTTACTTGTCTCACTGTCCCTCTACCGTAGGGTTTACAACAGCAGCACAACACCCAGGCTGTGGGAGCGGGCTGTCCTGTGCCTAGTAGGAGGCTTAGCAGCATCCCTGGCCTCTACCACTAGG
The DNA here is from genome assembly GCF_018350215.1 of Panthera leo. Taxonomy (NCBI): domain Eukaryota; kingdom Metazoa; phylum Chordata; class Mammalia; order Carnivora; family Felidae; genus Panthera; species Panthera leo. Next base: position 121,740,779 of record NC_056680.1, read on the forward strand.
TGTCAGTAGCACCTCCCTATCGAGATCTTCAAAAATGGCCTCCTGACAATGACAAATGTTCCCTAGGAGCAAAATTGCCCTCAGGTGAGAACCATTGCTTTAGGATGGAGACTGGGTTCAGGTTTTTTATTCAGAGTGGTAGTTCACAATTTGACCGCTTGGTCATTAATAATAGTCACTGTTGCACATCAAGTGGTTACTATGTTCTAGGTACCATATTAGCTATAAATAATTAAATGTACATTAGTTATCTTTTCTGATAGTAAGTCTCTGATGATAAAATAATTCCCATTTTATGGAATTATGGAATTTGGAGACAAAAGCTTTTGCACAAAGCTACTGAGTGGGGCAATACTTAAGCCAAGATCCTTCAGAGTTCAAACCCAGAGACACTTTTCCCTGTGACTCTTGCTGTTTTTTGACTAACTCAATATCCAGGCTCCCTTCAAGTGCAGTCATACTAAATTTGCCTCATGGTAAGAAAAACCTAAACAATTATTTTAACAAAAAGGAAAAACAAAACCAGATTTTCAGGCCCAACCAAGCACTGGTGAGCCAGCATTTCCAGAAGGGCTTGGAAGTTTCACAACTGCCCCAGGTGATTCTGATCATCACGCAGGCTTGGAAAACTTTCTGCAATAGAAATTTCCTTGTTGTTGTCTCACTACTGGAAAATACGGCACTCTGCTTTCCACGGCTACTCTTGTGAACTTGAGAGATCAAACATAACGTTGCCTATGCGAGCCCTTGAAAACCTGCAAGGCACTGAATGACAAGCCTTCAGTGTTATTACCTGTAGAAACGTTCGCTAGTACTAGGTGATTTCATACAAATGCTTGGTGCAATTAAAAGAAAAATGACTCACTGTGATTTTTTTGAAACCCTGCAGTTTGGTGGCTTTTCCTTGGGACAGGTTTTCATCCCCTTGGTATGGTCTTTGCAGACACTGAGTGACATGGGGACCTCTGGGAGCCTTGGGTCAGTGGAAAAGTGGAACCGCAAGCCCTCTAGACATGGAGTTATTTTTTCTGTGTGCTGGATGAAATGCCCAATGTACCAGGAGAAGGGAGCAATCATCCACATCTCTCCTAATCATAAGTCACAAACAGGTAGCATGTGGAGACACATAAAATAAACCTGTTTGTGATTTCTCCCACCCTTTAGATGGCATCATGGACTATTGTGGGTGGTTAAGTTCTGAGTCAACCTCCTACTGGCTCCCCGTAAACTGGGGTTGTATTCCTGAAATCATTTTCCATCCCACAGCCACCAAACTTACCTATCATTTTACTCACAGTTCCATTTGTGGGAATAATACTCAACTCATGTAAGTTTCATTTCTAAAACCCCACCCCTCCTTTGCTCCAGTTGCCAGAGAAAACACCAGAAACTGAGCTGGAAGATCTAGGTCCGGATCAGCTTCCAAATTGTGCCCTACTGTTCCATGCCAGCAGAACACCTTGGGACACATATAACTCTAGGATTTATCGTAGAAATCTACTTGGGAATGACGCTCTGTGAGTGATTCAGAATTCACTCTGTCAGAGCTTTTCCATCCTGGCTACACATTAGGATCACCTGGGGAGTTGTAAAGAAAATATGCTAAAACCCAGGCACTTCCCCCAGAAATACTGTTCAATCGGCCTGGGGTGGAGCCCAGGCCTGGGCAATTTTCAAGTTCCCAGCTGAGCCTGCTCTACAGCCAGGAATGAGAAGCACACACTCAGTGAATACCTATAGAAGATATTTCTTTCGGCCATCAGGCGAAGCGTTCTTTCTTCTGAACAACTGGTGTGCTTTATCCTCAAGGATGATGGGAATCTTGTAAATGGCTTCTTTTCATTTTTTATTTAGGTTTCCAGGAAACTCAGATCCAATTTATGAAATAACGCTGGGAACTGGGGAGGCCTCGTCAGCCTGCGTGACTGCTTACTAACATTTGTCCTGGTTTGCTCCATCTACACTAGCTACTTTTTGCCTCTGGTTTTAGTTTGCTTTCTTAATGTCTTAAAAACAAATTGATTAATGATTTTAGAATTCCAAAATATTTTATAAATGAAGTAGGTAAAATGAAAACATGAATAATCAACCACATCAGGGCTGACATCGCCAAGCTTTATGTTCCTCATCTCTAAAAACTTAAAACCATCGATTTCAAGATACAATTGTGGGGAGCAAGTAACGGTGCACATGTGGAAGTACTTAGCAAACTGTGCAGTGTGATATAGTGTTTATTATTAGTTTACGCTCGAAAGAAAGGGGTGTGTGCTTGAGTGTGTGTAAAGTAGCTAATATGTCATCTTTGGAAGATAAGCATTTTAAGGTCACAGACTACACCGTCCTTGACCCACGGCATGTGAATGTTCAAAGAGTAAACAACCCAATCAGTCAGCTCGGGGCAGAAATGTCATCACTGCAGCTTGTGTGACTGGAAGGATCTTTTGACAAATGAATAGCTTTCAGATATTTCAAATTAATGTCCTTCGTTGGTTCAGCTAACAGGCAACGAATCCAATTCATCAAGAGTCTGGAGAAGAAGACACTGATGGAAGTGACATCCAACCTTGGGGCAGATACACACACCTAAGACTCAGGACAAGAGGCTAGCAGTAAACCCCAGTGATAGGCAGCTTGATGTTGAACACACAATTCCCCTTCTGCAAAATAGGGTGAGCACCGCCAAGCCCGCTGGGAAGGGGTGTTTTAAGAGCCCTTGAGATCAAGTGTCATCATTAGTAATGGTGCAACAACAGCAATGTTGTTACAACACAAGCAGATGGATCCCACAGGCAGAGGTGGGTGCTGAAAACGGAAGTAGGAAAAGTGTCTATCAACCTACAGGGCATTTTCAATCCCTTTCTTTTAGCATTTTACAATGTCTGCCTTTGTGATACGCACAACCTCTGATCTCTATTGCTAAGCACATCCACCAACACCTTCTCCTTGTTTCACCCGGGGTGTGGCAGAGGGCAAACAAGCCATTGCCTGAGGCCTCAGAATAGATCATCATTTTTGCCTCTTCCCATCCTTGACAAAAGCATCAAGAGAAGCCCACGTTCTGCTCAGGGCTGTGGCATCACTGAAGGAGGCTGCATTGCTTCCAACCCACCCATACCTCCCAAAGAGTTGTCTTCCAACAGCGTATAAATTAGAGCTGCACAGTCACAGTTAAATAACCCTTTTCCTCCCCCCTACAACCACCATCAGTACAATGCCTTCTTTGTAACTTGATCTCTGTTTATCACAAAGAACAATGCCCCAAAACACAAGAGCTACTCAGATACGCAACACTGTATGCTATTTAAATACGGCTGTTTTAATATTTGAATGTGCCTTGGAATTGGGCCTGCAAGTGACGAGTCAAACAAATGTTCATAACTCTTGACCCAGTAACTATACATCTAGGAATTCATCCAATGGAGATATTCAAAAATGCTATAAAGCCTAGGAACAAAGAACTCCATTGCCATGTTGTTTACAATTGCCAAAAAGATTAAAATAAAATAAAATAAAATAAAATAAAATAAAATAAAATAAAATAAAAACAGGTAATTAATTGTCCCACAGCAGAGAGTTGGTTAAGTAAACTGGACTAAGCCATGAAATGAAATATTCTGTTGTCATTGAAATCACATTAACAAAGAGCGTTTTTTAAATGGGACAATGCTGATAATCCAATGTTATGTGAACAAGCCATAATACAAAAGTAAACATACTGCACTCCATGGCCTCAATTGGGTAAAACACAATAGCAAAAACCAGAAGGAATTGAGGAAGGAAGTGACAGTGAATAATTTTTGGATAGGGCATTACAAGTGAATTTCATTTCATTATACTTCTCTATATTTTTTTTTTATTTTTAAAAAAAATTTTTTTAACGTTTATTTATTTTTGAGACAGAGAGAGACACAGCATGAACGGGGGAGGGGCAGAGAGAGAGGGAGACACAGAATCGGAAGCAAGCTCCAGGCTGTGAGCCATCAGCCCAGAGCCCGACGCGGGGCTCGAACTCACGGACCGCAAGATCGTGACCTGAGCTGAAGTCGGACGCTTAACCGACTGAGCCACCCAGGCGCCCCATTCTCTATATTTTTTAAAATGAGTAAAGTCTGCGTTTGCTTTCAGGAAAAAAAATTTAAAAATACGTTTCAATGCACAGCAAACACAGCCACTTTGGATGAACATCACAGCCTCCTTTGTTAAAGTAATAATCCAGTGGAGTTACTATGCAGGAACAATACACAGAGGTGGCCCAGATAAGAGGGTGATGTCTGTGTAATATCCTCGCCACCAGGAAAGTCCCTTTTAGTGGCTGGTTTGAAGGAGGTAGGCTCAGAGCCATCCTGTATGTAAACCACTAGTATGCCCACAAACAGGGGTAATGACTATTCCCTAGTCAGGCTCCTGATGTTCATTGCTGCAGAAAAAGAAAATATTGCCAGGTAGGCCTTTCAAGAGAAAAGAAAAGGAAAAAAAAGTCTGGAATTTGAAAACTGGCGTCACAGGATTGGAAAACCATGCCATCATATCCAGAAGAAAACTGAACATATGGAAGCCAGCTTAATTCCATGAATGCTGACATTTCTTATGCCCTGAGGAGCTTCTGATAACCATCCACCTCACCTCTCAAAAAAGATTATGAGATGTGATGCACTGTGTATATCTTCCAATGGGCAGGCAAAGGCACTTGGTACCTAGGTGTTATGTGGTGTTCAGAAGGATACAAAAGAGACAGATGGTTGAGTGAGTTTGGACAACCCCATATCTGGGACAGAACACAGAAAACAGCAAGAAAACATTAAAAGAAAGAAAAAACAGCATTTCAGTTTTCAAATTCCAAATGAGAGATGAACTCATTGTTTTTATTTGGTAATCAGAAGAACATACAAGTACTTATTCATTACTAGATGATGGGGGAAATTATACATTGACAGACTGTTGGCCTCATCCATGAAATAAAGATTTACAATAAACACATCTTTAATTTATTGAGAGCAGTTTAGCATTTCTGTTTTACATGAATCTTTATGAATTATTTTTGCATCTGGAGATGTGATGCTATGGCATTTGAATAGTTTGTTTTAGTACAAACCAGCATCATAGGGAACAAAACACTCTTCTTTAGAATGGATGACCATTCTCTTGCCCTACGATATACAAATGCAAATCACAACCAGCATTTTATCTGCTAGAAACATATTTTACATTATGGAAGTACATTCTATCACTGCCATAAAATAAAGACAAGTCCATGTTACCATCTTCCCTCTTGAAAGAGCATTCTCAGGACATATCCAGAAATCTCTTCCTCAACCCTCCAAAGAACTACTTATTTGGCATGATTTGAATGGAGGTTTGGGGTTTTGGTTCTGCGTGCCTCCCTCTTTTGAGTCTTTTTAGACATTCTTGGTATTAATCTAGACATCTCCCACAAATCCAGCTGAACAGCAGCAAAATCTAAGGCTAAGGAGATGAGCTGAGTTATGCATTCACATATGGCCAGTGCCCATATCAGGAGAGGATCTACAGACCCACAGTGAGGGTATGGCATCCTAAGGAGAAAAACCCTGTGAGAGCAAAGTGTGCTCTACACTGAGGGAAGATAACAGCATTACATCAGCCTCAAAGTGGTTCACCTTGTTTTGGGTAACTGGTCTCCCATGAGAATTTCCTTTTTCCTGCTTCCTTTCCCCAGTCTATTCCCTACTCCCCACCTACCTACCCTACCCTTGGCTCCCAACATTTCCTCATGTTAATTACATTGGAACAAGATGGGTTAATTACCCCCCCCCAACATTGGAACAAGATGGGTTAATTACCCTCCCCCCCCCCCCCCAATGTGTTTCCTTGTGCTTAAAGATACTACAAGCAGAATGGCTTGCCTGGACAGAGGCAAAATAAGGAATTTATGAAAGGTAGAAAAATGAGGGAAGAAAAGAAGGGAAAGGTAACAGAAAGGTATGAAAAAGGGAGAAGACACTTAAATTAGGTAGGGGGAGGAATCTGGCTGTACAGTGGGCACCGGAGCTGATAAAAACCTAACTGAGCTCTACAAATGAAAATAGCAAATATTTTTAAAAATTTTGTACAGCATATAAAATTGTATAAAAATATCATCAAAGCAAGAAAAAAGAAAAATGTATATTCTACAGTTCTATCTCTAGAATCAGTTACTAGACAATACTTATGGCTGTATATTTTTACTATATATCTAAGTATATCAGTGTGTGACTGTATCTCTGTACTATCGCACATATAGCCATTCAAAGACAAGGACATTAGTATACAGATACCTGCCCCAAGATAGATCATGACAGAGAAGCGAAGACTATACAACAATGTGCCTCCAGGGCAATCTTTTTAAAAGCCAATCCATAGCTACTGGGTTTTAATGGGTTTTATTTTAAATGAATTATCCTGCACCATAACCTGACAGAGAAATGTTTCTGCAGGTTCAGAAGCCAGCTCCTATGAAGATACGTGGGTGAAGTTCAGGGATCATGGCTGAAGCTGACCAACGCTGAGGGCCTCCATGATGGTACTGAATGGCCTGCTCCAGACAGCATTTACCTCCCAAGGGAGGGTGAGTAAGTGTGCCTTGAGTGAGCTGAAAGGGCCCACACACCACCCCCTGCTTCTTCTGGCTCAGTGGAAAGCAATGTGGGCTGGCACCAAGTTCATTTAGTGAAGCCAGCCTTTGCCAGCGTTGAGTCACTTCCACTTGGGAACAGAAACCAGAATAAAGGTAAATTCATCTCAAATACATCTGAAATATTTCAATGGAAAATGGGTGAGATGGTGGTGGGGATTAGTTAAAATAACCAGGAACTAAGAATGTTTAAACTGACGTTCATGAATTTTCCAGTCCAGACCTTCCACCGTGTACCCACTCTTGTTTAGTGTAAAAACAAGGTGTTCTTTCAATGAAACAATTCTTGATTATGCAGACTTTCCTGGGAAAGGACCTAGTCTTTTGCAAATGTCTAATGAGAATACCCAGAGGACTACTTCCCATTTTTCTAACCTCTCTGAAGCCAAATTAACTTAACTCTGTCAAATGTCCTAGGTGGCTCTGTTACCATTCTAATTCTCGTGTCACCTCAATGCTCAGTGTCTTGACAAGAGGAAATCTTAAACAACTGAAATCTGGTCTTGGCAGGTAATGTGTCCCTGGTTCTCAGAGGGATGTTTCGTAGAAATATTGTGTTGTTCATTACATTTTTTTCATTAAGTTCATTTTCTAAGTGATAATGAGGCCTTTAACGATGGAGCACTGCTGATGAATCACAAGTATTACTTTCCATTTATTCATACATAAGATCCAATATAACATCGTTATCGCACCATTATGTTCCTTAATGTCCAACTTTATGTGGTTCAATGCTGTACCAACCGTAATATCGGCAGAGCAAAACTGGGCAAAGATTCCCCACCCTGCACATACAGAATCTCCTGTTTGCTCCCAGAGAGTCTATTTTGGATTTTAAATATTTCAACTTGGATTATAAATATAAATCCACTGGTATTTCATATAGATTGGTGTCATCATCCCTTTTAAAAGAACAATTTCAGAGAAATCCTGTTTTGTTTTATTTTTCTTAAATCCTAGAGCCATAGAGAAGTTTTTATTTTTTATTTTTTCACAAACTTGGCTCTGACAATTTCCCCCAAACTACTTGCAATTTCCTATCCCTTATGATAAGCTATTTGTGTCTCTAGGTTATGTTTGCATATACTTAGAAATTAAGCCTTTAGTGATATGCTTGGTATATAGGAGCTGCTGAATAAATGTTCAGGTAAATCTGAGCTTTGTTTGCACTCACAGGTGGAGGGTGGAATGCAGCGGGACAGTTGCCTCTGCACTTCTTGAAAGCTGACTGTGTGCCGGGCCCTGTGGGGACCCCCCCTGCTGCTGCAACTCCTGATGGGATATGTGGGAATCTCAGAATCAGAACAAAGTTTCCAACTGGAAAAAAAAAAACGTTGCCTGGATTCTTTAAATCCCCTTTATTTGGGACATAATACTGCACACATAGGCTTTAATCTCAGAATCTTCTCTATCTCATTATGAGAAAAAGATTTAGTGCTTTTTTTTTTCTTGTTTTCCCCCATACTCCATGGGGGTCATTATGAAATCATTTCTAACATATAAGTCTCTGCCCAATGGTTAAGAATAGAAGAAAATATATATTCTATCTATCTATCTATCTATCTATCTATCTATCATCTAAACAAAAGTGATCCATAACAGAAGTGATACTAAAAGACCAGTATCCTTACTCCCAAACTATGGATTATAAAATTGGTCTCCATCTATTTGTCTACATTCTGTCTCACGTCCTGTAATAATGTTGCTCTTTACTTTTCGCTTTTCAAATTTACTAAAGGCGTGGTTCCAGGTGAAAAATATAATACAATGGCTTTAATTCAGCAAATGAAATAAACAGGTACACTCCATTGTTCTTTGGCTCTTAGGTGTTTAGATACTATTTTACTGTTTATGTATATCAGGTCCTTAATGGGATCCTGTCAGATGTGTTCAATAGTTTTTAAAAGCTCCAAGAATGAAATGGATAATGGAAGAAAATCCATTTGAATTTAATGGGTTAGAAATGAGTCTCTTGCCTGCTGCCATAAGTTATTAGGGCTCATAACCTAAGAAAGGTTGGAGTGAATAAAAGATGGAGCAAAGATCTCCCTATGGATGGATCATTATGCCATCAAAACATACCACATCATCAAAACCTGGATGTAGACAATTTGGTGACACAGGGACCCAAACGTTAGGGCCACCTGCACTGGAAAGCGCTCCACCCAGGGATATGTAGAAATTGTGTTTTGTCCATGGTGGAAATGTCCCTACTGCTTTCTCCACACACTGGTCAATTCAGGTGTGTAAGCCCTTGCTTTCTATGTGACAGCCTAACACTAAGATGCCGTACTCCATGCAATGGAAGAATGTGTGTCCCTTATCACTGTTCTTTTGGAAGTTGTTTCAAGAGAACAAAAACACCACAGAGAATGAGCTAGAGCTTTGGAAATACTGACTTGTTTTATCAATGTTTTATCTACTCCAGTATCAATTTATACCACAATAATACATATATTTTTATTTTTAAAAAGTAGAATAATTTTGCATTTTTACTCAATGTCCCTTCAAAATACTTTTTCTGGATTTAAAAATGAGTTACATGGAGCTTTGTTTTTCCACACAGCAAATTCCAAGCAGAGTTCTCTACTGAAAGCAATTCTCTTCCCATTCTTTTTTAGCTAATTAATGACTCAAGGCAAATGAAAAACATTTCCATCTTTATAGGTGCTAGAAAAAATGGCTATATTCCTGTTTCTTTCTCAGATACTGTTTATTCTTACTTGTTAAGAGTATAAAAAGGAAATTGTAAGCTTTCTATTTTGACTGGCTGCAAAGCTCTACATACAAAAATACAGAATAGAAATGAGGTAAAAGGCTCCAAGATGAAAGATTGGACATGCACTGGTTGGCTGTATTTCAGTCCTATACAAAACCATATCACCTCAAAGAGCATAGTTTGCAAACTGATGTCCCGTGGATTGAATGCAGGTCACAGGCATGCGTTTTTGGACCCACATAGTCTTTGGAAATTTCTGAACTCATTGCCAATATTTGAAAATTTGGAGAAAGTTTACATAAAATCCAAAGTATCTAGGATCCCCATTCCTACGCAACTCTAATCCTGTAGCTGACTAATAATTGCCCCCTTTCGACGGCACACACCCCAACATACAAATGACTCCAGTTCCTCACAGTCCCTCCTGTCCTTACTGCCTCGCTACTGTCAACTGCCGTTGATCGCAAGAACATATTATATGGCTTGATTTACTCAAGTACTTGACCTATCAGGCCTCTGCTTTGGATTTGTGACCACATTATTTACTGTGGTCACTGTTAGGAAAGCAGAGGGAACTACAGAAAAATATGTGTCATTACAATGCAAAATGTAAAGCTGACCAAAGAACTCTGTTTAAATGTCAGTACACAACTGTCATTCTATTCAGATCGTTCTGTTGGGTAATATTTCAGAGAGGCAAGAGGCCCTGTAGACTACATACAGGGTCTCCTTTCTGTCTGAAGAAATAGCAACATTTTGCCTTAGGAATAGATTTTTAAAATGTTTTGGTGTTTTTAATGTAGAAATTAAATCTGCGACGGGGAATACACCTAAGCCTACCATCTAGCTCTTTCTCTTCCTATTACTAATCCCACTCTATCACCAGTATGCTCATGGAGTTTCCCCTTGGGAAGGACTCAAAGATCCCTTTGTGAACCATAACCATTTTTAAGCATCAGTTTTATCCAGATCAAAGCATTTAGACCCACAACATTACACTTCACTTATACTCCACTGGATTCCATTTCGACCTGGATTCAGGAAGTGTATCTTTATCCTTTTTCCATGCTATGTCCCTGATTCTTACTTTTGATTTGTGCTAAATTGTCTCTTGTGTGATATTTTTAAAGACTCACTAAAATGAGAAGAATTATCTGACATATTTCCCTGATACTAATTCCCTTAGCACTTCCCTGAATAGAAAGAAGAGTGATCAAGTGAAACCATAAATATGCAAAAGAAGAGGGCCGGCCAGTGGTAAAAATTTCAGTAAGCACTTAGTTATGGATGGTAACCAATGAAAGCAATGTGTTTCCAACCTAAACAGTATGGTCATTAGCTGAAACATTCAGGTTTATATTAATGAATGCAAAGATAAATAAGTACTTACAAATAAAGAGTCCTATAGTATAATCTCTTTTAAAAAAAGAATCTCATATATAAATGGAAAGACGAGCATCAGAACAATTTTTAAGTATGAAAGAAAGTTGGAGAAAAAGAATGTTCCTGACTCAGGAAAGGAACAACCAGAGACTGGAATCATCATCTTAGCTGTGATGGAGGGCCAGCACGGCTGTCTCCACCATCAGCAGCCAGTACAAAAATAACAATTTAAAGTAACAGCATCGACAGTAATAAAATGGCGATTACTGTGCATGTGGCTTTTTCAGACCTCCCTCAGCATATCCAGGATGTCCATCCAGGCCAGACAGGTGCCTTGAAAGCCAGGGCATTGGCAAAGAATTCTGAGGAAGTCCCTTCATGTTTTGTTTCTGTTTGTGCAAAAATCTCGAGTTGTTTTATTTGTCTGGGGGAGGATTTCCCCAGAGTTCTTAGACCTCAAACCAGCTCCCAGAGAGCCATCTCTTGGAAGATGGCATGAGGCAAGGCCAAGTGTGGGGGACTTGTTTCTGAAAGTTGTACACCTTCCCCAGATATGGGTCTTTGTGAAGGAGAAGGAGAATGAAGAAGCTCAGCTAAAATGATGCAAGACATGGCAGCCTCTTTAATTGTATGTGAGGTGTGTTTTACTCTTCTGAATCTGAAAAAAAGAAAAAGAAAAAGAAAAGTGTCAATGCTGCCTTTCCCCCCTCCCCCACCTTCTCCACCCTCCAGGTCTGAGGAGAAGAAAAATCTGAGGAACAACAACAACAACAACAAAAACAAAAAAAAAAAAAAAAAAAAAAAAAGGAGAAGTATCAATTAAACATTTCCATACTAGTCATTGCTGTCTCCTTTGTAGTACAGTTTGTTCTGTTCATAAAGGGAAACTCTCAGTGGAGAATTTTAAACACTGGTTACACTCAAAATCTTACTGGTTACTTTAAACTTGACTATCAAACATTTGGTTCCCTCAATATGGATCTAAGATACTTTATTTTTGACCAAGATGACAGGGACTACCTTGTTTGGCCAATATGCTTCAGGGGTCAGTGGGACTGAAAGGAATCAGATTCACTGAATGCCAGCCATTTCTATACCAAAAGCAATGTTCCCCTCTCAGAATTTTTGCCCTACCCTTAGAACCTTCCCAGAAAAGATTCAAAACAAGATGGGTCCCAGCTGAAATCATTGTGCAGATGGGCAAATCAACTGACTTCTCTACTGGGCCCAGAGTGAGGTGGTGGAGGAAGAAGACAAAGATGGAAACAGGACTAAATTAATGGAAACAGACAATGCTGGACTTGTTTTTTTTTGTTTTTTTTTTTTTCATTTGGCATACCCTACCCCTATGCAACCTCACTGGGCTTGAAAGGAAACTCTAAAAAGCAAGCAGACAAACCAAAACCATTATGTTATTGCTTCCCCTAAGTGGTGCATGGTCTGCCAGCCACCATGCCTTATAGTTAGACAGGGTTCTCTCCTGTGCAGGACTCCAGGTGGGAGAGGAGTACAGTGGCTTAGGCTTTATGGATAACACCATCACCTACAGAAATGTCAGGAGTCAATAGTGGGTAAGGAACATTTCCTATTCAACTTTAAAGACTGAGATACTTTCCTAAATAAGACTTGGTTGAAATTAGACAGCAAACTAGTCGAGAAATAGGAGAGCCCTATCTGATCTATTGTAATTACTATCAACTCTCCATTTTCCAGGGGCCGTTGATCTAGCACTGCTGTTATTCCTCTTTCTTCATTCCGGTCCATTGTATGTTTACCTTCCATTAGCACCTTCACTTATTTGGGAGAAATACTTCTGGCCAATCAGTTTACTCTGATACTAGCTAGCACTGTCAGTGAGGGAAGTTGCCAGTTGCCTCTCTGCAACCTGCCAGTGAAGGAAAGGGGTGAAAAAAAAAAAGCTGAAATAAGGGCTGAAAATTTCCCCCTTGATTCTAATTATCTATGCACAATTTGTTCTGTGTGGAAGTTGCAAGACAGGACCCCTCCTTAGGGCTCTGGCCCTGCCATTATCAGTTTGGGGTCATATGTATTGAGACTCCTTTTAGACAGTCATCATAGCACTAACCATCTTAGGAGATGTCCCCAGGTCCTTAAATACAAAACCAAATTTTATAATGATGATATAAGTTTGAGTTTTTAATGAATGATCAATTGGTTGGAAGAATGCTAGGGACAGACAGCTGGGGACTAGGACACCTGTTATACCCAGTGAGCCTCAATTAACCAACAGGGAAGTGATGCACGTCTTATTTCATGCAGCCTGGGTTAGCAGTGGCCAGATGTCCAGTCTGCTGGGTTCCAGAGATGGAAAGAAGTCCATCTAGGGTCTAAGTGGAACCCACAGGCCTTTGACAGAAGACCTTTCTCCTTTTCTGTTCATTGCTTATGAATGAGATGAGAAGTAGCTGGCTGTAAATCTCCATCCTCCCCTCCACAGTCTTTATTTACCCCTCCCCTCCACAGGGATGGAGGGGAGGGGTAAATAAAGGAAATGTGGGTTTAAGCTGCACCTGTGTTCATTAAGTACAGCCAACAGTAAAAGAAAAAGAGACATATGCTCTGTAGCTGGGTCTGTGACCTGAATGACTGTCATAGCCTTCCTGAACCCATGCTCTCTCTAAAGTAGTTTCTGTTTATGAATCTTTTAGGGCACTTACTGTAAGGTGCTTCATATCATAGCTATCTGCAAGAAGATGTTCTGCCCAGACTCCTTGATGGCAGAGAATACATCATTTATATTTGTAACTCTTTTTGCATATAGTACAATGCCTGACATATAGCACATGCTCAACCAATTATTGTGGTTTTTTTTTTTAATTTTTTTAAGTTTATTTGAGAGAGAGCATGATCAGGGGAGGGGGAAGGAGAGAGAGAAAAAGAATCCCAAGCAGGCCTACGCTATCAGTGCAGAGCCCAATGTGAAGCTCGAACTCACGAACTGTGAGATCACGACCTGAGCTGAAATCAAGAGTTGGACACTTAACCGACTGAGCCACCCAGGCACCCCAACAAATCATCATTTTTTAATTGAAAGTGAATTAAATAAGCATCAGGTGGATGGAATAGATGCAGAAGCATAGTGATGAGTAAGATTCTCCACATTTTTGGAAATCTGGACTTTCATAGCATGAAGTAAAAACTAAAAAGGAAATCATAAATCCGTTTATTTTATACTTTATTCAATAGCAAGGTGTGATATGTCAAAAATGTATATTTCCTGGGGTGCCTGAGTGGCTCTGTCAGTTAAGCATCTGACTCTTGATTTTGGCTCAAGTCACAATCTCACGGTTCATGAGATTGAGCTCCACTTTGGGCTCTGCGCTGACAGTGTGCGGCCTGCTTGGGATTCTCTGTTTCTCTTTCTCTCTACTCCTTCCCTGCTCTTTCTCTCTCTCAAAATAATAAACATTTTTTAAATATTTTAAAAAATATTTTAAAAAAATATTTCCTTTGAAGAAATTGCCCCATTATGTAGACTCATCTCCCAGAGAAGGGACACCTGCTGTGTGGGCAGCTTTGACATGGTCTGGAAATCAGGCTTGCTCCTCACTCACTCCACACTTCCTCCCCTGAAATTTGAGTGCCTTATATTTGCTTTGTTGTGGTTTGGTTTTGTGTCTTTGTTTTCAATTTAAACTAAAATTGGATAAGCATTTTAAGCTAAAATTGGGTAAGACTACAGAGTATCATGAAAATAAGGTCCTGGAGACAAGATGTAAGTGACCACTCTGTATTTAACTGAGATAAAGGATTATTTTTTGTTAAAGGGTCTTTGAATTCCATTGATTACAAATCTATGTTGGCTTTTTGGAAGCCATGAAGAGCAGTTAAACTCACCCACCTTTTAATGATTGATAAACTGAAATGGAAAATATCTTCACCTAACTTGGGATGATTCAAGAAAATATCTAAGTAAGTGCCATCCGTCCACCCACCCCTTAACCAAAGACTTTTCTTATGTCTCACAAAAGAGTAGCCATGGAGGCTCTGAATCCTGAAGACATGCTGTATGAACTCATAGAGACATACTTACCCTACAGAAATTAATAACAAAGAATGTTTCAGCAACTTCATTTGGAGAAAAAGGAGCTGGAAATGTAAAACAGTGTGGTCCTGTTTATTCCACCCTTCCCACGCTACTCCTCCTACAGGTAAGTGGAGATGCTGTATGAAGCCACTTGTTTTAAAGATAATTGTTTTAAGAAGAGGCTTAAATTTCGATGTAACATGGTTCGACTCTAAAAATATGTTTATCTGTCATAATGTTTATTCCTAGATCATCTATGAGGCAGCCCTCACAGGAATCTGGCACCAGGCTTGAAAAACAACTGTAAACACTTTTCTTTTTCATTTTTCTTGGGTTTGATTTTTTCCAGCCTGATTCAACTATCATCCAAGCTTAATGAAATAAGCTGAGTTGGCTGAGAAGAGAGTTGGGATTCAAACCACATTTTCAGGTTCCAGAAACTCTACCATAGCTGCCTCCCTATGGAGTCGACTTTCTACAAAAATGACAAAATGATACAGTAAGCAACGGAAAGAACAAGGGTGGTAAAACATAACCCAATTTTAAATGTCTAGTAGAATTTCTGTGGGGCTTATAAGTGGGTCCTGGTTTTGTTTTGTTTTTTAATAATGAAGAAATGCTAAAAACCAAACAAACAAACAAACAAACAAACAAACAAACAAACATTATTTTAAATACAGCTGTTAGAATTTATCCAGGCACAGATTTCACCGTTTTAGGTCATAAGTGTTATTTTAAATGGTTATCACTAAATATCCAAAAGTATATATTACCTGCTTTCTCCTTGCCCCAAATGATAAGTGATAGGATTATAGTATGATTGTTCTAAGTTAATTTCACTGCATATAATACTAATGCTATAGCCCTGCTAAGACAGATGGGTAGATGGATGGATGACGGATGGATAGATGGATGGATGGAGAGATAAACAGACAAGAGTAAGTGTGTAAGTAAATTTATAGGAATATAACTTCCTGAAACCCTGCCTATACCTACATGATGATCTGTCAAAATTTACTCATTTGATCTAAATACACAGAATACGTACAAAAGATGGTGGTTCTTAGCTCTAACACTTGCCCAATTTTTTTTCTTTCTTTTTGATCCATGGCATCTGTGCTATAAACTGAGAACAATGATGGTATTAAACTTTTATTCTGTAACTTTTCTGCCTTTTTTCCCACTTCATACAGCATGGTCTTTCTTTCCAAACTTAAAATTTGTGAATAACTCGCTCTCTTCTGTACCACACTGCCCAATGTATTTTACTGCAGTTACTCTCTGTATTAAGAACTTAGTAGTTTAACATCTAAGGGAACAATGAAAACATTCAATTCTTCAACTGCTACAGAGCCTGGCCCACTCTGAAGAGGTAAGTAAACGTCAGGCACCAGCAGCCCCGACCACTCTTTGGTGCAGGTGAGGGTAGAGTTGTCTGTACACAAGAGTTTTGTTTCTGATCAGTCTTTGAATCTGCTATTTTTGAAGCCAAAAGAGACCAGAGACTGACCACAGAGACCAAGAAAGTCCTTCACAGAAAGTTAAATGAGGCTGGAATTTTATACCTGAAACATTATGACTGCTTTATGTTTTTCTCAATTTTATTAGTTTAGGAAAAGGAATATAAGTTTCAAAATAAGTGAAAGAAAAATATTTTTTCTCAAGCTTTCACTATGGTTCCAGAATATAAGATAAAAATAGCATGTATTATAGAGGGCTAATTCTTATGAAGATACAGATGTCATCACTTGAAGATTGGTGCCCTTCTGTGGAGAATGTTAAGAATAAACACAAAGAGGAAGCTTCAATACTTGGTTGATATTGCTTTTTTAATGGTTCTCCTAGAATGTGTGTGTCTAGAAAAGAAGTGGCATTAACAATGTAGACACTTGCTAGCTCCTGGCATTATTTCAAAGGAAGCTGTTATTTTAAAGAATTTTTATAATGTTAATAGAGTTTCTTTAGACAAATGCATTGTTACTTGTGTTTCTCTAATCTGTGTAGAATCTGACAGAATCTAATTTTTCTAGGGGGAAAACAGATAAATATTTATTTCATGAGTACTATGAAGTTATTTTTAAATCCTAAACATCAGTATTAAGGGAAAAGATTACATTTTCCACAGTTCCAAAATTATAATCCTTTCTGTCAAAATGGATTCCTTTAAAAATACAATGGTACATTAAGAGTGTAACGAAATGTCTAGAAGATAGAGTGAAACGATGAAAGCTTATATACCAGTAGTTCCAAGGGGAAAGTTGTTTAAAAAGATTAATTTTGTCATTACCAAAGAGTACATAATATACTTTCATTTGACATTTCTAGTATGTGGCTATTTGGTAAGAAACTGGAATCTAAATGGCTATGTAAAAAAAAAAAAGCATGAATTGATTTCAGAAGTTTTCTTTAGTATAACACAACTTAATTATTTTAAACCCACCAATTTTACATCACAATATTTGGATAATATCGCATATATACACAACATACATATATTGTATATACATATATTTACAAAATTTTATGTATCTTATATGTATATACATATATATATTTCACTTGCTGTTTTGATACTACAAATGTGAATTTTAAAAGCACAAAAATGTATAGGAGTAGTAGCATGTCATCTGTTCTTTTATAATCTACCATGAGGATATCTATTATACACTGCTCCTTAAAAAGCATAAAGATGGGGCGCCTGGGTGGCTCAGTCGGTTAAGCGTCCGACTTCAGCTCAGGTCACGATCTCACGATCCGTGATTCGAGCCCCGCGTCGGGCTCTGGGTTGATGGCTCAGAGCCTGGAGCCTGCTTCCGATTCTGTGTCTCCCTCTCTCTCTGGCCCTCCCCCATTCATGCTCTGTCTCTCTCTGTCTCAAAAATAAATAAACGTTAAAAAAAAATTAAAAAAAAAAAAAAAGCATAAAGATATTCACTAAACCCAAAAGTATATAAAAATACATTGGTTTGAAATAGATGGGTGTAACCAAAAGAGCTAACTGTTCTGATTCTCTGTGATTCATTGATCCTAGGACCATTTGTAAGTAAAAGGCTTTGTATTTCCATGTTCTCAAGAGTGTAAGTCTATAGCGAAAAGGAGCAGATACATTTTTGAAGCCCACCCCATTTGGCCACTTCCTACCCACATATCCTGGATTGGTTAATAATTTTCACCAAAATCCATCCAAAAAACAATTATTTTGGGTTTCAGCATTGCTTAACTCACAGTAACTCTTGTTGGGTCAACCGACAGCACAGCTTCTAAAATTAACATGAAAATAACACTTAAGCATATCAACCAAAATGTTTAAACAACAAGGGGTGCCTGGGTGGCTCAGTGGGTTAAGCACTGGACTTCAGCTCCGGTCATGATCTCACGGTTCATGAGTTCAAGCCCTATATCGGGTGAGCCCCACCTCTCTCTCTCTCCTCTCTCTTTTCTTCTCTGCCCCTCATGTGATTCTCTCACTCTTCCTCTTTGCCCATCACTCACTTATGCCCTCTCTCTCAAAAAAAAAAAAATGTTTAATCAACAAAACCCTTTAAATCTAACTAGTGAGATTTTATCCAGATGTGTCAGAATAACAGGCATCTAAAAAATAATATTCCAATCTCTCCTCCATTTACCAACTTTCTGTAGTTTTCCTTTGACAGGGACATTGGAGTGCAGCGTCTAGACACGGGTTATCACACTACTTGAGAAAATAAGAATGTAAAATGTTTTGAAAAACAAATATTTCACGGCCCTTCTTGCTAAACCATACCATTTACTTATTATTCATGCTCCACATGTTAATACATACACGTAAATTTGTTGCGTAAATGGGTCACAGGAGTTTTCATGGACAAATGGCTAAGGGAAATGGGATATTAATCAGAACATGTGTTGTTATGATGACTTATCTTGACTGGGACCCAGGGCACTCCAGATGTTTGGTCCCTGTACACTTATGGAAAATAACTCACAAGGATGCTGTATTTTCACATTGAAGGAAATTTCTTTATTAAAGAAACAGGCCTACTTTTTGTCAATACATAAAAGGCTACAGTGCAGTCTCTTCCCAGAACTAAGAAAAAAAAATGTTATCCTCTGAGAAGGAAAAAAGTAAAAAAAAAAAAAAAAACAAAAAAAACAAGGGTTGGGATTAACTATTTGTAGAAACTACCTTAAGGCAGCAGCGGTTGACCTCAGTGGCATGATCAACAGCAAGGTGTACTGCAAATCATTCATTCCTAAAAGCAGTTAAATACTGCAGTTCTACAGGTTTTGTTTTTCAAGCAAATCAGAAAGGATTCAAGTTTATGGTTTTGGTAGCACTATCTTGAACGTGAGAGAAAAGGACAGGGTAAGGTAATAGCTAATGTTACTGGAACTGTTCACCATCTTGGCCTTTTTTTATCCACCACAGTTCATGATCTGAGCATAACTCTGGATATGTGTAAAGTTTATGAAAATGTGGTAGGCTATTGTGGGGAATAAAAAACAATGAGGAAGAAAAAGAGACATCTGCCTTAAAAACAAAGAAGTTTCCTCAATATTAGACGAATGGAGAAAGAATATATATATATATATATATATATATATATATATATATATATATGCGCCACATTTTATATATATATATATATACTTTACACATATCAAGAGGTATGCTCAGATCATGAAGTACTCCTGTGCTTCTTGTGTTAAGCATCTGACTCTAAATTTCAACTCAGGTCATGATCTTGCAGTTCGTAAGTTCAAGCCCCACAATGGGCTCCACACTAGCAGTGTGGAGCCTGCTTGGGATTCTCTCTTACTCTCTCTCTGCCCCACTGCAGCTGACTCTTCTCTTTCTCTGTCAGAGTTAAATAAGAACTTCAAAAAAAAAAAAAAAAAAAAGATAGCTCTTACATACAGAACAAAATTAATGAAAATCCAGAAAGCAGATTTCACTTCAAGAATTCTATGTCAAGAATTTTCAAGATTCCATAGTCTCTTCTATTACTCAATTGTCTTATTTGTAGCTTCTGCAATACAAATTGGGATAGAAGTTGAACTAAGATGGCCATTAAGACCACTGCCCTCCAAGAATTGTGAACCCATTAGAATTCTGAATAAAATTATATTAACAAGCTGCTTAGAAACAAAGCAATCTGTCAAAAATTGAGGGAAATATTAAATGAATACAAATGCCTGTAAAGTCCCCCATGGCTAGCATATATGGGATTGATTCAAATATGAGTGTACTGAAGATAAATAAATGTGTTCAATTGTTTCTAAAGCTCTGCATGGGCCAAGGCACAGCCAGCATCAGCTACAAGTGATAATAAGATGCCCTGTGAGAAGAAAAGCATAGATGGGAACAATGAGGCAATAAAATGAGGCACTGACCACAAGCTACAGTTTCTTTATCCTGGGTTATTAAGACAACCTAACAACCACTGTCCTGAGTAGTGTGGGAAAAAATATTTGAACAAAGAATGAAGTGAGCATGATTCCCTGAGATGAGAATACTGAGGTCCAGGTATCTATGCAGATTCTAAAACTGGCCTCAACAAATGCATGCTTCCTGAATAATGATATATGTGCCAGTGTGTTTTTGCTTCTCAAATTTCTTAATATGAACTTAAGTCAAAAACTATCCCTGTTGTAAAGACAGACATGTGTTTCACTTCTCCATGCACCCTGCTGTTTGTCTGTTTCCTCCCTAGATTTACAGAGAAGGGCACACCTCCAGGCCTGTACAGGCCCCATCTATCTCTCATTACCAACTCCACTGCAAAGCACATCCCATCCTTAAGGCAACTAACAAAAAAATTCCAATTTTAGCTAAAAGATAAGAACATCAAGTGCAACTCAAGTGTATAGGTTCAGACTCTAGCCTTCCTCTGATTTATTAATAATTTGCCTCTATTATAATAGAACAAAACACAACTAACAAAGTCAAAGTCATGCGTTCCATTTATTTACCCACTTCCAAACTACTTTGATAGGATCAGCTAGATAGAAAACAGGAAAAACACATGCATTTCTTCAGTTGACTCTTGTGAGCCCAGCAGCAAGTCAAGGTCATGAGACACCAGACTTGTGAAGAATCAAATCACAGGCAAATTGCTTTAATGTACACAAGAAACTTTTTAATCACAAGTAGTAGTTCTACAAAAACAAACAGGAATATTGGCTCTATTGTCTTTTATATTTTCTGCACTGAGATCATAAAGAGAATATGAACAACCTAAGAAATATGCAAAGAACATGGCTATAAGGCAATGAGCTGACAAAGTTGTGTCCTGACCGGCAAAGTGAAGTAGAGAGCTAAGAAATTATTAGGTGAATATAATATACAAGTGTAAAACCATCTCCCGACATATAAGTTTTGTTTGTTTCCTATCAATATGGTTTTTAATTTACATTTCCTACTGGTGTCTATGATCTCCTAATGTACTTATTTGCTAGATGTACATCTCTTCTTGTGAAATGTTTAGATCTTTTGCATGTTTTTCATTAAGTTATTTATTTTCTTATTATTGAACTTTGAAGTTTCTTTATATATTTTGGTACAACTCCCTTTAACACATATAGGCTTTGCAAATATTCTCCCTCGGTCTGTGGGCCATCTTTTCATTCTCTTAATAGAGGCTTCTGGAGAGCAGAAGTTTTTAATCTTGATAAAGTATAATTTATCAATTTGTTCTTTTATGGTTTGTACTTTTGTTGTCAAACCAGGAAATCTTCGCCTAACCTGAGATCACAAAGAGTTTCTCCTGTTTTTTTAACCATAAGTTTTACAGTTTTATATTTTAAATTTGGGCTTATGATCTATTTTAAATTAATGTTTGCATATGATGTGAAATATAGGAGATAATTACTTTGCATATGAATATATAATTGTTCCATCACCATTTGTTAATGACTACCTTTCTCCATGGAGAAATAATAAGTTGTCCATATACATGTGGATCTATTTCTGGACTCTCTAGTCTATTCTATTCACACATTTGTCTATCTTGATGCTAATACTATGCTACCTTAATTACTATAGCTTTATTGTAAGTCTTGAAACAAGGTCTACCTTTTTAGTCCTTCAACGTTTCCCTTCTTTTTCCAAGTTGCTTTGTCTACTTTGGCTGCTTTGCATTTTCCATGTAAATTTTAGAATTGGCTTGTCAATTTCTACCAAACAAACAAACAAACAAACAAAAACCTGCTAGGACTTTAATTGGGATTGCATTAATCTGTAAACAATTTGGAGAGGACTTACATTTCCACTATCTCTAGAAAACCCCCCAGTATTTGGAACTAAAGAGTACACATCTAAATAGCTCTTAAATAAATGTAGAAATCAGAATGGAAATTATAAAGTATTTAGAACTAAATGTGAATACAAATGCAACATGTAAAACTTTTTGGCATACTACTAAAGTGGTACTTGAAGAGAAATTTATAGCACTTAATGCCTCCGTTACAGAAAAAAAAAAAGATCTCAAATCAGCGACATTAATTTCCACCTTAAGAAACTAGAAAATAAGGCAAACTCAACCCAAAAGTAAGCAGAAGAAAAAAATAATAAAGATAAGAAATCAATGAAATAAAAACAGAATAACAATGGGGAATATTAATGACAATAATTAGTAAAACTTATCCTCTAGCCAGACTGGTCTGGGAAAAAAGAGAAAAATAAACAAATTACCAATATAAAAAAAATAGATTATGTCATTACATATTCCACAAATATTAAAAAAGATAATAAAATAACATAAATACACCTATTTAATTTCACTATGACCTGTAAACATACTTTGCATGACTTGGATCCTTTTCAATTTATTCGGACTTGTTTTATAACTCACAGTCTGGTCTATATTGATAAATGTTCTGTGTTCACTTGAAAAGAATGTGTATTCGCTATTGTTGGGTGTTCTATGGATGCCAATTAGGTAAAGTTTGTTGGTAGTGTTGCTCAAATCTCCCTTTCCTTGCTGATTCTATATCTATTTATTCTATCAATAATTGAGAGAGGAATAATAATGTCTCTAAATAAAATTATAGATTAAAATTTTTTTGCAGTTCATTTTATGTATTTTAGTGCATAAGTATAAAGGATTATAATATCCTCTTGATAAATGGACAACTTTATCATGCAATGAACTTCTTGATCTCTGATGATAATGTTTGCAAGAAATCTACTTTGTCAGGGGCACCCAGGTGGCTCAGTGGGTTGAGTGTCCGACTTCGGCCCAGGTCATGATCTTGCAGTTTGTGAGTTCAAGCCCCACATCGGGCTTGCTTCTGTCAACATATCAGTGCAGAGCCTGCTTCAGATCTTCTGCTCCCCTCTCTCTGCCCCTCTCCTGCTTGCACTCTCTTAAAAATAAATTTTTTAGGGGGTGCCTGGGTGGCTCAGTCAGTTAAGCATCCGACTTCAGCTCAGGTCATGATCTTACGGTTCAGGAGTTCAAGCCCCGCGTCGGGCTCTGTGCTGACAGCTCAGAGCCCGGAGCCTGCTTCAGATTCTGTGCCTCCCTGTCTCTCTGCTCCTTCCCCACTCATGCCCTCTCTCTGTCTCTCAAAAATAAATAAACATTAAAATTTTTTTAAATAATTTTTTAAAATCTGTTTTGTAAGATATTAATGCAGCCATTCAATTTTTTTTTATTTTACTTATTTATTTTTTTTAGTATTAGCTTGGTATACCAATTTCCATCCTTTTACCTTTGGGATATTTTGTCTTTTTTATATAAAGACAGAATATAATTGGGTCTTAGAATCTGAAAATCTCTGCCTTTTTACTGGGGTGCATAGGCCATTCACATTTAATGTCATACCTGATGTCAGCTTAGTTTTAAGTCTATGATCTTGCTATTTGTTTTCTACTCATTTCATATGTTCTTTCTTCCCTTCTTACAGTTTTTTTTTTTACCTTCTCCTGGATTAAATATTTTTATGATTCCATTTTATCTCTTTTGTTGGCTTACTATCTATATGTCTGTTTTGTTATTTTAATTGCTTTACAGTTTATAGTATGTCTTTTAATTTATCTCAATCTACCTTCAAATGATATTACATCACTTTATGTATATTAGAACTTCACAATAGTATACTTCCATTTCTCCCTTCCCAGCTTTTTATGCTACTGTTGTCATACATTTCATTTGTATATGTTATATATCAAAGGTGTTATTATTATTTGATTATTTTGTTCAAATAGTCAATGATCTTTAAGAGCTTGAAATGATATGAAAAAATCTTGTATATTTATCCATCTAGTTACCATTTTTTGTGTGCCTCATTCTTTCGTTCAGGCTCATATTTGTAACTGACATAGTTATCCTACTGCCTCTCATTAACATTCCTTATAGTGTGGGTCTACTGGTGAATTCTTTCAGCTTTTATACATGAAAGGTATTTTTGCTGGTTTTAGAATTCTTAGTTGAATTCTTTTTTTCTGTCAGCATGTTAAAGACATTGCTCCACTGTCTTCTCACTTGCATTGTTTCTGATAAGAAATCTATAGTTATTCTTACCGTTGTTCAATTGTACATGAGTTTTTTATTCCGCTACCTGTTTTTTTTTTTTTAATTTTCTCTTTGTTACTGCTTTTGAATAATTTGATTATGACATGTTTTGGTGTAATTTTCTTCATATTTTCTTGTGCTTGGGCTTTACCAAGCTTCTTGAGTCTGTGGATTTATAGTTTTCATCATTTGGCAAAATTTTGGCCATTACTTCACCAAATATTTTTCTTCCCTCCTTTCTCTATTCTTTATGTTAGGGACTCCAGTTACACATATATTAGGCTGTTGAAGATGTCCTACAATCACTGATGCTCTTTACAATTTTTTTGCTGTCTCATTTTGGATAGTTTTTCACTAGTCTTTTCTTCTGCAATGTCTAATCTCATGCATTGTATTTATTACTAATCTCATCCAATGTTATTTGGCCAATACCATCCAGTGTGTTTTCCACCTCAAACATTGTAGTGTTCATCTCTAGAAGTTTGATTTTGCCTTCTTTATATCTCCCATGTCTCTAGTCAACTTCCATACATATGGGCTATAGTTATAAGAACAGCTTTAATGTTCTTGTCTGCTATTGTAACTTGTTTCAGTTCTGGGTTGGTTCCAATTGTTTCTGTCTCTCTCATATTTTCTTGCTTCTTTGCATGTCTAATAATTTTTTATTGGATATTGGACATTGTGGATTTTACCTTTTGGGTACTGTATATTTTTATATTCCTATATATTTCCATAAACTTTACTCTGGGATGCAGTAATTTGAAAACACTTTGATTCTTTTACGTCTTATTTTCAAGGCTTGTTAGGTGAGACCAAATCATCATTTAGCCTACAGCTAATTACTCCCCTACTAATAAAACAAGACAATTAGGAGTATTCTACTCAAATCCCTTTAAATTATGAGATATTCAAGGCTGGCTAGTGGGAATGGGCACTTTTCCTGCATTATATGAAGTATGAACATCAGGACCATTCCCTCTAATCCTTAAGTTGAATGGTTCTTTCCTGATCTCAGGTACCTTCCTATCTTTATTGGTCAATCAGTACCTTGATGTATACTGTTTAGATCTCTGGAGCTCTACATCTCTACAGCTCTCTCCTCTCTGGTACTTTATCTTGTTAACTTTAGCCACCATGGCTCTCCCTGGATCCTTTATTCAACTCTTCAACTCAAGGAATCCATCACATCTGCCAGGGTTCCCCCTCCTTATTCTGCCTGGAAACACTCTCAGGAGTAAGTTGGAACAATCATAGGGTTTATTTCATTTGTTTCCTATTTCTTGGAGATCACTGTTCTTCATTTCTTGATGTCCAGTGTCTTGAAAACATATTCTTCCATAGAAGTTGTCTTTTATTATTATTATTATTATTATTATTATTATTATTATTATTTCAGGTGAAAGGGTAAATCTAATTCTTATTAGTCCTCTTTGGCAGAAGCAGAGGTCCATAGATAGTCTTTGTCCACACTTCTCACTCTACACAATTGATTTTTAAATTTCATGAACACCTTTAAACATTCCAATTTCTAGAACATTCAGTGAAGGAGAAATTCCTGCTGAACTCCTTTTCTGGAATTTGGCAAAAAAACCCTGTAGGGCCCAATTATAATCAATCTTTTGAGAGACACAAATGGTGGCTATCTCTTATATCTCTGTTAATGTAATCAGACAAAGTTAAGGGCAAGTTCATATTTCTGGGCAACTATAAAAAACTATGGCAGGCCCAAGAGGCTATGCTGTTGCAAACATGACTAAAAACACACTGAAAATCATTCATTCATTTGCATCCTACTCTTCTAGTGACCCTGTTTAGGCCCTGAGAGAATCTTGGCTCAGAGGCCCAGATCTTTTTATGTTAGCACATTTCTCCCTTAGGGTAAACAAGGTATTTTCAAAGAACATTCATTCTTTGAAGTCAGTTTGAAAATTAGTGCTGCAGGATTCTAAATAGTACCTCAGCAGCCTGACAGAGATAATGTACAACTGCAATGTGTTCACTATGCCAGGATGTAATTTACTCTTTCAGCACACACCCCTTCCTTCTGTGTGTGCCTCAGCTCAAAGCATTTGGGATTAACCAACTGTGGTCCAGTTTTCATCAGGTTTCTTTCTGAATGCGTACAATGTTGAAACTTCAAACCACAGTGGGTTTGATCATACTGGGCACTGAATTGTGCTTGGATACTTCTCGACAATTAGAGCTGTCACCACCGGTTCCCAGGGGTTATATGAGGGGTAGGGGCATTAAAAATAGTTAAATTGACTCCCTCTGGTCATCAAATGTAATAGGATCTATTAAAAAGAAATGTTCAAAATGTATGCTAGTTTTTAAAAGTCAATGTACCCACTGATCTACCTAACATTTAAAAAAAATCTAAAGTAGAGAGTTTTGATGACCAAAGAGGAAGAGATAAATGAGACCAATCAATTTATTTTACACTCATGCCACCAAGAAGAGCTTTAGTCCTGGTAAAGATTTTTGGCTAAGATAGCACAAGTAACTGAAACCCAATGATCTATGTTCTTATGATACCAAAGCAGTGATAATGACTGATGTCATGCTAGCACATCAATGAAATTAAAATACAAAGTTGTTCACGTCCAGGTTTGTATACAAACTTGCTAGTGTAGGGACACACCTGACTCCATGTGAAGCAGTGGAAAGTTAAGAGTTATAGAGGGAAAAAGGGGTAGATATCAGAAAATGTCTCTTCTTCACTTACTTCACCCTATTCACTGAATTAGGGCTATGGGCTCAAGAATTCCATCCATTAAAAAATCAAGTTTTACATTTATTTGTTCAATAGAACATAGTGTCTATTCACTCCTTCCCATACCCTCCTTTTTCAAAAAAATTTTTTAATGTTTATTTATTTTTGACAGAGGGAGAGACAGAGCATGAGTGGGGGAGAGACAGAGAGGGAGACCCAGAATCCGAAGCAGGCTCCAGGCTCTGAGCTGTCAGCACAGAGCCCGACGCAGGGCTCGAACTCACAGACCAAGAGATCATGACCTGAGCTGAAGTCGGATGCTCAACTGACTGAGCCACCCAGGTGCCTCCCCCCATACCCTCCTTTTAAAAAAGCTGTTTAGTTATTTTAAATACTTGGGGACAATTCAGTTATAAAGGACACAGGTAAAATAGAAGGGCTTATTGCAGGTAATAAAATTTAATTCACAATGCCCGCATGACAAGGTCATAGCAGATATTTTAGCACAATATAAAAATGCAACAAGACCTGATGTGAAAGATCTGGGACTTAGTTTATTCTTCAGTTTTACACTATAGGAGTTCACATGGGCTAGTGCCTGGACGCAGGATGGGCCTGGTGTCCAGGTGCTGGGTTAATATCTACCACCATTCTCCTCCACTGCACACTTTCTGGCTAGTGTTACCTTGACTTGGGTTTAATGATATGTGGCAACAAACTGTACCCATAACAGAGTCTGACTAAGAGACACTCATTTTGAATTCTGTTTTGTCTCCATGTAATTCATGTCTTAGTCACAATCTTCAAGGAGGGTATTTTTTATTAGGTACATGGTTTCCATTTGCATAAACAATCTGGTGAAAAACTGCACATGGGTGCTCCCTAGGTATTATGCGATAAGACACCTGGAGTGAATTATTTGAATGAACTTAAAAGAAAAGACTTGAGAACTGATTTCACACATATGAGTAAAGAAAGCCTGTCACAGTGATTTAGAGACAAAAGCTAGAGGTTGCTTCCTTTTTAATAGATATGTGAGGAGTTGTGTTCAAATTTCTTCTTATTTCTCAGGCTGAATACCCATATTTGTTCTTCAATGACATTAGAACCAAGGTTAGCATTCGGTGCAGGCAAGTGTGAATCAAAGAGAGTCTGGGACTCTAACAAAACCACGTACATGTATGAAGGAGCCACGAGGAATAAGCCCATGTCACAACTGAAATAGTAGATTTCTATATAAGGCAAGAACAGTTTTCTCAGTAGGACAATACATAGTCTGAAGGATAATATAATCTGAACTTTCAGGTTTTGGAAAGAGTAGAATGCTCTTTGTGAAAAGTAAAAGCAGCATCCATGGAGCATATCACAAGATAGCTTCATTCTAATCTGTTTGGTTGAGATTGCCATCCAAAGCTTGCCTTTAAGACTTATTCTCGCTGACCAAACTGCTTTCTACACTCAGTATGATCTCCAATAGGTGGGTTTCCCAACATAGTGATAACACTGAACAGGTATCTGTTTTTACTGAAACTAGTAATTCCTCATTAAAAGAAAAAATATGAAAACTGAAAACATGGAACATTTCCCATTTATGCTGCACAATTCACAAAGACTTGTATTCCATTCTAATCATGAAGTCCACAGTCAACTTTAAAGTTAAAATGAAAAAAATGGCAAGTGATAAAGCGAGAGTAGAGAATGTATTTATGATGAAGAAAGAATGGTGGGGAGGAAGAGATAAAACAATCATCTGTAAATTATCGAAAAAGGGATAGACTACTCTTTAAATGTAGTGAAGTGGTTTTTTTAGGGTATAAGAATATATTAACAACCATGATTTCAATTTTAGGTGTAATTCTAACAAATTGCATTAAATTGCACATTTTATGGAAAAGTATAATGGAAATTATGTTCTTACCATCTGTTTTCTTTGAATCATTTCCGACATTGGATTGATCCTTCCTGTCTGTCTTATTTTTACCATCTTTCAAGTCACCTGAAAGTAATAAACATGACAAACAGTATATAGCTAAAAGGGAAGTTAAAAATATCCTTAAACTTGTCAAGGTAAGTAGAGGAAAACGAAGTGCATAAGTTTAGTCACGAGGGGGTACATGTCTGAATGCAAATATCTTTTATAGCCACATATTAGGCCTCAAAAATTAGATTACAATACAGAAACTAAGACAAAGCTCCTGTTAAACAATGTTTGCTTAATCCAAGAATGTTTATTTTCCAAGAAAGGCAGTTCAGCTTTATTATTAGGCTGTGGAGTGAAGAAAAACTTAAGTCAAATGTAAGTTATACCAGGTAATAGCTATTTAACTTCTATATGCTTCAGTTTCCTCATCTGCAAAATGGGGATAATAATAACTACTTTATAGACATAATATAAGGACAAATGTATTTAAGGTATTGAATAAATCATCTAGCCCATCACTCAATGACAATTGTTACTGTCAAACAGAGCTATTAATAGTATTCTAAGTAATGAGCTTGTTGAAACATGATTCGTAAATGTTAAAAAACACTACGCAAACAAATGTACAATAAACACGTGTCAAAAACTTACGTAATTCACTTATGAAGGAACCAGAGAGACAGCGAGGATGGTATTCAAGGGCATTTAAGGAAATGGGTATTTATAGGCATTTTATAAAACTGTTAAAATAAGATGGTTGTGTTGGAAATAAAACTGGTTATGTCGTACAATAAAATCAAAACCTTTGGGGGGTTATCTCCTCTAGCAGTCAAAAATCTGTAAGTTAGCATATAACTTCATAGCACCTAGGCTTGAGTCAAACAGTAAATGACAAAGTTAGACATAGTCATGTTCTCCCACAGCCAGGGTCATCAAACTATAGCTTGTGGACCAATCTGGAAAGAAAGGTTTTTTTGGAAACAGTCATTTATATATTGTCTGTGGCTGCTTTCATGCTATAGTGGTAGGAGCTGTATGGTTGCAAGAGAGACACGCAAAACCAGGAATAGTTACTGGCTGGGTCTACGCAAAAAAAGTCTGCTGACCCCTAAGATAATTAAT
Source organism: Panthera leo (assembly GCF_018350215.1). Lineage (NCBI taxonomy): Eukaryota > Metazoa > Chordata > Mammalia > Carnivora > Felidae > Panthera > Panthera leo. The sequence goes on from NC_056680.1 coordinate 121,770,831, forward strand.
CCCTGGGCATGTGTGTTCAACAGTATGCCAGTGTGACATTGAAAGGACATGGCACCCTTTCCCCCAGCCTTATTCTCAAGTTTTGGAATTTTTTCTTACAGTCTTACTGATGGCATCTTTCTGTTGTAGCCTGCATAAAGCCCAGAATAGATTACAACTAAAATACTGGTACTATTGAAGGGAAAAGACCCTAAGAATAATTACAACCAGGAAGAAGTGAGCAGGGTCCTATCTTTTTGCTTTCTTTGTGCCAGGCAGTGTGCTAAATGCTTTGCATGCATCATTTCATTAAATTCTTGTAACAACCCCATTATGAAGGTACTACTATTGAAAGTAGATAAATTCATCAAAGATGAATTCACTAAAGGATCAATCTGCAGAATAACAAACTCATCAAATGATTGAAGAGGTTTTCCAAGTCTGAGTTTTCTTCTAACTTCCCTGCAGCCACTCTGTCATACACTGGTTGGTCCAGCTTTGTTGAACACAGTGCACTGTGTATGCCCATAACCTTGCATATGTGTCTCCTTCTGGCAGCACGACTGCTCCTGTTGGCTACCGTGGATCTGGTTTAAGCCATTCGACTAATAGTTTTTGCATAAATGGCCAATTGATCTTTCTACAAAGTGATTTTGTTTAAACCGACTTGTGAAGAATTGACATGAAACTCATATTGTCCTCTCCATTTTATGGCTCTGGAACCTAAGGCACGGATAAAGTAATTTACTACAGTATACATAGATGGGTCTGATTCTAGAGGCTAAGCTCTCAACTACTGTATCTTGCAACTTCCCTATGAAGGTTAACTTTCTGATTTCGGGCTTCTGTTCACTGTTGCCATTTCTAAATGCCTTTGGTCTACAGATTTATAAAGAAATGATTATATAAGGAAAACTCAAGACCATTTTGGGTTGTGATACATTAACAATGTATTTTCAATGAAATTCGACAAATCCTAAGTTAAGTTGGAAGTCAGTAAATTCTCCAAGTTTCCTCTTAATTCTGAATGGGATGAACTGGCTGAAGGGATTGAGGAAAAAGGTCAACTCTAGCCACAGTGTAAGCAGGAGGAGTTCAAGTGAAGGAAATGGTCACCACCCTTTACCACCATTAATGGCCAAAGAGAGGATTCCTTTGGAGGTTCCATGAAACAGTTCAAATACTGGCTTCTTCCTGTTTTAAGGATGCCAGAGATAGATTCAAGGATCTTAAGAAAAATGAGGATTCCTTTCCCAAATGAGCCTTCACACCCCTAATGCACAATGCTTTATGCCTTCAGGGTTTCCCTGGACTGGAGATTTAGGTACAGCTGCAGCAAAAGACCAGGATGTCTTCCAGAAGTCAGCAGGAGGGGTTCAATTTGCTGGATTCTAGCCAGCAGCTTGTGGCAGCCTGCCTTCTCCTCAGTCAGGGTTGGGGAGGCTGATAGAGAAAGTACCTTGATGGAGACCAGAGCTTAGGGGATCTCATAGTTGCTGAAGAGGACCACACCTCCAGAACCCCACTTAACCAAAATCCTTCAGTTCTATCCTGGAAGTATCTTGGGCGACCACAAAGAAGGGTGCTGGGAAAGTGACACATGTTTGTTTGATGATGTTCCTTGAACATAACCCATTAGGCAATTTCCCATGGGTTGTATATGGAGTAATGGCTGATGTGAGCTGTTATTCAATAAACAGGGGAAACAAAAGAGCCTTTCTGCACAGTTATAAATCATTTTAATTAGGCTCCTGTAACACAGTCTCAAACCACCATTAGCCTTTCTTATTATTGCTCAAAATTGACTTATTTTCCCATCTCTTATTTAATACTTAATTTTTAAGGGAAATGGTAGACTGTTGATTACTTTGGGAAATAAACACAGTTGTGAAACCAACCCAGACTAGCTGAAAACTTGGGCTCCTGTTTGTTCCTTTCAGGCTCTCCCTCTTACAGCCTTCAAAATAAATTACTGCCACCTTTGCCCTCTCTGGGTATTTGTTTGTACCCATTTCATAAAATTCATAACCATTTCTATGACTGGCATGTTTATGTTCATTGGTTTCTCTCCCTGACCAGACCCGGGATTGGTAAACTATGGCCCATGGGCCAAAATGGCCCAGTACCTGGTCTTACATGGCTCACAAACTAAGAATAGTTTTTACATTATTAAATGGTTGAAAAAATGGAAGAATATTTAATGATGTTTGAAAATTGTATAGGATTGAAACTTGAATTTTCATAAATAAAGTTTTATTGGAATATGGCCATGCCGATTTGTTTATATGTTAGCTGTAGCTGCTTGCACTAAAACAGGAGTGTTAAGCAGTTGTAACAGGGACTGCATAGCTCCCAAAGCCTACACTATTCACTATCTGGTCTTTTACAGAAAAAGTGTGCCAATCCCGGGAATAAACAGATCATAAGCTTCTTGTGGACCTCCACTGAGCCTCAATATTTTTCTGATTTCCTGTTCTCCCCAGTAGTGCCAAAACTTGCAAATAGTAGGGACATGCTGATTATGAAATATAAAATTTGGACTCGGACCTGAATTTGACTTGAAATCTCTACTTAGTGGTTTCTTGACCTTAAGAAAGTGATTTAACCTCTCTGAGTTTCAGTTTCCTCATCTGTAAAATGGGAACGAAGTATGTACCTCCAGAGTTATTAGCATTTTTAAATGTAGATAAAATCTCATGTACAATGTCTGGCAGATGTTAAGCATTCATTAAATGTTAGAGATATTACAATGACTATGTTGATTAAGGGAAAGCCATTTTTTTACCCACTTTCCTAAAAGACAAACAAATAGGGAAGAAATACATCTTGCCTCTCTCAGGAGCCCTTACATATTCCTCCTTTGGGAAGGAGAGACTCGTCTAGAAGGAGCAGTTTGAGAATGCAAAGCTCGGCCCAGCCACCCATTTCTCTGGTTCCCAGCTCCCTTTGAGATGTGTTTTCCACAAAACATACACCTTTTCACCCACTCCAGAAGCAGCCTGCTGGGGTGCTAGGATGCTGGGGTGGTGGCGGGAGGCAGGGGTGGTGGTCCTAGTCCCGCCTGCTCTGCCAGTGTCTGGTTGGCTAAGCTCAGCTCAGGGCAGATGTGTGACGTAGCCCATGTGCTCAGCAGACCAAGGTCACATTTTCCAATTCAATTCTAGCTGCAGTAGAGCTAATATTTTGATCATGGACTTTTTGATTCTGGTATCTCTCTCTTAGTTGGTTCTGACCTCAGGAGTGGATGAGATGGGGTCTTTCGCACTGCCCTCTAAAACTCCAACAGGTATATCATAAATTCTTATAAAGCTGAACATATTTTCTGGACCATGATGCACCTGAATACAAAACAAATGAGCTATGAGCAGTCTCTAGAACCAGGCTGCTGAGAGTCTGGACAAGTGGATAAAGGCCTTCTCTACCTCCTATGGTGGTCATGAGGTTACCTGAGGGAATTTATGTAAAATTCTTGAAACGTGATATGAGATATCATCATTATCATATGTATTAAAATACTGTTTTCTGATTCTACATGTTATATATGTTCATTATAAAAATAACCGGAGAGCATCGTGCTAAGCACCTTCTATATATTTCTCATTTACTCAGGCTATGTAGCATACATAATACCTATAGTATGGCCCTACGAAGCAGGTAAGAGAATATGTACATAAAGAGAGGACTTAACACAGCATCTGATGTAGGTGCACCTGGGTGGCTTAGTCGGTTAAGTGTCTGACTTTGGCTCAGGTCATAATTCCGTGGTTTGTGGGTTCGAGCCCCGTGTTGGGTTCTGTGCTGACAGCTCAGAGCCTGGAGCCTGCTTCAGATTCTATGTCTCTCTTTCTCTGCACCTCCCCTGCTCGTGCACATGCACACTCTCTGTCTCTCTCTTTCTCTCTCTCAAAAATAAATAAACATTAAAAAAAAACCCAGCATCTGGTGTATAGTCAATAAATCCTAGTTTGTTCTATTGCTGTAATTGTTTTTTGCTATCATTATCATTACTGGAAGCTCACAAGTGGTCCTTGCTGTGAGCAGATATTATTACACACATTTTACAGAGACAGGAGAAGGTTAAGTAACCTGGCCATGGCCACTTAGAAGTGAGAGGCACAGCTGTAACTTGAATCCAGGTCTGTCTGACTGCAAAACTACCTTGCCACAACCTGGCATTTGACAGCTCCAGAGACTCTGAACTTCCTGCTCTTCCCTGAAGAAGGTAACCAACTCCATGCCCTTGTGCCTTAGCTCATCTTGCTCCCTCTGTCTAAGAAGTCCCAGTCTCCCATCTGACCAGCAAACTTCAGCATTTAAAGCAAAGCTCAGGCATCACCACCTCCTGAAGTTTTCTGTGACATTTCTCCATTCCACAATCCCCAGATGCAACAAAGCTAATGTCTCTTTTTTGACATGATCCTTGGGCATTTTATCAGCCATGCTACTACTGTTACTAGCTCGGAATCACTTCTGAGGATGTTCACACCCCTATGAGATTGGGGACTTCCTATGGCTTTTCCATTTCTAAATTCTCAGTGCCAAGCACAGTGCTTCGCACATAGTTATTAACCAATAAATATCTGTTGCCTTAAATATTAAGAAATCATCAACAGTAAGTACAATCATCCAGATCATCCTGGTACTTTTCTGGTCTTAAAACCTAAAGTTCTGGGGCACCTGGGTGGCCCAGTCGGTTGAGCATCTGACTTCGGCTCAGGTCATGATCTTGTGGTTCACGAGTTCGAGCCCCACGTCAGGCTCTGTGCTGACAGCTCAGAACCTGGAGCCTGCTTTGGATTCTGTGTCTCTCTCTCTCTGCCCCTCCCTGATTCATGCGGTCTCTCTCTCAAAAATAAACATTAAAAAAAATTTTAAACCTAAAGCTCTGCATGCAGGAAACCCCTCAGTCCCAGGCAGGGTGGTCACCCTAATGTATATACTTACTCACCTACAGATGGCCAGACACATACTATAGGAACAGACCCTAGATAGACCAGGGCCCCAGCCCTGCCTACTAAAGGGATAGTACATATGGAAGACTGATTTTCCGGTCCACCCACCTGGGCAATAAGCCCTCAGGAACGTGCTGGGATTGTTAACAGGTATTTCCTCAGTGGATAGGCAGGCACTGGCCAGAGTCTCCAGAACAGCTGGGAAAGGCCTGGAAGGTATAAATCTCCCCAGAGAGAATGGCTCAAGCAAGCCTCTGGCTGCTTTTGATGGGATCCTAATGGGGTCCACAGCCCAGTGAGGTGTGATCAGCAGCAGCTGGAAGACCACAGAAGCCCCGTCCTGAGAGGCGTCCTCACGGGTGTGGCTGTTGGCCAGTTTCCATTCATCACGTCATCAGCACCCCGAAAAGAGCCTTTCACGGGTGAAACTGTACTCACCATTCTGTTGTTTTTCTCCTGAGGACTTCTCAGCTTTGGAATTTTTCCCACGAGGGTTGTCGCTTTTGTTTGTGCGAGTTCCATTGACTTGATTCTTAGCTTCCCCAGATGTCTTTTTCTCAGCTTTGCCAGCCGCGCCTTCTTCAGCCTGGCTTTTGGCTTCCATTTCCTTTTGCTTCTCCTCCGCGGCCAGGCGAGCTTTTTCCTCTGCTTCCTTCTTGGCCTTCTCCTCTGTACCCAGGGCAAGTTAGGAAAGGCACAGAAAAGATAAAAAGAGGTCACACTATTAGGGAAATTGCCTCTTTGAACAAAACCAAGCCTTTGCACTGAGTGTTTGGGGTATATTTTTGGTTAATTCACATCAGATTAGTGTGTATATTCAGGAAACCAATAAAATTGGTTCATGGTGATGTCATTTGTGAAATCAGTGGATTATAAGGGAGGGAAGGGAGAAAATAATAATAATAAGGATAATGATAATGAATAAATCAAGATTATAATTGGCAATTTCAATATTATCATCAGTGACTTCTCTTGAGTGTGTCCTCTGTGCCAGGTATTATGCTAAGTGCTTTTCAAGGAATACTTCCTTACATTCTCAAAATACCTTTAAGCAGTAGCTATTATTACTAAAACCATATTTTATGGAAGTGAAGTCAAGGCTCAGGTACATTACAAAACTCTCCTGTGCCACTGTGAAAATTGGAGTTTCATGTAGATCTGTTTAGGATCTGGAGTTTAAACATAAACAACTGATTACAAAACAGAAAGACAGGAAAAATAATTGCCACTAGAACAATACAGTTTCAGGTCACTGTTTGTGAATTTAAAAGTAGGATGAGGATGGGGCGCCTCGGTGGCTCAGTCGGTTGAGCGTCCGACTTAGGCTCAGGTTATGATCTCACAGCTCGTGAGTTCAAGCCCCACACCAGGCTCTGTGCTGACAGCTCAGAGCCTGGAGCCTGCTTCGGATTCTGTGTCTCCCTCTCTCTCTGCCCCTAACCTACTCGCATTCTGTCTCTGTCTCTCTCAAAAATAAATAAACATTTAAAAAAATTTTTTTAAGTAGGAAGAGGATAATTAGGCCTTACAAAACACAGGTCTTCAAACTGTCCACAAGATTAGAGGTGGCCTTTAGTTTGGCCAGGTGTCCTGGTCTGTATCTTCCCCTTTAGTGACAGGATGTCAGCCGTATTTCCAATTCTGCTTACTATGAAAGGATCTGGCTCTGTGTTTCATCAAAAACATGGCATAATTACATATGGTCAAGTATACATGAAAAGATAGATTGGTTCATTCAACTGATAGTTTATTGAATAGCTACAGTGTCAAGCACCATTTTAGGTGCTGGGAATGTAGCAGCACGTAAGAATTGTGAAATAGAAAAGATCATAATTAAGTAAACAAGTCACTAAGATAATTTCAGGTGGTGAAAGGGTTTTATAAAAATGGTGAAGCAAAATAATATGATGGAACACAATAAACATAAAGGAGGGAGGTGGCATTGCATCAGGAGGTAAAGAAAGTGCAATTTGACCAGATTCTTTGTCATGAATTGCTGGCTGTGCAATAATTAGGGGAAATGGCATATAAGACAGAGGAATTTAAAAATGTCAAGGCCATGAGGTAGGAATGAGTGTAGAATGTTCAAGGGATATTGAGTTAGTCAGTATGGCTACCACAAGTTTAGAAGAGGTTAGTGACAGATGATGTGGTCAAATGGCCAAGGACATGCAGAATTGAGATCATGCGGGGGCCTTGGAGGCAATAAAGTGGCACTTGGTTGCAGAAAGTGACACACACCTAACAGAGACCAATCATCCCTTAGGGTGGAGGCTCACCCCGTTTAGCATTCAACTGACTCAAAAGGCTTTCCAGATTGTGCCATCCATTATAGAAAACATATTTCATTTTTTAAATCTAGATGTGTTGTGTTAAAAATATCCTACACCTCATTATTATCAGGGGTCCTCTTGATTTCCCTTGGTTAGTGTTGGTCCTGAAAAAGCTAGCTTTCACAGACGACAAGTTTGTTTTTAATCTAATGGTCACCAGAGTGGTTGTTTCCCCTGTTTTACCTGGTTAAGAGCACAAAGCCCAAATCTGATCCAGGTTCACCTGTCATTGAACTGTATTGTATTTTGTGGATGTCGATGATCTCTGGCTTCACTTGGCTTCTCCCGCCCCTAGATTTGCCTGGCTTCAATGTCCTCCTTAATATATTATGAAGTTTTTATTACTCTTTTCATTGATTCATCTATCCACCTATCCAACTCAATGCCTTGGTGTCACCCCAGACAAATTAAATCGTATTCTGGAGGGAGAGGGGCAAGAATAGGATATTTTAAATGCTCTCCAGATGATTCTAACATGCAATCAGGATTGATGAGCACTCATTTAAATTTTAAATGTTTGCCATTCACTATTTCCTGACATTCTACTTCCCAAGAGGATGCATTTATACTTTACAATGAAAAGGCGAGGAAAGATTTCTTTACAAAATAACTTAATTATGCACATATAGAGTATGATATCTCTTCTGACTTCTACAGAAAAGTACAACTAAAGAGTAAGAAGATGCCCCTGCAGAAAATAGTGAAATGGCATTCTCAGTGGACTACAGGGTCACAGGAGGCCCCCTGGAATGTTCGCCCAGACTTCCTCTCACCCTCGCATAGTGCCCGAGAGACAGAAGTCAAATGTCATCTCCATCACTGAATTCGCAGCATCTGGCACATAGAAGACGCTCATGGAGTATTTGTTAACTAAGTGAAAATGCACACAATGGGTATGATTTGCCCAATCTGCCAATGAACCTGACTTGTACATATTCCATCTGTAATCTAGACCTGTGTAAAATACAGAAAGCATACAAACTCTAAAGTCCTATCTTGAAAGAGTTAGCCATTTGACAAATGTTGGTTTCCTTAACCACTAAATACAGGTGAGTAAAAAAAGATGACTGTACTTACTATATAGAGAGGAAAAGTGAGGGGGAGGGGAATTCACTCACATTCAGGTAGCAGGTTAAATAGTTTATGGTCCCCTCACAGAATCCCCACTGAATCTGTGGCAAACTTTCAACATTCAAAATATCCACAAGTCAAAAGCAACTGATAAAAACTGAAGGTGTTAAATTCTGGTTTGCTACAGAAGAGCATAAAATATGTGAGCAAGAAAAATTTATTTGACAACTGAGTCAGAACAATTTTCTATGGAAATCTAGCAAGGAAAAATAAAAACGGGGAGAAGGTCCATTTCAGAAACAAATCCATGTTTGCTCAACTACAGCTGAAAGCGGTCAATTAATGTTTGAATTAATGAATGGCAGCTCTTATGACATTACAATCAGATCCCAGGCAGCCCGCCCTACTATATGACTCCTGTCCCTGTGGCAACTGTGTTCCAGCACGTGGCTTTGCCATGTTCTTCCACTTCACTACTCTACTCCCATCTCTCAATGATTCTGTGAAATAACTGAAATTAGTGTGATCAGCTATCAGCACCCAGCGATACTACTCAAAATAAGTAGACAAAAACAAGCAAACATATAACTAAGAAAAAAATCAGCAGAAGGTATGTTTGTGCCACTGCAAACAGATTCTCATATATTTTCAGACATACAAGATACATAAGCCTTTCCTACAAAGAGAAAAAGTAGACTAGCGCACAATTAATTTGTGCTATAAGGTTCCAACGATAATATATATAGATTTAACTTGTCAGGTGTTAGATTTAGCATCCATGGCACTCATAGGCTTCTAAACTAGTAGGAAGCAAATGCCATAGTTCAACTGCATTTCCTTTTGCTTCCCATTTCAGGATATCTGTGGGGATTTGACTCATTATGAAAATGGCCCAAACCAGCAGCTAATGAGTAAAGGTAGAGCAAAGCAGAGCAGGGCCCTCATGATCCACAAATCTTGCTTCTCCTTAGAGCTGGTCCTATCCCACACTGCATGCTATGCATTCTGGGAGAACTACATTGATTTCATTTCATCTCCCTTTCTGAATAATGGTTTGTAGTCTCTTGGTTAAAAATGGTATTGCAGTAGTTATCCCTTGGTAAAATTTTCTGAATTGCCTTCTTAAACTACCTACAGAGAGAGAGAGAGAAAAGGAAACTGAAAAACAACCAAAATACTATATGAATTTTGAATAGTTAACTCTTAGTTGTACACAAAAACAACAGAAAAATATCTCCAGCTATCTAAGGACCCAGAAGGTGTTCACACAGGATCTTTCTAAAAACTGAAGCCAAATGCTCTGGTTTCTCTTCAGATCACATAAATCTTTCACCTTTTAAAAACTGAAGCCAAAAAGTGCTCCAACTGATAGAAAATTCAACTAATATTAGAAACTTAAGAATAAGGAAATATATTAATGATGTGCAATAAAACTAGTAAATCTTAGCGTTCAATGGAAATAACTGTTTAATACATATAAAACTTGATGCAAATATTACAAATAATATTAAAGGTTAAGTTAATTATAAAATAATAATCTACTTATAATCACCTAGATTAAAAATCTCATAGTATTTCAACAAAAACAGTGATTATGTAGGAAATAAATAAAAATTCCATAAATCAGCATTTGCAAAGGAGTGTCATTATATACAATTACTTAATTTAATTTTTTAAAATGTTTTATTAATTTCTGAGAGAGAGACAGAGTGCAAGCAGGGGAGGGGCAGAGAAAGAGGGAGACCCAGAATCTGAAGCAGGCTCCAGGCTCTGAGCTGTCAGCACAGATTCCGATGAGGAGCTTGAACCCATGAACCATGAGATCATAACCTGAGCCGAAGTTGGACGCTTTAACAGAGTAAGCCACCCAAGCTCAGCCATACCATTTCCTATTTACATTGATACACATAGGTCAATAAAAATGTAAAGGAAATCTCTGGTAAAATAAAAATAGGATATATTTTAAAAGACCATTTATAAAGTTAGCTGCGGGGTAGGGAGATGGATTAAATAGATAAAGGGGATTAAAAGATACAAAGTCCAGTTACAAATAAATAAGTCATGGAGATAAAAGCTAGAGCACAGGAAATATAGTCCTACTGAAAATATTGTAGTAATGTTATATGTTCAGAGATCGTGACTATACTTATCAGGGAAAAAAAGAACATAAAATTAAAAGGCATAGGACAAACTAGTGCAGGGCAGAAGTTGCAAGATACTTTGTCAACTGATGAATTACCATCCTTAACATATAAAGAGTTAATATGAATCAACAGTAAAAATATAAACATTTTAATGGAAAAATGAAGGGGGGATATAGGGAAATATTTCCCACTTCTATTGGGAGATAATATTAGTTGAAAAAAATTGCCAGAGAGAAATTTGATAATATATATCAAGAGCCTTACAGTTTTTCATCTACTTTGACAGAGGAAATTTCACACCTAGAAATTTATCCTAGATAAATAATCATACGTAGGCTCAAAGACTTTTGAACTTGCATGTTTTTAACACTGTGATATGCAATAATGAAGAATTGGAAACCAAAATGTGCAGAAATGGAGGAATGATTAAACTATGGTATCACATACAATGCAGACATTTAAATCATACTTTCCAAGAATACTAGTATGAAGATAAAGTGCTCAAAATAGAAATAGTAAAGTGAGGGGCACCTGGGTAGCTCAGTGAGGTAAGCATCCAGCTCTTGGTTTTGGCTTAGGTTACGATCTCGCAGTTCCATGAATTTGAGCCCCACGTCAGGCTCTGCACTGGTAGCACGGAGCCTGCTTGGGATTTTCTCTTTCCCTCTCTTTCTCCCCCTCCCCCACTCACACTATCTCTGTCTCTCCCAAAATAAATAAATAAACTTAAAAAAAATGTTTAAAAATGAAATAGTTAAATGAAACACAATGTATGGGGAAAATTTTTACTTATATATATGCATGATAAATAAAATTAAAAAGAATTACATTGGGGGCACCTGGATGGTTCAGTTGGTTGAGGGTCCGACTTCAGCCCAGGTCATGATCTCACGGTTCATGAGATCTAACCCCATGTAGAGGGCTCTGTGCTGACAGCTCAGAACCTGGAGCCTGCTTCTGATTCCGTGTCTTGCTCTCTCTGCCCCTGCCCTGCTTGCACTCATTTGCTCTCCCTCTCTCTCTCTCTCTCTCAAAAATAAAAATAAGCATTAAAAAATAAAAATAAACCAGCAATAGCACAGCTAGGAATTTACCCAAGGGATACAGGAGTGCTGATGCATAGGGGCACTTGTACCCCAATGTTTATAGTAACACTTTCAACAATAGCCAAATTATGGACAGAACCTAAATGTCCATCAACTGATGAATGGATAAAGAAGTTGTGGTTTATACATACAATGGAATACTACTTGGCAATGAGAAAGAATGAAATCTGGCCTTTTGTAGCAATGTGGATGGAACTGGAGAGGGTTATGCTAAGTGAAATAAGTCCTACAGAGAAAGACAGATACCATACGTTTTCACTCTTATGCGGATCCTGAGAAACTTAAAAGAAGACCATGGGGGAGGGGAAGGAAAAAAAAGTTAGAGAGGGAGAGAGCCAAACAATAAGAGACTCTTAAAACTGAGAATAAACTGAGGGTTGATGTGGGGGGGGGGGGGGTAGGTGATGGGCATTGAGGAGAGCACCTGTTGGGATGAACACTGGGTGTTGTATGGAAACCAATTTGACAATAAATTTCATACTAAAAAAAAGAAAAGAGAAGAAAAAGAAAAGAAAAAAAGAATACATCAGAATTTCACTAATAGCTATGTCTGGTTGGAGAGGTTTGAAGTGATTTTTATTTTCTTCTTTATATATCTTACTTATATGTCAGCACTGTAACCTAAACACAAATTATTCTTACACCAGAAAAAAATGTTTAAAAAGTATTAAATACTAAACAAAAATTGATCAATATTGAGCCTGGGTGGCTCAGTCGGTTAAGCATCGACTTCGGCTGAGGTCAGGATCTCATGGTTTGTGAGTTCAAGCCCTGCGTCAGGCTCTGTGCTGACAGCTCAGAGCCTGGAGTCTACTTCAGATTCTGTGTCTCCCTCTCTCTCTGCCCTTCCCCATTTGCCCTCTGTCTTTCTCTGTCTCTCTCTCTCTCTCTCTCTCAAAAACAAACATTAAAAAAAATTTTCAATTGATCAATATCGATCAGACTTGCAAATTGTTATAGCTACACATCTTTGTTTGGGAACAATAATTTTCAGCCCTGAGAGCTGTTAAGAAATATTGGTTTAATCTTTTCTAACAACTATGGGTTCTGGTCTAGCTTGCTTTGTAAATCAAGTTGGTCAGTAAAACCAAGACTTTAGATCCCATTCTAATCCATTTAATAACAACATAGGTTCAAGTGCTCCATACAGGTCAGGCTTTCTTGAAATCACGGTTTTCTGATAGAAAAGAACAATAGGCAAAACAGCCTGGGATAATCTGGTACAAACTGATCACCAGAGGGAAAAGAGATGCAAACTGAATTTCTTAACACCAGTGAACTAGTCAACAGCATTACCAGGAAGCTGAAAATGTAATAAAGTATTAGATATAGGTTAGTATTTTTACCACCGTCTTCATAACTCTGCATTCAAACCTCTAACTTTCTTTTCCAATTTTTTAAAGTAACAGCTATGAGTTATCAGGCACTAACCACACACAGGCTCTGTTCTCAGTGCTTTTCATATATTATTTCTGTTCTTTGCATCAGCTCTGTGATGTGTATTATCATCCCCAGAAGGTAATTTTCTCAAGAAATCTACATGAATCTGCCAAAGAGCACAGTGCAAATAGGGATTCAATTCTCCATTTCCCCACTAACTGAAATTTGCTTTGATATTCAAACTATTCTCCCACAAAACATACATAATCCAGGCTTTGTGCCTGTGTCCACTCCCTCCTTGTTCCCCATTTTTAAATATAGCACCTCCTTCAGGACTCAACCTCAAGCATCCTTGAAGTCCTGGCTACAGGATGCCTTCCCAAATACCCAAATAAGCAGGTTTAGGGAAACGTCCCTTTATGCTTCCAAAATAGCTTAACCATATCTCCATCAGCATACCTAACATTTTGTAATTATCCGCTTTTATTTATCTGTCATTCTTAAAGGGCCAGTTTTCTCCTGGAAAAGAAACTAACGCTCCCCCAGGTCATTAGTTTCAGAAGGTAACTTAAGGATGCCAGATAACTGCAAACAAATTATTCTGAAGTACCTCTTTAGACTGTCAGGAATTGGATTTTCAAACGTAATGAGTGTAATTGATTACAAGAGAGTGCTTCTTTTGAGATGGGGTAGTAGCTGCCACTGCTGTTTGCAATGCCTGCCAACAGGGAGAATTTAAATGTTTAAAGCATCTGAATACACTGTGAGAGGCTACCCTTAAAGTACGGAAGAGGAGTTGGCTCCGTAGCTCAGGGTGCAACATCTGTCCTGAAATGATAAGGGCCCAATTATGCCTTAACAGCACCATAAACATAAATATAAATATAAACCCTCTGCCCCACATGAAATGAGCAGCCACTTGGACAGGATTCTGTGGACAAGCCACAGTGGCTGGCATCTGATTAACTCCAGCAGTGAGGTCTCTTCTCTCCCACACCGGAAACACCCCCTGAAGTATGAGGGGCCAACAGGGCCAGAACGTGTTGTGCCCAGCCACTCCCGCACTTCTTCCAACGTGTTGTGCGGGCACTGGTGGATGAAAGGGTCAGTGCTGTGTTTGAGGATAGAACTCTCTTTCCTTGTTATGAGGATCAGGCGACAGGGGCCAGTGAGTGCTGGTGACAAGTGCAAATCCTTCAGTGAACTTCCATTCTTTCTTTGAAAGAAACTCTGTGGTAATGCCTCCTGCCCTCAAGAGACTGTGAGCTTTGAGGATGAGGATGTCTGTCATTCACCTCTGCACTCCTGGCACAGAACACAGAGCCTGGCACATAGTAGGGATTCATTCAGTAGATGTTAACAAGCACTGACTATTATTGAAGGCTCACCTCCACAAATCCTACTGGGATCAGCCCCCTCACCGAGCTCCTCGCTGAGCTCCCAAGAGCCAACTATGTTTTCGTGCCTCCCTGGAATCAGGCACCACAGCATCACGCCCTTATCTCAGGTATGTGTTCCTCCCTAGACTACAAGATGAGCATGTAGTATGTATGGACCATGTAGTATGTGTTCAATAAACACAAATACATGTATGAGCAAATGGGTTTCAGCTTTCAAGAAGCGCACAGATTTCAGCCTTTTTTATTTACAGTACCAAGAGTCATGATGTTTCTGATATGAATTTTGACGTTGGCCTCAATGAATTTTACCTACAAGTTACCTTCATCTCAGAAGATCAGTCTGAGTTATGACTGAAAAGAAGTTGAGAACATGAAAGGAAGATAAAAACGTATGCAAGGATATTACAGCGCTCTCTGTCCTAACGTAATGGCAGGGGTGGCTATTGGCCAGGCTTTACTTAGAGGAAGGAAGAAATTAAGGCCTCACAAGTGTGTCACATGACACGAAATGAGAATGAAAGTAGTCCAGCAAAAACCAAGAAATAACAACACCCATCCTCTGTAGAATCTTTATACCAAAAAGAGGAATTTAGTCATATAGCACAAAGGTCATGCTGAAATGGGGACTCGGTGGGCTGCCTCGTTCTGTCATGTACTGAGCATTACGTACAATGAACAGCAAAAGACGGTAGAGCCTAACATTCTGCCATTTGGATAAACAGCCTGAGATTGTGCTTCATTTGCAATACCTAGAAATCAGGGTTGGCAATGCCTTGTTTTTTTAAGTGGATTTGGACAGATCTCCAGGAAGGTTCCCCAGTAGCATGTTACCTTTGGGCACCTTGGCCCTCCATCTCTCCCGATTGATGTGCACCACCTCAGTCCACGTGGCTTTAAAACTCTTATAGTCAACAGGGATGACAGAACTGTTGACGGGCGCACTTCCTTCTGAGCCAGTGCTCTTGACACCCGATCGCTTCGCATCTGCCGAACTGATGCTGTTCAAACTGGAGATCAAAAAGTCATACCCAAGAGGACGGTTAGTGTTTGAAAAACATATCCCAGTGAACAAGCCCAACAAAGGAGTGAGCAATGCTCCTCAAGTTATTGGGGTGCAATTCCTCTTTCCATATGTGAGAAGATGGGAAATTCTGTATTCTCAGCAGGAGAAAAAGATCAAGATTTCAGCTTCTTGAGTATCCATATCCCCTGTATTTCTTCTCTGTTGATTGGTATCTTCTTATTCAATATGACTAGAATTGACTAGAATATGACTTGAATCTTCTGGCTTCAACTCTCTGAAGTTAACTAATTTGAAATCAGGCTCCTACTTAGTTCCACAGTGCACCCACCTGCTTCTACACTGACCACTTTTCCAAGTTACCCAGTCACTTGTTCCTCTTTCTCTCCAGGTCCACCTCCCCCTGTACTTGAGTGCCTCTGACCCCAGGATCCCCAAGGCCAGAGTAAGATGATTTCCTTGTATCCTCGGGGGAAGCTGAAAAGGCACAGACACCTTAGAGATTGTGGGAAATGAGACATGCAAAAGACATTTTTTAAAATGAATATTACTTCAAGCTTGAAACACGGGCATTTTTGCAAACATAGAAAGTATAGCCTCCTGGGAAACTTTAAGGTATTATACACTTCCAGGTGGCTTGCGCAGTAACTGACACAAATGCGCACCCGCTGACAACCTTGGCTGACTAGACCAGCAGGATACATTTCAGCCCAGTCCCGTGGGGCAGGGGGGAGAAGGCTTCCGTCCTCGTTGTTAGCAGCCGTCACTGGGTTCATTCACCTTGAGTGTTCGGGATCCCACTGTCCTAATATTCCTCTTACCTTCTCTCCTTCTTGCTCTTTTCTTATTTTTCCCATTAATTCCATTTCCCCCCTTTCTCATTTATGACAAAGCCCCAGGTTTTACATGGACAAGCAGGGGAGGGGCAGGAATACTAGCCATGGTGCAAGCATTTCCTCTGTGCTTGATCCTGTTATAAGGGCTTTATGTAGACTGAATAACTCACTTCGTCTTTCCCCCAGCCTAGGAGTATTACAACCTACATGGGAAATCAAGAAAACTCGCCTGAGATGACACAGGTACAACGTAATGGGATTGGGATGTTTAACCTGGAATCTGACTCCAGAACCTGCCACTAATCTATGCTCAATATAATGAAACCGTGTCAGAGGGTGGCTTAAAACTTGCAGGTTTTTTTCCTTCCTCCACTTCATTCCCTTCCTGAACCTAGAAATGAAAGTGAGTTTCATTTCTTGGGATGACTCTGATCAGCGGGACTGTCTTTTTGGAGTATGGGAAGCAAGGACTGTCTGGGCTCAGGCAATCAAAGTGCCAGGGTGGATGTTGCCACGAGCAAAAGCACCGAAAGAGAGAATGTGGTAGGAAACCTGTACTGGGAATGCTCCGGTCACGGTGTGGACCTTGGTCATTCCCTTCCCGGCCAGCCTGGAGAGTACAGACAGTACAGCTTCAACTCCTCTGAGAAAAAGAAAGAGGCAGACATCTCTCTTACAAGAGAGGGAGGGCAAACCTCATTATGAAAAACCCCCATCGCTCCCAAAGGAGTGACTCTGTCCTTGTGGAGAGACCGACCTGACCCTCACCCTTCAAGCTTCTGCACTGACCTTGAACGCCTCTGTCCTGTCCCGCCAGTTTGGGAGGTTTCATCAATTAAAGGACTCACGATCTTTTCGGTCATGTCCGTGAGCACAGTAAAGGTGGGTTCCACGATGAAATCAATAAAACCTGAAGAGAGACAGCAACGCTTCAGAGGAACTACACATAAACTGGTCCCTTCCATATTTCCCTATGGAAACTGATGAACCTTCTCTTTTTTTTAAACTTCATCTGCAGAGGAGCTCCAGATCAGATCAGGAGAGAGAAGGTTGGTCCTATTCATTTAACATATTCCTGGAGTTGAATATCATGAGTGAGTTCCATCTCTCCTATGTAACTTCCCATGACTTTTTAGTAGATGGTGCAATAAAGTGCTTAAGAAATTCATATCCAACCTCCACTGTGTCATAGATCTGTGTTTGGTGCTGCATAAAAGATGAAGATATAGAACACAACCTGCCTACCCTCAAGGAGTTTACAGGAGACATGACCTGAGCACAAAAATGGCCCTGAGGGGATATGGAAAGGGCCCAAGGGGAAGCCCAAATAAGGCCTCTGGGAAGGTAAGGAAGGAAGGATATTTTCCCTCTCACGAGAGGTCTGTGAATAGCTTTAGGGGAGTTGTGTGTTTGAGCTGAGACCTAAGGCTCTTCACTTTAGGTGGAAGGAGTGGAATAAGCCAAGTGACAAGGATAGGAAAAAGGCAGGATGTGTCTGAGGAATGACTGAGGCTTAAAGACTTTTTTGGAGTTGGAAAGGGGAATCTTGGGAAGGCAGGTAGTCACCTGCTCAGGGCAGGAGGCTCCTGAGGGTGGAGCTAAGGAGCTGAGACTTAGATGGGTACTGTACGCTCCTTGACGTGTTTGGGCACCATCACAGTTAAGATTTTTTTAAATGTTCTTTGGGAAAGTTAATTTGGCAAGAGGGATGGGAAGGGAGAGAGCAGGAGGGGCTGAGGCTGAGAAAATCATTTTAGAAGCTGTCGAGATAGCCCAAAGGAAGGGAAGGGAAGAGAGACCCAGTGTCATTCATCGTAAGGCAGATGTGTGATGGAGGCACAGGTCCACGTGCTGCAGTAGTGGTGCTGTCTCCAAGGAGATCTCCCACAGCAGAGCAGAGAACACAGGGATGATGGCGGGGGGACAAAACGTGACTGGGGAAAAAAATGATGGGCTCAGACTTAGATGTGCTGACTATTAGGTGCAGGGGACACATCCAGATGGCAGAGGGCAAACAGAATTGGGAGAAACAGGGCTGGAAACTGGGAGAGGGGTCAGATCTGGAACTGTACCTTAGAGATATGGCCATGTTGGAGAGACAGTTGATGTTAGGCTGGAGTCACTGTGTCAATGGCTCAAAAATACCCGAGTGTTCTGTGACACGTTAGGAGAAACTATATGACCTGAAACTATTGGTCGCCATTCCTTAACGCAGCCATGTGAAAGTTAGAAGGAAATGAAATACCAATCCAAGGAAATACAGTGTTTGGTACAAATGCTTATTTGGTTTTCATAATGACTGAAGTGCAGGTGATCTTGGCATTTAATGTCCAGCAATGAAGGATGCTGAAAACCGTATAATGCAATTGACCAAACAAGGATTGCCCCAAATGCCCATAGTATCCTGATAAGGAAACACTGATGGCCAAATTTGTGTTATAGTTAATTGAGGTATACTTTTACAATTTTAGTTTAAGCTGAAGCTTAAGTATTTCATGATACTATTTCACCTTTTTGCTTTCTTACAAGTTAAACTCAGTATGTCCAAACCAGAACTAACTCATCAGCTTTCCCTCCAACCCTCATAAATGGGACCATGGTCCAACCACTTAATCTGGATCGCTGCCTTTACCTTAGGTTTGCATCCAGCTGAATCCTTAATATGTTATATGTCACCTTTCTCCTGGAGAGTCTATGTGCTTCCTCAATTCTCACACTCATCATCTCTTCCCTGTAAGCCTGCAGAAGGCACCCAGCTGATTTCCTCGCCTCTAGTCTTACTCAAAACCCTCCAAGCTACCGATAGAGAAATCTTGCTATAATAGTAGTTGACAAGCTTTTTCTGTAAAGGGCCAAATAGTAAATATTTTAGGTTCTACGGGCCAAATCTAGGACAGCTACGTAACTCTCACACTGTAGTACAAAGGTAGCCATAGACAACACTCAAATATCGCACTTAGCTGTCTTATAATGGAATTATTTACAGCACTGAGTGGTAGGCCATATATGGTCCACAGCTACAGTTTGCTGACTCTCATTCTAAAGCATCCATTTATACATTTTTAAATCTTACTTAAAACTCTTTGGATACGCCCTGATTTTCTCTCCATACATGGCCCTCACTTCATCATACACTCTGCCCGCTACTCCAACCATATGGAATTATTTGTAATTCCCTGACCGTACTAGGCTGTTTTAAATTTCCCTGCTTTGTATATGCTAATCCCTTGTTTGGAATGCCCTTCCATGTATGTGCCTGTTACACACCTCTCACCTACACCATTTGCCTACACTGCCTACTTCTTTCTTAATCCCCAACTCAAACATTACCCTTCAACAAATCTTTCTGAGTCTAATGGTCCACAGACACTATTCGGTGCCTGAATGTACCACATAGAAAACTCAATCTTAGCACTGTAACACTCAAACAGACACTGTTTTCCTAAAGTCTTGCCTACCACCCAATACTGGCTCAATGTCTTTGGGAGCAGATAGCATTTATAATTTGTATTTGTTTTTTATGCCATCTAGTACAGTGCCCAGCAGTGCCCCATGCCTAATAGAAACTCAATACAATAGTATGAAAACAATTATGAAAAATAGTATTCAAAACACAAGTAGAAAAAAATCAGTAAATCCTTGTTGAATTTATTTTTTGAATAATTTCAGACTCTTCCAAGGTGGAGATCACTGATGATATTTGATTAATGTGTGATACTGGGACCCTCATATCTAAGGATTTTTGTAATTCATATATATTATGGTTATTAGCAGTACAAAATTATCTTTATTTTAAAAAAATGTGCTAAAAAGTTTTTAAAAAGAAGGAAACATTTAAAATGAGCCATTCCTGGAATTAAGGTCATCCAGGAAATAGGACTGTCCTGGAAACAGGGCCAAAGGAAGCATCACTGGGGAGAAATGACAGGGAGACTTCCAGTGTTGCATGCAGAATGGAGAGGTTGAAATACAATGGGCTTCCTGTCACTGATTCTTACCATGTTGGAAAGTTGAGGCTCTTTCTGCTCTTAGTGGGGACTGATAGACACAGCAGAGCACCACTGTCTAATCTTCCTACGAACCAGCCACATTCCAGGGACAAGGATGGGGAGAGGGGCTCTAACAACCCAATCAGCCAAAGCCATAAGCATGGCACAGCAGAATGGAGCCAGATTCCCAGCCAAAGTATCACTGGGAGCATCTGCGCTTACTTCCAGGCAACCCCAGTCCGTTTTTCCTTTCCATCCAAAGGGCTGTCAACACGTACCCACTTGCGACTGAGCAACCATCGTTGACTTTCTGTCGCACAGAGGAGAAAAAGGCAGCCCCAGCTCTGCTTCTCTGTCACCCTGGAAAAATAGGAGGTCACAGTAAATTAAGATCAGTAGGTGGAGTTGCCCAGATTTTATTTAGCAACTTCAACTACCACAAAGGCCACTGGTCTTTATTATAATTATTACAATTACATTATGTAATAAGTCCTTCTGGGGCCTGATCCTGTGCATAAAAGACACCAAGAGGCTGAAACCCTCTGGGGTCCAATCATTCCATCCAACTGCAAAGGCACATGCTGTTGTACAGAAAGCCTCATCGGGCGGCAATTGGTGCCCGAGGAAAGAAAAGCCAACGAGTTCTGTGGCCTAGAGCTAAAACTGCAGCCAGAATTCCTGTGTGTTCTCAAGTTTTCATCAATCTGTGTGGCCTTTCTTGAGCCAGTGAACCTCTTCCTCCCACCCCTGCCAAGACACAAATTCAAACCAGACTGATCGGATTTATTCTGCTAGTGTTGCTACCTAAAGCCACATACCTGAGGTAAGTGCTCTGGGATCTTAAGCACAGGGCTCAGTCCATAATGAACAGTGGACCAAAAAATGAAACAGAGTAAATACTTGCTTGTGTTTACCAAGTTAGACAATAATAATTTTCTGACCAATATATTCTCAATCTCACTAAAAAACCATCACTATAATAAGCGAGTACTATCGAGAGTCTAAATAATGAGGGAGATGATTTTTTAAAACCTGACCCAGGGGCACCTGGGTGGCTCAGTTGGTTAAGCGTCCAATTTTGTCTCAGGTCATGATCTCACAGCTCGTGGGTTCTGGCTCTGCATCGGGCTCTGTGCTGATAGTTCAGAGCCTGGAGCCTGCTTCGAATTCCCTGTCTCTATCTCTCTCTGCCCCTCCCCTGCTCACGCTCTCTCTCTCTCTCTCTCTCTTTCTCTCAAAAGCAAATAAACAATAATAAAAAAAATTAAAACCCGTGTGACTTCAGTCACACACCTAGAGGAAAGGAAAAATATGACAGCTTTCTTATAGTAGTGAAGGTGTGCTGATTCATTTTACAAGGCTAGAATTTGCTCAGGTTAATGGCTACTGATTTGGGCTTGAATCTGGCCTTTCTCCCTCTAGCTGTGTGATCACAGGAAGTTGACTTTCCTTCTCTACATTTCAGTCTTATGTTCTATAAAGTATGGATAATAATACTTATCAGGTTATGATGAGGATTAAATAATGAGAAAATATATGTAAATAAATGAAAAACTATTATTGTTTTCTAATAGATATCTCTAATATTTAAGTCAAGATTTGAGGAACATTTAGTGAATTTATTATCTCAAATACACTCTGATTATAATAAATACTACCAATAAATTAATAGTACGTGAAAAGTAACAACGTCATTCAAAAACTAGGCCAAGTTCAAAAACTAAATACGTTTTCTTTCTAAGGCATGTTATCGAAGAGAAAGGATGCTGGTTCATACACACAAAAGGAAAGGAAGGAAAAGGAATGGGCGTCTGAGGAAGCTGAATGGTGGGGTCACAATAGGTGCTGGGGACATCCAAGGGTCTCAGGAACAGTCCTCAAGTGGCTCAGTTCCTTCTGCACCCTTTCCTGGATAGACACCCCATGGGACACAATGGCTCCTCTGCTTCTGAGTATTCCTTGACATGATAAAAATAATTTACCCCTGAGCTATTTCTTCTTGGGCAGTATAAAAAGAAGGAAGAGGATTTATGACATAAACTGTTGTGGTGTAGATGGTTCTGTGGGATATCTCAGCTTAAACAAGTAAAACCCACTCTTATTCCCTATGAAGCAGGGATACAAGTTGGTTTTTTGGTACATTTTAATGGGGGTGGTTTAGAAGAAGAGGTGGGAAACACTAACCACTTGACTATTAAGACGTAAGCATTAGTTTGGATTTTATTACTGAAAAAGTACAAGCTATAAAACAACTTCTTATCCCATGGACTTGTCTGTACCCACATCTATACATCACATACATCTTTTGGATTTAATTGAGCTGAGCAGGCTCAACAATTAAAACCCTATTTTAAAATAGTGGTCATTGAATTCCCTTTGGATGACAGGTACATTTATGAATTGGAAAAAAAGTAATTTGCAGAAAGTAATGTGGAAAGGTGTACTTCTGGTGAATTCAACTTGATTGAAACAATGTTATATGGTTCTATAACTACTGGCCCATGTGGAATTATTCAAACACTTTCCTTTTTACTGAAGACATCAATATTTTTTAAGAAGGGCAAAAGCCTCAGTACAAAGGATAGTTTTGTAACTAACGGAAAAGAAAAACAGACCATTGCATAAAGGAAGATTGCATACGAAGCTGCACAAACAAGAGTTTTTCTCGATGGAAACACAGTAAGGGGCATAGAGGTCAGGAGTGTAAAAAGCAGGCCACACAAATACCCCTGATCAAAGAGTTAATGAAGGTTTAAAAGAAAAGTGATAGACATGGAAGAGAAACAAAAGAGAGACAACATATGAATAACTGCTTTCCCTAAAAAAGAGAAATAAATAAATGGAAAAGGAAAGCATTCAAAGATTTAATCAATGTAACCTGAATCTATAGAGGAAAAGAACAGACCAGGTCCCGAGAAAAGCTATTACAGAACAATCATTATTGAAATATATCCCAGTTCTGTCAGTGGGCTTCAAAGGTAAAGAAATGATCCTTTAGGGCACATAAGCAAAAAGATACATCACCTAGACATGAAAATAATTACAGCAGGGCCTCCAACCCCTCCATAGCAATATGCACAGGTAGAACATATTTGAGTGAAATCTAAAGAAGTCTTCAGGGAAAGAAAGCTTGATTCCACCCCTGGCCCACCACCCACCAAGAAAAAAAAAAAGCAAGCAAACTATGGCCCAAATATAATAGCAGTAGAAAAACTGGCAAGTACACAAAAATGTGTTGCATTCGTTCTTCTAAAAGAAACCACTTGAAGAACAACTTTGGCCAACCGATGGAAGATCAACCAGAGCTAAAGTACCAGCAGTGAGTAGAACCAAGACAAAAACAAACTAGAAAATTATGCTTTTGCCAGATATGTTTTCCACCTTTCCAAGTCGTATTGTTTAAGGTTTATCTTTTGTAAACAGCATGTCGTACATGCCAGAGAATGCTCATTTAAAAACTCAGGACAATTTAGAAGTATGATAGCCAACAACTAGCAATAAGGAGTTAATTATGTTATGAAAAAAAATGGGGAATGGTATTGGAAGGTAATGAATAAACACTGGCTTTCTTATCTGTTGTAGATGGGGGTAAGAATATATCATTTAGCTCTCTCCCCGGTATCTCACCGCTGTGTTGGTGCAGGAAACCATCAAAACCTTAGAGGAGAAAGCAGGAAAAGACCTCTCTGACCTCAGCTGTAGCAATCTCTTACTCGACACATCCCCAAAGGCAAGGGAATTAAAAGCAAAAATGAACTACTGGGACCTTATGAAGATAAAAAGCTTCTGCACAGCAAAGGAAACAACCAACAAAACTAAAAGGCAACCAACGGAATGGGAAAAGATATTTGCAAATGACATATCGGACAAAGGGCTAGTATCCAAAATCTATAAAGAGCTCACCAAACTCCACACCCGAAAAACAAATAACCCAGTGAAGAAATGGGCAGAAAACTTGGATAGACACTTCTCTAAAGAAGACATCCGGATGGCCAACAGGCACATGAAAAGATGTTCAACGTCGCTCCTTATCAGGGAAATACAAATCAAAACCACACTCAGATATCACCTCGCGCCAGTCAGAGTGGCCAAAATGAACAAATCAGGAGACTATAGATGCTGGCGAGGATGTGGAGAAACTGGAACCCTCTTGCACTGTTGGTGGGAATGCAAATTGGTGCAGCCGCTCTGGAAAGCAGTGTGGAGGTTCCTCAGAAAATTAAAAATAGACCTACCCTATGACCCAGCAATAGCACTGCTAGGAATTTACCCAAGGGATACAGGAGTACTGATGCACAGGGGCACTTGTACCCCAATGTTTATAGCAGCACTCTCAACAATAGCCAAATTATGGAAAGAGCCTAAATGTCCATCAACTGATGAATGGATAAAGAAATTGTGGTTTATATACACAATGGAATACTACGTGGCAATGAGAAAGAATGAAATATGGCCTTTTGTAGCAATGTGGATGGAACTGGAGAGTGTGATGCTAAGTGAAATAAGCCACACACAGAAAGACAGATACCATATGTTTTCAGTCTTATGTGGATTCTGAGAAACGTAACAGAAACCCATGGGGGAGGGGAAGGAAAAAAAAAAAAGAGGTTAGAGTGGGAGAGAGCCAAAGCATAAGAGACTGTTAAAAACTGAGAACAAACTGAGGGTTGATGGGGGGTGGGAGGGAGGGGAGGGTGGGTGATGGGTATTGAGGAGGGCACCTTTTGGGATGAGAATTGGGTGTTGTATGGAAACCAATTTGACAATAAATTTCATATATTAAAAACAAAACAAAACAAAACAAAAAAAAAGAACATATCATTTAAACTTGATAATTAAAAAAACATAACTAAATTTAAATAATAAAAGACAGACTACAATAATTAAACCAGTTAATAAAGCCAGCTAAAAACAGGTGCTAGGGAAGAGGTGAGAGGAATAGAAGTTTACTAATTTTTATAACAAGGAAGCAATAGATACTATCGAAATAAATAGAGAATGTAAAATTTTTTATTATCAAGTTAGCCACTGGAAAAACTGAAAATATAATATAAAACTTCCAAGTCATCAGAAGAAGTAAATACATAACAAAGCAGACAGCATAGCCAATACAGTGAACTATTTAAGAAGAAACCATAAAAACAGAAAGCATAATGTAAAATGTCATGGCACCTAAGATCAAGTATTTCTGTCATTTCAATGGATATTCAGTTAATATAGCTGATTTCAAATAATAAAAGAAAAGAATCTTAGATCGCCTCATAAAAAAACTTCAACTATGTACAGTGTTTATTTATTTTTAATGTTTATTTTTCAGAGAGACAGAGAGAGAGATGGAGTGTGAGCAGGAGAGAAGCAGAGGGAGAGAGACACAAAATTCGAAGCAGGCTCCCGGCTCTAAGCTGTCGAACCCACAAACTGCGAGATCATGACCTGAGCCGAAGTCGGACACTTAACCAACTGAGCCAACCCAGAAGCCCCTATATACAGTGTTTAAAAGGCACACCCAAACCAAAGTGTTTCTGAAAGGTGAAACATAAAAATCTATGCAAATATAGGGGTCATATTCTTAAAATGAGTCAAATTTGAATTCTAGGTAAAAGCATTAGATGAGCTACAGAGGCAGGCTTTATAATGATCAGGGGTACAGTAAATTATGATGGTCTAATAGTTATTAATATCCAAGAACCAAGTAACATAGAATCAACTTTCATACTACATAGAAAAAAAAAATAGAAACACTTGTCATCCTACAAAAGATCAAAAAAATTTTAATGATATATAAAATACCTATATGACATAATTGATAAGGTAGGTGTATACAGTATTCTTTGAATTTTATATCCTGCAAGAAGAAAATAAATATATTTTTCAAGAGCAGTGAATACTCACAACACTGATTATACAGTAGGTGACAAATGATTCACAATAAAATCCAAACAATGAAAAATTTCTGTGATTTAATTTCAATAACCCACAAATAATTACAAAACTAGAAAGCAAAAGACCCTACCACTGGAAATTATATAAACAAACACTTCTATCAGAAGCAACTCTTGGGTAAAAGAAAAATCTACACCAAAATTCCAGAATATTTAGAAAGGAGTGACTGTAAACATACTGCATATATGAATCGGTAAGATTCATAAGAAAAAGACAAACTCCTAGTCTTAGTAATGTTAAACAGGCAGAATGTAAATAAGTGAATTAAGCATCCATCTCAGGAAGTTAACAAAAGAACAAAGTAAACTCAAGCAGAAGAAATGAATTAGTACAAATGAAAACCTCAATTAAGGTATTATAAAATAAAAAAGAAACAAAATAATCAAATGATTAGCTAATTTCATAGAGAAGAAAGGGCACAAACACTAATATATGAAATGAAAATTAAAAATGAGGAAATAGGGGCACTTAGGTGGCTCAGTCAGTTATGGATCCCATTCTTGATTTTGGCTCAGGTCACTATCTCACAGTTTGCAAGGGCACTTAGGTGGCTCAGTCAGTTATGGATCCCATTCTTGATTTTGGCTCAGGTCACTATCTCACAGTTTGCAAGTTCGAGTTCGAGCCCTACATAGGGCTCTGCACTGACAATGCAGAGGATGCTTGGGATTCTCTGTCTCCCTCTCTCTCTGCTCCTCCTCCACTCACACATGTGCACTCTCTCTCTCTCTCTCTCCCCCTCTCTCTCCCTCTCTCTCTCTCTCTCTCTCTCTCTCTCAGTAAAATAAACTTTAAAAATTAAAAATTAAAAAAATTAAAATGGGGAAATATGGTGGCTCAGTCAGCTAAGCATCCAACTCTTGACTTTGGCTCAGGTCATGATCTCATACTTCATAGGATTGAGCCCCACATTGATGGAGCCTCGCTATCAGTGCAGAGCCTGCTTGAGATTCTCTCTCTCCATCTCTGCCCCTCTCCCACTCACACTTTTTCCCTCTCTCTCCCAAAATAAATAAATAAGCATTTAAAATAATAATAACAGAGAAATAACCACAGACACAGAAGATATTAAAAGAATTGTAGAGAACATTTGCAAAATATAAAAATAAACAACAATATAAATGAAATGAACCTCAAGACTTTTATAGCATGTATTTACCAAAAAGGCAAACTTATACTTCTTTAAAGTCAATATTTCATTGAGAAGCACCCTGAAGCAGTAGCTTAGATTTTGTAAAATATGGTTATAATACTTAAGATATAACTTACTCTTTTAGCAAAGCATGGAAGGTCTGGTCTTTCAGTACTGAGGCTATGCCCTTATTTTGAATTATAACCCAACTTCCAAATGTAATACTTTCAAAGACTCTACAGTCCCATTGAGATTTCCCATTTGAACTGTCTGATTTAAAATCTATAGTTAAGAACTGAGGCAACATTTCTCCTACATGGGTTACTTACAATGGCTTATGGCATCTGGGTTAAAATATTAAGTCAATAAAAATAATTTACTGAATCATAATTACTAAAAAGTAGTTCCAGTCCAGTGAGCTAACATTCCATTCCCAATGGGCAAGAAATTCAATAAGGTTATTTTCACATTGCCTCTAGCACGTTTTCATTCAATTCAAACATATGTGTATGCAAACAAGGTTTCTTTTATGGGGAAAATGTGCACATGTTTAAGTAATTTCTCATATCCACTCACAATTAAAAGAAGGAATCATTTCATTCCCTCAAACTTACATGAGTTACTATCACCGACCTTTGGCTACAAATTAAATACTCCTAGCCATTAGGGGTGTTATTACACAAGCAATATTAAAGAAAGCATATGATAATGGAGAGGGGGTATTTACAGAAAATCCTCTCACTAATATTAGGAAAAGAGCTTCTGGAAAAATGGTTCAAAATTAGCCCTTGATTAAGGATGAATTTGCAGAGTCATTCTTATATATATAAGGCCACACCTATACAGCTCTAGTTCCTCACATACCACTAGGTTCTCCGTGAGAACTAGTCTGAGAGACCAACCAATGCCTTTGCAAAGGGAAACAGCCAAATGCAGAATAGGGTACCTGCTGGTGTATTCACATAACAGCTGAGGGGTGCGTGTGTATATGCATATCCTGATGTGAACTCCTAGACAGTATGAAGGAAGTGTAGACCATGTAATGCCAGAAGGACCCTAAGAAAACATCTGGTACAACCTTCCCCTAAATCCACTCCCCACTACCATGTCCTAAAACACAAATCTCAGATAAGTCCATTAGGAACTAGAAGAGTGATTTGATTAGTCCCACGAACCAGGTGGAATAGAAAAAACAACGAAGAGTCATCTGGACTTCGTTGAATATGCTGTTAACTCTAGTCCCACCTCATCACTGGATACTGTGTACAGTTTCAGAAAAAAACACACACACATATAGATGCCTTCTACAATTCTCCCATTCAAACCAGAATCCCAGAAGAAGAGTAATCATAGGAGTAATTTGCTTCCAAAAATTAAGTAACCAGTGAAAGACCCTATCTCTTGTCGGTTCATGGGACGAGGTTGAAACTGGCCTTCATAAATGTTCTGTGCAGTGTCAGAAGTCTGAGTCCATGACATGAACCACCCTTCATGAAGTAACAAGAACTGAATTAACTGTACTGATGTGAATTGGCTGTAATTCAGGCCCCACAGTCTGCATATGTCATCTTGCCTTCAACCTCAGGACCTCGTATCTCAAAGCAGATGTTTTAATGGCAGCTCTTCTAGAGAAGACATCAGTTTTTGGTACTATGCACTTATTCCCCTATTTCTCTACTTCTGTGTACCTTTTTTAAAATTTAATATTATTTAAAAAAAATTTTTTTAACATTTATTCATTTATGAGAGAGAGAAAGAATGAGCACAAGCAGGGTAGGGGCAGAGAAAGAAGGATACACAGAATTGAAGCAGGCTCCAGGCTCTGAGCTGTCAGCAGAGAGCCCGATGCGGGGCTCGAACTCACAAGCTGTGAGATCATGACCTGAGCTGAAGTCGGACGCTCAACTGACTGAGCCACCCAGGCGCCCCTTTTTAAATTTAATTTTAAAGTACTGCCTACTCACTAAAGACTCTGGCTACTCTTGTAGAAAACACAACCCTGTGTCTTAGGATGTAGTAAGTTTAAATATAATTGAAGCAGCAGCATCTAGTGATTTCCTGAACACAAATTGCCACACCTCACTTTGGAATTTGACAACATGGCTTATCTGCTCAAAAGAAACAACCCAACCAATTATAACAGCTAAATTATTATGAGTTAAAGATTAACATGCTAATCCTACAGGACAATGCAAAAGCAACTACCATTTGGTCAACCCATTAAAATAAAGAGTAAAAAGGAAAGTAACCAGTTGACATTTTGACAAAAGACTGCCAAAAACAAGTACTTTTTTCTTTTTCCAAACAGAAATGTATAGGATAGAGACACCATAATGTTCTGAGAATCAAAATTTAGGTAAGAGTCAGACATCACATGACCAAGAAACAAACAAAACCAAACAAAACAAAAAAACAAACAAACAAAAAGCTATGAAACCTTACTCCCCAAAGAAAATTACTGCAGTTCCTATAGTCTTATTATAGCATTGCTGAAATAGAAAATTCAGAAATATCTACTGATGACAGCCCTGACGAGTAGCACAACAAGGTACCTGTCTGAAGAACTCCTCCAGGAGTGACATTGTCCAGCGATGATGGAGCTCCCATGCTTTTGCTGGATGGCTAATGTCTGCTGTGTGCAACATCAGGGATAATGCTTTCGGCTTTTCAATTCTGTCAATCCAAAGGACCCAAACACGTGAGGATCAAACTTTCAGAGTTTTTAAAAATCATTGCTTTGTTTTATCTCTTCTATTCTCCCATCTCAAACCCCACTTCAGCTGAACTGGGAGAAAGCAACATTTCATCCTGCAACTGAGCTGGTCATCAGCTGAGTCTCCATGTTTATTGAGCTGCACACCTCACATATAGACTCAAAAGTATCTCTGGAACGACCGCATCGTTCAAAAAGACAAGAACCCAAGAGTCACTCACTGCCTTTTGTGGCCTCTCCGCTGAGTGAATCTTTGATGATTTAGTTTCCCACGAAGAATTATTTTAAATTCTAATTGGAGCAAATTGTTACTGGTCCTATTATTTCAAACCTGATGAAAATCTATCTGTGATATGTACAATTCTCATGCTCTTTCCTCCAAACATCCCCACTTTATGAGACTATTCAGTAACGTTCTCTGAAGAAGGTGTTCTTCAAAGATGCTACAACGTGGACAAGCACCTCTTCGGACACCCATAAAAACACATGAGGTCACAGGGGCACTCACGCTTCTGGCTGCTGCAGAGCAGTCTTCATTGCTTTGATTTGTTGGAAGTGACAGGACATATCCGTGGCCATCACCATCTCAATTACCAAGGTCCGAAACTCCCTTTCAGGGACACCCCGTGGAGAGAGAAGCATAGAAGTAAAAAAATGGAAAGCAAAAATTTGTTTATACTTTCTGCCACTTCTAGGCAAAACCAGTTAATTAGTTGTGACATTTCTAATCTACTTGAGCCTTTTAGGTGGGCTTTTTTTTCTTTTTTTAATGGGGAATAAGTGAAGGGTAAGGATTAAGGAAATCATTTATTAGGAATATGACACATGGAATATACATATCATTCAGCATGGCTTATTTCACTGAATCTTTGCATAATGGCCAGCACAAAAATATTCGATAAACAGCTGACTGTTTAATTAAAATATAAGTACTATTTGCATCACCGTAGATTCAGAACTCTGTAAGGATTCAAATAGTTTTGCCTCTGGTGGCACCCGGGTGGCTCAGTTGGTTAAACATAGGACTTTTGATTTCGGCTCAGGTCATGATCTCACAGTTCATGGGTTTGAGCTCTGTGTCCAGCTCTGTGTCCAGCTCTGTGCTGACAGTGCAGAGCCTGCTTGGGATTCTTTCTCTCTCTCTCTCTCTCTCTCTCTCTGCTCCTCCCCACTTGCTCTCTCTCTCAAAATAAATAAACTTTAAATAAAATAAATGGTTTTGCCTCTAATCTTTGAAACACCTGACCTACATTTACATGACTTGCAGGGTTGCCATATACATCACAAAGTGTGCTAAGCATTTTAAATGGGTTATATCCTTTGTCATAACATTAACCAAAGCAAGAGATAAACTTTATTATCTATTTTCTAGAAAATAAATTTTACAACAGTGTGAAGGGGTTAAGTAACTTCCTAAATGTCATATAGCTAGTAGCCATGTCCATATTCAAACTCAGGTGTGCCTAAATTCATTCAAAGACACATAATGTCATTTAGGCACTAGAATTAGTTATCCACGATTTTTTTTTTGAGCGTCAAAATAATTTTCTTAGGAAGTTTTGAAAGTTTTAAAGAAAAGTTCAAATCAAATAGAAGGTGAAAAACATATTTTAAATAAAAAACTCAGATTTTAAGAAGCTAATATTTATTCCTAGATATCTTAATTAGTTTTGGTGCAATTGTAAATGGGATCAATTCCTTGATTTTTTGTTCTGCTGCTTCATTATTGATATACAGAAATGCAACTGATTTCTATATATTGATTTTATATCCTGTGACTTTACTGAATTTGCTGAATTGTACTGCTAGATATTTACCCAAAGGGTACAAAAATATAGATTGTAGGGGTACAGGTACCCCAATGTTTATAGCCTCATTATCAATAATAGCCAAACTATGGAAAGAGTCCAAATGTCCACTGATTGATGAATGGATAAAGATGTGGTGTGTGTGGGGGGGGGGGGGGTGTGGGTGTGTGTGTGTGTGTGCACTGATATCAATGTAGATAGATAGATATAGATATTACTCAGCCATCAAAAGGAATGAAGTCTTGCCATTTGCAGTGACGTGGATAGAGCTAGAGTGTATTATGCTAAGTGAAATAAGTCAGAAAAAGACAAATACCACATGATTTCACTCATATGTGGAATTTAAGAAACATATAGGAAGGGGAAAAAGAGAGAGAAACAAACCATAAGAGACTCTTTACAACAGAGAACAAACTGAGGGTTGATGGAGGGAGGTGGGTGGGGGATGGGCTAAATGGGTGATGGGTATTAAGGAGGGTACTTGTGTTGAGCACTGGGTGTTATATGCAAGTGATGAATCACTGAATTCTACTCCCGGGGTGGGGAGGGGGGGCAGGGGCAGAAGATAAAGGCAACACAAGTTTCCTAAGGTAACAAACAGCAAGTATTTCCAAAGTACCTATAATATATTTGAATATTTGTGTTAAGCAAAAGACAGACGGGGGGGGGGGGGAGAGAGAGAAAGAGAAGAGAGAGAGCAAAGGGAGGGAGGTGAGCGGTGGGGGTAAGCAGAAGAAAGGGTGCCATAAACATTTCAAGTGGTATTATTTCTCCAAAAGCAGCATATTTCATCTCTCCTCACGGTTCCTTTCTTGGCCTCCAAATCTCTCTCCTGCCTCATCCTTACCTCCAGTCGTCCTTTGAGAGATTGATCAAAATATTCATTTCCTCATCCTCTTGCAGAAGGCGGTAAGCTGCACTTAAATGGTGATTTTCTAATACGGACCTATCGTTGTACAGAATAGCAGGGTCAGACCTGAATAGAAAGCCAAGAAAATAATTTAGGATGTTAAACGGCTGAGATTTTTCAGGTAACTCTCTCAAGCTAGAATGCATCATCTTTTTTCCAAATGTAATAATTATCTTTGCCCCATGCCATTTATATCAACCAAAAAGCTAAAACCAAACACTACAAATTATCGATAGATATATGTAGGGTATTTTAATGTCAATATGTGAATGTGAAATATGTGATATCCAACCTGAGAATTCTCTGAAAACTATTCTATAACCAGATCTCAATTATCTCTACTAGTAGCAAAGGTGATTTCATAAAACATGGGTCAACTCAAACTTCCTTGTATCTTCTGGAATAACGTTAATTTTTAAAAATTTTATTCAATGAAAGAATTTGTTTATTATCATTATAATTCTCTTAACACATACCACTTGATAGGTACAGTGTGCCAAGTTCCTCTGGTAGTGCCTTGATCTTAAAATTTGCCGTGTCAAAGTCATACGTGTAAAATTGAGAGTAAAGATGATAAGAATTATACGACAGTTTTTAGTCACTTTCTTACAGACCATTGCACCAAACACAGAGCTGTGTGTTTACTATTTCAATATCTTCAATTTAATGAAATCTTAGATTATTACAGGTTATTTGTTGCTCATCAAGGAAGCCGAGTCTCAGTGATCTAAAGTGACTTCACAGAGCCCCATAGTACCTAAGTGTCAGGGTTGGGATAAAGGCAAGGTCTTCTGAAAATTCAGCCACTGCTCCCCACAATAACTGCTGACTGTCGTTGGCCACACTTTGGGATATATCTAGCATACCTTTAAAGTGTTAGGCTTAACATACCATCAAAGGACAAAGAACCAGGTCACAGATTTAGTTTTCTGTGCAGGGATCACACGGGCTGAGATGCTTTGAACAAAGTTCTATTAAAGAAGCCAATGTTTAAATTCTATTCTAAACGAAGTATACCTGAACCCACTGGAATATCCCCACTCCGATGGAGATAACACAAAACATACAAATCTCGTGGTGAAAGGTCTGGTCTTATATCTTTTAAGTCAGGCTCTAACTGACGTATATTTTGTGACATTAAGCTCATGTCCAGCTGCTGTAATTAAGCCATTTCCTCTGAGTTGGGATTGGTTTTAACACTGGTCTCCAGCAAAGACCCATGTACAGTCCACCCACCTCTCTTCCTTCAGCAAGTGCTATTCACCACAGCCTCTGTCCTCAGAGCAAAGCTCCACTCATAGACATCCACTAAGCAGAGCTGCTCTGAGGAATTCCCTATATTTAAAGACCTTGCAAGTGAACCACAAAAGGCTGCTTCCCAGTAGCTGAGGCTCCTCTATGTGAAGAAGCAGGAGGTAGACAATGAAGCTAATGGCTTAAGTCCCTTTGTCTGCTGCTATCTATTGCAATTCCCCTTCTGAACAGAGATCAGACAGTACTGTCTTCTGTTGTGTACCCCATAATTAAGTGTTGGGTTCATTAAATACATGTCAATTGATTTAATGAACACAATCCTATCTGGAGTGTGCACCTGCTTTTTCAAGTGAAACAGCAAGTATTTAGTTGGTTTAAATTCTCATCTCTCCCTGCTACATTCTTCCTCTTAGCCATGCCATCTTTCCCCAAATTCTAGCTTCTTTTGATTCCCATGCCAAGGCCCTATTAACCCTACTGTCAGAGTTCCATATAATTGTCTTCAGAGAAGGTAAGCTCTTGGGCCAGGACAGGACAGATAAGGTTTCATCCTAAATGGAAAAGACAATTGACTGGGACTGCTTGCCTGGAATTCTGTGCTGAGAGCAATATTAAGGAAAAATGTGAAGCTTCGTTTAAAAAAAAAAAGTTAGCAATATCTGTTATAGTAAAGAGGTTCAGAGCGGAGCACTTGGACCCATATTTAATACTCCCCACAGAGGTTCATTACAGTGGGTACATAGGTTGTCTATAGCAAGGAGGTCTACATGAGACAACCTAGCTCCCCAGGCCTTATGTGAGGGAGCAATGCAAGCACTCAACAGAGCAGGGATAAAATCGAGAAGGATAAGAAGAGCCTCCCCAGAATCCCGGAGATCATAGGGCAAGAAGGCTCAGGTATTGTTCATGTCAACAGAAACACCCCAAGCCTGGCCCATGCTCGCTGATTTAGTCTACTTGGCATCTTCACCTTTATGTGAACTGTTCTACCGCCTAGTACAAATAGTATGCATAGTCCCTGTATAAGTAAACAAAGAGCTAGCATCAGAATAGAGAAGAAAAGGATATCCATATTTGATGTGAATAAAATATGAGAATTGGGAGCAGATGGCTTCTCAAATTCTAAATCTTGGTCAAAGTTGACCAGGCTGATATCTTGTTGAAAAGTTGATTTTTTCAGAAACGCAAGGTAGAGCAACCATGCAAAAGAAAGGTGACTAACACCTTTCTGACTTCTCAGTCTCGGTCCCTGCCCCCTCCTGCCTCTTCTCCAAATATTCAACATCCTCACCGGGTCTGAATGTGGAAATTGTTGGTGGTTCCGGTGTGCTCATAGTCATGGATGGCAGCTGAGAAGATTATAGCAAAGATCTCCAGCTCCGTCAGCCAGTTCTGAAAGGGAGATTACAGGGCAATCAGAAAATCTGTCTCTTTCTCAGACAGAGTCTTCAGCTTGCTGACAACACACCCACATCGCTGTCTTTCCGCCCTGCAGCTGGCAAGCTGTTGCCAAACACACGTTTTCTGACAGACAGAATTTTTTTTTTCCTGCGAGGAGACTGGGGGACATGTGATTTGAGAGCAGCATGCCCAGCAAGGTTAAAAAAAAGCCAACGAGTAGTTTTATTTTTTTTTTCCAGGAAGCAAAAAACAACAAACATGAAGACTTTAAAAGCCCTCATTGTGTTCTTCCCCAAATTCCACATAAAGTTTCTGGGTAGACGCAGAAAAAAATGTATTAAAAATTTCAATGCAATACCAAGAACACACAGAGAACACACAGAAAACCTGATGTCTCTCCACTAGAAAGTGGGTAGGTAGACAGATGGAAAGGTAACACCTGGCCTTCTACCTTATGCGTGCTGATCTTTGAGAAGACCTCTCCCCATCCACGCCACCAAAACTGGCTGTAATCCAAGGTTCTCAGAGCGTGTTCCCTGGACCATCAGAGGTAGCATCACCTGTCAGCTTGTTACAAATACAAATCCTACCCCAATCACCCCAAACCAGAAACTCTTGATTTTACCACCAATCTGTGTTTTACCATGAATCTGGACAATTCTGATGTATATTAGAATTTGATAGCCACTGCATATTTGAAGCTCTCTTAACTGACTTCCATTTCAATAACTTGAGATTCACTGATGCTTCCCATCCCTTCTGTAAACCGTACTGCCCAATGCCCACATGACAGAACATCCATGACTGCTAGCCAACCTTTGGGACCCTCAGCTCACTTTTGTTACTAGTTGAATCAATACTCACAAGTTTCAGTGTGGTTTACCCCAAACCCTGTTTTGACAAGTTGCACTTGTTATTATGATTACATAATTAAATATGATATAAAACAATAAAATAGGAACACAAAAATGTAACTGTTTACCTATCGTACCTAAATTCAATGATTTATGTGGCAAGTGTGAGACAGAAGGAAACAACTATAAAAATTTAGAGGGATTCTGCCCTGAGTTTGTTTCATGAGTATCTTTAAGTTCCCATTTCCCTTTGAAGAAATGAAACTAGAAATTTTAGATAGGAGCAGGGTTAAAGCAAGACAAATATGAGTACCCACATCAGCAGAATTCAGAAAAGAGCCAGGAGTCAGAATTAAAGATTAGTGAACATAATATATTTACTTGATTTAAGTTAGTACAAAATGATTAAAAATTAACACATACATTTTCATAATTCCCACCTCAACTGCTTTTTCTTCCCAATTAACTACTAATTTTGATATTCATCTTGAAAACTTCTTGAGAATTATTACCTTCTTTGTGGATAACTGAGGGTAAAATAAATAAACTACAGACAACCTATGGGGGAAAAAAGACCCTACAGTTTGTAAAAGAATAAGCATAGAGATACTCAGGGGGAAAAAAAAAAAAACGTTACACTTTTGCAAATGATTTCTAGCAGAATTCAGCATGAAATGTCAGGAAACTTTCTGGCATCTTTGATAGATTACACTTCAAAAATACAAGCTAGAGTGCCTGGGTGGCTCAGTCCATTGAGTCCATCTGACTCTTGATTTAGGCTCAGGTCATGATCTCATGGTTCATGAGTTTGAGCCCCACACTACCAGAGTTGAGCCTTCTTGGGGTTCTCTCTCCCTCCCTGTCTCTCTGCCCTGACCCTCCCCCATTTATGCTCTTGTACTTTCTCTCTCAAAATAAATACAGTTAAAAAAAATACAAACTGATCTACAGGGAACAGAAAGACATAAACACAGACTAAGATGAAAAACCAAGAAAATGAAATTAACATTTAAGATAATTAAGAACTGCAAGTGAACTGAAGTTGCAGTGCCCTCCCTGAAAGCAGTGAGGGGTGTTTTCATCGGGCCTAGTGCCTACAGGGGCTCACTTTACATCAGGCAGCATTCCAGGTGCTTCACATACAGAAACTCATGCCATACACACAACTCCGTAAGGTAGGTACTGTTGTTGCCTCCATTTTCTAGATGAGAAAACTGAAGCTGGGAGAGGTTCGATGACTTACCCAAGGTCCCACAGCTAGCCATGTGAAGACCCACATACTAGGTCTCCAGAATTCCCACTGAATCTCTGTCACATTTCCTTTGGGTCATTGTTCCTGTGTTTACTCAGTTTTACATAAAATTATATAGGTATAATTTTATATTACACATGCTCTTGCTATTTTCCATACATATATTTTTTTCATTTTGGCAATGTCTTTCTTTTCTTCACCAACACCCTGTCCCCACTCGACGGCCTTCACTGTCTCTACCCATCTCATCCCCCAGTGTATCTCTTTCTCCAAACTCATGCAAAGTTAACATTTTATTTTAATTAAGTTTGTTTATTTATTTTGAGAGAGAAAGAGAGCATGTGAGCAGCATAGGAGCAGAGAGAGAGGGAGAGAGAGAATTCCAAGCAGGCTCCATGCTGTCAGTGCAAAGCCCAACATGGGGTTCGATCCTAATCATGACCTGAGCCAATACCAAGAGTTGCATACTTAACCAACTGAGCCAGCCAGGTGCCCCCAAAGTTAACATTTAAAAATAAGATTATGAGGCTATCTTGGAGCCTGTCAAGCCCTGCTTGGAACAGAGCTTCTAAAATGACAAGTATGTCTGGAACACTGTAGTCCAAGGCTATTCCTATTGGCTATAAGCAGGGTCCCTGGAAGCACATAGCTCTTCTTAAAACAGAAAATATTTACACTAGAGGTGAAACTGAATTCTCTCTAGGCAGGAGAGTGTCCATGTGTACAAAGAAAAGGTGACCCCTGGTGGCACACCCAACAAAACCAGATTTTCTGAGGAAAGGTAATTCATGCTCATGGAAACAGTGGCATGATTCATGCCAAATTCCAAAGCAACCTTCCTGGTAGGGCCACTGGACACAAACCCATGTGATGTTTTACCCCTCAAGGATTTAAACTCATGGGAAAACAAATAAATATAAGTGTAGGGTTTTTTCCCTATTGTTAAATAAATAAATCAATAAGTCAATCAATAAAAAGATTATGACTGGGAGACAGTACACCATCTAAACAAATCTGAATCACAGAGCATCAGCCCAGACAGCAGGCTTCTAAATAACTACATAATTATGGTTCTATTACAAATATCAGTGTAACTTCTCCCCTTTGCCCAAATACACTAACAAGATCTTATCTTACTTCTAATAAACCAAAACCAGCAAATGATTTAAATAAGCAAACAACAACAAAAAAAATAAGACCATACCCTTTAAAAGTCATTTTAACACCCTTGCTTTTCAAAATACCCTGTGGATGCTTAGAAATCAGTTCTGTTTCTTGAGGCTAAGAAGGACAGATGGTATCTGGCACAAAAGGAAGGAAGGAAGGATACAGGAAGAAAGGAACAGAGGAAGGGAGGGAAAAGAGAAAAAAAGGAAAAGAGAAAGGGAAGGGGAGGGAAGGAAACAGAGAAGAGAGAAGAGAAGAGAAAAAAAAGAAAAGAAAGGAAAAGAAAAGAAAAAAAGAAAAGAAAAGAAAAAAGAGTGAGAAACAGCTTCACAGATGGACCTTGAAGATTGGACAGAACAAGAAATGGAAGAGGGCATTTTCAGAAGAATGAAGAAATGAGCCAGTCCCAGCATCAAAAGCTGATTCATCATGAGTAAGGAAATGATTCCCTTTAGAGGAGTGGCTAGTTTGGGCTACTTAGAGTCCTGGCACTAGAAGCCAGAGTGAGGAACACAAACCAGATTCAACAGGCAATGAAGTTTACATGCAAGAGGGTAACGCGGTCAGCACGCCAGTGAGGGGGAGAAATAAGAACAGTACTTCTGCATGGCAAAGTCCTTACAGGATGCAGAGATAGTATGAAGGTAGAATTCATTGCTAACTCATAGCAGTCAACTGACTGCAAGTGGGCAGAAGAGGTTGTAGTCAAGGATAAGAGTGAATTAAAGATTGTCCTAATATTACTAGCCTAAGTGACAAAAATACAAAACAAAACAAAACAAAACAAAATAATGGGTGGTATTAGATAGCATCATTAATAGAGACAAAGAAGGTGGAAGAAGTTATTTTGAGGGAAATTAGGCTTCATATTTTTTTAAGTTCACTTATTTATTTTGAGAGACAGAAGAGAGTACGAGCACACAAGTGGGGAAGGGGTAGAGAGAGAGGGAGAGAGAATTCCAAGCAGGCTCCATGGTGTCAGTGCAGAGCCCAATGCAGGGCTCGATCCAATGAACCATGAGATCATAGCCTGAGCCAAAATCAAGAGTCAGATGCTTGGCTGACTGAGCCACCCAGGAGCCCCTGGCCTCCATATTTTAATATGGTCCAGATCTTCTTGCCTTTTCCAAGTTAATTAGTGTGAACCCAGAAGTTTTTATGACAACCCAAAAGTAAGAAATTTAAGTCCCACATGAATTGTATTCCAGAGTTATCAAACTGTGACAAGGGACAAGCCACAGATCCTATCAGTATCTCCCTATCTATAAAATATGAGTGTCACAACTAATTCAATAACAGGGATGCCGTGACAACTGGCAGCAGTGGACCTCGAATTCTGTAGTGCGTGACTCAGGAAGCAAGCGCCGTATGTGTGGGCATGCGGGCAGGTGGAGGGCAGTGGACACCTCAAGGAAAAGGACATGGGCAAAACTGCTAGAGGGGACATTATTAGCAAGTTATGGCTTTGATATGGGAATGACCGTTTCTCTGTAATGTTTCCACCCCTATATTAGTTTTCTATTGCTACCTTAAATTACCACAAACTTAAGGCTCAAAGAACACCTCCCAGTTATTGGTCAACAGTTCTTCTGTAGGTCAGAAGCAGCATAGTGTGGCTGGATTTTCCAGTGAGAATCTCAAATGGCTGAAATCAAGGTGTTGGCAGGGTTGTGCACTTTTCTGGAAGCTCTGTGGAAAACTCTGTTTCCAGGTACATTCAGGGCATTGGCAGAATTCGTTTCCTTCTTGTGCTTTCCACTTGGCCCCCTCCATCTTCAAGCTAGCAACGGCTTGTGGAGTCCTCACACTTTCTCTGCCACCTCTTGACTTTCAAGGACCCACATGTACATTGGGCCCTCCTGGAGAATCCGGGCTCATCTCCCTACTTCATGGAACCCTGATGGAACCTTCACTGTATTCGTGTTTTGGCATCCAAGGTACCATTAGTGTTGCAGCAGAGGGCAAATCATGGGGGCAAAAATTCTGTTGACCACAAAGACTAATAAAATTATTTAGCACTCTTTAACCATTTATATGTGCTTAGTGTTTCCTTTATATGATGACAAAATATATGATCAAAAGTACAAGATATACAGCTTCTCCCTTCTAAAAAAAAAAATAAGCAAAAGGAAAATTAATGGCACTTGCCTGACAAAAGCAATGAAAGGGGCCAAGGGATGGCTTTGCAGTTTGGAATCTTTTCTTAAATCAAACCTAAATCAAACTTTGGAGCTCGGAGTCTAATTCATATTTATTCAATCAACAACTCTTCAGTCTACTTCTGTTCAAGGATTTTTCTCTTAAAAGTAGGCAAAATAATTCTGAAAGGATTCAAGCATCTCCTCAGAATCTAAGTTAAGCAATAATGAGTAATATAAACAGATTACAGTGAGTAATACTGTTGATGTTGAAGCCCAGACATCACTTTATCAATAGGATGTTTTGATTCCCTACGTGTCTTACAGTTTATAAAACTGAAATGATTTAAAGCGTTTTCCCCCTCTTGGTTTGTAATGAAAGGTTAGAGTAACAATATGCTCTCCATTCATCAGAATGCTCCCCACTGTTTTTGTAAGCTTGCAATGAAAGAAATTTGTTTTGAGCTGCATTTCCAAGAGAGTGTGGGCGGGAGGTAGTTTCTATATTTAAGAATGATTCTGAATATGGCCTGAATTGATAATGAAAATTCAATGGCAAACGAGCTCATTTAAGAACAGTATGCAGCACATCATGATCATTGGCTGCTAGAATATAACATTCATGTTAATGATAACTTGCATTAGCATAAATACTTGGAGTTTTTCTCGAGGGCTAAAAAAGCTACGTATGATTCACCTTTATATCTCCATTGTACACCATACACAGAAAGTACCGACTAAATACATGTTGAATAGATGCGTCCAAAGTACGTTTTTACATCCATTTTGATCCTCACCACAATACTTTCAGGGATCACATGAGGACACTGAGGTGTAAGAATATCAGGGGCTTATTTTTTTATGTTTCTATTTTGGCCACAGGTATCATAGAAGTATAGCTAAATACATAAATGCATGGTGTTAGAAGTCAATCCTGGGACCAAATCATGGCTCTGCTACTCTATTTGTTTGCTTGGGCTGCCATAACAAAATGGCCACCGACTAGGCAGCTTAAACAAGAGAAATGTATTTTTTCAGTTCTAGAGGCTAGAAGTCCAAGATCAAGGCATTGGCAGGGTTGGTTTGTGGTGAGAGCCCTCTTCTCAGGTTGCAGATGGCCACTTTTGTGTTGTGGCCTCACATGGCCTTTCCTATGTGCACATGCATATCTACAATCTTAATCTCCTCTTTGTATAAGGACAACAGTCATATTGGCCCACCTATGTGACCTAAATTATGTCTTTAAAGATCTTATCTCCAAATATAGTCACATTCTGAAGCACTGGAGATTAGGACTTTCAACAATATAAACTGGGGAGTGGAGGGGGGGGGGAGACCAAAGTCTGCCTATGACAGAGACTTTATAACAGGGCAATCGTAACTCTGTGAATGGGTTTCCTCCTACTTTCTACTGAATTTGTGTCTTTTCTTGTTGATTCCTTTCTATAACCTGGATCTTAATCCTTGCTGTCTCTATATTTTCCTTACATCATTATGATGATTCTTTTTACCCTACAGGTTTTAATTTTAATATACTCAGCTTAATCAATATTTTTATATAACTTTTGTGTTTAAG
Source organism: Panthera leo (assembly GCF_018350215.1). Lineage (NCBI taxonomy): Eukaryota > Metazoa > Chordata > Mammalia > Carnivora > Felidae > Panthera > Panthera leo. The sequence continues at coordinate 121,813,190 of NC_056680.1, forward strand.
AAAGAATTTCCTTTTTCAAGTACATTTCATAGTTTCTTCTAATGTGATCGGATTATGTGATCTAATGTGATCTTCTAATGTGATTTTGTATTCACATCTTTAATTCATTTGTCTGATATTTGGCAAATGATTTAAAGTAGAACAATAACATTCTTTTTCCCCCCAAATGAACAACAGTCCTCAAAACACTTGTTGAACTGAATCATTTTCCCTGTAATGTTGTCATCTATACACACATCCTTACCTTCTCACCTGCAATCTTTCTTCATTATCCTCTACTCAGTGTTCCATCCTCACCAAAGCACTGAGACCACTCAAGCCAAGGACACAAATGACTTCCATGTGCCAAAGGCAGTGGTTACTTGCCTATCCTCATCCTACTGGACATTTTGGTATGTGTCACACAGTTCACTATTCTCTTTTGAAGCACTTTCCTTCCTTGGCTTCCATGACACTGTACTCTCTTGGTTTTTATTCCATGTCACTGACCACTCCTTTTTAGTTACCATTAGTGGCTCTACTTCTTTACCTTCATTTTAAACTCTAGACTCCTCCAGGACTCACTGTAGAGCCCCTTCTACTTCTCTATTCACACCCCCTCCTTAGATTATTCTCATCTAATTCCATGTCTTTTGCATAACATTGATATGCTGTAGATTTCCTAACCTACATGAGAATCCCTGACCTCTTTCCAGAGGTCTAGACTCCATTCATTCTCTTCCCGCTGGACATTTCCACACTAATGTCTAATAAGGATCTGAAACTCAACATATCTAAATCAAAACAGTTGACTCCCCCTCTCCCAAAGCCTGTTTTGCCACCAGGCTCTCTCATCAACCGCATTTATCAAACCAAAGGTGTAAGATGTACTCTTTTAAATTTCTAAATTCTACTTACCACCCAGTCCTTTTAACTCTACCTCAAAGACAGATGTTTTTGTCTCTGTATCCCAGGATTGTCCTTCCGTGTTCAAACTACCATTATCTCTCTGGTAGACTTCTACAGTACCTCTTCCACCAGGCTGCCTCAAAATCTATCCTCCACAGTTACACTTTTCTAATCTTTATCAGAGCACATCACTCCCCGGTCTGAAATCCTTTAGAGGCCTCACTCTGCACCTAGAAACTATACTTAAACTCGTTACTCAGGCCTATAAAGCCAAACTTGGTTTGATTCCTACCTTCTCCAAACTTGTCTTGTACCACTGTTCCCCTCATGTACTTTTATATTCTGCTCCTTGAATGCTGCAAAGCTGTTCTCTCATGACGGGATATGTGCTAGTTCCACCTTAACTCTACCAGCATACTCTTCTTCAGTCCTTGGCATGGCTCAAGCCAAAACTCATGACCATCTCAGATTAAATATTACCTCCAGAGAGAGGCCTTTCCTAACTGTCTAATGAAATTCCCAGTTTTGTCTGTGTGGGTGCCCTATTTTAATTCTTTACAGAACACTACGATATATTCTTTATTTTTTCATTGGTCTTCTATTTATAACCTCCCACTAGAACAGAAGTTCTGTAAGAGCAGCAATGTATCCTCATCCTGTAAAAATGTACCTAGTACATAATAAGTGCTCAATAAATAAATTTGGGTTTTGTTTTGAAACTTTACTCAATTTCATTCATCTATTTGTCTATTTTTACACAAATACCATCCTGTCTTTATTTTGTTTTATTTTATTTTACTTTATTTTATTTATTTTATTTTTGAGAGAGAGAGAGGAGGAGAGGGGCAGAGAGAGAGAGAGAGAGAGAGAGAGAGAGAGAATCTCAAACAGGCTCCATGCTGTCAGCATGGAGCTCCATCTCACAAACAGTGAGATCATGACCTGAGCCAAAATCAAGAGTTGGACACTTAACTCAGTCACCCAGGTGCCCTGACCACCCTGTCTTTATTTTTATTACTATACTTTACTTTACTAAAGTACTATACTTTACTTTATTATATTACTTTACTTTTATTACTATAGTTTCAGCATCTATTTTAATACCTAGTAGAATAAGAACTACCACATCACATACATTTTTTTCAAAACTGTTTTTTCCACAGTTGTGAAATACCTATTTTACATATATTTCAGACTCAGTTTATCATGTTTCATTACTTTTCATTGATATTGCTTTGAATTTATAGATTAGTTTGAGGAAAACTGACATCTATATAACACTGAAGATTTACATTAAAAAATATAATGTATTTCTTTTTTTATTTAAACGTTGTTTCTCTGCCCTTTAGTTTTACAGTTTCCTTTTTATCACTTTTAAAGTTATTCATTAGCAATTTATTGATTTTTTTAAAAAAATTCTCAGGAATGTGTGTTTTTCTTACACTTGTTAATTTCCAGTCAAGAGGATAGCTACTTTATCTAGATCTTATTGAGGACTTTCATTTGATGTAATAATTTTTGGTTGATTTTCTCGATTTTTTACATGAGATGGTAAAATTATTTTCACACGATACTTCTTCAACTTTTTTAGATACGATACTGCATTGGCTGAGACCTCCAGAAAAATGCTCAATGGCAACATTAATGCGGGCATCCCTGTTTTGTTCCATGCCTTCATGGAACCACCATTAACTAAGCCTGATCTATGTTTCTGGCAAAAATCTTTTATCACATTAAACAGGTCCCCTTTATGCATGGGTGGTTCAGTCAGTTAAGTATACAACTTCAGCTCAGGTTATGATCTCGCAGTCAGGTCCATGGGTTCGAGCCCCACATTGGGCTCTGTGCTGACAGCTCAGAGCCTGCTTCGGACTCTGTGTCTCCCTCTCTCTCTGCTCCTCCCCAACTCGTGCTCTGTCTCTCTCAAAAAATAAATAAACGTGGGGCAACTGGGTGGCTCAGTTGGTTGAGCGTCCGACTGTGGCTCAGGTCATGAACTCATGGTTTGTGGGTTTGAGCCCTGCATCAGGCTCTGTACTGATGGCTCAGAGCCTGGAGCCTGCTTCGGATTCTATGTCTCACTCTCTCTCTGCCCCTCTCCCATTCATGCTCTGTCTCTCAAAAATAAATAAACATTTTTTTTAATTTCAATAAATAAATAAATAAATAAATAAATATTAAAGTTTTTTTAAAAAATCTGTTTTACAACAAAAAAGAACTGAACATTGATACGAGGTTTTTGGGGGCAGTCCAGCAAAGTTTTACTAACAACAATTCCTAACTGTTGAGCTTCCTTTATGACGCAGATAGAGCACTTCATCTTTTTCATAGTTTATTCCTAACCATCACAGTATTTCTACAAGATGGAATATTTTTTCACCATTTTAAGAATGAGGAAATCTTGACTCAGAGATTTATGCAATTTATCATAGGTCACAAAAATCTAATAAGTAATTACTCAAGGATTTATGTCCCACTATATCTTGCTTCAAAGCCCACACTCTTCCCACTGTGTTCCATTTTTAATTCAGTGAGACATTAGACCAAGTCTTTCAACATGCCCCAGAGGAAAAAATAACAAATGTGTTGAGTTTATGGGCTAATTAATAACCATAGCTGAAGAATGTCTACCTTGATGTCAACTCTGAAGAAGATTTCAAAGGAAAAAGTCACAAGAGAACCAACATAGAGAACTAGCTGTTTGTCACTAATAGCTATATCTTGTCAAATTAATGGCTCCCATCAAAGCAAAATGGGAAAAGGCATAGATAAGCAAGTTAAACAGGTCAGTTCATACAATGGATTATAGAACAGAGATTCAAAAACATCTAAAGAGTTGAAATGTTGGGCCAAAACGAGCAAGAAAAGTTTCACATGGTTAGAAGTAACATTGACCCTTAGGCCAAACAAATCAAACACACACAAATAGGATGAGAATAACCATAGTCCTTGTGAAAAAGGTCTAGTGGTTTAAACCAAAAGCTAACCGTGTGTTATGTGGGTGCCAGGCACATTGGTACAATTCCAGTATACATGGATAGCACTGTCATTGGCCATAGCAAGAGGTTAATAGTACTACTCTCCATATCTGGAAATACAGATTTCGTTCTAGAAATTGTATTTAATTTGGCCATAGCCTACTAAAGATGCAAGTCACTATCTCATATTCATTTCATCAAGTCCAGGATGGAGAAAATATCAGAGGCAATGAAGAACCCCAAGACCTTCAGTGACTGGTTAGGCAATTTTGGGGGAGCAGGAAGTCCACGCACCAGTGCACTTCTTGTGCCTCCAATAAAAAAAAAATCATCATCACATTTTTTCGTGTCATCTAAGAATTCCTGTCCGTACTTACCGCTACTCCTGTCTTATAAAGGAGGTAATGCACAGTCTGTGTAACGTCAGCAGCATGCATTAAATTGTGGTAAGGATTTTTATGCTTGCTGTATCCTACTTCCAGGGCCTCCACAAATGAGACAAGAGCAGAAATGGGGATCTGAAAGAGAGCAGGAAGGTGGATTAGCTAGTGATTTGGTAGCCTGAAGTGAGGCAGCAGAAATCTAAGGCACTCCAGCTGCCTCTTTCTGGAGGCATAACATACCACGTGAAGAAACGTGAACTTTTCAAAATTAGTAAAAATCACTGAACAAATTATCAGCTGATTTGAAAAATCTCCCGGGAAGTCCCTGGTTTAAGAACAGTCTGCCCTGCAAATTGCTTTTTGTGCTCAGTTTCTAGCTCCAGGGGGAACGAAACAGGATTATCTCAAAGACATTTAGGGCAGAAAGGTAGGTGTTCATTTATATCTCAAGCAAAGGGTCAAGTCTTTTATTTCTTGAGAAATAAATGAATACAAGCTGTGTAGCATATATCATTTATTTGGGGGGGGAAACATAAAGTACATAGAGATCTCAAGTTGTAAAATCATTGCAAAATAAACTTAGGCTGCCACCTCCTGAAAACTGTGCCCTTTAGAAGGAGTGATTGTATGCCCTGGACACATGGAAAAAACACAACAAAATATGTTCTATTACTTGGCAATTTATTATTGTTGCATTGCAATTTGGATTAACATTTCCAATTAGCCTAATTCTTTTTCTGTCTCAAATATGTATAATATACATACGTGCTTTTTGTGTTTGTGGCAGAAAATAAAGACTAGTGCAAAATACTTCTACCAAAAAAAGGGGCCCCTGAAAACATTCACTGTATTTCTGTTCTGGATAAATTCCTTGGTTTAGAGTAAATTATCAAATATAACACTGGGGAAAAAAGAGAGAGTGTGTATTCCAGTATTCCAGGAGACTAACCATCACGTTAGAAAGGAAAAAAAAAAAAAGGAAAATGCTTTACTATTACGCTTTGTGAGCATCCATTACATGTTCTTCCTTGGGCACATCCTTCAATATTTACCATTTGTGGGTTTTTAAAAATGTAAACGTTGCCTCTCATATGCCAGAGACTAAGTCATTATCATTTTTAAGATGAAGATTCAATAAACCTAGGTTCTTTGGACTGTTCATGAGAGATCCATGAGTCACTGAAGTGTTAGGTTACAAGATGTGCATATGTGCACAAGAACTGAGTATCCACCAGGTTTTCAAGCAGATTTTTGATACAAAAGTAATTGAGGACCACTGCATTTATGGCTATGTAAGAAATACACCTCCACCTGTGTTAGGAAAGTGATAAAGAACTGCGCTGTCTAGAGAAATCAAGGCATTATATTAAAAAAACAAAAAACAAAAAACAAAAACCCTGCGATTTCCAGAGGTTCATCCATATGATGAGAGAAGTGCAAGGAACATGGTACAATAAAGGTCACTGGACAAATGCACAGATTTCCTGAGGAACCTGGCCCCACCTCTAGAGTCTGTGGTATTAGAAAGCAGAGGGGTTTGAACACTGAAAACAATTCATGCTCTTTACTTAAAGTTGAAGAATTAATTTGAAGCATGAATGGCTGGGAAATACCGATGATCTGTCACAGATGATAAGTGAGAGCATTTGTCTGAATCTGAGCCAAGTGGTGGGGAAAGAAGTTTGCAGAGACAGCAGATGCACACTCTGTCTCCATTACTGTCTCCATGCCAGGAGTGCTTGACAATACATGAAATCAGGCTGAAATGAGACCCGCAGGCCGAGTTGTAGGGGAGTTCTGCTAGTCCACACTTCCGGTTGTACTTCTAGGAAGACTATGATCAAACTGTGTGGCTCCAGCCTCTTGCCTGCCGTGAGCCCCACTGGACAAGGGCTTAAGGAAAAGTTCCCACTGCAGAATTCAGGGAAGCGGCTGTCTGGATGATGCTTCCCAAGTCACCCACAGCAGTTTTTAGTCCATATTAAAAGGATCCTCTTGGTCTTAGCCCAAAAGTCATGCAAGGGTGGACAATGCATGCATATTTTAAAAGTAGGCAGTGGGGCTCCCGAGTGGCCCCTCAGTTGGTTGGGCGTCCGACTTCAGCTCAGGTCATGATCTCACAGCCTGTGAGTTTGAGCCCCACGTCAGGCTCTGTGCTGACACCTCAGAGCCTAGAGCCTGCTTCAGAGTCTGTGTCTCCCTCTCTCTCTGCCCTTCCCCTGCTCAAGCTCTGTCTCTCTCTCTCTCAAGAATAAATAAACATTAAAATAAATTAAAATAAATTAAATAAATAAATAAAAGTAGGCACTGACCTTGAAACGGCTGATCAGATCATAGCGTGTGAGTAATTCATAGAAAATGAATTTCAGTGCATGATCCCCGCTGGCCTCATTGAGGGAAAAGACATCAAAGGACCACTTGTCCACATCCTGTATGGCAGGGCAGGGAGAAAGAATGCCTTAGTCCATAGCCACTTGCACAGCTACCAGTCTCCCCACTTGGGAGTTACCCCATAACCCTCACCCAGGATTTTCACAGCCCAAAACTCTAACACCCTTTCTGCCCTCAAACTTTTTCCAATTTGGCACACATAAGTAGCATGTACTGATAAAATAATTTTAAGTAGTCTTACTATTTGTAACAACAGCTCTAATTTATGGAGTGCCTACCACATGCTAGGCATTGTGATGTGTGATAAATACATGATTTGTCCTGAAAACAACCCTAAGTGGTAGGCAGTATTGGTCACATCTTACAGATGAGAAAACTGAGAAGTGCATTTCCCTCAGACGCACCACAAATGAAGTGTTATAGACACAAGTGGGGGCGAGGACACAAACACAGTCAACAGATGCTTCAGCTCAAGCTCTTTCCATTAAGCCTGTCCACTGCACCGCTGAACTTCCCATTTTTATTCACTTCACAACAACCTAGGGTGCTTCCCTCCTCCAAACTTCTCCCCAGTCCCTTACTATTACCTATGGACTTCCTTAGTCCACAGTTGAAAACATTAACCCACTTAAAATCTTCAGAAAAATGCCTGATACAGAATACAAGTAATATGTCACTTCAGTTCAAACCGCTGAGCTAAAGCCGTGGAGAAAGATTTCATTTCACAAAACAGAAAAATGCTACCACTTTTGGAGTCACTGATCTGAGAACCTAGCCCTCAAATCTGTAAGTCACTTTACTAAAAAAAGTAAAACTAAGACCTAAGCTGAAGGCGCTCCTCGCACACCATTCTTGAAGTTCAAAGGCTTATGTGTCTATAAAGATATAGACTCCAAGATATATGTAAACTTGTCTGATGTGTCTTTGACTTATAGTCAGCCACTTGTGGATGTAGTAAACAAAAGTGTGTTTAAGCAATAGTTAAAGCAACAGTTATTTGGTTTCTTGTGTCAAGAGTTTCACTTTCAGGGGTGCCTGGGTGGCTCAGTTAGTTAAGCTTCCAACCTTGGCTCAGGTCATGATCTCGTGGTGGTACAGATCTCTGGTGGTACAGAGCCTGCTTGGGATTCTCCTTCCCTTTTTCTCTCTGCCCCTTCCCCACTTGTGCATTCTCTCTTTCTCTCTCTCTCTCTCTCTCTCTCTCTCTCATAAATAAATAAATAAATAAACTTAAAAGGGGGGGGGTTAACTTTCAGTAAAGACAGTGTCCTGCCATAAGCATGCCAATAAGGACCCATGTGAGACCATGCTGAGTCAAGGTAAAGTGTCAGATGCTTCCCTGGAAGAGACTCTGGTGGTCTGGAACTGTTAGCCTAAGTGGCTCTCACCTCAGCCCTCAGTGCATTCCAACATCAGCCAGCTATTCCAATCCTGTCCCGTCTCAAACATCCCAACCACCAAAGATCATCCTAAGGCCACTAGAGTCTCTCTCTTGGATGCCAGGGCACAGGAAAACTAAATCATATATAGGGAAAACAAAACTTTTCCAAAAGGGTTTCAGTGGATTGTTTCAACTGACACTTACTGGTAACCTCACCTCAGCCTTCTATAATTTCTCCTCCATTATAACAACTAAAGAAATAGCTCTAAGTATTGAGCATATTTTCTGTGCCAGGCTCAGTGAGAGAAGTGTTAATGTACATTTGCTAGCCCTCACAACTCTAGAAATAGGTGTTACTTTCCCCACTTTTGCAGATGGCAACCTCTGAAAGACGAGAGGAATTGGCTAATGCCATTTGGTGGCAGATCCAGGTAACAGTCCCAATGATATCACTGCCAACAGATGGCATTGTAAACTCAGTGAATATATGCTGTGACTGAGGTCTCATGCCCCAAATGCCCAACAGGGCCCAGGCCATAGACAGTGGGGCCATTTAAGATAACCCAAGACCTAAAGCTTCACCTTAGCTACCATAATTGCCATTGTCATGCCATCCATCGTCTGACCATTAGTCCTAAGGAAAAGTCCACAGACAACTCAGTAGGTGGGAAAACATTTTGTGATTTTTTAATCCTATTCTCTCAAATGAATAGAAAAGAGAAAGGCTGTCACTGAAAATTGAGAAATCATCACAGTAAGAAGTCATTATTTATTCTGAATATTAGGAGTTAGAGAAACAGGAGGAAGAGTGTGAATAGTGAGATGGATGTTCTCTCCTGCCACTCATTTTTATTTATTTTTTTAAATAAAGAATATGTTTATTATTTTTTTAATATGAAATTTATTGTCAAGTTGGTTTCCATACAACACCCAGTGCGCCTCCCAACAGGTGACCTCCTCAACGCCCATCACCCACTTTCCCCTCCCTCACACTCCTCATCAACCCTCAGTTTATTCTCAGTTTTTAAGAGTCTCTTATGGCTTGCCTCCCTCCCCCTCCTTTTTTTCCCCCTTCCCCTCCCCCATGGTCTTCTAAGTTTCTCAGGATCCACATAAGAGTGAAAACATATGGTATCTGTCTTTCTCTGTATGACTTATTTCACTTAGCATAACACTCTCCAGTTCCATCCACATTGCTACAAAAGGCCATATTTCATTCTTTCTCATTGCCTAGTAGTATTCCATTGTGTATATAAACCACAACTTCTTTATCCATTTGTCAGTTGATGGAGATTTAGGTTCTTTCCATAATTTGGCTATTGTTGAAAGTACTGCTATAAACATTGGGGTACAAGTGCCCCTATGCATCAGCACTCCTGTATCCCTTGGGTAAATTCCTAGCAGTGCTATTGCTGGGTCATAGGGTAGATCTATTTTTAATTTTTTGAGGAACCTCCACACTGTTTTCCAGAGTCTGCCACTCATTTTTAAAAGGGCCGTAGTTGTGATTCTCCAAATTTAATGTTCTTCAGAACCACCCAAGGTGCTCAGGAAAAAATGCTGATTCTTGGGTGAGGGATTTGCAGAATCCTGCCACAGGACGTGGAGTCTCCATTTTTAACAAGCACCTACTTTAACTGTCTTAAGCCATTCTTCCTGTCTTACCAAACTTGGCCCAAGGCCCATTCCTGAAGAAAAATTTCATGAACTTCCTATCAGTCTAACATAGCCTGAAACTCCTCATTTCCTCCCACTTTAAACCTGGAGTCTGCCCAGGGTGTCTCTTTCTAAGTTACACAACAGCTGCCTTCTAAACAATAACAACACTTCTATAATTTCAGTAACCCCACCTCAAAAGATTAGAGAGAAAACTCCCCAAATGAGAAGCTAGCATATATTGGATAGAAAAAATTAAAAGAACAAAAATTTCAAATTTAGAGATTGGTGGTGGTTAATTATTCTCTTATTTAAGTGTGATTTTATGCCATGTTCTTACATTAATCACAAAGGTTAACATGACAGTGGCATGATGGTTATTTTACTGAATTGTATTTTATAAGTCTTTCAGGAAATTTTCTATAATAGAAGGAAACAATAGTGGTTCCATATAAACTGCTGGCAATGAAGTAGAAATAACCTTTCCTAACAGGCACCACCTAAAACAAAACAAAAAAAAAAAAGGAAAGAAAAAAAAAAAGAATATCTGTGTGATCTTGCCAACTCACCTTCAATCCACTGCAGATTAAAACCAAAGTCTTGTGGGGGTGGGGGGTGGGGTAGAAATATTACATTGTAAAAAGATCTTGAACTTCCCCAGTAAACAGCAGACAGGATCAAGACAAAGGGAAGCTTTAGCCTTATGCACATTATCAGCAATACTTGTGGAGAAGGGTAGTAATTTGGAGAGTTAGTACTTATTCTTGGGCTGTATCATCTAGGTTCCTTTCCCCTCAGAAAGACAACATGTGCTCATCTGAGAATTACTTTTCCCTAAGCTAAAAAATAACAATTCATGGATATCCCAGGTTGCTCCACATTTTCTTCAGTTATTTTGCATAGAAAAGATGCTCCAATTTAGAAGAAATATTTTCATAAATTTCTTAGCACAGGTATAACCACCTGTGTTGATGTTCACAATAAAAGAAGAAATTATAAGATAAAGGCTTCTTTTAATGTCCCTAAGCTTTCATTGAATGTTTCAGGTTCAGTTAAGAAAATCAATGCAGCTTCATAATGGGTGTTATGAAACATCAGATCTCGTGAAGCGATTTCACTGATTAAATGAGAAATGTCGCTACGAATTTCACCAATGTATTGGGCACTGGTGGGGGGATTGAAAAGGAGTGACAGGAAACGTGTCTTCTTGCTGTAACCTTCTTGAGTATCTTTCCTGTTCTTAGGATGAGCTAAGAGACAGACAATGGAGAACTGAGAATCTGAATATAGGGTCTCACAAATTCAATTAGTGAATGTTCTTGCAGCAAGAGAAAGAGACTATGAAATATATAATCAAAATGGCCCCAAAAGGCTCACTCTTGACATTGAATTAAGCACTCCCATCCCTGATTCCATAAATAGGTAATTTAAGTTATCTTCCAAAAATATCTTCAGGTAATACATGTTTCAGGTTTCAGAGAAAGACAACAATACATTTAACAATAGTAATGATGCTAGGATGTCCCTGAGCAAATGGATGATTCCATGTACAGACATCATGCAATCTCAAGGAGCCAAGTGATCTGGCCCTTAGCACAGCCCCACCTTCAAATCCAGAAGCCAGACCCGCTTTAGTACAGCCAGGATAACCTCAAACCAGTGGACCTGAACGGATGCATATCTAGAGGAATACATCCGCTTTGAGGCTTTTAGAGATATTCTATACAATTCCAAGAGCTTGCCTGACAAAATAATTCTCCAGGACTTAGCACACTTAGACTCAAATGTCTATGTAACTTCTCATGGAACTTTTGGGCTCAGTGGGAGTCTTGGGTAAACAGTAGGATACATGGGTTCTGGGGGCATACATTCATGCAGTAAAATGTTACTGAGAGCTTACAATGTGATTGGAACTCTGGTATCAAACTTTAGCTCTGGCTGTAATTAACTGTATCTTTTTAAAAATCTCACTAAGTCTCAGTTTTTTCATCTACAAAATGGGCTTAGAGTAGATAATCAGACAATGATACCACTTTGATCAGCAAAGATCCTTCTGATGGTGATGTAGAAAAATATGAAACCCACACTGTGTGATTTAAAAAATTATCAGGGCGCCTGGGTGGCTCAGTTGGTTAAATATCTGACTCTTGATTTCAGTTCAGGTCATGATTTCACGGTCATGATCTCGCCACCATGAGATTGAGCCCCGTGTCAGGCTCTTGCTGAGCATGGAGCCTACTTGGGATTCTCTCTCTCTTCTCTCCCCTTCTCTCTCTGGCCCTACCCTACTCATTCTCTCTCTCCCCCTGTCTCTCTCTCTCTCTCAAAATAAATAAATAAGCATTTATAAATAAACAAACAAACAACAGAAAGAAAGAAAAAAATTAGCAAGACAAAGGCAAAAAGATTGTGATACTGTAAGAACAGATAAGTGAAAAATAAGAAGTCAAGAATGACTGGGAAACCTGCACATGAAAGCCTCTCATTTTCTAACAACAAATGTAACTATACTTTTTATAGGATACCGTGTACACTGTAAGATCTTTTCATTGGTATTACCTTTAATGCTTCAATAACAGCTGGTGGGTAGCTCAGTCCAACCATGTTTGACGTCCGTCTGTACATTCTGGCAAAGTCAGAGGGGAGAAATGCAATGTCATATCTTACAAACAGGAATTAGCAGGACACACACTTATACTAAGTGCTGACAAATAATGAGAAGTCATGTCGTTGGGTGAACCAAGAAACGTAATGGTGTTTTACAACCTTTTTCATAGTCATTCAAGTCGCCTAAGAAAGAGTTAAATTCAAGAGAAATTAAAGCAATCCCAAATATGTGAACCATTGGAAAGAAACAAAAAAAAAATTAATCTCTGTGCCCCAAATTGGAAAGTCAATTATTAAAATGGGTCACTTCTTCTGCCAGAAGTGAATTATAGTACAGCATAGACAGTATGCAAAGTAGCACTTTAACCTGAATGAGGAACTCCTATGGGCAACCCATTTGGAAGAGCTTGTTCTTTAGAACTGTCAGAAACAAAAAGAAAAATGTCCCAGGTGAACTCTGAACTGAATGTGGCATTTCTAAAACCTGTAACTGTGTAATGAGGGTCATAGGAAGAATAAATTGATTTGTGCAGTAAGGATTATAGGAAGAAGAAATCAATTACTGCAATCTATTTCTGGGGAAGGGGGCAATTTAACTTAAAGAGCAAAATGGCCAACAAAATTGGAAAGTGTCATGGGGAACTCAAAGCCTTTCAACAAACTGGTCCCTGTGGGTCAACAACCTCAAGGCATCTTTGCCCTGTTCCAAATGCAGGCACTATCCACATATGTCAAAGGATGATGGATTAGATGATGGCCTTTTTAAAAACTCAAACCAGATCTTTTCTAGTTAACAGAAAGCATTCTGAGCAAAGGCAAACGCTTGTCCTAATGATGCTACAGAGATTAAATAGATATGTTTTGGCAATCCCTCATTCAAGACTATCTGTTTCCACCAGAATTTTCTGGTTTATAAAGACACCAAAATTAAATCAAAGAAAAGCTTTCAGTTGTTGGAAACTGGTGTTCCTTTTGCTGCTTTGGTCATTGAACGACAGCTATCTTTACCTCTCCACAAATATCCCGGCCTGCACTGCATGGACAATGCTCTTGAACCGTGGTTTCTCCTCGCTCCTTCTGAGCATCATCCCCATCTGCCTCGTGAAGGTGGAGGCCAGCCAGTCTCGGACCTCAGAAGGCACTGCATCTGACTGAATGTCACTGAGTTCATCCTCTGTATCCAGGAGTCGCCTGAACGGAGGAAATACAACCAGGACACTGAGATTAAATCTGAAGTTAGAGCTCTCTGTTCAAAACAGCTGCTCCTTCTTTCTACCCCACCTGCATACATAGGTACAACGAAACCAGATAAAAATGGCCACAAAAAATACAGCATGTTTTTAGTAAGGCTTGTAAAACCTCACCATTTATGTTTCAGGATGGTTCTGTCTACCAGACTGGACAAAGAAACACAGAACTCAGAGGAAGTCAAATATACTCCATCTCAGGCTGTAGGTCTCAGACCCACTGCACTAAGGAGCACCCAGTATCTGTATTCCTAGGTTTGTGGAATTTGAATGGGATATAAATCCTCCACTTAAACATGCAATCACAGGGAGGTTTATTTTAGAGATGGACCATGTGGCATTATTTTGGGTTTAAAAAAAGAATATTTAAAGACTTTGCTATAGACAATAATACTGTATCACAAACTCCGAAGTTGCTAAGAGACTAGATCTTAATTGTTCCCACCACAAAAAAATAATGATGATTATGTGACCTGATAGAGGTGTTAGCTAACACTATGGCGGTAATATTATAATATATAACATATAATAAATCAACCCACTGTACAACTGAAAGTTACCCAATGTTATACATCAATTATAAATAAATTTTTAATAAAAATAAGTTTAAAATAAAATGAGTATTTTTTTAAAAATTTAATTTAAAAGAGAAAAAGAACTACTTTGTAAAATATTATCCAAATCACATCAACCCAGTCCTCTGAAATAATAAACATCTGAAATGATGTCAACTGATATGCTTTCTAGTTTGATAGCACATTATAGAAATTTAAATTCTAAATTCAAGAAAAATTTCCAAAATAATTCAGTTCTTTATTTGAGCTCAGTTACGTAAGTCAGATGTGCTTACCTGACTTTTCAAACTTGTTCATAGGTCAGACCACCAGAAGAGAACATAAATAGTAATGAGTTATAATAAAATTATATTTTATATTTATATTAATAAGCCCTGCTAAAAATAAGCAGTATAAACAGGTGTTCATAAAAAGGGTTTTTTAAAAAAGGTTCTTTTTCCCCCCCTTTAGACACATCAATTGGGGGGCAGGGGAGAAAATGAAACATTTGGGGAAAAACTAAAATATCAAATTTCCTTAAATTAGGAACTAAGGATGTCACCAAACACTAAGCCACATACATAATTCTTAGATCAGGGGGAAATCCTTTCAGATTGGAATCTGGCACAGGAAAGTAAGACTGACAGAGGAGCCTGTCTGAATTAGGAAAAAGAAGATAACATTTTCATATTTACCATGTCAACGTTTTTCAAAAGAAAAGCCGTTTTGCTATTTTCAAATGCATTTGGTGACTGGAAGTGCTTTCATACTTTTGGGTAATTCAAGTGGGATGAGTCTATTAAGAAAATCAGTAACATGTAAGATTGAAGGAGGAATTCTCGGTGCTTAAGGGGATAAATGCTTCACTACCACTTCAGGAGTTTCCGCTTAGAGACAGATGTGAATTAAAACACGAACATAATTTTTAGGCTGAGGCTGACAATGTGCAATAATTACAGTGGAACTCTACACTTGATAAGAAATCTTACCATATTTTTAAAAATCATTTCTTCTCCTCTTACATTATCTCACTTCATTGTCATAAAGGCCATGTGAGAGAAGTTCAAGTAGCTTCTTTTCTAGATGAGGAGGTACAGAGGATGTGTGAGGGTGAAAATCTACCTGATTCCTTTGTGGAAACTAAAGTGCCATGACCAGTCATTTGACTGCTACCCCATACAGGCCATGGGGGACATTTCAGAAAACCACATGACAGAAAACTTCCCATCAGTGCACTAACTTCTGTCATTTCTAGCTTACCTGGTTTCATCAATGTACACGGATTCAAGTACTGTGGCTGCATATTCCAAATTCTTCTTAAGATCTACCACTGAAGCCTCTCCTCTTTCTAATTGTTTGACCAAAGACCGTAGCCTAGGGGGAAAAAAAGACATGACTAAACTAGAATAGAGGAAACAAAGAACAATCTTACAATTATAGTGACACATTTTACAGCCGTTGAATATTTTTATTTATCCCAATATACCTGAAAGGAAAACACAAATCTAGTGATGGAGTTGACCAGTATTTCTCAAAAGAGCAAGTTATAAAACAAACACATACGTTTTTGCCAATGTGAAGCAAAAACAAAAAATGTTCTCATCCACCAGGCACTGACCACCCCCGAGACTTCTAGCTATCTTTTATCTAAGAGTTCCCTAAATTACCAATGATTTTGCTGCTTCTCTGATTTCAATTTTTTTGGTTCTAATTGGACGTATTAAAGCATGAGCAGCACCAATATTCACCAAATGCCACTGGAGATTCCACTGTGTTGAAGACTATGTTATGTTTGTTCAGCAGTGACCAGCTTCATGAGCCTGCATGGGTAACCTCATGGCCAACAGGTGTTCCAGGATAGGTAAGGAGAGTCAGACCACCAAAATACCCATAGAGGGCTACATAAGGAATACATGAAGAGAAACTATTTTCCTGGACAGGAGGAATTCCTTGCAGATTAATACCCCAGCTCTAAGCGGGGGGTGGGGGGTGGGGGTGGAGGGGTGGGGGGGGGAAGAGGCTGGATGATAAACCAAGGTAATGAAGACAAGACCTTCCCCACTGCTGGTCAAGTATTCCAGACAATGTAAAAGAAATGATAAAATATGCTCTCTTATTTATATCAACATTATCCCCACAGAGAAGGAGTTAGCATATATGAGAGCAATAAAATGACAGCAGAAGATCAAAGTCCAGTAACTGAGAACTCTGTAAATACCAGAGATATGGAGGTTGAACAAACTCCTTGGGCTGTTTGACACTAGGTAAAGCAAAGAGCAGAAACTTTGAGGACAACCTTGGGTCTGAGCCCCATATCCCAACATATTAGCTATGCTATACCAGGCCAGTTATTTAACTTCTCTGAGTGTCAGCTAAAAAAAAAAAAAAAAAAAAAAAGGGAGATTCAACCACCAAATGTTCTAAGTTGATATAAAGATTGAATCAAATTGATATTAATATGTTCACATCAATCATGTGGATTTTTTCTAGCTTTAATATAACTAACACATCACATTGTATAAATTTAAGGTGTGCAACACAGTGATTTGACACATGCATATACTGCAAAAATGATTACCAGAATAGGATTAGTTAACACATTCATCATCTCAAATATTTACAACCTGTTTGTGTGTGTGTGTGTGTGTGTGTGTGTGTGTGTGCGCGCGCGCGCGCCAAAGACATTTAAGATTTACTCTGTTGGCAACTTTCAAGTATACAATACTTGAAACTAATACTTGCTAACTATAATCACGGTGCTATAATCACCAAAACACATTAGATCCCCAAAACTTATTCATCTTATAACTAAAAGTCTCTATTCTTTGACCAACATCTCATTTCCTCTTTGTTTTTCTGAAGGCAATTGTTACTATTATTGCTGCTGTTATTCAGTGACCTTGATCATCAGAGGCAGCCAGACAGGAAACATTCTAGCAATATACCTAAGAGTATTATGAAGTCTCCATTTCCCAAGGCTATGCCCACGTTCCTGACTTCAAAATATCCTCAGATTTGCCATCATAAGACATAATAGGTCACTTCTTGGCCAGGTGTAGACTACTCCCCTCCAGATCTACATGAAAATGATCACCTGTAAATACTGAGGAAAAGTTCTGGATTAACCTTAAACAGTAGTTCAGCCACACAAAAGAAAATTCCCAGGAATTTCAGTGATGTAAAATACAGAAGAAATTAGATTGAGGATGGTCACTACTGGACTTGTGAATCTCCAGCACGTAATGGGAAAATAGGCAAAGGAAACCAGCAGAGGCCTCTGTGGGCTTAGAGGTAAGGATCAACCCTATGGCTCCCATTAGCAGCACTAGGAAGTGTTCTGGATTTCAGGGGCAGCAGGACAGGGAGTTGGCATGGAGGGCTTACCAGTCACTCACACACAGTGGACAGCCAGCCTGCCAAAGAATGGGGAGATTGTTGTAGCTGTGAGCCCTGAGAGCTATTCCAAATAAGGAATGGAAGTTCTTTAGCAAAACACATTCCTGGCTAAGTCTGCCTCTAATTTTGACTCTCACCTCCAGGGGCCCAACTACCCCCAAGATGTCTGGAATCTCAACCAACAAAGTCAAATGAGGGTAAATTTAAAAAAAAATTTTTTTTAATTTTCTCCCTTCATTTGGGGTTTAAAGATTCCACCAGGAATTGACATGAATCTCTAATAGGACCCATGTCAAATCTCAAAACCTAAGAGGAATGAACCAAAAGTAAAAAAAAAAAAAAAAAAAAAAAAAAAAAAGGCTAGACAAAACGTAAGACTAATAGAAGTAAGGACCAGATGATTCTGTCTACCTGCAATAGGGCTTCCATAAGAAATAAACAAACAGAAGCAGCTTTAGTCAAACAAGTTTTCCTAGACTGAAGAAAGCCTTTTGTAAGAGGATGAAAAGGGATCAGATAAAACCAGGAAAAAATAAATAAAAACATCCAACATTTGCTGTTGTAATTTTTCATTTCAAGGAATAGAGAAAAGAACTTGAAAACGTTTGAGAAAATAAAATATATGACTTACAAAGTAAATAGAAATGTAGCTGGCCATAGAATTCTACCATGCCAAATACCAGAGAGCAATTTAAAAGTAATACCATTTTTTAAAGAATAATGTGGTATAATTCAAGAGATCTATGTCTATATATATACAGTAGAATTGCCTACAAATATATTCTCAGGTGTGGATAAGTTCAAAAATCCATCATTAATATGATTTTCCAAAAAAAACAAAACAAAACAAAAAAACAATAAACTTGAAGGCATACTCTAGGACAGTGATCTTTCAAGGGTGGGAGTACATTCATGGTTCTCCCATTAAATGGATTGTGAATTCATGACCTAGATTTAACTAAGCCAGTCTTTACAAAATACACAAGTAATTTCAAAGATTTTAACAAATGGCAGATGAAACACAATCCTAATTATATAAGGCCAAGGAAATATAAAAATGACTGACAGGTCTTCTCCCAAGACAAGCTCCTGTTCCTAGTAGAAGGGCTTCCTATGTCACTTTTATGAACCAAAAAGCAATTATAATCGTCAAAAACAACTGAAATTATTAAGAACATTATATGGAATACTGCTTTAAATCCACTATTCTTAAAGATCCCTACTCCCAGGAAAGCACAATATCGGGGCAATACAAGTCTAGAAGAGTTGGGTATCATCTTGTGATCTCACACCAGGACCACAGGCCAGAACAGGAGTGGGGCTCCCAGGGAAAGCATCACCTGGAATCCCACTCCACAGTTCAGATTAGAGTGCTGAAAATCATCTCCCCTGGAAAGTCCCAGGCTTGGTACCACAAGTAGCCGAAAATCAACGGTGTGGGGCTCCATCCTGATGTAGTCACCAGTCGTGCCAGTCAGACATTGGGCACAGCCACATTTATGTATCTGCTGTGAAGGTCTGAGACGACAAAGTTGTAAACAGAAGCAAACCCATAACTGAGTGACTTCAACAAACCCAGAGAAGAAATAATACAGAATAAAGTACCGTTAGGGTGCGTAAGAAGTACTAAAAATTCTTATCAGTTCCCATTTCCCTGGCTTACAAGATGAGCAAAAGATTCTACCTACACCCTGGTGGACACAAAGGAAACCTAGGACACACTCAGTGTGTTTATGGAGAGCACCTAGTTGACAGTCACCTCTCTTTGTTCAAGAACAACTAAACAGAAATATATATATATATATATATATATATATATATATATATATATATATACATACATACACATTATTGTATATTATATATTATATATATATACTTATGTATATACTTATAATATATACTTATATAATATATAATATTATATATATAATATATATAAAACCTATCAATGAAAAGATTCAGCATTAAAGAAAGAGAATACAGCACTCAAAATGAAGAGCAAGGACTCACTTTCAAAAATAAAATTCACTAATGGCAACAGAAGTAAGTTTTAGGGAACATCTGCTTTGTGTTCAATAAAATTCAAGAAAACATGGATCTGTGAAACAAAGGTGAGAGTGGAAATCATAATGTAATAAAAAGCAAACATATTGAGACAGGAAAAGAAATTTAAAAGAAACAAAACACGACAATAGAAAGACTATATAAACTTTTTTTTTTAGAAAAAAAGAAGTAAATGGTGACCAACTTTTTAGACGCCCAGGTCCTATTTGGACTGGCACCCATCAAACACAAACCATAGCTGTCTCTGTCCACATAGCTGCCAGCTTTATGCTTTATGCAGCCACCACACAAACCCTAGAAAATTCCAAATGTCCTTATTTTCAAATATTGTTGAGCTCTAAGACAGCATTCAGGTGGGTGTTTCTCCACTGGCCCCCTCTACACCCTCTCCTCCTTATCCTTCTTGGAATCTGATGCCCTGTCCTTCCCTACCTACCACATGAAACTGTAGCTTCATGAATGGAAGAGTTTCAAATTAGCTCTTTCACCACTGCCACCAAATCCCTAGATTTGAATCCATCTTAAGAAGAGTTGTCTAAAAATAGCCAAGATCTCTCATACCCACTTATAAAGTATTTTTGTTAACTTTGGAGAAGACTAGCTAAAGGAGGAAGGCTCGGATGCCCTCCTTTGTTTTCCTAGTGAAATTTGTCTGGGTATTCTTCCATGTGGATTCATTTCACCTAAAAGCCAAGGTCCCAAAGGACCAATCCCAGGTAAGCTCTACTCTATATAACTAGCTATTTAATACTATTCATAAGAAATTTTGGTCCAGGCACCTAAAGGAAGGGAGAGAGGGAGAAAGCTGAGGGAGGGAAAAGGGAAATATACAACAATACCAATAATAAAGTTTCTCTTCTGCGTGAATGTTCATAGTTTCCAGCACTACATTTATTTCTGTCACCATGGCTGCCAGATAATGGTTCCAATATAGAAGTGCAACACCATTTTAGGACTAGCTTATGCTTTCAAACTTTGGCAATATGCCTTTCTGTTATGAAGGGTATAATTTTATTGTGGATGAACCACGGCATCTTTACCCGAGTCCTCCACTTCTCTACAGAAGCTGCTTTCCACAGGCTTCCCAGCTACAAGGCATATGATGAAATGCTGTGTTACTTAGCTTCCCGTGCCCTCAAGCCCAGAGCAAGTCCTGGATGCTGAGTTACCTTGAGACCATGCCGTTATGTGAAACGCATATAAGCATCAGAAGAGAGGAACTAAGTGAGGAAAGGCCGAACACCATATTTTTGAATTTGAAAGGCTGTTGGAATGGATAATTTTCTAGAACCAATGGGGTTGATTTTATTAGGAAACAACTTTTTGACTCAACTTCATAACCCAGAAAATTGCCCTACAATGGACTAAGCACTACTCCCCACCCAGGTGACGTCCTAAAAACCCTCCTATACTATGCTTTGAAAGCACATATATTCGTTGAGCTTTAGACACTACTACAATGAAATCAGAAAAGCCTACCAAGCAAAAATAAACTGGAATAAAAAGCCAGGAAATACGGTTTCATATTATCGGTCCTTTCTGCCCCAGGTTATTCCCTTTGAGAATGGATAAGCAGCAACAAAAATGCCACTGGGGCCAAGGATGGCTGTTATCTCAGACAGGCTTTGTTTAATTTGAAAGAATGTAAAAGGGAACTGGATCTTTTAAAACACTTCCCGTGCAGGTTCCAGGGAATCATGAGTCCTAAAAACTCTTTTGAATAAAACACTCAGTGTTTCAGTTCATCACATCCGTGTATTTGTAAGGCAAAAACATCTCTGTGTACTTTTCACACACCTGTTTCCTCCATGTCACTCCCATCCCCTGCCACTTACCTAAATGCCACAGAAAGTAAATTAGAACAATTCTTCCTAAAACAGCCCTAAAATGGGATACTCTAAGTGACCCTCAGATTTATGTTTTAATGTCATCTGCCAATGCCATCTGAGTATTTTTCTGGTGATTTGTTTTTATAATTAATTAGGGTGCCTGCACTTGTAACACTCATTCAGCATTTGCTGGGTGCTTTCTGTATGCAGGCATTGTGACAGGCTCTTACAATCCAAAGGAGAAAATGCAGAACTTTTCCTTAATTAGGGAAGATGGACAGCTAATAGGCACCTGCCATGAAGCATGGCAAGCATGATCCCTGAGGTGACAAAGGTGCTAAGAAAGCAAAAAGGAGGGGAATGTACAAATAACAAGGCACTCACTTGAGGAGGTGACATCAGAGCCACTGGAGGCCAGATAGGCAGCAGCCAGGCAAGCGAGATAAAAAAAACAAAACAAAACAAAAAACTGGCAAACTTTAGACTAAGGGAGCAGCCAGAAGACTGTGATCCATTCAGGAAATTCCCATAGGTAGCTGGAACTTAGGGGTATATGAAGAGATAAAACTTTAGAAGGCAGAAAGAAGCCAGACCCTGGCGGGACTATTGTGCCAAGCTAAAGAAATTTAATTTTCTCCTGGAGATAATGTGGATTCCCCTGGACAGTTTTTAAATGGGGTAGGGAGCGGCATGATAAGATTTTCATTTTATTTTTTAATTTAAGTTTATTTATTATTGAGAGAGAGAGAGAGAGAGAGAGAGCGTGAGCAGGGGAGGTGCGGAAAGAGAGGGAGAGAGAGATTCCAAGCAGGCTCCACACTGTCAGTGTGAAGCCGGATGCAGGGCTCAAACTCATGAACCCGTGAGACCATGACCCTAGCCTAAACCAAGAGTCAGACACTTAACCAACTGAGACACCCAGGCGTCCTAAAGAATAGCGTTTTAAAAGATCTAGCAGCAGAGCAAAGGAGTGCAGTTACTTAGTAAGTGGGAAAATTCTATACATTTTTGTTGTAATTAGCCTTGTCTAATAGCCTGAACAGTGCAGTAGGAATATAATGTCTCCTGTGAGAGCACAGTGATAAATAAGGTGTTGCATGAGTTTGGTGGTAGTATGGATTGTTGTTTTTAATAATTTCTGGGAAAGGACTTGTTTGGAGCACGTGGTATCCTGATACAGCGACCCCTAAAAGCACGAACACCAACAAAAATGATGACTGGCAAGAATAGCCTAGTTACGTAACTTTTACCTTTTGTTAATGCCCTAAATAAAAGAGAATTTTGCTTCTATGGCTCCCAACATGCTTAGGCAGAGGTTCAAATAGATTTAAATAGATTATTGGGCTCGAATTATTCTTTCACTTAAAAAAAAAAACTGGGTGCCTAGGTGCATTTTTGTATTTTTACATACCTCTCTATATATGTCATTGACTAGTAAAAACATAATGTTATACAAGACTTTAAATATCATTATTAACAAAATTGACCTAATTGAACATGTACTGAATAAACACTACAGTCAGTTGCAGAGTATGTTCTCTTCAAATGCACCTATAACATTTATCAAAATTGACTATATGCTGGGTCATAGCAAAAATATCAACAAATTTCAAATAATTGAAATCAGATAATGTTCTCCAATAACAGTGGAACTCAGGTTGAAGTCAATAACAAAAAAAAATGAATAGAAATACTCTAAATGTTTGAAAATTTAGGAATATACTTCTAAATAACCGTGGGTCAAAGATTAAATGAGAAAATCATTCTAATGTCAATAAAAATATGATACATCAAAAATTGTGGCATTCAGGTAAAGCAGTGCTGAGAGGGAAATATATAGTCTTTTATTTTTTAATTTTTTAACATTTATTCATTTTTGAGAGACAGACAGAGAACATGCGTGGGGGAAGGGCAGAGAGAGAGGGACACATAGAATTTGAGGCAGGCTCCAGGCTCTGAGCTGTCAGCACAGAGCCTGATGTGGGGCTTGAACTAATGGACCGAGAGACCATGACCTAAGCCGAAGTCAGATGCCTAACCCACTGGGTCACCCAGGTGCCCCTGGAAATATATAGTCTTAACTAACTAGATCAGAAAGGGAGAACATCTGAAAATAAGTGATCTCATTATCTATCTCAAGACATTAGAAAAAGTAAGTTAACCCATCTCAAGAAAACAGAAAAAGAACAAGTTAATCCAGAAGACGTTAAAGATAGCAAAAAAATAAATAAACACAATAAACAAAACTTAAGTAGAAAACAAACGTTTACTTAGGAAAAATAAAGCCAAAATAATAACAAAAAATAATCACCAAAACCAAAAGCTAGGTAAATCAATAAAGCTTAATAATTGAATTCAATAATTCAAATAATTGAAAAGCTTAATGAAATGGTTAACCCAAACAAGACTGATCAAGACAAAGACAAAAAAAGACAAAAAAAAAGGCACAAGTAACCAAATATCAAGAATAAAAGAGAGAATATTACTACAGATCCCAGAGACATTTTAAAAAATACTAAAAAAATAACATAAATAATTTTCTGCAGATACATTTAAAAATTGAGATAAAATTTTTAAATTTCAGACAACTTAATTTATCAAAAAATTTTATAAGAAAAAAGATAAAATATAAATACTTCTGTATCCACTGAAGAAACTGAATCCATAGTTTAATATTTTACCACAAAGAAAACGACAGTGCTAAATCATTTTATCAATGAATTCATCCAAAGAGAACATAACACAATCTTCCAGAGAAAAGCAAAAGAAGAAACATTTTCCAATTCATTTTGTGAAGCCAGCATACTCTTGCATCCAAAACTAAACAAGACAATTATAATAACAGAATTACAGATCAGTCTCTCATAAACATAGATGCAAAAATCCTAAACAGAATTTTAGCAAACTAAATCCAGAGATAAATAAAATGGAAAGCAAACACCAAGCAAACTTGCAAAATGCAAGGTTGCTTTAATATTTTAAAGCAATGAATAAATGGTATTATTTTAACAGAAATGAAAGAAAAAATCATACACTCTTCATAATAGGTTTAGAAAAAGCATTTGAAAAAACATCTATTCATGATAAATATCTTCACAAAGAAGGAGTCGAAGTGAATTTCCTAAATCTGACACTGGGTCTTTAAAACAAAATACTACAGCAAACATCATCATACATAATACTGAAATATGGTGAGTTTTCCTGTTGAACTAGCTAATATGGGGACATGTATTACCACTACTTCCCTTCAAGCCTATATGGGAAGTTCTCACCAGCTCAAGAAAGAAAGGAGAAGAAATAAAAGGCATAAATACTGGAAAGGAAAAATAAAACTGTACTACAGATGAAATCCTACATAGACAGGATATCTAAAAGAATTTGCAAGTATTATAATTAAAAGGTGAATTTAGCAAGGTCACTGGATAAACAGCAATAAATAATTACAAAAGCATCAAAAAGGAAAGTATCCAGAAATAAACTTTATAAAAGACAAAAAAGAACTCTATAAAAAACTGTAAGATATTATTAAGAGAATTCTAAATGGCCTAAAGAATAATCCATGTACATAAATTTAAAACTCAGTATTTAAGAAATATGAATTCTGTCTAAATTCATCTATAGATTCCATGTAATCCCAAACAAATTGTCCACAGGTCATTTGGTAGAAATTGACAGGCTGGTGCTAAAATTTATTTGGAAATGCAACCAAATATACCAAATATTGTTTTTGAACAAAAAAGAACAAAGCTGAAGAAATTATACTCCTAAATACGAAGACTACTACAAAGCATTTAATTCTGGCCCTGTGTCCCTTAACCACGTCGCTATTTTAGCCTTCTCCTCTCAATATCCAGCTGGCATGTGTAAGGATGTGCACCTGTACTTTTATATTAATTTAAACACAACATAAGTAGGCAAGGGAATCTGCTACAAGCATAACTAAAACAGCTCAATATAAATTGCTTTTAAATGATCCTGGTCTACATGCGACTGTTCTATTCCATCAGCATGGGCCCATTCTTTGGATGCCCACTTGAGGGTATCACTACATACTCTCTAGGTTGCTGTGGATTCTCTGATGCCTCTTGTTTTCATGAAGCTACACCATGAACATACCTGAATATTCAGTCTTCTCTTACTTTCGGTTCTACAGAGTAAATCTCCTTTCAGGATGCATGTTTGTGGGTGAGAGAGTAAGAGGATGTGAGGGCACATGCATGCAAACTCACTATCAACACCAGGCAGAAAGCCCTGTTTAGACCAGGAGAAGCCTTGTATTTTTATGGTATTCCAGGAGGTATTATGACCTAGGGTTAAAGTATCAATTCATTTTGAGTTGATAATATTGACTTTGTTCCTATGGAGTTCTTATGATCATATAATGTATTGATTTAGAAAGGGGGTTCCCTCTAGTCATTCTTGGTCTTCTAGAGAAATAATTCTTTAATACTAGTTTATCCCTTACTTGTTTTCACTGTCACTCAACTCACACATTCTAGGTTTTGTTTTGTTTTTTATTTATTTACTTTGAGTGAGGGAAGGGGCAGAGACAAAGGGAGAGAGAGAATCCCAGGATGGAGCCCGACCTGGGGCTCAGTGTCACGAACCACGAGAACATGAGCCAAGACCCAAGAGTCGGATGCCTAACCCACTGAGCTACCCAGACACCCCTCACATATTCTGTTAAAAAGAGATAATGCAAAAAAAAAAAAAAAATTAAAAAATAAGTGCAAGACACACAATTATGCCAGGAAAATCTTTACTCCTGAAGGAAGACATTGTCTCTCTAAAGTATGACTCTAGGTGGGCAGAGCTTATTAGAACAGAGTGCTAATGTGAGAACCCACTTTATTGGCCAGCTTTCTTCAGGAAAAAGAAATAAAAAGAATGAAAAGGAAAACTCAGAGCATCATTCAGAATCTACCACAGGCCATGCTGGGGGCTGTGGAGGGAGATGGAGACGAAATCCTGCCAGCCTACCAAGAGGTAAGTTCCAGAAGCCATTTTTCATTTGCAGCTATTCATGTGCAAAGAATCACCATCACTTTTCTCTGCTAATAAACATGCCACTTCAAAAACATCTGTTGGGACAGACCAAAGAAATGAGAAGGACTAAAAATGTCTTTGAATGGTGGTAATGAGAAAAGGAAGATGAGCGGAAATAGGAGGGAAATCTGCAGGAATATTTAGGCAGGTTGAAACCACACATGGACAAATTTCTCTACATCTTAAGAATCAGCCCAGCCCCATGGCTCCCTCACTTCCCTTCCTGAATTCAGTTCCTTGTTCAACCTGAATTGCACTGTGTTGGAATGATTATCCAGAGAAGCTAAGTAAAGTTCACTCGCCCAGCAAAATCACAGAAATTCTACCATACTAGAAACATAGTATATTTTAATAAGATAAATCCACTTTTGAGTTTTTTTTCTTTTATAACAGATACCAATAAAATTAATTCGTGGATAAAAACCTGCAAAGAATGGCTAACAAGATGCTGAATTAGCACAGTTCCCTTCCTTAAGATTAATTCCAGAAGAATTGTAGAAATAAAAACCAAAAAAAACTCAAAGAAAACTGTAAGAGACTCCCAACATGACTCAAGGGTGCTTTGCATGTGTGAGGACAGAGCAGTACGTGGACCAGAACAGACAGCAGACCCACCAGGTCCCGGGAGGAAATGGTAGGAGAGGAAGTGTTACAGTCAGTAACTGTTCCCTCCCTTCTTCCACTGCCTCCAAATCCACAGTGGCCGCCCCCACACCTCTGGTGACTCAGAACTCTAAAGGTCAAGAGATTCGGGGAAGTTCGATCAGGGTTGTTCGTCTCACCTTGTGGCTCCACTAAGTTTGACATAGGTTCCAAGACAGCCACAGAAGGAAAGAGAATGTGGAAGGACACATGTGGGAGGGTTTTATGAACCAGGCTGCAATTGGAACTCATCACTTCTGGTCACTCCCCATTGTTCAGAACCCAGTTCATGGCCACACCTTTCCAAGAGAGAAGCTGGAGGATGTAGTCTGGCTGTATGCCCTGGAGGACGAGGGAGCTGGTTTGCTGGAGAGCCAGCCAACCTCTGCCACAGCTAGGAAATGGAATCCTGTCATCTATACTTGTTTTTCCTTTTAACCCTTTTGTTTCTACCCTGTTGAGAAGATCAAATGGGATACTAGCTGTATATTAAGGGGGCTTGTTAACTTGATAATCTTTTTAAACTGAGAATCATAATCATGCTGATTACGGGATAACTTCCCAAACTTTCTGACAAATATGACATCGTTCTCGAGGAGACTATCCTGAGTGAAAAAAGGCAATCCCAAATTTACGTATTATATGATTCCATTTATATCACATTCTTACAATGACAGGATTGTGATACGAAGGACAGATTACTGGCTTCCAGGAGAGGAAGGGGGAGGAGAGTGGGACAAAGATGGGAGCATAAAAGGGAGCTTGGGATGGTGGCACTATCCTGGATCCTGACCGTGGGAACAATGCACAAACCAACATGCCTAATAAAGTTGCACAGGACTAAACATATGTGCACACACATGCACACATGAGTACAATAAAACTGGGGGAATCTGAGAAAGATAAGAGGATTGTGCTCATGTCAATATCCTGGTTGCACTAGAGTTTTACAAGATGCTTCCATTGTGGGAACTGGGTAAAGAGTACGTGGGACTCTCTCCATATTACTTCTAACAATAATCTGAATCCATCTCGAAAGAAAAATTTTAATTTAGAAAAAAGGACATAGCCCTACAGCTCAATGGAATATTGATAACAGGTTGGACTTACGTTGTCCTCACCCTGACTGGTTTTACAGGGGCCTCTCTGTTCATGTTTATTATCTACCTCCCAGATCCTTCTGCTTGGTTTCAGCAGGGGAAGGGAGAAATGTTTATGGGTGAGCTGTTAACTGTATGATGGCCTTGGAGAGGATCCAACAAGGGCTTACAATCAGTGATGTTTGGAGCATGGTAAGAACCAAAGACTCAAGGCTATTTCGGGCTGGAGAGTCTCAGGATCAGCTGAAGAAACTGAGATGCTAGCAAATGGTTGACTTGCTAAGTAACTTTCCTTTGGCTTGCCGGGTGACTTTCCTAAGGGGTCCCTGATCCCACCTTTCCTGGCCACGACACCTGCGGAGCTCTAAGGTATGAGGCACCTTCCCTCCTTGCATTTGTGCTCTCCCTTTCCAGTTCATCCTCAGAAGTCCGTTTCATTTCACAGGTAATTTCCCTGAGGCAGGCTGGCCACTAAGGGTCTGTGAAGAAGGAAATCCAGAGCTAGGCATGAGGCTGATGGGGTGATGACAGGGAGGCAAGGGTGTGAAAGAACCTGTCACGGTGATTGTGTTGTATTGTACAGTCCTTACCAATGAAACAGGAAACCAATTTGCATATTATTAACATTTGAAGTTTGTTTTCAACCTAATTACCTTTCAATTTCCTGCCAACCGTAAATCATTCTGTTACAGCTTTGGGGTAGGTAGAGATCTGGACCCATGGTGCATTACCATTCATTGTCTGACTGCTCTAGCACAATCTAATAGCGGAATGTGTCAAAAGCCAAAAGATCCTCCATTCTTCTGCTATATTAATAGGAAAAAAAAAGAGTCAAGGGGACTTTTTATTCAGGCATTATCACCTCACTCACCACTTCTCTTTGTACTTGAGGGTTGGGATTTATTCCACTTTCTCTTCTATTAAAATAGTGCCCCACCCTCTCTACAGTTAGAAACACAAGCTTGCTGTAGCTCAGGTCACTAAACAAGGTAAATGCTAATACAGGACCCAACTCTCATAACTATTTAGGAACACAACCCATCCCCTGTTAGCTATTTTCTACCAGAATTTATAAGGAGAGTTGATTTACAAAGGAATTAGCAGTAATCGTAGCACATATTGATGAATCAATATGGATAAAGCCTCTGCTTATGCCAAGTAAATTATTCCTCAGTGTTCAGGATGGTAATTCTTACGATTTAAAAAATACTGTCTGGTGCTTTGGAGTTCTCCCCTCACAAGCAGCGTGAGCCTCCGTGGCACCAGGACTTCCTCATTTAGCATTTTGAAAACCTCCTAAAACTCAGCACACAATCTGTAAGTTTTTTTTAACGACATTTGAACCTCTGTGGTGTTGTAATATGTTCTGTTATTGAATGTGAAAAGAATTTTTTTCTGAAGAGCCTTATTGAGCTTCAGAATCTGGCTCAGGACTAGAAAGAGGAGGGAACAGTTCCATTCAATGATTCTCTGTCAAAGAAAACAGAGACCCCAACGGAATCATAAAACGTCCCACACTTGGATACTGACTTCGGAAGAGTACATGAGATCTGTCAAATCTTGAGAAACAGTGGTGCCTTCACACCTACGCTATTGAGGGTTTCTGGAGAGGAATTTTCCTTTCTCCCAAAGGGACTGCAAACCCGCAAAACTGGGGCTCATTGATTGATGCCATGACCTGGTCAAGCAGGAGAGGGGACACCTGCTCTGTCCACAGGACCAAAGGCCAACCAGACCTGATTATAGGTCTCCCTGCAGAACCTGAGAAGTGGCTGAGCTCGGTCCAGTGCCAGCGTGAACTAAGAACATCATGAGCATCTCTACTAGAGTTGGAGACCGACTGGTACTTAAAATTGATAATCACACATATGGCTCAGTGAACAGCCACTTCTGAGTGTGCTTTGGCTCTGGGCTATTTACTATCGCTTGCTGAGGACCAGGTGTGGATTCCTGCTTCACTTTTTCTCACAGCCCTTGCACTCTCACATTTGTCTCCACAAAGATGCCATCAAATCAAAAGTGAAAAGCTAAAACCTGTGGCCCAGGTTACCTACTGCTTTAGACTTCCCTCACCTAAAACCTTAGTTTGTCCTCATGCAGTGAATTCCACTACCCGAATTTGCTGGTATGGAACAAAAGAGACCATGCTGTGTTTTCATCTCCCACCCCCCCAACCCCGGCCAATAAACTCCACTGCTGTCAACAGCCTTTCTGACCATGACAAATCTCCAGGAAGTGGCAGAAAGAAGAGTCTGGACATGGGTAGTGTCCTAGTACAAAGTCCTGAGGTGGGAGGTTGTTGAATGGATCAGGGGAACACAGAGAATTGAGTAACTTAGCTTTTCGTGAACTCAACAAGGAGGACTCCCAGGCCATTTTCACACCAACCCAGCACAGCGACATCACAATACAAGCAGCTACCATATGATAGTTAGAGGGAGAGACAGTTCCCATCACTCAAGTCTCCCTTGGCCCCCCCAGGTGGGAAGGAGGAAGGTGTCACAGGTGCCCTGTGCCCTGCAGAAGGATATGGGATAGCAGATAGAGCTGACTGGCAGGATTACCATGAATGCTGCCATGACTGAGGGCTACAGGGACGTATTCCCAACCCGGGAGCCAAGTGGGAGTTACAGACAGACCTCAATGAGAGGACAGTGCCACGGGAGCTGAGCAGGGCCAAAACAGTGGGGAGAAATACAGACCTTAGCTAAAGCTGTCACTAAGACTTTCAGTGACCAAGGGGACAAGAGGGATAAGAGGTGTCAGAGAACAATAATGCAAGGCCCCATGCTGTCTTGGAGAGTAACAGGGAGAGAAATACAGAAATCTGAAAGTCTACGTACTTAAATATTTTTGTTTATTTAAATTGTTTTTAATTTATTTATTCACTTTGAGAGAGAGAGATAGAGAACAAGTGGGGAGGAACAGAGAAAAAGAGAGAAAGAGAGAGAGAAAGAGAGAGAGAAGCAGGTTCTGCACTGTCAGCACTCCAATTCACGAACTGTGAGATCATGACCTGAGCTGAAATCAAGAGTTGGATGCTTAACTGACTGAGCCACCCAGGTGCCCCACTTAAATATATTTAAACATGAATTACCTAAGAAGACCATTTAAATTATTAGATCGGGTGGGGGTGCCTGGGTGGCTCATTCGGTTGAGTATCTGACTTCGGCCCAGGTCATGATCTCACAATTTGGGTTCAAGCCCGTGTCGGGCTTTGCACTGACAGTGTGGAGCCTGCTTTGGATTCTCCATCTCCCTCTCTCTCTCTGCCCCTCCTCCACTCGTGCATGCTCTCACTCTCTTTCTCTCTCAAAAATAAATAAACATTAAAAAAAGAAATATTTAAATTATTAGATTAGGTGGAGTTTCAAAAATTGGATTATAATTAGTTTCTTTCCACTTTTACCAATCTCTCTCTCTCTCTCTCTCTCTGTCACACACACACACACACACACAAAACATCCCATTACAGACACAGACCCAGCAGCATAAGGCTTAAGAAGATCAGATCATGCACAGGAAGTAAAGAAGCCACAGTTCCTTTGCACATCTTCAGTATGCTGTGAAGAAACGACTGCCTTTCTATATTCAAAGCACTGAGCAACTCCTCAGAGGCAGGCAGCACACAAGAGAAATAGATGGATTTGGTGCCAAGCCTGTTCCCATGGCACTCACACCTGGCAGAGGAGGTAAATGCAAAACAACCATTATTTTCTATGGCAAATCCTGTGACAGCTATAACCAAATATTGTTCGAGTACACAGAAAAGGGAAATTACTCCTGATAGAGGTAGGACAAGGCTCACAGGTGTAGATATGCAAGTGAGGTTCAACAGTTCCATTTAACAAGCATTTCATGCATCCTTATAATATGCTTGCTACTGTGCTGGGCCCATGCATCTTGAGGGTACAGTCTGGTAGGGGAGGCAGATGCAAAGAGATAAATTCCACAAAAGACATTAAGTCTTAAAATAGACTGCCTTGGGCATTATGGAAAAAGGATAAAGTTTGAATGTGTCAACTTCAATTTCCAAAGAACACCAAGAAACCCAAAGTTGAAAGCAATCAGTGGCAAAGTTCACTGAACCCTCTATCTCCTGTTTAGGATAAAATAGTACTTTATTTATTTATTTTTAATTTTTTTAAATGTTTTACTTTTTTTTTGAGAGAGAGAGAGACAGAGAGTGAGTGGGGAGGAACAGAGTGAGAGGGAGACACAGAATCAGAAGCAGGCTCCAGGCTCTGAGTTGCCAGCACAGAGCCTGATGCGGGACCCGAACTCACGGACTGTGAGATTGTGACTTGAGCCAAAGTTGTCCGCTCAATTGGCTGAGCCACCCAGATGTCCCAAAATAGTACTTTAAAATAGATATTGGGGTGCCTGGGTGGCTCAGTCGGTTGAGTCCGTCTCTTGATTTCGACTCAGGTCATGATCCCAGGGTCATGGAATAGAGCCCCACTTCGGGCTCCGTGCTCTGCATGGAGTCTCCTTGGGACTGACTCTCTCTCTCTCTCCCTCTGCCCCTCTTCCTGGCTTGTGGTCTCTCTCTAAAACTAAACTAAACTAAACTAAACTAAACTAAACTAAACTAAACTAAAATAAGGCATTATGAGAAGAGGTGGGGGAGGAAGAGGGGACGGGAGACATATGAGATGATTTTCAAGTCATTTCCTGAATTTCTTCCCTTCATATTTGGGAATATAATACCTTTGGTCCCACTTGAAAAGGCAGGAACTATGAGTCCAGTATACTGCTTGTGTCTCCCTAGGGCGTAAACAGTGTATCTGCCAGCCAATAGCCCTGTTCCCCTTCCAGAGAAGGCTGAAGAACAATACACACAGACTGAGAGGAAGGGAGGAGGCCTGCAAGGAGTGTGCTGCCCACTTAGGATGACGTCCTATGGGCAGCAGTGGACACTGTCTCAAACAGATAAAAACACAGGGGAAGAAAAAGTTAGGAAGTTTTTTTTCCCTTAAGTTTCTTCTCCAAAATGTGGACTGTAAGAGGGGAAGGGATTCCAAAAGGACAGAACACAAGTAAATATGCCAGCTCTTGTGATTTTCATTTTTCTGTCCCACATGAATCTCAAGAGTAGAGGCAGAGGTGGGACAGAAGGACTATCCCTGCTTTGGAAAGCGACTCTCTGTTGGTCATTTCAAACAGGGTATGAATCTACATATCCCTGGGGCAAAGCTGGGGGTCATTTCACAGGGATGAGTGCAAAGGCAGAAAGACATTAAATGTCTCTTAGGGATTTCTTCCAAAGGGCTGTTTGGGTCCAGCCGAGATGTCCAGATGCTAGATGAGCAGGTGTCTGGGCATCACTGCTATACTGAGGTTTCTGCGGGGAGGCGGAAGATGTCTGCTCTTGGACCACAGGGAGGATGGTGGGTGGGGTGCAAGCAGGACCTGCCAAGAGCAGAGAACGGACAAAAATGGGGAAGGCAGGATAAGATGGATTGATCGCCCACCTACTCAATTTAGTTGACTACCAGAAAGTTTCCTTATTCTTAGAGGCTTCTTACTAGCTCTTGTGATCCACTTGGTAAGAATTTGTTGCTATCACTGTTGTCTAGGAATGAAAGCAGCTAACTGGACCTTGAACTGGACAGTTGAACATACTGTCCAGAATGCTTTCCTTCATGTTTTTGTGGTATATTTGCTCCCATGGCAGCTAGTCAACAGGCAGTGACAAAGAGATAAGCAGGGGAAAAAGAGTTTTGAAGAGGTAATAGCAATAGCATTATCACAGTAATAGTAATATTGGTAATTGTATTGGCATTATTCTAAATTGATTCTAGTGCAATGATTCTCAAAGCCAACACTGAATTCTGATTTCCTGTGAGCTTTTAAAAATATAGGAATCCAGCCCAGATTTTAGGCCAAAGTATGAAATGACAAAATCATGCTGATGATTCTGACCTTGCAGAGTGGTGGTAACACTTTCAGACAAATAATCTGAATAATTAAATCTTGTGAAGTCTGAATAATCTTGACCAGTGCTTTCTGAACTGTATTCCACAGAACACTTGGCCCACAGGATGTTAAGAGGCATTACCAATGAAAAGCCCTTCTGGACGGAAATGTTGTGGAAATCCAGGTTAAACAAAGTTAAGCAAACTTTGATATTTGTCTTCTCAGATCTCTTCCTGTTGATGTGACACTCACTCAGACTCTCTGAGGTAAGGCTGTTGTATACAGCATTTCCCCATTAGACTTGACAAAAAAGATTAGTGTGTTTCTTTTAAATCCCTCAACGTTCAAAGGTGATAGTGTATGGGATTTGGGGAACACTTCTCTGCAGCCCCCCAGCTCTGCCTCCTTAGATGGGCAGGTACAGTCATTACAGGCAAGGGATCTGGCACACTTGAAATGAAATAATTATAAAACAAGACAGTTTCCCTCCTTTTCATGCACTTAACAATTTTCGATTATATATTGAGCTAAAAAGATACGGAACAAAACACATGCAAGACTATACATTCACGGAAGCAAAGTAGTAAACCACGACATGTGACTGTCCCTGCAACCAATTTTCTATTTTAAGGATATTTCTTCCATTGTTTTTCAGTATTATGATATTTTTACATGATTCATCAATGATTTCTTAAGTTAAACGAGGGGTGGTCTCAGATATTTTGATGAAGTTCGTGTTTACCTCTGCGATGGAAGAATATTTTTAAAAATTCTTTCCCTTTGTCTCTTACAACTTTTCTCCAGTATTTTTTCTTTCTCTCTCTGGACACTCTCTGACAATTGGTGAACATAATTTACAAGGACAAATGGACATATCGTTATGATTACCAGTTCTCAAGTGGACTGTACTGTTCCACATTTGGAATACTGTCCCTAAATAAACAGAACCACCACAACCTATCTATTCTCCCATATTCAGAAGCTTCTGGTTAGAAGAACTTCTGATCAAAACTACAAATAATCTGACATGTATTAATTTTTTGCTTCTTTCTTTTCCAGTAGTCAGAAAACCAATAATTAGTTGCTTATCCACCACAGACTATTTTCAACACAATGAAATTTTTTTGTGAGTAATTTTTTTTTCAGGTCATATTTAAATTTTTCTTAACATTCTTCTAACTAACTCAGGGTTTGTTTTGTTTTGTTTTGTTTTGGACATACTATAACACACATACACATATGGGATAAAAATAAAGTTTTCTTTAGTTTGTATTCTTTAAAAGGTATCATAGGAGATTCCAAATGAAGTATTTCACAAATGATAAACACACTTGTCATTGGCATTTCTGTGTAGAGTACCCCACTAGATTTTCTTAAATTTTACAAATCTTTGTTTATTTGTATTTCAGAAAGAATACACGGTCATTGCAGAAAATTTATAAAATATCTATTAGCAAATAAGAGAAAATAAAGATCACACCAAATTGTTTTAGAGAACAATATTTCATCATGTATCCACAAATAGATTTTTCAAGTGATGATTTATTGGCCTTCCCTACACAAATTATTTGGTAGAATGCTTTTTATAGCCTAATACACTATAAATTTCTTCCCATGTTATAAAATGTTTTTCTCCAACTAATTTTAACAACATAGTTTGCCACTAAATATATACCATATCTTATACAATCAGTCCATTAATGTTGGATATTCAGGTTGTTTCTAGTTTTTGCTATTATGATATATATTTAAACAAAATTTTTATAGCTATATTTTTGTGCACTTATTTTTATTAGGATAAAATTTAGAAGTCCAATATCAGGATTAAAGGAAATGAGTATTTCTAAACTTTTTGATGCCTGTTGCTAAATTCCCTACTAAAAACTGTTTTGCTTTTTCACCCGCAGAACACGAGAATGCCCACTTCTCCAGATCTTCATAAATACTGGTAAGACTGTTTGAAAGGCAATGGAAATACATTTGCATAGCTACATGTTTTGTCTTTTTTTTTATTCCTTGGATTTCAATGGAAATTTTAGAAAAGGGGAAAATAAAGGGCTTGATATAAGATGATCACCTTTAACTGGAATGGCTCCCCTCCATCCCAACCAGATTTTAACTGAAGGAAGTTATTTATGTTTCCAATATAAAACAGTAAAGAAGGCCAGCTTCTCTGCCTAGCAACTCTGAAGCTTTCCATCATTCATGCAGTCTAGCCTCCTGCTAGAGTGCCCTTAGCATAGCATTGTTTGTGGCTCTTGTCTTTACCAAGAGCACAGGTGTCCCATTTATATCAATCAGTCCTGACTGTAGATAATAAAGCATCAAGAAGTGGCAACCAACATTGCAAGTCCCAGAAGATCTCTAAATGCCCAGTTATTACCAGAAGCAATAAAAAAAAAAAGCATTACAGATGTTATGTCTTATGTGAGAAAGGTGTTGGGACAAAGAGAAGAAAAAGAGGCTGAAAGGGGAAAGTGAGGAAAGAAAGAGGGAGGTGGGTGGGTGGGTGGGTGGGCAAAGAAAGACGGATGCAGGGGAGGAAGGAGTGATGACAAAAATGTGTCAACCCTTAGAAATGAGCATTCTTGTATTTCCATCAACAAGTGAAAGGAAGCAGGTTAATATATTTCATTTTGCCTGAAGGCTTCCATTAGATTAAACTGAGTCTTGAATGTGTTCATCATAACTGTCTCATCCTCAGGCAGTGATTCGCAAGCAGGGGCGATTTTGTCCCCCACAGGAAATTTAGCAATGTCTGGCGACATGTTGCTTATAACAAGAGAGTGTTACTGGCATCTCATGTATTAGAGGTCAGGGATGCTGCTAACCATATAATGCACAGGACAGCCCCCACAACAAACGGTAATCTGACTGGAAATGTCAATAATGTTGAGAAACCTTGCTCCAAAGAAAACAAAAGTTTAGTTATCTGTTCTTATGGAGAAAAGGAATTCCATTGTCTGTTT
Source organism: Panthera leo (assembly GCF_018350215.1). Classification (NCBI taxonomy): domain Eukaryota; kingdom Metazoa; phylum Chordata; class Mammalia; order Carnivora; family Felidae; genus Panthera; species Panthera leo. The sequence continues at coordinate 121,850,243 of NC_056680.1, forward strand.
CTTCAGTTAAAAAAAAAAATGCCACAAAAAATAACAAAAAATCTCTAGCAGATCCTAGAAAATGTCTACTTAATTAATTGGTTTTCTTGTTTATTTTATTTGTAACAGCTTTATTAATGTATAACTGATTTGCAAAGAACTGCACATATTTAATGTGTGTAATCTGATGAGTTCGGACAAATGCAAACACCCATGATACTCTCACCACACCAAGGTAACAGATAGATCCAATATCTCGCAGTTTCATTGTGTCCCTTTGCTTTGTTTCTTTTTGATTTGTTGTAAATGGTAGAGAATTTAACATGAAATCTATCCTCTTAACAGATTCTAAAATACACAATACCATATTAACAATAGGCACTGTATTGTAGAGCAGATCTCTAGAATTTATTCTTTTAGCATAGCTGAAAATTTCCACCCACTGAATAATTGTTTTATTACATAAACTATATATAACAATAAAAATACATATACTTCTAATTTAATTTCATTTTCTTTCTCATAACACTATTTTATTAAACATCTGTTGAATTAATCACATATATTCAGCAAATTCTCTAATCAAATGTTTTTTCTTTCTTATCTGAAGTATATTGTTCTTAAAGTTACACCTTCTGGAAATCAAGAAAAAGGATTAGGTAGTATTCATTAGCTTTCTCTTCCTGTTTTCTTTTTTACTATAATATACAATATTTTAATGGAAGTTGTGAAAGTGCCAACAAAGTTTAAGTTACAGAGACAGTTCATCTTTTTTTTATTCATACTAGGGTAAAATTTACTATATAAACATGACAACTATAAATTAATAAATATGCAAATAAAACATCTGTAAGGAAAGTGCTATTGTCTGTCCAACATTCGATGTTTTATGTGAAAAAGACAAAAGCACAGTAACATAATATATACCTAAATGTATGTGAATATATATAGTATCATATATATATCATATATGTATTAATATATTGCAGATATATCACAACAAAATACAAGTGTTGTCTATAGCACCCTATTGACACCCTGAGGGTTTTAGAATTTCCTATTTCAGAGTCTGACTTGCAGTTTTAAAAATCGAAAAGTGAAACTTTTTCACGGACTCCATTGTTTAGTAAGTTCTTAAAATTTCCATTACCAAAGATGGCTCAATATTTTAAAACCTGTTAATATAATGTACCAAATTAATAAGTCAGGAGAGAACATCTATATGATCTTTTGATAAATGCTAAAAGGAAATTCAATACAGCAACTAAAAATCTGTAATATCTAGAAATAAATATAAGAAGAAATATCCTGGCTCCATGTGAAGAAAACTACAAAAATTCAACTGAGGCATATCAAATAAATATTAAATTGAAATCTGTATCATGTTAATCCCATGTTGATGGGAAAGCATATATTTTAAAGATATAAATTTCTTCTCAAATTACAATATAAACTATTAATTTGTTATATGGTTTAAGAGTTTATTCCACAATTAATCTAGAGGGTTAATTTTTTTTAAATAGCCAGAAATCTTCAAACAAAATGGAATTCAAAAGAAAACCAATTTTATATTTTGCCCTACCAGATATCAAAATATAAAGTTTGAAAATAAAAACAATATGGCACTCTTGTTAATGTAGAAAAAACAATTTGATTTTTATCTTAGTTTAGAATAAAATTTCCAGGAAAAAATAATAAGTCCTATAATAACAATATATAACAAATTTATTTTATAACAGTAAAAGTTAGGATTATTGAACAAATAGTATATAACAAATTTGTTAAACAACTGTAAAAATTAAGATAGATGGTACCTTATAGCAAAATGTTTCCTAAATTGACTGAAGATTTAAATGTAGAAAATGAACCCATGCGTACACTCAAAAACTATGTAAGATATATATTAGCATAATTTGGGAGTGGGAATAGGCTTTTCTAAACATATCAATGTTTGCAAGCATAAAAGTAACAAACCAATAGACCAAACAACTACAAAAACGTTAAAGTATTATGAAATGAGAAAAGTCTATTTATAACATATTATAACAAAGAATTGTTTCTAAAAGATTTTTTGAAATCAATGAAAAACACAAACATGCATTTTAGGGAGAATATGCAAAGGAAATGAGCAAAAATAATTTACAAAAGATGAAATATACATGTCCAATAAGCTTAGAAAAATTGATGAGCCTCAGAAATGCAATTAAAATTTTACTGAGATTCCATTTATTTATTAAATTGGGCAGAATCATAAACAATAATAAAAGTGCAGAGAAGCATAGGGGAAATGGTTGCTCTCAAGGTCACTGATAGGTCTATATATTATATGATCTTCTCAGTGGGCAATTGGGCAATGTTTGCCAGAAATTTGAAAAATGTGGGTATCCTTTCATTTAACAATTTATCTTCCATTTATTCATCATAGTAAAATAAATAAGGATATTCTGAAATATTCATTTACAAAGATGCTCATCAGTGTGCTCCTTTATAACGGCAAAGAAATACAAAGTTTCGACTAATAGGGAATTGATTAATTACATTAATATAGTGCCATTAATTGGGATATCTTCAATTTTTATTATTATGTATTATAGTTATAAAACAAAATTTTAAATTATATCATATACAGCATAATTACTTATACTATTTATAATTACTTATAATGTTTATAATTATTTATAAATTTATAATAAATTTATTCATATATTTATAATGTTCATCATATATTAAGTGAAATGGGTAAGTATACATAGTTATCAGTTTCCTTATAGAATCCACATAAGAAGAGACCTTTCTTAGTCTTCCCAGACTAAATACCAAAAAATACCAAACAAGTATGTCTTAATTGTAAAATCAAAGTGCTACATTTTGATTTCTGTTACATATCAGAATATTCCATATTTCATTTGAACACATAAACTTCATGAACTAAAGTGTAATAAGGCCAAAGCTATACAACTAACCTTAAGGAAGTAACCATTAGCAAGGAATTAAAGGACTAATAAGGAACAGTGCTTTTTATGAAACCATTCCATATCTAACAAAAACATTTAAATTTTTTCAAGAAAAAAATAACTTTTTGACAGGAAAATAAAATTTGTGCAAATATTGGCATCATGGGATGCCACAAAGAAATTTTTTAAAATATTAAAATAAATCTTTCCATAGAGCACAGAAAAATATCTGAAGATACATGTGATGAACTGAAACTTAATAAATTGTATTTTATTTTCTATAGGCATCAGAGGTGTCCTCTTTTTATAAATATGCCGTAAAATACAAAGAAAAAATTTAAATCTTATGTACAACACTGATAAATTAATTTAGTTGGTAAGGAATTTGAGCAAACCAATTTTTCATACATCGGTACTCCAGTGAATTGTAAATGGCACTCAAATACCAAAAGGCCAGATTCTTATCAATTCCTGCATTAATATTCATTGTAAAACCTGTCAATCTTTGAGCTCTAAATACTCTAGTGAGTCTATACATTATGTAATAATAGTAAGAATTCAAATATCAAGAGAGTCCATTCTTTTGCCAAAGTTTTCAAAATGAGAGCATGGAATGGGAAGACTGTTTCCTTAGGGGAGATTTCTCCAAAAATAGCAGCCTGAGTCAAACAGGAAAACAATTGGTCAAACTCATTTATTATTACAATCTAATCATGTTTTACAGCTGCCCATGGGACATCTAGGAAATTACATTTACAACTTTAATCAAAGGGCCAGCATTAATGCTTCTGTAATAATCAGTTCTTCTTTGCTTATCTCTATAATTTAGAAAAACAAGATTAAGACAAGATAGTAAGTGGTCATTTCCCTCTTAAACTTATTCTGACCCTCAGCCTTGGTTTCCCTATTAATACTTAAACATGTAAGTAGAGCAGTGAACTTATACTCAAAAGAAAATTCAGTGAGAAGGTTCTGAATTTCATGGCAACCTTCTCAGTGTACAGGAACACAGAGGGCTCTATGTGTAGTCTTTTAAGGAAAACTTGTCCTTTCAGCTCCACAACCACCCAGGAGGGAAGCAGAATTCAGCCTTTAGTGATGCAGGACGGGGCAAAGTAAATAAACCATCTCATTTCTTGGTTTTATAAGCACCAAAGAGAAGCACAGGACAAAATGAAAAAGCAAAGAGAAACAACTTTAAATTTTAATGAACTTATAACTCCAAGGAAACCTTGATGAAATCATGCATAGATGGTTTCTAGTTCAAATTATTTAAAAGACATTTAAGAGCAACAGTGGATTCAAATAGATTTCAATGGGAGATTATTTAGCATTTTTCTCATTAGGGGTAACAATGAATCTGGATTCAGAGACATTGTATTTACAATATGAAATTTGCAAGCAAAATCACTGAAAGTAAAAACATCTGTATACAATTAAAGAAATTTCTCTTGAATTTAAGGGTCTTAAATTTAGGCTCCTACCACAGTTGTTAATTTTTCAGATTCTTCAGATTCTCCTAAATGAAGATATCACATCTCCACTCACTTTTTAAAAATATCTAAATTCAGTTTGTCCAAACACATAAATATGAAAAAAGCAGGTTTTATGTATAATTATTCTCCTACTGAAAACTGCTAAGTACTGCTTCAACTTATTATAGGAATGGATAAGAATGAAAATTTTTTCCAACATTCACTGAATTTCCATCATTCTTTTGAGAAAGAACCAACTCAATAAAGACCTCTCATCTCAACTGGAGTGAGTAAAATTAATCTTTTTACAGTAAATTATGCATCCCATCCTATATGGTTCATGTCTATAATTCACTTTAAAGAACTTATGGAAATGGTTTGGATGCTCTGTTAACTGAACATATTTGTTGATGAGATGATTTTTACCATCATAAACTAGGAGCATCTTAACCAGAATTGGAATGTGTTACCTTAATTATTATTCAGCTGAAAAACCTGCTCGGGTGTCTGGGTGGCTCAGTGGGTTAAGCGTCCAACTTCAGCTCAGGTCATGATCTCACGGTTTGTGGGTTCGAGCCCCGTGTCGGGCTCTGTGCTGACAGCTCAGAGCCTGGAGCCTGCTTCGGATTCTGTGTCTCCCTCTCTCTCTGCCTCTGCCCCGTTCATGCTCTGTCTCTCCCTCTCAAAAATAACATTTTAAAGAAAAAGAAAAAAAGAAAAACCTGGTAAAAACTATGCTAAGACTTTTTTTTTTTAATTTCATTCTTTTTTTTTTAAGTTTAACTTATTTTGAGAGAGAGTGAGCAAAGGAGGGGCAGAGAGAGAGGGAGAGGGAGAATCCAAAGCAGGCTCCATGCTGTCAGCGCAGAGCCTGACTCGGGGCTCAGTGCCACAAACCGTGAGATCATAACCTGAGCTGAAACCAAGAGTTGGACGCTTAACCGACTGAGCCACTCAGGCGCCCCTCCTTCTTTTATATACTGGATGAACATACTTCCTCTAGACTAGATACTATGTTAGACGCTGTGGAGAACAACAGAGGAATCTGACATGGACCTTGGTCCCATATTGCTCATAGCCTAACAGTGCAAGTTCACTACAAGATACCAAATGATTGCTTGCACTTAATTTAGTAAACATCTGAAGACTGCCAATGTGCTACACGTTATTCTGGACCCAAGGAAATGAAAGCAAATAGGTCACAAATTGACAGTATTTTATTTGGTTTCAGACATACAAATAAAGAACATCTCTAATAGACTAACTAAATGTTATCACTATATTATATAATCAGATATCAGTAGACCTGGACTTTTGTTATCTTCACTTCCTGAAAAAAACAACTGAATTGAGATAAAATGTTATGCCATCTGGTTTTAGAAAATTTTTAGAGATGAAAATGTCTATTTGAAAAAAAAATATGTCTTTTATTGCAAAATCATCTTGCAATAAATTCCTTCTACATTTTAGAACCAGGAAATAATCTGTCACTTCACTTGGACTGTGGGGACTATATACAATTCAATGTGTGCAAACTTTGGTCTTCTTTTAAAGTCCTTATGGTTGAAGTTTCATTCGTAGTGCTAGGATCATAATGGACATTAAGTAAAGGTGTTGGATGGAAAATGAATGGCAAGCCAAATATTTTTACTGAAGTACATTTTCTCTTATGTGTAAATTGAATGGATCATGATTATGCGTCTCCCCAAATCTTCATATGTTTGAAGTCATTATCTTATCATAACTTCTCCTCTTTATGTTAAATATTCCCAAGTCATTGCCTCACAAACACCACATTTAACGCCTTTAATCATCTCACTCATCCTTACCCAACTCTTTCTCAGTTTTTCAGGCTCTCTTTAAAGTGTCAGTATCATGAGATTCTAATTAGCTATTATCTCTTAAATGTCAACTTTTCTTAATAATTCCCAAGCATGTGTTAACTTTTTATAGTACAGTGTAAGCTAATACAAGGATGATAGATCATTCTTTGAATCCATCTTTGCTTTGTTTTAAATAAATTAGCTGTACAGTGAAATACACTTCCCTTGGTTTGGTCTTGATATAGGAAGAGGTGTAGATCAGAAATCCCCACGCCTTTGGCCAAATCCACTGTGGAGTCAATAGCATTTGTTGTTGTGGAGTACAGATGCTGTTTGGGCTATTGAGAGAAAAGTTGCAAGAAACTTCCAGTTCAGGTGGGGCACAGGCATTCATTTGTGCAAAAATAAGTGAACAGACAAGGGATCTCCCAGCAGTCTAGCATGTGGCCATTGGAGTATAAAGCCTTCTGTTCCAAAGCATAGCTTTTTCATTTACTAGTTGTATGACCTTGTACAAATTTTTCCATTTCTCCTTTGGTAAGATGGGGATGATAAGACTATTTACTTCACAGGTTTGGTGACAATTATATAAAATAATATATGTAGAATGATTTAAAAAATGCCAGAAATTAACCAAAAAAGTTTTAAAAATAAAAAATTAAATAAAATAATGGATGTAGAGAAATTAACACAGTGCTTTTAAACCCTCAGCAGCTGCCATGTGTATGTATGCACATATGTGTGTACTTTGTGCCAGGTATTCGGCTAGGTATATAAATAACAATGATGCAAAACAATATTTAAAAGAGAGTTACGGGCACTGGGGTAGCTCAGCTGATTAAGTGGCTGACTCTTGATTTTGGCTCAGGTCACAATCTCACGGTTCCTGACTTTGAGCCCCATGTGGGGCTCTGCACTGACAGTGTGGAGCCTGCTTGGGATTCTCCCTCTTCTTCTCTCTCTGCCCCTCCCCTGCTCTCTCTCTCTCAAAAATAAATAAATAAACTTAAACAATAAAAAATAAAAATAAAAAAGAGTTAAACTGACAAGCAAGAATAGATCTTGAGAATGAGCCAGCAACCTCCTAATATGTCTTGAGAATGTGCATGCCTGTGTGTGCATGTGTGTGTACGTCGAGAGTCAGAACTAACCTCAGGGTAGGAAGTTCTGAGCCTACAGGTAGAAGCAAGATAAATACCCTTGTCCAAGGGAAGCAAAGAGTAAGAAGAATGGCATCCAAGTCCTATTAGATGTGTATTCAGCCTCACCTGCATTCCTGTGCACCATTCCTTCCCTCCCAAAGCATACAGGCCTCCATAGATGAGATCGACTGTGACTCGTAACTCATTCTATACAGAGACTATCACCAAGAAAAATCAGCAAGCATAAAAGGTATTTAATAAATTAGAACCTGTAAAACTTTATGGGAAGCAGGTGTTTGACTCTCATTTTCTGGAACAGGAGCCTAACAAAAGGATTATATGAACTATTGTGAGGTTGTTCTGCCTGTGAACAATGATGGGAAATGTAATCACATGCCCCACAAACTAGACTATGATAAGTCTCCCGTTGTTAGGATAATGCCATTTATACATCTATTTATAACTTTATATTCCTCCCTTTCATTTCATTCTTCATTGAAAGTTAATGTATTGCAACTCATTGGCAGGCAATTTATTTTAGGGTGAAAAGTAATCTAATAAAGAACAATAAAATCTGTGAATATGAAAAAATATCCCAAAGATATAAGCAGATTTATTATACAAAGATGGAAAATATATCTCTTATATGAAGGCATTCATAAAGTGAGTTAAGTTCTCTGTACAGAAGTTCTTCGGAAATATATTTGGCAGAGTCATTTACTTTCAATGTCAGCAATCACCTGGGAACAGGTAAAAATTACTCCTACAAGTCAGGAAGTAGTTATACACAGCCAAATAACTAGAGCAAAATAAAACCTTATGGGAGAAATAGATGAGTGTACTGAAAAAAAGGAGGGCGGGTAAAAGAGAAAGACCTAAAATTTAATTTACATCTAATTTAAAGACAAAGTTAAAATGGGCCCACTAACCACACAATGATTTAATTATAGGATGCTGGTAATCTTGATTTCATTTGACAACTCTCAGTAAGTAAATCTCTAAGAAATTCATATTAAATCATTTGTAGTATTGCTCTAGAACCTAGAAATTATCTTTAGGATCTTTAAATTTACTTCTTGGGGTCATGGACCCGACTTTCCATGAAAAATTTCAATATAATTTTCTCTCTTTAATTTCTGCTTCTTGATGGAACAGTTCCTCTTTTATGGTGTCATTAATCTCCATGCCCAGTTTTGATGGTGGTGCTTAGGTTCACTGTGTGAGGAGTGGATGGCCAAAACACCCCTCTACAGTGAGAATATGCAGGTATTCTCACTCCAGTGTGCTTCCGTCATGCTCTGGACATCTACCATTAATGGGCACATCATTACAACACTGTGTGTTGTTAATGGTCAGTGCGTAGGCCTCTGTCAGTCAGTCCCTGTGCTGTGCCCAGACACACAGAGACTCAAAATCAGGTCTACAACTTCAAGAAGTAAACACTCTGACTTTGCAGGACAATCTCATTTAGTCCTCAAAACAAATCTATGAGGTAGTCAATATTATTATTCCTATTTCACAATGAAAAAAAAATGGCTCAGTGTATATAACTTTTCTACGGTCACACACCTAGAAAGTGATGGCATTTGACACCAGAGCCTCTCTCTCTCTCTCTTTTTTTTTAAACATTATTTATTTTTGAGAGACAGAGAGAGACAGAGCATGAGCAGGGGAGGGGCAGAGAGAGAGGGAGACACAGAATCTGAGGCAGACTCCAGGCTCTGAGCTGTCAGCACAGAGCCTGATGCAGGGCTCGAACTCATGAATCACAATATCATGACCTAGGCCGAAGTTGGATGCTCAACTGACTGAGCCACCCAGGCACCCCCAGAGCCTCTCTTTTTAACTACTATGTAATTCAACAAGTAACATCGATTGGATGTTTATTGGATGACTAAACAAATGAATAAGACATATTAAAACAGTGGCACCTGGGTGGCTCAGTCAGTTAAGCATCCGACTCTTGATTTTGGCTCAGGTCATGATACCCATAAGTTGAAGCCCCACATCAGGCTCCACGCTGACAGTGCTGAGCCTGCTTTGGATTCTCTCTCCACTCTCACTCTGTCCCTCCTCCTTCTCTTTCTCTCTTTCAAGATAAATAAATAAACATTTTTTTAAAAAGACATATTAAAACAAATTAAATACGTGATAATATTCCTATTCAGTCTGTCAACTTTCTTAGAATATTCTTTTTTTAATTAATTTATTTTTTGAGATAGAGAACACATGCACAATCAAGGAAGGGGCAGAAGAAGAGACAGACAGACAGACAGAGTGGGAATCCTAAGCAGGTTCCATGGCCCAGTGTGGAGTCCAACATGGGGCTTAATCCCAGGACTCTGGGATCATGACCTGAGCTGAAATCAAGAGTCCAACACTCAACTAACTGAGGCACCCAGGCACCCTGAGATAGAATATTCTTAAATTTGGGATTGTGTATTTCCCAAGTTAAAATTAGATCACAAAGACCATGCCCAGTACTATGGACACTGGCATTTGATGAATAAGCTAAAGCAATGAAAAGAAATATTAGTAGCCAGAGATTGTGTCCTCAAAGGACTAACACAACTAATTACACATTCTAAATCTTAGTTTATAAATTAACCAAATTGATGCAAAATGCCTTGATTTTTTTTTCATTTCATTGATTCTATCAACTAATTGTGATGTTTTATAAATACATCCCACATACTGTAATAATGTCAAAGTACTATTAGAAAATTAATAGTGGACTGAATTAATCTGGCCGTTACTTATCCATTAAAATATACAGTTTAGTACCTGGGTGGCTCAGTCAGTTAAGCATCTGACTTCGGATCAAATCATGATCTCACAGTTCAGAGTTCGAGCCTTGCGTCTGGCTCTGTGCTGACAGCTCAGAGCCTGGAGCCTGCTTAGGATTCTGTGTCTCCCTCTCTCTCTGCCCCTACCCCACTAGAGTTCTCTCTCTCTCTCTCTTTCTCTCTCTCTCTGTCAAAAATAATAAGCATTTCAAAAATTTTTAATAAAAAATAAAATATGCAGTTTAAAACAAATTTCTTTCAAACATTCCTGGGATGGTCTTTTTGATGTGTCAATTTAGCTAAGCTAGTCCCCAGTTATTCAACGAACACTGATCTAGGTGTTACTATGAAGGTAGATGTGATTCAAGTTCATAATTAGTAGACTTCAAATCAAGGAGATTATACTAGACAATTTGAGTGACCCATCAAAAGCCCTTAGATGCAGAACTGAGGCTTCTCAGAAGAAGAAATCCTGCCCATGGACAGCAGCTGTACTCATGCCTAAGAGTTCCAAGCTGCCCTGCCTGATGGCCATCCCTGCAGGTGTGGGCTTTACCTGGCAGTGCTGAGAACTAAGTAAGCCCATTCCTAGCAATCACTCTCTTCATGTATCTCTTCCATGGGGTCCACTTTTCCAGTTGAAGCCTGACTGACAGGATTACTCTTGCATTCTTACATGGCAAATAGTTGTAGTGATTCTAGTCAGTTTATCAGCCTCTACTCAAAAAACACACAGGGTTTGGAAGCAATATAAAACTCAGCAATAGCTGAAAGTTCTTATCACCACTTTAATAAAAAATAAATTTTAAAGAAGAGCAAAACAGAGGCATATGAATTTTTAATAAACACCCTGAATTTTTATTCATAACTCCAGTGGCTATTACATAGTAGGTGCTCCACACATCTTGTAAGTGAATAAATGAGTGAGTGAGTGAATGAATGAATTGATTTAGCTGACAGTTTTCCTGTGCTCTCTCAGTCTTTACTTGCAATGGGTGGGCTATAAAGGACATAAGACCCTAGCACAAAAACTATAGATCCAGATAAATAATTGCTTTCATTCTTCAGAAGTCCCATGTGAATTTCCCATTTTTAAGACAGTACTTTGCACCCACAAACTGTAAACTCTCTCACCAATAATTCCGCTGACTTAACCACTGAAATATGGAAACATGCTTATCATCACCGAGAAATAGGAAAATGAGCCAAAGATAAAAACTTCTAAAAACTGGGGCCTGAGTCCTCTTAGTTGGTTACCCAGATGTCAGTTTCTAATCATAACTAAGTAAGTATATGGTTTTGGCCATTATAGCTATTTCTACACACTGGTGATCAGCGATTTAATTAAATCATCACCAGAGAATGCACAGATCTTTGAATATCTAGTATCAAAACATGCCACTGGAACTCTAAATAAGACTCTCTAAATAAGGCCTCACATGCTCTATCATGTGAGGAATGAGTCTGGCCACCTTTCCTATCACTCCCTTGACCATAAACTGCCTGGACTCTTTGGGCTTCGCATTTGGCTCCCTCATTTTGCTCCACTTGGCGCTGATAACCAAAATCCAGAATGTGTTCTGTTACAGATAAGGCCTCAGGGGTACTGGCTCTTTCAGGTTCATCAACACCAATGAGGGAAAGAGAGGGAAGGAAAAGGAAACCTCCCTTATTCGTTCTCCATTGTTCCTAAAGCTCATAGAGTATCTACCGTGTATGAGCTAAGAAATAACACCATCCATTTAATCTTTCTAAAACTCTATTATTTTTATTTTTAGCAGAAGAAAATCAAACAGAAGTTTAATAACATGTGCCCATGCAAGAGACCCGGGGAAACAAAACGGTTCTGGGAGGCAATGGGGGGAAGGGCAGTCCTAAAACCCTATTAAACAGAACATACCATATATTATCAATTCTAAGACACATTTATTTCCACATTTTAATATATCTTAAACAGACATACATTGTATAATCTATAGAATGACTTATTTGGCATTGATTTATCTTCCATAAAATGAAGGTGTACCTTACATTGACAGCATCTTATTTTTTTTTAAGCTTATTTATTTTAGAGAGAGAGCAAGAGCAAGCGTGAGTTGGAGAGGGGCAGAGAGAGAAGGAGAGAGAGAGAATTCCAAGCAGGCTCCACACTGTCACGCAGGGCTTGAACTCACGAGCTATGAGATCATGACCTGAGCCGAAACCAAGAGCCAGATGCTTAACTGACTGAACCACCCAGGCACCTCTGACAGCATCTTATTTTAAATAAAATAGGGTCTTCAGTTAATTTTGCTGATGAAGAAACTGATGCACAGAGGCTAAGTACCTTTCCCAAGGTCACAGAAATAGGAAGGGGTGGAGCCAGGACTTGAACCCTGGCAGTCTGGCTCTAGAATCGAGTTTCTCAAAATCGGCACTATTAACATTTTGGGCTAGTTCTTTGTTGTTAAGGGCTGCCTTGCGCACTGTAGGATACTTAATAGTATCCCTGGCCTCTACCCACTTGATGACAGTAGCACCCAGCGCCAAGTTGTGACAACCAAAAATGTCTCCTGACATTGTCAATGTTGCCCGGTGGGCAAAATCACTCCTGACTGAAAATCATTGCTCTAGAGTATGTTTAATCACTGTGCAATATATATTCTTTCCTAAATATGAAGACATATCTAGGGTGACTTCCACTACAACCAGAAAAAGGTTGAGTCCTCTCCAAAAATCAAAAACACTACTTAGCTTAACTTCTCTCCCATACAATGGTCCTTTCTCCTGATTTCCTTTATTTTTGCTCTGCTCTTACTGCCCTCCCCCATTTTAATTCTGCACAATCCTTCAAGCAGTATTCTTTCCATCCTCTTGCCACGTCTTATTTCTGTTCGCTTAAGTTCTGACTTTCAGTTTAGATGGAGAACTGCAGTTTGGAAGCACCTCTGGAGGTGCTGAAGGCACTTGCTCCCCACCCCCATCCCTTCACCAGCCTTTTGCAGGCGGAGAGTTCCCTGCTGCCTTTTACCGGCTCCACCTCATACCCTAGGGGTAGGTAATGGGAACCACTTGCTTGCTCCAGCCTTGGCCAAATGAGGAAATCTAGCAGAGGCTTTCCAAAGGCTGGTAGCATCGTGCAATCCAGGCAATTAAAGAACACAATTTGATTATAATACGTTCTGATGAGAAGACCATTCTATTCTCAAAATCCTGTAAGTTGAGAGACCATATATGTGGTGGGTGAGTGCATGGCTTCTATATAGCTAAATGGCCTAGGTTTCAATCCCAGCTCTGCTGCTCAAAAACTGTGTGAGTTTGGGCTACTCCATCTTCCCCTACTTCAGTGTCTTCCTCTGTTCAGAGGGAAAATAGAGCCCCTACCTCACACAATTGTTGTCAAACACTTGGAAGAGTACAACACCTGGTCTATGCAAACAACAGATAAGTGTTTGCGATCATTAGTAACCCAATACTAAAAACAGCTGAAGTATGTTTTCAGCTTAGCTTGATAGGTTGGTTTCCAGCCTAGTTTTTAAACAGGATACTCACATCCAAATACTAAATGTAAAACCAGAAAAAATATATAAGCAAATTGCTTACTTATATTCAGAGCAGGATGATGGACTTAGACTATCATTTTAGATTTGGTATATATATATATATACATATATATATATATGTATATATATATATATATGTGTGTGTGTGTGTATATATCTATCTATCTATATATATAGATAGATAGATATATACACATACACACACACGTGTATACACATGCACACACATATACACATATATATACATACACATACATGTGTGTACACATACATGCACACACATATACGCATGTATGTGTGTGTGTGTGTGTGTGTGTGTATACATACATCAAATCTAAAATGATAGTCTAAGTCCATCTTCCTGCTCTGAATATAAGTAAGCAATTTGCTTATATATTTTTCACTATGATCAGAAGGAGAAAAATCAATAAAACCTATTTATTCTGAAACAGCAAATGAGAAGAAAGAAACCTATCTCAAATCTAGTTAATCTTATAGTCCTATAGCCAGACAGTTATTACCATAAATATTCAGAATATTTTGACTTCACATACAGATGTCTTTCCATTTGGGTAAACATGTATTTCTAAATGAAATTTACTTTGGGGGAGGAACCACTATTTTTATATCATGGTGTATTAAAACATAGATAATAAAATTATTTTGGCCTTTGAGACAGGGTGTTCCCTGCAAAACAGCAGGATATGTTCAATAAAGTTGTTTTTTTAAAAAGACAAGAGATAGCTGGCTAGAAATTACATGGAAAAAATTCATTTCACACAAACATGTTTAACAGGTAATCACTGAGGATGCTTGTGTTTCACAGATTAGTACTCAAATGTTTGCCTTCATAGTTGGACTTGATTTCTATCTTCACCCCAAGTGGTTGGCTAGACCAAGCGTTTCATATTTCAACCTGTAGTTTTGGTGATCAAGAGACATTAGCGGTGAACAACTGAGATGTCTTCCCAGCCCTGTTGATTTACCATATAACAATAAGGATGCAAACATATGGACCTCAGCTTCCTCCCCTGAAGAGGGGAGGTGGTAAGGGTTCATTGTCATCACAGGGCATGCACACCTTTGAGGCTATCCAATGTCTGACACTATCTACAATTCAGAAGTCCTATTTTCAACTTTCACATTAGCTTTCTACGTGGTACACAGCCATTCACATGAATTTTCAATAAAAATTTTCAATGAAATTTTGAAACTGCTTAAAAGAAAAGGAATCCCCAGGGTACAAGCCAATGCTATACAACAGTTGTGTCCAGCTCCATTTTATTAGGGAGTGAACTGGGCAAATAAAACATCATAAATAATAAGTTGTGGCCAATTTGGGTCACGTAGGAGGAGGGAGGCTAATGGAAACAATCAACCCTGGGCCAGAATGACAAAGCCAAAACCTGGAATCAGAAGAGCAGAAGTTACCCAGCAGGTGTCAACTCAGAGATGTGACTATGGATGAACATGGGAATAGGTGACAAGATGCCAGAATCTGAACAGGGCAACGAGTGAGCGGATTTGAGGTATAACGGTAATCCAAGTGATCAAACCAAGTCTGGGGTTTGTGACCTGGGACCAAGACAAGAACAGTCTAAAATAATTTTAGGAGATGGCACTGGTACCTCTTCTGAAGAACCAAGCACAAACTAGTAGTCGTCCTTACACACAGTTCTCCAATCCTCGCCTCATAAATTCAGTTTGGCTGCAGCTACTGAGCAGCATTTGTGGGCTGGTTTGCCATTTCTGTTCATGAGAACAAAGAGCAAAGTTTTTCAAAAAGAACCTGCACAGTCCACTTCATTAATCACCCTTCAGCTTGCTACCTTTTGCCTACATCTCAGGGTTGTATGTCAGTTAAATCCACAGCAGTTGTATTTTTAAACCAGCAATTATCCTCATTCCTCTCACTGACACCCCATACAGTTAGTCTGGTTTAGGTCCAAAGAAAAAACAAAAAGAAAATTATATACTGGCTAAAATAAATTCATATAAACATACCTCAAACTGGCTCAAAATCACTCACATAATTTTTAAGCAGCTCCAATCTGATTTACAAGTCAGATTCAAAGTTGGTTCTATACCAAGTATGAATTAATTACACAAATATTACCAAAACAACTATAAAAAAAAAGTCCAAGGCTAAGACCTTAGTTAAAATATCATTTAGAGAATATAGAGATATCACTGGAAAACTTTACCACATCAAGATAAATATAATAGTTTGGATTGTACGTGTAAAAATAAGCATAGGTGGGAAAGAAAAGCTTGATGACAAGGAGTTCAGGGAAGAATTTAGCAATTCTACATCCAACCTGATCCATCTACACCCAAATGTCAACATATAACTTGCTTTTTCTATTGTTATGTTAAATAGGGATGCTTACACTGGCCCTGATGATAAAAGGAACCTAGGGAAGGCAAAGAGTAGACCTAACATAATACCTCTTAAACTACAGTCAACTAACTCTAAATACATGTTTTCAAGGCAAGGACATGTGGATTAAACAAATGAATTCCTTTCTCCCCATTATCAAGCTGTCTTCTTCAATCATTACCAAGGTTGAATACCAAGCTACCAAATACATAAAAAGAATTGCCTCAAGAACAACTTTGATAAAAGATGCTCATGCCACATAAACACGGTTATGTCGAGGTTTTTCTTCTATTTTAAATGTTGCCTTTTAGCATCTATAATAACAAAAACTGTGGTCCAGTTGAAAAGAGTTCAGAAGACAACACCCCATTTTAATCATTAAAGATAGTCACTATTCCTCTGAAGCTATGAGAGGATTTGCTCAAGAATAAATCCATTATCGCAGAAAAAGACCACTTATGTAACAATGATATGTCTGTCTGCCACTAAGTATCTCCAATTCATTTAGCTCTATTTGCTTAGTCTCACCAATATGATATTCGTTCATCCATCCATTCATTCATTCATTCATTCATCCAAATACTCACTTCTTGAAAAATCCAATCCATTTGCAACCCAAGGTAAGATTTAAGGTCCCCCAAGAATCTAATCAAAAGTCAGTCCTCTTGCTGTGTAGACTGATCTGTGGGTTTGGAACCTGTGTCCTTTATGAAGACCCTGCCTTACCCAAAGAGAATTGTCCTTTCAGGTGCCAACCTCTGTCATAACAGCCCAACCTAGATGCTCCCCAGGAGCCAGTGACCCAGCCTTGGCCTTGCACTCCAGCATTATCAGTATTCAAGGTTCAGCTGCCAAGTTACAGCCCTTCCACCTAGGTCTTGGCTGGATATTGTTACATCTTCCTAAAACCTCCTGCTTGCTCACTAGGCCTGTTGTCTGCTGCCAAGTTACTTCATCATGAAAATCTGCCTCCAGTTTTGATATTGACAAAATTGGCCTAGACTGATGCTACTTATGTATTTTGGGGATTAATGATAACCATGTATCCTTCACATCTCATTGAATCTACAGGCTTTTTGCCTGGGCATGGTTAGCCTTAAATGTCTACACTAACTTCTCTGTGTTCTGATTTCCTTCTCGGTAAAAGGGGGATAGTGTTAGCATCTACCACAAAGGATACTATAAAGATTAAATTATATAATATATATAATTATATTATATATTATATTATATATTATTATATTATATATTATATAATATATATAAATTTATATATATTATATAATTTATATATATTATTATATTAAATATATAATATATATAATATAATATATATAATATATAATATATATTATATATAATATATATTATTAATAATATATATTATATATAATATAATATTATATTATATTATATATATAAATTATATATAATTTATAATATAATCCAGTAAGCTGCAGGATCCCTGAAGATGGAGACTGTGTCTATTCTATTCTTAAAACCCCTCAGACCTAAAGGGTGATTTACATATCTTAGGCAATAAGTGGTTGTCCAATAAAATTGAATTACCAAGTACTTACCAAAGATACCTAGAAATATTATGTCAATCATATAGCTGTAGAAAGTAAGACCATAGAAATCAAACTGCCTACTTAAAGACATAAAGTCACTATAAGAGCCAGAAATGCAAGACAGTCAAAAGCCCATACTGCTGGTTCCATGCACGGTCTTCATACCATACTGTTTTCCTGATATAAGAACCAATGTATTTACTCAGACCTTATGATTTAGATTTACTTCTCCTTGGGAAAGGCCATGGCATAGAGTACCTTGGGCATGCTCATTCATTCATTCATTCATTCATATATTTATTAAGCCACCTCATGCCAGACTGTTTCAGGTGTAAGGAGACTACTGAACATTGGACATAAAGCATTGCCTCATGGAGCTTACATTTGGCAGGGGGGAAGCGAAGAGGGTTTAGAAAATAAAAACATTATTTTATATTGAATTGTGATAAGTATGAAGCATAATATTGAGGGACTGTTCCCTTAAATCACCTACAGTGACACGATCAGCTCCTGTTCCATTTATTCTTATTCCTTTCCAGAGCCACTGGACCAGCTTTCTCCAACACCTGGTCAGTGAAGGGAAATGTATTGATTTGATGCTGAGAGGGGTGTAACATTGTTACTCTGCTGCCAATCCTCATGCCAAAAGTCTACACTTCACAGCCAACCTGAGGAAGAACCCCATTACCAGTTATGGGCAGAAACTTAAACAGCCCTAGGGAAGTCCAGCAGCTCACAGTGAGGAAGCTCCCTGGGATGGGAAAGGCATCACTTCTATTCAGCCACATGAAAAGAAGCAAATGGCCGCAATCCTGATCTGGTTTCCACCTCAAACACAACCACAAGATAAACAGAGAATTCGTTTGGTAGGAACAATTCTCTTTTTACAAATAGCAGATATGCTATATCACACTATGTGCTCTAAAACCCCAGGGATTATTTTTTAAAAAAAAGAAAAGTTTTATAGTCATCAATTTCATTTTAAGAGTTTTGAGGCACCTTCAAGATTTTATGACCTTTTACCGATGCAACAATCCACAGATGGGTATTGCTCTTTGAAGCAAATTAATGTCAACCTAAGTATAAGTGAGTCAGACCTATGAGTTTCTAAGCATTATGGTTAATTATACTGCCAAAACCAAGCCTTTGTAGAGTAGTTTTAATTCACTGGTTTTCTGAATAAGCCTGCTGAAGAAATATTTTACTTAATGACATTAATTGTCTTGACATTGGGTTTGGATAAGTTGCTTTTTCATATAGCAACTGAATGGGGAAAAAACCGTAACAAACACATAAAAAAACATAGAAATCAATCAATAAAGTTCTTTTTTTCCCAAATTACTACATTAAACCCTGCATTCAGGACCTGTCAAGCTATTGATCTACTCTTCATAATTCTGTTTCTCCCAAATAGCTATGCTCTTCAATCATGTTTGATAATTAAACATCGAAGCCTTGCCAAAGGGCCTGTTAAAAATATCTATACCTCTGCTCTGGGAAAGCCTCTGGTAGAAATGATATATCGAGTAGTTTAGATTCAAATCACTGCCCTGATTTAAACCAGGTGGAAATAATACTATAAGTAATATAAATAATTGAGTGCTACCCACAACACCATATATCAAAGACCATCAAAGATATTTAATGTTGAAGCCCTTCCCAATACTAAGCCCCAGGAGATTTATAAGAGGTCAAGATGATTGGACCTCCTTAATTAGAATATAAATACATTTATTGATTTATTATATCAAACAGATCCATAAGTGACTACTGATTTTTTTACATGGTCATTTTCTATTTCAATGACAGTCATCAATTAAATATTAATCAGAATCCCCCACCTCACCTGTAGTTTTAGTGTCCTGGACTCAAGCAAGATGGGGACATTTTGTGTCATAATTCCATGCCATTCTAGCTTCAGAGTTTTGGAAATAGAATACCCAACACTAAACAAAACTTGTGTGAAACTGCCAACTCTGAGGCAACATATTATTCATTTGTGTATGTGTATGTATCATGCATGTATGCCCAGGCCAGCTCTGCAGACCCATGAAAACCAAAATGACTTCTTCATCCCAGAGTAAAGAGGGAGAGAAGGAAAGGGAGGGGAAGGGAGAGAGGAAAAGGGGGACAGAGGGAAAGAAGGAGAGGGGGAGAGAAGGGGAAGGAGGGGGAAGGGAAAGCGGGGAGAGAGGGAGGGAAAGGGAGAGGAAGAGGGGAGGGGGAGGAGAAGAAGAGGGAGAGGAAGAAAGGGAGAGGGGAAGAAGGAGAGGGAGATGCTTAGTTGTGAACGTTGCAGAGGGGACCTGGGGGTCTGACTGTTCCTGTGAAGAATGTGAACTAGTCGTTCAGAGCTTCTTCTGGCCCCCAGTTCCTGCATACAGTCTTTTTGTTGTTCTACAGCTAATACGAACTTGCCTCTCTGTGGCTTCCCTCTCTGAAAGCTTTTCAGTTTTCAGAAATGGCAGTTAATGCAATTTCCAGCTTTTCTGTTGACATCTCTTTTCTTTGGTCATTTCCTCTCCCCTTCTGTTCTTGTACATTTATGCCTTCTCCATTGCTTCGCTGTCATAAGGAAGAGTTTTATGAAGGAGCAGAGGTAAACACGTGTGTTTAGTCTGCCCTATTTGGCCAGAAGTCTCCTCTATACCCTGGCATACCACTATAATCTAAATCTTTTTGACCCAAAATGGCTGATTTCTAAGGTGGGACTAACATTAAAAACAGTAAATGGCATTCCTTCTCTTATTTCTTGCTCCTCTGGCTCCAAGGAATCGGTTATACACAACTAATAATCATCAGCAGCACTACTGCAAGTAAGGCACATATTATGGTGGGGTTTACAGATAAATCTCAAAGTTCAACCCTGAATACCTAGCCAATGATTTACTCTTGTTAACATATTAAAAATAGGGAGTAACACTTAGGAAAACAAATAATTGAGTCATGGTGTCAGGGCACAACCCATACAATCCTGAATAGACAGGACAGTTATATGTGGAGTAAAAAGAGTACAGTTGATGGAGTAAAGATTACACGGAGAAAAGAATATCACGTCCTTCCCACCACTTGCTCTAGCCTGCTATTGAACCTTTTTACTCAGATTTTCAGTTCAATTATTGTACTCTTCATCTTTTTTATTTCCAGTGCTTTTGGGTTTTTTTTTTTAGCACTCTTTTATATTTTCTATCTCTGTCACATTCTTATCTTTGTTCATGCATTGTGTTCCTGACTTTGGTAAGCACGTTTGTTACCATTATTTTGAATTCTCTATTCTGTAAATCACTTAGGTCTGCTTCATTAGGGTTTCTGGAGATTTATCTTGCTCTTTTGTTTGGAACATATTCCCATTTCTTCCTTTTCCTTGACTCTCTGTGTTGTAAATTAGATAAAACAGTCATCTCTCGCAGTCTTGACAGATTGTGATCTCCTGTAGGAAATGAATCTTGTCACTCAGCCCAGCCTGAGTTCCTATTTGGCTCTCAAACTTTTGTGATTGCTCAAGCCACCATCTTTTTTCCCAGTGGCTCCCAGTACTTGAGTATATGCCAAGATTTGTCAGTGTCCCAAAGGGAAGAATCAAAGTGAGCACCTAGATACTGACTGACCAGAAGCCAGACCCTCAGGCAGCAGCTGAAACTATACAGTGAAACCTCTTCCAGGAAGAAACTGGGAGAAGAACATTTTTGCCTTCTCCCTCTGCACTGAGCCTAGGTGCATAGCCACAGCGGGTGCTCCTGCACCCAATTAAAAGCTGCTTCTTTGTTTGCTACGGTCCTGCGGGATTTATAAATGCAAGTGCCATTGGTTATCAGAGGTGGGTGAGTGGGGGCCCATTCCTTGAGTGGCAGCCATAAAAGTTGGGGGAATCCAGATGTGTGGACAAGCTCCTTCCAGAAAGATGCTGGCAACTTTGTTTTATTGTTGGACCAAGTGTGAAGGGAAGTGCCCACCAGCTCTTTTGGGCTTGAGGAAGGATCTCAGTCAGTACCATGGTAATTATAAGCCAGACACTCAGGCAGCAGCTTGTAAAGTGTGCAATCAAACCCCTTCCAGAGAAAGACTAGGACACAGGCATTTTCATCTGTTCCCTCTGTGCTAAGCCCTGGGGGGATAGCCCACAGTGAATGCTTGCTCCCTGTTAACTGCAGCTTCTTTGTTTGCCATAGGTCCTATGGGATTCATCAATGCAAGTCCTGTTCGCTTTCAAAGCTTTCTGATTTGGGAGCCTGTCCCTTTCCAGTAGTGACCTTAAAAGTTGAAGTGCTAGATGTGTGGTCCCAACCCTTCGTGCCTCAGGGAGGGGCTGGGGGCTGGATGTTTCCTCTCTGTTACTGTATATTCTGTGTCAGTAGTAGGATTTATGACAAGAGTGTGTTTCAGCCTTTACTACCCAATTTGATGTAAGTATTTTTTCAAGTGCCTGATGTATAGGAGTCACTCAACCAGTTTCTAGACTTCTTTCAGAGGCAACTACTCCATGTTTAGCTACATATTTGGTGCATGTGTGGGAGGAGGGAACTTCAGAAGCCTCTTCTGTCTTCATCTTGGTCCAGAGTCTGAGTTTTATTTGTTCTTGATGAAAGGTTATTCTTCATTCCTCAGTGGAATCAGGAGAACCAGTCTGCTTCTATTATGAATAATTTTAATATTTAGCTATTTAAATAATACTATTTATTGAGCATTTATTTTCTATCAGGCAGTATGCCAAATGTATGACACACATTAACTCATTTAATCTTCACAACTATATGAGATAAGTATTATCAATACCCAATGAGGAAGTGAAAAAACTGGCAGTAAGAGAGGTTAAAATAATTTGCCAAAGTCACACAGCTGACAAGTGACAGAGCTACAGTCTGAATCTGGTCAGCCTCCAAAGTTCACCTATTTACTTCTTTATTATATTACCTTAATATGCCTATGAAATTCCATGGCATGAAGAATGAAAGGACAGTCTACATTAATAACACTTAACTTTTCTTTTTTTTAAACTGCAATCTTTTAATTTTTTTTTAATGCTTATTCACTTTTGAGAGAGCTAGAGGGCGAGCAGGGGAGGGGCAGAGAGAGGGAGACACGGAATCCAAAGCAGGCTCCAGGCTCTGAGCTGTCACCACAGAGCCTTACATGGGGCTGGAACTCACGGACCAGGAGATCATGACCTGAGCCAAAGGTGGATGCTTACCCGACTGAGCCACCCGGGCACCTCTATTTAACTTTTCTTTAAATACTTTGTGTGATGTCCATGACCCGTCTTACAAATACTTCAGATTATTTTGGGTATACGCTATATAACAATCTTAGGCAAACTAGTTCTGGTGCTCTGGAAACACCAAAAACATTGAGCTTTTTAAAATATAAAATCTCATTGCCCTAGGCAAGAATGCTCTATGAAATTAGAGACAGATTTTGCTTATAATTTAATAGTCTTTTTTTCTCCATCATTTGCATAGCGATACAGCTTTTATAGAGTTTTAATTCTGAATTTACATTCCAAAAATGTCAGTCTGGAGGC
Organism: Panthera leo; assembly: GCF_018350215.1. NCBI lineage: Eukaryota > Metazoa > Chordata > Mammalia > Carnivora > Felidae > Panthera > Panthera leo. The sequence goes on from NC_056680.1 coordinate 121,873,413, forward strand.
TGGAATCCTAATAACTTTGCTGTACGCCTATTTTACTGAATACGTATAAATGTTTATTTTCTTTAAGCAGCATATTTTGGAGGTAAAATGTATTCCAAAGGCTTTAATCTAAGCAGAGGCTGTCATAAAACTTCCCTGGAATATCTTTCTCTTACAGTTAACCAAATTACATTGGGTATTTGAAGCAAATGAGGATATAACAAAGCGATGTGGGTGGACAAAATGTATGAACTGCATCCTGTTTATGGGACATTTTTACAATTGTATAGGCTGACAGCTATGCTTAGAGAAACAGTTGAAGAAAATAAAATCATTCACTCAATGGTTTATAAGCAAAAGAGAAAAAAAGGATGTTAATCTTCAAGATAAAAGTGTGGAGTCAAGAATGAGTTTTATGTAAAAAAAAAATCATTACAAAGGTCCTTGAAAGAATGTAAAAGACAATACAATTTATAATGACTATTCGAAAGTGGGTCCACCGATCCAGAATTGGGAGCTTCTGTCCCTCTTTCTTTCTGTGTGTGTGTCTCTCTCTAAAGACGTTTCTGTCAGCTCGGGTGCATTTTCATCAGATTTGGAGTGTACATTTGGGAAGCCATGACTAAACATAGACCAATGACATATGCTGAATCGACTTGGGCAGAGAGATGTGGGAGGGGTACTCAGAGCAGCTGACGCTGAAGACACAGCAGGGAGGTCCCCTGCAATACGCATTGTGGTTCTCTAAACAGAGAAAGCCTACAGAGATTTTAAACGTGAGTCCCCAAATCAATAATTGCAGTGGCAAATGCTCTGAATTGCCCTTCTGATTTTGGCTTGAGCTGCTTCTCACTTGAGCCACACAGTTTGATTCATACACAGTGGCTGCACATTATCATTTGGAGGACTTTTAAAGACTATGGGTACCCAGTTCCCAGCCAGACCAGTTAATTTGGAATCTATGGAAGGGGTGGGAGTAGGGGGTAGATGCGTAGCCCCAAGGCACCAGCATTTTCAAAAGCTCCTCCAGTAATTCTAAGGAGCAGCCAGAGTTGAGAATCCCTAGTTCAGGGTGAGTAGCTGTCAGAATTTATTAAATGATGGTTGATAATTCTCTCTCTCCTAAGTAACATGGAAGAGACCAGCTAGTAGTATGTAAAATTAAAATATTTTGCTTATAAATAACTGAAAATATTTTATGTCAACTATATATGTTTGTGCTGCACAGTATACTAGCAAGAAGCTTAGACATGGAAAAGTTAGTGCCTTGCAGATCAGAAGTGGACTTGGTCTCAAGAAAGCCAAGGCGAGGTCACCCAAGTCCAGTGCTTTCAACAAAGTATTCTCTCAGCAGCCAGTGTAATGCGATGGTCCCAAATTCCTAAAGTGAACTTTTTCTATTACATAGAATCCCATTGGTACGTAGCTCTTACTGTAAGTCCACAGTAAGTCCACAACAGAAACCTGAGTTTTAAAATCCAAATGTGAAGGTTCCTTTTATCTTGGGTAGCACTATTTGTTTTAGGTACTTTCAGTAGGAGGGTAATATAGGGTCTCTCCAAAACAAGTAAAGAGACCCCCTTCAATGTGCAGCAAAGCTCAATAGAAGATATGGTCTGAGCTGACAAGCATTTCTCATTTTTCCCATGTGATCACCTTTGGATTCCAACCTAGGAAACAGAAGGGACTGGCTTGTTGCCTGCAGGCACATGACTGGCACTGATAAATCCCTGCCTTGCAGCATTTCAGACAGCTTTGATCAACAATTCAACGGGAGCCACAGACACCTGGTCTCTGTAAAGAGCCTCTTCATTTCCTCCACTGATCCAGCAGCTGCTCCTTCCTTTTGGGGACCCCACGTTTATATATAGGCAGGGTTCAGAAGGAGGACACTGTGATATTGTTTGCTCTAATGCCTTCCTTATTCAAGGAGATGGGCAGTGGTTCTGTTACTGCTCCTTCAACAGGATTACCACGGGCCAGAAAACTAGGAAGGTCTAGCTCTGTAAGAAATAAAGTCCTGGGGTACCTGGGTGGCTCAGTCAGTTGAGCATCTGGCTTCAGCTCAGGTCATGATCTCACGGTTTGTGAGTTCAAGCCCCGCGTTGGGCTCTGTGCTGAAAGCTCAGAGCCTGTTTTGGATTCTGTGTCTCCCTCTCTCTCTGCTCTCCCCCTGCTCGTGCTCTGTCTCTCTCTCAAAAATAAATAAATATTAAAAAAAATTAAAAAAAAAAGAAATAAAGTCCTCAAACACTAAATTCCCTTTTCGATAATACAAATACTTGATTTCAGGGGTGGGGGACAAAAAAGGAAGAAAGTAAGTGGTTGCATACAATTTCATATTCAAAATGCAAAGATAATACTGCATTTTTAAACTAAAAATCTCATTTCTGGAGCACACATGTGAAGATAAAAATGTCACATGAATGGGTTCATTTTACCATATAACCTTCCCTTATGACAAAGGCAACAAAAGCTCAAATGCCTTCTTTAATAAGAGCCAATGGATAAAGATATCATTTTTATGTGGGTCTATAAATTTTAAAATGTCAAGTTGTTGAAATAGTGAAGAAAAGGCATCCTGGGTAGATGGAAAGGAATAAAAAGTCCATATACTGACACGAAACTCCTTTGTTTAATTGAAATCAATACTTCAAAAAAAAAAAAAAATGTTTGGCTGTCAGCCCTGGGCCCTGGGCATTCTCTATTTCCTTAACAAATCAAGTAAGGTATTTCAGCTCTGCCCCTCGCCCCAGGCCCATACTTCTCTCTCTTACAGAAGTTCCCTCTTACTGATTTAAGGGCACAAGTTCATTCTCCTCTGGCTTTTGCCTTTCACACTGAAGTTTCTATCTCTGAAAGGAAAACCTATAAATCAGTTCTCGGTACAAATGAAAAGCCAGCAATGCCAAGGATGAGAGAAAGGTACCAATGATATGAGGGCACATTCATTCTTTTATTTATTTATTCACAAGCAACCACTCTGTGTCAGGCCTAGTTCTAGGCCTTGGAGACAGATGTAATGACAAATATTATTCAGTTTCTTGGCTCAAGGTGCTTAATATCTGGTCAGGGTGAATAAAATGAATTAAAGTTCAAGCACATGTGCTAATAAGAGCAGTATAAATAAAATGAGATGGTAGTCCCAAGAACAGTGTTCTGGGCTCCTTTGCACCAAAGTTTCACTGGCTCTAGGGCCTCTTATTTACCAAGTCAAAGCACCACCAAGAGGCAATTGGTAGGGAAGAAAGACAATTCTAACAGTGATAGCTTCTGCAATGCCCAGTACACTGAGCATGGGTTGTGGAGAGGTGAAGACAACAAGGTCTATTAACCCCACTTCTCACACTTGATTAGAGGGGAGGGGACTTCACTCCACTTGGCAGAGGGGAACTGAGGAGAGAGTAGCTTCCACGGGATATAGGCAGCAACCTCTGTCCAGGTTTCAATCACTTCTCATTATATACTTCTACAGTGATCATATTCTGCAAACCAAAAATATGAGACACGTGGTCTGTCAAGGCATAAGTTTTTTTTTTTTTTTTCAAATTCAAACTAGATATATTTATATAAACACTTTTAAAGGCCAAAGACTGAACCACATATGCTTGACAAACAGCCTTGATGAAGTAGGGAATGGTCCGTAAAGCTCACTGCATGTGCTGGTATAGAGAGTTACAAGTTTCACCAAGTTTCAGCATACCCAAGTTACATGGATGCTGATGCTACAAACAAACAAACAAACAAACAAACAAAAAACAAGTAGAAGGTTGTTTTTTGTTTTTTTGTTCTTTTGTTTTGCCAGTTGCTGACAAAAATTTAAATTCTCTTTCCTGAAGATTTTAAATAAAAGTCTACAGGAAGGGAACTCAACAATATGCTCTAAAAAAACTATACCAATGGCACTCTAGTTCCATTCCTTTCAAGAGAGAAAAGTTACACCTCATTCATCCCAAACTTAACAGGCATCAGAAACACATACATGAGCAAGTACACAAATAGGAAAGGCCAAGAAAATTCCCCAGTAGGTTCGGGTACTAAACTTCATGAAGGTGATGATAACAAGCAAGACATTTAGAGCTTCACAGGCCCCATGAACTCATATTTTGCATACAAGTATAAAAACTTTGCTTCTCTGGTTTAACAGCTCATAGCAGGTTAGAGAAAAGAATATAGAAAGATGGTAGAAAAACTACTTAAGTTAGGCATATTAACAGTGCTGGTACTATAAATATTTGTTCTGTGAATGAATGAATAAATGAATGACTAAACAAGTCACATCTAGTAGCCTTGCAATAGGCAATGTATTAAAAGCTGATCAAAAAACATCCAAGACCCATAATAAGAGAAACTATTTATAAATCATATATCTGATAAGGGATTAATAACATACATATATATATATATATATATATATATATATATATATATATGGACTTTGCATTTCTCTAAAGAAAATATAGAAATGGTCAACAAGCATATTAAAAGATGTTCAACATCACTAATTATTAAAGAAATGCAAACCAAAACCACAATGAGATATCCCATCTATTAGGATGGCTATCTAAAACAAAAACAGAAACTAAAAATAAGTGCTGGTAAGGATATGGTGAAACTCTACCTTTGTGCACTGTTGTTGGGAATTTGCACACCTATGTTCATAGCAGCATTATTTACAATAGCCAAGAGGTAGAAGCAACCCAGAGGACGATTGAAAATGATAAACAAGGCATGGTATTTATATACCATAGAATTATTACTCAGCCTCTAAAAGACTAACATGAAAAGATGCTCAACATCACTAATCATTATGGAAATAAAAATTAACACCACAGTAAGATATCATCTCATGCTCATTAGAATTGCCATTACCAAAGCAATCTACATATTCAATACAATCCCTATCAAAATAACACCAGCATTCTTCACAGAGCTAGAACAAATAATCCTATAATTTGTATGGAACTAGAAAAGACCCCAAATAGCCAAAGCAATCTTGAAAAAGAAAACCAAAGCTGGAGGCATCACAATCCCAGACTTCAAGCTATACTACAAAGCTACAGTCATCAAGACAGTATGGTACTGGCACAAGAACAGACACTCAGATCAATGGAACAGCATAGAGAACCTAGAAATGGACCCACAAACATATGGCCAGCTAATCTTTGACAAAGCAGGAAAGAATATCCAATGGAATAAAGACAGTCTCTTCAGCAAGTGGTGCTGGGAAAACTGGACAGTGACATGCAGAAGAATGAACCTGGACCACTTTCTTACACCATACACAAAAATAAACTGAAAATGGATGAAAGACCTAAATTTAAGACAGGAAGCCATCAAAATCCTCAAGAAGAAAGGAGGCAAAAATCTTTCTGACCTTGGCCACAGCAACTTCTTACTCAACACATCTCTGGAGGCAAGGGAAACAAAAGCAAAAATGAACTATTGGGACCTCATCAAAATAAAAAGCTTCTGCACAGCGAAGGAATCAGCAAAACTAAAAGGCAACTGACAGAATGGGAGAAGATATTTGCAAACGACATGTCAGATAAAGGGTTAGTATCCAAAATCTCTAAAGAACTTACCAAAGTCAACACCCAAGAAACAAATAACCCAGTGAAGAAATGGGCAAAAGACATGAATAGACACTTCTCCAAAGAAGACATCCAGATGGCCAACCGGCACATGAAAAAGTGCTACACATCACTCATCATCAGGGAAATACAAATCAAAACCACAATGAGATACCACCTCCCACCTGTCAGAATGGCTAACATTAACAACTCAGGCAACAACAGATGTTGGTGAGGATGTGGAGAAAGAGGATCTCTTTTGCACTACTGGTGGGAATGCAAACTAGTGCAGCCACTCTGGAAAACAGTATGGAGGTTCCTCAAAAAATTGAAAATAGAACTACCCTACGACCCAGCAATTGCACTATTAGGTATTTATCCAAGGGATATAGGTATGCTGTTTCGAAGGGACACATGCACCCCAATGTTTACAGCAGCACTATCAACAATAGCCAAAGTATGGAAAGAGCCCAAATGTCCATCAATGGATGAATGGATAAAGAAGATGTGGTATGTGTGCATACACACACACACACACACACACACACACACACACACACACACACTGGAGTATTACTCAGCAATCAAAAAGAATGAAATCTTGCCATTTGCAACTACGTGGATGGAACTAGAGGGTATTATGCTAAGTAAAATTAGTCAGAGAAAGACAAATATCTATGACTTCACTCATGTGAGGACGTTAAGACACAGAACAGATGAACACAAGGGAAGGGAAGCATAAAGAATATAAAAACAGGGAGGGGGACAAAACATAAGAAACTCTTAAATATGGAGAACAAACAGAGAGTTACTGGAGGGGTTGTGGGAGGGGGGATGGGCTAAGTGGGTAAGGGGCATTAAGGAATCTACTCCCCAAAATCATTATTGCACTATATGCTAACCTGGATGTAAATTAAAAAAAAAAAAATCCTACCATTTGTGACTACATAGGTGGACCCTGAGCGCATTAAGCTCAGTGAAATAAGACAGAGGAAGACAAATACTGTTTGTTCTCACTAATATGTGGAACCTTAAAAAAATAAAATTAAAAGAAAAAAAACACCAAACTCCTAGAAAGAGAAATCAGCCCTGTACTCACCAGAGGTAGAGGTTTGGGGGAGGAGGAAGGTGGTCAAAAGGTACAAACTTCCAGTTACAAGACAAATAAGTAATAGGGACATAATGAGATGACTGTAGCTAACACTGCTATGTGGTATATGGGAAAGTGGTTAAGTGAATAAATTCTAAAAGTCTCATCAAAAGGACAATTTTTTTTCTTCTTTCTTTTAACAAAAAGAAAAAAGAAAAAGTTGTATCTATGCGAGATGATGGATGTTAGTTAAGCCTATTGTAGTAATCATTTCACAATATATATAAATCAAACCATCATGCTGTATGACTTAAACTCGTACAGTGATGTATGTCAAGTATTTCTCAATGAAACTGGAAAAAAAGAGGGAAATTCTGACTTCCAAAATATGAAAAAAAAGTTAAGAGACAAGGAGGATGGATCAAGATATTTCAATATATGTCTAACAGGTGTTTGGAAGGAGAAAAAAAAAAGCACAGAGAGACAAAAGTAAGTAAAGAAATCTTAGGGGAAAAAAATCCCAGAGCTAAAAACACAAGTCTCAAATTGAAAAGGGCCCAAGTGCCAAGCAAGATGAATTAAATTATATTTGCTATACTGTGGTGAAATTTTAGAACATCAAAGTTAGTGAGGAGTAAAATAGTACAAGCTTGAAAAGAGAAATAACAGATTACCTACAACGGTACATATTGATATCAGATTTCTCATTGGCAACACTGGAGTGCTAGGAGAGAAAGGACCACACTCTTTGAGTATGGACAGGATGTTATTTTGAATTGGTTCCCATCAGACTAGCAAAAATATATACACATTTTTCAAACCTTCTAGCTTTTAGAGAATTTACCTCCACAGACCATCAATGAAATAATTCCCAGGTTAGTAAAAGAAATTAATCTGAGAAAGAGGAAATTACAACAAGCAGAGCAGAGGAAGGTAAAACCTTGGACAAGGGATACCACCTCTTTCAAGTAGGAAAGAAGGTCAGACCCCTGACACATAATGGTGGCCCCGTGGGTGGGAAGCCCAATTTTTCAAACCAATGTCTTTTCTCTTGGGAAACGCTCATCCCAGAATGCAACAGGAAGACCCACTGCGAAAGGGCAAGATATAGCTGCTCTGAGGGGCACCTCTGCCTGGGAAACTGGATACTGGGTTCTAGGAAGAGAGCTTAGAAGTAAGAGTCAGCAAACCACTGTCCCTCTCCTAGGTCTGTATTTGTTCTTTCTGGGTCTTGAGTTCCTTATTTGTCAAGTGGTGAAAAGTATGCTTACCCTTTCTTAAAACACTGATCCCTTGCCACTTCAAGCATATGTTTTGTAAACCAACACTCTCTCTCTCTAATGACAGGCCTTTAAAGATGAGTATTACATTTCATCTCTTGGCTATTCACTGGTAGCTCCAATGTCAACAAACATTTATTGAGTTCCTGATCTCTCCAACTTCTTTGCTCAGACCTAGAGAAGTACAGAGGACTGAAACAAGATCCAGTCCATGAAGGGCTCCTACAATGGTGGCTAGCAACCATTTCCTATTCCTCCAATTTCACTACAGTCTCAGTCTAGGTCTCCAATACTGTCTGGGATATGTCCAGCTGTTGGCTGGGGAAATCCCTAGTCTGCATTTTTAAGCCCCAGAAGCAAGTAGTTGCGTTATGTACTGTTTCTGTAAGGCCCACATCCCATGCTCTTTGGTGGATCACTCAGGGCACTGAGCATTCTGGGTGATTTGGCCTGTGGTCTCATAACCCCTCTATATATGATCAGAGACTGGGATGTGGTTCTGATTCTCAGTTTCAAAGCACAAATGGGATCAAATAGATCCAAGGGTTTGAAAGAACTCAGGCTTACAGGAGGGTGAGAGGTTACTACTAATCATGATCATCCCAGATACTTATCAAATACCGTGTCAGGGATTTTACACACTGTCACAACCACCTTCCAGGGAAGAATTACCACATGCACTTCACAAGGAGCAGGATGGGAATCAAGGAGGGGGGGTTATTTGCCCAAGGCTCCTGCTAGTAAATAACAGACAGGATTTGAAGTCACATCTATCTTACTTCAAATACCATGACCTTTCTATTGTGCCAAGCTGCCTCCTTCTATCCCTGACCAACCATGCTGTGGGTTGGAGATGGAGTTGTCTACGCTATATTTTCTCCTCTGACATACTCTCAGGCAGATGCAGACTTGTCTAAGATGAAAGCAGTAATTGGGAGAAGAGATGGAAGAGGCCTGCATCAGGCTTTCCCACTGATGACTTTCTAGTTCTTCTGTGCACAGAGTTGTTGACTCATCCTCTTCCAGACTAGGAAAAAACGTTTGCAAAAGGCTTCTGCTTGAGACAAAGAATGGAACCCTAGAGAACATTCAAATAGTACAGCATTGCTGGCCTGGAAAGCCTGAGGAGAGGGAAGGAGATGAGGGGCTAGGAGAAATAGCAGGGGCAGAGAAGTCTAGGGACCTCATAGAACCCTTTGGAGACAGATGACTTGAGGCACTGAATAGGAATTATGAGTCAGTCAGAACTTCTCTGGAGGACGACAAGAACTGTGTCCAGTAACCTGAACAGGAACCTGCTCCATAACGCTTATTTGGTCCCTTGCTGGTCCTCATTTACTAAGCACTAATTCTGGTATGGAATTGGGGATGCAAGGTAAATGAAAACCAGTCACTGTCTGTGGGCCACCAGGTCATTTCCATCTTTCCCTCCTTTCCAGGTAAAATTGCCCTGACTATTATCACCCCTTACAAGAACAGAGCATGCATACACCTTCCATATTACACACCCACACACAAATTCTGGGTCAACTGCAAATATAAAATTAATTCCAGCTAAAGCCCCATTTCTACAATATGACAGAGAATAAGCAAAATACCCAATCTTCTGAATGGAAACACAGATATTTCAAAAACACTAAGCAGCCATTTACCTAAACTGTCCACCCAAGCACAGAGTAGCCTCCCAAGACACAAGGTTATCAGGACATTCCATAGCAGAGCAAAGGTGATCTGAACTCTGGCTATCCTGAGCCTTTGGAAAGAAACTGAGTCCTAAGATGGTACTCTAAATTCACTTAGTAGAACCCTAAAAAGTAGAGGTAATGGGCAAGCAAAGAGGGAGCCTCCTCTAGTGAGGGACAAGAAACCCACTGACTCTGAGCTGAAGGACAGAGAAGACCTGCTTACCACCTTATTTCCACTCTAGAGTCAAGTTCATTACCTCTAGAATAAGCTAATCATCCTGCAGAAGATATTAGTACAAATTCCAATGATCCAAAACCCATTGTGCTATGCTAGATGATGACAGAAAATCTTTTGCCAAAGGCATAGAAGTTTCTATGGAGAGCCCAGAAAGGGAACCTCTCTTTCCCTTGGAACCTTCTGCATTTCCCGTTATCAGTCATGCCACACTCCTTGCTCCTGGAATTGAACCAGATCTTGACATATCCAGGGAGGAGGTATAAGACAATGTCTGTACTCTAAATTAATATGTAAATAACAAGGATTCTGTTACCTTTCCAACACCCCCCTCCTCTTAGTCACTCCTAATGGAAGACTTTTCAACATTTTGGGAAAAGAACACTGGACTAAAGTAGTCAGGGGATCTGGCTTCTAATTTTGTCTCTACCACTCTTTTAACCAGTAACCTGGGCACATCCTTTACCTTTTTACATCAAGAGTTTGTCATCTGTGATTTTATGATGATAATGTGAGCCTCTCAGGGTTCCTACGTAGCTCAAATAAGACTATTATATGAAAGTGCTTTAAAAACTATTAATCACAATATAGTGGTATTTTGAATGATTTTGTTTGATAAAACCATGCAGTAAATACTGTTGATACTTGAAATAAAAAAGGAAAGATGCACAAAACAAGAAATAATATTTCCAGTAACACTGAGAGTCAGATATCTATCTGTGAAACAGTTATCTCTACTCATGCTAATACATGGGCAGGCAGTTAAACTTTTTGGGTTTTCCTTTTACATTTTAGAGGTAAATGTAAAAAAAATAGCTAAACATCTTTCTGAAAATGGAGAAAAGAACAGCCCATTTTTCCCTTCCCGAGCAGTCTGAGGAAACCACAGTAATAAGAGCTGGATGCCTCACATTGACTCCAGCTAAAGAGTGTGAATACCTCATTTCAAAGTTCAGAAGGGAAATCATAAGCTGTATCAAGCATCGTGTTTTGTGTCAACCTGCATCATGAACCTCTCCAAACTTCTCCAGGAACAGTATGAGTTTCAGGGTTGCTAGCTCCCAATTTATGCCCTTCGAATAGCTATTTATCATAACCCAATTCCCTCATGCCGCCCACAGTTGCCCAAGAAAAGGGTGCATTTTTAAAGTTATGTCCCTCAGTAATTTATGAACCTGGCAGAATGACGTCAAAGCCATTTGAATTCCCAGAAGAAATACACACTACAAATGACGTGAATTGAAATTGATCCAAGGGGTTATTAAAATGGATGTGTGCTGCCGCTTGTCTCATAGGTAATAAACGATGCTGTTCAAGCAAGCGGTAATGCAAAATATTAGAAGGATCTCAGATAGTAACTTGAGATCATTCTTCTTGGAAGGCACTCATTTTGAGAGGCAAGTGATAGTTATTGTCTAGAGGCAGTAATAAGAAAGCATGGTATTGCCTGGATTACATCTATCGTATGGTTGATTGCCATCCTCAGGACATGCACAAATGTGAAGAGTAAACACAATCTGTATTGTCCTCATTTAAATTTCAGCCAGTAGAGCTGATCTCACATGTGATAACAAAAGATTTCTTCAACTGCCTAGGAAATTTTTTTCTGCTGATAAGTCTCACAATCTTGTTCTTGTCGCTAAGATGGTTTTTTAAAACAACCATTCACAGTTATTGTTATTGTTCTTATTGATATACAAAAACTGCACATTTTTAATGTATATAATTTGGTGAGTTAGGACATGTGCATCAACCCATGAAACCATTATCTCAATAAAGCTGTTACAAAAAATAAAAAATAAAATAAAAGCACATGTATTTTTTTAAGTACTATGTGGGCTATTACAGGAGCAAGACGTTAATAATGCTAAAAAAAAAAAAAAAAATACAATTGGCCATGACTGGTGGAGAATATATAGCTGTAGCCACTGAGACGGGCCAAGACCAGGCCCCCCATATAAAGGAAATTTCTCATGCCCGAAAGCATGAAAAATCCCTATGTTATGTGTGCCCCTTGGTTAGGCTATTTTAAAAAAGACCCTGTCCTTCAGCAGTTTGGAAAGGTTTGAGCTTTGGGGTACAGGATCCATGTGGAAGAGCTCTAAATGCAGAACAAATGTTGCCGATTAGTTCCATGTAAGGTAACAGTTAAGAGCCATATGTCTATGATCTAGCTCCCGACGTCAAAAGGAAATCTAAAGTCTAGCCTGGAGCGGCTCAGAACACATATTTGACCTCTGCCCTGCAGAATTTGCTCACTAAACATCTAGAGGTCAGAAAGGCTATGGGAGCCACTTCAGGGAATTGGTTCCAAAGGAAGTCTTGTTCAACAAAAAGCTATATTGATTTTTCAGCCATATTGTATTGTTTTAAGTAACAGATAAGTACTGATTTGTGTTACCCAGAGTAATACACATGGGGATATGAGGCTCCTCATTTTCTGCCAACCTAAAATTGGTACTCACATCTTGAGGTGAAAGCAAGTCCACCAATAATAGTACATAAACATCAAGGACCAGGAATATAAGCCCCTAAATAAATAATTCTTCTAACATACTTCATTCATTCTCTCCAGAATTTCTGTATACACAGGTGATCTTCTTTCCAAAGGCATATGCATGAGGGCTTTCTCTCAAGGAAAGATAAACTGTACATTTCTTTAGAATAGGATCACACTTGGGGCATGAGGATGGCTCAGTGGGTAAAGTGTCCGACTCTTGATTTCGGCTCAGGTCATGATCTCACAGTTGACAACTCTGAGCCCCACGTTGGCCTCTGTACTGACAGTGCGGAGCCTGCTTAGGATTCTCCGTCTCTGTCTCTCTGCCCTCCCCTGCTCATGCTCTATCTCTCTCAGTCTCAAAAGCAAATAAATAAACATTTTTAAAAAAGAAAAGAAAAGAATAGGATCACACTTTCAAATATTGGGATCAAAACTGATTAGAAGACTTTGTTGACTCCCTACCAGTGAAAAACAGTACATTCAGAAAAACTATAGTGGAATCTCTAAAATACTATTTCTTAAAGATACGGATAGCTAGATAAAAAACAAAGAATCTCACCAAGAAACATCAAGTAGGACAAAATTCATATCTGTTAAGTCTCTTCTAGTCTTCACCAGTGACCCCAACCACAATATCCTGTGGTCAAGCAGAAGTCTCTGGCAGAAGCTGCCCACATTGCCTGCCAGCCCCTCCCCCCACAGCTCACTGTTTCCTGTCCCAATGGCTTCCACTCAATTCCTTACTTTGTATTTAAACAAACTCCTTGCTTTGTTTGTATTTAAATGTCACTTAGGTGAAACCATGCTTTTCAAATCACCAGAACAAGACCCATTAAAAGGCATCCTTTTCCACTTTCAAGGTTTTTTAAAACTTCCTCATCTTACTCTGCCCTTGCCAGTTTTCTCTTGCCATCACTGTTAGGCTCAAGCATTCACCTATATTAAGGTCAACAAGTATGTGGCACATGATTAACAACATGGCTAGGAGTTGGCAGAGTAACTCTCCCTCCCAAAGATGTCCACTTGCTAATCCCCAAAATCCTTGAATATAACAAAGAGAATTTGCAAAGACATTAAGATTAGGAACTTCAGAATGGAGTAGCCTGGATTTTCCAGGTGGATCAAATCTATTCAAAGGAGTGTTTGGAAGCTGAGAACCCTTCCCTGTTGCACTCAGAAGATGAGGTGGCAGACAAGGCAGGAGAAATCTGAAGCATGAGAGGGATTCAGCCCACCACTGCTGGCTCTGAGGACAGAGAAAGGGGATGGCAAACTAAGGAACATGGGCAGCTTCTAGAAGCTGAGAATCACCACCCCTGGCCAGCAGCCAGCAAGAAAATGACTGTGTTGTTTTAAGCCGTTAAATCTGTGGTAATTTAACAATACAAAATTAATACAGTGGCATTTGTTTATAACAGCTGTAATAAATTGCTTTTCTTTAATATTTACTACAGGCTTTTGCCTGGCTCTTTGTGAATTGTTTTCATAAACACTAGAATTTGACTAGCTTATTATTTTACCATTTTATTGCTTTTCATGTTTCACTATTATTTGATATTTTTAAATTAAGATTTATAATGTCTTCTATAACTGGATTTAGAAATCTATCTTATCAACTGATCAGGAGAAGAACTTCTAAAATTATAGTCCTACAGCCCCGAATTATTTAAATAGGTACATTCTTCAGCTGTATAAGTATAATGCTAAGTTCTAGGAAGGCCAAAAAGATTTGGTTGCTTAAATAAGGAAGAATCAAATTTCAGGAAATGGAAGTTTAAAATTCTTTCAAGTAGGATAGCCCTAGGGGCCATATCAGCAATGTCTAGAGAGACTTGGTGCTAAGGAAATATGATAAAGAGTTTCATTCAGTCGCTAAATCTGTGTCAACAACATACATTCACACTCACTCTCACAAATGGAATTTGCTTCAAAATAAAATCTCTCAAATTGGATGACTAATCTTACCATTTTCCAAGGCCCAGATTATCCATAAATAATAATGTAATTTTTCTTGAAACATTCTTTGTTTATCAAAGTTTTGCTACTTTGATTTCTCTTTTGAACCAGTTGTAATATCTTACTAGTTCTCTCATTAACAAATGAGTTAAACAATATATTTGACATGTGTATTAGTTAGGGCTCCAGAGAAACAGAACCAATAGTGGATGGATGGGTAGATAGATAGATGGATAGACAGATGATAGAATATATTTGTTTTTTAAAATTTTGATTTGGTATATATCTCTATATATACTATATGTATGATAGGGGCGCCTGGGTGTCTCAGTCGGTTAAGCGGCCGACTTCAGCTCAGGTCATGATCTCGCGGTCCGTGAGTTCAAGCCCCGCGTCGGGCTCTGGGCTGACAGCTCAGAGCCTGGAGCCTGTTTCAGATTCTGTGTCTCCCTCTCTCTGACCCTCCCCCATTCATGCTCTGTCTCTCTCTGTATCAAAAATAAAAAAAAATAAATAAACATTAAAAAAAAAAAAAAACCTTCCAATGAGGTATACTATATGTATGATAGAATATCATATATATGAAGAACACTTGTAAATATTTTATATATACATATAATAAATCTATGTCTATATAGAGATAGAAATAGAGAGAGGTGGACATAGAGATAGAGGTGGGGATAGAGAAAAGAAGAGAGATTGAGATAGAGATAGTAGATAAAGATGGACATAGAGAGGCACTGGCTCATGTGACTGTGGACTCTAACAAGTCCAAAATCTGCAGGGTGGGCCAGCAGGTGGAAGACCCAGGGAAGAGTTAATGCTGTAGCTAAAGGTCAAAGGCAATCTGCTGGCAGAACTCCCTATTCCTCCAAAGAAGTCAGTCTTTTTTCTATTAAGGTCTTCAACTGATCGGATCAACCCAATGGATGAAACCTACCCATTGTATGAAGAGTAATATGCTGCCCTCAAAGTCTACTGATTTAAATGTTAATCTCATCTAAAAAAATACTTTAAAGGAAACATCTAGAATAATGTTTGATCAAATATCTGGGTCCTGTGATTTAACCAAGTTGACATATAAATTTAACCATCACAACATGGGTCAACATTATATTTGAATGAAAGCCAAGATTTACCTCTGTAAAAAAAAATAATGATAACCTTTAACAACTGGCAGGCCTTTGAGGCCAAGTTATGCTGGGTCTCTTTCACTTCCAAAAGCATCACTGCACCCCTCCAAAGTCAGCCAGGTCTTCATAGTACCCATTACCATGGGGAAGCCCCCAATCATTCACCGCTGCAAAGCAAAGAACTCCAAGTATCATTTTAGTGAGCCGTGTCAGTGATCTTCATATATGTAGGGTCACCTATGATAAATATTCTCATAGTACCTGTACTGAAATAGCTTTTAAAAATTAAGTCAGCATTCACTCAAAATACTGATTGAACATTTACTGTAATCATGTCATTGTGGAAGATATAAAGAAGCAAATACCTCAAGGAGCTTAAAATACAGTTGAGACAATATACAACACATCTGTTCAACATACATTCTTAAGAAGAGGTCAAGTTCAGACACTAGGTATGTTCACCTGAGAAGGTCCACTCTAGCTATGCTACTATTCTAAAGAAAATACAATAAGATGCACAGATGATGGTGTTAAAATGTGACGGACAATGTTATCTCTATTTTCAGGATTGGGTTAAAGATTGAGAGGCTAAACCCAACACTAACTAGATCAGCCATGAGGTCCTGCCTGTCCACTTGTACAGCACCTAAAACATTACCAGTCCTCATCCACAACTTCTCTCTGGGACTTTTTAACAACCCAGCTCACCAGAAAATAATCTGTCATCTTTTCAAACACCCACATAAGGATACATTCCAATTTCTCTAGAGATATCAGTGTCAGTAACTCATTTGAGAGGTCCTCCCTTATCAATACAGTTACGTGTACTTTGGACCTGACTAATAGGAACACTCTTATTCAGTAAACATAGATATCTTAGCTGATTGGCAACCAGGAAAAGGTGTTGTAAATGATAAACTATACACAGGTATAGTTCAGTTTCCTTTTAATACAGTATTTTAGGTATTGGCTGAAGAAAATATCTAAAGTTTAAAAACAGTTAATTATTTAAAGTGATGGTTGAATTCTATTTTATTAATATCATTTGGAAATGATTCATTCCTTTACATTCACTTAGCTCCATAAAAGGTGTGAATCAATCACCACTCTTGTCATTTTAAGCACAAAACAAAATAAAGTGGTATTCAAAATTACCAGTTCTTGACATCTTCTCTAGACCTTTTCTTGCTCCCAACTTTCCTTCCTTACTTGTCCCTGTCCTTGATGTTTCAGTATTACTTATCCTTTTTTGGAGAAGGAGGATAGTTGTCTGGTGGGGATGGGAGGGGTAGTTTTTGTTTTTGCGTTTTGAGGGGTTTTGTTTCTGTTGCGTGTGTGTGTGTGTGTGTGTGTGTGTGTGTGTGTGTGTGTGTTTTAATTATCATCCTAACACCTAGTACTCTTTCTTGGTCACCTGGATGAGGAAGATGTTTTTTAAAACCTATACACTGCAATTTGATAGCAATCACAAATCTGGCTACCAAGATCCAAGACAAGCTCCAAACTGGGGCGCAGCAAAGAAGGAGCCCCACACAGTCAATACATTCAAATTTGTACTGTTTGCTGGAAAGCCCCTAATTTTACAAATAGTCCTAACTTTATGTAACAAACTGGCTTACCACTCAGGAGCATATTAGAAATTGCAAATATTAAGGGGTGGGCAAGGGCAACAGGCTGACATGCTGTTTCCAGAGGAGGCTGTACTGGAAACAAGAAAACCTACAATGAGCAAACAAATTGCTCAAACAGTAAAGTCTGGGATCTTTTAAACTGATGAACTATATATATTCAATAACCCGACACAATTTGGTCTAAAAAAGCACATTACTACCATTTGCCCTCAATTTTTAGATATATGTTTTCACTTTTTAATGTTTCAGAAATTGAAATCAATATTAGAAGTGATGTGTGCCTTTAAAATAGTAGTGTTTCTTTCCTTTAGTGAAACTCAGTAATCCTACAATGTAGAATTTAAAAAATGAGGTGATGAATATGCATTAAAAAGTTGAATTGGGTTCACTGTCCTCTGGATTGAGAGTTTTCAACATTTTATAGAGATTTTCATCCCAAATCTGGCATTTTTATCTCTTAATTTGACTTAAAGGGGTAATCTAGAAAATTAAGTTATGTAGAATACTACATTCCCCATAGATGCCTGATAAATAAATGATATAACCTAAGCATATGGAGCTCCCCAAAAATGCAGCCAAGGGCTATCACAAACCATTGCTAGTTTACTTTCTTAGTAAGTTTTGTTTTTTCCTGATTAATGCTGTTTGACTTTTCTGCCTTTTTAAAGACCTACCCCAGGGGTGCCTGGCTCAGTAAGTCAGAAGAGCATGCAACTCTCAATCTCAGGGTTGTGAGTTTGAGCCCCATGTTGGGTACAGAGATTACCTAAATAAATAAAACTTTTAAAAAGTAAATAAAGACCCACTTGAGCAAAGTTTAGAGGCTTCATATGATTCAAAGTATAGTTTGTCAGCTTCCACATTAAAAAAATGTATATATCTTTTCATTCTCACTCAATAAAGAAAAGCTATATGCTTGAGCAGACAGTGTTTCTTGGCTATTTGTCTTGCTTTATTTGGGTAACAGTTAACTAACCTAATCCTCAAGCTATCCCTCAACACACTAAAAAACTAAACTGCCCTTTGAATATTTATAAATCTTTCTATCTGACTGGCACTGTGATAAATCAATGTTGCACACAAAGGTAAAGGAAATGCAAATTCTGCTCCCAAGGGGCTCAAGACGGTGTTGACATAAAAACTGAGGTCTTATTAAGAGCTGACCATTAATCAATATATTTCATGTGCAATATACTCCCATAGCCCATCCCAATTTTGACAAACCAAAAGACACTTCTATAGGTCACCCCGGTTTCAATAAACTCAAGTACACTCTCAAAGCTCACTCCAATTTCCACAGCTTAAAAATATGCAGAGTAGCAGAGAACTAATAAATAGCTATTGTCATAACTGCTAACTGCATATCAGAAAAGGACTCACTTTGGCAGAGATTTTCAGTGCGCCTAAGTGTAATTTAAGCAATCACACCCACATGTGTGTGTTCTTGCTATCATTCCACTCTCTTTCTCTCTTACTCCTGAAAAGTATATTTGAAGGAAAGTAAGAGTTATAGGAATAGCCTTGAGTCCACTCATTAAGTGAATCATTCAAAAAAATTTATGGTTTTATTATTAGTAACAAATTACTTGTGACACCTCACAAGATCCATCCACAGTAGGCACTGCCAGAGAATCCAACCTAGTATAATTCTACATATGAAATCAGAATGATAAAATTTAAACTTGAAAAAGAGTTAGAGAAGTTAAAATTTTCACCAAGGTACAGGGTACCCTGACTGCATGGTAATCTCCACGAGTGTAGCTATTGTTCCTACAAAAATTAGATGCATCTGACCCAGAAATTATCCACGAATACATGAAAAGAAGAGTAGATCCCAAACCTATCAAACCATGTGTGCCAGTTCAGCCACTGGCCCTTCTTTCAGCCTTTCAGGGAAGCTGTCTTCCCTTCCCCAAGTTTCCTGTATTTCTCACTACTATTTGCCATGCAGGTACTGGTAGCCAATAGGTCTGAGCAAAGAAGAAATGGTGAAACCAACAGTTACTTCAGTTGCTACCGTACAATTCTCAGGTTTTCTTCCCAACTGTGGGCATCACTCAGCAGGCTGAGATTGGCCCCTCATAACTAACCACAAT
This sequence comes from Panthera leo, assembly GCF_018350215.1. NCBI lineage: Eukaryota > Metazoa > Chordata > Mammalia > Carnivora > Felidae > Panthera > Panthera leo. The sequence goes on from NC_056680.1 coordinate 121,892,574, forward strand.
TTGGCAGGGCCTTCCTTTATCCAACACTCCCTCATGGGTCTTCTCTGTGGTGAATAGTTTTTGTTTTACTTGAACCAACACCTGATCCCAAGGCAGCTAAGCCTAAACCCTGTGTGCGGGAGAGCTGGACTGTCCCCAGCCACTGGACACAGAATCGTGGCCTCTCTGTCTCTGTGCCTTCCATGGAAAGGCTGATACACCTTTCAGAGGTTTCACCTCTTACTCTCCCTTTATTCTCCCACAAGAGATACCAATTTACAATTCTCCTTGCCTCACCACTGCTATGAAATACATAAACAATTTGGTATATTAAAATTAAAATAACACACTTTCCTAATTTCAAGCTACACTATAAAGCTATAGAAATCAAAACAGTTTGGTACTGTCATAAAAACAGACAAATTGATCAATGGAACAGAATGGAGAGCCCAGAAATAAACCTAAGTATATACAGTAAATTAATATTTAACAAGGGAGCCAAGAATACTCAATGGAGAAAAGATAGTCTCCTCAATAAACAGTGATGAGAGAACTGGACATTCATATGCAAAAGAATGAAACTAGATCCCTATCTTACACCACTCACTAATGTGAACTCAAAATGCATTAAAGATCTGAAATAAAAAACTCCTAGAAGAAAACAGGAAGAAAGCTCCTTGACACAGGTCTTGGCAATGATTTTTGGATAGGACACCCAAAGCACAAGCAACAGCATTGAAAATAAACAAGTGTAAAAACATCAAACCAAAAAGCTTCTACACAGAAAAAAAAAATCCGCAAAGTGAAATAACAACATACGGAATGAAAAAAAAAACTCTTGCAAACCATATATCTGATAAGGGGCTAATATCCAAAATATATAAAGAATTCATACAGCAGCTCAATAACAAAAAAATCCAATTAGAAAATAGGCAAAAGAGGGATGCCTGGGTGGCTCAGTCAGTGGGGCGTCTGACTTCAGCTCATGTCATGATCTCACAGTTCGTGGGTTCGGGCCCTGCGTTGGGCTTTACACTGACAGCTCAGAGCCTGGAGCCTGCTGTGGATTCTGTGTCTCCGTCTCTCTCTGCCACTGCCCCACTCATGCTCTGTCACTCTCTCTCAAATATAAGTAAACATTAAAAAAAATTTAATAAAAAAGATAAAACGGGCAAAAGACTTGAACATTTTTTCAAAAATGATTTATGAATGGCCAACAGGTACCTGAAAAGATGTTAACATCACTAGTAATTAGGGAAATGCATATCAAAACCACAAAAAGATATCACCTCACACCTCTTAAAATGACTGTCATCAAAAAGACAAGTCATATAACAAATGCTGGCAGAGTTATGGAGAAGAGAAAACACTTCTGCACTGTTGATGGGAACTTAAACTGGTGTAGCCAATATGGAATACAGTATGGAGGGTCCTCCGACAATTAAATATAGAACTACCATGAGATCCAGCAATTCCACTTCTAGGAATATAGCCAAAGGAAACAAAAACACTAACTCAAAAAGGTACTTGTACCCCCATATTCATAGCAGCATTATTTACAATAGCAATGACATAGCAGTGATCTAAGTGTCCATCAATGGATAAATGGATAAAGAAGTTGTGGTACACATATATAATGCAATATTATTCATCCATGAAAAAAGGAAACCTGCCATTTGCAACCACACGGATGGAACTTGAGGGAATTATGCTAAGTGAAATAAGTCAGAGGAAGACAAATACTGTATGATCTCACTTATGCATGGAACTCAACAAAACCAAACAGAACAAAACAAAACAAAACAATACAACCCAACTCCTAGAGAAAGGATTTATGGTTATCCAAAGCAGGGTGTAGGAGGAAGAGGAACTGGAGGAAGGTGATCAAAACACACAAACTTCAGATATAAGATAAATAAGTACTATAGATATAATGTACACCGTGAAAACTACAGTAAAACTGCTGTGTGATATATAAGAAAGTCGTTAAGAGAATAAATCAGAAGAGTTCTCATCACAAGTAAAAAAGAGGTTTTTTTCTTTTGCTTTCATTGTATCTATATGAGACGATGGATGCTAACTAAACTTATTGAGGTAATAATTTCACAAACTATGTAAGTCAAACCATTATGTTGTATACATTAAACTTATACAGTGATGCATATCAGTTATATCTCAATAAAATAATAAGAACTAGTCAGTGAGTGCTTACTGTGTACTAGGCGCTTTGCTAATTGTTTCCCTTATATTGTTTTATAAATCTCAACAAATCCATATATTTACAGAAGGGAGTCCATGTATTTACAGAAGGGAGAAGTGAGACTCAGAGAAGTTAAGCAACTCCCACGGGATCACACAATTAGTAAATGGCAGGGTTAATATTCTAATCTATCTCCAACACTCAGGTTTTATCTACTATCTTTTCCTCCTTACTCAAGCGTAAATTCCCTACCCAACTTAGGTATAAGAAAGCACCTCTATGAGGGAGCTATTTCGTTTTCACAGAAGGTTATCATACAGGGAGGCAGAGAGGTGTCATGGAAAAAGTACTACTTTTAGTCCTGGATCTCACACACTGTGAATCTCTGGCAGGGCTATGCCTCTCTGGGCTTCCAGTTCCACACCAGGAAAATGGACCTGGTAATGCCTGCTCCTCAGACTGAGGAGCTGAACAATTAAACAGGAGAGGCTGTATGTGAATGAGTTTTGACAAAAATTAAACAGGCACTACAACTGGTATTATTAAAATATTTACATGCATCTACCTAGAAATGTGGATGAGTCACAAGTACTCAGTTTTGGAGATTATGTTCATTATTGTTAATATTTCCAATAGTGTGCCCTACATGCTTTTCTATATGGTAGATATTCAAAAACTATCATGTTGTTGGAATGATAATAAATATGTGTATCAACCATCACAGCCAGAAAGCTGGTATTAACTGGCAGCCATTTAAAATAAGAAATTAAATTTATTTCAAAATTAACTAAATGTTTGCTAATTCTATCTCTGACCAATCTGCCTGAATCTGTTTGGGCCAACAAGAACACAAGTTTGCAGGTATGCTGATTTAATTAGTAGCCACGGCAGGTTCCATCCATAACTCAGCATAATGGACTCCACCATTTAACATCTTATTTCCATACTCCATTCTAAAGGCAGAGGGGAAACCTTGAGAGAGAAGAGAGAGGTTTTGATGCTTTAGTCCTCAAGTAAATGCAAAACAATTTGTCCCCCTGTGTATGTTTGATATGGACAGATCCTCAGCAAAATTACTGAAAGTATAGGAGTCAAAACTAGAAACCCAAAACATAGGCTCCCTACAAGAACACCTTCACTAAGGAGACTTAACTGGCTGGATTTCTTTTCTTTCTTCTTCTTTTTTTTTTTTTAAGCTTATTTATTTATTTTGAGAGAGAGAGAGAGAGGGAGAGAGGGAGGGGGGATAGAGAGAGAGAAAGAGAGAGAGAGAGAGAGAGAGAGAGAATCCCAAGTAGGCTTTTCATTGTAGTTCAGAGCCCAACACAGGGCTCAATCCCACAAATCATGACATAATGACCTGAGCTGAAATCAAGAGTCAGACATTTTCTTTTTTTTTTTTTTAATTCTTTTAAGTTTTTTTTTTTAATGTTTATTTATTTTTGAGACAGAGCATGAATGGGGGAGGGTCAGAGACAGAAGGAGACACAGAATCTGAAACAGGCTCCAGACTCTGAGCTGTCAGCACAGAGCCCGACGCAGGGCTCGAACTCACGGACCGCGAGATGATGACCTGAGCCGAAGTCGGACGCCCAACCGACTGAGACACCCAGGCGCCCCCAAGAGTCAGACATTTAATGGACTAAGCCACCCCGGTGCCTCTGGATTTCTTTTCTAAGCTCAGATTTTGTTTTTGTTTCAAACCAGTGTCTCCAGAGAAAATATTGATTTATCCTATCAGGTACTTTGACATCTGAGTTCCATGCTAAGACAATGTATTTGACACATCAGAATAGCAGTAGAAACTATTTCAGATGACACCACTGAAAAGACTCTTCGCACTTTTTGAGGGCTACAACTCAGAAACCATTTCATGGTATCTTGCATGAAAAAGAAAGGAAAAAATAACTCAATAAATACTGTTCTTATGAGTTTGTAAAATATTAAGCAAAAAAAAAAAATACACACACACACAGCAACAACAAAATAGGAGAATTAAAACTACAGAAATAGGGTATCTTAGTACCTTGGTGCACAATATTTTTATGGTAACATTTTAAACTGTGATGATTTGAAACTTTACCATTTGAAGTTAAGCACCTTTTCTTGTTCTTTTCCCAAATATATTCTCCACTTCTATCCTCTGTGATACATAAGCAAAACTCATTAATGTGAGGCCTAGAGGACTAAAGAAGGTCCTATTTGTGTAGCCAGTGACTGAAGATCTCCCAAAGACTCATGCTCCCTCATCCAGGTATAGGGTTGTTTCTAGGAAGAGTTGCACCATCAGGGGCTACCTGTCCCAATCTCCTCACCCCTCACTGAGGTAAGGCCATGGGACTAGTTCTTGAGTGGGAGGCATGTGTGTCACTTGAGGACCAAGAATCTTAAGGAGCAATTATCCCTTCTTCACTCTTTTTCTCCATTCTCTGACTGAATGGAAAGGTTTCAGAGGCTGTGCCACAAAACAGAAAGAGTATGGGTACCCAAGTCACCACTTGGCAGGTTGGCTACCCACGTGACTAGGAACATGTAAAGAAGTAATTTCAGTAATGCTAAGTCACTGAGAGTTTGGTGCTTGTTACAGCAGCTAGCATTACCCTAACTAGTCCAATTTGCTGCTTCAGTTTTCTATTATACAGTTTTTCTCGTAATAGGTCTATTCCTTTCTAACTAAAAATTTGATTCTCTGAACTATTCCTGGCTTTTGGGTACTATAAAGAATCTGTCTCTCTGATTTACTGAAATAGTTACCTAGACTTTTCTCCATTTATCTGTAGCCGCTTGGCTTATCATATTGAAATACTACTATTTGATGGAAGTGATTATAACAGAACAGAGTTGTAGTGTGGGGCATAGATGCAAGTTTGAATGTTGATTATGGGTAACCCTGGACACATTCTTTATTTTCACCAAGCCTCAGTTTCTTCCTTTATAAAAGGACAATAACACATTTTACCTCTGATTTGACATTTCATTCTCTCATCTCAAAATGTAAAGAGATAAATTTTCATTCAGTCTCAAACAGCTTCACACATATCTTTCTGCCCATTTTAAATCACTGCCCCAATAGGCTTGGCAATAGTTCTGGTACTAAGGAATCTTATTTTATGTAACAGATAAGAAGCACATCTGGAAGCAGCCACAATGTGAAATGATACAGGACAGTCTATCTGGACAATCCTCCCTGCCCCCAATTTGAATTATGTTACACATAATTTTATGTGGCTGTTCATTTGTCACATATGATTTATCAAACAGAATCCACTCTGTCCATTTCATTAAATCATTCTCACTGCAACAGAACACCCATGGATACCACTGTGCCTTCCTCCTCCTTATTCTGGCATTAAGGAAATAGGACTAAAGTTTTACTCTCACTGGTAAAGCTATTCACCCTCAAATCAAAACAAATGCTAAAACATCAGTTAAATATTAGCTAGTTTAACAACAAAGTCAAGACGTTTGGCCTTCAGGAGGCAATTTCCATAGAGTACATTCAACGATTAATTTTCTTGTGCCCCAAATCAGGCAGGACAGTATGAAGTATACTAGGTAATTGCCTGAAAATTGAAAAACTCCCCACCCCCGATATGTAACTGCAGTAGTCTAGACTGGACTTTTAACCTATGGAAGTACATACTGGGGTACTCTGAGAATGTTATCAGGTCCAGATAGCACCCTGTCCAACTGTCTTATTTCAAAAGTAAGGAAACTCAGGCCCCAGGAGATTCAGTGAATTGACCACGGTCAGTGAAGGAATATGTTAATTTGCCATGGGACGCCCAGGAGATGTCTGCTTGCCTGCCTCCGTGTCACACGGATGTCAGAGGCTCACTGCAGAATCCCCTTCTGTGTGCACTGCCTTCCTCTGGAGACAATACAGTCTAAGCCAAGAGCTTTAGGGACACACACACACACACACACACAGCCTGATATGAACTAAGTAACCTTGACCCAGTCACTTAACCTCTCTGAAGTTCAATTTCTTCTCTAGTAACATGGAATTAAAAACAGCGCCCACATCAAGGGTGGTGATGGAGAACCACAGAGCCTTCAGTCCTGACACTGAATGTGGCCTCAACTTTTTTTTTTTTTTTTTTTTTTTGGACTGGATATGATCACTATTAAGAGGATTCCGGTGTAAAAACAAACAAACAAACACAAAAAACATGCTGCAGCTCAGATAAATGTAAGTGCCCATGTGCAAATAAGCAGAAGAGAGAAAGGAAGGAGAAAACTCTTCTTCCTACTTCTAGATATGAATTTGATTGCTTAAAGAACCGTTCCCAAGTGAATGAGTTTGATATTGCCTGTCTTTGCTTGTTTTGCCACATCAACAGTGAAGATGATCAATTTGATTTCAAGGGCAAGTCATAAAAGATGAAAGATTTTTACACTTTCTAATATTTATACTTTTAATATTTTCACACATAAAACAGAGAATTTAATGTATGCTCAGAATGTACCCATTAACAGATTTACAAATAAAATAAACTTCCACAGGTGTACAGGAACTCTCTTGTCCAGGAGAATGGGCTATCTAAATCTCTCAGTAGGTTGAAACAAGTGAAGTGGAAATTTGTTGACTGGGGTTTGAATTGAAGTGATTTGTAATTAATAAGTTTTTCTCGCTCTTAACACAGAGTCACCTGATAAATCACCTCAGCTCACCCTTTGGGTTCCCTGTTCTGAAATTTATTTCTGTGTAACCTACCATCACCCACAACCACCAAGGAACAACAAAATTCAGAATGCGTTAGTCAAGCAAAAATTCAAATTAAAATCTAACTCACTTTGTTTTGTAACAAAGACTCAACAACCAAACCAAAATTTCTAACTTTTATCACAACTATAAGAGTCTTTCAAAAATACACAGACACACACACACACACACACACACACACACACACACACACACAAACGAACAGCAATAAGTCAAAATCATGGGAAGATTAACAATGAAACCAATTTATGTTTGCACAGGTCTCTGCTTCCCCTCTATAAACTGGCATGTCCAACTATTAGAAGATATTTTTCTCCTGGAGTAAAATATCCTTCCTAATAAGCCTACCTAATTTCTCTGCAGAGAGATCATAATCTAAACATATGCCAGCACCCAAGGTAAAATTGGCCAATAAGCACACTAAGAAATAAAAATGGGAAAATTCATTAATGATCTTTTTATAGAGACAAAAAAAAATTGCCACATACTAAAACCATAGTGCTATTAACATAGTGTTAACAGAAGTTTTAAACACATATGATTTTTGCCAGTCATACATTTCACACTAGACAGGCAATTCGGTTAACTGCCCTGATATAGACACAAAGATATGTCTATGTAAATATGCAACTCAATGTCTGGCATTTCAAGCAAAAGGGTAACATGTCAGTTTTCCATTTGTTCTTCTACTGGAGACATTAGCTAACTTGTGGCGATCGGGCACAAATATCAACCTTTTCCTATAAACCTGGCATCACCCGATTCTGTCATTCAAAAATGTCTTTCTATGTGATCCTTGAAAACAGCTGTAGAAACACAGCTCCCCTGTATGGACAGAACAAACCACCTAACCCCCACTGATGCACTGGGTTCACACAGTCAAGATGCAGGGCAAGAGGATAAAAGGAAAGTGACTCAGCATTTGGGAAGTGCGACATCACTGGCAAGTTTAGTTTGGTTTTCTGTAAGATCTAACAAGAGAATTCTTCATTAGCATTGTCACTTTGAAAATATGGGGAACACTGGCCACATAACCACAGTTTTCACGCAGTATTACATACTGGTGTTCCCTTCCTGAGTAGCTCAGCCAAGATGCATTTTCTCAGCAGTTCACCTCCCAGCTGTGGCTTTAGTTACTGCTGGCAGTGGTGGGGGTGATGGCAGAACAGGTAAAAACATCATCCCCATCAAGCCACTGAACAGCCACCAGGACCTGATGTGCTTTGTATTTTTTTAAAGAGTTGCTCTCCAAATGATAGGTAACTCTGAAAGCCAACTAGGTGTTATGAAAAGCACTGTTTCCCGCCATGGCGCCACAGTTTGGCCCACTTGCAATGCTGGATATGCCAGTGAGTTGCCTTTTCATTCACTGAGGTGTTCTAAACCTTGAATATACTGCGGTGATTAAACGAAATGTCTTTTTTGGTTTACAAATTGTTTTAAAGCTGATGTTATACAAACAATGTTTGCTTATCCAAGTATCTGCAGGGCAAATTACCTTGCATTCATGCTAGAGCCAAGCTATGTTACACAGACAAGAGGGCTTGATCTCAGTTTCCCCATTCAGGCTCATGCATTTTTCTGCATCTCATCAACTTACCGTAATAAGCCTCCAATCAACATTAGTAATTGCTTCTCTTAAAAATTACAGTGATATTTAGACATGTTTTATCTTTTGTAAACACTTGCTGCTTCAGGTGAATCTGACATACAGCTCAGAGCCTGGAGCCCACTTCAGATTCTGTCTCCCTCTGTCTCTGCCCCTCCCCCACTCATGCTCTGTCTCTCTCTCTCTCTCTCTCTCTCTGAAAAGTAAATAAACATTCAAAAAATTTTTTAAAAATATTCTGAAAGAACTATCTATAAACTGATTTTTTTTACTGAGAAATTTATTTATTTGTTTTAAATAAACTTTTTTTTGAATGTTTTATTTTTGAGAGAGAGAGAGAGAGTGCAAGTGGAAAAAGAGCAGAGAGAGAGAGACACACAGAATTCGAGGTAGGCTCCAGGCTCCAAGCTCTGAGCTGTCAGCACAGAGCCCAACACAGGGCTCAAACTCACAAACCATGAGATCGTGACCTTAGCCGAAGTCGTAAGCTTAACCAGCTGAGCAACCCATGCACCCCTAATTCAGAAATTTAATTCACGCAATAGAGAATACTCATTATTTACAGAAAGTCTATGACTAATTCTTTTGCAGAGTTCCCTTTTGCAATGTTAACATCCAGCCCTGATTTATCTGTTTTGTAACTCCCAATCTTCATATATCAAGCATATCCAAAAAGTGCCTAGGACAGTGCATGGCAAACAGTGGTCATTCAATAAATGCTCTGGCTTAACGCAGCTTCAGAAAATCCACAAAATGATCTACTATAAATCATAGTGCGCCCAGACACATTTTCTAACACTATGTACAAGTTTCTGACCGTGGAATAATTTGGACAGAGTCATTCCCTTTTAGATATTAGATGACTCCATGGAATTTTTGAGTTTTAGAGAAATCTTTGGATTGGATCAACTAGCAGAGAACTAGTCACTTGGGAAATCAATTTCCAGATCTTCTACGTGTAGTTTTTCCCAGAACTAATCTTCCTGCAGCTGAGGCTTCCTGCCAGTTCTCTTTCATACCACTCCTTTCCCCTTGTAAAAACCCAAGGAGCAACAAACAAAAAGACAAGACAAAATAGGAGTCCTCAATGCCTTGTTTAATCAAGTCACCATGACTACCTTGGTCTAAATTATTGAGATATATTGCTAGCTTTGCTATTTACATGTAGCAATTATTTATTTTAAAAATTATAATTCTGTCACATAGTTTTCACCATTTTATATCAAGAATAATTCTAAAGATAAGCCAATCCAGGGGTACCTGAGTGGCTCAGTCAGATAAGCAACTGACTCTTGATTTCAGTTCAGGTCATGATCTCACAGTTCATGGGATCAAACCAGGGGTCAGGCTCTGCACTAACAGCACAGAGCCTGCTTGGAATTCTCTCTCTTCCTCTCTCTCTGTTCCTCCCCCACCACTTGTGTTCATTCTTTCTCTCTCTCAAAAGAAATAAATAAACTTAAAAAAAATAAACATAACCCAATCCAGAGGGGGAAAAATTAACACTTAAAGACTTATGGTCACAAGACATTAAAAATAAATGCAGCTTTATTAATATTCATGTTTTTTCAAGACACCATGATAGGGTGATCAATAAGAAATGTTCTAACACAGGATAATATTCTCTAGGAGATGGGGAATGAAAATAGCGTTAAGAGGTAAAAACCTTTTTCCCATTTTTTTTAAAGATGATATTAGGTATCAAATTAAATCATTCTGTTCTATATACTTTAAGAAGTGATGTTAGAGTTTCATTTTATTTTTTTAAAATGTCTATTTATTTATTTGGGGGGGCAGAGAGAGAGAGAGAGAGAGAGAGAATCCCAAGCAGGCTCTGCAATGTCAGCACAGAGCCCAATGCAGGGCTTAATCATAACCTGAGAGTCAGACACTTAACCAACTGAGCCACCCAGGTACCTCGAGTTTCATTTTAAACTATCAATATTTACAATACACAAGAAATAACATAGTTTTCAACTTACTAAATTAAATGATAACTACAACGGAGGAATCTGAAGGACAGTATCTTAACCAAGTGACCAAAGTTAACAGACCAACAATGGGACAACAGGTGTCCTCTGACTCCTAATGTGTCACAGTGATAAGGACACAATACCACTTCTGGCAAATTCCTGCAATAGATGGATTACCTGAATCTAATCATGGGGAAATTCCTGACAAACCCAAACTAAGGGATATTCTACAAAATAACTAGTCTTGACTCTTCAAAATGTCAAGGTCATGAAAGCAAAGAAAGATGGAGTTACTATTTTAGATTCCCACAATAGGTGATCCTGGACTCGGTGTAAATGCTATGCATAAAGACAAGCAGTAAAATTTGAATACAAAACTGTAAGTGAGATCATAGCATTTTATCAATTAAACTTCTTGACTTGGGTAACTGTACCGTGATTATGTTGGAAATGTCATTGTTCTTTGGAAATATCCACTGAAGTATGTAAGAATAAGAGAGTACTTAACCTCAAATGGATCAAAGGAAAAACTAGATAGATAGATAGATAGATAGATAGGCAATAGATAGATAGATAATGAATAAAGAAGCAAAACTGGCAAAATGTCAACAATATTAACAGTGAATTTGGTGAAAGGTATCTAAGTGTTCTTTGTACTACTCTTTAAATTCTCCATGAGTCTGTATTTCAAAATAAAAAGTAAATGAAATAAAATCTACATGTCAAATTAAAATATGGGAGTGCCTGGGGTGTCTGAATGGCTCAGTCACTTAAGTATCCAACTTCGGCCAGGTCATGATCTCGTGGTTTGTGAGTTCAAGCCCCACATCGGGCTCTGTGCTGACAGCTCAGAGCCTGGAGCCTACTTCAGATTCTGTGTCTCCCTCTCTCTCTGCCCCTCCCCAGCTCACACTCTGTCTCTCTTTCTCAAAAATAAATAAACATCAAAAAAAAATTTTTAATATGGGAGTGCCTACATCATTTTCCAGAATCTTACCAGGTACTATTGATCAAAATATTGCAAATGCTGCAAATTCTGGATTGCTTCTTTCTTTCTCTCAATAGGATCTCTCAATATATAACCTTAACATACATATATCATTTCACCCAAACTCAAGCATAAACCAACACCAATAAAAATATCTCCAGAAATCAGTGTATTTCCTCTTGCTCTTCTCAACAAAAGGAGTTAATGAATATGGGCATAAAAGAAAGTGGATATTTGTAAAACCAAATCCTGCCTCAGGTTGCTGAGATGATCCTTAATCCAGAGACAGTTCAAATTTCAAGACTCAGAGACAAAACTTATAGCCAGCAATCCCTGTAAAAATCTAACGTAAATGTCAAAAGAAAATTCTTGATATACTATCTTTCTATCATGCCTGGAGCTTCATAATTAGAAATCAAATGCTGCCTTCTAAATGTTCAAAAGCTTTCCAACACCTTTTGAACAAAACAGCACAAAATAAAGAGGCACTTTGTTCCTACCGACCTCTTGGGCCTTTTACTGAAAGCAAACCAATTCTAACTAGAGGAGCCTAGATCATATTTCAAAAGTGTCATACTCCTACAATCTCCTTACCTTGTAAACACCTAAGTGCAACCATCTTTCAAAGCCAGTGCACCTTAGCTGGTAAGTGCCAACAACCCCCAAGAGGCTGCACAAAAAAACTGAGTCCTTTGGTGCTATTTGTAATAGTTGAAAACCCAAGATTTCCAGTTTGTGGCAGTTTTGTGGAAACAGAAAATAAATCCTGCGATGGATAGGCTTATGGGCCACATTTTCCACTCAGAGAGAAATGACTCACTTCTGCTTCAACTGTATTCCATACGGGCTACAGAGGGAGTGGGGCTAGACTGGAAGGGGTCAGAGAAGGATGGAGGAGGCACAAAATTAGAACTAAAATAATGGGGCCTTAAAATCCTCTGGTCAGAGAATAGAGAAAAGGCTTCAGCAGGAGACAAAAGAAAGAAGAGATAACACAGTTAATTTTGATGGGCCCTATAGGAGAAGGTGGCTACAAATGGGAGGCCAGCAAACCAACGTGAGAGTTCCAGAACTGCAAAGTTTCGCCCTAGGATTGGTCTTAGCTAAATGATTCAGCACTGACACATCCGTGTACCATCTAACACCTCTCCATCTTCACTCCAGTTAAGACCCACACATAAAGTCAGGAGCTGGGTACATACAAGGTCAGCAGGAATAACATAAGAATGAAGACAGGCCACAAGTTGAGCATGAGCTCATCCAAGGTCTTCTGAAAAGACAGGTCCAACTGCCCTGTGACCAGCGCCCTTAGCCAGGTCAATTCCACCATTAAGTTTGCCCCCTTTAAAGAATATATTGCTTTCGGTGTCTTTGGGTTCTCCTTTTTCCTTCTTATTAAAAGCAACTTCTGTTAACTTCTTACTACAAAAGCAATGCATTAGAAAAATTAGAAAATACGAATAAGAAAAAACAAGCCAGATGCTCACCATAGAGATAAACATTATTAACCATTTAGGTATATAAGTAAGAATGAAAACTGAGTAATAAGAATAACTGCCTATATTTATTGATCAATTACTACATGCTAGACACCCAAATAAGCACTTTATACATATTACCTTATTTAATCTCACCGTTAAAACTTGTTTTTAAAAAAAGGTAAGAAAAAAGTGTTAAACCAATTTTTTTTATCGATATTTAAGACCAAATGCCATGCTGAATCAGTAGGTTATATTGTTCAGCATATATTTGTTTATTTGTTATGCATAGATGCATTTATTTAGCAATGAAATAATTTCCATATTAAAATCCGCAGTCTTCCCATTCAGAAACATGAATATTTCCCAAATTATTAAGAGTTTCAGGCAGTAAAGAACTATAGTGTTCTTCATATAGGCTCTGCCCATACTCTGTTGAGTTTATTGTTTAGTTTCGATGCAGTTATGACTGGGATTCTTTTCTCCCAATTATATTATTGTTTGCATATTTATTCAGGATTCCCTGTAATTTTGAGAGTAATCTGTCATATTTGAGAAAAAAAACAAAATATATTTTCTAATAAGGATTAAAAACCATGGGGAAATAGGGATGCCCAGGTGGCTCAGTCAGTTAAGCGTCTGACTTCAGCTCAGGTCATGATCTCACCGCTAGTGGATTCAAGCCCTGCACCAGGCTCTGTACTGACAGCTCAGAGCCTGGAGTCTGCTTCAGATTCTGTGTCTCCCTCTCAAAAACAAACAAACATTAAAAAAAAATTTTTTTAAACATAGGGAAATGGAAGGGGGTGGTAACTAGAAGTTAATTTGAATTGTTTTCCTTGCAAAAGACAGAACTTAAGTGCTGATAGGGTAATCAATGAGCACCTATTTATTGACTTGTTCTGGTGGTGAATTACACAGTAGGGCGTTATAAAATAATTCTATAACCACTGACCTTGACATAAGAGTTAACAAAATGGGTGGAAGATTGAAAGTTCATGTATGAAAATCTGTTAGCACCTATACAGATAGTAAATACTAAATTGTGTATCATGACTTCACCTGTGCTAGGTGTTAAGAAAGTGTCTAGAAAGCTGAGATGGTAAAAGAAATCCCACCAAAATAAAAAAGCTTATATTATCATTGAGTCAGTGGGCAGTTGGCAAATAAAAAGTCAGTATAAATATAGAGAATAACATCTTTATGGTGAGCTCCAAATAGCCACTAAATTCTTTCACTGTAGCTCCTCAAACAGTGAAATCAATAATAATCCTGCTGAAAAATCCTGGGGATAAGGAAGAAGGGGACAACAAATCCATGAAATTGCTTCTCATTGTTGAATCATGTTGCTAAGATGTGGGTTAGTCAAAAAGCATAGGGCTGCCTTCTTCCCTGAGTCTTAATTTATTCAATTGTTTTAGACACAAATCTCTTTTCTTTGGCTAAGAATTTATTGTAGTTTCACCCTTCCTAAGAAATGAAAATTGCATTGTTGAGTAAACAACTTGTAAAGCTATCTATTTTCACTGACATTTATTAAGTACTTTGCTCCCTGCATTGGATTTCTATTTAGTCACTTCTATTTAGTCACATCACTAGATCTCAACCGATGTCTTGATTAGAATCCTTGAAGGAAGAAGAGGGAAAGACTGTTTAAAGCACTCTACCTCCACTGGGAAAATAGGCATCCTAGACACATGGTGCTGCAGACCACACTTTCTTTTTGCCCATTTTTATCTAGAAAGAAGATGCCTAAGGGGGGTGGGAGGATGGGAAGGGAATGAGTCAGTATTCAGCATTTCCTATATGCCTGGGACTGTGCTCACAACGTTACAGGGTCCCCCTCCTCAAAATGACCTTTGCAAGTAGGTATATCACCTCTATTTTACAACTTGAAAACTGAGGCTTAGTGTAGTTACAGCATAACTGGGGTTTATACACACAGGCTTGGATACTTAAGGGAAGGGTTCAAATACCAGCTCCATTGCTTACCAGCTGTATGATCTTTTTTTTTTTTTTTAATTCTTATTTAATTTATTTTTTAATTTACATCCAAATTAGTTAGGATTTAGTGCAACAATGATTTCAGGAGTAGCTTCCTTAATGCCCCTTACCCATTTAGCCCATCCCCCGCCCACACCCCCTCCAGTAACCCTCTGTTTGTTCTCCATATTTAGAAGTCTCTGATGTTTTGTCCCCCTCCCTGTTTTTTATTATTTTTGCTTCCCTTCCCTTATGTTCATCTGTTTTGTATCCTAAAGTCCTCATATGGGTGAAGTCATATATTTGTCTTTGACTGACTAATTTCACTTAATATAATACCCTCCAGTTCCCTCCATGTAGATGCGAATGGCAAGATTTCATTCTTTTTGACTGCCAACTAATACTCCATTGTACATATATACCACATCTTCTTTATCCATTCATCCATCGATGGACATTTGGGCTCTTTCCATACTTCGCCTATTGTCGATAGTGCTGCTACAAACATTGGGGTGTATGTGTCCCTTCGAAACAGCACACCTGTGTCCCTTGGATAAATACCTAGTAGTGCAATTGCTGGGCTGCAGGGTAGTTCTATTTTTAATTTTTTGAGGAACCTCCATACTGTTTTCCAGAGCAGCTGCACTAGTTTGCATTCCCACCAGCAACCAGCTGTATGATCTTGAGTGAGCTATTTGATCACTCTGAGACTCAGTTTCCTCATCAATAAATGGGGAGAAAACTCTTTTTTTGCAAGCACAGAGCTGGTGTTTGAACCCCACTTTGCATTCCCAAGCCTGTGTATATGTGCCTCAGTTATAACTATTCCAAACCTCAAAGTCCCTGTGAGAATTATGTATATAGAGCACTATGAGGATTAGGTTTTTAGAGCACTTAACACAGTGCTTGTCATATAGCAAGAACCCAATAGGCGGAAGCTATTATTAGTAATAAATAGCAGCCATGATTATTAAGATTGGTTCTGAAGACTAATTCTTCTGTTTATTTCCCCATTAATTCTGGACTATGCTCCTGCCTTCTCTGCCCTGCTTTATGACCCAAGACTGCCTCCCAAAGATGCATTACCAGAGTTCCCTCACTGGTAGGCTTCTGGTTGGATAAGACCAATGGGAGCACTAACAAGAGGTCAGAGGTCAGAAGGAGAGAAGTTCAGGTATTTCCACTCTCTTCTTCCTCTGAGTTACATTTTCTGGTAATGATGGTGTCCCTCCACGACTCCAGCTCCTGTTAAGAGACCCTTCTTCCATAGTTCCTGTTCTTACTGGCTTCCTGCGATGCTGATTCCTCCCCTTGTGCCTTCAGAACTAAAGGGAATAATAACTTCCCACTGTTACTAGTCTCTGGGTACCAAAACACCCATAGGTGATCCCCTTACTCCTGGGCCCATATTGGTAAGTAGTTCCTCCATTAAAATCTTTTGAACCATCTGAGTTGGAGTCTGCTCCCTGCCAAACCCTAACTGATATCCAAACTCAGAAATCATATATTAGTAAATGAGGGAGCAGCCACCACTATGATCCATTGCCAGTGCTTTACACAGCACTCACTTGCCAATGGTAATTTAAACTAAAGCAGAAGTTTACCAGCAAATATTATTAAGTAGCCATTCTTAGAAGGAAGAGGAGCATTGCTAATGTATATCTGGCAATTACCAAAAAATACATTTGGTGCTTATTTTGACAATAATTAAAAATGTTCTCTATCTCATCAAAAGCTCCACCCTAATTACACAGGTTGGTCCAAACCCAATCCTGAACATAATACCAACTACAATTCAACTTGCTTCTGAGAAATGTCAGTCTAGCTTTATTCTGAGAAAAAGAAGACCAACATTCTTCACAGAAACTTAGAGAAATATGCCCAAACTGTTGCCAGCACAGTTTTTCTCAGTCCTTCTGAAAATGTTTATTACAAACCTCAAACTCTGGAAACCACCATTATCAAAATACCACCAGAGCCATTTTACAAACCATCATTTCAACCATGTTCACTTAGGACTTGACAGAAGCCACTTTAGCAGGTCTCATTTTTTTCCCTAGCAATTCCAAGTGTAATTGCTAATCAATCCACGGGGCATGAATAAGCATGTAATTACTCAGTTAAAGAGTAATTATATGGGCATTTATTTGTACCCTCCAAGCTCAAGGGATATTGGATGCAATACCCAAAAGAGGCGTACTGTATGTTTTCAAAGATTCAAATTTGTGTTTGCTTCAGTGTTTCCCTTTTGCTGTTTCTGCGGATCTTTTTATAGCTTTTGTTTTGGTGCACAATTTGCTGTGTGAAGCTTCGGCGCTTTAGATGAAATGTTTAAAGTAATGTGCCACAGTGTTTCACATGACTGTAATCAGTTTTGATGATTTGAAGCAATTTTATAAGTGACCCCACATTATTAGTGAATCATTGCGAATTTCCCATTTTGGAATGGAGCAATAAAACGGTAGTCTTGACAATTGTTGGTTATCAACAAGCTCCAAACTGGCAAGGCAAGCACAGAGTATAAGCTCTGAGAACCTGGCGACTCGCCACTTTCAAGAATTATATTCTGCCAATCTCAACTCCCAGCTGCAGTGTCAGCTGGATACAGAATTTTTACCCGTTTCCTGTCCTGTACACTGCACCACACCGCCACACTACTGCTGGGTCTTGCCCCAGATGCTAGGCCATTTCACTGAGGATTAAGTGACAGCTTATGAAAGTTCTTCCTATTAGAGAGAAGTGCCATAAGAATATTTTGGAGTCCAGTGAATCCAGGAAAAAAGAGGCAGCCTCAGGTATGCTTCCTTGGCATCTGTTCCACTTTGCATGACACTGTATACATCCAGGCCTAGTTATCCCTCTTGTCACAAGGCTCTATATTTATACTTAGCTTCCCTGTTGCCAACCCCTACTTAGCTCTTAGGTTATTGCCTAGAACATGGGCAAAAAATAAATACTTGATAAATGGGTAAGTGAGTAAATGAATGGATGAATGAATGAATTAGTCCACCTGGATGCCCCAAAATAGTTCATTTTGCCATCTAATTAGTAACCCTCCCTCATTGTTCCATGCCAAATGTCATGAGCATCCTGCACCCATCAGACCCTACCTGATTTTGCATACACATGGAGAACCCAGCCTATGGCTCCACTTAGTATCCCTGTTGCCTCAACCACAGCAACAAGCTTGGGTCCTGCTTTGCTCTTATCCAGCTGCAACATCAGTTTTCTATTGACTTATTCAAAAAGGCACACCATGAGACTCCACCCTGTCTTCACGGAGCTCCCCTTCCTGTCTACCTTTGCATTATCCATGTCTGACCCATTGCAATCAACCACCACAGAGGAACCATACCTGGCATATAGAGTCATTATTGCTCAATAAATGCTCACTATTGTCAGTAGGAGCAATTTAACAAATGCTATATCTTTATCTGAGTGCCGTATTAGTGATTTAAAATGCATTTGTCAACTTTTTCCACAGAAGTCATTTACATTTTAGAAAGAACAGCAGATAAAGTTAAGCAATAGTACCAAGCCAAAACACAAGGATAAAAACCAAAAATTTAGCATAGAGATGTTAATAAAATCATGGAATTGTTTCCATTTGGAATAAAAGTATAGTGAATGGAGTTCATTCAGCCCCTACCTTTCCAAAGCTAAGAGATATTCAGGCCCACAGAGGTCACTGACCTTTTTGTTCACTAGAAAAAGGTACAGAGCTAATCAACCATACAATGAGCTTCTGGCTCCCTAGACCGGAAAAGGGGTAGGGAAGAAAGAACAGAGGACGAGCAAGACCAAACTGAAGCTAGGTTGAATCATTTCATGGCAAAAGGAGGAATTAGAAAGTAACAAAACTTTTAAATCCAATATTCCCTCCTACCAGTTCTTTCTGCACAGCACCTGTTCACTGATGAGCACAATGGTGTCTAGTAGATTCAAATTTGTCAAGGTGTGCCTCCTTGCCCCCTGCCCCCATCATGGGCTGGATTGTGTCCCTTCAAAATTCATATGTTGAAATCTAAACCTCCAGTACCTCAGAATGTGACTGTTCGGGGGAGATAAGCTCTTTAAAGAGGTGATTAAGTTAAAACAAGGCAGTTAACATGGGCCCTAATCCAAATTTACTTGTGTCCTTATAAGGAGATTAGAATATACAGAGAAACACCAGGGCCATGAGCACAGAGGGAAGACAAGGAAAAGAAACAACAAGAGGGTAGCCATCCACAAGCCAAGGAGAGAGGCCTCAGGAAACCAGCACTGCTGGCACCTTGATCTTGAACTTCTAGACTCCATATCTGTGAGAAAATAACTTTCTGTATATGAGCCACCCAGTCTGTGTGGTATTTTTTTATGGCAGCCTGAGCAGACTAACACACCCTCAGATCTTCCAATTCAAAAAGCTCCTATACTACAGAACTATGGAAATGAAGAAGGGGGCACTCCAAATGAACCCACTGGGCCAGAACCAGATTACAGTCAAAATCCTAGCTCAGTCCCCAGCCCTGCTGCCTGCTTCTGCAGGCTGTGTGATTAAACAAAAGTCCCTTCCCCTTTCTGGGTCTTGAGTCATCCTCTATGATGGGGTGGAGGAGAGACATGGTACACAGTTCCAGGTTTTGCTACTTCACAAACCTGTTTTGGGGACCAAATGAAATGACAGTATCAGGAAAGTGCTACAAACATGTAAGGTATTTGAATAATTCTTATTCTTAGTGTCATGTGCAAAAGAAGACCAATTCAATCCTAAGTCTATACAAAGCAACTGCCTGCTGCAATAGAATCCAGAATCTCCTAACATAATATCCACATGTCCAGGATACAATTTTAAAAACCACAGACCATACCAAGAATCAGGAAAATCACAACTTGAATGAGAAAAGACAATCAATCCAGGACAACAGTGAGATGAATCTGATGTTTGAATTCTGATAAGGATTTTAAAGCAGGCATCATAGAAATGCTTCAGTTTTTAATTTAATAAAGAGATTACAAATGCTTTTGAAACAAGTAAAAAAATAGAAAATCTGACACACACAAAAATAAAAGATATTAAAGAACCCAGTGGAAATTACAGAACTTAAAATGAAATAACTGAAGTTTTGTTTTTTATTTTTTTTTTAACGTTTATTTATTTTTGAGACAGAGAGAGACAGAGCATGAACAGGGAGGGGCAGAGAGAGAGGGAGACACAGAATCTGAAACAGGCTCCAGGCTCTGAGCTGTCAGCACAGAGCCCAACGCGAGGCTCAAACTCACGGACCGCGAGATCATGACCTGAGCCGAAGTCGGACGCCCAACCTACTGAGCCACCCAGGCACCCCTGAAATAACTGAAGTTTAAAAACTCATTGGATGTGCTCAATAGCATAATTAATAAGACAGAGAAAAAATAGGTGACCTTGAAGACAGAAAAATAGAAAGAGACATTGGTGAGACAACAGCAAAACATCTAATAGTCATATCATTAGAGTTCCAGAAGAAGAAGAGATAGGGCCTGAAAGCATATTCAAACAAATAATTACTGAACACTCCCCAAATCTGATGAAAGACGAACCTACAGATTCAAGAAACCAAGAGAATACCAAACAGGAAAAATTCAAAGAAGTCCACACTAAGACACAGCATAATTAAACTTCTGAAAACTAATGACAAAAAGACATAATAGGATTAACATCTAGAAAGTCAAAGTTTGTTGACAGTATACACCAAGAAGTCTTTGCATACTGAAAATGCAAATAAATTTCTGCCAAAGGGGTATATAGATATAGATAGATATTGATATAAATGTAATACAATGTAGCATTTACAATGTATCATGTACTCATGAGCCCTTTGACAAATACTAACTCATTCAATTATCAGAACAATCCTATTAGGTAAGTATTATTATCCTCATCAACTTGCCCAGGGTCACAAAGCTAGGGAATGGCAGAGCTGAGGATTCAAAGTCAGGCAGTTTGAGAGTTTGTATTCTTTATCAATGTGCACAGAATTAGTAGTATAATCAATAACCAAAAAGTACAAGGTCTTTAAAAACTAGACAATGAGACAAGAAATAATGCAGAACTTTATTCCAGGTATCTGTTTTAAACATTTTCTTTAAATGTTTAAAATATATATAAATATAATAATAATTATATATTAGGGCTGGACATCATGGCTTACATAGGCCCAAATATTAATAACTTTCATTGTTCAGAACTGAGTCTAACCTGAAGCTGTAGTTGGTGAAAACAGTATTTTTTCAGCCAGACTCATACAGTAAAAGACGTGTTATCTTTTAAATCATACCAGTGTGCTCAATGATTTTTATTAAGACATATACACTCTAAAATATGGAGAGCAGATCTCTTCACAATTCTATTAATTAAAACAGAAAACACATACACAAAGAAATTAGACAGCTAAACAAATACAGGCACACCAAGCAATGAAAATCTTTTGCAAATTTGAAAATAGTATAGGTCTCAAGATAAAACTGTCTTTTATAGGAGTTCCAGGCTAACATTATCTTTTTGTTCTAATATGTAACCATTTTCAGAAATGTGGTTTCCTGTAAACCAAAAGGAAACTAAAGTGTTTTTGTTACACTTAACTACACTAATGCTCTCTGCAGGCAACAGCACTGTTTATAAGTGACATTTACCTTGGAACTGGAGGGGGCCATTAGGATATACTGGAACATACTAAGTGTTCAATAAATGCAAGCTTGATGGATAAAAGGGAGAAAGAAAGGGAAGGAGAGAGATCCAGCCTCTGGGCTTATCCCCCTCAAATTCCCACCTTGCTCCTGGAATTCTTGAATTAAATGCCAAACTAATGCCTTCATAAATCTGCAGTGTGAGAACTGACTGTATATGGGCATGAAAGGGGGTGATTTCTAAAACTGTTGTGGTGATGGTAAGCACAGCTCTATAAATTAACTAAAAATGACCAAATTGTACACTTAGATGAATTTTATGATATGTAAATTACACCTCAATAAATCTGTTTTGCAAAAAATCTTCTCACTGCCCTTGGAATAAAGCCCAATTTCCTGAAAGCATTCCTTGATAAGGCTCCTGCTTATCTCACCTCTTATCTTTTTCACCCCAAGTTCCCTAGCCCTGTGACCCACAACCTCACTTCTGTCTACTGCACAACCTACAGTTTCCAGCAAATCTGAGGTGGTTTTACACCCCCATGTATCTGCTTACTTTGCTCATTTGCCTTCTGCCTTCTGCCTTCCAGTCTTCTTCACTGCAGCTGCCTGAAAAACACCAAATGGTGTCAAAGACACAACTCAACCAAATTCCTATTCTAGGAAGCTTTCTTGACCCTTTTGGTAGAATTGGCCATTTCTTCTTGTGTAACCCCAAGACACCCAGTAGTTCAATGTCTATAAATATTTTTTTTTCCTTTCAGGTGACAAAGACATCTGCAATTCTATCAAAATGTTGGTTAGCACCAATCCTTTCCTTCTCAGACCTATAAAGATAATGGGCAGATACATTGAGGCTAACAAGACAGTGATCCACTGTGAAAAGGAGCCAAAAGAATAAAGATTGCTGTACACAAGCCAAAGAACTATGTTAGCAGCAATGAAAAGAATGTATTCACACACACACACACACACACACACACACACACACACACACACACACTCACTCACATATAAAACAGCCATATATAAAAAGAAAGAACATAAGCTTTGGAGCCAAAGACCTAAGTTCAACCAAAAAAGCATCACAACTGAGACTGATGAACATTCAGTCTCATGTCCCATAGCATCTCCATCTGCTTTTAAAACATGTCTGTAGAGATTATTCCAATAAATGATGTTTGTTTCAGGCCATGAGATATCAAGAAAATGCTAACTTCTGCTTAGAACGTTGCATAAGAAGGCAGGGAAGTATCTATGGACTACAGTCAAGTTTCCTACAAAGGAATATTAACATTTTAGCACATAAAGGATTAGCCTAAAACCTGGGAAATTAAGTAATACATAACTGCATCCTCCCTCAATGGAAGAATTATTATGGGGATCTGTGTTTGCAATCCAGTGTAGGAAGAGAAACTTAACCATTCAACAACCATTCAAGCATTTGCTGAACAAATGATGTATGAAATAATGAAAGAAGCAGTCTAGAAGATGGTAACCTGTGCTCTGTGGATGGAATGTATGCTACAAAGGAGCACATGTGAAATGCTACTGGGCCTTTAATTTCAGAAAGTGAACAAAAGATTCAAGATCAGTGATAATTAAGTTCACAAGTATAGGAAATGATCTAAGTAAACATCTCTTAGCAGACACAGAATTTCCATTAAGTATTCAATATTAGTTAAGTCATCTTAACCAGTACTTTTTCCCTGTAGCCTTAACCAGACTATCAGCAAGCACGGAAATACATCTGCGAAATGCATGTTAAATCTGTGTACTTACTTCACTGCCACCAATCTGGCCCATGCCACTGCAGTCCTAAATATGGACAATTCTGGTAGCCTCCTAACTGGCCTCACTTCATCAGTCAGAGTAAATCTTTGAAAACATCTATCAAATTAAATTATTAAACCTCTTTGGGGGAAGGGACCAGTTAGCTGATCATCCTAACTGTAAATTTATAACATCTACGTCAAATGTTTGAAAAGAAATGGGTCCAGAATGGGCCCAAAAGACCCAGAAAGCCACCCAGGGTATCTGAGTATGGAACTGAATGGTGATTGGCACCTACCCTAGAAAAAAAGTGAAGGCTGCAATGTTCCTTAAGATCCCCGCTGTGTTCCTGGGTGGCTCAGTTGGTTAAGCAGCCGACTTCACCTCAGGTCATGACCTCATGGGTTGTGAGTTCAAGCCCTGCATCAGGCTCTGTGCTGACAGCTCAGAGCTTGGAGCCTGCTTCGGATTCTGTGTCTCCCCCTCTCTCTGCCCCTCCCCTGCTTGTGCTCTGTCTCTCTCTCAAAAATAAAAAATAAATAAACATTAAAAAATTTAAAAAAACAAAAGATCCCCGCTGTGTTGCACCAGTGGCCAACAGCAAGTCCAGCAGCAAGACAGCAGAGAAGATAGGAAGTAATAATAACAATAAAAAGAATAATCTGGTGCAAATGGACCCCAAGTGCAGTAGTCATCTCCGTGTAACAATCACCTTCTATTGCAATTTACTGATGGGGCTTTGTTTCAATACAGCATATACAGGGGTAATCTACAGAGTGTACTATTTAAAGCTATGTATTTTGAAGCAGCACATATCACCCTCATAGGCACTGCTAGGGGAGCCAAATCAGACTGCTCAAAAGTGAAATTACCTATAAAAAAAAAAAAAAAAAAAAGAAAGAAAAGAAAAGAAAAAAGAAAAGAAAAGAATAGAAAAAAGAAAAGGATAAAAGGTAGCAGGGAACGTCGTTTCCTTAGCAAATTTTAAAGGCATTTAAAATTAATCTGAATTAAAACATCCTCTGAAGAGATAGCAACTTGTGGCTTTGTTAAAAGGAAAAGATAAAGAATATGATGCTTCCTGTTTGAAAATATAAACTGGGTCTCTGTTTCCTATTCTTTCTTTCTCCATCAACTATGTAAAAACTACATCTGACCCCAGCTACTCTCTTATCATATGTCACTGTTCCCATTTTAACACTTAGCCCGAACTGATTTTACTTTTATTTGATGTGTGTGTTGATTTGTGTCTGTACACTAAAATATGAGCTCCCTAAGAGATGCTTAAGAGAAAGGATCTTGTCTGTCTTATTAACCACTGGGGCCCAATGCGTTGCAGACAATAGTTACTCACTAGCTACAAAATAAATTAATGAATAAACCCTGCATAACCCATTTAACATAAGCTTAGAATAATAATAGTGATAAAGACTCAATACTGATTAATAACAAGTATCCAAATTGCCTGCTTATTATGAGCCAGTCCCCCGGTTAAATCTTTTCTGGCATCTTCTTCCTTAATTCTCCCTAGAGCTCAATGAGGTACAAATATCATTATCCCCACTTTAGAGATAAAGACACTGAGATGTAGAGAACTTACATAAACTGCCTGAGACTATAGAGCCGGTATTTGCTGAACCAGGGCTCAAACCCAGGCTAACCCTAAAGTTAACACTCTACCTTTGCAGAACCTGCCTCAGGGATGCGCGACTCCACCTCTCTTCCTGGCTGGCTTCCTCACTGCCGCAAGGCTCAGGTGTGTGAGGGCTCTATCCTGCCTCTGCTGAAAAAGGTATCTGGACAGATTTTCAACATGGACTTCAGCAGTCTCCCTGCAGGGACACCTCAGTGAAAAAAACAGTCTTCCTAAGTCAAATCTCCTACATATGGAAGCTGGGCAGAGAGGTAGTCAATTCTGTCATCTGAGCCTCAAGAATTTATAACGTTAAGTGATGGATACTTAGAGAATGTACATTTCAGAAGACTCAAATTGAGTACAGATGTTTAGAAGATTAGTGTCAAATTAGAAAGCATTAAGCAGACATTAAGGCAGACCAAATTGGTCTTTTTCAGAAGGTGGGTCAGGATGGAAGAAATGTGTGTTTACTAAGTAGGCCAGGTTACTCAGAGGTGGTCCTCTAACTCTGAAATCAATGCAAGAAGCCCAGCTTTGCCAGAGAACAAGACAAAGTAGGAGGCCTGGACTCTGGGGCTGAAGGACTGAGCTAAAAGCTTTCAGATGAGGTAGAAAGAGAATGGATTCTCCTGCCAAGACTTTTCAGTAGCTTATAGATGCAGCACTGGAATGCAGGACAACAGAGTGTTTTCTTTCCTTTGTTTTTATTGTGGTTAAATTATGTATTACATTACATTGTTAATATGTATATATTATATGTAAACATGAGATTTATGCTTTTAACAAACTTTCAAGTGTGCAGTATACTATCATTAACCATAACCACAATGTTGCATGGCCCGTCTCTAGAATTTTTTATCTTGCATGGCTGAAATTGGAAACCTTGTACATTGTTGGTGGAAATGTAGAAAGGTGTAGCCACTTGGGAAAACAGGATGCCGGTTCCTCAAAAACTTAAAATTAGACTACCATGTATTCTAGCAATCCCACTTATAGGTATATATCAAAAAGAACTGAAATCTAGATCTTGAAGAGATACAAGCACTCCCATGTTGAAGGCATCACTACTCACAATACCCAAGATGTAGAAGCAACCCAAGTGTCCATCAATAGATAAAGAAAATATGGTATACAAATAGCCATAGTGATCTCGAGAAAGATGAATAAAGCTGGAGCTATCACAATCCCAGATTTCAAGATATACTACAAAGCTGTAGTAATCCAAATAGTACAGGATTGGCACACAAACAGACATAGATAAATGGAACAGAATACAGAGCCCAAAAATAAACCCATGCATATATGGTCAATTAATCTACCACAAAGGAGGCAAAAATATACAACGTAGAAAAGACAGTCTCTTCAACAAAAGGTGTTGGGAACAGTGCACAGCTACATACAACAGAATGAAACTAGACCACTTTCTTACACCACACATAAAAATAAACTCAAAATAGTCTAAAGACTTAAATGTGAGACCTGAAACCATAAAACTCCTAGACAAAAACATTGACAGTAATTTCGTTGACACTGGCCATAGCAACATTTTTCTAGACATGTCTCCTTAAGCAAGAAAAACAAAAGTAAAACTAAGCTACTGGGAAGACACCAAATGAAAAAGTTTTTGCACGGTGAAGGACAACATCAACAAAGCAAAAAGGCAATCTACTGACTGGGAGAAGATATTTGCAAATGGCATATCCAATAAGGGGTTAATATCTAAAATATATAAAGAACTTATACAACTCAAAACCAAAAAAACACAAATAATCCAATTTAAAAATGGACAGAATACCTGAATAGACATTTTTCTAAAGAAGACATACAGGGCGCCTGGGTGACTCAGCGGGTTAAGTGTCCGACTTCGGCTCAGGTCATGATCTCACCATTTGTGGGTTTGAGCCCCACGTTGGGCTCTGTGCTGACAGCTCAGAGCCTGGAGCCTGCTTTGGATTCTGTGTCCCTCTCTCTCTCTGCCCCTCCCCCACTTGTGTTCTGTCTCTCTCTTTCTCAAAAAAAAAAAAAAAAAAGAAAGAAATCAAAAACAAAACAAACAAAAAACATTAAAACTATTGTTTAAAAAAACAAAAGAAGACATACAGATGGCCCACAGATACATGAAAAGATGCTCAACATCACCCATCATCAGAGAAATGTAAATCAAAACCACAATGAGATATCACTTCATACCTATCAGAATACCTAAATTAAAAAACACAAGAAACAACAAGTGTTAGCAAGGATGTGGAGAAAAAAAGGATCCTTGTGTGTGATTGGTGGGAATGCAAATTGGTGCAGCCACAGTAAAAGAGAGTATGGAGATTCCTCCAAAAATTAAAAATAGAATTTTATGATCCTGTAGCTCTATTACTGAGAATTTACCCAAAGAAAATGAAAACACTAATTAAAAAGATATGTATGCTTCTGTTTATTACAGCATTATTTACAACAGCCATGATATGGAGGTGACTCAAGTATCCATCCATAAAGGAATGGATAAAGAAGATGTGGATAAAGAATAATGGATAGTGTGTGTGTGTGTGTGTGTGTGTGTGTGTGTGTGTGTGTGCATATAATGGAATAATACTCAGCCATAATAAAGAATGAGATCTTGCCATTTGTAATAACATGGATGGATCTACAGGGTATAATGATAAGTGAAATAAGTAAGTTAGAGAAAGATAAATATCACTTCTTCACTCATACGTGGAATTTAAGAAGCAAAACAAATGAACAAGGAAGAAAAAGAGACAAATAAATAAGCAAAAGACCACTCAAATACAGAGAACAAACTGGTGGTTGCCAGAGGGAAGGTGAGTAAAAGAGGGACAGAATAAAGGGGATTAAGAGTACACTTATCTTGAGGAATACTGAGTTCCATTTATAGAACTGTTAAGTCATTATATTGTACACCTGAAACTAATAACACTGCATGTTAATTATACTTCAATTTAAAAAAATGTAGTATGTACATAAAATGGAATATTGTTCTGCCTTAAAAAAGGAAGGAAATCTGGAATGTTTTCTTAACCAACAATCTGATGCTGGGGATACTGAGACTGAGTCTTAAAACTCCATTTTTTCAACAGAAAGCACTGGGAGAAATGAATGAGATCCTACTCCTGAAGGGACACGCTAATATCATCCATCTATGGGTTTCTAGAGGAGGCAATGTCTCTGAGGTTTCTTAAACAAAACTGTTCCTTTATTTTCATTTAGTGGTTCCACTGCATTCAGAAAGATTAGGCATATTTCCATATTGTGAAATCTCATTCCCCAAATTGCTTTTGGAATATATGTGCTCGTCTCTAAATGATGCTACACACCCAGTCATATCTGCTTATATGATTGGGTAGGAATAATAAATCTTCAGCTAAAGATATTTAATATTGTAGAGGAGAATATGCTGATCATTCGCCTTCGTGACTTGAGGAGTCATGGCAGATATCGTTAATAAATCACAGCCTTAGAATCCTTAATCCATCAATCACAATAGTACTCCAGAAATGGTGGGCCTTCCCTATCATGAGTAATTTATGGAAATAAAGTAGAAGAGGCAGCATAGATGGGCAGTTAAGAGCACCACTCTGAAGTGCAACAAAGTTGCATATCTTGGCTCCTTTCACTTACTGTGCGCAGGTTTCCACCACTCAAATGGAATAAAAATAGTCCCTAACTCATTATATGAAGGTTGTAGGGATTAAACAATTCAAGTAAGCAGATAGTCATTATTTTTTTTTTGAAGTGCTAGATACTACTCTAAGTGCTTTTCACATATTAATTTATCTAATCCTCAAATAATCATCTGAGAAAGAAACTATCCTTATCCCCCTCTTGGCAAATAGGCACACAGAGAAGTAAAGTAACTTGCTCAAGGTCACACAGCCAGTAAGTAGCAGAGCCATAATTCAAACCTAGGCAATCTGGCTCCAGAGTATACACGTATACGCCACATGTACTAAGAAGATAATTCCATGCTTATTAGCTTCCTGCTAAGGTTTTGTGAAAGTGAGTACAAAATATGTGCTGCTTTGCTTTGAAATCTCCATATGAAAGCTACTAGAAAAATACAAAGAATTATTTTACTACTCCAAACATCAGCCAAGAAGAAATACGAGCAACAGAACTGACTACACCCAAGTACCATATAATTATTTTGCCACAGGTCAGCAACTATAGCAGATGTTGGTCTCCATCTTCCTGACAGGTGACAGGTAGTACCGACCCTTTTTAAATAATAAGACCTCAAAGTACTCATCCAGATGGTAGTGGAGAAATAACATATAAATCACCATGGGGATATGGAGACCTAAGTAAATGTTCCAGGAAAGAGCTCCTTTAACAAAAAGTAGCCTTTTTCACGTGTGCTCAGATTTCACGAAGGAAGTAGCCCATAGTTGTCAGCTCTCCTCTCCTCTGCAGATGATGAGCTTTCCAGCCAGCCAGATGCTGGCTTCTAGAAATGCAATCTAGCATCCTCCTGGTACCCCAGCACAAAGCTAGGCAGATCTACTTCATCACAAAGTTTCAGGTGAGTCACAGATAAAAAGTGAGTCCTTAATTATCAGGGATTAAGATTTCAGGAAGTAATTATTTTTTAGAAATAATATTTGATTTTTAAAAGTATGGAAATTAAAGCTTTATCCTGTGCAGAATGATTTAAATTCTGGCTTAATTTCCACCTACTAATATAATTATGATGATTAGTCTTGATAAAAGTACTTTGAATTTGCCTAACACCTCCTAGGTGATGAATTCCAAGCCTTCGGCAAGTCCTGGGTAGCAAAATTATTAGTTTTTTCTGTATTTCATAAGACCTTTGGATTGATACTCTATGAAATGAGCCATGAGCAGGTTTTCACCTTACTGGCCAAAAAATATTTGTACCTATGACCAGCTTGTTTCCTGACTATATGAGTTTCTTATTGCTGCTATAACAAATTACCACAAACTTAGTGGCCTGAAATAACACAAATTGCTTATCTTGCAATTCTGGAGTTCAGAAGTCTAACACAGGTTTCACTGACCTAAACTCAAGACATCAGCAGGGTTATACTTCTTCTGGTGGCTCTAGTGGAGAATCCATTTCCTCATCTCTTCCATCTTCCAGACACTGCCTGTATTCCATGACCTATGGCCCCTTCCTCCATTCTAAAGCCAGCCAGCCATGTGGCATCTTCAAATCTCACTTGCTCTCTGACACTGTCTCCCTCTTATGAGTACACTTGTGACTACATTTAGCCCACTGGATAATCCAAGATAATCGTCCCATCCCCAGATCCTTAACTTAACCATGTTGGGTAATACATTCACAGATCTCAGGATTAGGATGTGGACAATTGGGAGAAGGGCATTATTCTACCTACCATACTGATCCTTAATACTGTCATAAAGTCTTTTCTTCTACTCTATGAGGCCATTAAGTGTCAAAAGTAACCAAGTTTTAAGTCATTTTTGCAGCTATGCACCACCTTGTACATATCTAATAATTCAATGTTATAATAAGTTATGTTATGTCAAACTATAGCCAAGAATGATGCCATTATAATATCACCTATATAAACAGGGGGACAAAAATTATAGCAAAAAATGTTAAATCTTAAGTTCTGCTTTTCTGCATTTATATGCCTATGGATTTATGGATAATTGAGATTTGATAGACAAGGTTATAAGTAAATTTTAACAATATAATGTCACTTGTCTTTAATTGGTCCATTTCATATCCTTTAACTATAAAACTCTTTGCTGACAAAAATTCAAATTAATGTGCTTCATATTCAAATGTTTCAATAATGATGAGTATAAAGCAAGTCTTCTCTCTGGATTTTGATCAGTAATACTTTTACTCAAGAATAAAGATTTTTACAAACTATGATCTACAGTTTACCCCACTACCTCAAGTGATGACATTTTATTGCTGCTTCAGTTTTAAAACTATATCTGCCTACAAGCACTTTTTCTAGATAGTCATGCCTACTTTCTTAGCTTGAGTAGATGACACACACACATTACTATATATAGTTGTATGTGTCAATACACATATATATAAAAAAAGAGATAACAGAGAAAGTGTTAGCTGCATATATTTTATCTTTTGGTGATGTCAAAGCAATTTAGAAAGTTTTATATCTGAGAATTAAAAATGAAACAGAAAAAAAAGAAAGTTTCAAATCTTACAGATGAAATTCATGTCTTGGAAGATGAGAATAGAACATTTTCTGAGCACATTTCACATTGGAGACTTGTTCTAGGTGCTCTACTCAAACAACCATTCTCAAATACATCATATTTTTTGTCAGTGTCTTAAAAACAGCCTATTATATTGCCTTACGTAACCCCCTTCTAAGCTGTACAACACAATTCATTCACTGTTTTGCCTAATTTTCCACCTGAAGAACAGAGCAGAATATTATTCTTTCTATTTGAAAATATCCAATCAGAGTTATGTGGAAGTCAAGTGTCTCCTCCAAGGAACTAAAGCAGCCCTGGAAATGGCTCTCAACTTGACCCCTGACATGGCAGCCATTCAGGCACGGTGCCCTGGAAAAGTGGCACTTCCAACAGAGGTCACGCCGAGGTTCCTGCGTGGAACCTCTTTGCTAGAGGGCGCATCAGTATGAATTCAAAAGAGGTCTCTCTCTTTGCCAATGGGCGCATCAGTATGAATTCAAAAGAATGAAAAACAGTTCAGTACAACATTCATCTAACTGTTTTGTCCTGGGAGAGGTTAGGGTAAGTTACAAACCAGGATTTTAATGTCAAAACCCTGTGTTCAGTGAGGCATAATAGTCAACTCCCAGTAGCCTATACAAAGGAAGATGAAAGGATAATGATAAATAAAATTCACAGAAAATAGTAATACTTCAGTGGAACCAAGAGCTGTAACAAATTCCCGACTTTGAAGATACTACATATAGATGGCTCCATGTTTCTTTTTTTTTTTTTCCCTCCCATACATATAGGCAGAAATCAATGGGTCCTTCTTAGTTTGGATAATTCTGAACACAAGCCAGAACCAACAGACTTTGAAATGGGCCTGAGAATAACACACATACAAAAATTGCCTAATTGAAGTCAAGAACCAACTCCAGGCTCTGGACAATTGTTGAATCTAGGTGGGAGGCATAAGGGTGTTCATTACACTGATCGTTTAACTTTATGTTTAAAGAAAATTTCAAAATCGATAGTTGGAAACAAAAAAGTGAAATAAAAAAGTAATTCACAAGATACTTTTAAAATATTTAGAATTTGACAAATTTGTATAAATTTGGGGCATATTCACACAAATCAGTTTCATATATATACAGCCCTACCCAAAAAACATTTATATAAAATCTACCACCTGAGAAAATGGAAATCCACATTGTTTCATACCTCTTCAGAATGAACAAAATGTGGCTGGTGTAGACTTCAATTCTTTGGAGAAATTTCCTTTTACAGATCATGTCATATTGACCCATACTAAAATAGCAACTAAATATTCTAAACCCATCCCCCTCTTGATTTAACTGTCCTTGTCACACTGTCTTTAAGTCACAGTACAAACTGCCCCAGAGCTAAGCAATGACAGAAAAATCTCCCAAGTGCTCCTAGTTACACAGACTCAAAGACTGGGGTACAAAGAACATTCTAATGCCTACACACTCTTTGGTGAATTTAAATTTCCCAAAATTATGAATAGTCAAAAAGAGTCTTATGGAAGCTTCTACACAAGAAAAAGGAAATGAGATCCAGGGTGGAGAGTGTCCAAGAGGAGGGAGATAGAAACCAATTTATGGATGACTCCCTAACACACCACAGAAGATAGTACAAAAGCAAATACACTGAAACATGAATTCCATTTACCATCACATTTGACAACCCAAATATTTTGTTGTTACTAGAAAGTGAAACTAACGCTCCTGAAAAAAAAATGAAATGAGAATCAAAAGTGGTCATGATCACAGAACTAATGTCCCACAACATAGTACAAATGCCTCCTAGTTTTTCCACTACACATGAGAGTTAATTTAAACATTAGAAAGCCCTCTGATCTATAATTCCAACACCTTATTTATTTTGTTTGTAAAACCAACTAAGAAAAAAAAAAAAAAAAAGCAACTCTGGGCAGAGGTGCAAAGAACTTCTCTGAATTACTATGCGTGCCAAACTTCCTTCTCCACACATCTCCCTCTTCCTTTTCCTTCTCTCTCATCCCACCTCTCAGAAACACTGCCTTCTCTTGTGGCTGCTTTAACAATCCCCTATTCTGGGATTTTTTCTTTCCATTTTCATCTTTCTATTTTGCCTGCTCCTTTCTGGCAACCTTCAGACCCCAGTACATGGCCATCCCAGCTGGCTATATAGTTGGTTCTAAAGAAATAATACTGGCAGGAATTCATGACCAAATCATACAGAAAGTTGTTTTAGAAATTAGTGACCAAACTACATAGCATTAGTAACGAAACTATACAGAGAGTTGTAAAGAAAGGATAAGAGGCCTGCTTACCCTTAGCAAACAAATATTCAACAAGCAGATGAATCTTCAGTGAGTAGTTAACCCAACAAAGCTTAGTTGAAGAAGGCATTCAGTGCATATACAAGGCTTTAAAAACTAAATGACCTGAAACCCTCTATAAAAACATTAATTGGTTGGGGGAGGCGCCTGTGTGGCTCAGTCGGTGGAGCGTCTGACTTCGGCTCAGGTCATGATCTCACGGTTTGTGGGTTCGAGCCCTGTGTCAGGCTCTATGCTGACAGCTCAGAGCCTGGAGCCTGCTTCAGATTCTGTCTCTCCCCCTCTCTCTGCCCCTGCCCCACTTGCTTGCTCTCTCAAAAATAAACATTTTAAAAAATTTTAAAAAACATTAATTGGAGATTATCAACTTGTTAATAACAGTATCTGTCACAGAAAGACCAGCAACTTGGGAATAGATTGATCTGGGCCACCACCCAGCCAGGAAACCTTGGGCAAGTTATTAAACCTTTCTGAGCTTTGTTGTTTTGCCTATAGTGAGATAACACCTATCTACCAGGGCAAGAAGAAATGCACGAGTATACATAAGAAAGTGTACATTCAGTAAAGAATAACATGCAAGTGAGTTATTGAATAGCAGACATTGTGAAGTGATTTGTACATGATGACTCATTAAATCTTTACAATAACGTGATCAGATGAAGTTTTAGCCCCTTCCTCCCTGAAGAGATCAGAGTCATTGTCAATACCATCAGTTCCCAAATTTGACTTCATATTTGAATCACCTGGAAGGTTTTTTGTTTGTTTTAATTTTTTTTAATGTTTATTTATTTTTGAGAGAGAGAGAAACAGACAGAGAATGAGCGGGGAAGGGCAGAGAGAGAGAAAGAGACACAGAATCTGAAGAAGGTTCCAGTCTCGCAACTGTCAGTACGGAGCCTGATGTGGGGCTCAAACCCACAAACCGTGAGATCATGACCTGAGCCGAAGTCAGATGCCTAACCAACTGAGTCATCCAGGCACCCCTGAATTACCTGGAAGGTTTTTAAAAATTGTGATGATGAGATTTTTTTTTTAAAGTTCATTCATTCATTCATTCATTCATTCATTTTTATGAGAGAGAGAGAGAGCTCATGCACACACGAGTGGGGGAGGGGCAGAGAATGAGAGGGAGAGAGAGAAAATCCCAAGCAGGCTCCCCACTGTCAGGGCAGAGCCTGATGTGATGCTTGAACTAACAGATTATGAGATTATGACCTGACCCAAAGTCAGACGTTTCACCTACTGAGCCACCCAGGCACCCCTAAAAATTGTGATACATGAGATTCCTATCTAAGAGTTTTGGGGTATAACCTGAGCACTGGGATTCCTAAAAGCTCCCTAAGTTTTCGCAGTGTGCAGCCAAGGTTGAGAATCACTGTTCTAGAAACACCTTTCCCCTCCACATCTTCTGACTTGCTTTTCTTTTTCACATTCTGGGGTCCCTTATCAATGAATTCATCAATCACTCATTCATACATGCATGCACTATAAATTTGGGGAGAAACAAGATATAGTCACCATTATAGGAAAAAACTCAAAGTCTAGAGTGTAAATATATGAGTAAGCCAACAATAATAATCTGAAGTGTTCTATCATGCATACTCAGATATTTAATTGAATGCCTACTATGTACCCACCACAGTGTTGCTAGGCACTGGAAATAGAACAAAAAAACACATGGACACATAGCCTTATCTGATGAAGTTTCCCATCAATCGATAAGGACTATAACCAAGGTAAGTTCTGGTTGCTATGGAAGAAAGATTCTGTTTTCCAGAATCATCCTTCCAGCCTGGAGAGGCAGTACGCCTTATAATAGACAAGCAGTTAGAATGCAATACAGTATGAGGGTGAGAGGGTGGAGAAGGGAAGTCTAGCTAAGCAGAGGCATAATTGAAAATCAAAGTGCAAACACTGAATGATCTGCATGCAATGCCTTGAAAGCAGCTTGCTCTCTCACACTCAACCCAGGAACTCAGGAAAGGTCTCTATGAGTTGAGGAACTCTGCACCTACTCTTCAAAGAAGAGAAAGAGATACTCAGGTTGGGAGATGGTGTGAGGATCCTCAAGAAAGAGAAAGCAAGGGCAACAACTTTGAGGCAACGTCGGGGGCAAACTGCACCCAAACAATCTAGCCTATTCCCTCTCCTTCTCTCCCATACCATCTGACAGTTACTCTTCCTTCTTGTCTTTTGACTGTCTTACCCCACCCTTTAATTACCCCCTCTTTTTTTGGCCTTATACTTTGCTTGTTCCTTCTAGGCAGCTTTCAGCATCTTTGACCTCCCCTATCTCAACTGTATCTTCCACTCTACCTTGTCCACTTTATCCTGGGTGATCATCCTGGAAGCAGGGCAAGATTCATTAGCCTGTACTCAGAAGGGCCCCTGCACTTGACTTACTGCTCTGATGTCACTGTCTTGAAATTCTTAATAATTTTTGAACATTGGGCCCCTGTGTTTTTATTTTGCACCGGATCCTGCCTATTAATGTAGCTGGTCCTGCCTACAAGATTTAGGGATTCACCAGTCTAGACAGAGAGTTCTGGAAAATAATTTCCAAAGAAGGTCACCTCTGGTGCAATGATCTTTTAAAAACTGGTTCAGTTTGTGGATTGTCTACAACCTCGGTTTATAAAAACACTGAGTGCTAAATCAAATGTTGACATAAGTGGATCTTGTCATGGAGGAATACAAACTTTCTCTCTGAGAAATTCCAGTAAATCAACAAATTACAATATGGAAGCCTCAGACAAGAAATCCAGAAAGTTAACAAGACATAGTCCTTCAGAGCAGTTGTTCATTCAACACTCTCCCTCCAGTCCATTCCTTGGTTCCTCTGAAAGAAATATGGCCCTCAGTACAAAATAGTAGAGCAGAAATGTAAGGAAATGACCAAAAATCAATGCTTAAAGAAAAAATCCTGGGAGACTGCTGTTGAGATACCCATAAGCCATGAGTGCATAATTTCTCTTCTGAGGAAAGATTTATCAGTCCGGGGACAAGCGCCAAGAGGAAGCAGACTGGTCAATCAGTACTACAGCGATCATAAAATGCCATATCTTCACAAGGAAGGGATGAGTTTTCTCATGATTCTCCTTTGCTCCACTAAAACACAAAGGGTCCTAGGTCACATTTTTTAAATAGTAGGGCTGTTTATACAACTGGGTAAATTAAATTTAGGATTGACCCCAAAGGAATGGTTTCTCAGAAACCTTGATAATTCTTATCCTCAAGAGAAAAGAATTTTGAACTTCAATTTACAAAATAAAGTCAAATCTAGTCCCTACTCTCGACCCTCCCTTAGTACCTTGCTCCCCATTTATATAATAGGTAGAACGACACTGGCCAACAAGCCTCACCATGAGGTTGTCTTAAGGGCCAAATAAGAGGCTCTTTTATATAGAAATTCTTTCTAAGCTAGGTGAACTAATTACTAATAAATGTTGCTATTATTACATTGGACATTCTTCACTTTAATTCAAGACGTTCTAAGACCTCCTTTTTCTCACTCAGACTAAGTCTGTCAGTCCCTGTCCATTCTTGCCTTGTCCAGCTATAGATGCTCCCCAGGATCTCCCTCTTCATCAGCAAGATGGCTTTTGAATTAGGGTACCTGCACTAAAGCTCAAAGGGTGTGACCCCAGCCAAGTCCCCACCTGTCCTCTCCCAGTGGCTCTCTCTGAATCCCTACACTTCATACACTGCTCTGGCTTCCTGGTTTCTTTGAGCAGGATTCATTCTTCAGATCTGTTTAGATATTGATTACAGTGCAACTTCTTCCAAGAGTCTTCCCTAACGTGTGTGTGTACATGCACACACATACACACCAACACTCCTTTTGTGATAGCATCCCTGCATTCTTCCATGCCTCCTTGCATTCTACCCTATTATAGCACTTGGTCCAGGACATTGTAATAGTTTCCTTTCCTTCAGATGACTTTCTTCTCCTCACTAGATTGAGATCCCCTCGAAGGCAGGGACTGTGTTTATTTTGCTTTTTCAGGCACTTCACTTGGCACAGTGCCTGGCAAGAGTAAACATTCAGTAAATGTTTAAAAAATGTTTAAAAAAGAAGAGGGGTAGGGGGAAGGGTGGGAGATAGTGGACTGAACAATGCTCCTCAAAATTCATGTCTAACTGGAAACCCAGAATGAGACTATTCGTTTTCTAAGACCATCATAACAAATTACCACAAACTCAGTGGTTTTAAAGACGAGACATTTATTCTATCACAGTTCTGTAGCCCAGAAATCCTAAATCAAGATGTTGGCAGGACCATCCTCTCTCTGCAGATTCTTGAGAAGAATCCTTCCTTGTCTTCTCCTAGATTCTAGTGGCTCCCAACAATCCTCATGCTCCTTGGTTTGGGGCTGCACTACTCCACTCTCTCTCTCCTACTTCACATGACTTCTCTCAGGGTACCATCCCCTTCTTATAAAGACACCAGTCAATGGATTTAGGGCCCACATTAATCTAGTATGACCCCATGTTAATTTAACTAATCACATCTGCAAAGACTCTTATTTCCAAATAAGGTCACATCCTGAGTTTCTAGGTAGACATGAATTTGTGTGTGTGTGTGGGGGGGGGGGGGGGGGGACAGACTGATTTAACCCACTACAGTGACCTACTTGGAAATACGGTCTTTGCAGATATAATTAGTTAGGGATCAAGGTGAGATCATACCAGATTTGGGTGTGCCCTTAATCCAATGACTACTATCCTTATAACAAGTGGGGAAGACACAGAGTGAAGGCTGATACTGAATTGGTGCCCTGCAGTCCCAAACCAAGGAACATGTGGAGCCATTAGAAGCTGGAAGAGTCCAGGAAAGATTCTTCCCTAAAGCCACCGGAGGGAGCATGGCCCACCAACATCTTGATTCCGGATTTCTGGGCAACATAACCGTGAGAGAAAACATTCCTATTGTTTTAAACCAGCAGCTTGTGGTAATTTGCTGGAGAAGCCCAGGAACTAATGGGGGAGAGGGATGGTGAAGCATTGATGAAGATGAATGATTGCGACACTTCTATGAGCTTCTATTCCCCGTCCCCCCCCCCAAAAAAAATGTTAAAAAGAAACTAAGGAGAAATGCATGTGTTTCAAGACAAACTTCAAACCTATGTAATTTAATGTTAACGCTGATTAAATCAAAGGAATATGAGTCACAACAGTTTAAGTTTTATTGAATCTGTGACTTAAACAGGTATGTGGAAGAAAACATTCTCAGATGGACTGAGATGACGCTACTAGATGTTTGTTTGTTTGTTTATTTATTTATTCATCCACCCATTCATTCATTCTTGTTTATTTAGTTCAGTTTTTAAAAAAAGAGAGATGTTTAAATTATTTTTCTGGAAATCCCTGCTAAAAAAACAGCCTGTTCTTGATATTTCTTGAGGGGATAATAAAAAGTATACAGCGCGATGCAAATAGAGTGTGCGATTCAAAGCATTTATTCCCAGTGGCATTTAGGAACCAGAATAGGGTGGGCCCATCCAGCTGAGCTCATCTTACCTCCCCCTCAGTCCCTTTTCGGGAGCAGTGGAAGGAAGATATTACAGAGCTCTGAAACTTTTTAAATTGCCTAAAGAGAAAACCACACCCAGGCCTAAAGGGAAAAGAATCAGCTTTGAAACTAAGAAAATATCTCCGGCTAGGATCTCCTAGAAGGTCTTTGTTCTCTCTCTGCAAATACTCGGATGAAGGGACAGGGTCCTCGATAACAAAATATCCCCTTCTTTAATAAAAACTTATTGAAGCATCGTTATATTTTTTTTCTAGAGAACCTGGTTATAGCTTCATTAGCATACAAACTGGACTGAAAAAAGCTTATTTCTGGTAACTTCAGTAATAAAATCCCTTTGAATGACATTGAATATGGAGCTATCTTTTGCTGAATTTTCCTCTCATGTGAACAGTTCTATAATGAACTTTCAGTACAAAACTGGAATGAGCAGATATATGGGTTATCTGCCAGCTTAGATCCATTCTCCACCCTTCTCTGTGAGCCTCCCCTGGGAGAGCCACTGTGGCCTTCTGCTCCCCACTGGGTTTCTGTTGGAGGCACCAGAGGAAGATCAGAGAGTAGAAAGAGAAGGAAGTTGGGGTGGATGGGGTACTTAGGACACGACCCACCCTGAGATCACTATTGTTTTGACATTGACAGGTAAGGCAATTCCTTTCAGACTCTTCTGAGCTATCTCCAGCCCCCAGTCATTTCACCCCTCCCCTGCCCCATCAGCCCCAGTTAGTGACAGCTTCCTGCCATTGCCAGTCCCTGACTGTCTCATCATTCCTTCTGGTTCTGTTAACTGTGCCCATTTGTCTATAAAAAGAACCTTCATTAAGTGGCCCTGAGTTGAACTCTTGGTTCCAACCAGAGCCATGACTGATAATAATGCCAACATCTGTAAGTCAATTTAAAATATGGCCATGTAATCCATATAAGTAATGACAGCAACTCAAAAAGATGACTTCGCCTTACCTGCCTTTTCTCCATTCCACCTTTACCTGTTGAAATTCTTCCCACCCTTCAAGAATTATCTTAAACAAATTTCTAACGTCATCCAGTTTATTCCACATTTAGGCCTTTTTTTTTTTTTTTTTTTAGTTTTACTATTTTGGACTTTACCTATGGGATTTTTCTCATTCTTCTTCATTTTCATTTGTGTTCAGGTCATATCCTCCTTCTCTGGCTAATAACTCCTTAAGATCAATGACAGAATGGTACTAATTCTTACGTCTCCTCCCAACCCAGTAACTAGTTCACTGACAGTACACACAGTCACTGTGTGCTGCTCCTGTAAACTCTAGCCAGGCAGGTATTTACAATTATTTCCCTAGCATAAAACCAAGAAAATTTTCATAAATATGCATACCAGATATATGTATGTATATCTGATTTTCAGCTCAGGTCATGATCTCACAGTTTGTAGGGTCGAGCCCTGTGTCAGGCTCCAGGAGCCTGCTTGAGATTCTCTCTCTCTCTCTCTCTCTCTCTCTCTCTCTCTCTCTGCCCCTCCTCCACTCATGTACATGCTTTCTCTCTCTCTCTCTCAAAATAAGTAAACTTAAAAAAAATTGTAAATATATCTACATGCATACCCTACAATGAAATTTTCCTGATAAGCCAACTCTTCCTCTTTTATTTTGATAGATATATAGACACAGACACAGACAGACATAGATATAGGCACAGGTACAGGTATAGGGTGTAGGTATAGGTATAGGTATAGTGTATAGGGTATGGGAGTATAGGGTATAGGTATAGGCACAGGCATAGGCATAGCCATAGCCATAGGTATAGATATAAAACAAGTCTTCACCTTTGTCAAGTAGTTTTTGAAACACTTTACACATTCCTATACTTCAGTGTCTCTGCTAACCCAGAGAAAATTTACTTTCTCCCTTGTTCCTTTTCCCTTTAATGATGCTGCCCGTTGCAGCCGTTGTTGGCCCCTGACTGGTGAACTGTCCTTTGCTCTCTCCAACTATGGTAACCAGAGACCAGCTCTGTCTTTGTCTTCAGCACTTCTCATGCTTTCTCCCCACTTACTACTTACATAATCGTATTCAGTTTCTGTTTCCTCAACTAGAAAAAAATGGGAAAAATTTGGTCATTCACTGATTGGATCCTTCAGTAATAACTTACTGAGGACTGGGCACAGGGAGGCAGGTGAATCTGAAGCAGCCCCTCCCACAAGGAGTTTGCAGTCGGGTGTAGGGGTGCAGAGGAACAGCAAGGCAAATATGGTGCATGAAGGAAGACTTCCCAGAAGAAGGATCACTAAACCAAGCCCCTAACTCTAAGCTGGAGTTGGATAAAGAAACACCCTCGATAATTTGGGTGATTTTAGAATTATGGAAATAGTAACAGTCACAGTTGCAACAGCAGAGAGATCCTTTTCACAACTGAAATTAATATAGATTTACTTGAATTTTACTGGGTTTAAAGAGAAACTATCTCCTTTGTGAGTCTGACTACTGAACTTAATTCAGCTTCAAAATTACATTACCGTTCTGCCGGAGAGTCACTTAGAGCAGCAAGATGCAGGGGGAAAAGTAATTTAAATTAAAATCATACTTAAAAATTCAGTGCATTATCGCGATCTCACTAGGATATTTATTTCATGTTGAAACCACTATAGTTTTCTCCTTCAACCAAGGAGCCTCTTACATGTTTTTTACCAGCAACTCTGAGCTGCCTCCAGATAGTAAATGAGGCTCCCAGGTCCCGTAGGCCTCTCACTTGACCAAGAAAGATGGTTGTGGACACTGATGAAAACATTTTTATATTTTAATAGATTTAACTCTGTTTATGCTATGAATACCCAACTTATACATTTCCAAAGTTTTTATTACATCCACATATATGTATTTAAATATGTATTACATAGTCAAAGTTTATTTGTGAGCTATTTAATTGGAATGTGACATGCATTTCCCTATAGAAATGCTATCTAATAGTGCCTAGCTTCCCAGGCTAGCCCTCAAAAGTCTATTACACTACAGCATCTGGTCACTACATCAAACAACGTCTCCATGGAGAAAGTATGGATAAGAGTCAAATTCAGAGGCCTATAGTTCTGATTCTGATTAAGTAAATAAGTTTAGGACCTCTGAGGCAAAGATTAGAAACAGGTATGGTGGGTACAGAGTTAAGTGGGGTCTCTGAGGCCCTTGTGCTGTACAAAGGAGAGAGCTAAGGCTTTGAACTCACACAGACCAAAGTCAAAATCTCAGGTGTATCAGTTACTAACTTTGTGGCCATCAACAAATTACATTCTCTGTGTCTTCATGTCCTTATCTACGAAATGGGAATGGTTGTGAGAATTAACTAAGGTAGCACATGCAGTGTACCTCCCGATGCCTGGCACAAAGCAGGCACTCAGTGAATACCGGTTCCTTTCCATTCTTCCCTCTGCTTTCTGAGCCTGTTACCTGTACTGGACTATGAAGAAATTGACTTCCACTGTATGGTTGAAAAAAAAAAAGAACTAAATGAAATGCATGCATGTGTGTGTGTGTGTGTGTGTGTGTGTGTGTGTGTTATGTGTATACATATAGGTGTGCATAAAATCAGTAAATACTAAGTACATGGCCCAGCGAATAGTAAAAACTCTGTAAATAATGGTTCATTTTTCCACCAGCTCTAGGCAATATACTGAACAGCCTGCTTCCTTTCCCACTGACACAGCCTATAAATTCTTGCTCACCATTCTGTCCCTGGGCCACTGCAGTGTGAATCACAGTGTTTCTTCTACCAGTCACAAAGTCATCGTCTTTGTGACTGGTAATATATTATAGGGTTTCCAGTTGGTTCCAGACCTCTGGGTTTATCTGGAAAAGCCATAGGGGTGAAGACTAGAAACATCTATTTCCATGAATTGATCTGCATGGGCTGAGAAAGTCCCTGAGGTCAGGGGTGAGTACAAAGACAGAAAGAATACCTTTCCCCCCACCCCCGAGGGGTCCCAGAGGGCTGTGTTCACAGGCTGCAAGAGTATTTTCACAGGGATACTTCTCTCACTTGTGAGCAAGTGGAGAAGAGAAACCCTTCTCATGTATGCACAGAACACATGTGGCTTCAGCTCAGTGACGTCCAAGGAACCACAACACCCACTGGGACTATCAGAGGGTTTGCACTTTTAGGAGAATCGGGAATCTACACCAGTTCAGGGAAGCCATTTTCCTAAAAAGGATCCCAGTCACAGGGCAAAGATGAATGAAGGACTAGTACCCAGTGTCTTCAAGCACTGAAGACATCAGGGAAGGAAGGTCTTCAGAGAGACAAACCATGAGAGAACTGCTTCGTCACATATGAGAAACCCCTAGGAGCTCCCAGTCAACAGAGGAAAGACTTCGCTGGGGGGCAGGGAGGTAGTCCTGAGACTTCAGTGGCAATGTAAGCCAGAAACATGTGAATTCCCTTAATGGAATTCATTCTACATCCACAGGCTGGGGACATCTGAAGAGGGCACAGAGAGAAGGGTGCATCTGAGGAGGACGTCTAGCACCCTGAAGTGAGGCGTGTCGGCAGCAGTCCTCACAGTCATTGGGGGGACTGGAGGGCTTAACAGCAGAACAGAATAAATGGTTACATTATGACCTGTGTAAATAATACCTTTTCTAAATATTATGGCACACTGGGGTGACTGGGTTGCTCAGTCAGTTAAGCATCCAACTCTTGATTGTGGCTCAGGTCACGATCTCACAGTTCATGAGATTGAGCTGCGCACTGGGCTCTATGTTCACAACGGGGAACTTGCTTGGTATTCTCTCTCCCTCTCTCTCTGACCCTCCCCCACATGTGGGTGCTCGTGTGCACTCTCTCTCTCGAAAATAAACTTAATAAATAAATAGATAATATGGCACCAATATTAATAACTGTGCCTCTTTTAAGCAAATGTGCTAAACCGTTATGGCTTGTTGCCACACAGAGATAACAGATAAAGATGTCTTGCTAGCACTTGTCAGGATCTTGGGAGGAAGACGCTGTATAAATAATCAATTATGATCGGTGGAGGTTTTATTGTGTTCCATTCTACAACTCACGCAAGTTCTGATCGCTAATCTTCAGACCATAAAATCAGCACCTACTTAGTGTACTGCCTACAATAGTTCAACTGTAATTAGTTTATGCCAGTTGCTCTGGGAGCATCTCTGAGAGGAGCTTTTCTTATCCAATAATTATGCTTTGGTTGTCTTTCAATACAAGTCAATATATACTTGTTAATATTTAAGTGGCCTCACACTGAGATGCTAAAAACAATGTTGTGACTATGTCTCAGCTATGTCTGAGATAGAGAATGGCTGTGGCCTTACTATCTGTTGGAACTCTAACATAATCATTACTGATCATCCAGTATGAATGTTTAACCCAACAGATAATCGCTGCTTTCCAGGCTAACACTCAAGTTGGCTGATATAAAAGTCATTCCGGGATATGCAAAGGATCATAGTCTGAGCTAGCCTTGGGGGAAGAGAGCACACAGTGTCCGGAGGGCCGAGTTGGCAGGTATTGGTAACAGTGATTTAGGAAAACCAAGAAAGGGAGACATAGGGCCTCAGGCATAGACGTTCACATGTCCTAAGTGATCAATGGGTGGTTACCCTCTATAAGTCTAATTTTTTTTCTCTATTATACAACATAATAGTTTATAGATATAAAAGCTTTGGGTATGGGAAATTAAAGGAAGAAATTTTGAAATGAGGAGTCTCATAAAATCTTACAAAACAGTAGGAAACATTAAAATAATAAATAATTGGAATGCCAATATATGCAAAAGATGTAAGAGAGTGAAAAGT
The DNA here is from genome assembly GCF_018350215.1 of Panthera leo. NCBI lineage: Eukaryota > Metazoa > Chordata > Mammalia > Carnivora > Felidae > Panthera > Panthera leo. The sequence continues at coordinate 121,937,374 of NC_056680.1, forward strand.
GAATAGAACAGAGAATTAGAAGGCCTAAGTTTTGACCCTAAAGTTTACACTTACTTATTTGTGACCATGACAAGTCTTTTCATCTCCATCTCTTTCCTCATCAGTAAAAAGAAAATCATAGACAAACCTGATCTCTTAAAAACAAACAAAAACCCTCTTACAACCGGCGAAACATAATAGGCCTGAGTTTTCCCTTTTTGGACAGTGTTTATGCTGAAAAGCATACAACCAATTTATCAGTATGTTTTCCCAACGGCCCTGTGTAGAAGACGGAATAAATCATTAATCCCCCCAAGGAAGAGAAACCAGAAAGTGGAAAGTCCCTGATGTTGCTGAATCACTGTTGGTGTCTGATACCCAGGTCCCCTTTACTGCATATCTTCAATATCACAAGCAGTAGCAAGAGCTCCAATTCAGAGGAAGCAGCATACAAGGCAAACAATAATTACTTTGTGTGGTAGAAGGGCCACAATTCTCTTTTTTTTAAGTTTATTTATTTACTTTGAGAGAGACAAAGAGCAGGAGAGGGGCAGAGAGAGAATCCCAAGCAGGCTCTAGGCTGTCAACACAGAGACAGATGTCACCCACTTAACAGACTAAGCTACTCAGGTGCCCCATCTCTTGATGTTCTACCTCTGATTTCACTTTATGGCCTAGAGCAAGCCCTCAAATTTCTTTATGCCTTAGTTTTCTCACCTAGTTATGTGTTAATATTATCTAAACTGCCTTATTATTTTTTTAAAAAAAGGAATACTTTAGACCTATTCATAATCAAAGCATTTCCGAACAGAACATACTAGCTTTGAGAGCTAAGGTGCTTAATGTGCACTGAACTTGGAAATTAAAAAACTGATCTTGATAGCCTCATTACAATCAGAAGGAACGTAATAACCAACCATTTTTCCACTCTCTTTCAGCCATTAAGTTTTACAGGTCCAACAATTAGGGATCAAGAAACGTCAGGATCCGGGAAGGTAAAAGAACATCTACAAAAGAAATGAATTCAACCTAAGCTTTATGCAAATCTGGGAATAGTAACTGACAGTTGTGAGAGCTTGCTTAAATACCATTCTTAACTGGTTTGTAAAACAACAGGAAAACAACCGTGTAAAAGCCATGGTGTTGGGGGCGCCTGACTGACTCAGTCTGTAAGGCGGTCAACTTTGGCTTAGGTCGCAATCTCCTGGCTCATGGGTTGGAGCCCCGCATTGGCTCTGTGCTGATAGCTCAGATTCTGCTTCAGATTCTGTGTCTCCGTCTCTCTGCCCCTCCCCCGCTCACACTCTTTCTCTGTCTCTCAAAAGTGAACATTAAAAAAAAAAAAACCATTTAAAAGCAACAGCTTTAGCAAGTACTTGTTTACAAAGGGCTCCATATTACAGCAAAATCCTTGGTCCCATCAAAATGCAGCAAAAGCCAGTATGTAATGATTTGGGTTTTCAACCCTGAAACAAAAACCCATATTGGCAGGACTCCCTGGACCACGATAAAGCATCTAGAAATGTTTTTCCATCCTGTATCCTAAAAAAATTTCCCTGAGTATCCCCTTTAAGTTACAGGTATAACTACTGCCCAAGGGTTTCCTAAAATTATAGCAGGAAGGTAAGGAGAAGAAAGAGAGCCAGTGAGGCCCCTTTGGGTTGGAAGTCTATTTTGTAGAATGCTTAACAGACAAGTAAATCCATTTTGCAATTTTTAAGGAGCCAAAATACAAACTTACATATCTACCTTCTAGTGACTCATTCTCCACCACAACTTCAATGCCCAGAAGCCTTGTTCTACAGTAGAGAATATTTCCCCAACAGTTTTACATTTTTCCAACTCTGCATTTAAATCCATTTAAGAATAAGCCGTTTTAAAATTCTGTCTACTGGAGCCTGGGAGGCTCAGTCAGTTAGGCACCTGACTTTGGTTCAGGTCATGATCTCGTGGTTCATGAGTTCAAGCCCCGTGTTCTGCTTCAGATCCCCTGACTCCCTCTCTCTGCCCCATGTGCTCTCTCTCTCTCAAAAATAAATAAACGTTTAAAATAAATAAATACTAAAATAAAATTATGTTTAAAATTGTAACAAAATTATGTTACGTTCCTAATTATGCACCAAAGATCTGTTTTGGGGTTTTTGTTTGTTTTTCATATCATCTGGGTTTTGGCATTGAAAAAAACTGACTGGATCACCAGTTTCTTACAAACAAGAATAGATTTTTTTTTACCCAACTTTGTAATTCCCCAAAGAACTTCCTGGAGTTTTATATCTATACAGGGTGCTGCTTACAACTGATAGGCCAACTGGTTTCCTAACAAAAAGCACCAAATCTTAGGACCAAAACAAACAAACAAAAAGCATCAATACTTAATTGTCACCAGCGTCTAGGCCAAGCAAATACTTTTGTATCTGTTCATAGTTTCTGGTTGGCCCATGCCCCGCCCCTCCTCCCCACCCATCTACTTGAGGTACAGGTTGCCTATTCAAAGGGTGAAAGAACCCTTGGCAATGGGGGTAGGTGCCAAAAATCATAGGTTTATTGGACAGCCAGCATTACCCCAAGAGGTACATCTGTTCAGCAGGAAGCTCCCACTCTGTGCCAGCCTTCAGAACCATCTGCCTCCTTATGCCTCAGGACACACACACACACTCGTCCATGCACTGACTGGGTATGAAACCCTAGTTGGAGAGTGAAGCTGGCAACATAAAATGTCTACCTCACAGCAGAGGCTAAAGGAGCACATAGTGAAGAACCGTCATGATCACTATCTGGACGTGCCTCTGCATGAGAGAAAAAGAGTTCCCCGCCCTGTCCATGCCCCCACCAGCCCCAGCCCTCATGCTAGAATAGTCATTTACAGACTGAAAGACTTAATAAAGATCATCTACAACGATGTCCAAAACTAAATTTCAAGGTCACAGATCCACTGTAAGGTCTTCAAACACTCAGAGAATGCCTTTTTAACAACAACTTTCACATGCGGGAGTTGGAGGGAGTAAGAGGGGAAATGTCCCTTGGATGGTTGATCTTTCATTACACTGTGTGGTTGGTCAGATCAGGTGATTAAAGAATAGAGTCAGTGAGCCTAATGTCACACAAGACAGACACATGCAGGTCATGGGCAGGAGACTCGCAGGCCATGCCCTCCTGATATTTGCGTGTGCCTGTGCTTGCATGCACTTCTATACACATGTGTGTGGAAGGACAAGACACAAACCGTACTGCTTAAATGGACCTTGTGTCTCCCAATTGCTGAACATTATCAAGCGAACGTCCAAGACGAGTAAACGGTTTAAATGTTTTGATGATTTTATAAACTACACGTGACTTTAAGAAATATTGTGGAAGTTTACAAGGCAGTTAAAATAAGAGAAGAGAAAGCAGTAAAATTCTAGATAGAAAGGGGGAGATAATAGTACCAGAAATCAGAGAGGAGGATTATTGCAACTGAGCACCCACTCTGGCTCTCCAGTTAAGCAAAAAGAAAATCATGAGAAGTAAAATAAGGCACATGATGTAATAAAAGGGAGCTTTTAGAAAGATAGGTCTTCCTGGTACTGAATTTAGGAGTAATTCATTGCATGAAAATGTAAAGATGGGTGGATTGACAAATATTAATAAAACATAAAATAACAAATAGTGTTTCATGAAGCAAATCAGCATAGAAGTTTGGAGTGTGGATTTTTCAACAGACAAATCTGAGTTCAAATTAATAATGAGGACATTGGTCAAGTTACTTAAGCACACAAAGCTTCTGATTCCTCATCTCTATAATGGAGGTGAGGGTACCTACCTTGTAAGGTCATCACGAGGGTTAAATGAGACAACACAGGTAAAGGATCTTGCACAGTACCCGACCAGCAGGTGCACAAGAAATGTTGGTTCCATTTACCATTTCTCATCCCCACTCACAGTACTTGGATTCAGGTCTTCATGTGGGTGGAACAAAAGTCAGAGACCTAATGCTCTTGAAGGCATTCTACTGACAGTGTGGATACTATGATGGTCAAATCGCTAGCCACATGCAACAATAAAACTTGAAGAAACTGAAGGAATGGTGGCTGTCCTCTTAGATTGACAGTGGTCTCAACCACAATTAGGGAGTTGCTGTAGGACTCATTGCCAAACAGTGGGATTAACAACTTTTTGACCATCTCACCCAGATAGTGGGCCATCCCACCTCCATATTGAGGACTGGCTATAGGCATGATTATAGACAAAGCCAATTCTTTGTCTCAAAGAAAACACACATTGTGAACCTGTCAAATGCTTAGACAAAATGAATTAGGATTCCAGAACTCTGTATCATAGAGCTCTGGCACAATAATTTAAACTTGACATATATAAGAATAAATGTCACCTACTTTAAAAAAAAAAACAAAAGATAAAATACTTTTATATGGCTGCTAAAAAACATTTTTAATAGAATTATCACCAGATGGAATGTGGATGTACACATATTAGATGGATGACTAAATACTTAGCGATACTTTACCATATGTCTGACTCTGTGCTAGTCCTTGCATGTATATTATTTCAATTAATTCCAGCAGCAGGAGAACAAAGGTAATACATCGGATTATTATCATCAATTATGCGTATACACATCTAGGTACAAGTATAAGTTTGTATTAATGATCCATAAAAGAACTGTTAAACTAAAGAATGCTAAAGGATCATGTATATGGCCCACAATACAATTAAAGAGACTAAAGCAGAAAATGACCATTAGTAGCAAAATTATGGTAATTTAGTCGCCATATACATTGCTTTGTGCACAATTAACAATTTGGCCAACATATGCAAATTGTAATACTAGAAGTTCTTTTAGCTAAAGGAAGGATTATCCGAAATTCATTTCCACAGCCAAATTCCAGCCCCTGGCAAGTTCTCTAATATCTGCACATTTTCTCAAATGATGAAAGCAGGTCAACAGCACTAAGCCAAAGCAACAGTTTAATTTTAGCAACTCTCTGTGCAAAAGCTACTGCAACCAAGAAGGTCACAGCCAAGGTTACTATGCCACTTCCTAACGGCTGTGCTGTCAGAAACACCACGAATCATTTCCAAGTACTGAAACATGAAGGAAATGTTGCAGTCCAGTAACAGAGGAACCAATACACTTGGAGGGTTTTCAGAAACTCTTTCCTACCCAGAACCTTCTTACTCCCTAAAGGCAAAGCCATTCATTCACTCAATATTTATGGTTGTTCACTGTGTGCCTGGTACTGTGCCAGGGGACAGTTACATCAGACACAGGCATGGCAAGAACTTACATTCTCAGACCTAAGCACAAACTTCAGAGGCTACTCTTAAGGAAATAAAAGGCTCAGAATCAAAATGCAGGAATATTAATATGCAAATATGCTCTTCAATAAGGGTGTATCATCTATTCAACACGCACTTGGGTAATGAACCGGAGTAACAGACACACTCTGCCACAACTCCATCCAAATGCCCATTCAGGGACCACACAGCTCTGCACAGGTCTGGCCAGGGGATCTGCATAAACCATACTCAGCTGAGCACAGCAGAGCCTGGAAGAAGCACCAGGAATCTGTGCAGTTCCAAAGCTCTGGGACCCTGCAGCCACTTCCCATGTGACACTGATAAATTACTGGGGGAGGGCAATCTACTGAGTCTACCAATTCAAACACTCACCTCACCTAGAAACACCCTCACAGACAAACCCAGAAACAATGTTTAATCTCACACCCCATGGCAGGTGAAGTTATCATATTAAATTAATCATCACACTAGTAAAGTTGCCTGAGAGGCACATGTGCATGGATTCCAAACAGGAAGAGAGTAACCTGTAGGGGAAGAAAATACCCCGGTATGATCCACAGAGAGCACTTTCAGGAGAGTCCTGCCAACCAGCATGGAAGCAGGAGCCCAGTGGTCCTGGGCAGCTGCAGCTGACGATAGTCACCTAGGTAAATATAGGTTCTGCCACATGACCTTGGACAAGTTACTGTGAGCCTCAGTCTCCCCATCTGCAAAATGAGAATGATCTGGGGACCTACCACATAGAGATTAAATGACATAAAAGGTATTAAGTAATTAGAACAGTTTCTGACTTAAAAAGTACTCAATGAACATTGGTTGTGTTTCTACTATTATTAGAATAGCCAGAGCATAAACACCACCCCCACACACACTCTTCTCCACCCCAATAATTACTTACTGCACACTATGGTATTTTGCACAGACTTCTATCACACTACTTATCACAGATACTAAAATTAGTTGTGTGCAGATCTGTCTCCTAGACTGAGTGTTTTCTGAAATCAAAACAGTTTGTATCTTACTCAATTTTATACCCTCAATGCTTAATACTTGGAAAGTGCTCACACGTGTTTGTTAAAAATGTCAAAGTGGAATGAAAAATTTTGAATCATTTAGATTCACAGAGTGATAACTGCAAGCAATATTCTGAAAATTGAAACTCAGTTTCTTTTCATTTTGTGGATGTCTTTTCAGATAGTTCACCATAAAAGCAGTATCTATAAATAAAGCTAACTTGCACTCCGAGGTCCATTAATGTGCTAAGCCATCAGCCCTCCAGCTTCTCTTCATATTCATTCAACTTCATTCTGTGAAGTTTAAGCCAACACATTTGACCAAATGAACACAATTCATCAAAGAGTTCAGGCTGCCACAGACCTACACAGAGATCCAAACAACAGGTTGTCTACGCAATGGGGACAGGCAGATCCCCTTTAACATGTGCCATCTCTTGAATCAGTTCTCTTTCTCACAGCTTGATGGAGAGGGGAGGCATGTGTGGAGGTACTGGCAAAGGAAACTCTAACTCTTTTCCAGGCACTATGGCAGATTTCTGTAAGTTGGGTAACTACTTAGATATCTCTGCCAAGCAGATTGTAGGACTGTGAGCTCCAAGAATGCCCCAATAAAAAAAAAAAAAAACCTTATTCCATTCCTATACAGTGAAATCACATTTGTCCTCAGATGCAATTGTGCGGTTCAAGATAAAACACTCCATGCTACAATGTTTACTGTCATTAACTGTTAAGTCCCATCTATCATGGAGGCCAGATTCACTCCCTGACTAAAGCCAGTAATATGTCTTTGGGATAAAGCACAAATTTGAGGAGTTTAATAACTTCATTGCATTACATGACCCATGCATTATAACAACATAGCTATGGCTGGACTCAGCTACTATAGTTACTCAAGCCAACCTTATGTTTACAAAGGACAGTTTGTTTCTAGAGAGGCAGAAGACTGGTTCTTGGAGCCGTTCATTTATTCCCTAGTAACTTGTTTGTTGAGTGCCTACTTTGGGCCACACACTGTTCCAGGTACTATGGCTACCAAAAAAAAAAATAAATCGGACACAATTTTTTGCTCTTATGGAGTAATGTTAGTGAGTTAAATGTTAGTGAAAAAAGGGGTGCCTGGGTGGTTCAGTTGGTAAGCATCTGACTCTTGATTTCAGCTCAGGTCATGATCTTATGGTTCATGGGATTGATTGCCATGTCAGGCTCTGAGCTGACAGCACAGAGCTTGCTTGGGATTCTCTCTGCCCTCCCTCACTCTCTGCCCCTCCCACTTGCACAGGCTCTCTTTCTCTCAAAACAAATAAATAAATATTTTTTAAAAAGTTAGTGAGAAGAGACAGACAAAAAAATTAAACAAAAGCTCATTTCAGGTAATGATGTATTGTTAAGAAGAATCAGGAAGGCCTTTTCGATGAGGTGAAATACGGATGATGGGAAGGGACATCCATGCAAACATTTCCCTTTGCACAGAACTTAATCTGGCTATTCGTTCATACTTCTGTGGAGCTCTGTGGAAGGACCACACGTGCAGTCTTCCAGAAAGTCACAGCTAAGATGGATCGTGAAAACTTGAACTCACCTCCATGCACCAAAATCTCTAGATTCCCTAGATCCCTAGAGAGATCTTGTCAGACCTCTGAGTATAATCTAGACACTTGGGGCAAGCCTCTGTTGTTCAAATGGCCCCCAACACACCTTCAAACAAATAGGACTCAAATAACAAAATAGTTTATTTTGAATTGACATTAGGTCATTAAGGGTAATATCCCTTCTCTAAACTTAATTGAGGAGGAGTGAGTTACAAAGACCTGGAGAGGGCAACCAAGAGGTCTACAGATGGAATGAATAGTTACTATAAATTGATCACCTGATGTCCATGCCCCCTTTCTTTCTCATCCCTACGTTCAGTTCTCCTGCGTTGAGAGGACCCCACTGCCAGCTCCAGGAAGGAATGTCTTACCCGGACCTGGCCAGCGTGCACACTGATCCACTCCTTCTCCATAGGACTTGCTATAGAATGGGCATGTGGCCCTAGCTTCTCTACCCAAGTAAGCCCTGAGATCTGTGCCAAAATTAGCAAATATAATGGTTATTTTCTGCTGGAATGAACCCAGAGGTATGTGAGGCACAGCTGCAACAGCTAAGCCTGGTAGAGAACAGAGCCTCTGTGGAGCAGGAAGGTGGGAAGGTGAAGTAAGACACTGTGCCTAGATGCATTCATTTGAACACCTGGATCAAGCCACACCTAGAGCCAACATACTCTCAGGTTCTTAAATTCATTGGTTCATAAATTATTTCTTTTTTTCTTGTATTAGTTTAAGATAGGTTTTCTATCACATCCTACAGAAAAAGTACAAATACATACCACAGGTAAGTTTTCCTTAATACTAAATTATTGAGAACTTAACACACTTCCCAATATAGCCAAAGAGCCATTTGTAAAGAATTCTAGATTGCTAAAAGAGAAAAATGATGTCTCTTATGATTTCCATTAATCAATAATTCTTCATTTGGCACATATTATGTTTTCACATTGGTGCCAGCTTCCATAGAGGATGAAAATGTATAAAACGTTGCTTCCCTGGCCTCAAAGTATGTATCCTATAATCTATCACTGTTATTAATGCTTTACTAATCCGTAGAGCTTTCTAAGATATAGAGCATTTTTAAAACACTGAACTTCAGGTGCAAAGAGAAAGACTAGATTCATCCAAATCCTTAGTTTATGAACTCTCATCACTGCCCCATACGTGGTCTTTTTTTATTGAGTGCCCAACCAACCTTACGTCATTTCACTGCATCTTCACAACGGAACAAGGAGGCTGAGATTCTGAGAAATCATCCAAACCTCCTAATTAGTGACTGCCTCTCCCCCTCACTGGCCTGTTCATAAAAGCATAAAAGAAGGAGGTCCTCCAATCACACTAGCAAGAAGCTGCACCATACTGGCTGGTGTATTTGAAAGGTGTAGTTCAGAACAGAGCTTTACATTTGCCACTAAGCAGAGTCAGAATTTCTGGGATTGCTTTCAGTCAACTGCTGATTTGGCATCTCTGAATGCAGTCATTTTAAAGAAATTTTGCACCAATTCAGTCAGTACCACAGACACACTGAAATAGTAGTCAAGCCAGACTTAAATCAGAATTTTTCAGGATAACAATAAGCGGTAGCTTAAAGTATTTGTGAGAACTTTTCTTCAAAAGTCACTTCTTTAAAATGTTGTTACTGGCTTTCTTTAGTGGCATTTTCTTTCGGCAGATCAATGATAGGTCTATTGTCCCTTTTTTGGTTCCACTGGTTCTGACTGAAGCCAATCAGGTAAAAAAAAAAAAAAAAAAAAAAAAAAAAAAGGCACAGGGGTTTCATTTATTTAATCTAGAAATTAAATCACCTAAAAAAAGAATTAAAAAATTTTTACAGACAATTGATTTCTACTCTGTGCCTGAAGTGACTTACCTCTATTCTTCTGGCACATTAAATTGATGAAGCAGTTTCACTTTTGGGGTACAATGATCTCAGAAGAATTAACATTCTCTACATTAATTAACTTAGAAAAAATCATCTCCCATGTGGGGTGCTTAGGTGGCACAGTCGATTAAGCATCTGACACTTGATCTCAGCTCAAGTCATGATCCCACAGTTTGTGAGTTCAAGCCCTGCATTGGTTTCTGCACTGATGGTGTATGCAGCCTGCTTGGGATTCTGTCTCTCCTCCTCTCTGCCACTCCCTCGCTTGTGCTCTTCCTCTCTCTCCCTTTCTCTCCCTCTCTCTCAAAAAAAAAAAAAAAAAAATCCTCTCCCATGCTACACAATTCAAGGGGGTAAAGGATGTAAGAGTAAAAGAAAAGAAATGTTTCCACAGTAGTGGATATTTATAGGGGAAATAAACCATGGCTTGGGTCCCAGATCTTTCAGACATCACCAGTAGATGGGTGTCCTGGATCAGAAGCCTGGTGTTCAAGGAGGGCTTCACGGCTAGGCCTGTCACCTACAGCCGGGGCTGGCAGTACAAGATAGATTGATGCCATTTTCCATAGAAGGATAAGAGCTCAATATTGGAATGTTCTCTTTCTTTCACGTACATAGCAGGAAACAAAAATATGATGAAATTCCATAAATGGATAAGTTGGGTAGGAAAGAGAAATATGGTTGATGCTGGCAATAAAGTGCACATATGGCCAACACACATGAGAAAAAGAAAGACACTGTAGCCCTTGGGGCAACCATATGCGGTCCAGGGTGGGGGGTTAGGGGGAAGGGCCATCATGATACAAAGTGTTCTATCCATGGCGTCAGCCTGGGCAGGCCTAAATCCCAGCTCTGCTACTCTCCTGCTTTATTGCCATATGGCAGGACAAGAATAGGAGGAGTTCAGTGTTTGGCACATCAACATTTCAGTGGTAGTGGTCTTCCTTTCTCTCGTCCCCACTCACTATCTATAATAATCCTTGGGGCAATCAAAGCCTTATAGCTTCCAAAGTTTACCTTATTTTTACATGCACCATGACTAAAATAGTGAGTATAGAATTTGGAATCCCTTAAGCAACCCTATTTTCCATTAAATTTGCCTAATTAACTCTATTAGGATCCAGAGAGGTTTTAAAAATAGAACTTACCTATCTCAGAGTTAATTGCATGCTGTTGTCTGTTCAATACTTCCGTCTGTACATAGGACTTGTGTCCTAAGAAACAACTTTACCCTCACATATGCCCCAATTAACTCTTTTCCCCCAAAGAGCCACCTCAGCACACCTACCATATTGGTTTCCTAAATGTACTTTGTTTCTAACATAAGCTTCAGTCCACTGGGTTTTACAATATTGTAAATCAGATCGGCCGTATTACTAATTCTCTTGGCCGTCACCAGGAATATGGGGAAAAGAGGCCACTGTAAAATGTCTGTAATTATTATTTTTCATGTGTCATGAAGATTTATCCTAAGATAAATAATAAAAATAGCTAGTATTATAAATAATGATCACCTTCTTCAGGTTTTTGCCTCTCCTGTCCTCACTATTTTTACTTGTACTTTTATTTTTACTTGCACTATATTTTACTATTTTTACACCACCATTACCAGTCTTGACTAGCCTTATTTTTCTCCATAGCACTGCTGGTTCCATAGTATGTTACTTATGTACTTTATTTTATGCTTCACTAGAATGGAGGCTCAAAGAAATCATCACTTTGCTTTCATCTCTATACCCTCAATATCTCAAACACTACCTGGCACAGGGCAGAAAGTCAAAAATATTTGAATATCTAACATTCAGTTTGGATCTAATATTTCTTTTTTTTTAATTTCTTTTTTTTTAATATGTGAAATTTATTGTCAAATTGGTTTCCATACAACACCCAGTGCTCATCCCAAAAGATGCCCTCTTCAATACCCATCACCTACCCACCCCTCCCTTCCACCCCCCAACAACCCTCAGTTTGTTCTCAGTTTTTAAGATCTCTTATGCTTTGGCTCTCTCCCACTCTAACTTTTTTTTTTTTTCCTTCCCCTCCCCCATGGGTTTCTGTTAAGTTTCTCAGGATCCACATAAGAGTGAAAACACATGGTATCTGTCTTTCTCTGTATGGCTTATTTCACTTAGCATCACACTCTCCAGTTCCATCCACGTTGCTACAAAAGGCCAGATTTCATTCTTTCTCATTGACACATAGTACTCCATTGTGTATATAAACCACAGTTTCTTTATCCATTCATCAGTTGATGGACATTTAGGCTCTTTCCACAATTTGGCTATTGTGGATCTAATATTTCTTTAAGACTCTCTCTCCCTATAAAGAAGTTCATGAGAAGTAAAAGCTAATATAATATGACAATACTAAATAATGGGTTTCAGAGAACCTTCCAAGGTAAATGGTAGAAACATGTTCTTTACAAACTAAATCTTCTGATAGCAATTCCAGTATGGCTTAATATTGCTTCTCAGAATCCTTTCAATAAATACTTAGTAAAAATAGCTCCTTTCCAGATGTCTGTCAAAACTCTAGGGCTATTTAGGCCTGACCTATCCATGTACAACCTGTCAGACATAAAAAATGGCAACTATGAATAGTCTAGTGCCATTTGGATCAATAGCCCAGGCCCCTGCTCTACTGGCTTAGCTCCCAACCAGCTGCTCTTTTACTCCATGGCTGTAGATTCCTACAAGTTGGATAATGATAAACAGACTCTTCACAAAGATGCAGTACAAGGTAAGGCTATGAGAAAAATATATGAGGTATTATGCTTCCAACCAAGCTGGAGTGTCAGTGATCAGATTTACCCTCCTGCGAAAAACAACCTAAAAATGGGCAAAATATATAATTTAGTGGTGTTCAAGACATTGGACATCAACAAAGACTAGACAATGAAGAGTGGTATCTGAGACATGGAAAACAAACAAGGGGAGCTCTAGGATCACAGCTTACAGTCTTAAGAAAGTTTCCAGGATTCAGTGCAGGGAATGGGAACCCAGGTGGAGTCTGGCAGACTCCCTGAGGTAGAAGAGAAAGCTGAAATTCCACAGAGACAAAGGCAGCTAGAATGTGCAGGACAGACTACCTGAGAAGGAAGAACTGCACAAAGAGAAAACATCAGAGATCTGCAGAGAATGCTACCTGAGTATACACGTAAGTAATGTTAGTGCGTATGTGTGGGGAAGATATGGCTGCTTTTGTACTGCAACAGCATAGTCGAGCAGTTACAACAGCATCCATATGGCCCTCAAAGCCAAAAATTTACTATTTGGCTCTTTACAGAAAAAAACTGCCAACTCCTTACTAACATCATACTCAGTGGTAAAAGACAGAATGCTTTCCTTCTAAGATCAAGAAAAAGACACTACTTCTATTCCACACTATTCTGGAGATTGTATCAAATATATTAAAGCAAGAGAAGAAAAAGATATACAGATAGGAAGGGGAGAAGTAAAACTGCCTTTATTTATAGGCACCATGATCTTTTATGTTGAAAACCAGATGGAATCTACCTAAAAGCTACTAGAAAAAAATCAGTCTAGCAAACTTGCAGGATACAAGATCATTATACAACAACCAATTGTACCTCTATATACTATAAATGAACAATGAGAAGTTGAAATTTAAAAATAATGCCATTTAATATGAAAGAACTTCGGGGCGCCTGGGTGGCTCAGTCGGTTAAGCGTCTGACTTCAGCTCAGGTCACGATCTCGCGGTCCGTGAGTTCAAGCCCCATGTCGGGCTCTGGGCTGATGGCTCAGAGCCTGGAGCCTGCTTCCGATTCTGTGTCTCTCTCTCTCTGTCCCTCCCCCGTTCATGCTCTGTCTCTCTCTGTCTCAAAAATAAATAAACGTTAAAAAAATTTTTTTAATAAAAAATAAAAAAAATTAAAAAAAGAAAGAACTTCAAGTACCACCTTCTTTCATTAAGATAGAAGTGTTTAGCCTTGTGCTTCACTCATTGAAACTACACTGTGTATAAACCATCATCAAAATAATTTCTTACATCAATACATGAGTGCACACTTAGGAAAAAAATTTTTAATAAAAATAATATCAATTATAATACAAAATATGAAATAATAATAAATATGGTAAGAGATTGTTAAGATCCTGAATACTAAAAACCACAAAATGTTGTGGAAAGAAATTAAAGGAAACCTAAAATAATAGTGAGATATACTGTGTTTATGGGTCAGAGAACTCGATATTAAGATGTCAAATCTCCCCCAAATTTATCTGTAGATTCAACACAATCCAAATCAAAGTTACAGAGGCATTTTTTTGTAGAAACTGACAAACTGATCCTAAAATTCAAATGGAAATGTGAAAGTCCTAAAGTAGCAAAGCAAATCTTTGAAAAAGATTTTCAAAACTTTGAAAGTGCAACCTGATTTCTCATCTTATTATAAAGACAGTTTGGCATTAGTATCAAGATAGAGCAATAGAACAGAATAAGAGTCTTCAAATAGACATACAAATACATAGAAAACTGATTCTCAACAAAGATGGAATAGCAATTCACTAGAGAAAGGCTGGTCTTTTCAACAAATGGGGCTGCAACTACTGGACGTTCATACACAAAAATCTAAGCTTCAGCCCACCCTTATCACCACATATAAAAATCAACTCACAATGGACCTAAATACAAATCCTAAAACTTCTAAAAGAAAATCCTCCTGGGGCGCCTGGGTGGCGCAGTCGGTTAAGCGTCTGACTTCAGCCAGGTCACGATCTCGCGGTCTGTGAGTTCGAGCCCCGCGTCGGGCTCTGGGCTGATGGCTTGGAGCCTGGAGCCTGTTTCCGATTCTGTGTCTCCCTCTCTCTCTGCCCCTCCCCCGTTCATGCTCTGTCTCTCTCTGTCCCAAAAATAAATAAAAAACGTTGAAAAAAAAAAATTAAAAAAAAAAAAAAAAAAAAGAAAATCCTCGTGACACTGTATTAGTTTGCTATGGCAAAATCAAATGCCATGAATTGGGTAGCTTAATAGAAATTTACTGTATCACAGTTTTGGAGACTAGAAGTCCAAGATCAAGGTGTTAGCAGGTTGGTTTCTTCTGAGGGCTGAGATCTGTCCAAGTCCTCTCTCTCTGGCTAGTAGATGGCCATGTTTACCCTGTATCTCTATATATCATCTTCCCTATATGTATACCTGTCTCTGTATCCAAATGTCCCCATTTTATAAGAATACTGCCAGTCATATTGGATTACGGTCCACCCTAATGACTTCATCTTAATTTGATTACCTCTGTTAAGAACCTACAGGAATAAATAAGGTGAAATTCTGAGGTACAAAGAGTTAGTACTCTGACATATCTTTTGGGGGAGAACATAATTCAACCTATAACAGACACCAAAATCACAATCCATAAAAACAACAAATGATAAATTGAACTCCATCAAAATTAAGACCATCTACTCTTCAAAAGACAATGTTAAGAAAATCAAGAGCAAGCCACAGACTGCAAGAAAATATTTTCAAATCACATGTCTGATAAAGAATTTGTGTCAAAAATATGCAAAGATCTTCAAAATACAATAATAAATTAACAATTTTACTTTATTTTTTTAATGTTTATTTATTTTGAGGGGGCAAGGGGAGCAGAGAGAGAGGGATAGAGAGAACCCCAGCCAAGCCCCACGCTTAGCACGGAGCCCAACATGGGGCTGTATCTCACAAACCATGAGATCATGACCTGAGCCAAAATCAACAGCCAGACACTTAACCAACTGAGCCATCCAGGTGCCTCAAATTAACAGTTTAAAATGAGAAACAGATTCAAACAGATATTTTACCAAAGAAGATACACAGGTGGCAAATAAGTATATTAAAAAAATGTTCAACATCATTAGATGATACAGAAATACAAACTGAAATCCAATGAGACAAAACTGCAATGCGCATCTATTAGAACGGCTAAATTAAAAAGACTGACTACACCAAGTGCTTCAAGGATATGGAGCAACTGGAATTCTCATATTCTTCTGGTGGGAACATAAAATGGCACACGTTTGAAAAACAGTTAGTTTCTTAAAACTTTAAACATGTAACTATGTGATCTAGCCATTCCACTTTTAGGTACTTAGTCTACAAAAGTGAAAGTTGATGTTCACACAAAAACTCGCCCATGAATATTCTTAGCAACTTTATTTGTAATAGCCCCAGCTGAAAACAACTCAAGTTGTTGTTTGTTTCTACTCAAGACTGTAGACCCTGTCTTTTCTGAAGAAAAATATTATGGCACTTAATCCGTAGAGTAGAATAATATTCCACAGTATAGGGAATGAACCCCTGACACATGCAGCAACATGGATGACTCCAAAATCAGCTACACTAAATGAAAGAAGCCAGTTCAAAAACAGTACACACTGTATGGATCCACATATGTAAAATCTAGAAAATCCAAAATAATCTACAGTGCTAGAAAGCAGATAACTAGAAATTTGGATAGAGAAGGCTAAGGCAGAGCTGGGGGAGGCATTAAAAAGGGTGATAAGCAGAGTTTTGGAGGTGATGGATATGCTCTTTATCTTGAATGTGGTAATGGGTTCACGGGTTATATGCGTATGTTAAAACTTATACACTTTAAATAAGGGCAATTTATTGTATGTGAATTATACTGAATAAAGCTGATGTTAAAATACTCATTTCATATACAGATGGCCTCTATTTCAAGTTCTGGCTCTATCTCTTTTTAGCTTTGTTATCTTAGGCACGTTATCTCTGAGGCTCACATTCTCTGATTGCAAAATGGTAATTCATAACACTTATTTCCCAGGATTATATTGTAAATACCAACTGATAACTCAGTGTCTGAAAATAAGAAATACTCAATATTGTAGCTATTGTTAATAACAATAATGAAGTTACTCATTTCTACTTTTTAAAAGACAAGACATACAATCCATATTTTCAGAACCTAGAAAGCCGAGTGTTCTCCATTTTCTTATTTAGTGTTTCAGACAGTGCTAACATAAATGAGTTTTGCTAAATCAAAAAGGGAATTGGCAGAAAGTCAAAATGTGTTTTTCTGATCCTTTAAAATCATTTTCAAATATGAGTTGTGACCTAGCCTGCAATTAACACAATGGGTTTAGTTATACAGCCTGAGCAAAATAATGCTTTTTTATACATATATAATCCTTCCTTAACTGCAGTGTTGTCAAAACTACATTTCAAGTTTTACACACACACACACACACACACACACACACACACACACCCCTCAAAATTTTCAACTTAAAAGTCTTTTTATATGTGTGCTGTTTAGACCCTCAAGAAAGAAAGCATGAATAATTCTTGTCTCTTTGCAGAGACCACATGGGTGGCCTATAGGAT
This sequence comes from Panthera leo, assembly GCF_018350215.1. NCBI lineage: Eukaryota > Metazoa > Chordata > Mammalia > Carnivora > Felidae > Panthera > Panthera leo. The sequence continues at coordinate 121,954,476 of NC_056680.1, forward strand.
TATGCAAAGAGAGGAGACAGGTCTGGGTAGCATCCTTATAATGTGGGAGTGGAAGACCAAGCCTGGAAAGATATCCTTAAGCACTGCAAAAATTAGTAAAAGGCAAGATACACAAGTACTTTGCTGAGACTTTGGAAAATGAAATAAGGAAAATTCACATGCAAAAGGCATTAAACATCAAGTCAGTAAGAAGATAGTTTGAAAACATTTAAAACCTATACAGCCAATGACACAAAAAACTTCTGGTATAATCTGACTCAAAAAAGATCACACCCTCACAGCAATGGTTTGTGAAAAAGTGACATTGTTTTAATGCCTACAGATCTGGTTTATTTAGGAGCAAACACCTTCAAGAGCTTTTACTTTACTGTATCTTTAAGAAATATATTGAAGTTTTTTAAAACAATTAGAAAGTACTCATTTATTTCCTAGCACATATTTTCCAAGTTCACAGAAAGAGACAGGATCTACAGTCAGGCATAGAAATCTCAATTCCATGTATGCTACTGAAGCCCTGGCTTTCAAGGTGTGTATATTTAGAATGTGCAAAAGACAAAACAGACATCACTGAACAAATGACCAAAAATGAGGAATCAAATTCTTAACTGACAGTATAAATGGTGACCCTCTAGTTTGTAGATGTTTACAAATGTAGTAACACTTATAAATAATATGGTTTCCAATATGTACAGGTGCTGTGGTTTATCTCTATATATGTAAGGTTTCAACTAAAAGTCAATAAAGTTTTCTAACTCCTTTTCTCTCCTGAGCAATGTGTTCTAGCACAACCCTATAGTCTGAGACCTGGGTTTGAATCTGCAGAACTATTTCCTAGCTCTTTCTTTGATCTTGGATAGCTTACTTAATCTCACTCAGTCTCAGTTTCCTCTTATGTAAAATATGCACAAAAATAGCATATTTTATTGTGAGGATTAAATGAGATAAAGCTTATAAAGTGTTCAGCACAGTGTTTTGCAAAAGAAAGTAGTTAGTATTAGCTTCTAATTAAGGCAAACACATTTCTAGTCCTCTGTCTAAACCCTTTGAAACAGAACAAATCTGAAATGGAGCTGGAGTCAAAATTAGAAATGTATTTCATACATATGGAAAAACCACATTAAAAATGAGAAAAAAATCCATTTTCTAAATCAATTGTGTGAAATCAGTCTGCTGCCGTCGTCATCTCAACAAATCAGACTAGAAGGCCAGAAATTGTTCCACGGCTTCAGGAATAACCACTTTGCTCAGGAAGAAAATCCCAAATCTCCATGTTGTATTGAGAGGCACTTGAATGAAGTTCATGATTGGATAGTATGTTATTTTTCTAACCAATGTTTCTATAAAAGTCCATACTATTTCATATAAATTAGTTGTTTGAGATTTAAGATATTGTGTCTAAGTGCGAGGAGCAAATTTAAATGAGAACACTGAGGGTTGATGGGGGGTGGGAGGGAGGGGAAAGTGGGTGATGGGCATTGAGGAGGGCACCTGTTGGAATGAGCATTGGGTGTCGTATGGAAACCAATTTGACAATAAATTTCATATAAAAAATTTTAAACCAGAACAAACCATGGAGAGGAAAGTATTGCTAAAAACCATACAATTCACAGGACAACCCAGTTCTCCAACCCAGCCTGTCTCACCACTAACATTTTTAATGCCAAATGGTTAAATTGATGCTTTATTTCTCTGTAAGCTAAAGAAATACAGATAACTGATGTTTAAGATAAAACAAGCCAGGGAAACATACAGGAAAATTACTGTTATTTTTTATATCCTCCCTCAGCTTATGGAAGCCAGGTACTGGCAACAATATTTTGACCTTTTATTTTTAAATACAAAGATGCCATAAAAGAAAAGGCTGATATATGTTTTGCTAATATATTTTGCTACTGAAAAATGTAGTTTTCTATGCATCAAAAGAAGTCATGAGAAAAAAAATTTTAAAGCAATGATAAACTAGAGGGAAGGCAAAAAAAAGACACAGGATTTATACTTTTTAGTTTATGAACAGTTCTTAGATGGAAATATAGACAAAATGTGCATAGGTAATTCACAAAAGAAAAATTATAATCATTGTTGATACATGTTCAATCTGATAATCAAGATGCACAGAGTCATCTATCAGATATAAAATATAAAATATCAATGGTGAGCATATAGGAATTTCTTAGAGAATAATTTTTCAATAGGTATTAAAAGCTTTATAGATTTGTCCTTACCTAGGGAAAAAAGTGGAGAAGTACATAAAAGAATACATGCATCAGAACAGTGTTTATAGGGGCACCTGGATTGCTTAGTCAGTTAAGTGTCTGACTTCGGCTCAGGTCATGATCTCGCAGTTTGTGTCTCCCTCGCTCTCTGTGTCCTTCCCCAACTTACGCTCTCTCTCTCTCTCTCTCTCTCTCTTTCTCAATGACGAATAAACACTAAAAAAAACAAAAAACAAAAAAAACAAAAAAAAAAACGAACCATGTTTATAAAATGAAAAATCAAAACAACTTAAATGTCCAACAATAATGGGTTGGTTAAATCAATAGCGGTGCAGACATATGGTAGAATATTATGCAGGCATTAAGAATAATTCTTTAGATGCAGATTTATGGACAAGAAAAGTCATTAATATATCAATAAAGTGGATAAAGCCATTTCAAGAATGTATAGTCTAATCCCATTGTTATAACATTCTTTTGCACTGAACAAAGTTTGGAAGACTGTGTATATGAAAATGTTGACAGTTCTCTGGAAAGTAGAATTTTGGCTGTTTTTAAATTTTTGTGTTTCCTGTGAACAAGACACAATCAGACATAAATAATTGTTAAGAATAGGCTGTAGAGTCAGTCTGAATTCGAAGCCCAGCTCCAACACTTATCAACTGTGTGTCCTTTTTCAAATTATTTAGCCTTTCCAGGCTTCTGCTTCCCTTCTATAAAATGAATATGATAACAGTGCCCTATCTATAAGATAGGGAGTTACTGTGAGTACTAAAAGGTAGATCTCCTAAAACAGTGCACAGCTCCTAGTAAAGACCCAATAATGCTAATTATTATTATTATTATTATCATTATTTTCTACTTGTGCTACTTATATGATAAATAAAAATAATAATATTGAAAACTGGGCACCCAGGTGGCTCAGTTGGCTGAGCATCCAACTGTTGATTTTGGCTCAGGTCATGATCTCAGGGTTGTGGGGTCAAGCCCTGCATCAGGTTCCACAGTGTGCTTAAGATACTCTCTCTCCCTCTGCCCACTCACATGCTTTCTCTCTCTCTCTCAAATAATAATAATAATAATACTGAAAACAATTAGGACAAAAACACCTTGACACTGAGAAAGGTGCCAGGAAAATTCAATGAAAAAGTAATAGTGTTTTCAACAAATGGTTCTGAGGCAACTAGATATCTGTACACAAAAGAATGAAGTAGGAATACTTCCTTACATCATACACAAAAATTAACTCAAAAGGAATCATAGACCTAACTGTACGAGCTAAAACTATAAAACTCTTAGAAAAAAATATAAAGGTAAATCTTGTAAAGTTGTATTGGACAATATTTTCTTAAATATGACACCAAAAATATAAATGACAAAAGAAAACAATGATAAACACCACTACATGAAAATGAAAAGCCTTTCTGCTTCAGAGAATACCATCAAAGAAGCAAAAAAAAAAAAAAAAAAAAAAAAAGCAAACATACAGATGGGAGAAAATATTTCCAAAGCATATATTTGATAACAGACTAGTATCTAAAACATATCAAGAACTCCTAAAACTTAATAATCAAAAAGACAAATAACCCAATTAAAAATGACCAAAAGATCTGAATAGACATTTCTCCAAATATATAATGGCCATAAGCACATGAAAAGATGCTCAGTATTATTATCCATTAAGGAAATCAAAACCACAAATGAGATATTATTTCACATCCACTAAGATGGCAATAATCCAAAAGACAGATAATAACAAGTGTTGCTGACAATGTTGAGAAATGGAAACCTTCATTCAGTCCTGGTGAAAATTTAATACGGTACAGCTGCTTTGGAAAATTATTTGGCAATCCTCAAAATGTTAAACAGTTACCACATGGCTCAGCAATTCCACACTTAGGTATATACTCAACAGAAATGAAAACATTAAACATATGTCCATACAAAAACTTACATAAGAATGTTCATTAGCAGCATAATTCATAATAGCAAAAATGTGGAAATAACCCAAAGGTCAATAAACTGAGGAATGGAGTCTAGTATATTCATACAATGAAATACTATTTCACAATTAAAAGGTATAAATACTGATACATGCTACAACGTGGATGAATCTCAAAAAAATCATGCTAAGTGAAAGAAGTCAAACACAAAAGACCACATATTATATGATTCCATTTATATAAAATGTATGGAATAGGCAAACATATAGAGGCAGAAAGTAGATTAGTGATTGCCTAGAGCTGAGGGAGAATGGCAGGTAAGAATGAGGGATAAATACAAATGGATATGTTTCCCTTTCAACTGATAAAAATGCTGTAAACAAATTTTGGTAATGGTCACACAATTCTGAATACATGAAATACACTGATTGTACACTTTATTTTTTAATGTTTCTTTATTTTGAGAGAGAGAGAGAGAGCAAGCAGGGGAGGCGCCAAAAGAGAGGAGAGAATCCCAAGCACTGATAGTGCAGAGCCCAACACAGGGCTCGATCCCATGAACTGTGAGATCATGATCTGAGCCAAAATCAAGAGTCAGATTGAGCCACCCAAGCGCCTTGATTATACACTTTAAATGGGGGAACATTTTGGTATTGAATTACATCTCAATATAAGTTTAATTTTTTTTTTCTAATTCTCTGACAACTCTGAGCTTGACTTCCTAAGAATGTCCTTGGAAGAACCAAAAGTTTACATATATATACTTCCTAATGTTTTTTGTTTTGGGGGGTTTTTTGTTTTGTTTTAAGAGAGAGACAGAGTGCAAGCAGGGAATGGGCAGAGAGAGAGGGAGACACAGAATCCAAAGCAGTCTCCAGTCTCTGAGCTATCAACACAGAGCCTGACACGGGGCTTGAACTCACAAACCATGAGATCATAACATAAGCCAAACTTGGATGCTTAACCAAATGAGCCACCCAGGTGCTCCTCTGGCAGTTTATAAGGGAAGCAAAAGAACACAGTTCAAAAAGATCTCCTACCGGGGCACCTGAGTGGCTCAGTCAGTTGAGCATCCAACTTTTGATTTCGGCTCAGGTCATGATCTCACAGATCGTGAGTTCGAGCCCCGCATCGGGCTCTGCTCTGACACTGCAGAGCCTGCTTGGGATTCTTTCTCCCTCTCTCTCTGCCCCTCCCTGGCTTGCTTCCATCTCTCTCTCAAAAATAAATAAAAATAAACCTTAAAAAAAAAAACAGATCTCCTACTGAACTGTTAGGGCTTCAGGCACTTCCTTTTCATATTCACCCATGACCAACTCCTCCCCCGTGACTCACTCCTTAACTCCTTTTTGAGCACCTGTGCTAAGCCAGGCATAGCACTAGGTAATGGGAAACAAAGGTGATCAAACCCTAATCAAGTTTACAATTGAGTGGAGGGGCACCACAAGTGACATTAACGCAAGATGGTCAAAGTATAGGGTACTTGGCAGCATGTGGCAGGCTGGCAAAAGGAAGCATCATGGAAGCAGTGATGTCAACATTGAAAACTGGCGGATGAATTAGAGTTGGCAAGCAAAAGTGCTGGGGAAAGAAGGAATCAATCAGGGCAGAAGGAACTTGTGCAAGGGACTGGAGGCTCCCGCGTTGCCTGGGGAAAGTGAGGTACATACAATATGGTCAGAGAAGACAGTGTGAACCATGGTGGTAAAAAGCAAGTAGGGTTCTTCATGAAAGGCCAGGTGTAGCATGTTAAGGAGTTCAGATATTAATTTGAAAACGATGCAAAACCATTAAATAGGAAACGTACACAAGAATACTAGTGGTTGGAGGTTTAGAAAGATTACTCTGGCTTTACATGATCCAAAGAGAATATGACAAGAAGCAAATACCTGAATTTGGAAACTACCAGGTAAGAAATGGCAGCCCACACTGTGCTATTGATGGTGTGGGAGAAGAAAGACAGCTGGATCCAAGAGGTATTTCACAAATTGATGGGACACAACTTTGTATGTGGGACAGAGAAGAGGAAGGACAACCCCCAGCTGTGGCTTTGGCAACTGGATGAATGATGCCATTTGCCAAAATAAGGAACATTCAAGAGCAGCAAATTTGGAATGGAAGATATTAAACATATTTCATTTGGACTTCCTAAATTAAGGTGCCTATAAGACTTCTTAGTGAAGACAAAGGTTAGATATATAGGTCTGAAGGTCAGGAAAGAGAGCTGGCTGGGGGAGTTGGATTAGGGAATCATAAGTGTGAAGAGACTAGATGAAGTTCTGGAAGAAGCTGAGTTGTCAGGGAAGAGCATGAAGAAGGCCTGGGGCAGACCACAGAGAACACTGATTCCAGGGCCATAGGAGCTCCAGTCCACGCTCCCTCAGCCTCCAAGGGTCTCTCTTCTGCCCTCAATGGTTAGCCCAGTCAGCACAGGTACTTAGGGTCTGATCACTGAAGAACTTGGTCTTCTTTCCTTAGCCACTAGGCATCCTAGGCCCTTTGTGCACCTTCAATGAGCTTTTATCCCAAAAATGTCAAGGGAAGTCTATGTGCCAAGCACTGTCGTGGGTGCTGAGGTATAAAAATGCCAACAAATCCTCTGCCCTAACAAAGCCTAGTTGGGCGGGGTTCAAAAAGAATGCAGGTGACATCAGGACCCTGTGGCAAATGGCTCTAGTAAGGCCACGCCCACGGGGAAGAGCACAATTCTACTCAGGAAGTATTGGCAGGCCCCAGCAGAGAGCGCTTCCAGAATGGGAGTGTTAAAAAAAAAAAAAGAGGAGAAATCAAAAACACAGAAGTGAAACAGGCCCAGGGACATCTGGGGATGCAAGTACTTCAGAATGGCTGTGGCTCAATGTGCAGATGAAGAAATCCTTTTACCCCAAGACAGGGGACATCCCTGAAGTATATGCAGTTGCAGGTGGTTTGATGAGGTCTGTGTTTTTTAAAAGCAGGCAGTAAAAAGAAAATTCTAATCCATGCATCAGATCCCAGGTCCCACTTACCAGGGTGCTTTTCACAAGTGCAATACAAGTGTTAGTTTGTAATCACTTTGCTACCTGCTTATATACTCTTAGCAAATACTGGTAATGGGAAGAGCAGTTCTGCCCGCCAATGGGACCAAGCTCCCAGGTAGTTTGCCTATCAACACACTTACAATCTTGGAATTTCTTCATTACATCTGAAATTTTAAATGAAGGTAATTTTTTTTTCCCCCTGAGAAAAGGGTATGTAGATGGAGACTTCCTTAATGGCAGCAGATTGATTTGGACCCACTTCACTCCCAGATCCCTGATTCTATGAATGTAAGAAAAACCGTGTTCCCAAATTTTGTTGACAGAGGGTAGTTTAATTTTATAAATTCTAAATTTGTTTTTCTGAAACAGCAAACACATAAAGTGATACAAGGGCTTCCAAAATACCAAAACTTTAATAGGTCCCTTGCCCAAAATTGGGCACTTAAGTCAAATCCCATAGATCTGAAGCAGAGAAATTTAGAGATACTTTAAAATCAAGACAGAAAAAAAAAAAAAACCCACAGATTCTTGGTTTTACAGAGTAAAGACATTTAGTGTGAAATTGCAGTTATATTTTCTGAAAAGCACACTAGAGCCTCAAATCCTGGCAATTTGTACAAGGATAAACTGTATTCAAACACGGCCCAAAAGAGTTCAGTCTATATCAGACAAATTTCACACAAACCTAAAATTTTGCTCTGGGGAGCAAATCAAAATCTTCCTGACAAAGCACAGATCATATAGTGTTTGTTTTCATCAAGAACGCCAGTAACATAAACTTCAAAGCCATGTTTTGGATTGCAGTAATTTCTATACCCTCAGTCTGGTTAAACCGTTACGGCCATGACACAGGTGGGGCAGCCATATTTCTCTGCTGCCAAATGCTCTGCTCTGGATAGAAATGCACTATGCACAGGAGAAAAATGCAAAACTAACATCCGAGGAGGATATATAGGTGAATTTTACAAATGAGTCCTCAATTCATCCTTCCATATGCTTTCCAAATTTGCACTTTGATCAATTTACTGGGTGCCATCACTATTGATTTTATCCCAAATGGAGCCCATTATTTTTTTTTTATTTTTTTTATTTTTTTAATATATGAAATTTACTGTCAAATTGGTTTCCATACAACACCCAGTGCTCATCCCAAAAGGTGCCCTCCTCAATACCCATCACCCACCCTCCCCTCCCTCCCACCCTGCCCTCCCTCCCACCCCCCATCAACCCTCAGTTTGTTCTCAGTTTTTAACAGTCTCTTATGCTTTGGCTCTCTCCCACTCTAACCTCTTTTTTTTTTTTTTTTTCCTTCCCCTCCCCCATGGGTTTCTGTTATGTTTCTCAGGATCCACATAAGAGTGAAACCATATGGTATCTGTCTTTCTCTGTATGGCTTATTTCACTTAGCATCACACTCTCCAGTTAAATGGAGCCCATTATTAAAGGTTGTCCTGACTCTATACTTTCTCAGCCCGTGTCCTTGATGTTCCCACATTCATACTTCTGTGGGCCTTCCTCGCACTGCATTGAAAGGAATGCTTCTCAGAGATTCTGTTGCTTGGAAATGGACCTTTTTTTTCAAGCTCCTTACATTTTTCACTTAAAATCCAAGGCACTGACCTTCTGACAGCTTCATAGACTTTGCCCTACAAATCCTTACTGCGTTGACTACTCTCTAAACAAACTAGGCTCAGTAGAAGTTCACAGCTTTTAGTGTGTTCTTTCCACAATAATTACTTTTGAGAAGGGAGAAAGGTAGACAAGAGTTAGAGGATGGCATAAGGAAGACACATCCTACCTTGTATAGACACAATTTATTCATTAAGCACCTCAGCCATGGGACAAGATACAAAATGAGATCCTGCATAGGTAAGTGATAAGCAAACCAAATACTTTTTCTCCACTTCCGCATGTCTTTTTTATATTTTCAGAGCTTCCAGAGGCTTGGCTGAAGTATTTTGTGCACCAATAAAAGTTATTTTAACACCTAATTTGAATTCTAGTCATGCCTTATTTGACATTTTCAGTTTATATCATCAGCTGACATTCACTTGATGCCTATCAACAAAACTCAGGAACATAATAATTTTTCTTGAATTCACAGAATCCTGGATTTAGGAGTGAAATGGGTCCTATTCAATCTACTGCCATTAAGGGAGATTGTACTTACACAACTCTTAGGAAAAAAATAGCTCACCTTCTTTTAAAATTTCTGAAGAGGAATATTAAATACGTTCTCTCTTAGGATGTCTCTGGTATCTCAATCTAATAATCAGATATATTTTTTTAATTCCTAATGTTTAACTTAAATATATAATCAAGCTACCCCAGGGACCTGTGTTTTTATACTCTCCATCCAAAGCCCCTAATACAGTGTCTGACACATAGCAGGTGGTCAGCAAATATTTAATAAATACCTACAGGAGAGAAAGAAAGAAAAAAAAAAGAACAGCAGGAGAGAGGGAAAAGAAGGTAAAAGAAAGAGCCAGAGGGAGGGAGGAAGGAAGGAAGAAAGGAAAACGGGAGGAGGAGAAACCAAACAAATACCAAGAAGGATCAAATATTAACTCAGCACTCAAGAAATTAACAACAGAGTAACAAAGATGAAACATGTACAAAACAACCATAATACAAAGTAGAAAATATTAAAGGGCCACAGATAAAATGTTGAGGAAAGTCAGAAGAGAGTTATATAATTTCTAGCTAGGAAAAGCCAGGAGCAAGTCACAGAGGAGATATTTGAAGTGGGCCTTGAAGAACTGGTAGAATTTAGTCAAGTGATCATAAGGGGCAAATGTAATTCCAAGAAATCATGAATGTGAGAAATCACAGGGTGATGGCAAATGAAGTGGTTTAAGGGGGGCATGCAAATGGGATGGGGCCCCTTCAATAGCCAGGCATATCATTATACAGCAGAAGTATTAGTAATGACTTAGGAGATCATTTAAGTAAATACATAAATGAATAAATGAACAAATGAATTAGCTTAGGCCTGGCACTTTAAAGATAAAAGAACATGAATACGGCTTCTACTATCAATCTGCTGATGTCAATTGCAAGTTACACCTTTATCTCTTTATAAAGGATCTGTGGGAAAGGCTTCTTCCATTAAATTGATTCTACTTGAACAAAAAAAAATGAAGGACAGAATTTTAAGTGTTTCGTAGCGCTTGCATATAATTTTATTTTCATCCCAAGGATATGGGAAATCAATATGAAATAGATTCTAATTTTCCTATTACCAATACTATAATCTAGTGTGAGTTTGCATTTCTTGCCTTTCTTTTTACTTCTGATATTTTTTTAACATTTAAAAGTGAACCAAAAAGTGTTCCTACTCTTCCTCTTGCCTATTTATTCCTCATCATTTAATACAGATACACCTCAAAGACGGGCCAACCAATTTGTCAATAAAGTACTCTCCTGCTGGCTTTTATGGCTGAATTATTTCTATTAAAAAAAAAAACTAAAAAAAAAAAAATAGGACATACTGCCACACAACTAGTCCTAGCAGAAATGTTAACTCTAGAATAAGATGGATACAGCAAATCAGTATAAAAGCCAGTGGGATTAGTGAAAGCTTCAACATACGGCTTGCAATAGCTGAAATCTCTTCTGACCCATGATGTTTGCTAAAGATTAGATTTGCTGAAAAACAACCTCAACCCCTATTAGTAAGTTCTAATTGAGTTTTCTCTCTATAGCTGTCAAACTTCCTATACAATATGATGAGTTTTTTTCATGCTTAAGCTCCAATGAATTTTTAAATATACATCAGAAGAACTTAACCTCTTTTTCATGGAGGAACTTGTAAATACATGTTCAAAGCAGCTTGATGTATAAGAGCCCCAAATTAGAAACTACCCAAATATCTTTCAATAAGTTAATGGTCAAACTGTGGTATATCCATACCATGGATTACTACTCAGCAATAAAAACGAATGAAGTATTGATAAGTACAGCTTTGATGAACCTTGAGGAAATTATCCTGAGTGAAGAAACAGCCAGTCTTAAAAGGATATAAACTGTATGATTCCCCCTACATAACACCCATGAAATAACAAAATTACAAAGATGAAGAACAGATCAGGAGTTTGCTAGGGATTAGGGATGGAGCAGAGGGGATGGGTATGACTATAAAAGAAAAACTTGAAAGTGTCCCATGGTAATGGCAGAGTCTTTTGATTGTGGGGCTCATTAGACAAAGCTACACATGTGAAAATTGCACAGAGCGTCACCCACATGTAAGTGAGTATATGCATAACTGATGAAATCTGAATAAATTCTATGGATTGTACTAATGTTAACTTCTTGGTCTTGAGATCATACTGAACTCATGTAAGATGTTACCACTAGGAGAGACTGGATGATGGATACACAGAACTTCCTTGTACATTTCTCCATAACCTCCTATGAATCTGCCATTACTTAAACATTAAAAGTTCTTAAAATATATGCTCAGTGCATCTCAGGATGTGTCATGAGATTTATCTCTACTGAGATATCAATACTGAGTGCAGAATAAGCTATAAAATACATGCTTTTTTGAAGAAAATACTGGTGAGAAAGAAAAGGGAGGAAGATGTGCAACCATCTCTAGTTAAATCTAAAATTGATAAAAACTTGATGCTGGGAACAAGTTACAAAGTTGTCTTAAGCTTTCAATACACTTTCATACAATGGGGACATTTATACCAACTTAATAAAGTAGTTGTACAAAATAAAGAAACATATATGATATTTAGTAAAAGCCCGGGACTCAAGAAGTACACTCAACCCTTGAACAACACGGGTTTGAATTGCTCAGGTTCACTTATACACAGATTTCTTTTTATAGATGCAGTACAATTCTGTAAATGCATTTCCTCTCCTTTATGATTTTCTTAATAGCATTTTCCTTTCTCTAGCTTACTTTATTGTAAGAATACAGAATATAATACATATAATATATAAAATACGTATTGATTGACTGCTTATGTTATCAGTAAAGCTTCTGGTCAACAGTAGGCTATTAGCAGTTAAGTTTTGGGGGGAGTCAAAAGTTATATGCAGATTTTCATCTGCACGGGATGGGTCAGTGTCCCTAACGTCCATATTGCTCAAGGGTCAACTATATTTTTTTTCATTGAGCAAAAAAAGAAAAAGAAAAAAATCTCTATCATTTTATTCTTCTCTCCTTATTGGAGACCTTACTTATTGCATGACCTTACTTCTTGAAAAAATTATTTTTTCCTCCTCCAACAACAACCGTCAGATACAGCAAAGATTAAGCATAAAATCAGAGCTTATTTCATCTAGGCGCATCTGTTTTAAGTAGGCCTAAGTTTAATCACTTCAGCACTGAGGCACAGCTCTGTAAGCTCTCAGAAGCACAGAATCCCATACGCAGTTCAGCCACAGGGCTGAAATGTAGCACTTTAACAAGATCCCTGCTCTGAACACTTAACACTCAACCCTTCTACTGTGGTCTCCATCCCAAGGTAATTGCAAGTCTACTTCTCTCAGTGAATATAATCCCCCCCTTTCGTTCCTGTTAGTGAAATGTAATGACCTGGACAGATGGCAAACAGGCCACTAGAAAAGTGATGTCTTCAAGTACCAGCCCAATGAGGGAATCCATCCAGGAGGTTTAAATGGAACAGATGAGCGGGCCAAAAACCAATAAAGCAGGAAACTGTCCCAAAATCAGCTATTAGAAGAGGCAAGTATCCCAGAATGCAATGGGTCTTCACTGACCCCAAGGGTCAAAGCAGACAAGGCAAAAAATGGACAGCATGCTAAAAGTCATCTTCATATAAAGTTACCATTTTTTCAGAAAGCTTTTTCTCATCTCTAAATGTACCTATATTTACATTCATTTGTATGCCAGACGCCAAAAAGATAGTATATCAGAGAGGTCAGGCACAAGGACAGCCTGAAAGCCAAGGCCAGGGTCCAGGTGGGGGTGGATAGGAGGTGGAGGTAGGAAACAATGGGGTGGGGGAATGAGAGTCAGCAGAAACCAATGGGCAATGGGGCATGAAGATGGTAATTAGAAGCATGTATGTATTCACGGCTTGAAGACATCACTGAAACAGCTGCCTGCTACCACTCAGAACATGAGGAGCTGATCCCAGCAGGGCTGGCTGAGGCTTCCAAGACAGGACAGACAACCAGAAGGCAGAAGGGCAGTGCCAGGAAGAGTGGGAATAGCAGCTCTAGGTGAGCCAATTCTAACAGCGTCAGAAATAAGGCAGAGCCATGAGACAGATCTGCCATGGGTGGGATTTCACTCCAACAGGCAGAGGACAGTTAAGGTCAATTATGGGCTGACGCAGATTGGCTTGTCCACAATTACGTATTCGGCATCCATGTTGTAGGTGCAGTTCCCAATCTGTACTTACAGCTAAAGGTCACATAGTCAGGATACAGGCCCCCACTCCACTGCCCTGTTCGTGAGGGAGCACATTCTCTTTTTGATCTTAAGGAAGAAGATCAGAACACCTACCTAGCTGTGGCTTTTCAGGCCAACCAAGATCTGGCAGCTTCTGTTTCCTTGTAATACCTTCCCAGGAATTTGCTCTGCTAATGAGGCCCCTCCATCTGACAGCTGGTTACACAAGCTGCTCTCAGAAAACAAAAGCTACATGTTGAGGTAACCAATATTCCCCCCACATGCACGCAAGTGCACATGCATGCACGTGCACGCGCACACACGCACACACACACACACACACACACACACACACACACTCCCCCCAATATAATTCAGAAACTATGGTTAGAATGAATCCGGCACCAAATGGAACAAAGGCTGCCTCCAGCTCAGATTGAGCGTTCCCACTTTTTTCCTTGCCAAGTGCATAGCCTGTGCTATACTTCTGTTCACTCACAGAGCAGAGCTGACCACAGCTTGCAGTGTTAGATGAAATGTTGGTGCCCCATCTGGTCTGCCATCTCCTCTTATCCTTCAATAGCCACCACAGAAGAGACTCGCTGACCATCTCAGAACATCAAGAACCTACCTCAGTCCTCTAAGAACAGCATTCTGCTGGGATAAGAGAATTCCAACTGAACTACTCACTGATCTGGGCATGTTAAAGCAATCACCATCATGACACATCTATTGGAACAGGCAAAATCCAGAATGCTGACAATACCAAATGCTGGCAAGGATGAGGAGCAACAGGAACTCTCATGCATTGCTGATGATAATGCAAAATGGTGCAGCCACTTTGGAAGACAGTTTAGAAGTTTTTTACAAAACTAAACATACTCCTTACCTTATAATTCAACAACCATGCTCCTGGGTATTTATCCAAATGAACTGAAACTTATGTCCACAGAAAAACCTGCACACAGATGTTTATAGAAGCTTTATGCACAATGACCAAAATTTGGAAGCAACAAGATGTCTTTCAGTAGGTAAATGGATAAACTGTGGTACATCCAGAGGATGGAATATTACTCAGTGTTAAAAGAAGTGAGCTGTCAAGCCATGAAAAGACATGCAGGAATCTTAAGCGCATCTTACTAAGTGGAAGAAGTCAATTTGAGAAAGCTACATACTTTATGATTCCAACCATATGACACTATGGCAAAGACAATACTATGGAAACAGTAAAAAGATCAGCGGCTGCCAGAGGTTGGGGGGAGAGAGGGATGAAAAGATGGAGCACAGAGGATTTTTAGGGAAAGGAAACCACTCCATATAATACCATAATGACGGATACCTGTCATTAAGCATTTGTCCAACCCATAGAAAGTACAATGCCAAATGTGAAACCTACCGTAAGCTATAAACTCTGCACCCGAATATAAATATCACCTACTTATATGTCAGTGTAGGTTCATCAACTTGACAGTGGGGAAGGCTGTAGGTATATAGGGGCAGGAGTACATGGGAATTCTCTGCACTTTCCATTCAGTTTTCCAGTGAAGGTAAAGCAAAAAAATGAGTTACTGATTAGAAAAAAAAATCTTCAGAAGATGACAAAAGCCAAACCAAATATACTGACATCCAAAATGAGTGGTAGTGTGCCTGTGTGTGTGTGTATGTGTGTGTGTGTGTGTGTGCGTGTGTGTATGTGTGTGTGTGTGTGTGTGTGTTGAATAGATACCAACTCAGAACATTCCCCAAAAATGCTGTCTTTACCAATATGGGAAAAGATAAGACTCCAAAGATGCCACAAATGATGGTAACTGCCTCAATTTTCTTTGCAAGACAAAGAAGCCTATCAAAAATGGTAAAGAGGCTAAAGTAAGGAATTTTTATCAATCAAAAATCACAACGCGAATCGCTATGAACATGAGTCTCACTGCTATGAACTTCATTACAATCTACTGCATAAGAACTTCAAAAAGAAATTATTTTTATCTGTTAGGCTAATGTGGTGATTACCATTTCCTCAAATTCTTCACTTCATGTTTTCAGGGCAGCAAAATTCTGATATAATAAGTCTTACACTGAAACCGTATTCAATCTTCAAAAACCAATCAGAAAAAAAAGCACAAGCAAGTCCTCTTGGGATTTTGATTTAATCACCTTTAGAGACTAAAAGTAGGATCAGAACTTAAGTATGTTCTTACCAAAGAGGGGAATGCAAAAGCAAAGCTGGCTAGGGAGAGCCTTCCTCTGGCTCCTAGCTAGAGCAGTGCTGTCCAACAGAAATGTACTGCAAATCACATGGGCATTTAAAACTTCCTAGTAGCTACATTTTTAAAAAATAAGCAGGTCAAATTAATATTAACAGTGTATTTTATTTACCTATTTATTTAAGGTATCTAAATGTTTACCATTTCAACATGAGGCAGTAGTAGCCACATTTCAAGGGCTCAACAGCCGCCTGAGGCTTGTGACTAGTGGTTACCGTACCAAACAGCATAGATTTTTGACTTTGTGTAAATTAAAAAGGTCCCATCCTCCCCTCTTTTCAAGTATTTATTTATTCATTCAAATACACTTATTAAATCTCTAATAAAATTATTAATAATTATTATTAAATATTTATTATCTCTAATAAAATATTTTATTATTCTTGCCATTAGAAGTTCAGCTGAATAAGCAGGAAGAGCACTCAGGTCACTCCTTCAATCCATGCAAATCAATAAAAGGTTAAGATCTATGATAATCTGAAAACCAACCAATCTCAGTTTTGTTGTTCTTGCTGCTAATTTTATTTCCAGTTCATATCCTTCCCTTCCTGTTTGGAAAAGCAAAGAATTTCTCATCCCAAGGTTATCTTCATGATTCAAAGTAATGTTGCACATAGTTCTGTTTTAACAATAATCTACAGATTTTATAGAAGTAGAATATATCAAGAAATAATATGTGCAATGCTATTTGGCGCCTGAAAAAAAAAAGCGGAGGAAGGTGTGGTGAGGAGTGGGAGGAGAGGAAAGAAGGAATGGAGAAGAGAAGGTGGTGAGGGGGATATCACAGCATTTCATAAAAATAAACTCAAGGAATCAAGAGTTTAAGAGCAAGATTTTCACATTTAATGACTTTCACCCAAACAGGTAATGGGACCTATGCTTAAAAATTGTGTAAATGTGTTTAATAGGGATTTTCAAAGCTATGAACGTTAATTACATGCACCAATACCTCTGAAAGACCAAGAAACACAGAATTTAGCCACTGCAACTGTGAATTTTAAAGACTGTCGCTTAATAAACACTATAATGGGCCTTCTTATTTCATTGCAGCAAACTCATCACAGCAAAGAACTGGAAACAACCAAGTGCCTATCATTAGGCAAGCAGTTCAATTAATTATGACTTAAGTCATATTATTAATTTTTTAAACAGATACATTTTTAGGAGCTGACACGTAAAAATTGCCAATTTATGCTCGCATGAAAAAGTAAGTTGCAGAAAAACACATATTATGCAAAATACACATACCCACACTGATAATAGTTACAATATCTCAAGAGGAACCTGGGATCAGGATGGTTGAAGGGACAGAGGGGGAGCCAAAGAAGACTGGACCCTTCAGTCTTCTCAGTAATATTTCAATTTTTATAGGGCAAATATATTCATATTTTACTTATATTAAAAAAAAGAATTTTAAAACAAGACACACCCCCAAATGTGTTTATCCCAAATCCAATCTTAACGTATTGGAAGCCATCACACTCACACTTAGGTGTTTGTGCTCACCTAAAGATAAAGCTTCTCCCATCATATTTATGAAGATATTTGAATGTGGGGATGTGTCCCTGAATACAAAAAAGTAGTTCCTTGGAATTGCTTATTTTTAAAAATTCACATCTCTGCAAATCTTCTCATGTAAAACTGAATACTTCAGTATGTTTCTACTTACTTGTGTATGAACTGAGGTCTTGGAGATACTGTGAAATAAAAATAAAATGAATGGGGTGTCTGGGTGGCTCAGTCATTTTAAGCATCCAACAGTTAATTTTAGCTCAGGTCATGATCTCACGGTTCATGAGATTGAGCCCCAAGTCAGGGCTGTGCTGACAGTGTAGAAATTGCTTGGGATTCTCTCTCTCTCCCTCTCTACCCCTCCCCTGCTAGTGTATTTGCGCTCTCTCTCTCTCTCTCTCTCTCTCTCAAAATAAATAAACATTTTAAAAAATAATGAAATAAAATAAAATGGAGAAATAAACTGGATGTTGAGCTTGATGCAAAACTATAGCTGTGATTCACAGTTCTTCTTTGTCTTTGACTGACTTTATCATAAACCTGATTAAGAATTTATAAAACAAACAAACTGCAGTGGATACTACTGTCATTTGCTAATATGGACCTCTTCTCCCCCTACAGGAGGACTAAACTTCTCCATCCCACTGATGTTGGACTTGGCCATGAGACTGTTCTGCCCAAAGTCATGATTTACATTACAATGAAGTAAAAGCTTTAAAGGTGACCCGAGTGGTTTCTCTCTCTTGCTTCTGTCCTCACCATGAAACCCACAACCCTTCCTTTGAGCCATTTCACAACTCTGTAAATTGTAACTAACCGATAATCATACAAAATAATTCTTGTCTATAGACATGCAGATACATTCTGCCTGGTGTGAGGCAGTCAACTTCCCTCCTCCACTGTGGAAAAAGTTCTGCCCTCCCCATTGGCACATTTCTAATCTATACATGTGCCTGTTCTTTGGATGGCCATTTGAACTATTTGTAACATCTTACCAGTTCCCTCATTAGTAATTAATTAAATAAAATCCTTAACACATATTCATTTTACATGTGAATGAATTATAATTTTACCTTTTTTTTAAAAAAAAAAAAAAGTATCCTGACAGTGCTTAATATGTGCTAGATAATTTTACTATACATTTAATCCTCCCAACAACCCCACCTTTACTAATGAGAAAATGGAGCCCGAGAGAGATTAAATAATGTACTTAAAGCCACACACTGATTAATAGCAGAGCTGAAAATCTAACTCAAGTCTAGCTAATACCCTCTCTACAGTGTCTTAAGTGCAACATTCTGAGAAAGGAGTAATTGGTGTGGAATTGGAATGTCAAAAAATGACAGAATATTAAGGTCCAGTTCCTTTGTCATATGAGGGAACTGAGGCACAAAGGCATAAAGATTTTCCCCATGTTGCATAGCTTATTTTGGGCAAGGACTAGAACCCAGGGCTCCTGACATCCAGGGTAGTGATCTTGGGTTCAAGAAAGAAGTTGAATATGACCAAAGCCTTGATGGATAAGTAGAATCAACAGAGTTGGCAGGACATAGGGAACAGAGGCAAGGACACAGTGTGGATATTTGGCGTGAAGAACAGGGGAAGGGTTGTATTCTGACCACAAGGGTCCATGGGCATGCCCATAGGAGGTAGGGGTGGGAGCAGGAGGAAGCAGGGCAGGGAGACTCTATATCCAGACATTGCCACAGGGCACTGGAAAGGAGAAATCATAGGTTTGTAATCCAGGAGCATCACTGGTTGGTAGAAAAATATCAAGAGGTTTTGAAATAAGTTTTCTACTTTGCCAGAAGTCAAGATTAGATGGAGGCTGTCCGACCTTGGGCACAACCCTTTACTATATGAGCTTGCAGCTTCGCCTGAGGCTGAACAAGGTAATATCTAAGATTCCTTCTAGGGCCAAAGCTACAGCAATGTCAAAAGAGCAGATATTCTCCCTCTTAAACTGATCATGGTAGTATACTGAGTTCTAATCACATGTGTAACAGAAATCCACAATGCCACAACTAGTTAGGAGTTTTCCCAAAGAGGAAAACAAAGCTACATTTTTGTCAGTCCACTGTCAGGCTGTGTCCCAGATCAGCGGGAACTTCACAACAAGCCCCAGCTGCTTTTTTTCTAGTTAAATGTGTCACTATCAAGAATCTCTCACACTCTAAAGTTTTCCCATTTCTTTGCCACCTGGGCATACCCTGGTCCTCACAACTCCAAAGCAACAATCAAGGTCTCCATTCTCCATTCACTGCTGAGGGTGTGTGGAGACAGCCCCTTACAGGAAACAGGACCTTTATTCCCAAAAGGCACATGTAAAATAGAAGATGAATGCACAGAGAAGAGAGGTCAGACTGGATGGTACAGACCAACTCTACCTAGAAGGAATGAATGATTCCTGATTCTCTTATTATAGGGTAACGTCCACCACCCCATAGTCACACACTGGGTATTAAGAACACAATAAATATCCACACACACAGTGTCCTCTCAGCCACCTACATACACATCACTCTATGGAGCCCCACTATTCAAAGGGCCAGGGACTAAAGGCATCAGAATCACCCAATAGAAACACAGAGTCTCTGGCCCCACTCCAGACCTACTGGATCAGAATTTGCATTTTAACAGCAACATGTTTAAGGTGATCACAGTAAAGTTCCCAAATGCTGTTTGCAGATTTCCCAGGAGTAACGCAGCAGCAACGCGTGTGTATACAAAGAACTAACAAGTCAGTAGAGAGACGCAGACGGGAAGAGATCAGTCCCTTAACTGGAAAATACAAGCTCTATTACCAACACAATTAATTCAGAAGGTGACTTCTCAAAACTCATCTTCAACTGAGATCAACTGACAACGCTAACATCTTCCCATGGTGAAATGAGGAGTGAATCCACAGGCAGGGAGAGGCACGAGAGGAGGGGTGAACAGTCACTTGACTGCATTCCTACAGAATCGAATGTCAGTTCCCAAAGCTGTCCTCGGATGCAGGATGCTCTGTGGTGAATTTGCTGTCTCTCTGTGACTCAACCACAGATGAATGAGCTTAAAGTAAAGGGAGAAGCAAACCATGAAATATAGTAAATTACAGCTTAATCTTCCTCACCCTGGAATTCATTCAATAGTTTTAATGAACTTACAGTCTGGAAGGCAGGGTGAAGAACGCATACAGAATACGGAATACATTAGCAGAAAGGATTTCATGCTGCCCTGTGCATCAGAGAAGCCCAATTCCCTTTGTTATTAAAGGGATAAATATCCTTCCTCCAGTCAGTACTTTGGAAGGGAAAAAACCAAAAACCTGCTTTCCATTATTCCTGTATCTACTATCAATTCCCAAAGAATGCAGATTCTCAAGGGCTTATTAGAGCAAGAAGTGATTCCCAAGACCCAGTCAGCTCCCACTACTTTGTGCTTTTACCCCGCACCACGTAGGCAGGCAAAGGCCAAGGGCCCTGGGCCTTCACGGTGAAACTCTACCACATTCTTTCTCTATGGGTCACTTCCTTTGATTGGATCCACAGACTTGAGAGAGATTCAAACAACTTGCTTCTAATTTAGGTTAGAGGAAAACTCAAAGACTCCTGGAGGGGTGTTAAATTATCCCTAGGGGAGAAAAAATACAGCACCTGGATTTATTAATGCATTTAGGCTGGACCTGGACACTCAAATATATCCACAAGAGGATATAGTTTATGCCCTTATTTTCAGCACCCATTGATCACCACCAGTAATTTTCAAATTATGGTCTGCTATCCATCAGTGGATAATAAAATCAGTTTACTATGTTAATAAAATAGCATAGACTATGAAATATCAGATTTAATTACTCGTAGTAAGATAAACTCTTATTTCAGTTGTGCGTGTGTGTGTGTGTGTGTGTGTGTTCAGTGTGTGTGTTCACACACACACAGAGTCACCATGTACAATCGTTTCTTATTGTGGGTCACAGTAAGCGGGAAAACCACTTGCTGATTTAGGGCACCTGGAAATCAGCCTTTTGCTACAAAGAGAAGGGAGGAATCATGGAAAGAGAACTGGAAAAACCAGTTTCTAAATGAGCTTCTAAAGCAGACAGAGGGAAAAATCAAGTCTTCTTGTGGACCCACCAATGGGACTGGAACTTCTAGACACTCCCTTTCCTTGCTCACCCCCCACACCCCAAGTATGGCTCCATCACAAGCCACATCTCATCAGGGATCTCACAAAAAGGAAGAACTGATTTGTGCCAACACAGATTTGTGCCTGGGACAGAGATGCCAGTCTGGCACGTGGACTCCCCTTAGCAGCACAAGAAAAGGCTGAGCAATCTGGAGATCCTTTCCTTTGGCAGTTTTCCTTAAGGTCTTCATTCTCTACAAAGATTATCTTCCTTTTCTCCCTTAGGTATGTTCACAGTAGCCCCCAGTCACGCTCAGTCTCTAACACACAGGAAAACAAAATAGAGGGATTACGCAAATGCCCAAATCACCTGCATCAGAATGACTGTAATCAACACTGATGATGAATTTTAATGCAAACACAGTTATTACCCCACTTTGTCACCATAGCCCAATATCCCCAGAGTCAAAGAGAGAGCCAAACCGGCTCAAGTGAAACAAAGCCCTACTATTTTCTGACCTGGGAAAGTTGTTCATGTTCTCTAACCCTGTTTTCCTCACCCATAAAATAGGAACAACAAAAGTACCTACATCAGAGGTTATGGTAAAAATTAAATAAGATAAATGTGGAAAGCACTTAGCCTGGCACCAGGAACACAATGACTATCATGTATTATCATCTATTATCATAGCTATTATTATTACTACCATCACATTTTTACCATCACATTATTACTAGCTTATTTGTTTTGAGATCTATACCTCTGGTATGGACTTAAAAGTATGAGCATAAAGTAATGATATTTTGTTATAATTGTTATTGTAAATGGCTTGCATAATGATGGGCCTCCAAACTCAATCCTCCAGGGACTTTCCCATTTGCCCCGGGGGAAACAAACACCATAATGCTTCCCCCTTTAAACAAGTTGTCAAAAGCCAGAAAATCTATGCATGTGAGAGTTTATATTTCTGAAGACCCAGCAGCTCAAAACTCCAACGGGATCAGTCCCTACATGTTCTAGTATATGAGTATGTTAGCAGGGGGCAGTTCTCGCCTCTGACAGCCACATACATCAGCTGCTGCTGTGGAAATGGGAAAAGCCACCCCACGTTTCAGCTATAATGTACCTGGTCAATTGTGAAATCGATTTGAAGGGAGAGAAATCTCATCTTGACCCCATTTGGTAATGAGCACAAAAGGCAGCCTGGCCACCAAAGAAAATGCCAGAGAAGGGGCAACTCAGAGAAAATTCAACCAACTTAGGCAGTGGAATAATGTTCTGTGAGTGCCAAGCTGGCCTTACTGCCACCTATTATAACAGTTTTTCAAATCAAGGAATTCTCCATTCCCACATAGTTTGCTTCAAAAATGACTTCTCCTTCCATAAATGATGTTCCTCTGTCTGAGAACCACATATGTAAGAAACAAGGACAAAGGAGGAGGCATCTAAGCCACCAGGTCAACCATATTCACTCATCCACCTGCTCCGACACAGTCATCCTGGGTTTATTAGGGAAACAAAAATGAGTAAGGGGGTCTTTCCTAAGAAGGAGCTTATTGGGATGGTTAGGGAGACAAACAAACAAGAATCCAGTGTAACAACTAAAACACCGTAGGTACCAACGAGACACCACAGAGATACAGAGGAGGGATTGTATAGCTTACAGGGAACTGTATAGGTTAAACGTTTATATTAAAAAGACAAAAGGTTTAAAATCAATACTCTAAGTTTCATCTTAAGAAGTTAGAAAATTAAACCCAAATTAAGTAGAAAAAAGGAAATGATAAAAATAAGAGCGGAAAGCAATGAAGTGTTAATCAACAGAAAAAGTAACAGAAAAAAGGTAGGTTTTAAAAAACATTAATAAAAGTAATAAGCAAGTAGCAAGACTGATCAAAAATGATGAGAGAAAGCACAAATTACCAATATCAGGAATGAAAGAAGGGATATCACTGCAGATTTCACAGACATTTGAAAGATGGTAAGCAACATCATGTCAGTGAATACAACAGATGAAATGAACAAATTTTGTGACAAACACAAATTACCAAGAATGACACAAGAAGAAACAGAAAATCAGAATAGTCCTATACCTAGCAAGGCAATGGTTATCCAAGTGTGGTTCTCCAGTCTAATAGCATGAGCAACACCCGGGAACTCTCTGAAATGTAAATCCTCAGGCTCCACTCCAGATTTATGGAATCTGAATTCTGGAGATGAGTCTCAGCAAGCTGTGTTTTAACAGACCTTCCTAGTGTTTCTGATATCATTGGAGAACTGTTTTAATATGTTCTTCCCACAAGAAACCCAGACCCAGACAGTTTCACTGATGAATTCTATGAAACATATAAGAAAGAAATATAAAAACATTGATAACTGTGGTTACCTTTTGGGTACTGAATGGGATTAACCAATGATTAAAAGAGACTTTGGCTTTATCCACAATCTTTTTTTTTTTTTTTTTTACAATGAGAATGTATTCACAAATTATTTGTATAATCAAAACAAATAAAAATATTCAAAACAGGAAAAAAAAAGACCAGCCTTATAAAAACTGAGAAAATAGAGGACAGAACACTTCTTCATCATTTACTTTTCATCTCTATTGTCTTATGGAAAATGTAGCAGATTCTTTTTATCTGCCCTTTTATTTTTTATTTTGAAGTGGTTCTTGGTTTCTTTGGGATGAGCCATTCTTTTTTTTTTTTTAACATTTATTTATTTTTGAGACAGAGAGAGACAGAGCATGAATGGGGGAGGGTCAGAGAGAGGGAGACACAGAATCTGAAACAGGCTCCAGGCTCTGAGCTGTCAGCACAGAGCCCGACGCGGGGCTTGAACCCACGGACCGCAAGATCATGACCTGAGCTGAAGTCGGCCACTTAACCGACTGAGCCACCCAGGCGCCCCTGGGATGAGCCATTCTGACAGACAAGTGGTCCACAGGGTCTGGGTGGCCACAGTACACGCCTTCAATTAAGAAAAGTCTTAATTAATTGTCTCCTTTCCTTTGCTTGTAGCCCTTAGAGAAGTGATTACCTACTTCTCTACGCAGCAGCTCTCTGCTCATGGCACACCCGCTAGGAGACCCACAGCACAGTGATCCTGCCCTCCCCTTACATACCAAAACCCACTCAAGCCAGAGAGACTGGGACTCAGATAACAAAAGTGATTAAAATCAAGTATCCACTCAGGTTACTCCTTCTAAATAAATACCCATAAAAACTTTCCACATCTGGCTATTTTCTCTTATTTAAGTCTCAGCTCAAGAGTCACCTCCAGCAAGATTTTCAGAGCCCCTAGACTAAGCAGAGCACTCCCTCTGCTATGCCTCTGCACCTCTATCAAAAATCTTATATTCAAATAAGGTATCTGGGTCCCTATCTGTCTCCCATTGTGTCATTAGCTCTTTGAGAAACCACACCTTACTCTTTATTTTCATTTTTTAATATCTCACAGTGCATGACCATCACATAGCTGATTCCCAGTAAATATGCAGTGAAGAGTCTGGGAATGAAGTCAGACAAGCTGAAATCTACATCTATAAATAAAACATACTAACTTCATTTTACTCAATACTTTTGGCAGAACTCATTTTTAAAACTAAATACTTTTAATTTGCTCTTTGTTCAATCTCTCAGTAGTGTTATTGTTAGTGCAAACTATGTGGACTGGCTTTCATTTTGCAGCCTGATTCCCCCCGGACTTTTAAATCCTGGGTGGGTACAGTAGGTCCCTGCCACTGACCTGTGCATTGCAGGACATCTTGAAAGATAAATATAGGGACCAAGAGAATAGCAGTGAACAGATAATACCTAAAATCTTTGGCTAAAACAGTCAGATTCCTTCTTTTAGGCTCTTTCTAGAGACCTGTACTTTATCTCCACAACTTTATGAATCAGCCTGAAGCACAAGGCAGATTCTCCCACCTCTGCCCATAATTTGTTGGCACTGGTCCAACTACTCCTCTGACAAATGAGATCCTGAAGAATTAATCTCCTACACAAGCAGAGTAAGTCCTTGTGGGAGGCCAAGTATCGCAGAGAGTTTGCAAGGTCTCATTCTTTATTATGATGAAAATGGCATTCTATAGCCATTAATTTTTACTGGGAAGGAGAGCATTATATTAACAGCTAATATTTATTAATCACTTACCACATACCTAGAACAGAGTCATATACATTCATATACATATGCATACATACATTGTCTCATAAATATATTGTCATATATACATATACATATGTCATATCATCATATATACATATACATATACATATACATATACATATACATATACATATACATACATTGTCTCATTTTAAACCTTATCAACAACCTTAAGAATTAGGAACTTTTAGTAGCCCATACCCTGAAAATATGCACACTTAACAGGCTGAAATATCACAAAATTAAGAAGGGGTGGAGATGAGATTTACATTTAGGCCCCTCAGACCCCCAAATCTATGCCCTGAGTCTCAATATTACATTGTCTTGTTAATAGACTTCTGGTATAATTATGCGCCTACAATATCCCGCACAAACCAAAGGCAGAAGTCACTGATAATCAAGGAAGGGGAATCATCCACCCCACCAATCTAAAGATCTAAAGTACCCTTTAAACATGATTCATTAATAAGCAACTAATTAAAATTTTTTTCTTTCCATTCAAAATAATGATGTTAAATGGGAAACTAATATTTAAGCCATGTGATGGCTTCATCAGAACCTCATCTGTTAAATCATGCTACTGGAACACATTTATGAATACAGAGAAGTCAGCAGGGGAAAAAAAAACAGATGTAAAGCAAACAGGTGGAAGTATGAAGTCAGTGTGATCTAATGAGCATAAACCACATTCTTAATCAATAGCTATCTGCATGGGCCACCAGGAACACCATCACTGTCACCATCACAGTCACCACCATCACCATCAACAGTATTGTTATTATTCAGTACCTTCATCCACCCACTACCCTCCTGCCCAGCAATATGATCCCTGAAGAAATGAGGCCTCTGTTTACCTATCAAACAGGCACTGTTTGCATTACCAAAAGGGTTAATTTTCTAACCTTTTTCTCTTGATAATGGGTCATGAGTGAACAGTGGCAACTAGCAAATATATTACAATTGTTACTATTACAACACGGTACATTCAAATTAGTAAAAATTACTGCAAAATCATGGCAAAATTGCTTGGACTTATCAATTTGGCATATCAGTAGAGAATGATCGTGTAACTCACAGTCCATATTGCACACATCAGGCTCATTTCTTAAGCTATTTAATTGTTGCGCCAGCCCTAAGAGACTCCTGATTATGATCTAAATGATAAAACGCAACTTAAAGATTAAGGAACTGATTGTAGGAAAGTCATCCCATAAATCCTTCATTTGTATTTACCCCAGGAGGCATCAGGACCACCGGGACACCCCAGCTCTGCTGGCAAAGCCCTGTGACGCACAAACACAGCTGCTGAGAGGGGCTAGCCCTGTGACTCTACACAGAGCCATGTTTTCAGACCTTCGCGACTGGCGGAAGACTTGTATCAACCTCAAGGGACATTTTTGTTGTCTGGCGGATAAGTAGGAATCCATTCCAATTTATACTGGGGCTTACTTTGTAGCTACTAGTTTTCACTGAAATTACTGATAATTCATGAAACAGATGGGACTTCACTTCTCAGTAAATTTGTTTTGCTTTATTGCCTCCTGTGTAACAATACGCAACAGTATCAGAGTGTTTCTTTTAAAATCTGTGAGTTTATGTTTCTCAGGGTTAATAGAATATAATAGCATGTAGAACTTATGATTTGTGATTTGTTTCAGCCTATACTATATTTACATAAACCAAACAATATTATCTTTTCAAAACAATTTCAAAATCTCTTTCAATGCCTGATTTAAAGTACTTTAAAATTTTTTTCTTATAAAATTTAAATGCATCTAATACACTATAAAATTTTCCATGTCAACTAAATAAACTATGAAACAGAATTCATAAATCTGCTACATAAAGAGTGAATCATAGGTCAAAATAGTAACATTAATAATAATAGCTAAAATACTCTTTACACTTACAAAAAGCTAGAAAGCACACTTAATGTTTTCAATCTTTATCTTATTTAATCCTTACAACAACCCTATAGGTAAGAACTATTATTATTCCCTTTGTACAGACAAAGAAAGTGAGGCTCAGAGAAAGGTTTCTCAACATCAACACTACTCACGTAATGAATCAGATAATTCTTTGTTAAGGTGGAGATGTTCTGGGCACTATAGGAAGTTTAACAGCATCCTTGGCCTCTATCTACTAGATGCCAGTAGTATACCCCCTTCTCAGATGTGACAGCCAAAAATATCTCCAGACATTGCCAAACGTCCTCGGTGGTGGGGAGGGGGCTGTGGAGTCACTACCACTTGAGAATCACTAGCTTAGAGAAATTAAGCAATTTACTAACTGTCGTACATAGGAAATGGTAAAGCAGGGAAGCCAGGGAGGCTGATTCTAGAAAGCATGCTACCAACCAATAAAATACAGTGCTATTTACTCTGCCATAGTTTAAAGAACATAACTTTCCCCTCAAAATTGAAAACTAAATATGAGGATGAACTATGGGTGCCTTCCTATGGAAAGATCTTCCCTGACCACACCAGACTGAGCCACTTCACACTTATATTTCCTAATTAAGGACCATATTCCAATGGCTATTGACTTGGCATAGCTTGCACGCCTGCCCCATCTACCCCAACCTTCTTTCTGTTCTGTTACATGTGCCCCATCACTTGTTAATGCTGATTCCATCCTTCAGTAAAAAAGACACAGTCTCTACCCTTCGCAGAGCCCCTAAAAAGCAGGGCCTATCTTCTTCCTACTTCCCGCTTCCTCAGGTGAGCCTGCACTCAAAGTGCAAGCCCTTGGCAAAGTGGCCACAGAATTCTGATTTCTCTCTGAGAGATCTCCCAAGCACTCAGTGACTGAGCACATCATGTGCCAAAGACTTCCTATGTGTTTCATATATACTATTTCATTCTCAGCTCACAAGAATCCTAGGAAGCAAGTATTATTATTTCCATGTGTTATTGGCCAAGAGGAAACTGAGGTTTGGGTAAGTAGGGGAACCTACCCAAACATTACACAGGATTCCTGCCAGGACTCAGATTTCATGGATAAGCGAAGACTACAGACACATGTCTTCCAAAGAATGTTCTCTGCTTAGTCTATTGCCTCCAACTTGCTTAAAATGTTCCTTCAGGTCCCATCTCCCGATATCCCAAAGTCATGGGAATAAACAAAACAGAGCGGAGGGTGAGTCCACTCATGCAGAGACAAAGGGAAAAATTCAGGCAGTGACCTCATGAACTCTGAAAAGGAATTATCTTATTAAATCAGAGGATAGAAAAATACAGAACAAGTTTTCTTTTATCTGATTCTCTTTTTGTTATTTACTTTTTATGCATAAAAAGTTACGTATTCATGTATGACTGATTATATCACTTCAAAGTACTTTAAGCTGTTGTACTAAAATAAATGATTTTGAAAAAAAGAACCTGGTGGTAGAGGTGAATTTTTCCCCCTTCAATCACATTATTTAAATATAGCTTGTTAGGTTTCTTTTTTTAAGGCTTCATTAAACTTTCTTGAGAGCTTCAACTGTGGGTTGAAGCCAAATATGAAATTTTTCAAATGTAAAATGTCCCAATGAAAAAAAGAACAATTGGTGGAGAGGGGAAATGAACTCCAAAAGACATTTCTTTCTGACTCTGATTATATTCAGCTTTAAGCTGCTTCCTTTGGGAGGTTGGAGGTCGGGGTGTGGGAGTTCCTGAGCTGTAAAAAATTATGAAACCACTTGAATAGAAAGAACCCAAGAAGGTTTTGGCATCTCAAAGTCTTGCCTTTAAACCCTATCCCAACCACTTTTCTGCTTTGTGACCTCAGTCAAGTTACTCATTTTCTCTGAGTTACTCATCTGTCAAACAGGATCACCATGAAGATCAAACTAGATAATGAGTGTGAAACACCTAGTACAGAGTAGATACACAATAAATTTAACCAACAGGGTGCCTTTTAGACATACCTGTATTTTTGCCAAATTCTGCGTTGGCAATTGTCTTTCCATGCCTTTATCATGGTCAGTTCACATTATTTAGGTGAAATCAGAAATATCTAAACCTAGGGTGATCTGGCTGGTGGCCAAAGAGCCATCGGTATGGGGCCAGTCTATGCTACCAGCTTACTGACCTCCATTCTCAGCCTCAATGCTGCTCCTCTCCCATGATGCAGTTATAAGTCCCCAAGTGCTTGCCATCACTGCAAAGACTGTGGTGGCCTGGGCTTTCTAGTGGAAGGACCTCAGTAAATAGAATATGAGAATAGTCATTTTTGAGCCAAATGAACCAGAGAAAGCCGTATATTCAACCTCAATCTCTTTACAGATGAGGACACTAGGACCACAGAGGAGTAATTTGGCAAAGCTAAGCTAGCAACAGGATCCAAATCTGATTCTTAACTTTTCATCTACACCAGTGGTTCTCAACTAGAGGTGATTTTGGCCACCTCAACCCCCACCCAGGAGACATTTTTGGTCATTACGACCAAGGGATGGGGATTGCTACTGTCATTTAGTGAGTAGAGCCTAGAGATATTACTAAACATCCTACGATGCACAGGATATCCTCACAATGGAAACAGCAATAGTGCCAAAGCTAAGAAACTCTGATCTACACTGTTGGATCCAGTGTCTCCAGAGACTCCAAGAGCCGCCTCTTAAGCTGCTGTTGTTGGGCATTGGACTTGGCCTCAATTTGGAATCAATCAAGTCAATTCTGACTCTTTAGTATTGAGGGCCAGTAGGATTAGGAGGGAGTAGAGACTTGTCTACCCAGGCAATTTAAAGTCTGGGCTTAACTTGTGAAGCATAGTGATACGTCCAGCATGAGTGCTACTGAAGTCTTAAAGACACACTTAAGTCTTACTGGGCAGTCTAAGAAAATGATGCTCAAAACCACTTTGGCAAATACCACAGAACAGCCAAATGATGTACACCATACAGTTATCAAATATTTAGAATAATGAACTGCAAACATATACATTTGACATTGCCCTAAACATCTCTAGAATTAATGGTTTGAATCAAGAAAAGATAAAAGATTGAAGCCCTGGTAATAGAGCAAAAATACTCTCAGAGTTTCTACCCAAAGCTAAAGTTCCACATTGAAAGAACTTAAATAGAAGAGAAAAGCAGAGTCAATGATCCAAACAATTACACACTTTCTGGTTCTTGACCATCTGGCTTGCTGACCTCGTAGGACTCTACCCTGACCAGTGGGAGGACCAAACGAGATGTGGGAGTATGTGGTGATCGGCAAAGCCATTTGTAAGTATGAGTCATTTATCAATCTGAGCTTGTTTACCCACAGTTCCACTTGGTAATTCTGACTTTGGTTCTGACCCAGGGTAAAAAAATATATGGAGGATCCCAATCTGATTCACTCATACATTCAACCCACATTTAACAAATACCAGTCACATCCAATGCACCATGCTTTTGAGGAAAGCTACTCAACAAAATCACATTGATGCATAGGAGAATGACATGCACCCAATTATTTCTTGCACATGGAATTAGAGCAGCATAACTGGATAAGCAAGATCTCTTTTATGTGGAAAGATCTAAGAAGGCTTCATGGAAAGAAGCAATATTTGAATTGGATCTTCAAGAAAACATAGGCTTTCAACAGGTAAAAATGAAAACATTCAAAATACTAGAAAGATTATGAATGAGGAATGGATAACAGAAAACACAAGGTAAATATGGCAATCAGTGAGGAGGAGAGCTTGACTGGAACTTAGGATGAATGGAAGGGGGTAACAGAGACAAAGCAGGAAAGTGAGGTGGATGCAGATGAGAAACCCTTAAAATCCTACACAAGAAGACAGCCTTTATTAGCCAAAAGGAAGCCAAAGGAGGTTTGTTGTTGTTGTTGACATGGCACAATCAGAGACACTGTGGGAAAAGTAATCAGACATAGGTATGCAGAATGAGATGAAGAAACCAGAGTAAAGAGAGGGGTTAAGAAAACTCATTGGATACTCTAAGAAATGGACAATGAGACTGGACCAAGATCATGAGAATGAAAATAGAAGTAAAAGCCCACAACCTATTAGAAACCTGTCTACCATGGGCAAAGGGGGAGAACAAAAAGTTAAAGTTGAAGAAACACACACAACAGACGATCATATGAAGTGACTCAAAAGTGTTGTTGATCCTGGGTGAGTAGGAAAATGGTAATAATTGTAATTATCATATACAAAGATGGAAGAGAAATGAAGACTGAATTGTGCCTAGATGATCTTCTTGACTCAGAAAATGGCAACCCACTGACAAGGTCATTACTGCTACTAGTATCTACATATACTACTCAGATTCAGTGCCTGAGCTACTTACAGTATCTCAGCACCCTCTCTTACCACACTCAGTTCCTAACTCCTGCTACACCACCTCTCTGGCTCTAGATCCCTGCACCTGTGCTCCTCAGACTCCTGCTGCTATATTAGGAGGGCAACTGAATGAGAAAGGAATGAATGAGTTGTAGTTGCCTGATACTCTGACCTCTGACCAAACTATCTATGTAGACCCTCCATCACCTTCCTTTCTTCACCTGAAATTAACTGCATTGGGCATTATCCTTTGTGCATCTCCGTGTCCATCTGTGATCTGTGCTCTAACCAAACCATTTTGCTGTTCTTTCTGGTGTACCTTAACCTGCTACCATTCACTGTAAAGTCACTTGATTCAGTTGGCAATCTTGGAACGTAAGTTAGACATATTCTCACAGCTGATACGCATGTCCTTACTACTCTGAGAATGTATTAGTCATCACAAATATTGGAAAATATTTTTCAAAGGACTTTATCTCTTAGAAGATCCTCATGTCCCTGATGTCACCAATATTTAGACTCTAAATATCAATACTACTAAGTAGTGGTATCCAAAATTATCCGTAAGTATGTGAAACTATGCGCATTGATTTATCCAATATCCCCTTCAACTTTCTCCAAAAGTTATTTGATTGTCATTTTTCACGGCAAAAGTAAGAACAACAGTCCACTAATTCTCTGTCTGTGATACTGAAAGAGCTTCAGAATTCACCAATGAGCCTTTATATGTCCCAGAATGAGAAAGGGGGCACAGCTCAGCAGAAGATGCACTTGCTCACACAAGGATACAAGTGCTTAGAAAGTAGCCTTCCCAAAGGGTGATATCCACTCATCTTCCCACCCCCCACACATGACAATCTGTTATTAACAGCAAAGGTGGCAGTTCTGCTGATGACTCATTAAGCATG
This sequence comes from Panthera leo, assembly GCF_018350215.1. Taxonomy (NCBI): domain Eukaryota; kingdom Metazoa; phylum Chordata; class Mammalia; order Carnivora; family Felidae; genus Panthera; species Panthera leo. The sequence continues at coordinate 121,987,260 of NC_056680.1, forward strand.
CTGATTCGTGACAGCATAGGCAGACCTGACTACGGGAATCATTTGCTGGATTTAATCAATTATTGGGCTCATCAAATGTGATTACTAAGCCACATAAAACTCCAAGTGAAAGAAGGCATAAGACAGTTGGAGGAAAAAAAATAGTTCCTTGTTTTGCCTTGCAACAGATAGGCTCTATTATCTACATGTGAGATATCCACTCTACTGATTATCTCCACACGTTTTTATCCTGGGCTCTCTTCCTTCTAATGTCCAGAATATTTGTGAGACAATTGCTTTTTTGAGAGAAAGCCTAAAGGATCAGTAAAACATCCACTTTTAAGATAACTGAACACATGAAGAAAACAGAGAAAAAATTCTCAATTATCCTGTTGGACTTTAATATGCCCATACTTCCAAGCACCGTGAATAAGAAGCAATATTATTTGTGATCTAGTGAGAGACAAGTGTAATGTATAATGGAAATATCTTCCCAAATGACCGACTTATTCCCAATGACCTTCAATACTAATAGCACTTACCATATTCTAATTATTTTGTTCACATGTGCCTTAACTACAAGTCCGCGTACCTCTTAATAGAGGCGATTTCTTACACTGTTGACCTAGAAAAACACAGGTTTGAACTGTGCATGTCCATACACACAAGATTATATATACACACACACACACACACACACACACACACACACACACACACATATACAGCACAGCACTTTAAATGTATTTTCCCTTCCTTACGATTTTCTTAATAACATTTTCTTCTAAGTTTGTTGTAAGAATACAGTATATTATACATACACATAACTGTTTATGTTATTGGTAAGGCTTACAGTCAACAGTAAACCATATTAGTGATTAAATTTGGGGGGAGTCAAAACTTATACACAGATTTTCAACTGCACAGAGATTGGTGTCCCTACCCCCCATGCTGTTCAAGGGTCAACTGTATATGTTTTTATTTCCAGTACTTATTTAAGTGTATGGCAATCGTATTAAGTAAATGTGTTAAATTGAAAGATTTTTGTAAAGTACTTTGCATGTGACTATCAATCTAATTTGATGACCAAAAAGATGAGAGTGACCACCTTTGGCTAAAGTTATTTGGTCGTAGAAATGTCTAGATTTATAAAGTGAGTAAATCAGATATAGTCAGAACCAGAACTTCTTACATTATCTAAACAGAGCTAAGATTTGATAATCAAGCAACCAACCAACCAGGCAACCAAGCTACAATTAATAACAAATCAACAAAAACCTTTTTGCTAATGAAGTTTTCCCTATCTGATGTGGCTTGAAATTCCAACTCCTAACCAGTCTGACCAAATTATTTCCACAGTCCAGACATGAAAACAGGACATGTGTCTGCAGAGGTCCCTGAGGTCTGTGGATAAGTCCTCATTTGTACCTTTGCCTCTGATTCTGAGGACCAATCACAGCATTTCCAGGCACACTAAAATAGGGGTGTGAGTACGTGCACACATGTGGGTGCACGTGTGCGTTAGAAGGACTTCTAACATGAATTCGGCTTATAACACCATCTCTGGTAGCAATTCCTTTCTTTAGTAGCAACTGAGAAATATTAGATTATTTTTAGGTATTTGTGATGATTGTATACATGATCTGGCATACTTTCTCAAAGATATAAACTTCTCAGAGCCAGACCTGATAACTTGAATCTGCAGCTGTATTAAAAACAACCTGATGAGAATTTTCGGGGTAAGCAGGTCTCTTGAGTAATCCCTCTAGCTGTCAAATTACCATGTCACCACTTCAACGAATCCCTTGGAACGATTGGCCCTCGTGGACAAGACTCATTCATTCACAAGGTGAAAGGATGGTTCCCCTTAATTGTGTTGATTTAAGGCCTAATCCAATAAGGGTTTCTGTGCAGGGAGAAGCTTACCTACTAGTTACTGGTGTACTGGCTAAGCCAGTAAAGAGTTCCTATAACATCATTCCCTCGGTTGAAATTCTGGTCTTGGAAGAGACGAGTATATTTTCCTTAATATTAAAAGTGAAATTCAGTAAAACCACTACCATAACATTCTTTGGGGCTACTAAGATCTGCCTGGTCCTTGATAAAATATTTTTAAAAAGATACCTACTTCAGTTAAGTTGTAGTAGGATGATGATGACTTTGAAAGCCAGAGGATTTTTTTTAATTCTTTTTAATGTTTATTTATTTATGAGAGACAAAGAGACAGGGCATGAGCGGGGGAGGGACAGGGAGAGAGGGAGACACAGAATCGGAAGCAGGCTCCAGGCTCTGAGCTTTCAGCCCAGAGCCCGACATGGGGCTCCAACCCACCAACCATGAGATCATGACCTAAGCCAAAGTCGATGCTTAAAGGACTGAGCCACCAAGGTGCCCCATGATTTCTTTTTCTTTAACATGGCTTTGAAAGATAAATAAATACATAAGTGAAATGAAATGAAGCCTAGGACTCTCGTCCTAATTTAAACACAGGTAGATTATTTTTGTATCCTGGGCTCCTAATGTCCAAAACAAACCTATGAGATCTAAAGCTTTTTCATATGACATTTATGTCATTTAGTTTTCCTACGTGAAGCCATCAGCTTTATCTGACTAATTATTAGCTGAGGCCAAACAACTACACTTAGCATGCAACTAACCAGCTGAATCCGCACTAGGATGCTTGTCCCTAACATGAAAAAGGAATCACAGCTACAAATGAATCATCAAATAGACAAGCATACATTCAAACAGACCAGCATCTGAAAGAGGTATCAAGACATATTTAAAAGTGTCTCTCATTTATCAAATGAGGTATTCACTTAATCCAAATTTACAGATCCCTGGAAAAGTCCTCAAACAAGATCATTCTGAAAAAAGTTATAGGTTTGGTGTATGAAGAAGGTCTCAAATTCTTTAACAGCTTTCCATCAAGAGATGTAATCTATGTGCCCTTCTCTTGAATCTGGGTGGGTTCTGTGATATCTTGACCAATAAAATACAGAAGTGACACTGTACCAGTTTCTGGACCCAGGCTGTATAATTAAGAGACCAGCATCTTCTGCTTCTAATCTGTTGAAACACATGACCTAGGAAGCCAGCAAAGAGTGCAACTACCATGAGACCACCATGCAGTGAGAAGCCCAAGTTCTATGCTGGAAGGTGAAAGCCATGTGCAAAGAGAGAAAGAAACAAGGAGCACCAAGTCTTCCCACATGTGAGTAGAGAAACAATCTTGAAAGTGAACCCTCCATCTCCAGTAGCCCCAGCTCACTCCAGCTGGGTCAGGTGCAAACCACTCAGCCAAGTCCTTCCTGAATTCCTGATTCATAACACTGTGAGCAGAATAAAATGGTTGTTTTAAGCCATAAGTTTAGGGATGGTTTGTTATCAATGACAGATTAGTAGACATGGATCTATTTCACATGAAAATATGTATATGATTAAAAATAGAAGAGCTCAAACCAACCCTCTATTAATTTGCACTTTACATGACTTCAGTGAAGCTGGCACAAGACAGTCTATTTTTTTATTACATCGACATAATAAGAAATGCAACAGCATTCATGTAAGATATGCAAAAATATGCTTTCAAAAATAATCTACATAGTAATTTGAAACTTGACAGGTTTGAGCCACTCTCTTGTAAAACTCCCTCCAACCTATTTATCCCTTCTTAAAATAAAATCGAAGCAACTTTGAAATATCTCATGCCCCAGGTTAACCACAAGTAAAAATGATAAATTACCTTTTACTACTGAAGACTATTATGCCCTCTAATCTGAGTGATTAATTTATATCCTGTTCAGTGGTTCACATGCAATTACTACCATGAACCCGATGAACTTGAACAAGACAGAATTATTTTGCCATCTGTATAAGCTCACTATATTTAGAAAAGTATAGCAACCTCCAAGAAGCCCTAAGGTTTTGTTTATCTTCTCTCAACGATGTGTGCACCTCTAAATCACATATCAAATTGTAACACCACTACTTTAGATTATCGACTTTATTTGGAAACCACAGGACAGGACTCTCTACCATGAGATGATGCTCATTAGAAAAGGTAAGAGTAAAGTAGTCATCCGAAAGTACCATTGTTAAAACCTACTGCATTGGTGATTTTTTTTTATCTGAATGTAATCTGTTTAATGTTATAACACCAAAATCAAATCTAATCGATGAAAAGTAGACACTAGCCTTTTTGACCGAACTGCGGGCTTCTAATGCTTGGCAAACAAAAGGTCTGAGCAACGCTATTTCTTTGGAATGTGCTTTCCAAACTCTTCTCAATAAAACAAAGTAAGGGAGGATGATAAAAGATGATATTCTACTTTAAATTATCTTTTCCATGGTTAAACCAAAAAAGACCAATAATGCCCTTGAAGGAATTTGTACCTATTTTGAGCTCAATAGCATTTTGTCAGAGAATCAGGCAAGTAGGAACTGCAGGCAAAGGAAAATTCAAACACTAAAAGTATACTTAAAGATGCTTTTATACTCCCATCCACAAACCTTCAGCACCTCCCAGGCCAGCCCCTCTCCGGTCAAAGTTTTAGTAAAGTCATTAGGTGGATCAGCAGTTAACAGGCCTTTTCATCCATCAGATCCATTCTCACAGGAAGGTATATACTCACAGTGCCACCCTAAATGTCTGCAATCAATTTTTAATTCCAGCAGCAGTAGTGATCCAAAGATTAAGCGGGGACCTCACTGAGAAGGAACCAAGAGACTGTTCATTACACTGAACGTCCACCATGAGCCAGACTTGTGATGAGATGCACCATTAATGACTCAACCAACCAGCTCCCCTTTCTCAGAAAGACACTCTTACCTCTGGGATGTTTTCTTATATTTCCTCCTGTAGGAAAAGAAGCATAAACACACATCAGAAAAGGGTTTGTGGCAGGCAGTGAATTAGAAAAGGTAACTTCAGCAGGGATGGGTATGAAGAGGAACTTCAGCAGGGATGGGCATGGAAGGTTCTTTCTGTGAAGCTTGTGAGTTTCCAACACCAGCTAAAAGTTTCAGATTATTGTGTCATATTGTGCTCAGATGCATACAAGCAGTCTTAACAGTTACAAATAGCCTCCCAGGAGCTCAGTGGCTCTGCCCTCTTATGTCCTTCCCCTTCCCCTTTGAAGGCAGTGTAGTATCTGGGGTGAGGTCAGGCTTTAAAGACCACAAGACCCAGATTCAAATACCAGCCTTTCTATTTGTTAGGTTCATGGGGTTGGTGAGGAGTAAATGGGCAGGGTCTTGTAAAGCATTTCTTTTGTCTGGCACATTTTAAACACCCAATAACTATTAGCTATTGGTATTGTAACTATTATTACTATTGCCTACACCATATAGCACCGGAGTCCCTTTAAGAATGTGCCTTTTACAATGAAAATGAGTCTTTCCGCTAAACCATAAGATCAGACATAAGCTCTTCCCAGAAGGAAGAAGGGAGGAAAGGGACAATGAGAAAGTCTAGAAGCAAAGGGGTAAGAGCAGCAGTAGGAACTTGCTAATGGCTCAGCTGTGGGCTAGTCTTCTAGAAGAACACTTCCGCAGGAGCAGAAATGGCTGGAGTTCTAGTGCACCTCTGCTATTTAGCCTTGGGCAAATCTACTGGGCATAGAGCTTCTTAATCTATCAAATGGAGATAATATCTGACCTGGCTATCTCACCCAGGTCATGGTGGCATCCAAGGGGAAAGTGGCCATCAAGTTTACTATCCCAATATCTCAATGGTTTTTATGTTCATGTCAGTTTTTGCAGATTCTAAAGTCTCTCAAAAGAGTCTGAATAGGATCTTAACTGGAGGGGATTCAAGGAAAGAAAGCGGTGGGAGAGGAAAATGTGTCTTCCTTGCTGCATCTCCAGGAAGTGCAATGCTTCCCAGTTGTAAAGAACTAAGGAGTTCCACACCTACGCTCCCATTACAGTCACTGCATCCAGGAAACCAAGCCACTGATTTGCTCATAGAGCTGTATGTCACACATTTTTTAAAAAGGGCACAGATGTTTCAAATTCAGAATCACTATGACCTGTTACATCTCTGTTCAAATGAAAAAAATGAATGACGGTGTTAGGTGTTAAGTGAAGAAAGCAGCATGCAACGCGGAACCTACAGAATGATCTTGCCTAATGTACCAAATATCTATCTGAAAGGAAACACCAGAATGAAAACCATGACCACAGGGTAGTGGATTAGTCGATCACTGCCTTTATATTTACTATTTTTACGATTATTCTATACCTGTATATAGTCACATATACAGATATATAGGACTATATGAATATATAAAGATATTTACATATTTGAATTTTATCATACATAAAGAGAGGAGGTCAACTAACAGAGTGGGTTAAGGCTTGAACTTTAGAACAAACTGTTCTGATATTGGCTCTGGCACTTAGCTCTACAATATGTGACCAGTTCTTCAACTCCTCTGAGCCTCAGTTTCTTCATTTATAATGTGGGAATAATCAGAGAGCCTCTCCCAAGACCTTGTGATAAGAAATAAATGAGATCGCCCACATGAATGTCAGTTTCACAAACGCAAATTCTTTGTGTGGTTCCCCACAGTAACCTAGTGCCTAAAACAGCACCTTGCACCCCCTCTAAAAGCTGTTCATGGACCCCATCAGCAGTGACAGATCACTCTTCAGGCAGTAGCCAAGGGCAGAGGTTCCATCTACAGGCACAGAGCACAATGAGTTGTGGTGTGGCCCATGCCCTTGGCCCTTGTTAGGACTGTTGTCTACTAAACTGTGTTAAGAAATCTCTGGCAAGATAATAATAATAATAATCCATTGAGAGTGTGCAAGAACCAAAGACAATTGGGCAGGCAGGCCAGATGGATGCTCCTGGCTTCTACCCAGAAGCCCAACTAATTCTATCAGCAGAGGGTATCTTCAAAGGTCAGAAGAAGACAACCTTTGTTATTGGCTTCCACAGAATTCTCCTAGCATTTGCCAAGAAACATGCAAAGCAAATGCTGGGAGCGCTGAGACAAACAAAGATGAACAAAAATTAGAAGAGCTTCCATTTCCAGCACCCACTAGTAACAAGCACTCAAAACACATGGCTAATCCTCACAATACCACTGTTAAAATCCACTCTCTGAAAGAAATCTGGATTCTAAAAACAGAAATGAAGACATGTACCTTAAGTGTTATTTTATGATAACAACCAATACAAGGGGGGTGGCTCAAAAAGCTTCGTGAAGGAGGTAGTTTTGACTGATGGCTGGGATTTCAGCAAGGACAAATACGAAACTATGAGACAAACAGGTAAGGAGAGCATGTCTAGCGACCTCAAACCAGCCCAGCCCAGCCTAGCCAGATATGGGAGGAGATAGGCTAAAAAAGTGCTGAGGACAAAGTTAAGAAAAGTATTATAATTTATACCCTGTTTTAAAAGATGATACCTGGGAGAAGGGGTCACCTTTTGCATTGCCTTGTCTCATCTCCAAGTATGTGGAAAGACAATAGGGCTCTGGAATGTGACAGACTCAAAACCTAACCACTACCCCCACTCCCAGCCGTGAGACCTCAGGTATGCTCTATGCTAAATCAAGCTTTAGTGTCCACATCTGTAAAATAGAAGGAATGATCTCAGAGGGCATAGCCAGGTACATGTATGCCATATAGACATTCTAAAAATTTTGCATCTCCTTGCCCCTATTTTGAGCCTCTTGAGGTCAAGGATCCTATTATGTAGATCTGTGTATCTACTCCCAAGGGCTTGCACATCAACTAGCACATGGGTGGCACACAACATGCTTGTTGGCAAAATAAATGAGTCATTTGCAGCTGCCACTCACACTTACCAAAATACTGGTTGTGCTTTTGGTAGACCCAAAGAAACAGAGACCAAAAATCTGATTTTCAGTATAATCCACTCCTGACACTCACTCCTCACCCTCATAGATGCATCCTTGGTTTCATAGACCTGAAGTTCTCTCTTCCCATCTTGTCCCAGATAGTTTCAGAACCAAGACAGATCCAATCCAAATAGTGTCATCTTATACCGGAGTTGAAAGGTCGGCACTTAAAACACTGGAGAAAATGTACTTCCATGGAAATTACCCCACTCAAGATCCACTCACAGATCATTTGGACTGGGCAAGATCAGTGAGGCCTGAATGAGCCCTACTTATCCTTCAGCTCTCAGCTGAGACATCACTTCCTCCTGAAAACCTTCTAGGGTCTCCCAAACTGGACAGTGCTCCTTTTGTATGTTCCACGGTGTCCAGACTTCACCCACATCATTGCACTTGTCACTCCAGATAGTTAGGATCTGTTATGCTGATGGCAATGATAGCTTGTCTGCTACCTGCTGGTGTTTCTCTCTTTCTTAACACAGTGACTGTCAAATGGCAGTTACTCAATATATTGCTGGGGAATGAAGAAGTGAATGTATCAAGAAACTGATCAAAAACTTCTTTCTTCCTACTCATTTCCTTCTGTTCAGCAATGACTTACTATGAGCAGTGAGGACACCTACAACAGCCATCGTTTTCTACACACACGAGGAATGTAGTAAGAGAAGGCTGGGGGCCTCACAGTTGTGGAGCATCTCCTCTGTCCCATGTCCATTACACAAAGTAACTCACTTTGACATCTACAGACCCTGGGAGGGCTACCTCACTTTTCACTTGATGGAAGGGAGGTTCAGAGAGGTTAAGTAACTTAGCTAAGGATACAAAACCTTCAACTAGTTGAGAAAGAAAGCAAACTCTGAAGGCTTCAAAGAAAATTATGCAAATAAATCAAAGGGTGCCAAGAGGGAACTTAGACACTAGACAAAAATAAACAAAACCAACAACGATAAAACAAACTGGGTCCTTTCCTTCCAAACGCAGGAAATGAACTGGAAAAGAACCCAGTTTATTTTTGGCCTTTTGTTTTTAAGAACTTCATCAGAATTTATCCCTGATTCATAACCTGAAAGACAAAAGGAATATTTTTAAATGTTCTGTTTTGTTTTTTCAAACTTACTTCCAATTTACAATTTTTTGAAACCTGAAACAATACATTGCAAATCTCAAAATTCACACAGCTAGAATGAGTCGATACAAAAAGCAGAGAATGACCAGGGGCTGCTGTGCTCTGAAATCTGGCAACCCTGGCAGCATGGGAGATGGAGATGGTGTGGCTTCATGCTCAGACAGAAGGCCGGTCATCTCCACAAGGCCAGGCCAAGGGAACTGTATCCACGAAGGTCTAGAACAGTGCTTTGCAAACTGTGCCCCAGAATGGGCTCTGCCCTCCTCACTCTGTGGACAGGCAATACAGCATTATGCTGATCACTTGCCTGGACTCAAAGCTTCCTCCAGCTTGGAGTGTCCAATAAGCTACGTGACCTTAAGCAACTTCTATCACGTTCCCAACCACCAGTCTCCTCATCTGTAAAAGCTGGTTAACAATAACACCCACTGCACAAGATGATGTGAGAGTCAAGTGTAAGAATAATGTAAAGCCTTTAGCACAGTGCTGGGTATTCAGTAAGGGTTTAAGAGTCAGCTACTATATTAATAACAGTAATGAATAAATAATAATGTTATTTTAATTCAATAGGTTTCCAAATTTTGTTTGAAAAAAAAAGCTTTTCATTGATTAAAGAAGCAAAGGAAAAAGGCTGCAGATTGTTTTCTAAAAGTTAAAAAAAAAATTGAATACTTGCAATTCTCCTTATCTTAGAACACTTGAACCATGAAGAAAGCAGGTGCTAACCTCAGTGTTGCTAAGAGGAAAAGGAACCGAAACCGTGTCCAGCTTACCCCCAAGCCCGAAGGACCCTGCAGGCTATATACCGTGCCACACACTCTGGCTGTGGTCCCAGTAAACCTAGCAGAAGTACACACGTCCTTCTAATGTTGAAGTAGGACCATTGTTGAGAAGGCAGGAGAAAAAAAGTAAAAGTGAGTATTTATGAACTAGACGCCATAATAATCCTTAGAAATATCTCAAGTTACTTTGTTTTGAGAGGCAGAGAGAAAAAGAGAGAGTGTAGGGGATGGGCAGAGAGAGAAGGAGACAGAATCTTAAGCAGGCTCTACACCCAGCATGGAGCCTAACACAGGGCCCGATCTTTATGACCCTGAGATCATGACCTGAGCCAAAATCAAGAGTCAGCTGCTTAACTGACTGAGCCACCCAGGCACCCCTTTAAAGTTGTCTTTTGATAAAGATTCTTTTTATCAAGCGCTCCCTAAAAACTGAAGCCCATTGAGTTGCTAACACAGAATCCCTAAGCACCCACCAGAAGTTGTAACTCAATGCAGAGACATGATGTACTATAACCAGCATTGACTGACCTGTATCCACTTACCTCTTAGGCAAATTAAAAGCCTCCTGGTCTTCACTGAAAATCAATGTCTGTTTCATGTGGAATGTTTCTATGGAATTGTGGATTGACCAAGAACTATCATCAGTGTATGTATGTGTATGTGTATGTGTACATGCACGTGTATAGAACAGGAAGTGAGGAGCTGGAAAATTTCCCCTCAAAGGCTTCCGTCCGTTTATATCCAGCTGATCACATTCTGAAAAGTGAATACTGAGATGAGAACATCACCAAAGAGCAAAGGGCACTGACCCCCAATATTTTAAAAAGTTACCGAAAGCTCTCCATAGCTGTGTCATCTAGCAGAGGCTTCTAGACACTGAACTTCATTTTACCTCTCCTGGCCCCAGCCAGGGAGAAAAAGGATGAAATTAAGCAAGCATAAAAGGGGTGATTCTGTCCACAGTAAACCTGGACCTACTTGGGGACAGAGCCCAAACAGCAAGGGAACAGCAAGAAACAACAAGGCAGGAGCAAGGATGCTTCTGAGGGGCTTTATTTGCTTTTTGGGTGGCTTGGAGTTCCCAAAGTACCAGGCATGCCCACAATCAAATAAATGTAAGTTTCACATACTCCAAAGTCAAACAGATGATTTGGGAATCATTCCTGATAGCCCGGATAAGTGAGGGTTGAATAAGCACTGATGTTAAATTACGAAGCGGCTGGCAGTCTTTCGTTTTTTTTTTAAGTGAGTGTCTTTGAGTAAGAGCCATATGGGTGCTACAATAATGAGGTTTATAAATAGGCTTAATATTCAAACAAGCTGGCTTTAAAAAAAAAAAAACAAAACTTGTGTTCAGTTTCAAAGTTGACAGCAAGATACCTCCCAGTGGGGCACAAGAGGGTTTTCCGGTGTGGGAAGTTGAATGTGCAACAACTACGCATGCACAGTGAGAACTCTAGCTCTCAGCCTCCAGTGTTTGCCGGCACTTCCAGGCAATGGTGACTCATTCTGCTCCAGATCCCGTCTCCATCCTTCCCTACCAAGGTCACTACTGCTGCTGATACACAGACAGCTTTGGAAATCTTGGTTCTCGGCCCTCAGTTTCCTAAAGGGAGAGGAGATTGGGGGGCAAACTCAGAAAAAGTGCACAGAGTTAACTGAGTGGAGTTAACTATATGTTCTCAGGAGTTCAGCTCCCTTGTGGGAAAGTGGACTACAATAAAATGTCCCAAATACCCATGAAATGAGCAAGGACCTGAATGATCATCTGATCCTCCAGTTTTGTTTTTCACTGGCATATGGGTTACAGGCTGAAGAGAACCGGATATCTCTGGAAACTTCTGAATACGTCTTAAATCATTTGTATGAACTACTCTACATGCTGCTGAGAATGGAAGGTCCTTGTACATTTCTTCTTAATCTACCAGTGATTTCATTTCCATGATGCATACATTAAAACCTAGACTTGCAAAGCTTTGTGTATATTGACTGCTTGATGGCACTTCTCATATTTGGAACAAGTAAATGCCATTAAGAAAATGTATATAAATTGCAGTCTCCTGGCACCTTCTGGAAGAGTATTGGGGAGCGGGAGAAGATATTAGAGAATGTGAGAGATTCTCTTCCGTTACTAGCTCAAATATTTCTTCACTGATGAGCTACAGAATGAAAATCCATATGGGCAAGGATTCTATTTTCTTTCATGGCCAAAGATCCAAAGCAATATAAAAAAATGAAAAATAGTAAAATGATATAAGCTCACTTTCACCTGGAATAACCCAATAATTACTAAAGGGTTGTTTTTCTTTAAATTTTCTAGAGAATTTTTCTGCTAGTTCTTTCTTTTTGGGGGGGTGGGGATTGTCCCACAGACTCACACTCTTCCATTTAGCCTTGTTAGAAAAGGAAGATCATATTCAGAGTCAGCGACTCCCAAGGCACAAACCTGCAATATGTACTCATCACCCAAAGTGATGAGATCAAATTCAAATGAAGAAGTGAGGTTTGGGGACGAGGAAGGTGAACCCGAAGAATAAGAGAACGCTAATCTGAAGCAGAGCTGTAAATAAGACCATCGATTTTTAACTCACTCCTAGAAGCAAATATGTTTGTATCTAGTGCTGGCTGGGCCCTAGAAAGAGGAGAAATCTTTAAGAATTAATCCAAACTAAACAACCCCACAGGAAGCCCCACCTGGAACAGCACCAATTCACTCAGCCAATCCACACGGTGCCCCACGCTCCCATATTCCCGAAGGCCTGTTTCTTCATTGTTCTCCCTCCCCAGCCCCCTGTCTGCCTGCAGACAGCTGGCCAGACATAGAAATCCAAATCTCTTGTTCATGCCTGCTTCTCTCCTGGGCCTGGGTTAAAAATTCCAGCACTCGAATTACTGTCCAACAGGCCCCCAAATGGGACTCCCCCTCCAAAGAAAGCTGAAATCTTCTTCTGGAAAGCAAGGCTTTTTGAACAGACCAAGCACTATTTCCCTCCTGCTTAAAGCTAGGCAGTGAGCTAACCACTGGCACCAACAACAAAATATGGAAAGGTTTTTAGAGAAAGAAAATAGAAAGTAAATGTCATGCTTGTAGAAGTTCAGGTAGTACTTTTTTGCATAAATTATTTATCCCTCTATTCACATATTTACAACCACTTGCTGTGTTATAAGCACAGCAAAACGGTGTGGGTGGGAATGGAAGAGATTTCTGTGACCTCCTTCTTAGGAGCCTGGCTCCTGTTTAGATAAACATCAATGAGAAAGGCTGAAAACAAAAATATTTCTTAATATGCATGCAACACTGCCAAAGTGGAGATAAATCCAAAGGATTAAGACAAAATCTTACTCTCCACAGATGTATCCCTGTAATTAGGGGAGGAGTAGAATTTTTTAAATTGAATTATCCAAAGAGTTGCTCCAGGTCTCTACTTTGCTCTTCCCCATGTGTATTTAGCCGGAACAAAAACTGTATCTTCTGCCAAGTTTAACTCCAGCGACCAGTCTAATCTTTCTAAGCCTTTCCTATCTACTCTAGGAGTATTCCTTCCCTCGCTCCTCTCTTCCACCCTCCTCCCAACTCTTATCCAAACCTACTCATGGCAGAAAGCAGCTACTGGCCATTTACAACTCCAGGTGACTTTAAGTCAACACACAGTTCCTGGGGAGCAGAGATCCTTCCTATTTCCTCCAAAACCTTCTCTAACAGTAACATCATCCACAGAAGACTCTTCTCTGGACACAGGCTCTGTAAATTTTAACAATTTAAATATGGCAAAAATAATGGGAATATCCAAAAAACAGAAAAAAAGAGAGAAAAAATTAACTAGCAGATACACTCACAGGGACCATTCTGAGCTCTACTATCAATGGAAATCAGTTGAACATTTGAACCAAATTCTGTTTACCTATAGTTACCTTCACTGAAACTATCCAAAGACTCCCAGAAATGGGTGCTTTGAACAATTCCTTTATTTTTTTTAACAATGACTAATTTTAGTCCATAGTTTTGTAGAAAGAATGACAATTCTAAACAATATTTATGGAGCTTCGATTTATGGTAATTAATCCTTTTGTGTCACAAATGAGCAACACAGAACTCTATTCATGAAAGTATTTGTGGTCCCTCACAGTTAGCAGACTCGATTTCCAAATACAACCTCCTGGAATAGTATACTAGATATAAAATAGGTAATTTAAAGGTATTATAAGACCCATCACAGTCATCCTTAGACAAGAGTCAGAGAGATAGAGAAAAAAATGGGTCAGATATTAGTCTGAATTTGAACTATTCCTAAAACACACATGGAAGTAGATTTCAAAAACTAATCCTTCAGGGGGCACCTGGGTGGCTCAGTCAGTTAAGCACTGGCAGTGCCTGCTTTAGATTCTCTCTTTCTCTCTCTCTGCCTCTCCCCAGCTCATGTTCTCGCTCTCTCTCAAAATAAATGATAAATTAACTTAAAAGAAAACCAATCTTTCACTACTAGATTTACTCAGAGCGTCTCTAGAGTGCAGGAAAAGTCTTGGTTATTTCAGCATTTTGGTTGTTTGGAATCTGGATAAACAAAACTTAATGTTCGTTGGATGTCCAATAGTGATTTTCGGCCAAAATATTCAACGCATTCTTATGTTGATTATTTAAGGTTTCACTCTTCTGGTGGCCTTAAGGGAAAGGAAAGCTGTTTCAGCAGAATATTGAATAGTGCGTCGCTGCAACAGACCTCTGGAAGAGAATGAAAGTGGAGGGAGGGAGAGCACTTTGGGGAAGGCCTTAAAGAGTAGGAAAAGGGCCATGAATGAGGAGACATGGTGTGGAAGGTGAGAGCTACACCAGGACCTGTGCAGTGCCCCAAGAGACAGAGGCCTGGTGTGTCCATCACAGGGCACCTCAGGAGCAGCAGTGACCCCACGGAGCACCACTGGGCAAGCCTAGACAAAGGACAACCTCCTGCAGAATCTAGAGAGTCTACCCAGCCAACCTTCAAGAGGCCCTGCTGTGGTGCTTGGGCTCCACGCTTTGGGTCTCACTGCCTGGCTCATGCTTGCTCTGTAGTTCCCAGAAGGTCCATGGTGGGGGCCCAACTTCATTTGGCTTCTTGGGTCATAGTCTCTTTCTTCCCTTGGAATACTGGGAATGATCCTGCCTTCCCCAACCCCTCAGGTTTTTGTCTCTGTTCCAAATCCATGTTATGGTGAGCATGGCACCAAGTAGTCAATATAAAGGTTCCAAGCAAAGCTATGTACACATTATGAGCTGGCCTTACCCATATGTTGGACAAGAAAATGTCAATGAGAAAATATATATAAACTTACAGTCTTCTGGCACCTTCTGTCAGACTATTTAGGGTGTCACACTAAACTGCATTCTCTGTGTGTGTCTGTGTATATACATACATATAATTTATTTTTCTTCTTACTTTGTTGGACTATACATTATACCTCCAAACCAGGCTTTTCCATTTATCTCCAGACTCATTTATCCAACTGCTCATGGCTTCACCACATCTATTCAAGGACATCTTATAGGTCCCTCATATTCAGTATGTCCAAAACTGAACTCATTATCTCTACTCCCCATTCATTGTGCTCCCATGCACAACCAAACCTACAACATTAACCCCCACCCCACCTCAGTGGACCTGATCTAAGTAAATAGCATCTAGGAATGAAGCTAAAAACCTAGGAGTTTTCCTAGATTCCACACTCTTCCCCATTTCCCACATCCAAATCCTGTTGAGTCTGCCTCCTGAAAATCTCTCAAATCCATCCCTATAGACCTACAATGGCTTCCCACTGGTAAAACCCCTGGTCTAAAGAAGAAGCCTCTCAGCCTTAGGGCCATCGTCTGGGAGACCTCCGTGCCATGACAGCCAAGCAAGGGAAGCAGTGAATGTGCAGGCTAAAGTGTAAAACAAGAAAGCTGAGGCAGAGGTCCAAGTAAACTGCTAACTTCTGCACCCGTGGAAACCACAGGAGCAGAAACAGGAAAGCCAGAGGTCAGGGATGCTAGTACCAATTTGTTGGTACATGTCTACTCTCTAAAGCTTGATTCAATGGATCTAGAAATCCGTCACCATCTCATCACAATGACCACCTTTGAGACCCACCTTGCTCATATCAAAACAGTCCCTTTTGGTCCTTTGCCCTGGACCTGTGACTTTTCAGGACTAATTCTGTTTTCATTTATAGCTGAATGTGGCACATGTACAATAAATCATCTCTTCTGCTGTCTTAGCTGAAGAAATAAATAAAATAAAATAAAATAAAATAAAATAAAATAAAATAAAATAAAATAAAATAAAAAAGAAGCAAGATCCAATCCCTCTCTAGCCACATCTTGAGACTCCTGTCTCTATACAATCTTGACTCTAGCCACGTGGCCTTCCTGTTTTTTCAGAGGTGCCATGATCCTTTGGCTTTTTTGCACATGCTGTTTTCCCAGCCCCTGAATACCTTAGAACACTCTTCCTCAACTCTTTACTTAACGAATACCTACTTGTTCTTCATAGCTCGTTTTAAATCTCACTTCCTCGAAGAAGCCTTCCCTGATTTTTGCACCAGGTTTGAGCCCTCTATTATATTTTTCTGCAGCACTCGTCAATATAAATAATTACTCGTGGAATTACATATTTAATATTTGCTTCTACCAGTAGACTGAATGTTCCCTAAAGGAGGGAGCCTTTATCTTGCTTCTCACTGCCTGGTGCCTGGTGCATGGTAAGTGCCGGAGAAATGTTTGCCTAGTGAATGAGTGATGGATTACTTTCCTACATATAGTTGTACGTGTAGTCGTTCAGATATATCAATAAAATTCATTACCTATAATCATAAATTATGTCTTCTCAATTGAATTATTCTCTAAAGCTTTTCATTATTTCACAACCTAGAAACATCTAGGCTTTTCTTACACTCATGAAGACTCATTTATTTTATTTAATAAGAGCTGTCAAAAGGTCTTTAATAGAGTACAGTTCAATAAGTCTGAAGAATACCAAAGTTGACATGGATTCAGTATACTTTCTCCAGAAACAGAGTGTTCCATTTGTTGGGGAATCCACTTTTTATTGCTAATGAGAAGTTGTGATGCTCATTCTCCAAGCTGTTAAAGACTACTTTATGGGCCTCAGACTCAACAATTATTTTTCTTAGTCTCTAATCAAAAAGCCGTGACTCAGGTCATGTAAGTGCTTTCCCTCCATATGGAAAAACTGGAACCAAGCAGTTTCTATGAGCCAAAGAAAACTAAAGACAGAAAATCGAGCTAGAAATGTAGAAATACCCTCTACTCAGGGCTGCATCCCAACCAATAGAGGCTGTAAAGCTTGGTCAAAATAATAAATACTTAGCTTGATAAATAGTGAGTTGTAATTAGCTAATAAGTCAGCACAACCAAATTATGTTAAGCAAGTGATGATGTACTAATATACTGCATTAGTATTCAAGTAAAGAAAATTTCATTCTAAATGTAAAAACCCCTTTACCATTTATATATTTACCTCTTTCTCCCTCTTAATATACATTAAGAACCTATTCAGGTGAAACTTTATTGATCTTTATTAGGAAAAGAAAGACTCAAAAATAATCCCTCATATACAAATGTCTTCCTTCTCTGAATCCTAGGACATTGTGTCAACATCACTTATTTAGCAATTAATTATTGCACATACTTTTATTGTTGTTTTTTAACTTTTCACATGTATAAAGATTTATACTGTCTCCCTAACTAGACTCTAAATTTCCTGAGAACAGAGTTTTTCTATATCTCCTCTGAAGCTCCTGGTATCTGGTATAGAATAGGAGACCAACAAAAATATGCCAAGCCATTCCAATTACGTGACAGATTGGAAGGGCCAATTAATACCCTAAAATACATAATCTGGAGGAAATAAGTAATTTTTTAGATTATTCTTTTGGCATTGCTTTATTAGTGAGATTCACGTGAAGCTCCTCTTTCTTAGGTCATCTGTTTGCGAGGCTTTTCCTCAGAACCATGACTCTCAGACCCACTGCTCCAAGCCAAAGGTCTCTGCATAGTTCCAGACTATCACCAACACCTACATGGATCTTCCAGAGGCCATTCCATTTCAACATATCTAAACCCAAGTTTATCACTCTGCTTTATCCCAGCCTGCTCTCCTCTCCATGGCCCCTAATAAGGCAAATGGCACCAAACTAAGACACCCAAGCCAAAACAAACTTGGAAGACAACTTCCCTTTCTCTCTCTGCTCCAAAACTAACTGGCACTACACTAAATTCAAGAATCTTCTCCAAACAGTCGCCAGGCCTCAAATTCCATCACCAGTCTGTCCTCTACACTTCTTCCAGAGTAGCCATCCTAAAATTCAAATCTCAATTTGTTACCCTCCAGCTTAAAGCCTTTTAACACTTCCTTATAAGTAAGAGATAAGATGAAAACTCCTTAAAATTACCTGTACAAAATAAAAAATATTCTCTGTAGGATGAATGGAGAGTGGAACACATTTGTGTGTGTGTGTGTGTGTGTGTGTGTGTGTGTGTGTGTGTGTAATATAGCAAAATGTGTTCAAATATTTGCCTCCTTAAACTATGAGCATGTACAGTTTTGAATAAAACAAAAAGCAAATCTCCTAAAATTCCATGTATTACTACCTGGCGCATGCCTTCCTTTCCAACATTCTCTCTCACTCCTCCTCAACGGGCCACCATCTCCCATGCCTCTGTACCTCTGCACACTCTGTTACCTCCATTCATCAGCTTTCATCTATCCCACAATATTGCACTTGATAAGCTGCAAGAGGATATCACACAGCTACCTTTCAAGGAAAGTAACTAAGGCTCTTGGGAATTAATTGATTTATAGGGAAAGGTAACCCTGTGAGGTCCCTAAGGGACCAGGGACCAATTTAGGGGCCAAGTGCTTTTGTTTTTAATGTTAATTTATTTTTGACAGAGAGAGAGAGAGAGACAGAGTGCGAGCAGGAGAGGGGCAGAGAGACAGGAGACACAGAATCTGAAGCAGGCTCCAGGCTCCAAGCTGTCAGCACAGAGCCCCACAGGAGGCTCAAACTCATGAACTGCGAGATCATAACCTGAGCCGAAGTCGGACGCTTAACCAACTGGGTTACCCAGACGCCCAGGGGCCAAGTGCTTTTGAGGTGACCTGGGAGATTTCTGTCCAGTAGTTCAACATTGGATGATAGCAAATTGACCCAACCACACCCTCTCCTTTTGGAGATTATCGATGAGAAGTGAGCATAGAGAAGGGCACTAGGATTCAGGCTTTATCCCTAGTAAGTAGAAGAGCTTTCCCAGTTGCCCATAAAACCAGCTCATAATTCTGGGCTGATTTATTCTGGGCTGAACTCTTTGCTTCCTCAAATCTTTGCAAAACACTTCTTTGCATCTTTGCACAAGGCTGACATGAATGAAAAGGATCTGCGCAAGTCTCTTCCTTGTAACTCTAAGGACTCCGCTAGAATAAATCTGCAGCTGACTGCCAGTCCGCAACACCTTCTCTGGTCAACCCAGATAGAGGTGGCTCTCTGTGTATCCCTCTGTAACTATAGTCAACACTTCCGGCTTTTCCTTTCAGTCTCTCCTGCCAGCTTTGGAAGTGCTGAAGGGCAGGTATTTTATCTACTCTCGCACACCCAGAGCTTATGAAAGTGCCCGGCATATAACAGACACTCAATAAATGTTAACTGAGTAAACTAATGTTGCCTGAACATTGATGGTGCTATTAAAACTTTCAGATGAGTACAGAGAAAATACAGCAGCAGAGGGCTTCATTAAATAAGAAATATGAAACCAGATATCCAAGCTTCTTTGTCTATGGCTTTCCCTCACATCTTTGCTGTGTAGTTTGGAAGAATCACTTAAGGTCTCGGTACTTCAGTGGGATATTAGTGAAGACCCTTTGAGAGAAGTCAAACTCAAAGTAACCTTAGCAGAAACAGCCTGGCTGGTGGTAGAGCTGCCAGAGTACAGAAACTGGGGCTTCTGGGAGCAGATCGGGGATTTCCACTCCATATTCTCCCCTCTGCTTTTCCCTAAGTGGTGGCTTCACTGTCTCCTATCACAGAAAGGTCTTCCCCATGAATTGGGAAGTTGAGCCAGTGGCAGCCACCAGGAAAACCCAGAAGAAGGGAAAGCGGCACTCTCCAGCGGCCAAGAGAGCAATGCCAACAAAGGACTTTACCACTCGGTTCCATGCCACACCTGAGACCTACCTACCACTCTTGCCACGAAGGTCAAATTCTAAGATTTGCCAGTCCTGGGTCTTGAGCTCATCCCTAATCAGGAGGGAGGCAGGGTCTATTAACACATTGGGGAATGGGAAAGCCCACTGAATAGACAATAGTCCCAGTCTGTTACCTTAATGGCTATTTACCTCCCTTTATATCATGATATCATTTTAGATAATGCAAAAGAACACATCATCTTCATAGAAAGTGTTATATAAACATAAAATTTATTATACTGACTACCTCATAGTAAGGAAAAATAAACACATTGTAGCTTAATTACAATTTTGACAACAGAATAAGTGAAACCTGTTCACTTGCTCTCAACTAAAAAAAAAAAAGGTATAGAAACACTTTTTTGTCATCATAGAACAGTCTGGCAATAGAAAAACCCTTGGTCAGGACCCAAGGTACAAGTCATGACTCAAACCTATGCAGCCGTGAGGCTCCCCCACATCACCAGAGGAATAAAGTACAGCCGTTGTCGTATTTTCCCTGATTGGAAGATTCCCTAACAAAACAGCCA
The DNA here is from genome assembly GCF_018350215.1 of Panthera leo. Classification (NCBI taxonomy): domain Eukaryota; kingdom Metazoa; phylum Chordata; class Mammalia; order Carnivora; family Felidae; genus Panthera; species Panthera leo. The sequence goes on from NC_056680.1 coordinate 122,007,768, forward strand.
TCGGGAGGGACCCTTAGAAATTCCACCCTCTTTGCAGAGGAAAGAAGTATGACAACAGCACTGAGGGGAAACCGAGGTTTACAGAAACGAAAATGGGTTTAAAAAAAAAAGAGGCTCATCCCAGAAATGTAAGCAGATAGCATCCCTTTGACAGACATAATTAAAAAGCTCAGGTGTCAGTATCGTTCCCTCCCAGCAAAGAGGAACATGAACATGGGTCTGAGAGCTGCAGAGTGAGGATGAGGAACACCACAACCTTCAAATCACAGTTGGTCTCTATACATTGGTATTCAGCACTTCACGCAAGGAAAAAGAGTCGTCATTATGGTAAATATCAACACTTGCAGGGTTTTGCCATCTCAGCTGGGGTACATAGTGTTTAAAATTCACATTTCCAGTATTCGATGTACTATGAGCATGGCGATGATGCTACAAGGCTAGATTAAGAGTTTTTCCCAATTTTTTTCCCCAGAGAAATATGTGAATGAGCTCTAGGTTTCAAATACATATTGATAATTTACTATACACCAGGTAGTATTGTAGGTGCTGGGGACACACCGGTGATCAAAACAGACTAGAAAAACTATGTCCTCATGAAGTTTATGTTTTAGTTAGAGAAGACAGACAATAAACGTAATAAAAAAAAATACCTAGCATTCAGGTGGTGAGATGTGTAAGAGAAAAAAATAAAGCATGGAAGGGGGATGGGTAGAGGTTGTAATGTATACAGGATCATTCCCTATATTCTCCTATGCTTTAGATTCTTGGCAGATAATAATAGCAGGAGCAACAATCCTCTCACTGCTGGTAAAGACCACTCCAGGCCAGTGCACAGAAGGGAAGAGGATATGGGGAGGGAAAAAGAGAACTTAGATAAACAAGAGTGGGATTCAGCCCTGGGTTGTGGCTTTGCCACATCTGTTCCTACCTCAGTTTAGATCTCTGTGCCCGATCTGGGTAATGATATTAACAAAACCTGCCTCCCACCTAGTTCATGGAATACTGTGTTGATACGTCACATGGCCTATAAGCTGATCCAAATATATTTGGATATATACATTCATGTTGAATATTATAAAGTTCATATTTGGGTCTTTATGTTTCCTTAATCACCTATTTACTGAACACCTACTACATGCCAGACCCTGCTCTGTACACTGGAGGTACAGCAGTAAGCAAGACACACAAAGTGTCCATCCTCAAGGAACTTATTATGCTCTAATACAGGAGATGAAAAATTCAATAGTAAATTGAATAGAAAAGATACTGACAAGAAGAAGACACCACTGAACAGTCCAGGCATGAGATGATCAAGTCCTGAACTTAGATGGTTCCCAAACAAGCTGAACTAAATTCCTGACTACCTGTGATCACCTATAAAGCCCTTTCTATAAGGGAGTCATGGTAATAAATTTACTTGAAAATCCAATAGGACTATTGGGTATTTATAAAATGATGAAAGGGCTGCTTCCTTTCTCTTACTGACAGTCTGTTGTGTGGACAAATAGAAACATACCCTTCCACCTCCTAACGGTTTCTAGTTTGTGAACTGCGAAAGTGTTATTCCAAGTGGTATAAATAAGCATGCCTTTGGTTTCCAGAGTCTTTAGCAACTTATCACAGCACTACTGTTTTGGTTTTTTAAGTGGCAGTAAGAACCATTAACAGTAGTAAAAAACTATGCCATAATTACGGTAGGAACATGTCCTTTTCGAAACAGAAAATGAAGCAACAGATCTCCTAGGATTGCTGTTAGGCAGAGCGTTTCAGTAGAAGGGTAAAGAGAGGAATTCAAAAACACACACTTGGAAAAGAATCAACCCACACCTTTCATGTTCAAAGGCACCGGATGCTGAGTAGATATGAGAGACTAGAGAACAAAAATGTGGTTATATCACACCCCAACACCTTGGGGAGAGAAGCCTACAAGATATGAAGCAGAAAGCTACAAGACAGTGTGTTGTAAGCACTAAATGCTTTTTTACACACATTCTCAGCCTGGCTGATTTGCCCAAACACTCCTCTCTAGCCTGAGTAGCTCCATGGAGTTGGCTGTAATTGTAAAGCAGCCAGAGAGCAGTCCTGAGTGTGTGCAGATGAGTCCCTCCAGCCGAGATGGCAAGGAGACCAGCCTGACTGCCCTTTTACACTGCATACCTTGGACCCAGACTGTAGAGGCCAACAACTCTCTGTGTGCACCACAGTATGATCAGATTGAATGCTCATTACCTATGACATGAGTTTATTGTAAACACTGCTCTGAAAGAGGTGCTGCCTTGCACGCATCTCAACTGTCAGGACAGTCTGCCAACCAAAACGACAAAATTTCCACACAAGTTTACCACCTCTGCTTGCTTACAGCAGCCAGACAACTCAAAAATCATAGTATTTGGCATGGTTTCCCCTTTAGATCAATGGCAATGAAACTCACTTAGATTATTAATGGAAGGGCTTTTATAAATTACACTTTAGGGGACCCCTTAAAGAAACATACACTTTCGTTATTGCTTCCCTTTAGAAACTCTGAATACCCTGGTCAGGAGGTGGTCTCCTCTAAGATGAAGCTAACTTAGATCAGTGCCGTTTTGATTTTGTTTTGGGATGTGATGTGATGTGTGTGTGTTTGTGTGTGTGCGTGTACACGCACGCACACACATGTTTTCAAAAACAATAACTACAGCAAAACAAACAAACTGCCAAGGAAGGAGCTGGTATTCCCATCTTTGTCCTTCATAAGGAACAGAATGTCTGGATAATATATTTGGAGAAAAAATTGTTTTTTTAACTGCACTAGATATTTGATGCCAAATGTCTAATGAAATGAGTATCGGGTAGTTATGAAAGATGTCTTTGGGATCTGACTGGTCAACTGAGAAGCAAGATGTAAATACACAGATATCACTAGAGCTTCCTGAATGGGGTAACCAGCTCTTCATTATCTATAAAATCTTTTCACAGAAAATACCATGTATTTTCAGGTCACCTCTCCTCAGTACCCAAAACCAGACAGAACCCAATGAAGTGAATGAAACTCAGAGATCTCTGTCCATCAGTCCAACTAGAATTCTGGCCACTATATTGAAAGCAAATGTACTATTTCACTATTCAAATACTGCTAGGAAACTCCACTGTTGGTTCTGACCCCCACTTTCTCCAAAAATAGCCCCTTCCTTCTGGTGACTATTTTAAGAGAGAAAGAACCCTAAGAAAATATCAGAAGTTGAACTAGGCTGGGGAGAACGAGAGGAAAATTTAGCAGCCAGAATGCATGTAGAATTTGAACGGAAGGTAAGTTCTTGGACCACCTGCCAAGATGTTTGCAAGCACTTTGCAGAGAATAAGTCTTCCTTCGATTAACAGTCCCCAGAATTTTCTCCCTGGGCAAAAGGACCAGAAACATCTCCATGGGTACTGAGCTACTACAACTGAAATCTAAGGACATTTCCTCTTTCCCCCAAAGAAAGTATGCTTTGGAAATAGCAAGGCATTCTAAAACACTCGGAAAAGTCTCTTTTGAAAAAAAAAAAGGGGGGGGGGGGAGGTAGCAGTGACTGTAATTAACAGAGAAGCAGTTGTGGAACTTCTAGGGCTGTACTTAAAGGGCCATGCGGGAACAGGGTGAGCAGTCATGGCTGTAGCTGTGTAGTAAAATACTGACTGCAGACAGAAACGGGGCAAGAGAAGTAAATGGATTTACTTACAGCCCTCGGAGCCGAAGCCAGATTTTCTCGATCTGTTCGGGTTGCAGGTATTTCAGAGAGTTGCTCTCAAATTCTTCAATCTCCTTGGTCGGCGACTCCATAGCTGCAGGTTATCAGTGGGAGTGAGGCTGGGAGAGTTTGGGCTGGCCCTCCCCGCCTCCTCGCCGGGCCGGCCCTCGAGACCCAGCCGTGCGCCGCGCGCCTTTGCCTGTCACTTTCTGCGCGCGCTCCTCCTTCTGGGCCCCCCAAACCCGGACTTACAGGGGGCTCGCAGCGCCGGCGACCCCCGGCCCAGGTGCCTCCTGGAGGCGGCTGCGGGAACCAGCCATGGTCCCGAGCTGCTCAAGGAGAAAGCACCTGGACCTAATGGGATTTTTTTTTTTTTTTTTTTTTTTTTTTTTTTTTTTTTTTTTTTTTTTTTTTTTTTTTTTTTTTTTTTTTTAACAAAGCCACAGAAGCGAACCGTGAGGCCGCTGAAGGACTGGGGGGAACGAAGGAGGACCGAGTGTGGAGGAGAGACAGTGAGAAGGGGAGAGAGGGGAGGGGATGCGCCGAGGGGGAGCTGGGGCGGGCGGGGTGCTCCGACCCCGAGGCTGCGCACGGGGCTCCGCCCGCGCCCCCAGCCCGGGGCGCCCCGCGGCCTCCCCCCTCCCGTCCCGCCCCCTCTCTCCCCCCCACCCCACCGCCTCGCAGCCTTCGCGCCCCGTCTCTGTTTTCTTTCACTTACCAGCAGCTCCGCTGACAAGCGAGAAAAGTGACAACTGAGAAAAGTCGTCTGTCAGCGCGCCGGGGCTGGCGTCTGGTGTGACACCCGCGGGCGCGCAGGGAGGGGCGCGCCGGGCAGCGCGGTCCGCGGGGCACAGGCTCGCCAGGCTCTGGCCTCGGACCCGGGGCCCCGCGCGCCACGCACCGCCCCGGCGCACACAAGACCAGGCCCGCGGCGCCACGCGCGAGCCCAGGGACCCCGGGCTTGCGGGCCCCCCGGGGGGCTGCGGAGCAAACGGCGCGGCGAGCTTCCGCGGAGTTTATGGGGGGAGCCCTCAGGTATGGCTCACCTACTCGTCCTCCCTTGAGCCGCTTCCATTTTGAAATATTAAAGCAATTGGTAAGGACTAAAGTAACCACACGTCACACTTAGAAGGTCCTGCTACGTTCCTGCTCTTGAGAGTCTTCGTTTCTCCCCCCACCCATGGTGCGGAGAAAAGGAAAATAGAAACCAACAGTGAGGAGGTAGGAGTTTCCACCGATTCCACATACTCAAGAGGTCCCCGCGGGGCGACGGCTGAGCAGACGTTGAGACTGGCAAAGAGTTTCAGCTCCACAGAGTGGCAACGCACCGTCTGTTTCCCCCTAGGTCATTCACAGTGTCAATAACACCCTGTGTGCTCTGGGAAGAATGGGACCAGCTATGGAGCTGGGAAGCGCGGTGGGATTAAGAGAGAGACCACAGACAGAACACTAGAAGATCCTGGCTCCGGGTGATTGCAGCCCTGACTGACCTCACAGAACTGGTGGTCAAACTCCCATCTAGAAGAAGCCACCAACACTTCCCTGGGCCATTTCAAAGCTGGGACTCGGGGCTCCTGAGATTCTGAGTGCAGCCTGCCCTGTAACCATAGTTCCCTCACAAGCAGTTAGATTCTTTCAGTCACACTCCCAGCGTCCTTTGGCTACCCATCAGTTACATACCTGCTTCTCAAAAATGAGAGACTTAAAGGTAAGAACTCATGTTTCTTCATTGCTCAAGTAAAGTTACATTCATTGTGACCTTGACAAACAAATAAAATGATAGTGTCAAAATCCTAAACGTTCACCCATTCGATGGTTGGCATTTACTTTCCAGAAATTAGAGGTTTCCATCCATCCAGTGGTGGGGATGGCACAGCTAGCCCCATTCATTCCAGTGGAAGAAGGTATCTTCCACAAGGTGAGATGACAGATCTATTTGATTGAAAAGGACTTACACACTCACCTGCCACACAATCTGAAGTCACCTCATTAAAGTCAGTCCTTACGGATTTTCTGGAACCACATACATTATCACTGAGTTAACACATTACTACCAGGCAAAGGTAGTATTAAGCAGCCACCATGTTAACATGAAATTGATATATCTGAAAAGAACCAATTACCTACCCAGTGTCACCCAGCAGGAAGCAGTGACCTGCTAGAACTGGATGCTTAAAAAAAAAAAAAAAAAAAAAAAAAAAAAAAGACATTGTTTTAACCACTTGTTTTGGGGATGCAAGATGGGAGGCAGCATGGTCCCCAGAGAGGTTTCCATCTCTGTGAACTCTGGGCAGCCTGCTGTCAGAATATGGAAGTGTAGCAATGATAACAGCAGCAAACAGGTATCTCAAACTGTCTCTAGTCTGAGCACTGCTCTAAGGTTCTATGCTCACATAACACTGGCAACAACTCTAGGACGCAAATACTATTATGATCATCCCCATTTTACAAGAGAGCTAAAGCACAAAGAGGTTATCCAGACCCACTGGAAAATGAACTGACCTGGAAAAGCGTTTGAGTTATGGCTCATTACCCTATCCAGTACAAATCTGTTCCCCTCACAGGGTCCCATTTTCCACCTGGCTAATGTAAAGAATTTAGGCATAAAGATTTTTTACATCTGTTCCAACTTTATGATTCTATGAGGTCATCTGGAGAGAACTGGGGAAAGGAATTGCTGAAAAGGGACATGCACATGGCTGAAAACATATTTTAATTATGGCATGGTTTCTCCAAGGACTGGCCTGGGATGAAAGGATACAAGAGAATAATAAAGCATATTCATCTTCCTGCCCTCCACCATATGTATGACCTTTTCCTTGTCTGAGTAGGATTTGGGTTAAGTCAGAGAAAAGTGAATTTTGGAAGAAAAAGGAAAGGAATAATTGTTCACTACAATTAAGCCCATCAGAAAGGGAAGACCAAAAAAAAAATCCTTTAAAAAGTTTCTAAAAAGTAATTTTGTTTCATTTTTAAAAACTTTTTAAAACTGTACATTAGAAAATTAGTAAAGATCTATCACTTTTTTTTTTTTTATTTTAGAGCCATATAGTTTTTGGAGTGGGAGGGACCTTAAAGATAATCTGGTTTAGTAGAAGTTTACAGATTTTTTAAGCAACAGAACATTTTATGTAGAATAACATTTTATAAGGGACTCCAGTGCACACCTCATATTTAAAGATTATAGAAAGTGGTGCTCTGGTTGAATGGGGAAGGGGAGTGGGGAGTGCTTAGTTCTCAGAGACGGAGTCCACCTCTTCCTTCTCTATATCCCATCCCTGTGTGGCAAATACTCCCACTTCACAGATGAGAAAACTGAGGCTAAAGTACCATAGACTACCTTAGGATTTCTTGCTCCTAATCCAGGGTTGTCTCTAAAGCACATTATGAAAGGTTGTCTTCTCTCTGCCAACAAAGTATTACTACTTTTAGATGCACCATGTTATTATGTCACTCAGACTTTATTCTCTTTATGTATCACAGGCAGGATATGCTTGATAGTTGCAACAGCATTACAAGCCACAATTTCCACTGGCATTCCACCCAGAGACAAGCAATAAGTAGATGCAAATCCACCCAAAAACAAAAAATCTAAGAAAATGCAAAGCCACTCAAAACTTTGCTTTGGAGGTTAATTTCCATTGTAACTTCCTAACCCGACTTTTTCAGTAAGACGTTTTAGGAAATCTTATATGGTGAAACATCACTAAATACACACACACACACACACACACACACACACACATATACACACACAGAGACATGCATACATGTGTAAATATGTAATGTACATAAACATACATACTTATATACATAAATATAACTGCCAAATGAGAGTATTTCCCCAAATAGGGGCACCTGGGTGGCTCAGTCGGTAAAGTGTCCGGCTCTTGGTTAAGGCTCAGGTCATAATCTCATGGTTTATGAGTTCCAGCCCCGCATCAGGGTCTGTGCTGATGGTGCAGAGTCTGCTGTCAGATTCTCTCTCTCCCCTCTCTCTCTGCCCCTACCTCGTTTGCACTCTCTCTCTCTCAAAATAAACTTAAAAAATTATTTTAAAAAATAATAAAATAAAATATTTCCCCAAATAGACATAGAGTAACTTAGCCTAAGTACTAGCAAGCCCCTCTGCATCATAAGATCAGAGAGAAAGTGAGCTCCCTGTCTGTGGCAGAGTTCAAGGAGAAGCCAGATGACTATCAGACAAGGGAGGAGGCATCAAGCTTTGTAGGCATAAGAATTACCCCTCGGGTCCCTTTCATCTCTAAGATTTCATAACCCAACAATAATCACAATAACCACAACCACTACCCTTACCAGTTATTGAGCACTACTAAATGCCAAGTGCCATGCTAAGCACATCACAGGTTGTTTCCTCCTCAAGAAAACACTTCAAAAGAGTTCATCATGCCCATTTATAAGCAAAGACAGAAAAGGCTCCCAAAGGTCAGCTCACTTTTGCAAAGACATGCGGTCAATAAGTGTCAGAGCCAGGCTTTAACCCCAGACCAAGTGCAAACCTCCTGTTCTTTTCCCTTTGTTATACCACCTCCTTGCAGACACATAAAGACAAGTAAAAGGGTATATAGTAAAAAGGGTAGGGCTTCAGGATCACAGGTGAAGGGTCACTGATACTGTGGGGGAATTAGGAAGGCAACATAGCAGAGGTGACATTCGAACTGGATCAGGAAAATGGATCTGAAGAAGCTGTTTACATGGAAGATGGGTGGAGGCAGGTGACTCTGGGAAGAGCACACTGCTTGAAAAGAAACACAGAAGCATGAGAAGGTGTAGAGTGTACAGTTCTTCACAAACACTTTTATGTGGCTTGACTATAAGGGCATGACTAAGACAGGCAGGAGAAAATGCTGAAAGGGTCCGCCAGACTCTGTGGTCACAGAAGTAACTCAGTCTCTCTCCAGATGATGGAGAGCTGGGGGTGGCTCAAGGCAGAGGAAGGCATGGTTACATGTCAAGGGTACTCGCTGCCCTGAATATGCAGCACACACGGAGGTCAGCTCTCCAGGAACCTACCATGGGCGTGTGCAACAACCATGGGGCAAATGATCACCAGGGCTCCATAAGAAGAATCTGGCTATCAAATACAAACAAGCTCCTCAGCCTACGGAGAACGAAGAGTTGCACAAAGAAAAAAGATAAAATCAGAAAAAGCACAGCACTGTCTCCCACGAACCCCTGTCTTCCAGCTACAAGATTAGGACCGCTTGCTTTGACCTTCATGAAGCAAACCAGAGCCCTTGTTACAGTTTTCATGACTCAGGAGTGGCATCATCCAGAGAGTCTCTCAGTAGGGAGATGGGGGAGAATTCTAGAGAAGCATTAAGGATATCAGAAGTAGCACCACCAGGCATATCAGCCCCTCTTTCCCACTCAAGCCAGAACATAACACAATGTCAATAGAGACATTGACATATCGTCAATGGAGACAATAGAGAAGACACACTGTCTTCTCTCCCATTGGCTTCCCTTTCTGGCAAGGGGCCTCTTTGGTGACAGTTACACTGTCTTTTCCCTTTGAAGTCCTCTCATTGTGGTTTTATAATTTGGGTCAGACTCTGTCCCAGGAACCACCTCCACCTGAAAAAAGAAAGTGCAAGAAGAGGCAGTGAACTGCTAAGCACAGAGGACCCCCGTTCTCAGGCCCATCTGAAATGGGGCTCTGAGTAGCCAACATCTCAACCATCCAGAGTTTGGCCCAGAGAGCGGGGGAGAGGAGACAGGAGAAGAAAGAGGATGGAGTCCCAGGCCAGGAGTGGTCTCATGTAACCTGCGTGTGGCCCAGTGTTTGCTCCTTTCTGTGGCAGGATCCTTCAGTTGCTCTGACAGGACAAGTTCATGTGATGATTCCACCGGAGGTGGTACAGACAAACTGAAGGGCTAAGTGTAGCACTGAATCACATGTGACCTAGGACACGAAACTTCTCTTCTCTGGCCATGGCTGGGTTGGACTCAGTGACCTCTGGATCCCTTCTTAGCTCTCACATACCCCCATCTGAAACCCAAGCCTGGCCTGGCACAACCATGCTTTTTTGGCCCTCCAAAAAAAGCTGCAGGAAAACTGGAGTGCTACCACCGGCTAGATTTGACTATAATAAACATCACTTAGGTTGGCCAATCAAGGCCATCCACCCTGTATCTCTGAACAAAGTGACCAGTCTAAGGGAGCCACATAACTAAAGCAGATCTAATATTGGTTCCTTATGAGAGATTTGATGTGGCCACTGGGAAAGAGAGAGAGAGAGAGAGAGGGTCTGTCTTTTCTTTGAGATAGCATTATAAAGCTTGAGGTTATCTTGGCCCGGGTACATCGTTACCATGTAGAGAAAATATACCAGAAAAATGCTTGGAAACATTTTGAGGAAAACAGAGAGAAAAGCTAAAGACAACAAGAAACAAATGTTACAGGATCTTTTTGAGCCCCTTGATCCTGCTATGGCTGAAGCCAGAGCTACCCATGGACTTTTAAGTTATATGAACCAAACAAATGTCCCCTCCCCCCATATTTTCTCACTTGAGCTAACTTGAATCAGAGTTCTGTCACTGGCAACCATAAAAATCCTAACTAATAGAACTCCCATAGAGGATTTTTGTAAGGAGCTTAAAAAAAAAAAAAAAAAAAAAAAAAAAAAAAAAAAAACAAAAACACTGCCAGTACCTTAAACACTGAAAGCTCTCATAACATAGTATAGCTCCTCCACCATCTCATCCATCCAACGGGACATGAACGGAAGGAAACTGGAAATGGTACAGTACCTTGGAGTGGGCAGGGCACCCAAGGTAAATACAAGGAGACTTATCATCTCGACAAAGAGATACCTCAATAATTTCATTTCAGTAACAGTTTGGTAACAACCTATCAAAGCACTGCCATTATTATGTACATTAGTTCTTCAAAACAATCCTGAAGTTAGTGAAACACATTATTTTTATCTCAAGTTTTGACATGAGGCGGATGAGGTCCAAAAGATCTGTTGGCTTCCCTCCCCTGGTCTACCGTCCAGCTAGTGGCCAGGTAGCATGACAATACACGGCTTCCTGACTCCTGGCCCTGGTGGCCACTCTGCCTCTCAGAACACACTGCCAACCCAGCAGAATTAACTTGGCTGTTCTAATGAAATTGAAAATTTTGCTCATGTAAAACTGCTGATGCTACAGTCAGCCAAATTCCGACCCAAATGCACATAAATCAGCGGGTTGTTCTTCCTATCACTGTAAAGCAAATTTGAATGTGGAAAACCTCAGCGCTGAAAAGGATCTTAGCAATCCTCTTAGCCAAGTTGCTAATTACATTGACAGGAACAAGCAGCCCAAGCAGGTTAGATAACTGTCCACCAGACCCGGTGCTTGGTAGTGGCACAGCTGAGACCAGAAGCCATGTCCCGGTGCTCCACTAGCCCTGAGTTTCCTTCCTGAATCTCAAGAATGGCTCCTGCTCCTATCCGAGAACTTGGTTCAACAGTTTGTTCCCAGATAAGGAGAAGGAATGACCACTAAATGCATAAGCCATTGGCAAAGGCTTCCTGAAGGAAAAAGCTAGAGAAGAGAGACTCCAGGAACATGAAATTGCATGTGGTGGCCCTGATAACACAAGGAATCTGGTGTGACCAGTATGGGGGGGGGGGGGGGGGGGGCCAAGAAAGGGACAACAGGCAAAGGCTAGATATGCAGATTGAGGTGGGCCAGGGCTCCCATATGAAAGCTTAGTCCTTGTATGCTCTTGCCAGTAGGGAATCATTAAAATCTGTTGAGAGGGTGTATGGTAGATGCAAAGCAGAATTGTGATTTAACAAGGACAATTTATAAAGAATGATAAATTTTTTTCCTGGGGCGTTGCGTTGGCTCAGTCACTGAGTGTCAGACTCTTGATTTTGGCTCAGGTCATAGTCTCATGATTTGTGAGATCAAACCCTGCATGGGGCTCTGCACTGTCAGCACAGAGCCTGCTTGGGCTTCTCTCTCTCTCCCTCTCTCTCTCTGCCCATACCTCTCTTCTTTCTCTCTCTTTCAAAAACAAATAAATAAACTTAAAAAAAAAAACTTTTTCTCAAAAATTGTTCTTGAACTGTCACCAGAGAAAAAGATTTGCAGATTCTCATCTCCGTAGCAGGGCAGGGGAGGGGTGATAACACAGACACAATTTCACAAACAAACGCTAGGAGTTTTAAAGTTCATTCACTCACTGAGTGCTTACTATGTGGTAGGCACTATGTGATAGTAAGTATGCAGTGGTCAATAAAAAATCCAGTCCCTGCAAATAGGGAAACAGATAACACAACATCATCATAAGTTGTGAAAAGTGCTAAAAAGAAAATAAACAGAGTCCAGTACAGAAAACAATAGGGGTGGGGCCTATTTATAAATAGGTTGGTATCAGCCAACTACTGCTATATAATATACCACCCTCTAGGATTTAGTGGTTTAGAACAACAGCAACCATTTTTTGCCCCCTCGTGATTTTGGGGGTTGACCAGGCAGTTCTTCCACGGGTCTTGTTTGGGGTCTCTCATGCAATTGGAGCTATAATATCCAATATGGTTTCACTCACTTGCTTGTAAGAGCAAGCGTTCTGAGAGGGAGGAGGTGAAGAAGCTGCCAGCCCTCACAAAGGCTGGGCCCAGAACTGGCACAGCATCACTTCCGCTGCATTTGGTTGCCTAAAGCAATCATAGTGCTAGCTCTGATTCAAGGGCAGGAGGAGAAATAAACTCTACCTTCCAAGGTGGAGGGAGAGGGAAGAAAGTGACACAGATTTTAGAGGCATCTTTAATCCACCTAGGTGGTCAAGGATGGCCTCTGTAAGCAGGTAACATCTGAGCGAAGACCTGAAGGAAGAAAAGAAATCATCCAGCTAACAGAAAGGAGGAAAACATTTCTGACAAGAGAGAACAACATATGCAAGGATTCTGAGGCAGGAAGAAGCTTGATGTGGTTAAGGAATGGAAGGCAGTTAAGTTGTGGCTGAAGGATGTGACAAAGGGCAGAGTAGCCTGGGGTGAGAGGCAGAGGCAGCCAGGTGGGGCCACAGCAGAGCCTTGAGGGCAGATTGAAAGGCTGTCTTTCCCTTGAAGTACAAGGAGAAATCACTCAGGGATACCAAGAGATACATGTTTGTCAAGGGTCACTCTGGTTGCTACATGAAGAATGGCTGGAAAGGAATAAGAATGTCCCCTGGCTTAATCAGAGATGCTAACTAATCTCAAAAAGTGACCTGAACTGGGTGGCTCAGTTGGTTGGGTGTCCGACTTCGGCTCAGGTCATGATCTCGCTGTTCGTGGGTTCAAGCCCTGCATCGGGCTCTGTGCTGATGGCTCAGAGCCTGGAGCCTGCTTCGGATTCTGTGTCTCCCTCTCTCTGCCCCTCCCCTGTTCATGCTCTGTCTCTCTCTGTCCCTCAAAAATAAATAAACGTTAAAAAAAATTTTTTTTGAAAAAGTGACCTGAACTGAGGAGAGACTGAAATGAGCTCCGACATCCAAAACCCACAGTGACAACACTGAACTAATTCAATCAGTGATGATGAACTAACTTCCCTGTTGGTAGCATTCCTACAGGATTTACTAGACTAGCATCCCAGAAGACAGAGATCACAAGTATCCTGTCCATCACTGTCCCCAAGGGCATAACAGGCCAACTGGCCCATGACCAACTTGAGCTTCTCAGAGAAGGACTGTGAAATTTATTTCATTTATGGTCCAAGATGATTACTGCCATATGAACTATAGTCAATGAGCACATCTGAGACATGCAAACAACTAGACCAGAAGCTAATTTGGGGTTGTTTGGGGAAAGGCCAATAAGGCACTGCCCAGCTTGCATTTTGGTTCATAAAGGGCTAACTTTCAGTTATCCAGCAGCTGTACTTCCAAATAAATGAAATGTTACCTTTTGTGTGATTAAGGATACAAGCGGAATGAGGGGAAATACTCCTGACAGTATCTTCAAAATTGTTCTCTGGGATATCTAAATGGCCCATTCTAGTACTTCTGATTCCCAGAAGTAAAAGGATTTTTAAGACCCAGGAGAATAAAAGAATAATGTCTCCATGAATGCCTTCCACCCATATGCTTTTGACAGATTTGTGCTAATAAAAAAGACCCCGAAGTCACCTTGATTTGGCCCGTAGTCCTTCATACGTACAAACTGACAGACTCATCAGAAGTTGGCATACACTTACCTCGCTACTTCTGAGAGAGTTACAGACTCCTATAAGCAGGGAGTAGGACCTGATTTATGGAGAGGAATGGAAACTTACGGGCACAAATTAAAATTAATTAGCATGCAAGGCAAATCTTAGCCAGAGACTCTAAAAGCTTTGTGCCACCAGTACCCCCGCGGAACTGGGTGGACTCCCACAGGTATAGATAGTTCTATGGATTCTCCACTGCTTGGGCTAAATGTCAATGAAGAAATGACAATTATTCTCCTCAGTGGGATTTCAGAAGCACTTGAGGATTTAAAACCAAAGCATTGAAAAGAAAGGGTGCTGAGTCCTTGAAAATAGCTCCAATGTAGTCAGTGAAGATGCTGTTAGCAGCCATTCTGCCTTCACTGTGGGCAAACCAAACACAGCCTTCCACATCAGTCTCTAGGTAACAAAGATTTCCTTTCATACTTCCTGTCTCCATCTAGAGCACAAAGAGCATTTGTGAAAACCAGTCCCCACCTCACCTGTCCATACAACATAGCAGAAGTACCCTCTGCATCCTGTGCAGAAATCAGTCTCATTTGCCGTGAAGGTTCCAATTTTAATGATCAGAGTAATAATTTCCCATATACTCCTATTCTATATATGACTCAATCTATCAGAAACCATTCTGCCAGATCGAATTCCAAGCAATGCCTAAACATGCTACTATAGCCTGGGACTTGGGACCACATTTCATATTCATTTATTGCAGGATTGATCTGTCTCTAACTATGTGCTAGAACCAGCCGGTCAGAGAGGAAATTTTAATGCATGACCTTTTCAAAACCCCTCCATCTCTCATAGCAAAGTCAAACTTGGTTAAGGGTTTATTGACAGAGGGCTGGTCATTTACTACTGGTCACCTCGTTAGCTTTATTTGATAACTATGGCTCTTAGAAACAACATTCTCATCAAATGAAAATGTGCTTGTGTCAGAATATTGGCGGGGAGACTTACATCATTCAACTGATTATAAATTTGATTAAAATTGCAATGATAGCCTACCTCCCACGGTTACTATCCAGCCCCGGAAACCACGACTAATAAATGCATCATCATAAACCACTTAAAACATAAAGGAAAGGAGGTGGGGGGAGGGAGGAAGGAAAGAAAACCACTCCTTAAAAAAGCTACGGAATTCAACGGTAAAAAAAAAAAAAAAAAAAAAATCTGAAAATGTAGTGATGGGGCTTTTCTGTTTCTCTTTTTTAAACCCAATTAAGCAGGGGCTTACATTTGAGAGCTTACCAGAGTTTGCTCTCCAAAAGTACATGTGAACGCCTTATTCTGGGCATTTTGGCAGCAGCCTGGCGCCGCGTCATTTCGTGCTATGGCTGAGCCCATCTCCCTGGCATTTGCAAACATTGGGGACACGCTTTTCTCGTCGGCCAGGTCCGCCAAGGCGGCCAGAACCCCGCAGCGGCGAGGAGGCTCCATTTGTCCCAGCTGCTGCTAACCATCTCGCCAAATCAATATCCCGTCAGAAGGTGCTTTCACCGCAGCAATGGATAGCGCCCCCGAGGCTCCGTGACGTCTCCCGGTGTTTGCTAAGCGAAGGAAAATCCCTCTTTGCACCCCGGGCTCTGACCTCACTCCCAGCGGAGCGCGCCTGCCTGTCCTTAATCACCCGTGAAATGGTGCAGGGGGGGAAACCGGGCGGAGGAGGGGCGGCGCGGAAATAACCCAGGGGACGACCAGATGTGACTCATGCTTTTCACCTTTGAAGGGAAGTAACATTTTGGAGCAGGATTCCACTCTGGCCTGCTTCCAAGGGACACAAGAGAGAGAATACCCTTCCTGTTCTCCACTGACAAGGACCGTGCAATGCAGCTGGAAGAAAAGGGCCAACATCAATAATGCATCGGGACCATGGCTGACATAGTTTTCGGCTATCTGGGTAATTGAGCAGTTGTCAAAATATAGCTCTAAAAGGCCATGTGTGGACAGAGCCAGCACGGTTACTGAAAGGGCAGTCTTAACCCTGCATAGTGTCCAGAGGACATATCCAATCTCTCCTCCTTCCCAAAATAAATATTTGCTGCCAATGTGAGTTAGTAACAGTACTAGTAGCAGTATAGTAATAACAACAGCTACTGTTTAATTGTACGTAGTATGTACCACCCTCTTTGCAAGCATGATAACCCCTGAAACCCCCACAGGGAAACTTAACTTGCCCGACGTCATATCGTAAGTGGCAGAACTGGATTTGAGCTGAAGCAAGCCTGTCACTGGCCTACCCCACCACTATGGTGTCTCTCAGAAGTAGGTATTTTTGCGTAAAGTGGAAGGCTGATTCCATGTGTCTGATCAACAAATAGTTCTCTGACCCAGAACCCTCTGACGATGGTACCATGACTTTGCAATTGCAGAACACTGCAAGCCAACTTTAAGCAGCTTTATAGTCAAGAATGAAGAGAGTGGGGAAGTGACCACTAACCCAAGACTGCACTTGCAAACAGTGGCAATATGCTGAAATGAAAAGGACCCTGCAGTGAGAAACTTAGCAGCTAGTCTCTTAGCAAATGTCAAGTATACAAGACAGTATTATTAACTAGAGCCACCGTGCTGCACATTAGATCCCCAGAAAGCATTCATCCTGTGTACCCAAAACTGTGTACCCTTTGACCAACATCTCCCCATTTCCCTGCCCCCCACACCATCCCTGGCAGTCACAATTCTACTCTCCACTTTTATGAGTTCAACTGCTAAGGGGATAAATCTTAAGCGTTCTCACCACGACCACCAAAAAAAAAAAAAAAAAAAAGGTAACTATGTGAAGTGATAGGTATGTGAATTAGCTTTATTGTAGTAATAATCTCACAATATTTACATATGTGTGTGTGTATGTAAAACCATCACATTGTGCACTTTAAATATATACAATTTTTATTTGTCAATTATACCGCAGTAAAGCTGAGGGGGGGGGGAGGTGGGAAGAGTCTACAATTGTCATCATGGGAACTGTTTCACTCATTCATCTGAGGATCTACAAATAGACCCTTACCTTTAGAAAGCCACAGCACAGCCGTGCCATGTGCCACACAGGTTTCTGGGAAAGCATGCTCTCTTCCCAAGGGTTTCCAATGACCAAAAGGGAACACACAGTTTGGGACTCCAGAAAGAAACCCCACATATCACATACCCAGGAAACCCTCTATCACCCACTCCATTGTCTCGTTTTTGCCTTGGGAGCATTTTTCCTTCTCTCCAGAGGAGAGACCCCAGTAAAAATTTTGCTTGCTTGCTTCATTAAGGCAGGACAAAATACTTCCTTGGTACTATTTTCTTGCCTTTTAAGCCTCTCTCATTCCTTTCATCTAATTTTTCTGTTGCAAAAATGAAAAGAAAAGGTGTTCCTGGAATGATACATGCAAATGAAGAGGCACTGGTGGGAGCTGAGATGAAATGTTACAGAGCTGAAAATAATGCACCAAGCTAAGCAAGCCAGCGGGCTCCTCGTTGATAACACAAATAATAATGGTGTTAATCATAATAATAACAGCAATGTATTAATAATAACAGCAGCAACGCTTCTGCATTTATCTCCCTTTGGGATAGTCCTTTTCTTGCCTTTTCTCAGGTTTCCCAAATCCAAACACGGAATTAGGCGGAGGGCCTGAAGGGAGGGACTCTGCCCTCTGTGATCTGTACTCAGATTAATGAAGCATTCATAACACCTGTGCTTACACTTCTCACACTGTCATCTCAGCCATCTCGGGGCTGGTTTCATCTGCGTCTGAGCAAGCCTTTAAATTCCAGCAGCACCAGGGATACAAAAGGCAATGACCTTGACACACACACACACACACACACACACACACACACACACACACACACAGGCTTTCCTCTCACCACCCAGGAAGCTGGGGGCTCAGCACCAATACCAGACAAAAGCCACCTTCCACCCTGGAATTAATCATCATTTCAGAGTTTCCATTACAAATCTCTGTTTAGAGAGCCCAGAATAGCAGACCAATCATGGGGTTTTAGAGTGGTTTTAAACTTTTATGGATCAAGGACACTCTTTGAGAATCTGATAAAAGCTACAGATTTTCATTCTATTTAAATAAAATGTGTACACTACAATTTGCATATACAAGGAGACTCTTGGACTCTCCTGGAGCTCATCCAGCCTCCTTTCCCAAAAATCCTACTGTGGTTCAAAGATGTATGTGCGTGTGTGTGTGTGTGTGTGTGTGTGTGTGTGTGTGAATCTAGTTTGTTCTTCTTAGCACTAAAAGAAAATGCTACGAGCTAAAAAGAGAAGATAACTAATAAAAAATATAATTCAAGTTCTTCAAAAAGGGAACTGTGTTTAATGAGCACGAAATACATGCCAAATTCTCTACCAGGTATATGATACGCATATGTGCATTTAATCCTCTTTACAATCATGCAACAAGGGCTGTGTCTTTCATATTCACCTCTCCATCCCTAATGCCTTTCCCACTTCTGGTCCTCCTTAATTACTTGCTGGATGAATTAATTATTACTCTTTTGCAGATGAGGAAACTGAGCCCCTGAGAGGTTAAGTAATTTAAATCAGACAGGGAATAAATGCTAATAGAGGCGGGGCTGAACTCAGATCTGCCTGTCCCCTTTCTCTTATGCCTTGATGAGCATTAGGTATAAGGGACTAAAGCAAAGACCCAGACATAGTATACAAATGATATGCTCTGTTGGTGGCAAGAGTTGTGGGAAAGAGGAAGAGCAGAGTAGGTGGGCTGGGAGTATGTGGAGGGGCTGGGGCAGGTCACAATATGGATCAGGGTGCTCAGTGGTGGCCTCTGTGAAAGATGACATTTGAGCAGAGCCTGGGAGGAAATGAAAGGATGTGCCAAGTGGAGGAGTATGCCGGGGAGGGGAACAGCCTGGGCCGGTAGTATGCCTGGTAGCTCAAGGAACGAGTCAGGAGACCAGGGGGAGACTCATAGAAGGTGGGGTTGGAGAGGCGATGGGGGTGCTGTGGAAAGGCCATGTGTCAGTCATTGCAAGGACTCTGGCTTTTACTCAAGGTGAATGGGAACTCACTGCAAGATCTGGAGTGGGGCAGAGGCATGATCTGACCTCATCTCACAAAGACCACTTTGGCTGTTGACGTGAAGACCGAGGGTGGTGGGGAAAAGGTAGGGGTGGGGAGACCAGGTATGAGGCCACATCCAGTTTTCAGGCAAAAGATGATGGTGGCTTGGCCGGATGGCAGCAGTGAAATAGAGAGAAGTATATTCTGGACATGTGAGAGAAGAGAGGAGGAGTTAAGATGACCCAAGAAACAAAACTGACATCTGTTCAGGCTCATCCCTGCCTTCTAGGTAGGCAAGCCTTGAAAGCCTGCTCTTATTTTCAAGGTCTCAAAACCAACCTGAGAGAAATAATATGTTTACAGTCTTCAAATACGTTTCTTTTTTTTTCCATGAAAGAGATATTCTTGCGTATAGCCTTGTGAGAAAAGAGGAAGGAAGGACTTCCTTAAAAATTGCATGTTTTTCACTTCCGAGTTTTCGAAAGCAAGCTTTGGAAAAGTGTTTCCTTTGTCTTACTCCCTACCTTCATATCTAAGGCTGCATGGCCTTCCCTCCTGCTCTGAGGCACACCAGGTCGGTAATGGAATGTGCTCCCGCTGTCCACTAAACACCAGTGCTTCCAAAGAGCTTTCTGAAATGGGGAGCTCTAGGCAGATGCTGACTTCCAGGTGACCCGAATCTGACACCAGGAGTGAGAAGCCAGGGCTGTCCCCTCTGCTCCCATGAAAAACACAGACATTCCTGGCTAGCCTAGGCTGCCAGGCAAATGTTGAGCCATCAGCTCTGGACACAATCAAAAGTGAATGTGGAGCTCGCTTCCGGATCCCAATGCTCAGCCAAGAAGACAGTCCACAGAAGGTTAAAGCAAAAGTGCTGAAGGATTTGCAGAGGGTAAGTCTCCCACTTACTTCCATCTAGGGTTTGCTTTTTAAAAAATGTTACGGTGGAAAAGCCAGGATGATAAGAAAACTACATTTTTGTAAGGAAAAATGTATTACACATCTACTAAGTGCATGGCACTACCATCTTGCTGAATTCCACACAACATCCTGGGAAGCCAGCATTATTTTCTCCATTGTTCAGAGAAGGAAAGGTTAAAGAGGTTAAGCAACTGGCCCAAAGGGATCCAGCGAGTCAGTACAGATGTCTGACTACAAAGAATAGCTTCCACCATAGCTGCCTGTAGGCTGACTGACTGTCCTCCATGTGCCTGGGACCGAGAGGGCTCTCAGGATGCAGGATTTTCAGTTTGAAATGCAGGAAAGCTCTCAGGCAAACCAGGACGAGAGAGTCACTCTAGCTGCCTCTTGAAACGAAAATATGCCCATAAAAAATGCAACCATTTCATGAATATCTAGAAAATTCAGTAGAATAATTTAAGTCTTTAAAAAACGTCATTGAGAAAATTAAAAGTGTGCACTCTTATTTAAGGTAAATATGGGCTCCAAAGGGGCTCACCTTTAAGAAAGGCAGGTTTCTTTTCTTTTCCTTTCTTTTTTCTTTTCTTTTTTCTTTCCTTTTCTTTTCTTTTCTTTTCTTTTCTTTTCTTTTCTTTTTAGCCAATCTTCTGCGATCACAAGAGTGAGTCCTTGGTGAGAATTTGCTGCAGAACATTAATCCCCAATTTCCCACACATTCAACTCCACACTAGAATCGGTCCTCCAGCTGACTCCCAAAGCACACTTGCCAGTTGTGAGTGTTCCCAAATCCAGTTGCCTTTTGCATCTGCTTGCTGCAAAATGTCAACCGCATCTCTTGCTCGGGTCATTATGATGTATACCCCTGACCAATTTACCCAAGGACTCTGGCCCGATGTCTTGCTAAGGGGACATCAGTGAACTCAGCTACCTGAGATAAGATTCAGCTGCTTAGAAAGGTGGTGTTATTTCTCCAGAGCCCAGGTTACCGCATTTGCTAGTACTGCTCCCTCACTCATTTCACAGACATTTGTGCTAATTTTGTGCCAGGCTTAGTGCTGTCATCTTCCAGCAACTCATCAATTGGCAAAGGATTCCCTTTTCAAGGAGTCTCATTGGCATGGTGTCCTGGGCAGATGACACAGAAGACACTATCCTCTTTTTTATCATCCAGTGACTTGATCAAAGAAACTGAGGCATCAAAATAAGCCAGAATAGTTGAACTGTCACACTTGGCCCTGTGAGCTTTGAGCAGCCAGCCCGGAGGTGCCAGAAGACCTCGACATGAGCTTGTGTGTTTTGGACACCACTAGCAGGGGGGACCCAAGGGGCAGAAGAGCCCTTCCTTACACCTTTCTCCACAGGCTGGGAGCACAGCAAGGCACAATCTCTGGCTCACCTCTGAATCTCAGGGCTAATGCCCAAAAGGCAAAGAAGGCTGAATGTGTCACTCTGACCCAGAAATAGATGGAGAGGGACTCCTCCTTCTCTAGCAGGGGTCTCTTCTCCCTGCTTATCTCTGCTCTTGCTTATGCAGGTCTCCCCCATTGCAATGGTGTGCCCATATATGTTTAACCTGGTACAGGGGGAGCCCTTCTTTGTAGCATTTGCTGATTTCTGCAGCGTAAATACTCCCACCATGGCTGATGTCTGTGGTGTAAATACTCCCACCATGCCAATTTGAAGCTACCAACATGATGTCACTGAACACAGAGCTGGGAAGAAATGCTCACAGCCGCCTCCAGCACACCACCACTCAAATCCTCACACCAAGAACTCAACGCCTTATCTTCCTTCGGTTCCACTCTTCCAATTCGTGAATGATGGGTGAAAGCAACTGTGCTGTTGTAAGAAGGGCCAAAAACAGAGGCGGACGGGGGAAGTGCGTGACACTTTGCTTGACTACAGTGGAGGGTGTGTGGATTTTTACGGCTTCAAGTAATTTCTTTCCCGAGTGCTAAACAACTTCACATGCTTTATTTCAGTGCAACTTAAAAAGCTGCCATCAAAGAGAGAAAGTAGTTCTCATTAAACAGATAAGGAGACCACCTCCAAGAGGGTAAGACCGTCAACCGAACAACTACATCTGAGTCCCAAGCCCTATTTATTATTTATTCTTCTGTTTGTATCTCCCCATAGAGGAGTCCAAGGGTTCTGTCTACAGTGTAGTATGATGATGGGGGTCCCCCATTTTAATTCTTTCAGTGGCTCCCTATCAATCACAGGATGAAGTCCCAGATATGTGTGTAGCATGGCATAGAGGCCATCTGGCTCTGATCCCCCCTCTCCTCACTAGCCCTGCAACCTTGTCTAAACTCCAGCCATAATACTCGAGATTTCCGTAAAATAACCGGCTCTTTCCCAACTCTGGCCTCAAGTCATACCTTCCACCTGTCCACTATTGGGGACACACCTCCTTTCCGGCCATCCACCATCTCCAGCTAACATCTGCATATCTACTAATTTATTGTCCTTATTTCTTTGAAAGACACTCTGTTCCCTCTAAACTAAATAAACTCTTTGAGAGCAAGGACTGGGCTAGTTCATCCTCCAGAACATATAGGCAATTTTTAATAAATGCCTGCTGAAATCATCTTGTTCTTTCATTAAGAAAACTAGTCCTGCTGCTCAAAAAGACTTCTGCATGCTCAGATTGCCTGAAGACTGACAATCTCCTTGGGAAAGAAAGCCGACAGTGGTGGCATTTCTGATGAGGCTGAAGTCAGACAACAATCAAAAACTGTGTTCCCAGGACACACAGATCTGGCATCCTGTGTGGGCGTACATCAAGTCCCACCTTCACTGACAGTTTCTTCCTTCTAGTCAGTGGCATCGGAGCTGTGTCACTCCCAGCAGGACAGGTGTGCCCTTTGCGGCTGTGTCACAGTGTGCACCTGCAGAGGTTATGGGGCTTGGCCAGAATCACACTGGGTGGGGGAATACCAAACAAGACACAAGCATTTATTATCATAGTTCTACAGCTACAAACAAGACTATAAGTAAAGTGCCTACAGAATAGCACAACACAAGGTCCTTCACACCTGGCCCCTCTCCAGCCTCAATAGGTACCAAATGCAAACATCTATCCCATGCTTAGGCCAATATTTCCCATAATATTATGTTGCACGGAATTCTAAACTGACATCATAAAACCAGCCTTTGGTTAAATAAGTTATAGAAATGCTAGGTTACCAAATATGAAGAGGGTATCTTTACTGGAGGGCATCTGAGAACTTTACTATGCTAAGGTGTATCATGAACCTCCAAACTGAGGTATAGTATGTAGAGATCCCCAGACTTAATGGAAACTCTCATTCCCTTCTTTGGTGGATCACCTTTAGTCACTGATACTCTCCCAATGTAACTTTGAGAATCTAGTTCTAGCCTCATGAATTCATTCAATCACTGAGCAGGTGAGGCATTTCAATCAAAGCCAAGGAAAGAAGCATTAATGGTTTTGGAAGATTTTTTTTCAAGCCCTCATCAGAGGGAAATACAGGGTGAAGTCAGACAACAGAATGTTAAACAGAAAATGTTAAAACATCTCCAAAACAAAAATTTTTAATCCCAAGCCATAATGCCATACAGAGCATCAAATCCTGCCAAGAGAATAAACTATTTATTCCCCTTGACATCTTAGGATTCTCTTCATGGTAGAAAGAGCACAGACTTGGGAATTAGATCCACCTGCATGCAAATCTTGGCTCTGCTCCTATTCACTGGCTCTAGACTGCCTTGTAGAGCTGTGGTGAGAATTGCAGAAGACAATGAATACCAACACATAACAAAAAGCAATTAATTCACACCTTAACATTATTATTTTTCTATGATATGGAAAAGATCCCAATATGTCCTGTGCAAATAGCCTATGCTCTTTCTTTATAGAAGCAATGGTTCTATTCCAAGCTCTGCTTTATGGCCTGGCACAGGATGAATCTGTATTAATAAAGACTCTCCAGAGAAACAGAACCAACAGGATATATAAAGGATCATATATCTATGCATATACAGTTGGCCCTGAACAACACAGGTTTGAACTGCATGGGTCCACTTATACATGATCTTTTCAATATGGTACAGTACTGTAAATGTATTTTTCTCTTCCTTATGATTTTCTTAACATTTTATCTGGTTTGCTTTATTGTAACAATACAGCATACAATACATACAACATACAAAATGTGTGTTAATTGATTATGTTATTAGTAAGTCTCCCAGTCAATTAGCTATTAGTAGCTAAGTTTGGGGAGTCTAAAGTTATATGTAGATTTTCTATGATGCAAGGGGTCAGTGCCCCAAACCTCACATTCATTGTTCAAGGATCAACTGTATATGTATACATGTACAGATATGATTGTGTGTGTGTGTGTATATATATATATACACTATGTATGTGTGTACTTATTTTTTTAATGTTTACTTATTTATTTTGAGAGAGAGACAGAGAGAGAATGCTGGGGAATGGGAGAGAGAGAGAGAGAAAGAGAGAGAGAGGGAGAGAGAGAGAGGGAGGGAGAGAGAGAGAGAGAGAGAGAGAGGGAGAGAGAGAGAATCCTAAGCAGGCTCCACTCTGTCAGCACAGAGCCAACACAGGGCTTGATCTCATGAACCACGAGATCATGACTTCAGCTGAAATCAAAAGTTGGACACTTAACCAACTGAGCCACCCAGGCACCCCTGTGTGTATTATAAGGCATTAGCTCACAAGATTATGGAGACTGAGAAATCCCTAGATATGTAGTTGTTAAGTTGGAGACCCAGTCTGAAAGCCAGCAGGCTTGAGAACCAAAAACAGATATTTCAACCCAAGTCCAAAGGCCAGAAAAGACCATGTCCCAGCTCCCAGGCACAGACGGCATAAGAAGTTCCCTCTTACTCAGCCTTTTTGCTCTATTCAGGTCTTGAACTGATTGGATGAAGACCACCACATTATGGAGGGCAATCAACTTTACTCAGTCTACTGATTCAAATACCAATCTCATCCAGAAACATCTTCACAGGCAAACTCCGAATAATATTGGGCCAAATGTCTGGCCACCTCACAGTCCAATCAAGTTGAAACATAAAATTAACCATCACAACATCTAAATACAGCTACTGAATTAACTGAGTAAATCTGGGATTTGGGGCTGTCAGAGACCAATATGCCAAGAAGCAAACTGAAATGCCAAATGACAATCAAACTCTAGTGCCAAGATACCTAAATAACTGAAGGAATTATTTAATAATCTAGCTACAATGAACTATTCAACAATCGTGTCTGCTGCCCACTGAATGACTCCCAAAGATTAGCTGATCGTGCCTCCAACTTCAATACCAACATTTGGGGTCATGTAAATGAAAGAGAAAATGCTCTTAGCCATCAAACAAAGCATCCCATGCCAACAGCAATGTTTTCTTGGTTTGTTTTTTAATCATATAACTCTACTCTGTTGGTGTATATTAAAAAAGAAAAAGAAAAACCAATGAAGCACCCCAGCAAACTTCTGCCCACACTGAAAAAATGAACAATTAAAGAATACACTGAGACTTACACTGGGAAATATGTGGATAAATAGAAAAACAGTTGCCACAGGCACTAAATGCAACTAAAACCTCCATTCTGCTGGACTCTTCACACTCCATGTTTAACAGGAACATAAGTCGCAAAGTAACAAGGCATGAAAGGGGAGAGAGACTAACAACTGCTGAGCATTGTTGTGCCAGGCAGTGTGCCATGCCCTTTAAAGACAATGACCCACAATCCTGATACAGATATGCATTTACTTTCCCATTTCATAGATGAGAGAACTGGAGTTCACACAAGCCAACTGACTTGACCTTGGAGAGTCTTTCTTCTCATGGACAATGAGAATTATATAGATGATTGTATTTGCCCCTTTGTTAAAGACGCCAGGAAACTCAAGTTCAAATGATCTTAACATAATCCTTGCTTACAGATTTTATTTAATGTCTGGTTTTTTTCTTGCACCCTTGTAAGCCACACCAAATCCTTTATGAATCCAAGAAGAAGAAGGATGGGTAGAAAGATGGACACACAGGACATCTGGAAGGATGATCCAGATTTCTCTGATTCCAAAGCTTTTACTCCTTTTACTTCATTAAGTTGGGAATATTTGGTTGAATTAGGTTTTTGTTCTGCTGTTTTGCTCTGTTTAAGCATCCTTCAGGATTTTCTAGGACGAGTCTAGATCTATATACCTTGGGCCTGTTATAAACCTTTGAGTAATTTCCTATAGGATTACTCCCATTTTATCTCCCCTATTGCATGGGCCCACAGTTCTTTTTCTAAATCACTAAACTATCTGAAGAAGTTGGTTCCTGGTACTGAAATGTAAAACATCTACTTATGGCCATAAATGAATATTGAACTCTCTGTAAGCGATGCATGCCGCAGTATTTAGGGGGAAATATATGAATGTCTGCAACGTACTTTGAAATGCATCAAAAAAACATAGGGGAAGAATAATATGGATTGATGGATGATAGAAAAATAGATGGACAGATCTGTGGAAATGCAAATATAGCAATTGTTAGTTACAGCATCAAAATGGTGCATATATGATGTTCTCTGTACAATTCTATCACCTTAACTATCTATTCAAAATTTTTCATTAAAAAATATTGGGGATTCATAGAGACAGTGTAATGCCAGGGGCTGGGAGAGGGGGACAGTTTCAGGGGTGCCTGGCTGGCTCAGATGGTTGAGCACCGACTCTTGATTCCAGCTCAGGTCATGATCCGAGGGTCATGGGATCAAGCCCCATGTCACGCTAAACGTGAAGCCTGCTTAGGATTCTCTCTCTCTCCCTCTGCCCCTCTCCCCAGCTCACACACTCTCTCTCTAAAAAATAAAATAAAATAAAATGCCCTTTAAAAAAGGTGATAAAAAAATCAGATCCAAATTAAAATCTATATGGAGAGGGTAGTAGTGACAGTTCAACAACGATGTGAATGTAGTTAATACCACCAAATTTGACACTCTGAAAGAGTTAAAATGATAAAACTTATGTATGTTTTATACATAGAATTAGAGAGAGAAAGGAGAGAGAGAGAGAGAAGAAGGAAGGAAGGAAGGAAGGAAGGAAGGAAGGAAGGAAGGAAGGGAGGAAGATTGAATTATTCTGCT
This sequence comes from Panthera leo, assembly GCF_018350215.1. Taxonomy (NCBI): domain Eukaryota; kingdom Metazoa; phylum Chordata; class Mammalia; order Carnivora; family Felidae; genus Panthera; species Panthera leo. The sequence goes on from NC_056680.1 coordinate 122,034,754, forward strand.
ATATATTCCTATAGCAGCAATAATTGCTTTTGAAAATACACAGAAGGAACAGAACAAAAAAACAGATTCTCAAATATTTTTACATATATACAAAAAAAGTGAAGTAAAATATATTATATGCACCAGACCAAAAAAAAAAAAAAAAAAATTTAAGTCTTAAAAAAAGTTATACACAGATTCCTTGGTTTCAGTAGAAGAAAAGTACCTGAAGGGAGGAAATGTCATCTGTGGCCTTATAAAGAACCCTGGACTACATCTGACTTTGCTTCTAAAAATTTCCCCTAAATCACTGTGTGCTGTTCATACGTGTTTCACCTCCACTATGTTAATGTTGTCATCTGGAAGAAAAATGTGGAAAAGTGATACCTTGGGTCCTTTTCAACTCTAACATTTTATAAATTGTGGATTCTTCTGCATGTTTTATAGGAGTCCTTGTACATTATTATTAGATAGCTAGATACTACACTGACTAATTAAAAAGACAAAAACCACGAAACCTCTTCTGGATCCCTCTTGGCAAAATCCCGTCTAAGTCCTGAACACGCATACAAGGCCCTGCGAGCCTTCTGCTCCAGCCACCACCTCTTCCGTTTCTCCCACCTTTGACGGGCTACAGTCATTCCCCCTTTCTCAACTGTAGCGTCCACCGTGCCTCTGAGTACGTTCTCTCCCCTGGCCAGAGGTCCCTGCTCTGCCTCCCCTCCCCTCGCACCTATCTTCGACCTGGGGACACTCTCCCCTGGTTCACTCTGAGCCTTCCTTTGATCCAGCTCACTAGAACCCCCCCAGTGAGCCCCTCTTGGCACTTCACCTTCTCATGCCCACACCCTTCATCATCATCACCGCCAACATCAAAGCAGTTCTGCTACTTCCTGCATCTTTCATTTTGTTTGTTTGCCTGGGGTTTTTTGTTGTTGTTGTTCCTTTCTTTCTTCATTTTGCTTTGTTTTATAATTGAGATAGAATTGACATATAACATTATATTTATTTTAGGTGTACAACACAGTGATTTGACATTTGTAGGTAGTATGAGAAAGGACCACCGTAAGTTTGGTTAAGGGCATGCATCCCCACTCTCCACCTCCTACTACCAGTTGTACTCACAATGCACCTTTTTGAATATGCCTGTCTCCTTGGTGAATGAGTCTGTGCCAGCAGCCCCTCAGACTCCATTCCACTCCCAGGCACCTAGCACAGCAGGTGGTACATGGCCATTTCTCAGCTAATGTGGACAGAACAAAAGGAAGGAAGAAGGGGAAGGAGGGAGGAAGGGAGGAAAGCAACATTTCTGTATGTCCCATCAAACTTTAGGCTGGTTTAATATGGCATTCCTAAAGAAGAAATTCTTGTTTGAGGAAATAGGTGGTATAAATTCTGTTGTGCTTTGGTAGGAAAATAAATACATAGTTCTGGCTGCTCCCATTAGTCATCCAATGCCATAAATTAAATTCCTGCCTGGTGGCATATTAATCTACTATGCCCTAAATTACACACTCATGCACAAATGCCAAATATCTACTAAATTAAGGAAGAAGTAAAGATGATGTTTTATTTTAATTTTTCAGAAAGCCACGTAAATACTTCAGTCCTGGCTAAGGCAGTATATAATGCCTTACAGAGTCAGACATTGACCTTCCCTTTTAATCTAGACGGATCCATCCATGACCCACCTACTTGCCAGAATAAGAAAGGTGAGCCCAAAACACCAGAGTATCTAAGGTAATGCCCAACATGATCACACATGCATGCACAAACATTTGCATGCGCACGTGCACGCGCGCGCACACACACACACACACACACACACACACACACACACGTTATCCTGATCCTGACCTCTTTGCTGAACAACTTAGTCCCAACCCACAACCCTTCCTGAGGACAGACCTCAGGTGTTCCTATGTTCTCTCCAATACTTGAATAAATGTTCTGGAGAAAAGGAAAAAATAAGACAAACTGATTCAAACCCTTCAGAACTGGTTGATATGATTCAACATCACCTTGCTCTAAGTAATATAACGCCCACATGGCACAATATATAAGATCAACTGAATATCTTGATGTCACACTTGTTGTTACTCCTCACACTGGGATCCCTGGCTAAACATAAAACCATAGTGCTAGAAACTAAGAAGATCCAGATCCAAATTCTCTTGCCCCTGAACATAAGTTGTTTGTTCCTTGTTACTTTTTAAAATGTCTTTTCAAAAACTGTCACAAAAGGAGATCAACCAGCTTCTTAAGCATATGGATGTGATATCAACCAACAAAGTTATTCTTACAATGGATTCCCCACAGAGGGAATTACTGGAAAGTAATGATAAAACTTTGGTTTGGGTATTCTCAGATACCCAAGATATATTTCCTGGTCAAAGACAACTGAAAGTTGGTTGGATATCTAAATTTCTGGATTCTTCTAAACGATGATCTATAATACCAGATATTCTTAAAGTTATTAAATAATTAGAAAAGGAGAACTCTTCCACTGCATTTGTTCACTCAGACTACATTTACTGAGCACATCCTGGGTGTGTACCTAACACAGAGCATGATTCCTTTGGGGTTTCCTGGAAACAGAGGCCCCCTTTGTCACCCTTTTCCACAGTAGTCTACTGATGCTCTACTAGTTTTTGAGCCTGACAAACTTGGGTTTGGATACCCATTCTGCCACTTAGCCACCATGGCCTTGGGCAAGCTATTTAACCTCCCTGAATCTCAGCTTCCTTCTCTACAAAATGAGGGTAATAATACTATTCTCAAAGGGTTGTTACAAGAATGAGGTTAGCAAGCCTATATAAAGCACCTGGCATGTTGCCTACCTCAGTCAATGTCAACTCCTTTCCCTCCTTCCTTTTCTATCTGGCAGGAGGCAACAATTCAGGAAAAACTGTACTCAGGCCTGAGAGGTCTATAGTGACAACTGCTCCCACAGCATGGCATGCTACCAAAAGGGAGACAGAGGGGCAAAGAGTGACTTTTGAGGTGACTGCTATTTAGCCATTATGTTTCTGGTGTGGTCTCCTGGAGACTGCTGCCAAAGGCAGGCTATGGAAAAGCTGGTTCATTATGGACATTTTTCACTTTGCACATGCATCCATGGAGACCTTTCAGCCCTCCCTTGGGTATGGTGGGATTGCTTCACATAGAGAAATCAGAATTGAAGGGTTTCTTCAGGTGACTGAGGAGCATGTGACAACCCACATAAAACCATATCCTATTCAATAAGGAGAGAAGTTCCTGCCTAAGCCTGTTGAAACTCAGTTGCCACTTACAAGTATAGAGAATTACTTAGGCTAAAAGTACAGGTCCAGGGGATGCTGGTTAAATATAGTCAATTATGTTCAGGGTTGTATCATCCTACCTCTCCCATGTAATACTCCACCCATAATCGTAAAAATGGACAAAAAGAATGTGGGGGAGACATGGTAAAAGATTCCAACAGATATCTAAAAGCAAGAAAGATCAAAGAGTACAGTCTGACTGTGCTACCAAAGGAGAGAATACTACAATCACTCCTCTACAAGAGGAATGTGTCGATTCATCCTGCAGAATCCCAAAACCCAAAACATGAGGAGTCAAGGTCAATGGAAGGTACAGATGAATATGGAGCTGAGGACAGGGGTCTTAGCCTGCCTCTTATCCCCATAGTGCTGGCCACCAGACAGATATCTCCCACCCATTCCTGCCCAGCAGGAGGTTAGAAGATTCTTGAGAAACTGAAGAACTCCAGAGAAAATATGACTAGATACCAACATGGGATTCCCCAAAGAGACCAGCCAAAAAGCTGCCCAATTACCCTGCAGTAAAGCCCAATAGGTTAAAAAGCCCAATCACATAGAAAGGGCTTGCTATTAGGGGCGCCTGGGTGGCTCAGTTGGCTGAGCGTCCAGCTTCGGCTCAGGTCATGATCTCACAGTTCCTGGGTTCGAGCCCCGCTTCGGGCTCTGTGCTCACAGCTTGGAGCCTGGAGCCTGGAGCCTGGAGCCTGCTTCGGATTCTGTGTCTCCCTCTTTCTCTGCCCCATCCCCACTCATGCTCTGTCTCTCTCTGTCTTAAAAGTAATTAAAAACATTAAAAAGAAAGAAAGAAAGAAAGAAAGAAAGAAAGAAAGAAAGAAAGAAAGAAAGAAAGGGCTTGCTATTAGCTTTCAGTGGTCTTAAATATGAATGGACAATGGTTGCCATGTATTTAAGAAAATCTTTTAACATGGTAAGAGTCAAAAAATAAATATTAAATATGATATATATATATATTTGAAAAAATAAAAAGAATCAACCCAAAGGATTAGAAGATTGGAAAAATCTAATATAAAGTAAAAAAGAGAAAGAAATAGAAAAGCATAGACAAGATCCTTAAAAATAAGAGCACAATCTAGAATATCCAACATCTGACTGAGCAGACTTCCAGATAGAGGAAAGAGGAAAATGGAAAGACGACATTACGAGAGGAATTAACAGAGTAACATTTCCCAGAACTGGACACAAGTTCCCAGATAGATTCAAAGGGTGCTCAAAGTGCCCAGCATAATGAGAAATAGGATATATATCAAGGTATATCATCATAAAATTTCAGAACAGCAGGGCTAAAGAACATATATTAAAAACTTCAGGGAGGAGGGTAAGCTCACAGTTCACACAAAAAGAACTGGAATCAAGGAGCATCATAGTTTTCAATTATAACTCAAGAACCTAAAGGCAATAAAACAATGACAACTGTTTTGGAAAAAAATATCTTCCTCAACCTAAAACTAAGCATAGCTAAAATTTCAAACAAGTATAAGAATAGAATAAAGACATTTTCAGACATGCGAGGTTTAAAAAAATGTATTCTTTTTCTCAGGCAGCTATACAGGATATGATACCCCCACGGCTCAACTTGACTTCTTTCCTAAGTTGGATTTCCTTTTCTTGGGTCCCATATCAAGATAAAATAAAGACACTTAATACTAGTGATGGAGCCAAAAGAAACAGTAAACTGACAGGAGGGAGGAAGGAAAAATGGGAATGTGGTCTAAGAAAACGGAGAAATTTTAACAATAATTTTATTTATTGCACATTATATTCAGTGAATATGACAGAATTTAAATAACCATTTTTAAACATTAGGAGTTGAATTATTTCCAATATTTAATTATTGCTGTTCAGTAACACACAATTATCTTTTTTTCTTTTTACCTTTTAAGCCTCTTCACCCATTTCTCCCACCCCCATCTCCTGCCTCTGGCAACCACCAATCTGTTTTCTGTATCTATGAGCTTGTTTGGTTTTTTGGGTTTTTTTTTTTTTTTTTTTTTTGCTTTTTTTTAGGATATAAGAGAGAACATATAGTATTTGTCTTTATCTACCTTACTTATTTCACTTAACATAATGCCATTGAGATCCATCTGTGTTGTCACAAATGATAAGATTTCATTCCTTTTTTGTGGCTGAATAATACTCAATTGTATGTATCTATCACAATTTCTTTATTCATTCATCCACCAAGGGACACTTTGGTTGTTTCCATATCTTGAACGTTGTAAATAATGCTACAATGAATATGGGGGTGGGAGCGGTGCATTTATCTTTTAATTTTCTTCAGATCCTCCATACTGTTTTCTATAGTGGCTGTACCAATTTATACTCTAAGAACCTGCCAAAGTCCTCCCATTCAGATTGCTATTGAAAGCCCCACTGTTCCCAAGCTGGTGCAAATAGGAGTCACACTGCAAAGGAAGATCTAAGCATGACTGTTCAAAAGTCCCCATGATTGCCATGACCAATGAGATGACAGGAAATAGAGAAGGAAGGTATGCTTCTAGCTTAAGGTGATAGACAAAACATACACACTTATTCCCTCTCTCTACCAAATTTCTACTAAAAGAGACATGAGGGTTTTTTAAGGTACGAGGATACAAAGACAAAGCAAATGAGAGAAAATAGAAGAGCAAACATATTTTGAAAACTGGAGAGCAATAAGATGAGCAGTAACCACCTCAGGAGACCCAAGAAAGGCTTAGTAATTGGCAGTATTCCTCTGGTACAAAAAAGGAATAAAATAAGCTAATTGGTTGAAAAGCTGGCTAAGAATCACATCTCAAGATTTCCTGCTATGCTCCATATATAATACAATTCCTTCATCCCCAAAAGTCTGAAAGATTTAGTCTTTGGGGAGGGTAAGTCAGAACATTTCTAGAGAGAGAGAGGATACCCAGCCCTCTTCCTCTTTAGCTCACGGCATTTTGGCAGATGAGCATTTAACTTCTAGACAAGACATTGGAAGATTCTCTTCTGAGCAATCTGAACCAGCCAAAGAAGAAAGGAAAAGAAAAGAAAAGAAAAGAAAAGAAAAAAGAAGAGAAGAAAAGAGAAGAGGAAAAGAACAAGATATTGATATCAGAGATCCCGCCCCCAAACAATTCAACCAATCATGGTAAAGTCTACAACCTAGAAGCACCACCTCACCACTCAGTCCCCACCCAAATATCAACGTGGCATTTAGTGCCCTTTTCTTAAATATGAACAACCAATACAGGGATATCAGACATCTGAAGGATATCTCTAACATAAAAGATTAGGAATAACAGCAGAGAGACTGAGAGGAAAAAAAGAATTTGTAAGGAGATTAAAATTTAAAATAAAAAAAAAAAAAACTATCACCCTCCACACATACCTTGCCACCACATCAATAGGGTTCCTATACAATGAAAGGGGATTACAGCTAAAAGAACTGCAAGCCTCAGATTCCATTTAAGGAACCATCAGAAGAACCCAAAGACAAGAGACAAAAACAAAGACACTAGAAGAAATGTTCACCTCTGACATGACAGCTATGGTAAACATGATCTAATTCCTAAAGAATTAGCCTTGGGGTGTGTGGGTGGCTCAGTCAGTTGAGCATCCTCGGCTCAGGTTATGATCTTACAATTCTTAGGGGTTCGTGAGATGGAACCCCCCCCCCACCTCTCTACTGGGCTCTGCGCTGACATTGGGGAGCCTGCTGGGAACTCTCTCTCCCTGTCTCTCCTCCCCTCCCCCTCCCCCATGCACGCACTTGCGCTCTCTCTCTCTCAAAATAAATAAATAAATATTTTTTTAAAAAAAGGAATTAGACTTATCTACCTCCATTCCCTTTACCTGATACATAATATGTAGCTTTTAACAAAACTTGTAAGTCATGCTAAAAGCAAAAAACATAGTCTGAAGACACAAAATAAGCATTAGAACCAAATTCACATTTTGGAATTCTCAGGGAATTTAAAGAAACTATAATAAGGTGCCGGTTGGCTCAGTCAGTACGGCCTGTGACTCTTGCTCTTGGGATGGTGAGTTCAAGCCCCATGTGTGGTATAGTGTTTACTTGAAATGACAAAAGTTAAAATAACTGTAATAAATATACTAAGGGCTCTAATGGAAAAAGTGGACAACATACAAGAACAGATGGATAATGTAACCTTAGAGATAGAAACTCTAGCAAAGATGAAAAGAAAATGCCCCAAACTAAAATCACTGTAACATGAATAAAGATGCCTTTAATGAGCTTATCAGTAAATTGGACATGGCTAGGAGGAAAATCAATGATCTTGAATATATGTCTGTCAAGAGATACTTCCAAAACTTAAATGCACATAGAAAAAAGAAAGACAATAGAATATCCAAGAGCTGTGGGACAAGTACAGAAAGTCTAATATATACATAATAGAAATATCAGAAAGAAGAAAAAGAGAAGGGCAAAAATGTTTTAAGTAATAATGCCTGAGAATTTTCCAGAAATAATGACAAACAGCAAACCACAGATCCAGGATGCTCAAAGAACACCAAGTAGTCTAAATACCCCAAATCCACATTTACACTTATCATATTCAAACTGCATAAAATCAAAGACATAGGGGAAATTTTGAAAGAAGCAAAGCAGGGGGTATCCCACCTACCTACACAGAAACAACTATAAGAATTACACTGGACTTCTCTTCAGAAACCATGCAACAAGTAGAAAGTAGAGTGAAATACCTAAGGGGCTAAATGGACAAACAAAAACTAAAATACCAACCTAGAATTCTGGGTCCAACAACATTATCCTTCAAAAGTGAAGGAGAAACAGACTTTGTGAGACAAACAATAACTGAAAGAATTTGTCACCTAGACCTGCCTTGCAAGAAATGTTAAAAGACATTCTTTAGAGAGAAGAAAAATGACACAGGTCAGAAACCTGGATATACATAAAATCAAACACACACACACACACACACACACACACACACACACACGAGGAGAAATAAATAGAAATAAAATAAAATCATTTTTCCTTTTTTTCTTTTCTTTTTAACTTTATTTTAGAGGGGTGGTTGGGGGAGAGGGGCAGATGGAGAGAGAATTCCAAGCAAGTTCCATGTGGAGCCCAATGTGGGGTCTAATCCCATGACCCTAGGACCATGACCTGAGCAAGAATCAAGAGTCAGATGCTCAACTGACTGAGCCACTCAGGTGCCCCTAAAGTCTTTTTTCTTGTTTTTAATTGATCTAACAATTTGTACCAAATAATAATAGTAATCATGTACTTGATAATTATAGCTTACGGGTAAGTAAAATAAATGACAGTGATGTCATAAAGAATTGGGAATTCTTTGTTACAAGGTGCCTGCACTACCTGTGATCTAGTATACAGTTACTTAAAAGTGGACTTGAATTAATTGTAAACGTATATTGCAAACTCTAGAGCAGCCACTAAGAAAATTTTTGAAAGAAATATAGTTGATATACAAAGACAAGAGAAAATGCAATCATATAAAATGCCCAGTTGAAACTGGAGAAGGTAGAAAAATTAGGAGACAATAAAAAGAAACTAAAAATAAGGACAATGAAGAGAAAACAGTAGTAAGTATAGTAGATATTAATCCAACTATAGCAGTAATTACTTTAAATGTGAATGGGTAAGTATACCAATTCAAAGACAAAGACTATCATAATGACTAAACAAAACAAAACAAAACAAAAAACCCAGCTACACATTGTCTACACAAAACTAAACTCTTATATTTAGCTTCAGTGAGATAGGAAATAAGAAACAACTCTTGGAAATTAAAGATATGATAAAAAGCAATTAAAAACTCAATGTGTCATAATATAGGTTCTAAAGGACTCTTCCACAGAGTAAAAAGGAAAATAAGAACACATAAAAATAGAAAAGATAAGAAAATTAGAGGATCAATCCAGGAGATAGTGAAGGCTCAAAGGGTTTGCTCAGGTCATGATTTCAGAATAAAATTATAGACAGGCAAGATCCTCAGACTCAATCCTTCCCTAAGCATTTATTGTGCACTGATGATGTTCCTAGTACCATGACAAACATCAACATTTGGCTCTAAAACTGTATCAAATTGCTCCCCCTCCTTGTTCTAATAAGCATATAGGATGCATAGCATAAATGTTCATAAGTTAGAAAATCTGGCCATGGTTTCTTCCTGTATCCCACAATGTCAGATATCAACCCATGTCAGAAGATATGTCAGATATCTTCTGGCCTGGTCCATGCCCACAGAACCAGGCTGGTGGGTTGGGCCAGAGCATGGAGATTTTTAAATGGAATGAGTCACTCATTCAGTACACTGGCTACCATATGCTTCTGTTCCAATGTTTGTGCCTTCTCTTCAGTTCAGCCTTACCCCTGGCACACATATATTCTATCTGGTCCACATTCCAGGACTTGAGGTAAAATAAGGCTCCTTGGCCAAGGGAGCATGCAAGGAATTGGCCACAAATACTGTAGGAGCACAGGAGTGAGAGAGACACGGAAGTTCAGGCTTGGGGTACATTTATCAAGCACCCTCCCTATCCTGGGCACAATGGGTCACTGGGGTATAAAAATTACCAAATGCATAAATACTAATGTACAAGAATTCTCTTCATACCGTTGTTTACAATCACAAAAGCAAAAACAAAAAAATAGCAAATAACCTAAATATCTGAAAATAAGGAAGAGGTTTTTAAAATCCTAATACATCCATATGAAGGAAGGGATCACACAGGCTTCAATAACAACAGAAGTTTAAATACATGGATAGATGGATAGATGTTTGTTGCTCTGCCAGGGAAAATATTACAAAATAGTATATACCTGTGGTTCCATTTTTGTTTTTTAAGAAAAGTAAGTTATAAAACAAATGAATAAACAAACAGCAAAATTGTACCTATAAATACAGAGAACAAATGGATGGTTGCCAGAGGGACGGGGGGTGGGGGATGGGCCAAATCAGTGAAGGGGAGTGGGAGATACAGGCTTCCAGTTATGGAATGCATAGTCATGGGAATAAAAGGCACAGCATAGGGAATATAGTCAATGGTATTGTAATAGTGTTGTATGCTGACAGATGGTAGCTATACTTGTGAGCATAGCATAATGTACAGAGATGTTGAATCACTGTGTTTTACAGCTAAAACTAATGTTATATGTCAACTACATGGAAACTTTTTTTAAAACAGCATGTCTAATGGATCTAACTAAGGCTTTCTCAACCTCAGTACTATTGGCATTTTGGACCAGATCACTGGGGCTGGTCTGTGCATTGTAGAATGTTCAGCGGCATCTCTGGCTTCTACCCACTAGGTGCCAATAGCTACCCCCCACTTGTAACTACTCAAAATGTCTCCAGACATTGCCAATGTTCTAGGGGGTGGGGGTGATCAAAACTGTTCCCAGTTAAGAACCATTGCCCTAAATGAAGAAGTCTGGAAGGGTACACAGTATAGATTTTGGTATTTACTATTCAATAAATCTTAACCATGGCTGTCTCCGCTTGGTGACATAACAAGTGATTTCTTTTTTCTTCTTAGAAGGAAGGAGACTTCTGAGGTATCTTCCAATTTTTATAACATGAACATGTATTTCATAAGAAATTATTAATATTTTAAAAATACTGTATAGTCAAGTTGAAACAAAGAGCTCTCCTGGGTCAATGGAGTTTGTTAATAACATCAAAATGAAACGTACAATTTCTGTGCTCGGATCTTGAATGTCTATACTTAGATACACACATAATACAGATGATTTTTTAAATTTAGGCATTAACAATTCAAGAGATGAAAGGGACCTCTGGTGACCCTTTAGTCCAGGGATAAGCAAACTACAGCCATTGGCTAAAACCAGCCCATTACCTGTTTTTAGAACTAAAGTTTTTGGGGAACCCAACCACCGGTACTATTTATGACAGCTTTCACGCTACATTGGCAGAACTGAGTAGTTGCCACGGAGACCATATGGCCCACAAAGCCTAAAACATCTGACCCTTTACAGAAGGAGTTTACTAACCCCTCCTCCCATGCATGGGCATCTCCTCTAGGACAACCGGCCCCAGCTGGGACGCACCTAGGCACCAAGGCTTCACCAATGCAAGGGCAACGCATTTCTTCACTGGACAGCTTTGAGTGACAGCTTTGAGTTGTTGTTTCTTTAACTCTTGACCGAAACCAGCTCCTCTATGACATTCTTTGTCCCTACTTCTGCCTTCTAGAGCAACAGGCAACATTTCTACCTACCCTTCCCCACTTTGACATCCTCGCTTTCTCTCACTGCACATCCACAGATCTCTACCTTGAAAATATATCCAGAACTTGACCACATCTCCCACGTGCACTGCTTCTATTACACCATCTCTTACCCTGACTCTAGCTATAGTTCCTAACTAGTCTCCCTGCTTCTGCTTTCACCCCTCCTCAATCTCTTCTCAGGTGTCAAAGTGATCCTTTCAAAATACAAGTTGAATCATGTCCCTCCCCTGCTCAAAATCATCAAGTGGCCCCCATCACTGAGTAAAAGGCGAAATCTTACAAGGGCGTACAAAGACCCCACATGACCTGACTCCATAGTCTATCCCCCCCCTGCCCCTCCCCCATCCCGCCTTTCCCACTCTGCTCCAGCCCACCATCCTTTTTGACATTTCTTAACCAAGTTACTCCTCCAGGCCTTTGCACTTGACCTTCCCTTGGCCTGAAATTCCCTCTCACATGTCTGCAGGTCTCACTTCCTCACCTTTTCAGTACTCTGCTCAGAGTCGCCCTCTCAGGGAGGCCTTAATTGAAATTATAACCCCTCAACTCACTCCAGCACTCTACGCATTCCTTTTCCCTATGTGACTCTTCTATAGCTCATCTCCTAGTGACACGCTCTATGTGTAACTTATTTACTCCTTGCTATATATAGCACATGAGCTAAATATGAGCAAGGGACTTTTGTCTGTTTTGTTCGCTGCTATTTGCCTACCTAAAACAATGCCTGGCACATGTAACATTCTAAATAAATACTTGAATATCCAGCATGCAAATTCACCACCATGGGTACACATGTTCCTCCCAATATACGCATATATATGAATTGATTTTTTTTATTGTACTGAAATGTTTTTGAAGTATAGTTGACATGCAATGTTATAGTAGTTTCTGGTGTACAACACAGTGATTCGACAATTCTGTAAGTTATGCAATGCTCACCACAATTCTTGAGGCAACTGACAGAGAGCCAGTTCTGACTGGGAAAGTATGCATACATTCTCACTATCTCCATTAGGAAATTGAGATAGTTGTCAAAGCTGTCTTAACTCTCCCTGGCCATAGGCTGACCCTGCAGACAAGAAGTGGCATTGCCCTCTACAAGGGTTTGCATTTCAAGATAGACATGTAGATGTGCACAGGATTAGGGGCAGCCAAACAGAGCCATTAAACCAAGGAGAGTAATATGTTTAGATCATGTGTAAAGAAGGGGAAGTATAATTTACAGGGGCATGAAAAGGCCATATCCGGGGCTGAGATGAGGTATACCAAACCCATGTCAAGAGAAATCAATGAAGGATCATGAAAGAAAATTGTCATGAGGGGCATGTCATGGGCCATTATTATAGCAGGTTCTTTTACTGCCCTTCAGGGTCAGATTATATGTGAAGAAACTGAAGTTTAGAGAAGTCACTCACCCAGGACTACAACACACAAGTATAAATACAGGTGCGTGTCTTCAAAGCCCATGAACTTTCTACTAAATGATATCTATTATCAAGAGCTTAGGACAGTGCCTAGTACACAGAAAGATATTCATATCAGCACTGTTTTCATTACCAAATCCTACTGCCTTGCATGAAGAAACCATAACACCTGAGCAAGAGTGGGTCTTTCCCTTGACTAACCAAAAGAAGACTACAGCTACCCATTTGGCCCACAATCCCCACTCTGCTGGCCCTTTTGGTCGTCACCTCTTACCCTTCCCACCCTTTCCCTCTCTCTCTGCCCAATTTAAAGTGAGAGATGAACCTCAGTCTCTACACCACTGGAACGACGATGCTGATGAATCATGGTCCCTCAAGATGGTGCTGCTTCCACCAACCCAGCAGCCTTTCAGAGACTGCCATCTGATTAAACCCCATAGATGGGTGGTATTTTCCAAACTACTGCATTTAAGATCTCAGAAACAGGTGTGGAAAACAACAACTGAGCTTATTAGAAGATGACTTTAACTGCCTGAGAGGAAACTAAAAATCTCTTCAAACTCCCCAGAGAAATTTCAAAAACTCCAGAGCGGCTTGAAGCACAACTACACATTTGCTAGAAATAAAACATCTCACATCGAACGTACTCTCATTAAGCAAACAAAGCTGGAGGGTGCTGTTGGGAGGCAGTGGACTGACACAAATTACACTCGTAGTGAGGCCTTGCACACACACCACAGCGGGAAACAGGGTTTGTAACCAGATGGTAGAACAAGACTTCTGAGAGTAAGGGGTTCTTCTCATCCCTTCTATGTCCCACAGCAAACTCAAGAGCACTCTGAATCAGACTCAAAAGGATGAAATATTTTAAAAGTCTCAAAAATGTAAGCAAATGAAACCAGAAAGTACTAAAATTACATATCATATCAAAGTCCTTAGATTTTTAAGCTTGGAGCAGAGGGGCAGGTGTGAAGTGACAATAAGGATGTTTCAGAGACACCAAAGATAATAGGTTTGATTATAGATCTTGAAATCTTCTAAAAACTATCAGCACCTTCATAGCATTTTAAAGACACAAAGTTGTGAGTGTAAGGTACTGATTATATTAAATTTGTCAGAACCTCACCCCCATTGTACAAAACAGTGCAGGGAGCAGAGATGGAGTGAGGTGGCAAGAAAGGATGGCTTGGTCACAACCAATTAGCCCGAGATTATGGAACCATGGTTGGCAAATGGGTATTTCTGGAACCATAGAAGTGCTGGGAGCCATGAGCTCATGAAGTCAAAGTCTGTTGGGGAAACTTATGTTCAGACCAGGAGACCTCTGGACTATATTCAGGCAGTAGCCAGAACTACAAGAAAAGAAGTGCAGAGCTAAGAAGACAAGATAAGAATAAGACCAGCTTGGGAATGGGGGAGGTGCACCCCCACTCTGTGGGGGCTGGTCAGCATAGAATGGCACAATGTCAGAAGAAAGGTAGACAAAACAAGATTCAGCAATAGACCCCTATAAGTTACTTGCCTGCCCACTTAACAGGAAAACTCCACAAGAAAATGAATAAAATTGGTTTTCCTTGATGTTCTCCCAACCTCATTTTGGTATCTTCACCCAGTACTGCTTGCACTCATTCATGGTTACAATATTATCTTTCAACCAAAAAAACCCCATAATTCTCTGTTGCCAAAAGATGACTCATCAGAACCTAAACTTTCTAAACACCTTGGGAATCATAAAGGAATCTCTGTATTGAATATTGTGTCTCCCTCAAGGTGGTTATGTGTCCTCTCATAGGTTTTCCCCCAATTCTAGATACTAGAGCCCCCCACTCAGCGTTCCACCTCCAAAATGATGTTTTCTCCTACTTTCTTATATTATTTTCCTCCTCTTCCTCCTTCTCATGCTTCTTCAACTTCTTTCCTCTTCCTCTTCTTTTCACATATTCTCTTCCTTCTAAAGCTTATTGAATGAATGACAGAAGTGATCCAGCTTCATTCTTAACAAATGTTTCACCAGGGGTCCCAACTCATTTTGTTGAATCAGCCATCCTTTACCCACCAATTAAAAAGCCTTCTTTATTACATATAAAACTTTTTTATATACTTGGGTCCATTTATGGACTTTTTACTCTATTTTCTTCATTTATGTTTACCTATGGTTGAATCTGTACACAGTGTTTTAATCATTATAGCTTCATAAATCCATTGTTCCAATAGTGAACACCCTCCCTTCTAAAAATAATTTGTTCTTCTATTTCTACTTTTGTAAGAGATTTACTCAGAAACGGACATTGCTAACATTACACTTAAAAATCTGCTAAGAAGGTAGCTCTCATGTTAAGTGTTCTTACACAATAAAATAAAATAACTTAGGGGGAAAAAAAGAAATAGATGTTGCCTTTTGAAATCAGTTTATCTGGCTTAGACTTTACTTGATCATGATACTGTAAGATGCAATTTGATAACGTTTGTAGACTTTTATGTCTATATTCAGAAAACAGACTGGCCACTAGCTGTCTTTGAAGTGTAATTTCTACCAAAAATCATAACCAAAATTTGCAAGGTTGAGCTCACTATATCTTCTAATTTCTAAACTCTGTGGAGCTAAATATTCCTAATAAGGAAAGATCATCCAAAAAAAAAAAAAAAAAAACTAGCCTAGGCAATGTGCCAAATGGTCAGTCAACAACAGTGTGATAATTTAATCATTACAGGATACACTTATAAATGTAGAATGAATGAATGAATGAATGAATGAATGAATGAATGAAGAATAAAATGGAATTTCTCCAATTCCTTTGTCCCCTCAGATTCTTCCTTGTCCCCAGCTCTCTGAGGTGAAAAGATGAAAGTTCCATTGGCAACTTCTGAAGAGAATAGCCATCAGAGGAAAGAACTATACCTCCCAGAAGGCTTTGCACAGTGGAAAGATGTGACTTGTGAGAAGCTCATCTTGCAAAGCTGCACGTAACTATGGAACCAAATTGCAGGGACAAAATGGCTGGATGAGATAGGTCTGCTCAAGTAAAAGTGCAAGAAAATCCCAAGAGATTTGGAGCATTAAAATGAAAGAAGGAGGGATTTTTTAAAAGATTCTTAGCCCAAGCCCTTAAAGTTCCTAAAATATCAGAGGTGTGAGTCAAGAAAGTTTTGTCCTTAAATGTGACATTTCTCTGGGCAGAAACTGAAGGGTGTTTTGAAACTTGAGGCGATGTTTTGATTGCATTACTGTAGTCAATCCATTCCCCCTTTTATTGCTGTACCTAGGTTTACTATGGGGTGCTCATACACTACTCAGTTTGTAGATGATCTGATGTACTTCTCTTTCTCCTAGTACACAGCTATACCTACCACATTGCCAAAAGACACTCCTAATGTGCTCGGCAAACCCCGTAAGATAATGCACCTGCTATTCTCAAGGGATGGGAGTAGAGTGTCCTTGCTGCTTCTGATTAAAGCTGATGCATCATAATAACCAAGACACAGGCAGAGTTTGTCAGATTTATTCCAAGTAAACACCTTAATGACCTCCCCAAATGGCAGGGGGGCTGCTCATAATAGACACATACATAAGTAAAACAGCAAAAGAGAAGGTGCCAGAGTTTTTCTGCCACCTGTACTTTCCTCTCCAGATTCCACCACCTGGGGTGAGAGTGATGATGAGCTGTGGGAAACACAGAAGGTGCAGTAACCTTGGAAAGCTGGGAGCTGAGGGAGCAGTGAGCTAGAGAATGAGAGGAAACCAGAACAAGAGAGGTTGGTCTGAAAGCCCTTTCAGTCCACAGTCCCCATGAGGTGATTTTGTGTCCTCTTTTGCTATTGCTTTGGACTACAAAACTATAGAATTACAAAACTCATGCTCCTTACAACCCTATAGTTACTTCTTCCCAGAGCTTCAGTCACATCTCTGGACAAGTTCATCAACAGCACCCTATCACCCATTCCATGGCAATAAGATAAGCATTTGAAGGGAGTGCTTAACACTCCTCATCTCACTGTGACTTCTTCAACCATATGGCAAAAAGCATTTTTATTTGCAAGTTATTACTCAACTATGCAAGTGAAAAGCTCTGCTTCTCTGCTTCTGGGATCACGCAGATGCAGGATATAGAAATCAAAACCCTTGCTCGGTATGCATCTGGAAGCCCCTCAGAGGGAAATCATCCTTGAAATTTCTACCTCTCTTGACATGATCATTCTTCTTCCTGCCCAACCCTTCAGACAGATTTTGTTCTAAAGGTCAAGAAAAAAATATTAATCTCAAGCAGTTTGGCTGGCTAGGCTTTCCAAACTATTTGACCAAGAGCTATTTGACCCAACTTCGCTAATAATAATAATTATAGGAAAACTATCTCATGTGTAAATGGGACTTTATAACTTGTATGGGATTCTGTGTACATGATCCCTTTGGGCCTCAGGGTCTAAGGTACAGGTTGACTTCCTCTTTTATAAACAATAAAGCTGAGACCCACTGCAGTTGAGAGATGTGCTCAAAATTATTACCAGAGCTGTAAGTAGAACCTAAGCCTTCGACTCCAGTATAATACTCCTTCACCTCTTAGTGTCTTCAAGTGTTTCAAACTTATAACAACTGGTCAGTTTACCACATATGTGGGTACATACATGGGCACATATACATATGTATGTTCCCAGATCCATAGTGATGTCCCCTCCTCCATTCCTTTATATTGCTCATTTGTCTCCTCTCTTATTTTCTTGATCAGTGTGGCAAGAGGTATATTTCTTATGGTAGGTTGTAGTCAAGTGTTCAAAATCTGCTGCTTACCTTTTTCTCCTAAATGACGATAGAAATTCTGGAATAGAATAAATTATTGAGAAATTAAATTGGTACCATGCTTTTAATTTGGGGGTAGGACGTTGGGAACTCAATAGCCAAAAGAATTAAGTCTTATGGGGAGAATCCCCTTCCCCTCCCAAGAGGGAGCTGGTCTCTATGTCTTTGAAGGCTGGTTTCTGTTACTCTCAGGGAAGAGTGAAAAGGACAATACTTTAGGATAAATTTCCAAGGAGAGGACAGATGCAACAACAGGAAGAAAGACCTGCCCTTTCCCTAAGGGTTAGAGTTCTAGAACCTGGGAAGTCATGTGAGTATGTTTGGGTCATCACCATGGTCAAGCCTGCAAGGAGGGATCTTAGCGGCATCATCACAGACAAGCATAAAAGCAAAGTCTGACAGACATAAAGAACCAGGTCTGAACTGGAGCATCCAGAAACAAAAGGAAAGATAGCAATGATGGTACCACAACAGAATTAAGGTCAGGTCCTTTCTTCATTTCCCAAGACGCACACAATTACTGATATCTTTGCAAGATTCCATAGAGAAGAGAACCCCCATAAAAATGAACATTAGAATTCTTTACCAACTATAGCTAGTATAGTTTAAAGCCAGGTTTGATTTCATTTAGAAAAATAAAAAAAAAACATGACATATCTTGTATCATTTTGTGGTTGCTGTATGCTATTTGTGATACTAGGATGATACGACTGACTTTAGATCCTACCCAGAACTGCTTCTAGAAGGACTCCTCCACGATGGAGAGTAGTACCAAATGCCAAGTCAGATAATATATGAGAGGGTATCCAGGGCATGGAGACCAGGGAGCTAAAAGGTGCCAGATTTAATGGCAAGCTGAAAACGAGTTTTTATTTTCTCCTCTGTCCCTCTCTCACTGAATCCCTGCTTTCCACACTGATTCATAGATATACTTGGACATACTCTGTTTATACCAAAATTCCAAGTCTATGAAAAGCTCAAGAGGTTCTCAGGGAACTGGAAGAAATAAAGGGAGACTGCAAACACTCAAGCTACTAAGCCAAAACTGTCATCTAGAAACATACAGAATGACAGTGAAAAACCCCAGGTTAAGCCAAAGTCTTAAACATACCTCCAGATTAAGGTTCCTACTGGGAGCTGCTAGAGGGGGTCTCAGAAAAGCAACAGTGTTAATGGGAAATGCTCCAGTTTCCATAACAGCCTAAAATTGACTGTCCCTTGAGTAAGAGGGAATTCCTTCCGCCTGACTGGCTTCAGCTGGGACATCAGTTCTTCTCTGCCTTCATACTCAAACTGTTCTTTCTGGGTCTCAAGCCTGCTGGCATTTCAACTGGAACTACACCATCAACTCTCTGGGGTCACCAACTTGCCAACTACGGATCTTAGGACTTATCAGCCTCCATAATCACATGAGCCAATTCCTCATAAAAAAATCTCTAACTCTTAAATACAAAGAACAAACTGAGGGTGGCTGGAGGGGTTGTAGGGGGCAGGGGGGATAGGCTAAATGGGCAAAGGGTTGCATTAAGGAAGACACTTGCTGTTGGGATGAGCACTAGGTATTATATGTAGGGGATGAATCACTGGATTCTACTCCTAAAATCATTATTGCACTATATGCTAACTAACTTGGATGTGCATTTTTAAAAAAATAAAAAAAATTCTGATCACAAACTATCAAACTATATATTTATTATATATATAATATATATATAATAAAAGAAGACCTTCTACCTTAAAAAAAATCTCTATCTATACATACATTCTATTTGTTCTGTATGTCTGGATAACCCTGATACAGGGATTAATGTGGAAAATCAACTTAAGAGCTCCTCAGCATGCAAAGAAAAACACTGAGGAAAGTGCTTTAATATAACAGGAGCTCCTAAAGAAAGAGCAGAACCAATGAAACAAGAGTAATAATCAAAGGCATAATAGAAGAAAACTTTTCTGGCTTGATCTGCAAATGCTATGACTGTCTACCAAAAAAGCTCAAAAGAGAACAAATAAGAACTCAGAAAGAAAAGTAACAAAATACATTACAAAAACTAGTAATTTTCCTATACATCAAGAACAGTTAAGATAATACAATGCGGAAGGAAGGTAGGAGGTTTCTAATAACAACAATAAACATAAAATGCCTAGAAATAAGCATAACAAAGAACCATATAAAAATTGATAGGGTGTCTGGGTGGCTCAGTCAGTTAAATGCCTGTCTTCATCTCAGGTCATGATCTCCGGTTTGTGGGTTTGAGCCCCATGTCGGTCTCTGTGCTGACAGCTCAGAGCTTGGAGCCTGCTTCAGATTCTCTCCTTCTCTCTCTCTGCCCCTCCCCTACTCACGCTCTCTCTCTCTCTCTCAAAAACAAACGTTTTAAAATTTTTTGATAAAATGTTCTTGAAGAATACAAAAGAGGACTAGAATAAGTAGAGAGTACTTCCTGAACTAAAAGATTCAATATTGTAAAGATGTAAATGATCCCTAAAGTAATCTATACATTTAATGTCATTTCAATAAGATTGGGGGATGCATGTCAGAGACTCTAAATTTTTCCTGAAAGATTAAATGTACACATTGATTAAGATGTTTCTTGGAGGGGCGTCTGGGTGGCTCAATCGGTTGGGCGGCCGACTTCGGCTCAGGTCATGATCTCGCGGTCTATGAGTTCGAGCCCCGCGTCGGGCTCTGTGCTGACAGCTCAGAGCCTGGAGCCTGTTTCGGATTCTGTGTCTCCCTCTCTCTAACCCTCCCCCGTTCATGCTCTGTCTCTCTCTGTCTCAAAAATAAATAAACATTAAAAAAAATTTTTTTAAAAAGATGTTTCTTGGAAAAAGAACTGGTACTAAAAGGAAACTTACCAGTTTCCTACCAGATCCTAACAGATATTTTATCAAGCTACAGTAAATAGAACAATGTTAATGCTAAAGCAAAAAGAAAAAAAAAAAAAAGAGGCAGATTATTGGATTCGAATTGGAAAGTTAAAAAAAAAAACTGAAGTAGACTTCAGATGGCATTTAACACTGGTAGAAATAAAATTTTATTGGTGGGGGCGGGGGGAGTTTTGCATTGACCTTATTCATTTTGCTCTTTTTGTTGACACCTACCCCTCACAGCCCTCAGAATTGGTTAGTTCAGTGTAACACAAGAGCAATAGAGGGTTTGTGCAGGACTATGAGAGTAGTGGCTGCTGATCTGTTCCTATTTCTGCAGTTCTGTGCGATAGATTTGTCTGATCTGGGTCAAATGGGCTCCATAACCTGAGTGTTCAATACCTCCAGAGGCCGCCCTGCTGCTGCCGCAGATCCCCAACCTCTCTCAGGACCTGAAACCCCTTCTGCCAAAAGCATATTGTCCAGTCTCATTAGCTGGGCATCGGGAGGATCCTCCTTCTGCGCCCCTCTGACACTAAGACCTGTTTTCTCCTTGATCTCACACAGGACGCTGAAGAGTGCAGGTTCCATTCTGTGACTTGTCAGGGCATGTTTCTTTGCTTGTGCCACATCCAAGCTCTGGCTGGTGATGGTCATCATGTGATAGAGGATGTCACCCATGTCCTGCTTCCTGCCATTGCCATCCGTCCCTTTACGGCCATGTTGGGGAAGGTGACAAGGCCATGCCCCCCTGCACTGAGTGGACGGCTAGGTTCACCCTGGCCAGAGGCTGTAGCATCCTGCATCAATCATCCATCCCATAGCATGTGAGAGCGTGAGCAGGGCTCTTTCTTTCTTTCTTTTTGTGAAGATAGAATTTTAAGAGTTTGTATTCTGTGAGCTATATAGCAATTTAGGTAAAAAAAAAAAAAAAATTAATTTAGTGCCTATCTTATGCAAGACACCAAAATAAACATGAGTGTATTAAAGATACAAATTTTAAAAATGGAGCCACATGAATGCTAAATTACAGCCTAAAGAACTACTTACAAAATATGAAAATGGAAATTTTATTTAGAAAATTTATTTTTATAAGCATGAAAAATAAAGAAAAGATTCGAGAAATCTGACTTTATAAGAATCCCTATGTGTCAACACATGACATTAAATTAAACCTACACAACATACGAGGGAGAAACTATAACATGCATGAGATAAAAATAGAGTAATGTCATAATTCTTATTAATTCAATAAGATGTATAGATATAGATATATAGATATAGATATAGATATCAAGAGACAGACACAAAGAGAAGGAATTCAAATGGTCTGTAGAAGATTACAAAAATGTTCAACTTCGTTATTGTTCTAAAATGTAAATGAAACAATGATAATGTTTCTCTACCATCAAACTGACATTGATTTCTTTAAATGATCTTGGCCTAAGTTGTAGAACATGGACAATCTCTTCAACTGTTATAACAGTAATACCAACGTGTATGACACTTCAGGGGAAAATACGGCAATGGCTTAAAGTCAATGTATAACTAGTGCAGGAAAAGCTCTTTAGTAAAGCAACTCTACATTTAGAAATTTATTGTTAGGAAATAATCAGATAAACATTTAAAAACTGTTTTTCACAATATTAAACGTTGTGATTAAAAATGAGCAACACGCTAAATGTCCAACAACTGGGGATTTGTTTTTAAAACATTAGAATTTACAAAATCATTAAAAGTGATGTTGTAGATTAGTATTTGGCACATGAATTTTTTTTATCTATAACTGACCATCTTTGCTCCCTCCTGTGCATCCTATTTTCTCACTCCTTAAAAAAAAAATAAAGGTCAACACTGAATATCACTGTCAAGACTGTGCTTAATCACTCAATTGTGCTGGAGTTAAAAAAAAAAAAAAATGGTTGAGACCAATGTACTGAAGATACACATTTACTGACATGGAAAGATGTTCCTGATAACAGTGTTCATGCAGGAAGCAAATTATAATTTGTTTTATAATTGTCACTTCAATTAAATAAATTTATAATTATAATTAATTTAATTATAGTTTAAATTATAATTTAAAATTATAAAATTGTTTTTGAGAAACACATACACCAACAGTAAAAAGATATAGCAATGGTTATATCTGGGTATTGGAATTACATTTTTAAATTTTTCTTCTTTTTGATTATTTTTACATTAATTTCAATATATTAATATATACTTATTTGCTTACCAAATTCAGTATATTATTTTTAAGTTTGTTTCTTTTTTTTTAATTTTTTTTTTAATGTTTATTTATTTTTGAGACTGAGAGAGACAGAGCACAAATGGGGGAGGGGCAGAGAGAGAGGGAGACACAGAATCAGAAGCAGGCTCCAGGCTCTGAGCCATCAGCCCAGAGCCCGACGTGGGGCTCGAACTCATGAACCGTGAGATCGTGACCTGAGCTGAAGTCAGACGCTTAACCGACTGAGCCACCCAGGCGCCCCATCTTTTTTTTTTTTAATAATCTCTACATCCAACATGGGGCTTGAACTCATGACCCCAAGATCGAGTCATATGCTCTTTCAACTGAGCCAGCCAGGAGCCCCCAAATTCAGTATATTAATAAACGTTAATAAAACAGTATATTATATTAAGTATATACATTCAGTATATTAATAAACAAACATTAATAACACTTTTATAACAGGAAAAAATTATTTTTACTTTGTTAAAATACAATTGAAAATTGCTCTCAAATTTCTCTTTATCAAGATGTTACATTGGTAGTGATTGATCAAAAGGAAAAAAAAATGACACTAATGAATCACTCTTGCTTTTTCAATTGCCTTGCAGTTAATTAATTTTCCTCAGATTCAAAACTTTTTGCATTTACTCTCTTCAAGCCACTCCACATTAATGTGAAATAACACAAAAATAATCTTGTAATAGTATAACTTCTTTACTGCTTTCATTCAAAGACTATAAATTGTTTTAATGGGCTTATAGATTTCTTCTTCTTCTGAGTTAAGACAGAAATAATCCTCCCAATGACGGTTATCTCAGTTCAGGATTAAAATAGAGCACACGTTGTTCCGGTATAATTAGGCCTGAAGTTCTTTTATATGGTACCTTACAAAGTTAGAGAATTATAAAATTGTGATTCCGAACTTCCAAGATTTTCTTCCTCTGTTACCTAGAAACAACATACCTCACGCAATAATAATGGAAGCATGGTTCCAATACAAAAGCCCAAAAATCAATCTAACTGCTTACTTATACTAATTTTTTTAATAGTATAGATTTTCTGGTTGTTGTTGTTGTTACAGAAAATAGTGCCAAATGTGCAAATAGGAAAGGCAAAGCCAACAAGAATGATGTCTCTTTCACATTTGAAACAACTGTCTTTCTGTCTTTCACTGCAGAAGCTATCTATCCACCTTTATAGGGAAAAACATTATAGATTTTTTCCTGGAAGAAATGGGAACTAATATTTCTCCATTACAAAATATAGAAAGTAAGTAAAGAAGACATTACAAAAATTCATTACAAATTTTGTCAAGATACGAATACCATGCAGGTACAGGAAATTATGAAGTACTTAAGGAGCATCACCATGTTCATTATATCAAGGAAAATGAGAGGAGCAAAGACCTTGAAAAATTATAGCCTCTCTCGCCTTACTACCTTCCAAATGAGCGAGTGATAACAAGAAGTACAAAAGCTTCTCCTGAGTTCATGCTCTGCCCAGTCGCCAGCAATGGGCAATGATGATTAAGCACATTACTGTTGCTAACTTTTATTGGGCATTTTGTGTTCTAAGCCCTGTTTCAGGTGTAGTCTCTTGAAGTTGAGGAGGTCAAGATAAATCTATGTGGATCAAGGTTGCTACATTACATCATAGGGTGCTGGAACTTTCCCACAGTTTATGAACCTCTTACTAATTTCCCCACATGGATCTGCACATAAGCCTTCCCCTTGGTGTCTGAAAGGCTGTCACCAGTCCTTCAACCATCACAACTCAAGCATCTCCTTTCAAAATGTTCCCTGAATCTTTTACACTCATTCTCAAAGTGAGAGCCCCAGCACATCCCTTATTAGAGTTTTATTGTGCTGAATGCCACTGACGTTCGAATGTCTGACTCCACTAGTCTCACAACATAAGGTATATATGTAATCACCTCTGTATCTCTAGGGTCTGGCCCCCAACCCAATTCTCAGTAAGGATAATAATTTGTTCCTTGATTGATTGATTCATTGGATGGATGAAATGAAAATTTTAAATCCTTAATGTTTAGAAGGAAGTAAATGCTTGGTCACTTGTACATCAGAGATGACCCTTGAGCTCCCATTAATGTATTAGTGACCTAAATTTAGGTAGCCCTGGTAAAGCTATCTACTAGAGTCAATGAGTCCTATTAGTTCTAACTCATTCACTCTCTGCCTCGAGATAATTTACTTATATTTAATTTCAAAATGATCTGATAATATGATTCATGATAACGTACCTTCCTGGGTATGTCTTCTCTTCCTCCTAATTGCCATTGCCCAAGTTCAGCTTCTCCTAGTCTCTAAACCACAGACATTACTTTCCAAATGACTGCACACTCTTTCTTTTATTTATTCAATAATTCTTTATTTAGCACTTTCAGGTACTATTGTAGACAGTGGAGACAGCAGTGAACAAGACAGACATGGACCCTAACTTCATAGAGTTTAGAGTAGGGTTAGACAAAGAAAATTCAGGGAATCTGAAGATAGATATCATAGAAATCAATGTAATGTAAAGAACAGAGAAAAAAAATATTGAAAAAAACTAAAAGAGCCTTAAGACTTGTAGGAAATTTCAAAAGGTCTCCCATAAAGGTAGTTGGGTCCCAGAAAGAAAAGAGAAAGAAATTTGGCCAGAAGAAAATAATAGAAAAAGTGGCCAAAATTCCCCAAATTTAGTAAAAGACAAAAAATTACAGATTAAGGAGCTGCCATGGCATAATCAGCATGCAGTACTTACACAATAGCACAAGCAGAAAAATTTATAGATTCGGAAAGAACACATTCAAGAAAACTAGATCTAGGTACATCATAGTCTAAGTGTTAAAACAAAAGATAAAGACCTGGGACAGATAAAAACACTTAAGGTAAGAACAAAGAAGAAGATGAAAACTAAGCCACAGGATTCTCTAAAATGGAGATGTCAAGTAGAGGGTGAAGAGCCAGTAGATGAGACTGAGAAAAAAATAGCCAATGAGGTGTGTGTGTATACACACACACACACACACACAGGGGAATGTGGTGATCACATGACCCAGGAGAAAAGGTGTTTTGAGAAGGAAATGGTTAACTGTGCAGCATGCAGTAGCATGGACTGAGTGAGATGAAGGCAAAGAAGTAGCAATTACATTTGGCAACACAAGAATCAGTGAAAACCTAGACAAGAGCAGTTCCAATGAAGAGGTTAGAGAAAAAGTTCAGGAGCCTAAAGAGGTTAAGGAAAGAAAGGAAGGCAAAGAAGAAAGGCAAGGACTTCATTCTTCACTCTGATGAGAGAGAACTTCTAAATTGCCAAATTCATTATGCCTTACTCCTAAGAAAAACCATTCTAATAGAGAAACCTAAAGTCCTGAAAAGAAGAAGAAAAAAGAGAAGAAGGAAGAGGAGGAAGGGGGGTGGGTTGGAGAAGGAGAAAGGGGAGAAGGAGGAAGAGAAGGAGAAGGAGTTCACAGCAGATTAAGGGGATTGAGTGTTGCTTCCCAACCTGCCAGTCTAGAAGGAACACGAAAACATCAAGGAAAATGTAATGCAATGCAGAAAAATGTGTTCCCCAAACTCTTCTCATAGCCAGTCCTGTAGGTTGTTGGAAAGAAAACTTTGAAAAACTTTTTGGAGTAGTGGTGGTGAGAAGTGAGATATCTCATGGGAAGTTTTGAAGAAAGCACAACCCTCTATGGTCAACACCAGTAACTTTAATTCATGCATCCATTTTTGCTTCCTCTGTTCCCAGAAGTGCCCAGCATATAGTAAATGCCCAAAAATATTTGTTGAAAGAGTGAATTGGTTCAAAATAACTCAATTTTACTTCTCCCTTGGATTTTATATCTCATCAGAAGGCTCTTTCTGATAAAAATGCATATTTGGTTACAGAGAGAGAGGGGCCAAAACAAGCACATAGCAATAACAGCAAGGTCAAAGTTGCTGAAATGTCGACCCAAGTTGAGATAGCCTTAGCTCTCAGTTCCTTGCACCCAGGATAAATCTATACTGTGTCACTCACAATATGCATATACAAATATTTAGTCATTATTTTGTACACCTGAAACTAATGTAATGTTATATGCCAATTATACCTCAATTAAAAAAGTCTCTACTGAATCATATTTAAACAGAAGTGTCTGGGCCTAACAGAATCTAGTCTGTGCCTCTTTTTCCAAAAAGTTGCCTTTATATGAAAAAGACATGAAGATTTCACTTGTTTAATTGAAAGTAGTTTGGTGTTGTTTATTTAGCAGTCCTTAATAGAAAAGAAGGAAGCAATTACACCAAGAACACTTTCCTTTTAAACCCATTTATAAAGCACTGTATTTTCTTAATGTAGTTCACCTTTACAGTGTCATGTATTCATTCATTAACTGATTGATTCATTCATTTATTTTATTCCTGTATATAGTAATCCAGGATGGGGCATAAGAATATCATACTGTTTTTATAAATTAAGGGGTCTGGTTCAATAAAGACCCTACAAAACACTAAACATAGTATGTATTGTGAAGGGAAGTGTGCTTCCAGAAACCAGTTTTCATGCTGCAAGCAAAGATGCATAGCAAGCAATCCAAAGCAATCTAAAAATAGACCAGGGTCCATCTCCAGCCCCAGCACTTTCCATCTTCACTCTCCATCAAAAAAAAGTCAGCATCACCTGGTTCTTTAAGGGCTGTGCAATTGCAGCACCCTTTGAGCCCATGCTCCACTTTCTGGACAACACAATCAAATTAATTCCTGTCATATGCTTTGCTTGGGTGTCACCATTATTAAAAAGCAATGTGAAGACTGCCTGGAAAAAAGCTGATTAGCAGCCACAGTTAAATAAAGGCTCTAAAAATTGAATTATCAACTAGGTGAAGGATGGATTCATTGCCAGCTGTTGTATCTCCTCTGTCCCCTGGAGAAGAAGCAGATGAAGAGGCGACCAAGGCTGTTCATCATCAGATTAAATGATGAAAAGAGCCAATAATCATTTCTACTTCAATATTTGTTACTCAATTCACTCAACCTATTATTCAAGTTTTGTCTACATCAGTTGAAAGAGTGTTTCCTCCCTGGAAACAACATTAATAGGGAATACATTAGGGCAAAGTGTCTGTCCATTCAACTCACAATCTCTTACTCCGACTCTCCACTCTCTTTGACATCATCCCAACACTTACATGGCAATGGTTACTTACAGTAAATAAGAGGCATATATCAATCCGTAAGTGTTTATATCTCTGATTGATAAAGGAAATTCCATTATAATTTATATAACTCTATATAATTATAATTTAGCACATCTTTCATGTTGAGATCCCCAAGCTCTTCAGTGATTACTGAAGAATTGAGTCCATTTATTTTGTATATCACAACTTCCTATGAGAGTTTAGCATGGTCATTTGTTAAATATCTCTGACAAAGGGAAAAGATACTAAGATATAATAGAGAACAACAACAACAAAAAGGTAACTGAGGATAATACAAATAGCAATGAATTTTGAATCAGGAGTTCTGGGTTCAAACCCTAGTTTTAAAATCTTTTGAAACACACATTGTGGATATTCAAGTGAGAGTTTTATTGAGCCAAATACTTATTTTATTAAAAAGTGTCGGGGCGCCTGGGTGGCTTAGTCGGTTAAGCGTCTGACTTCGGCTCAGGTCATGATCTCACGGTCCGTGAGTTCGAGCCCCGCGTCGGGCTCTGTGCTGACAGCTCAGAGCCTGGAGCCTGCTTCCGATTCTGTGTCTCCCTCTCTCTCTGACCCTCCCCCATTCATGCTCTGTCTCTCTCTGTCTCAAAAATAAATAAACGTTAAAAAAAAAAAAAAAAGTGTTAACCTTCAACTAATGTACCACACTACACAGTAGTAATCTATTGTCTAAATATGAGGATATTACAGTAACTTCTAGATTTGTCATGAAAATTAAATGGAATAACAAATATGAAAGGGATATTCCAATATAAGGTACTATTATTAATATCAGTATTTTTAGAAAAATTTTTTAATGTTTATTTAGTTTTGAGAGAGAGAGAGAGACAAAGCATGAGCAGAGGAGGGCAGCAAAACAGGGAGATACAGAATCCGAAGCAGGCTCCAGGCTCTGAGCTGTCCACATAGAGCCTGACGTGGGGCTCGAACCCACAAACCATGAGATCATGACCTGAGCCGAAGTCAGATGCTTAACCAACTGAGCCACCCAGGCACCCCAATACCAGTATATAATTAAATCAACAGATGGTCCAAACTCATTTGGACCAATGTTCTCCCACCAAACCTTTACCCAAGACACAAGCTATAATCTTCCAATATTTGAATTTAATGCACTCTCCTTTTCCAAACTTCTGATTGATGAAGGTGTTAATTGCTAGGAAATGCAGAGTCCTGGGCAGACCAAGGCAAGAAAGAAAATACTAAGGTCGGAGATTATCATTCCAGAATATCCAAGAGTTGAGGTTTGTGAGCATAAATGAATAGATAAAAGATATGTTAAGTACTAATTAATTAAAACTCATATTGAAAATGTAGGCACATTGAGAATCATTAATTCCAGTTTATATAGATCAACTGACAACTTATGGTAAGAATTTCTAAATGTTGACCCATAAATCATTTTGATGTGTTCTATTCTTCAACCAATCAATTTACCCATCAAATTATGAAATCTATACATAGACATTAGTAGTCCTGAGTCTCTAACTCAGAATTTAAAACTGGAAAAATGTGGGGTGATGGGTATTGAGGAGGGCACCTTTTGGGATGAGCACTGGGTGTTGTATGGAAACCATTTTGACAATAAATTTCATATGTTGAAAAAAAAAAGAAAAGGAAATGAAAATCTTTAAAGAACCATAAAAAAAAAAAACTGGAAAAATGTGGAGAATAATCAAAGGCACTGGCATCCACTAGGACTTTCTACAGTGATGGCAATGTTATATAGTTTGTGCTGTCCAATATAATACCTAGTAGCCACATGTGGCTATTACACATTTATAATGTGCCTAGTGCAACTAAGGAGCTAAATTTGTAATTTTACTTAATTCCAATTAATTTTGGTGTAAATAACCACTTTAATATATAACCTCAGGATTGGTCCTCCAGAAGCCATTCAGCCATGCTTCAGGGAGAGACTCAAGACTTCAAGAAGAGGGAATAACGATTCTTTAGGTATATTTTAGAGACATTTCTTTATTTATTTTTTTTATTTATAAAAATATATTTATATATTTTATATAAATATATTTATATTTATATATAATATTTATATTATTATTTATTTATTTATAATTATATATTTATTTATATATATTATTTATATATAATATATAATATTATAATAAATATAATAAATATTTATAAAATATATTTATTTATTTATTTTTTCTTTATTTTTATTTTTATTTGAATTCTGGTTATTTAACATACAATGCAATATTGGTTTCAGGAGTAGAATTCAGCAATTCATCACTTACATACAACACCCATTGCTCATCACAAGTGCCCTCCTTAGTACCCATCACCCATCTAGCCCATCCCCCACCCACCTCCCTCCATCAACCCTCAGTTTGTTCTCTATCATTAAGACTCTCTCATAGTTTATTTCCCTCTCTCTTTTTTCTTTCCCCCTTCCCATATGTTCATCTGTTTTGTTTCTTAAATTACACACGAGTGAAATCATATGGTATTTGTCTTTCTCTGACTGACTTACTTCACTTAGCAGAATACACTCTAGCTGTATCCACATCATTGCAAATGGCAAGATTTCATCCTTTTTGATGGCTGAGTTATATTTCATTTGTTCATAAAAAATGAACAAAATGACCAATTTAAAGAGAAGGAAGAGATATCTACATTTTAATCAATCAGGCCAATGACCAGCCTCATGAATTATCTCAGTAACCTTGTTTGCTGAATCTGCAAAAGTTTTGACAGATTCATATGTTCCTCCTCCTCAACAGAATCCAGACCTTTTTTTTTTCTTTTTTTTTTTTCAGGTAATAAAAGTGTGGCTATTGATTTAGGCAGGCTGAACCAGCCTTTGCCTCAAGAGTGGATCCTAACTGGCCTAAACCAATTACACTGGCCCCAAAGTGAATTACGGCAACCCACAATTTAGACACAAACCTGTGATATAATTCAAATTAACCCAGTTGACAGGAAGAATAGTCAACTGGGAAAAGAAGGGTGGAAAGGGATGGGGTTGCTTTTGAAAACGGTTTCCTTGGGGCATCTGGGTGGCTTAGTTACTTAAGCAGTTGACTCTTGATTTTGGCTCAGGTCATGACCTCGCAGTTTGTGAGTCCGAGTCCCGTGTCAGGCTCTGCACTAACAGTGCAAAACCTGCTTGGGATTCTCTCTCTCCCTCTCTCTGTGGCCCTCCCCTACTTGCACTTTCTCTTTCTCTGTCAAAATAAATAAACTTTAAAAAAGAACAGAAGAGAAGAGAGGAGAGGAGAGGAGAGGAGAGGAGAGGAGAGGAGAGGAGAGGAGAGGAGAGGAAAGGAAAGGAAAGGAAAGGAAAGGAAAGGAAAGGAAAGGAAAGGAAAGGAAAGGAAAGGAAAGGAAATGGTTTCCTTGGCCTTGCTTTTCTCTTTTTACCATCTTGGAACCTGTGGAGGCCTGCTGGGAACAGGACTCATGAAACAACAAATATGTCTGAAAGGTTGTTGCCCAAAGTCATTTCTGCTGGCTATAAGCAGGGGTCTCCAGAAGCAGAAGGAACACACACTTCTCCTTAAAATTGAAGGTGTTTATACTCGAGATGAAACTGAATTCTATTTAGGCAAGAGATGTGCTTATGTGTACAAAGCAAAGAACAACACAGTGATTCCTGGTGGCAAACCAAATAAAATCGGAGTAACTGAGGAAAAGTAACTCATGCTCATGGAAACAGCGGCATGGTTCGTGCCAAATTCTGAAGCCACCTTCCTGCTAAAGCCACTGGCCACAGGATCCGTGTGATGCTGTACCCCTCAAGGATTTAAACTAAAACTAACTGAAAAGTAAATAAATAAAGGTGTAGATTTGAAAAAAGAAAGAAAGAAAGAAAGAAAGAAAGAAAGAAAGAAAGAAAGAAAAGAGAAAAGAAAAGAAAAAAGAAAAGA
The DNA here is from genome assembly GCF_018350215.1 of Panthera leo. Lineage (NCBI taxonomy): Eukaryota > Metazoa > Chordata > Mammalia > Carnivora > Felidae > Panthera > Panthera leo. The sequence continues at coordinate 122,066,698 of NC_056680.1, forward strand.
CAAGAAAAGAAAATGTTTTCCTCACTCTTAAGAAAGATACTGGAAGAGGTACCTCATGTTCCCCTGAAGCTTGTCATCTATTAATGTGATGCCTGGAACTTCAGCAGCAATATCATGACTGTGAGGGGAGCTACTCTGACTACTAACACATCCTGCTGAGCATGACAGAGCAGAAAGATGGAAAGAACCTGGACTTTTAATGACAATCCTGAGCATCTGAACCAACAAATCCTGAAGTAATCCTACTACTCCTTCTATTTATGTGAAATATTTTTTGATTCTTTGACCACTTTGGGTTGGATTTTCTGTTACTTGCACCATTCTGAAGCAACCTCCATCTGTTAAGTACCAGGTAGGTATTTAACAGCCATTAATTATCTCTTTTAATCCCTGCAACAACCATCCAAAGAAAATTTCACTAAGTCCATTTTGCAGCTGAGAAATGTGAGATTCAAACGAGATGACATTGAAAAGGTCACTTGACTAATAAATGGCAGTGTCTAGATCAAAGCTCAGGGGTGCCTGAGGCCAAAACCCACATTCTTCCCTACCAGCTCCTATCTCTCAAAACTGTATGTCTCAGTGAGGATGTGAGTTAGCAGGTAAGTCTTAACGAGGTCTTGCTCTTGCAACTGAGATGTATTACTTTTCACATCATCTGTAGATTCTCACATGTAGAATAAAGTGATCCACCTAAATGATCTCACCCAACTATGCTTATAAATGGAAAACAATTAGAGCAATGATTCATTTCAATTTTAATTTCAAAAGCATTCCCTTCGTACTTTTCCTGACAGCTGAGAAAGCAGGCTTTGAAGTGAGAAACTCAACCTCCCATCAGACATTCTGCAGGTTCCTCTCTAACATTCTTGATGCTGTTAGCTGCTTAGGTGGGGCATGACTGTGGCTGTTACAACAGCAAAATGCACCCTCTTGCCCTCTTCCCTGACCAACTAACAGAGTATCTCAACACCTTGGTCTGTCACAAAGGTTGGGATTAATTCTGAAACGCTGCCAAGGTGCCTCACGATTTTACCCAAGAGTAAGGATGTGCATTCATGAATAATGAAGGCAGTGAGTGAGTCAAGCAGCATTATTCAGTTATTAGCTAACTGTAAGGTGTGCTACTTCACAGAATGATTATATGCTAATAGGTTCATTTGCTTGCTTTGTTTTGATTCCTCAGGACGGACCTCACTCTTACCTGTGGAATAAAAGTTTGCAAGGCTCTTCATTTAGTTTTCAAGGAGACAGCTTTTGGGGCCATGATTTATGTTTGCCATTGAGACTCAAATCTATTTAGGGACTTTGAAAGCATTTAAGTGAGGAAGCATAAGAATAGGATGCTCCAAATAATATTAAGTAGATACTCTCCCTTTCAGGAAGTGGAGCTTAATCCCATCCCCCTTGAGTATGGGATGGACTTAGTGACTGGTATCCAATGAATAACAGTATGGAAAGGAGAAAATAGTATCTTGACAGTGAGGAAATCTGGCAAATACTACCTTAAACAAGTATCGGATTTATCATAATAAGTGATACCACGTATCCCCCGATATGATGTGAAGAGAGAAGTTCACCTCTGTGGTTTTCCTCTAAAAACCCAGAATCCAGAGTAACCATAAGAAAAGCATCAAACAAACCCAAACTGAGAGACATTCTACATAATATCTGACCAATATTCTTCAAAACCGTCCAATCATCCAAAACAAAGAAAGACAAAAATTGCTACAGACCAGAAAAAACTTAAGGAACCATGAAAACCAACGCAATGTAGTGCCCTGGATGGGATTCTGGAACAGAAAAAGGACATTGGTAGAAAAATTGGCAAAATACAAATAAAGTTTGGAGTTCAGTTAAAAGAAATATACTTATGTGTTTCTTAGTTTTGACAAGAGTACCACAGAAATGTAAGATTAGGGGAAACCAAGTGAGTGGTATATGGAGATACTCCGTATCATATCTGTAACTTTTCTGTAAATTCAAAATTTTTCCCACATAAAAAGTTTATTTAACACCTCTCCCACCCACCCCCCCAAAAAGAGTAAAAGGAACTGGAATGGGCTCCTTCTTTGTCCACTGTCCCAGAAAATACATGATCCATCCCTGACTCTGTGTGCACATCAGCCTTTTGCACATAGCTTTTGAATGAGAATGAAAAGTTAAGAGAAGGCAAAGAAAACAGGAAAGATTTAGATAAGCAGGGAAAAATTAGAGAGAAGAAAAATGTATCAACTATACTTCCTTTTTTTTTCTTTAATAAGGAAGATAAGTAGAAGAGAAGGTGAAAAAGGGGAAGGCACTCAAGGTTTTGTCCCTGCTCAGGAACAAGGAAGTAAATTACAACAGCAAAAGACAGTGTCAAACACACAGGTCCTCAGGATGTCAATTTCACCGATGCCTGATGTGTTTAGGATACTTTGTTCGGAAATGCCAGAGTGTTAATATGATGAGACAAACTTCTCCAGTAGGGAGGTGGCAGTGACCGGCCAGAGGCTCACCAATCTCATTTCTTCTTCCAGGGCCCACAGAGAAAAACTACATTTCCCAGCCATCCCTGCTTTTAGACAGGTGCCATATGACTCAGATCTGGTGATTCATATGTAGAACAACATGCACCACTTCCCAGTCTAGCCTCTAGAACAATTCACACTAGTCACCATACTCTCTCTTTCTCTCTTGCTCTCTAGACAGACAGGTGGAAACTAAAGCCTCTGAGGTGGTAAAGCTACATAATGGAAGATGCCCAGATTCCTGAGTCTCTGACCGGAAGGTGGCCAGACAAAAGATGCTTAAACTCATAGGAGGTGGCAAGTGAGAAACAGAGTTTTATTGTGTTAAGTTGCTGAAATTTGAGGTCTGTTTGTTATATAGCAGCTAGACTATCCTAATACAGGAAAAAAATACACACACACACACACCAAAACATTATAGAGCAGTTCAGAATGTAGAAAGGGGAAGAGCTGGCATTAGTCTGTGGCCTCAAAGGATGGCAGCTTTTGGGGCTGCAGAGTTGGGAACTGAATATTCCAGGTGGAGAGATCTCCCTAAGAGAACTATCAAATCAGAAAATGACATGGGGCACCTGGGTGGCTCAGTTGATTGAGTGTCCGACTTCAGCTCAGGTCATGATCGCGCAGTCTGTGAGTTCGAGCCCTACGTCGGGCTCTGTGCTGACAGCCTGGAGTCTGCTTGGGATTCTGTGTCTCCCTCTCTCTCTGCCCCTCCCCTGCTCATGCTCTGTCTCTCTCTCTCTGTCAAAAATAAATCAACATTTTAAAAAAAATTTTTTTAATTAAAAAAAAAACAAAACAACAGGGTATGGTCAATAGCAGACTGGCATACACTTCACTTTAGCTGAAACACTACAGGGAAGGATGGAAGAGCTAGGAAATGAGTCTGTGAAACAAAGTTCAGGCCAATCCATAGCAAGGCTCTAAGTGATGTTTTAAATTTTTTTTATTATTTTTTACTTTTTGAGAGACAGAGAGAGACAGAATACAAGTAGGGGAGAGGCAGTGAGAGAGGGAGACACAGAATCCAGAGCAGGCTCCAGGCTCCAGCTGTCAGCACAGAGCCCAGCGCGGGGCTCGAACCCACAAACCGCGAGATCATGACCTGAGCCGGAGTCGGACGCCTAACTGACTGAGCCACCCAGGCGCCCCCTCTAAGTGGTGTTTTAAAGAGCTGTCTTAGGTACTTAAGGTTTTTAAGTGAGGGTGTGACAGGAGCAGATCTACAGGGTCACTCTGACCTAAAATACAGAATGAACTAGGTGTGAAAACAGGGAGCCCTTGGAGAACGCTACTGGAGTAGCTGGTGAGGACAGCCTGAACTAGGGAACAGTGAGAAGGGAAGAGTCCTTAGAGACCTTCCAGGAGCTAGCATCCCATCAGCTGGTAGGGCTTTGCAGCTGTGCAGGACACAGTATCACTGACCATGATTTTATGTAACTTAGAAGGAATCATCACTTCATCTCTCCTTGCCATCCTCTTGTGCTATGCTAAATCCCTCCCATCGAGGGCTACCATATATTTTGCAGCTGTCAACTATAAACAGTTCCCAGAAAGAGAGATTAAATAGCTTTAACTTGTTATTCAACAACTCGTTCCCATCTTCCTTTACCCACAGTCCAAGTCCAAGACTGACGTTGTAAAGGGGAAAATGCGCTTGTTTTTTTTTTTTTCTCTCTCTCTCTTTATTTCTTCCTTTCAGTATTTCTCTTTTAGTGCTAAATTCAAGTCAACAAATATTCGTAGTCTATTGAAAAAAAGCTGAACAAAGTGTCAGGAATATAAATTTAGATAAGAAAATGTCTGAAAATAAGTATCCTACAGTAAGGGGTCAGAAATTCCAATGCACATGTGGCTAAGTGTAAGACAAAGTGCAATGACATGTGTGACCTTGAACTACAGGAACACAAGGAGGAGACTCATCCTGCCCAGGTAGGATGGAAAGGCAGTGAGGATATCTGACTGGGGACTAGACATATACAAAGAATACTGCTGGGCTGAGAGATGTCGGGGGGGGGGGGGGCACTTCAGACCATGAGCAAAAACACACCATGATAAAGGGCTTGCCAAGTTTGGAAATGGTAAGGAGTCCAGTATATTGGTCAGGACTCGTGGTTTAAGGTGACAGAAACTGAACTCAAACTGATTTAATCAAGACAGACCGACAGACACTGTAGTGGCTCATAAAAGCAAGCTTTATCTAGCTTCAAGTGAATCCAGGGGCTCAAATGATACTACTAAGACTTGGTGTCTACCTATCTCTCAGTGCTCCTCTCTTCTGTATCAGCTTCATACCCTGGTAGGCTTTTCCCATGGAGACTACATGGCCCCTGGGAAGACCAGCACACATCCGACCAGCCTGGCACCAGCTTCCCAACAATCCCTGCAAAACCGAAGGTTCGTTCTGATTGACACGGCTAGAGGCACCTCCCCATCTCCAACCCTGTACTTCCACCAACCAGACCTGGGATACAAGACCCAACCTGGGACGGTGAAGGCGGGGTCAGCCCCACCCCAGCCATGTGGGCTCTAAGTAGAAAAACACAGTTTCCCCACCCTGCAAGAGGAAAGAATACATGCTGGGTAGGAAACAAATGCCACTACAACTGAAGTGGCTGGGGAACAGCACAGAGGGTAGGGAAGGCAGAAGTGGGTTAGGTGATGGGAGGGGAGAATCAAAACAAAATAAGGACCACACCATGGATTCCTTTTATGATATGCAAAGGAATGTGGATTTTATTCTTCAGACTACTGGTTCTCAACTATTTTCTCCCACAACATAAATGATGAATGACACCATCTGCAGGCATATCCGGGGGTTATTTGTGATTTTTTCCATGCATTAGCTCTAATTCTACCCTCATTCTCTCACACTAGACAGCAATGATACAGTGAACCTTGCTCTAATTGGTTTTTAAAGAGTAAAACAAAAAGAGAATAAATTATTCACAGACTTCTGCTCTCTAATTATTAGTAGTAACAAATTACTTTGATTCAACAATGACTCCCAGTGCCTCAGTTGAGCACAGATGTTGTAGGCAATGAAGAGCCACTGAAGGTTTTTAAGTATAGGATGGATTAGATGAGGAGCTTCTAAAGGCAGAGAGGCCAGTTGGGAGGCTATTATGATAGAAAGGTGAGAGGTGCCAAGGACTTGAGCCAAACTGATAGCTGAAGAGAATGAAAAAGGAGAAACTAATTGCAGAGGTATTGCACAGGATAGATGATGCTTCTATCTATCAGAGCACAGCATGATGCTATGATCTCTATGATCATATGATCATAGCCATGATCTCTATGAACAGAGAACAGCATGATGCTTCATGTTTGACTCACAGCTCCCAAATCATGCATTTTCACCCCCTCCTCCCATTAACTCTTTTGTTCCCGGGCCTGCTAACATTTACACACTGAAGAAAGTACATGACTGGTGGGGGTCGCAGATGTCAGAACTCCCGTCTAAGCAAAGTTCTTACTCTCGGGTTTAAAGGAGCGTTTTTTTCAGGCACCTCAGTGGCTCAGTCGGTTGAGCATCCAACTTCAGCTCAGGTCATGATCTTGCAGTTTATGAGTCAAGCCCCATATTGGCTCCTGCTGTCAGCACAGAGCCCGCTTTGGATCCTCTGTCCCCCTCTCTCTCTGCCCCCCCCCCCCCGGCTCATGCTCCCATGCTCCCTCTCTATCTCTATCTCTCTCAAGAAATAAGTAAACATTTCTTTTAAATTTTTTTTAACATTTATTTATTTTTGAGACAGAGAGACACAGAGCATGAGTGGGGGGAGGTCAGAGAGAGAGAGGGAGACGCAGAATCTGAAACAGGCTCCAGGCTCTGCACTGTCAGCACAGAGCCCGATGCAGGGCTCGAACTCACGGACCGTGAGATTATGACCTGAGCCGAAGTTGGACACTTAACTGACTGAGCCACCCAGGCGCCCCATAAAAAACATTTTCAATAAAGAGTGTTTTTTTCATAACTTCTTATTGATCGTAATTTAAAATATAATAGAATAATTCATAATAAAAATTGGTGATTTTTAGGTGGTTATGAATGATTGTGTGGGCATTAATTATACCCATAACTGCAATTGGTTTTTTGTTTGTTTGTTTGTTTGTTTGTTTGTTTTTAGAAAGAGAGCTTGTACGAGCAGGAGAGCAGCAGGGAGAGAATCTCATGCAGGCTCTGTGTTCAGCATGGAGCCTGACGTGGGGCTTGATCCCACAACCCTGGGATCATAACCTGAGCCAAAACCAAGTCAGGCACTCAACTGACTGAGCCATCCAGGCGCCCGCAATTGTTAATTACCATAAAAATATTGTTACTAATAACTGTTCAAAATAGTGAACATTTTATAGTGCTATACCACTTTACAGATTTATTTACTCCATTTATTTTATTTTCACAATAGTTCTGAAACAGGTGTTGATCCCCTTTCACAATGCTATCAGACTGAGTGACATACCCCAAATCACACAACAAATAAACGGCAGAGGAAAGGTTAAAACTCCACGTTTCTGACCTAGGACCATGATTTTTCCACTTCATTTTAGTACTCATTATTTTCAGTAAAAATGAATGAATAAAAACTGTATTCCCAATCTGAGACTGGATTATCATCTAGCTTTTAGATTTTTAGTTACTCAGCTGTTAAGGAGAAAATTTAAGTAGACAGAAATGAAAATGTGTAAGGAGTTTGGAGGTAGTAGAAACAAAGCAATTCCCAAAAGCAATTCCATCGGTTATCTCAGGAGGTTCTCAATGGCGTTGTTATGGGCATTTGGGGCGAAACAATTCCTCTTTGTGTTGGACTGCCTTTTGTATTTTAGGATCTTAAAATCTTCCCTTACCCCCACCTCCAGGCATTATGACAACCAAAATTCCCACATGTGTTTTCTATTGCCCTCTGGGGGATCAGGATGATACTGCAGGATACCTGGGCCTAGCCTGGGCACAAAAAGACTTTGAACCTCCTCTGAGGCTTCAGGTAAGGCAGAGCTAAAACTAATGGTCGTTAAAAAAAATAATAATAAAAAGTAAAAAAAATTAAACCATTTATTTCCTAATACAGTCCCTAAACTCTCTGACCACAATGCTTTTGTGAAAGCTACTTCCTCTCACAGGCCCTTACTATCCCCTCACAGAAACTAACCAGAAACCTTATCTCTCCAGGCACCTGGGTGGCTCAGTCAGCTAAGTGTCTGACTCGTGGTTTCAGCTCAGGTCATGATCTCACGGTTCAAGAGTTCGAGCCCCACGTCGGGCTCTGCACTGACAGTACAGAACCTACTTGAGATTCTCTCTCTCTCCCTCTTCTCTGCCCCTCCCCTGCTTGGGCTCTCTTTCTCTTAATTAATTAACTAATTAATTAATTTTAAAAACTTATCCATCATTTTCAACGTATTCAACGCTCAGTCAAATGAGATGGCTCCAAGAAGCGCTGCTGAACCCCATGCTGGTGGAATGATTCATTCTCTCCCAACACCAGAATTCCCAGAGCATTTGCCCCTCAGTTCAGTCTGCACTAAATTTCACGTTGTGATCACGTATCTCTATACTGACTTCAGCACTGTCAGTAGAAATATGGTGCAAGCTACATATCTAATTTTTCTAGTAGCCACATTTAAGAAGGTAAATATAGCAAATTAATAATACATCTTAACCTAAAATATCCAAAATATTATTTTAACATGTAATCAATATTAAAATTGTTAATATTTTATTTTTTGTATCTAGAAACCAGGTGTAATTTACTCTTATAGCACATCTTAATATGGAAGCTAAATTTTCATTGGAAATATTTGCTAGTGTTTAGATTTCATTGAGTGTACAGTTGAGAGTATAGATTCACACACTCAAGTTGTTCCAGACATAACTCTCAATGGAAACTCTTAAGACATAACTCTTTTTTTTTTTTTTTAATGTTTATTTTTGAGAGAGAGAGGGAGACAGAGCACGAGCAGGGGAGGGCAGAGACAGAGAGGGAGACACAGAATCCAAAGCAGGCTCCAGGCTCTGAGCCATCAGCACAGAGCCCAACACAGGGCTCGAACCCACGAACCGCGAGATCATGACCTGAGCCGAAGTTGGATGCTTAACTGACTGAGCCACTCAGGCGCCCCCAGACATAACTCTTAACAGTAGGTGTTTTCCAATAACTGAATTGGTCTCAGTGTTAAAGCTTATATTTAAATTCATTAAAAGTAAATAAAATTTGAAAATCTGTTGCTTGGTGGCACTAGTCACATGTAGCAAACAGCTACCATATTGGACAGCCCAACAGTCTACACTACTAGATTTAAAACTCTTCAAGGGCTTACAGGGCCTTATTCAGCCACTGTACACCCAGCACCCAGGTCATTACCTTGTGCACAGTAGCTACTCAATAAAAGTTTGTTGAACAAATAAATGAATAAGTGGCTCATCTTAGTGTTACCATTAAGTATCCAACAGAACAGTTTGTAGATATGACAATAATTGTGCCTCTCATTTACATAACACTAAATAGTTTACTAAGCTCATCATCTATTCATCTTCACAAATACCCACTGAGAAAGATATTATTTCCACTTTACAGGTGGAAAACAAAATGACAAGATTCAGAAAGCTGTGTGGAAGGTCATTAGTAAAGGACAGAGCCAGACTTTGAAGCTAGATTTTCTGAATCCCAGTTAAAGTTCCTTCAACTGACTCACAGCTGCTCTTCAGTGATCAACAAATGTATGTGGAATTGAATTAAACACTGCAGAGTACAACACAAAATATGCTGAGTACAACTGAGAAAGGATTTTCTGAAATGTCCTATATCAATATACAACATGAATATCAAAATTACATAGACCCTATGCATCAGTCAAAGAAAGAGTCCAGGCAAAACATTCTAAGACTAAAGAGATTACAATTAATACCTGTTTGATAAGAAAATACCAACTGAGGGAGGGTTGGAACAGTGTCCAAAGAAGGACAACAAAGTCACTATTAGCCAGAGCATCTCTGATCATAGACACACTGCTTATCTGGGGAGTTCCACAAATTCTGCCTGGGATACAAGAATCTAACCCAAGTAAATTATCCTAGATCTATAAAAATCTATTTACACAAAGATATCTGCCACAGAGTTGCTTATATTACATTTGCAAAAACACTGGGAAAACTTCAGCATCCAAATATGAACAAAGGTTGATTGAATTATGGTGTATCCACTAAGTGACATCTAAAGTTTTTCGATGCTCATGAAAGTTTAAATGTGAGGAAATGTTGGGTGGGTTTATAATATTAAATTTTAGAATATGATACTGTGTGATTAAAGAGAAGCTAAGCATATCCATAGAAGAAATCGATCAAGTTTTAACAATAGGAAAAGAAAGAACACTGGGTGATATTTTTCCTCTTCCCTTTTCTATGAGCATGCATCACTTTTAAATAGAAATATATGCATTTAAAACTTCCTTGAAACAAATAACAGGCAAACACAGCTCATGTCTCCCCTACCCACCCCCCACCATGGGTAATGAAGCCCAAGTAAGGGAAAAGCTTCTCTTACTTCCTGTCTAGAAAATGAGCTTCCACTCAGAATCAAGGAGATAATCCTTTTCTCTGAGTTGTTGATATAAGCTACTGGGTGGGTCAAGAACTATCATCACCCTTTGGAAGGATATAGCAACTGCTCATCGACAGTCTAGCTCAATGCCCAAGGTCACACAGCTTTGTAGAACTGAGTCCGGGCAATATAGTCAACTCAACTGTCACAGTAAAGCTGCTCATATTCTCTAAAGTGCCCTGGCTGCCTTCCAGTAGACCCACTTCACACTGGGCCCCATCAGCATGGGGTCACCTTACACACTTGGATAATTGCCACCCAGTTCTGGGAGATGTTGTTCACACTATTCTAAGAGTCAGCCACAGTAAGTCCTCAGTGATAAAGAGCCTGGAATAGGAAATGTCCTTGCAGCAAGCCAGGGCCTGGCAAATATAGCTCCCGAACTCTCCCAGGCTCCCCTCCTGCCTTGCCCATGAAATCGACCACCTTTGTTCTAAAGTCAGTAGGATTTCCCAAGGATAAGCAAAGGCTAAAATACAGCAGGATGCTTACCTTCAAAAATCCTTTCCTAACAAAATCTCACACCTTACTGATGGGCATCCAGAGGGGCAGGTGGAACCATTCAAACTCAACTGGCTTCCACACTGAGATGCCATCTCACAGCAGTCAGAGTGGCTAAAATGAACAAATCAAGAAACTAGAGATGCTGGAGAGGATGTGGAGAAACGGGAACTGTCTTGCACTGTAGGTGGGAATGCAAATTGGTGCAGCCACTCTGGAAAACAGTGTGGAGGTTCCTCACAAAATTAAAAATAGATCTACCCTACAACCCAGCAATAGCACTGCTAGGAATTCACCCAAGGGATACAGGAGTGCTGATGCATAGGGGCACATGTACCGCAATGTTTATAGCAGTGCTTTCAACAATAGCCAAATTATGGAAAGAGCCTAAATGTCCATCAACTGATGAATGGATAAAGAAGATGTGGTCTATATATATAATGGAATACTACTTGGCAATGAGAAAGAATGAAATCATGCCATTTGCGGCAACATGGTTGGAACTGAAAGGTATTATGCTAAGTGAAATAAGTCAGTCAGAGGAAGACAGATAGCCTATGTTTTCACTCATATGTGGATCTTGAAAAACATAACAGAAGACCATGGGGGAAGGGAAGGGGAAAAAAAGAGTTACAAATAGAGAGCGAGGGAGGCAAACCATAAGAGACTCTTAAATACAGAGAACAAACTGAGGGTTGATGGGGAGTTGTGGGAGAGGGAAAAATGAGTGATGGGCACTGAGGAGGGCACTTGTTGGGATGAGCACTGGGTGTTGTATGTAAGCCAATTTGACAATAAATTATATTAAAAAAAACAACTGGCTTCACAGATGTATACAAATGTCAAACTCATCCATTTGAATATTTAAACATGTGCAGTTTTTTTTCTATACCAATTATATCTTAATAAAGCTGTTGGTAGAAATACAGTAACCATTGATTTACCTTTGTATTTTTTCCACTAAACTCTAAGGTCCTTGAAGACAGGAACCTTCATGAGGTGTTTCCTAGGCATATGTTACCTCTTCTCCTTTGCCCCCAACTCCTTGCCCAAGAACAATTTATGACTCCGTTCTCTGTGCTCCTGCTTCTAGCTAGGGACTCAAGTGACTGGAAGGCACAAAGGCTCTGGGGCCAAAACGTTACAGGTTTAACTCTTGGCTATGCTCTTTCTCAGCTGTGTGCCCATAGGCAAATCATTCACTTTTTCTGAACATTACTTTGCTAATATGTAAAAGAGGGATGATACCTACTAGGAGCAAAACAAAAAATGACTATATTACTCCCCTGAGCAGTATGCTAGCAAAAGACACAGAAACCGTCAGCATAGGCACCATATGGCTTTAATGAAAGGGCAGGTTACCTTGAAAATAATAATAATACTCAATTCCAAGTTGGGAGAAATGAGCACTGTCACACTCAATCTAAGGGGTTCAGTGCTGATTGGAATTGCTGGAAGAAGCCCCAGCGGAAGAGATTACTTAGGGCTCTTCTGTGATGTGGTTTTTCGAATCAAGATGCCCTTTGAATCAGTGTTTCCACTGCTAGTTATCTACCCTTAGGATACGGCTTAATATACAGCAATATCTAGATGCACAAAGATTTTTATCATAACATTCCTTTCATGAGTGAAAAATTGCGGGGGGGAGGGGGGGGAGGGTGGAACCTGGGCCGCTCAGTTGGTTAAGCGTCCAACTTCAGCGCAGGTCATGACCTCAAGGTTCGAGGGTTCAAGCACTGCATCAAGCTCTCTGCTGTCAGCATGGAGCCCACTTCGGATCCTCTGTCCCCCTCTCTCTCTGCCCCTCCTCCGCTCATTCTCTGTCTCTTTCTTTCTCCCTCTCTCTCCCTCCCTCCCTCCCTCTCTCAAAAATAAACATTTAAAAAAAAAAGTGAAAAACTGGGAACAACCTAAATGTCCAACACACATTCACATACACACATTATGTGGCAACACAGAAAAATGCTTAAGATAAAATGTTCAGTGAAAAAAAAAAATCAGGATACAAAATTGTATCCACACCATAACTGCAACTATAAGAATAAGGCATAGATAGACTTCAGGAAGGATGCCAAAATGATAGCACAAATTATATTCAGGAGGGGTTTTTTTTTCTTCTTTTACCATTTATCAAATGTTCTACAAGGTAAGTACATTATTTTTATGACAAAATTTCCTTTTGGAAAGATGAAGAAAGGAGGGCTGGTGACTAAGAAACAGGCAATGTCTCAAAGTCAGTTTATCCCGAAGGTGGTGAAAACATGTCAGCCACTGAAATAGTAAGTAAAAATAGTCAGTGCCTAGCAGGCTTCTGAAAACTTCCACGTATCACATTCCCAAAAGAAAACATGCACTTCGCCTGCATTCTGTTGAATTGGCTTTTGGAGAAAGACAACACAAGGAACATTTGGTGACACTTCAGTTATCGAAAATGGCATGGACATATGGCATCTCGAAGGGTGGGAGAGCTCATTCTGTGATCATTCCAAAACTCAAGACGCCCGTTCCAGAAACATACTGTAAGAAAGGAGCAAAGTCTATCTGGTAGCTGTGGTCAGGAAAGGCCTTCATGGTCATTGGAAAAATGGTGCCCTGTGGAATATTTTAAAATACCAAGGTACTGTGGCTGTGGGAGGACATAGAGGAGGAAGGGAAGACCAGGGAGTCTGTGGTGTAGGCAGAGCAGTCGTTCTCACCCTGCTGAACTCAGCTTAACCAGAGAGGCTTTTAAAACCTACAGCTGCCAGGGCCCCACGCCAGGGATGCCGGTTTAATCACTTGTGAGTATACTGTGCAGCCTGGATTAAGACCCACTGAAATAGAAGGTAGATAATAAATCTGAAGAGAATAGAGACCGCTGAGTGTGGTAAAGGGCAAGGTTTTCAACTGGGAGAAGATGAAATTACATCACAGAGGGAATTCACTTGTGGTTACTGGTGACGCCATTGATTTTGTTCATTAAGTTAGAAAAGAGATAGAATTTTATAATTCATTTGCTCTACTTTCTCTTAGGTAGACTCTCTCTCTCTCTCTCTCTCTCTCTCTCACACACACACACACACACACACACACACACACACACACACCTCAATAAGTTGAGTTAGTGCCAAATATCAGAATTCCTGGTAACATTTTGTAAGCTTTAAAACTACAATTAATAGGGCACCTGGGTGGCTTAGTTGCTTAAGCATCTGACTTTGGCTCAGGTCATGATCTCACAGCCCGTGAGTTCGAGCCCCACCTTGGGCTCTGTGCTAACAGCTCAGAGCCTAGAGCCTGCTTCGGATTCTGTATCTCCCGCTCTCTCTCTGCCCCTTCCCCATGTGCGCTCACTCTTCTCTCTCTCTCAAAAATAAAAAAACATTAAAAAAATTTTTTAACTACAATTAATAGATATTAGGGACTATACTAAGTCTATTTAACCTGTTTAAAAAATGATTGCAGATACAAAACAAGTTGCAAAAATAGTACAGAGAATTCCTACGTACCAATCATCCAGTTTCCACAAATGACAACATCACACACAACGACAACACATGATCAAAACCAGGAGGTTGACATTGACACAGTACAATTCCTTGGACTCCAACCACACTCAGATTTCAGGAGTGTGTTTTGTGCTAGCTGTTTTTATTTTTTTTAATTATTTTTTTTTTTATTAAACGTTTGTATTTATTTTTGAGACAGAGAGAGACAGAGCATGAACGGGGGAGGGTCACAGAGAGAGGGAGACACAGAATCTGAAACAGGCTCCAGGCTCTGAGCTGTCAGCACAGAGCCCGACGCGGGGCTCGAACTCACGGACTGTGAGATCATGACCTGAGCCGAAGTCGGACACTCAACCGACCAAGCCACCCAGGCGCCCCTGTGCTAGCTGTTTTTACATATACTTTCTCATTCCACCCTTCCATCATTACTACTTCCATTTTGCAGAAAAGAAAACTGAGGCCAAGAGTAACTTTCCCGAGGTGGTGAGTGACATCGTTGGGACAGAAATAAGGCTTTGTCTGATTCCAAGCTCCAGTTCTATGTTACCTTCCTCTACCAGGTCTGTGAACTACACAGAGCACACCACCATGGTTCACAGCCCCTAGAGAGAAAGGGCTCTAGCAAGACCCCAGGGAGACGCTGGTGATAGCCCACGGGCCTCGCAAGTATGTAGGCTCGGGCCAGGAGAGCAGGAAGTCTTAAGAAGAACTTTCTAGGTCTCCAGATGAGCAACTAAAGCTGCATTCACAGGCAGCTTTTGAATAAAGTAAGGCAGGAGGAAGGGGCAGGCAGGCACCCACGGCAGCAGGCCAGTTGGTGATGTGAGAGTCCACACTCAGCACCAAGAAATGGCAGGAAATGAAGTAAGCAGACTGATGTTGGCACCTAGCATTGGATCAGGGTGACAGGGAGGCAGGCAGCAGGAGCCTAACTAGAAAATAGGTCCACACTAGCAACAAAACCGGAAGACACAGACCCATTCCTCAGTGCTAGACTAAGAAAGCAATGTGGCCTAGTGACTAAAATGTGGGTTCTAAAGCCAGACTGTCTGGCTTTAAACCCCAGACCTACTGACTAGTGGTATGAGCTGGGATCAGTGAACTGCTTTATGCTTCCATTTCTCCATCTGTAGCTATTATTATTATTATGCACAATTTGACTACGCAGGGATTAAAATGAAAATGTTAGAAACAAAAGAGAGGCAGGGGGTACCTCAAAGATCCTAGATGTCAGAACAGCAACTCAGTGCTAAAGGACATGTGAACATGGCTACTAAAGTCAGATAAAGTTAATTCCTTTATACAACACAGGGCCTAGAGCAAAGTATACATATTCCAAGAGCATTAAACAGGATGTTAATGCTGAATCATATTACCCACTAATTATCAAGCACCTGCTGATGCCAGACACTGTGCTCATTGCTCAACATGTATAACCTTCCTTGACTCCCCATGGGTATCCCATGAGGAAAAGAATATATAATCCCATTAAAGAGATGAAAAAACTGAGCCTCAATTTAGACTGCATGTTCAAGGTCACACAGCAGGCAAGGAGTGAAGCTGAGTTAAAACCAGAGCTCAAACATTCTCACTATACCTCACTGATAAGATACAGGCAACTCTTTGGACCGGTGGTTGTCACGGTCATCAGACACCGGCCAGCAGGAGCAGGAAGCAGAGAGTAGTGTGTTATGGCAGGAAGAGATAAGGAGAAAAGAATTGGAGACCCTGCTTAAAGTCCAGATAATATGGAACTCCTTTCTCTGGCTAAGTAATACCTTTCCAACCTACTCCACATGACTCTCTCCACTCTGCAATTCCCCATAATTCTTGTGGCACCAACAGGTTCAGGTAAAGAAAGACATTGCCTGCCACCATATCATAGGACCCCAAAGAGGCTCTACTAACGGGGTAGGGGTTTAGACTCTGGATTTTCTGATACATATCTTCATATTCCAGGTGAAGCTAATTTCTGCCCATTAGAGTCAACGCATTTGAGACTGCAAGACCACTCATACCACCTCTCTGCTTGGCCTTTGTGGTTTTCCTCTCATAGTTAAATCCCGGGGCTCCAGGTGTGATGAAGACACAATGGCTTATAAAACATTGAGTGAAAGAAGAATCCAGAGTCTGTATTGATACTAAAATCTAGACAGAGATGGAGAAAGGGAAGGGAAGGGAAGGGAAAGCTCTTGTCCATAGTCAAAGGTCATTCCATCGGTGGAGCAGGGATGACAGAGTTGGAAATCACCATTAACTCAGGCAAGAATCACAAAGTGGAGCTAAAACCACTGCATAAATGTTTGTTAGCGAAAAGGCTACACTACATAGTCTCAAAGTATCTTCCCACAGATAACCTATTACTTACACAAAGGGAAAGGTAACTTTACAGTGGAGAAATGGGGGAACAACCTCAACCAAATGCTCAAGATTAACATCACCAGTAACGGAAGCAATAGGCAATCTTTTCCCCTACTGCTGCCCTGAGAAGGACACAGTATCACTTATGTAGTATTCTTGTCAACGCGAATAAACTGAAGCAAACCACAAGGCAATGATCAGGCAATCCCTAACTGAGGAACATTCTGCAAAACAAAACACATGACCTGTTTGCTTCCAAATGTTAATGTCATGAAAGACAAAGAAAGGCTGAGAAACTGCTTCAAATTAAAGGAGATAAATGAGACATGACAATTCAATGTAACGTGTGCTTCAGGAATGGGTCCTGGGCCAGAAGGAAAGATTGCCATAAAAGACATTATGGGAACATTTGGCGAAATTAGAATATCGGCTGTATATAGTAGTATATAGTAATCATATTATATTAATATTAAGCTTCCTGAGTTTGAGAATTCTACTGTGGCCATGTAAGAAAAAGGTTTCTTCCAAAGAAACTCAAACTGAAACTGAAAGGTCATGATGTCCACAACTTAGGGTCAAGAAATTCAGAAAAAAAGATAGATTCTGATATGAAATGGGATGGGATGGGATGGGATGGGATGGGATGGGATGGGATGGGATGGGATGGGATGGGATGGGATGGGATGGGATGGGATGGGATGGGATGGCATGGGATGGCATGGGATGGCATGGGATGGCATGGGATGGCATGGGATGACATGGGATGGCATGGGATGGCATGGGATGGCATGGGATGGCATGGGATGGCATGGGATGGCATGGGATGGGGTGGGATGAGATGAGATAAACATTTGATAGCAAGTAAGCAAATGTGACTCCAGGTAGAGGTTTGACAGTTGTTCATTTTACTAGTCTTGCAAATTTCTTGGAGGTATAAAATTTGTCAAAATCACCTTTTTTTAAAACAAATGCAAAGACATTTCTTAAATACAGGGACCTGTAAATTGACTTAGAGTTAGACAAGATAAACTTGGTCAGTGCTACCCTTGGAAACTTAACCATGGAAACTCAACCCTGACATAGCCAGTCAGTCAAGGATAGAATAAGTGGCCCAACATTGAAGAAACACATAATTTAACAAGTATAATCCAACCCCCCTTCATACATCTTTCTCTAATTCTAAATCTGGACCATTTTCTAAGAATGAAAATGATGAACAGATCAAAGTTTGGGATCCATAATCCAAGACTGTTATTTGATTCACATCTTCCTGCTTTTGACTTTGCAGACAGGGTTCAAGTCATGCTCTTGGCAGTTTGCAATGTGCCTGCCTCCAAGTACTTGAGCCCCATCACCATAGCCAGAATTATCACCTCTTCCAAATGAGGACAAGCGTGTCTGCAGCTCATGTTCAAATAACAATCCTTCCCCCAACTAAGCTAACCCCCAGGGTCTGGAGGTAATTTATTGTAGCAAATTCACTTCTGGCTGCACTTAACACTAATCAATAAATGGGGAGCAGCTAGGTTATAGATATGGGGCTGTCTATTCAATAACCATTAGCTACTACTGCATTTAGAAGTAATAAATTAAAAAAAAAAAAAAGGTCTCTGTTCCAAAGCATGTGGAAAAACATATTTTCACAGGTTTCTTCCCCAAATTGCCCATGTACCTCCTCCAGGCACCATAGGTGCTCAGACCCCATGCTACTCTCTATCTCCATTATTCCACCTCTGCTGAAGGCCAGAAACCTTTGTTTTGATGCTCTGTGTATAGGGGACTGAGGCATGGAAATATAATTCCTAGTTTTGTAACTTAATGAAAAATGTAGTCTCTTTCTGCGTCTCCAGAGATCTTACAAGAGCTCCAAAGATCTTTGCCTATGGAATAAAACTGAACCTTACTCCCTCAGTAACAAGGCCCTTCCATATTTGGTCCCAGCTTTACCTTTCCAACACTGCCTCCCTTTCACAAGCCTCAGACACAAATCCAGCAGCTCCTCCAACACTAGCCATGTCTTCCTGCCTCCCGACCTTGGCTCGCACTGTTCTTTTTGCTTCCCTTTTATGTCCACCATAAATGGGTGGTCCAGGGTGGCCCGTATCATGGTTACACCAAGCGCTATTCATCATATTCATCAATCCATGTGGAGTCCAGGAGGGCGGAGCATGCCCTGGTCTAGTTCACTCCATGTGACTCCAGTGCATGGCACAGGATGTGACTGAAGGGTGGGCACTTGAATGGGAAAAGACAGCATCCGGCATTAGAGAGATTCTAATAAGAAAGAAACTGCCCTAATTAGCAAAGTCAAAAACCCTGCCCTAATGCTGGGAACAAAATTTCTATAGAGTAAAACACAGGGTCACAATTATCATGAGGTTGATAATGTAACCAGGAACCCCGCACTGCAAAGGGCAGGGACCAATAACCAATCAAAGGATATCACAGTTTGCATCATCACTGGACACAGTTTTAAAGGGCTTTTCTTTATTTTTCTTCAGGTACTTTAATTTGACTTTAAAAAAACAAATGCAGTAAAGTCATTCATCACTGAAAATTTATAAGGAATAACATATGGTGCTTTTGAGAAATTTCCCAGTGCAGGGTCCCATATCAGTTAGCCAATCTATCTCTTTACCTCACCTGCTATTAAGACTTAGCCCAAAGCCTGGAACTGGGGAGATGAAGGATATAATGCAGGAGAAGTGGAAAGCCAGGGTCCAGCTTTTCTGGCTCAGAGAATTATAGGGAGAAGGGAAACTGGGGCAGAAGAGGCACAGGGGTGAGATCTGTATGTCTTTTTCTCTCTCTAGAAGGACATCTACCCACAAACCAGAGGGTCCACATCCAAGTACACACAGTGGCCAGTAATGCTAGGTAGTGGGAGGCTAGGTTTTATCTTTCCCAAGTTGTCTCTCAGGTTCTGAGAGGTTTGACCAGGCCCCAGATGCTCCCACGAGCTCCTGAGGCCAGACCTCAGAAATGACCTGAGACGGTGATGAAGAGTTGGCCAGTGAGGCCGACATGGGGACAAAGTAGCCAAGGGCGGAAGGCTGGACCAACTGATTCAGAACCATATTAAATTTTTTAAATATTTTTTAATGTTTATTTGATTTTAAGAGAGAGACAGACAGACAGACAGACCACAAGCAGGGGAGGGGCAGAGAAAGAGGGAGACACAGAATCTGAAGCAGGCTCCAGGCTCTGAGCTGTTAGCACAGAGCCCAACGCGGGGCTCAAACTCACAAACCATGAGATCATGACCTGAGCCAAAGTCAGACACTTAACCAGTTGAGGCACCCAAGCGCCCCCAGAACCATAACAGAATCACAACCAGGCCTCAATAGATCCAAAGCTCTGCCAGGGGAGGGGTGGGGGTGGGGAGGCCTTCCTTCACTTAAGACAAAACATCAGGGATTCCCTGCATACTTGAGGTCTCTGTGTGGCCTAGGGCAGAAGTTCCTGTTGCTAGTCAGGAGGCACAAAAGGTTGATCCACACATCACACTGGCAGGGAAATTTAGATAGAGGTTCCAAGAGTGTCCCAGCCCTCCTCCCCCACATGACAGTACTGAAGCTACTTGACCCTCCCTGTAGGGTTATTCTAGGATGAATCGCTTACACTTTGTGTACAATGTTCTTCTGGGAGTTATTCTGAGGGATGTACACTGAGGATACCTCAGATAAAGTCCATTCCTGTGGCTGGAAAGATGGATTCTCCAAAAGCCCAGTAAGAACATGTCAGGTCTGAAGAAGGATGCACTCTCTAGGGAAACTCAGCCCTAGGGACAAGTCCACTGGCTGGAAACTGGAGTGTGTCCATAAGCAAATCATCTGTACAATGTTCAACATTTTTGAACAGCTGTATTTTGGATATGATTTAAAATTCTCCCCTCTTACATTGTAGTTTCTTTAGTGGATCCAAATGTTTCAGCAAAGTCTCTTATAGGCAATGAAAGTACAAGATACTAAAGGAAATTGTGGCCTGTCCCATATTTACCCCAGCGCTAGTGCCCACGGGGAAGGTACAACATCAACTACAAAATGTAAAATCAAATAGAGAAAGACTGGCCCAGGCTTTCTAGGCCAGTAGCCTTGGAGCTGTGCCCACAGCACAGAGCGAGCAGTGATCAGCCAGCAGAGGATCACAGTGAGATGGGAGACTGTGTTAGCCCAGGTCTTCTCTGAGAGGCAGTTACCGAGACATGCAAGAAATCTATCAGCGGGAACATCTGTAAGAGAAAATGGGGAAGAAACCAGAGAGGCTGGGAGAGTAGGGATACAGGTCTGACACCCAGTGAAGGAGAGAAGGAAGGAATATTGAGTAGAAGTATCTTAGACCACAGTGCAGTTCCAAAGAAAGTTCAGCAAGGCCATCATGGAGTCTTCAAGCCAATGTCAGCATTAGAGAAGTCCCATGTCTTCCAGGAATGGCCAGTCTTAGCATCTCTGATGCTCTCAGTCACTGGCTGAGAGAACACTTGGTAAACACAGCCTCAGCCATCACCAAAACAAATTTCTCACACAGAACATGGAGCCTTGGGACAAGTATACTCCCTGTGGCTGGAGATGTGAAAGGTGCATGGCTGCCATAAGGATAAATCTCCTCTTCTCCAAAATACCAGGGAAGGACCAAGAATAATGCAAGAAAAATAGTGTCTGTATGATACATGCTTTGTCAATTTCTAACACTAAAAACTCTGTCCATAAAAACTTACTTACAAAAAGAAGCCCAAATATTTCCCTTATGGGAAGCCAACTTTGCAATACAAACTCCTCTGAGTTATAAAAAAAAAAACTCAGAATTAATTCTTTCATTTTCCCCTTCGCAAACTTGAGGAAGGCTCTACAATTTGTATTAGCAAAGACCAGAAGGGGAAAATGTCAACTCCAGGGAGGCAGCACTAAGTCAGGGGAGTAGGTGTCCCCAAAAGTCCCAGTGGGTGACCAACATACGGTGATAGAGAAAGATGTGTGACCAGACTTCTCACAAGCTAATTGGGAATTTTAACCCATGACTCATCCCGGGGTGGGGTCCGAAGCGGCAGGGGCCGCCACCCCACACCATGCCCTATCATCAGCCAGATTGCACATTTCCTGAAAGTAATCAAGTCAGAAACTGGCTTCTTGGCAGTAGCCCCTGGTGGAAAAATGACTGCCAAAAACAAAAATGAGGATGAGTTCAACGATTTAATTCTGCATGGAAAACACAATCCGTTAAATGGGATCTGACAAGGCCTTAATCTCATCCATAGCTGAGGGCGTTGGCTCAATGCGGTTCTGCTCTCTGCAACATATTCTTAGTAAGCTATGTATAGAATCAGGAACACTTTTGCCAAAGCCCAAATAAGTCCATTCTAAGTGGGAAGAGAGGCGTATCAAGCCCCCAATGATTCTCTGGGGATTTAGCATGCTATTCTTCCAAATGCAAAATTATCAAAGCTTGGTAACTCAACCCATGTTGAAAGTCACACAGTTCAAGGTAAGTAACAAAAATGGCCAATGCACTGGATGGCTTCAGAATCTCTGCTAGTGTCTAAGGAGGTCAGGTCAGGACAGCCTTACTCATAAGGCACCCATGGGGCTCCTATTCCCACCCTGGGGTTCATTGCACAACCCAGTCACATAAGAAGGGGTCAAGGTGTGGAGGATCAATCCACTCCTAAACAGGTTTTTGGAAACTGGAAGAGAAGGAATTAAGGGCTGTCACATTCATTAGCTCTCTTAATCCTAGCAACAGTCCTATGTTGCTATTTTGGTTTCCATTTGTAAAATGAGGAAATTGAGATTCAAAACCATGACTCAAACCACATAGGTTAGAAGAGCATTTGCAAACTCATACCTGTAGTATTCCAAAACCTATGGCTTTCTACTCAGAGGGTGGTCCTCAGACCATGACATCTCTTGAGAGTTTGTTTGAAATGCAGATTCCCAGGTTGCAACACAGACTTACTGAATCTGGATCTGAATTTAATAGGATCCCCAAAGGAATTCATTCATAAAGTATGAGAAACACTGCCTTTAAAGCGGTCCTATCCAAAAGCATGGGTGGATTAAAAACATAAATTTGAACTAGAAAAAGGATTTAGTACAAAAGAACAGGGTAGGTCTCACAGGAGAAGCATCAAACTATATATCCAAATTGCCACATCCAAATTAGCAGAGCCAATGATGCTATCTTATTCACCAACAACAAACCCAGAAGCCAAGGTGATGTGGCAGTAGTAGAAGGTGGTGGAGAGGTCATAGCTTTGGAGTCAGGTGGACTGAGCTGAAATTTCTAGCTCTGCCACCTGCTGAGTGACTTTGGGTAAACTGTTTGATCTCTCTGAACCTGTTTCCTGACCTGTACCACTGGGATTACAATACTCACTTGTAACCTTGGGAGATTAAATGAGCAAATGAATGTACAGTTCCTGGCCATAGCAGATGCTCAATTAACATCAGTTTCTTTGCCTCCCAGTGCAATCTGGACTGGGTCTCACCTTTGCAAATGTGCACACTAGAGGCTGGGGACAGAAAACGCTCCCAGCAGCCAGTTCTTTCCTGTTCTCTGGGTCCTCAGGTGGCAGGTACTGAGTCCTATCACTAATCAGACTAGTTGGGCTTGTCCGTCTTCCTCAAGCTCCAGATTCAGCTTTCTCTCTCACCTCTTTTAAGAAAAACCTGAGCAGAACAGGCTCAAAGAGACAGGTCATGAAGAAGAAGGAAATCAGGCATCTCTGTATAATTCCCAGGAGTATCTATTTTCCAGACACTGAAGTTTTTTTTCTTATGTTCCCACATTTTTCTTTTCAAAAGTCTCTGGTCTTGAAAGCAGAATTTTCATGCCAGAGGCTTAGCAAATTTTCAGACCCCACGGGGTCTGCACCTGGAGCCACAACACCCAACCTGATCCTATTTGCTCTGTGTGTTTATGCTCAAATGCACGTAAGGTTTCCAGTGAGAGCTGAGTAGGAATAGGAGATTAGCACTTCCAGAGCACATTCTGGGTGCCAGATACTGGGCTTGTCTCTCTCATTTATATTAGCTCCTTTAAACCCTCCCTCCAACCCCAGGAAGTAGGCATCTTTATCCTTATTTCAAAGATGAAGAAACTGAGACCGGATTAGATAAATGACCTGCTCAAGTTAACACAGCAAAATATTTCTGAGCTCCAGGGATTATTCAATATCATATGGTCCAGAGATTCTCTAACTGTGGTCCCTGGACCAGCAGCATTGGCACCACCTTATTAGAAAGGTATATCCTAGGACCCCACCCAGACCTGGGGATGAGTCCAACAATCTGTTTCCATAACCCTCCAAGTAACTGTAATGCATACCCATGTTTGAGATCCACTGTTCTTGTCTACCCTCAGATGTGACAGTTAAGAGAACAGACACTCAAAGAGATGATGCTATTTGCCTTGGTAACAGAATCCAGACTAAAGCCCAGGACAGTCACTTTCAGCAGTTGAATTTTCCTAACTGGGTACCTTCGAATGTCCCTTTCATGAGGAGTAAAGACTAAAGTCCATAGTAAAACAGCACAAAACTATGCTATCTTCCAGCGATATTGGCTGGAATTTGAAAGTGCACAAAAATGAGGAGACCCTTCCCTCCATGCACTGCTATCTTTCCCTCGAGACTCTGCTGAACCACATGCTCTGAGACATGGAACATCCGCGTCATCACCACTGCCCAGCCAAGAGGAGGACTAGAGGGGAGAGTGTCATGGAACGTATTCAGGATGGAGACGGCATTTACACACACCTCAGCCATCAACTTATAAGCCTTGGAGGAAAGAGGCCATGCCTCTCATTTTCTAAAATCCTTATTTCTAAATCTGTGTGTCAAATTCTCACTTTCTGCTACACCCTCTCACATTATTGCTAACTGACATAAACAGAGAGTGTTGACCACCAGTGGAAGTCATTTGGAAGGGGAGCTATCCTGAAGCCCCATTTGCATCACAGGCGTGCTTTTTTATGTGCGTTTATACGTGATATATTTACTTGGGGTGGGATTCCAGGGGCTGATAAAGACTAGGTAGGACCTAAAGTCTACCCAAGCTACCCCTTGTTTCTGCCATTGGTGACCACCAATTGACAAGCAATTGTCCTTATGAGTTTGTGTTTGAATTTAATCAGAACCATGGGCGCTACCTCTCTGGGCCAGTTTCTCTATTTCTAAAATGGGCATCATCTTTGGGTGGTTAGGCCCATGCCTGGCAACATAAGAGTCCTATTGTTATTGTTGTTGTAACAGGGAGCCTAGGGGGAGTTTTAAACATACAAATTTCTGAAACTTTTTTGAAAAACACCTACCATTCATAAACGTATGAACACTTCCTACCTTATTTCTTTGGAAATAGAGACTGGAATTTACCTTTAGGGCAGACTGTCCCTTTAATCTAAAAGGAATTACGTGAATGGAAATATTATGCAAATAGAAAACAAGCATACACTCTTTGTCCTGGGAGTGGCTTGTATGCAATCATCACCACACACTTGCAAAGAACTAGAAACGATTTCTAGGGAAAGTGATATGAAGCATCTATCTGATCCCTCCCTTCTGAGGATCCACATCGTTAGAATATGTCTGAGACATTGTGGTAGTGCTGAAGCCGGGTGTCAGGAAAGAACAAAAGAAGCCAGCCAGAGGAGGTATCACAAGAAAGAGGAGATGTGGACTGGACACCAACTTAGAACTTCACTGAGATCAGAGAGTCCACACTCAGCATGAGACCCCATTGCCCTGGCAAGTGGCAGGAGGTAGAGCGGGCAAAGGGCTAAGTCTTTAAGCCTGTCACTAAGCCTGGAGTCCCTGGGGACAGTCAGGGAGCTGAGCCCCAAGACTAGACTTCCTAATAATTAGGCACATTGGGTTTACTGTCATTGCAGTTTGGATCTTATTTGATAATAAAAGCTGATGACCATATTTCATGGCCCAGGATTCCTAATGCCCTCCAAGTGTGAACAAGGAGAAAGAGAAGGGAGTAACCAAAATTGCCAAATCTTCCCAGATTTCCCAGAGTTACTGATACTGGGAAGTCAGCAATTCTCAGGGTTTTTCACTCTAGTGAAATGGCCGGTGAGGGGGAGAACACATAAGTGATATATTACTATTGGCATTATTTAAAATCCAGCTACAACTCATCTCTTTCTTTGCAATCCAAAAAGCATATAGAAAACAAGTGGCATTATTACAAGGGTAACCTTGATTCTGCTCTAATTATTTCTTGATAAATAAACTGTTTCCACATGTTAATACTTGGCTTGTGATCACTTGTGTACACAGAATCTCACAATGATGTGACTACCACAGTTAAGAACAATTGCATTAGAGAATATTTACCCTCTAACATTCCCACTGAAATCACTTATCTTCTTCAGAAGAAAGGATGGTGCCAGAATAACACACGGTTGTATTAAGGAGACAAATAAATGAATAACCAATGCCAATGGATTTCTAGCTTCAATTGCTGAAGGGTTGGCATATTTACACCTGCTGTGTTTTTCTTACTGCACCAAGTGTTAACAAGGAACTAAAAATAAAGCCCGACCTTAACAAACATAATTGAATTTTTTTTCTGAAACCCAGACATTGATGCATAATACAACTAGCAGATCAAATGAAGTTCATGGTCAGCAATACATTTTCTCTATTGAGGAGCATTGAATGCAAAGAGAAGAGATGATGGTAATAGAGTTGGCAAGCAAATGAGATGTTCTTTTCATGAGAGTGCCTCTTTAGCTGTTCCCTGAAGAGGACGATGAACCTGGTCTGGGCTAGAAGGAGTAGCTACAAGAAGACTGCATGTGAGGAGTGACTCTGCCAGAGACGCTCCAAAATGAGAACACACAGCCCAAGAAAGCCATTCACCCTCCCCTCCCCCACCAGTCATGTGCGGAGAATTGCAGGTTCATGGAAGTTATTTCTCTCTACCTGAGTGGGTTTTATTTTATGTAAAACCTCACAATGCAGTCACCAAACCCTTAGTAGGAATAAGAAAAGCATTTGCTTTGCAATTCTTGTCCCGCCACTGCATCAGTCACACTACATAAAGAAATCCAAACCCCTATTCATCACTGCTTTTCAGAGCTCATCTATAATTCAGTCGACACTAAGAACCTTCACACAATGAAACGGCTTTTACTGAGCGATTACACACATCACCTGGATGCAAAAAAGAGTACGTTTTTCATGGATGCCAAGAGTTGTCTAAGTGGTTTATGGGAGAAGAAAAGCAAGGTTTGTATGTCCTACTGGCCATGTGGAGAGCAGGAAAGCCTTATATAACGAAAAGAAAAGTGAAGAAGTAAAATTAGGGTAACAGGGAGAAAGGAGGGGAGGAAGGCAGGATGGCAAAAAAAAATTAAACCTTAATTTCTGAAACCAGCATTGCTGTGTATTTCAAAAGTGAGTTTGAAAGACTCATTCGGGGGGAGGAAATCACTTTTATACACCATGTCCCATACTCAGATTGATTTTTATGTGATACGGAGGAAAGGTAAGTGCTAGAGTCGTGATGAAGTGGAGCCCAAGACAAGAAGAAAACACGAGAGGCCTCTGCAGAAGAGTCGAGACCAAATGATGAACAAGAACAGAGTCAGCAGCCACCTGGGAAAACACACAAGGAAGATCTTTGCTTCCTTTCAGGAGGCAGCAGCTCTCACATCTCTTATCACTTAGAAACCCTCCCCCAGCCAGAGACTCTAAAGACACGGGGCTGAATTCATTCCCACCACATGCTTTTTCTCTGTGCACTTATCTCCATGCGTCATCCTCTTTTGAAGCAAAAGACTCATTAATCCAATTCAAATTGCCAACATCAGTAAATCCTTTGCCTCAGCATTTAAATGCCAATACCAATTAAATACCAACAGCAACTTAACTACTGATGGGATCTGCGCTACATTCAGGAAATCCAGCCAGAAGTCCAGCTAGCATTAATTCCAACACTCCTTCATCAATTCTAATTTACTCAGTGCAAAAAAATGAGGTAATTTTCTGGCCACGCCGACGATGCATCCAACTGGATTGAAATAACTCGGCAGCAAATAAGAAGGAACAGATTGATTGCAATCCACCAAACCTGAAGGATGTCTTCACCAAGGCTTCTGGGCTGTCGAGCTGAGGCAATTCATCAGCTAAGATTTCTTCTGGTGGTCGGGGGTCATGGACGATGGTTGGCCGTGGCTTTTCCTTGGCATTCCCCGTGAGCCCGTCAATGAGGGAGTTCCACAGACAGTTCTGCGACTTAGACCCTGAGGTGTGAGGGGGGAAAAAGTGTGCAGTCAATTACATACCAACAGCATGCCCTGCCTTACCCAACTCAGGATTTTCAGAAGCAAAGCAGGGAAACTTCCCTATTTCTCATGATCTCCTACATTCAGAGGGTTCCAAGAGATATTGGTCAGGCAAATTAGGGAGTAACCAGGACTTTTTAAATTTATATGCAGAAAATAGGCTAATACCCTGAATATTTTGACCCACAGCTAAATATTAAGGATATATATCTTGTCTCATTTCAGTGGTGATCAACTCCAACTCCTAATAGAGCTATAGGTATTTACTTATATATTTATTCAGCAATTGGAAGTTTACAAAGGACTACCATTCTAGAGAAGAGTAGGATGTTAAGACACAAGTCTCCCTTATGAACTCAGCTTGCCTAAAGCCCAAGTTTCAAGACTCCATTCTGTGGAGACATCCACCCCACATAGGACCCCACCTTTAGAAACCAGAACTCTAGGCAGGTTGATCTTCTAGAAGATCAAGACCCAAGAAAAACTATACTGCATGTTTACTGATACTTTACCCGACAAACACTTCAGTCATATGAGATGAATGTTAAAGGCAAACATGAAGTGGCAAGAAGTGTCACAAAATAGGGCAACCAAGGTCAGTATCAATAGGGATAAATTACATTGATATTACGTACAATTGATATGATGTGATGAAAATGGCACTTTAACTCTGGTCTTCTTTCCCAAAACACATAGCCCCAGTGTATTAAGCATGTTTCTAGCTTCTATAAACTTGATGCTTTAACATCTGCCCTACATCCATACATTCTTTGTTCAGGACAACTCAGTACTGTATCTGAGTCACCTTGTCTTGGCTTCCTGCCTCCTCAGCTCCCACCTCCTCCCTCCCCTCAACTCTTCAGGAGGAGTCCTTCTTCCAGGGGCATGCTTTTCAAATACAAACCAAACAAATCAGAGCCCATACCTCCAACACCTCCCTCACTGAGCTTTTGCACTCTAGACCACTATTCACTTGCCCAACTCACCCCAGCCCAGGTACCAGAAAACTAGGGACAGCCCCTATGCCCCAGAGCCCACTGAAACTATTCAAACTAGCCAATCCTAGGCCTGCTTACCCTGCCTTGCCCATGACTCCCTACAGAAACCACAATAAAGACTCTTGCTCACATTTTCCTCCACCCTAGCTCTGCCTTATAACTGGCCCCAATGCTTCTCAGCATGGCCTCCATGGTGCGACATGGACCCCCTCTTCAGAGACCTGCAGGTATTAAAAAACTATCTTTTCAATGGCAGTCATCATCAGATTTGCTGGCCCTACCATGCCTAAATAACAATAAAAACCTATCCAAGTACCCAGTCTAGTCATGGGGAAAACTTCAGACAAATCCCAACTGAAGGACATTCTGCAAACACCTGACCAATACTCCTCTAAACTATCGAGGTTATCAAAGAACAATGAAAGTCTGAGAAACCATCACGGTCAGGAGGAGACTAAGAAGACATGATGACTAAACACAATGTGGTGTCCTGATGGGATCATGAAACTTAAAAGGACATTAGGTAAAAACTAAGGAAATCTGAATGACGTATGTACTTTAGTCAATAATAATTCATCACTATTATTTCATTAATTGTGACAAATGTACAATATTAATGTGAGATTAGTAATAGGGGAAAACTGGCATGGGGTATGCAGGAACTCCTAGTACTATCTTTGCAAATTTTCTATAAATCTAAAGCTGTTCTAAAATAAAGTTATTATAAAAATACAAATAAATAAAATACTATAAATAAATAGCTATTATAAAAGAAGTCTATGAGCAAAAATAATTTTTTAAGCGGAACCTGATGGTATTACCATTACTATTACCCAATTACCACTGGCTTATGCCAGTTATGCTCTTCCCAAAGGAAAGAAAGTTTTTATCTTTGCACAAAGATACTACTGGGTTTCCAAGTCATGCACCCATAGAGCTGTGTCCATCCAGAAGGGGTTGGCTTTTTCTACCCAATCCATGCAGATGGAGTATCTTTATCTAATTCACACAAAGACTCTTTATGGGGCCTAAGGGGGTGTGCGTGGAGAGGTAAAAAGCATTGCCAGCTAATGCACATTCATGTGATAGGTGGGCAGAGAGTAAGTCTGTATGCACATGGGGATGTCTCCCCAAGACTCTAACCAGCTACCTGAAGCCCACAACAGAAGAAATCACCTGAAGGACAGCTTTGCCACTAAGACCAAAAGAACTTCACACAAAGGAGAGCATCTCAACAAAGATCCCTGAACCTTTACCAAGGACACAAATGGATCAGCACAGAACTCTTCCAACAACCACAGCTATGACTGACCCCCTTAGGATGTCCCACAGGCAAATTACTTTTGTATGAATCAAGAGAAAACTAAAGCACACTAGTGCCAAGAAACATATGCCTCCAACTCTTGAAATGCAGGACAGCTTTTCTGAAGTCCTAACCAAATATCTTAACAAGATCCAGTCCTATTAATGAAGGTCTGGTTCTATGTTAATAAAGGTCTGTTCTATGTTAACTAAGGTCTGGTTCTAAGAGGAAGAACAACAGCAACAGCCTGTTTTCTTAAATTTGATCTAAATGAAGGCTTTACAATAAACTCCTAGCCCATTTCCCTTCAATCTTTTATTTATTCATTCAGTATACACATGTTTAATTCCCTCACTATGTCAGGTTCCATTCTGGGCCCTAGAAATAGAAAGATGAACCCAGAAGCAATCACAATAAATGGGCAATGCACCATAACTAAGGGCAGATGAGTACTCTAGGAGGCAGAGAAGGGCTCACCCACTCTGCTTCAGGGCCCTGGGGAAATCTACACAGAGAACATCACATCTGATATGGTTCTAAAGCAGGAACAGACCTTCAGCAGATGAGAAACAGAGAAAAGAACATTCAGGGCAAGCAGTATGTGCAGAGGTTCAGAAGATAACAAGGTAGCTTGTGAACACTGGAGCAAAGTGAGAGGGGATAAGGTCAAAGGCTGGTTGGACAAGTTGTAAAGTGCCTTGAATAAAATGCTAGTCATTTAGAATGTCTTTTTTTTTTAATTGCCCATAATTTTATTAGCCAAAGAAAATCACAGATGACATTTAATAGAATGTCTTCTTTAGACCAAAACACAAAAAAAAAACAAAAACAAACAAAAAAAAAAAAACTAAGGCCATATCTATGTTTGAGAAAAGAGACTGGCACACTATGGAGTGGTGAACTTGTGAAGAATAGCATGGCCACATGAAAAGGTCAGTGAATCCATATCATCTGTAGATGAAATAAAGTCTTACATGGACTTATGACTAATTCTTAAGTATATAGAGATGAGATTAATAAATTACAAACTCATGTAAAGCACTAATGAATTCATAATAGGGTTTTCACCATTTTCTCAGTGAGTGAATCAGAAGGGTCAGGTGACCTAAGCTCTCTCTCCATTAGGGGAGACTGTTATTGATCTCCGCTTTAATTCCACTGTGGTCTGAGAACAGTCATTGCATGATTTCTAGTCTTTTTAATTTTTGTTAAGATGTGTTTTATGGTCCAGAATGTAGTCTAATTTGGTGAATGCTCTGTGTGAGTTTGAGAAAAATGTGTATTCTGATATTGTTGGATGAAGCAATCTACAGATGTTGATTACATCCAGTTGATTGATGGTAAAGTCTTTTTTCCTTTTCAAATAAATTTTATTTCATTCATTAAAACAACATCTATATACATAAAGAGAATTATATGCATACAAGAGTTAGTATATGTTCAGGATACAGATCATTCCCAGGCTCCTTGCAATAACTTTATGGTACATTCCCTCTCACTACCCAATCCCAGAGATGAGGAAATCCTTCTAAAGATTTATGATGATACTTTGGAAAAAATATTTCCATATATTTTTCCATATTAGCACCTAAACAACTATCCATTCATAAGGATCATTACTATTAAAATTGATTTGTGATAAAAACTTTAGAGAGTAAAAAAAAAAACTTATAGCAACTTTTTGATTAAAAAACTTTGTGTTTATTTCTGAGGGGAGGTTTCAGATTTTTATTAGATCTTCACTGGGTCCATAATGCAATACAAAAAGATATATACCGGGGCACCTGGGTGGCTCAGTTGGTTAAGCGGCCAACTTCAGCTCAGGTCATGATCTCGCGGTCTGGGAGTTCGAGCCCCACGTCGGGCTCTGTGCTGACAGCTCAGAGCCTGGAGCCTGTTTCAGATACTGTGTCTCCCTCTCTCTCTGA
This sequence comes from Panthera leo, assembly GCF_018350215.1. NCBI lineage: Eukaryota > Metazoa > Chordata > Mammalia > Carnivora > Felidae > Panthera > Panthera leo. The sequence continues at coordinate 122,098,677 of NC_056680.1, forward strand.
CCCTCCCCCTGTTCATGGTCTGTCTCTCTCTGTCTCAAAAATAAATAAATGTTTAAAAAAAATTTTTTTTAAACAAAAAGATATATACCTCTGATTCAGAGACAGATTTTCCATTCCACTAGATTGATGCTGTAGTGAATTCAACTATGTTCTTGCTGATTTTCTGCCTGCTAAATCCATCCATTTATGAGAAGGGTGTTAGAGTCTCTACCTGTGATAGTGAATTCATTCTATTTCTTTTTGAAGTTCTATTAGTTTTTGCCTCACATATAGTTTGACACTCTGTCGTGTTAGGCACATACACATTAAGGGTTGTTAGGTCTTCTTGGAGAATTGACCCCTGTTTCATTATGCAATTCCCTCTTATCCTTGATAATTTTCCTTGTTAGAAGTCTGCTCTGTTTGATGTTACTGTAACTATTCCCACCTTCTATGGATTAGTACTAGTATGGTATATTCTTCTCCATCAATTTACTTTTAATCTATATGAGTTTTTATATTTAAAATGGGTTTCTTGTAGGCAATTATAGTTGGGCCTTGTTTTCTGATCCACTCTGACAATCTCTGCTTTAATTGGTGCATTTAGACCCTTGATATTCAAATGATTATTGACACAACTGGATTAATATCTACCACATTCATCACTGTTTTCTATTTTTGCTTTTGTTTTTTGTTCCTATATTTGTCTTCCCTTGTTTTTCTGCCTTGTGTCATTTGAACTGGTTATCTTACACGATTCTATTTTCTCTCTTTCTTAGCATATTGGTTTTAGTTCTTTTTTTAAATATTTTAATAAAGTCACCCTAGAGTTCACAACATACATTTACAGCTAATTCAAGTCCACTTTCATATACTACCATACCACTTCAAGTCCAGGGTGAGTACCTTATAATAACAAAATAATCCTAATTCCTCCCTCCTGTCCCTTGTAAAATTGCTGTCAGAGATCTTCAGAGGAGCTATGCGTGATACTCAGAATTATCCCCCTGAGGAATGGAAGAAGGGAATATTTATATGCAAGTTCTCATCCCGGGGACGAGAACCCCACAGGGTATTATAATTATAACCCCATAGGGTATTAATTCTCTAGGCTTTCTGGGTCCACTATGCATGACTGTGGGACATCATCAGAGAATCCCGACATAAATCCAGAGAATCAATTAGGCTAGAGCTTAGAAAGTGGGCCAAGAGGATGTGAAGCTGGGCTCAAGAGGTACTTAATACACAGAGTTCCCACACAGTTTTAGTATCCTAGAAAATACAGCCTGAATCCCCATCTGCTACTCATTCCTGCCTTAGAAGGATCACAACGGCCCTTTACCGTGGCTCTTCCCAAGGCAATCTGATATGGGCCTTTTGGAGTTGAACTCTGAGAGCAGGAAAGAACACTTCCTCTGATTCTCCACAAATGTGGGCAGAGCACTCTCCAGGGATACTGGAAGGGTCTGCTCTGACAAAATGAAAAAAAGAAATTCCCCTGCTCTGATTTATTTTAAGCTGATTTTGAAAGCATGAAATGTTTCTGACTAAATACAGGCAAAAATATGGAAACAGATAGAGTCACACAGGTCTCTCTCAATAACATCAAAAACCCCATGAGGGAAATGAGAGATAAACTAAGCCTTCAGGATACCAAAAATAACGTGGCTCAGGTGCAGGAGATGAGCAACTCCACTCAGCCCACTCAGTGTCATCTGCTTCTGCCCACTCCCCTCCCCTCCCCACCCCTGCTTTCCTGTCTCCTTTGACTTGTTTCTGACTCTCATTTGAAGCTTATTACATTCTCCTTTTCTGTTATTTCCCCTCTGTCCCTGTGATAAATCCTCTCCCTTCTCCTCACAAAGACAACTTCTCACATACCCCATGAACCCTCCAGATTGATTATAAATCTTCCAGACTCATAAACTCTGGTAGCAGCATCTGTACCACTGAGTTTATCAAGACAACAAATCCTCAGATTCAGATGTAACAAACATTTGTTCAGTGGTTGCTATGTGCTGGATGTTATTAAGATGTTATTAACCGTCAAATCAACCCTTCAAACTAAATACTATTAAAATACTATCGAATGCTAGGGCATTAAGACTCCAAGAGATCAAATAACCTAGATCACAGAGTTAGAAAACAACAGACTGCTTTGACCCAAAATTCTCACTCCCCTAATCCAGGCCTCCAGGTGATATATCACACTGTTTATATTTTATTTATGAGTAAATAAACATACACATAATGTAGCTCAAGCAGAATGCTCCACACTTGTTATTATGAAACAAACATTCTTTTACATAAGAAATAAGATACACCCTATCTGCAACTGGGGAGAGCCTTGATCTTGTTAAGTCTCTTGCAGGAAGCAGTTTGCAGCTTCCTTTAAAGAAGGAAGTTCAGGGGGTGCCTGGGTGGCTCAGTCAGTTCAGCGTCCGACTTCGGCACAGGTCATGATCTCACGGTTCATGGGTCGGGCTCTGTGCTGACAGCTCGGAGCCTGGAGCCTGCTTCGGATTCTGTGTCTCCCTCTCTCTCTGCCCCTCCCCTGCTCATGCTCTGTCTCTCTCTGTCTCTCAAAAATAAATAAATGTAAAAAAATTTAAAAATTAAAAAAAAAGAAGAAGAAAGTTCGGGCTGCATGGGGAGATGAATAATGCAAGGTAAGTGTAATGGGTTGAGAAAAGACTTCTTAAGAAAGAAAATGAGATGAGAAGGTTCTAAATCAGAAATAGCTACAGATTCATTCTGAAGTGTGTCTAATGGTGCCAGTCTGATAAACTGCTAGCAGGAGGAATCCAAGGTGATGTGGTGATCCTATTTAAATCTGACAAGTGACTTATCAACTGGGTTCCTGATAAAAAAAAAAAAAAAATTACACAAAGATTACACTGGCAAAAGGCTGAGAAATTAGAGTCTTGCAAAAGCACAGAGGAAAGAGGAAATTTAAATCTCCAAAAAGGTAAAAAAAAAAAAATTCTTAGAAAACATCAATGATTCTCAAAATATCTGTGACATGGGTTTGTAGGTATCTCCCCCTTCTGGGGAAGATAAGGGTCCTGAAGTTCCTATAGGGTAGGAAAAATGGGGCTGCAGCACAGAGGTCAGGAATGAACCTAATAAAACCCAGATGAAAAGTTTTGTGCTCACTAAAAACAATAATGGTAACAATAATAATGGAAAAATAAGTATCAATAATGCTTTGAATATCTTTAAATCAGTCACATAGGCACTATTCTTTTACTTTGAATATACTAACCCTTGATTTTGGAAACTTTTCAGAAATTTTGTCTCCTGGCAATTTCAAAAAGATTTTAAAATTGAGGCGCCTGGGTGGCTCAGTCGGTTGGGCATCCGACTTCAGCTCAGGTCATGATCTCACAGCTCGTGAGTTCGAGCCCCGCATCGGGCTCTATGCTGACAGCTCAGAGCCTAGAGCCTGCTTCAGATTCTGTGTCTCCCTCTCTCTCTGCCCTTAACCCACTCGCATCCTGTCTCTGTCTCTCTCAAAAATGAATAAACATTTAAAAAAAATTTTTTTAAAGATTTTAAAATTGAACTCTATTTCTAATATCATACACATGAAGGTAAAAGGGTCTCCTCTATCAAAATGTAAGAATACAACTTGATTTGTAATAACATATTCTAAATTCTCAAAAATGTTAGGGCTTATTTCTGAGTTATCCCTTAGTTTAACTTGGCTTTTTTAATGATTGTATCACATTATTTTACTTAGTATAGCTTCATAGTATCTATTAATTATCTGACAGGGCAAGACCGCCTCTTTCCTCTTTTTGGCTATTCTTACTTGCTTCAGTCTCTAGGAAAACTTCAGTTAAATCTGTTTGTCAGGGCGCCTGGGTGGTTCAGCAGCCAACTCTTGATTTTGGCTCAGGCTATGATCCCAGGGTCGTGGGATCAAGCACTACATCAGGCTCCATGCTGATCACGGAGCCTGCTTAGGATTCTCTGTCCCTCTCCCCTGCTCTCTGTCTCTCTCAAATAAAAAAAAATTTTTTAATCACTGTCAATTTCTAAAGAGAACCCTTCTTTTTGAATGTATATTGAGATGGTACTTGAGAAAACTATAATTACTTAAGGAGAAGAATTATCATCTTAACAGTATATCATGCTCTCATCCAGGTAGATGACTGGTCCTTTCTGTGTGGAACACTTGTTGTATTGACTTTCTCAAGCACCTTTTCCTCCCTAGTTATAACAGCACCTCTCACTTGATTTTGAGAACATCTCCTCTCATGTTACCCATTCCATGTGAATCTTACAGGCTCTCAGCTATGTTCTCTACTGCTCTGGGTTCAGCGATAAGTCAAGGTAGTGGGTATATGACCCGAACTTGGATAATCACAGATCTTCCCTGGTATTTTCCATCCCAAAACTAAAAGGAAGAGCCTTTTCTTTCTTAGTAGGTTGCTAGTGCAAGCTGCCACGTCCCAATACCTGAATAAGCCTAAGAAAATGAAGCTAGTACCCTAAGGAAATCACACAAAACGAATCCTGAGAGTGGCATGTTCCTGGTTGTAATCCCTCGTATCCCCAGACCTACAGCTCTTCCATAGGTCTGTGAACTACTATGGTATCCTTGCAGCAAATCCCACTCTGAGCTTAAAATAGCTTGTACTGAGTTTCTGTCACCTGCCAACAGAAACGTCCTCCCATGTATTCAAGACTTTTATTTCCTTTAGTAAAGTTTAGTTTTCTTTGGTCCTGGCAATTCTTAGTAGGTTTTTTTCTGGGCAGTGTGTATGTTGGTCCACTCTTGTTCACAGAGTACATTTTTAGATTGTATTTTCTAAATCATTTTTACTGGGATATAAAATAGATATTTAGTGTATTTGCTTAACGGTCTGTCTCCTTACTAAACTCTTAACTCTTTTAAAGGATTTCCTTGTTTCTTTGTTTTAGTCTTTCTAAGCACATATGCCATCTACAATAATTTTCCCTTCTCATTTCTAATTGTTATGCCTCCTATTTCTGTTTGGTCTTACTGCATCAGCTAAAACTTTCAGAAGAATTTTAAACCATGCTGGCAATAGCAAGCAATTTTATCATTTTGCTAGCTTCACTTAATTTTCTATTTATGAAATGTCTATAAAATTTTCTGTTGTAGCCTTAATATAAATTTCCCTCTTATAACTGAGTTTTTGATTATCCCAAAAAACACACAATTCAGTAATAATGGCTTTATCATATATTGAGATGATCATGTATTGTTCCCCCCACCCTCTCTCTTTCTCTCTCTCTCCCTCTCCTTTTGACCTATTGACATGTTATATTAATAGCAAAATGGAAAAGAAAAAAAACTTACTTTCCAGATAGAATCAAATTTCCTCAGAGGAACTTTGTTGGAAAAATACTTTAATAAAACAAGGGATGGGGGGGGGGGGGGGGGAGGTGAAAGCCCTAAAGGCATAGATTGAAAAAAGACAACAAAGAAAGAGTTACAGGGGTACCTGGGTGGCTCAGTCGATTAAACATCTGACTTCAGCTCAGGTCATGATCTCGTGGTTCGTGGGTTCGAGCACCGCATCAGGCTCTGTGTGATGGCTCAGAGCCTGGAGTCTGCTTCAGATCTGTGTCCCCCCTCTCTCTCTGTCCCTCCCCCATTCACACTCTGCCTCTCTCTCTCTCTCAAAAATAAACATTAAAATATTTTTAAAAAAGAAAAAGTTAAGCTATTCTGCACATAAAATGAAAATAATTTAGAGGTAGGCAAGAACAGAAAAGGGGAAAGAAGTGGGGGAGAGAGAGTCTTCAGGACAGCTGCAAGATGCAACCATAATTGACAGCAGTAACTGAAGAACTTTCCAAAAACATATAAACCTGATACCCATGTTTGTCACATGCCGGGTAGAACTGCAATGTAATCACCTCTCCAGAACAGTATGGTAGTTCTATTTTTTTTATGTTTATTTTTGAGAGGGAGAGGGAGAGAGAGAGAGAGCAGAGGAGGGGCAGAGAGAGAGGGGACAGAGGATCCAAAGCAGGCTCTGTGCTGGCAGCAGAGAGCCTGATGTGGGGCTTGAACTCACGAACTATGAAATCATGACCCGAGCCAAAGTCAGAGGCTTAACTGAAAAACCATTCAGGCGCCCCTGTGGTAGTTCTATTTTTAATTTTTGGAGGAACTTCCATGATGTTTTCTAAAGAGGCTGCACCAATTTACATTTCCACAGTGTACAAGCGTTCTCTTTTCTCCATATCTTTGCCAACACTTGTTATTTCTTGTCTTTTTGATAGTGACAGGTGTGATGTGGTATCTCATTGTGGTTTTCATTTGCATTTCTCAGATAATTAGTGATGTTGACCATCTTTACATGTACCTGTGGACCATTTGCATGTCTTTTTTTTTTTAAGTAGGCTCCACACTGAGTGCAGAGCCCAACTTGGGGCTTGAACTCACAACCCTGAGATCAAGACCTGAGCTAAGATCAAAAGTTGGATACTCAACCAACTGAGCCACCTAGGCACCCCTTACATGTCTTCTTTTTGATTAATTTTAAATTGTTAAATAGATGAATGGCTACTATATTGGATAGCCTAGCTCTAGAAAGTAATCAGAAAAGAAAATAAACATTCAAAACTATTAATATATAGATGAAGATTAGAATAGACAATGCATAGAATGGTAATGAATTTGAATATCTCTATAAAAAGGCAATTTTTAGGGGAGTCTGGGTGGCTCAGTAAGTTAAGCGACTGACTTCAGCTCAGGTCATGATCTCACAGTTCATGGGTTTGAGCCCCACGTCAGGTTCTGTGCTGACAGCTCAGAGCCTGGAGCCTGCTTCGGATTCTGTGCCTCCCTCTCTGCCCCTGCCTTCCTCATGTTCTCTCTCTCCCAAAAATAAAAAATAATAATAAAATGGCAATTTTTAAAGGAAAATACAACAAAAGAAAGAGATACCTGTAATTCAGCAATAGCATATGATGACATTGAAACAATTGTGAAATAATTACTTTGCTAAAAATACTTTGGATCTCAAGAGTTTTATAGGCAATTATATTAAAATATCAGGCAATATGTTATTCTTATGATGACAACTATATAGAAGAAGAAAGTAAAGGCTAATCTTTATGAATATAATTGCAAAAGCTTTAAATAGAATTCTAGCAAAGCAAATGCATAAATATACAACAATAACAATACAACATGACCAGATAGAATTTATTTCGGTAATTCAAGGTGACTTCACTATTATGAAGTGTTTTAATGTATACTCCAGATGTCATATGCACATGCCTTTTAAGGCCTGCATGAGACTGTCTCAAAGCTCCATCCCACACTATTTTTTTAAGTTTGTTTGTTTGTTTATTTAATTTATTTCTTTTGAGACAGAGAGAGAGAGAAGCAGGGTAGGGGCAGAGAGAGAAAGAGGGAGAGAGAGAATCCCAAGCAGGCTCCTCAGTGTCAGCACAAAGCCCAACACAAGGCTCAATCCCACAAACCGCAAGAGCACGACCTGAGCCAAAACCAAGTCAGATGCTTAACCGACTGAGCCACCGAGGCATTCCCCACCTCCAAATTACTAAAATTACTTTTAATTACTAAAATTCGATCCTCTCTCTCTGTCCCTCTTGCATGCATGTTCTCTCTCTCTCAAAATAAGTAAATAAACTTAAGAAAAAAGAAAATGAAAACAGTAATTTGAAAAGATACATGCATCCCATGTTTTTTAAATCAATAAATCCAAAATATTATCATTTTAACATGTAATCAATATAAAAACGTTAATGAGATTTTGTATTCTTGTTTTTGAAAATCCAGCAAATAATTTACACTTACAACACATCTCAGCACTGGTCACATGTCAAGTGCTCAGGAGTCACGTTTTATGGGGCAGTACAGTTCTACAAAATTTATTTTGATTCATGTTTCAATTGGCTGAAGTATATATACCCTTGAATAATTCTTTCCAGGAATGACAAGGTTAATGAGTTACACATGAACAACAACTTCAGTAGAGATTTTTTACATTTACATTAAACTCAACATATTTCTTAATTCTCTTCTGTTATTTACATGCTATAGAAGAGAATTAGGAGCCAAGTCTGATAGGTTTTCTTTCTTTTGTAGGCAAACATTTTTCTTTATCTTTGTATTTCAAACATTTTGCTAGCATATATGTAATTGTGAGTTATTTTTACTGATTCTTAAATTTATTTTTCTGGAACACCATGAGCCCTTTCAATGTGGAAGGAAACTCAAGCCCTACTTTCTTCCATTCAGGCAAACTGCCTTCAACTTTATCTTTTATTATTGCTTCTGCGCCAATTATTTTGTTTGGCTTTAGTCTCAGAACATCTATGATTCATTTACATGTGTTGGTTCTTTCTCTGACCTCCTATTATCTTTTCTCGTCACTTTCAGTTTGTCTTCCAATCATTGATTATATTTTTCAGGGTCAATTCTATATTTCAACATGAATTTTCATTCCTATGTCCCATATTTACTTTCTTTTCATTGTTTCTCTATGCATCTTAGATCAAAATCAACCTGCTTCTTTTCTTATGGCTTCCTGATCCTATCTTAGAAATGCTATATCTTCCTCCTTATACAGAATGCAAAAGAGTATTTACATGTGTTCTTTTGGCTTCTACATTAAATCAGTTTTCAGAAGGCTACCACTTCCCTATGTTTTTATTATGGCATTTCACTTCCTTAGTTTTTCCTATGTTGTTTAGAGTTTTATTTTGGACGTAGCCATAGGTAAGTCATTCTGGAATGCAAAAAGATTCATACAGAGATTATTGTTTTCCAAAAGGCAAGGTATGTAGGTCACTGTAGGTTTCACTCATTGTCTACTTGGGCTGCCAGATAAATTCAGCAGAAAGAACCAAGAGTAAGATTGACATTTATATCCAAACAGTTACCATAATAAGCAATGCATAACCCAAGCCTAAAGAGTAAGCACAAAAACATGGTGCCCAACCTGCTTCAGATAAAGCCTTGCATCTGTCTTTACCCGATTGATGGGCACAGCTCCCACATAATTTTCAAAGTCTATTTAGAAATTCATATGGTACAGTAGATCACTATATAGTGAGACCATCAATTCCAAGAGGAAAGGTCTTGATTACTCTTTGTCATACATCAGAAGAATGAGTCTGTTCAGCAGAGTAATGATGTAGACAAGATTAAAGGGAGGCTGTTTTCAAGAACTTTGACAGCATTCATTTAGTATACTAATTAAAAGAGAAGTTTATCTGTTGAGAATGAAATCTACTTGACAAACACTTTGTTAATGGTCAGTGTAAGTTGGCTACTTGAGAGTAAAAAGATAGCATTCTTTTAAGTTTCTCATAATTTAGACTTTTCACTAATTCAGACACCACCACCCCCATAATTAAGTGAAAATTTTTCAATGCATAACTACCTTGAAATATGCTAATGTCTGCAAAGCATGCAAAAATCCAAGTTTTACCATCTGCTGGATGATTCATTTGTAAATCTGCCTAGTATTCCTTTGGGAAGTTCCAGCACGGATTTTTAACCTCATTATAAAAACTTGGTAGGAATGAATTCAGTATGTATGAAAGTGCTCTGAGCACTTGGAAGAATGTGCCACATTCATCCTAGACATGTTGAAATGGTATGTGTACTGTGATCAAAAATAAAAGTGTTTGAAATGAATTGCTTGGAGATTTGGTGTTTTAATCAAGAGTTCCAGAAAAACAGAGACTTTGAGGTAACGTATTAGTCACAGAGAAGAGCTCTTTCAAATTCTGGCCCAAACTAGCCGTGGCTGGTAATAGAATAAAAACGATGGACTGTTTGTTGGTAGTAAGCTCCTTTAGGAAAAGAACTGTGGCTTACCCATTTTTATATTCCTGCACCCAAAATGTCCTTTCAAAGTTATTCACATGTGTCGAAGATACCTGCTTCTGAGGCTGTAGAAATCACACTAAGGAACTTCAATAAACTTCTCAGTCTTTTCTTCCTTCCATGTACTTCAAATGTATCATGCATGGGTTTTCTTCAGTTTCTTAGCAAATGGCTTCACACCTTGACCTCTCTTCCTATCTTGCCCTATTGGACCAGGGAACCTGGCTTCATAAAGTTTACTGACCTGGAAACTAGGCAATTCTTTCATAGGTTCCCAGAAGTGCAGCTCTGAACATGATAATTTCTCCCATTATTTCATAACTACAGGGGAGTTGTTCATAGTTTAATCTGCAGGCTGATGAACACTGAAGGTGCACATATTACAGCCTACAAAACCGGATGTGTCCAGCCTGGGCTTCAACCCAAGGCTTAGCCAAGACCTAATGCACACCATGGCAGGAACCACTACACCTCCTTAGTCTACCTGCCTGTCAGTGGGGGGAAGGCAGAGGGATGGAACGTAGTGTGTGGCACACAATAGGCACTCCATAAATATTTGTTGAAAAGAAGGTATCATGGGAAGTTGTGACTGGTAAGTCAGGGGAGTCTCTTAAGATAAAATACATCTGAATTCTTTCAAGCAAGTTAATTGAGTATGAATCTCTAAGAATTCTCCAAGTGGTAAGTGACTTTATCACCTTGTTTGGAATTGTTACAGATCTGGAACATTTCTATTCACTCTGCTTTCAACCCAATTGAACATTTACTGAACATTTACTATGTACTGACAAGCAAGGCACAGTTTCTGTTTTCAAGGAACTCAAAAATCTAGTAGGGAGATAGTCGTGAAAGAGATATTTATAATACAGTATGATGCAAGTAATAATACAACTATGTAGAAATATACTGATACCAAACAAAGGAAGTGATAATCTTGTCCCAGGGGTCAGGCTAGGCTTTACAGAAAAGGTGGCCTATGACCAGAGTTTTGAGAGATGAATGGGTTGGCTTGGTGATAAGAGGGATAGAACATTTCAGGCAGAACCACATGTACAAAGGCATGGAAGAGTAAAACAGCATGGGAGGGCAACTAATTTCATTTTTCTGAGGCTGAAATAATGAATTAGGTCATTAGAAGAGAGGTCATCTTGGGCCAGAATTTGAAGGGCCTTATGTCATATGCCAAGGATTCTGACTTATAGGCTATGGAGAATCATCTTCTGGTGTGTGGGTTTTTTTTAACTTTTTACTCTAAGAAAATTATAAATTCACATGCACTTGTAAGAGATAATACAAAGATCCCATGTACCCAGTTTCCCCCAATAGAAACATTTTGAAACACTACAGTACAACATAATAACTAGGATGTGGACACTGAGGCAGAACATTGCCATGGCAAAGGTCCTTCAGGTTATCCATTTATAGCCACACCACTTTCCTCCCAGCCCACTCCCTCCTAACTCCTGACAACCACTGATCTGTTCTCCATTTCTAGAATTTTTTCATTTCGATAATGTTGTGTACATGGAATCATACAGTATATGTATAACCTTTTGGGATTGACTTTTTCATGCAGCATAATTCTCTGGAGATTCATGTGTGTTGTTGCATCAGTAGCTTGTTCTTTTTATTGCTGAGCAGTATTCCATGGTATGAACACACCACTATAGTTTGTTTAACCACACACTGGATAAATAAATCTAGGTTGTTTCCAATCTGTGGCTATTATGAATTAAACTTCTATAACTATTCGCATCAGGTGTTTTTTTTTAATTGTAGTAAAATATACATAATATGAAATTTACCATCTTAACCATTTTTATGTGTAACTAAGTTCAGTGGCATTAAATACATTCAAGTTGTTGTGCAACCGCCATCCCCCTTCACCCCCAAAACTCTTCTCATCTTGCATAACTGAGCTGTGTCCCCATGAAACTAACTGTCCCCTCCTCTCAGCCCCTGGTAAGCATGATGCTACTTTCTGTCTCTGTAAATTTGGCTACTCTTAAGTACCTCAAGTAAGTAGAATCATACAGTACTTATCTTTCTGTGACTGGCTTATTGCAGTTAGCATAATGGCTCAAGATGCATCCATGCTGTAGCTTGTTTGAGGCTGAATAACATTCTACTGTATGTACATTTTCTTCTGTAGATATTTGGTTCATCCATTCATCCACCTGGGCTGATTCCACCTCTGCGGTACTGTGAATAACACCCCAGTTCTTTACCCAGTTCTTTGGGGTACACACCCAGAAGCAGAATTGCTGGATCAAACGGTAATTCTATTTTTGAGTTTTTGAAGAACTACCAAACTGTTTTCCATAGCGGCTACACGACTCCACATTCCCACTGGGTTCTAATCTCTCCATATCCTTGCCAATATTTTTGGGTTTTCTTTTATTTTTTTTTTCTTTTACACTAGCCATCCTAACAGGTGTGAGGTGTCACATGTACAGGTTATTGTGTCTTTGTGTCTCTGGAATAAATGCCTAGAAGTGCAATTCCTGGGTCATGTGGTAGTTGCATTGTTTACTTTTTAAGAAAAAACAGCCAAACTTTTTAAAAGTGGGTTGCCACCAGCAATGTATGAATGATGCTGGTTCTCTGCATCCTTGCAGGATTTGATGTGGTCACTATTTTTTTATTCTGGTAGTTGTGTCTCACTGTGGTTTTAATTTGCATTTCCCTAATGGCCAATCAAGTTGCACATCTTTTCAAGTACTTACTTATCATCTATGTATCTGCTTTGGTAAAATGTCTCTTTCTGTCTTTTGGCCATACTCTGAATGGCTTGTTTTCTTTTTTACTTTTCAGTTTTGAGAATTCTTTATATAATACTAGAACTCTGTTAGATAGCATAATTATTTGCAAATATTTTCTCCCACTTTCTAGCCTGTCTTTTCAACATCTTAACAGGGTCTTTTGCAGAACAAAGGTTTCTCTAGTGTTAGTGAAGTCCAATTTATCAATGTTTTCCTTTTATGGATCATACTCTTAGTTCCAAGTCTTTCTTGCCAACCCTTATAATCCCGTGACTTTTTTCTGTTTCTTTTTTTTTTTTCTAAAAGTTTCATAGCATAAGGTTTTATCTTTAAGTTCATAACCCACTTTGAGTGAATTTTTGTATAAAGTTTGAGACTTAGGTTGAGGTTTGTATTTTTGCCTATGAATGTCCAAATACACTGGCACCATTTGTTGAAAAGGCTATCTTAGCTCTATTAAATTGCTTTTATGCCTTTGTCAAAAATCAGTTGGGCATATTTGTGCGAATCTATTTCTGGCTTCTCTATTCTGTTCCACTGACCTATGAATCTATCCTTTTACCAGTACCACCTAGTCTTTATTACTGTAGGTATATTTTAAGCTTGAAATTGAATACACTGATTCCTTGCACCTCATTCTTCTTTTCCAAAATTGTTTTAGCAACTCTAGTTCCTTTGAGATTTCCATATAAATTGTGAAACGATCTTGTCTATATCTACAGAAACTCTCCTTGGGATTTTCATAGGAATCGTGTTAAATTTGTATATCAATTTAGGGAGGACTGACATCTTCACTATGTTGACTCTTCCAATCCATGAATACAGTCTATCTTTCCATGTATTTAGATTTTCTTTGACACTTCATCACCATTGTAGTTTTCCACGTGTAAGTCTCATATACATGTTTTGTTAGATTTATACCTATACATTTCACTTTTTTTGAGCAATTGAGAATACTACTTTATTTTTAATTTTGATTATTTTATGTTTATCTCATATCTTATAAGCTTGCTGAATTCACTTATTAGTTCTAGAAGGCTTTTGATAGATTCTTGACAATTTTCTGGATAAACAATCATGCCTTCTGCAAACAGAGACAATTTGATTTCTTCTTTTCTAAACTGTATGCATTTTATTTCATTTTCTTCCCTTATTGCACTGGCTACAACTTTCAACACAATGTTGATAAAAGAATGTGAGTAGATATCCTCATCTTGTTCCCAATTTTAGGGGGAAAGTATCAGTCTTAGAATAACGTTAGCTGTAGGTTTGTAGTAGATGCTCTTTATCAAATTGAGGACGTTCCCGTATATTCCTCTTTCCCTAAGAGCTTTTATCATGACTGTTTAATGTCATCAAATGCTTTTTTGACATCAATTGATATGATCATGTGATTTTTTTCCTCTTTAGCCTGTTAGTATGGTGAATTACATTAATTTTCAATGATGAAAGAGAATCAACCCCACTAGGCATGATGTACAATTCTTTTTATATTGTTGAATCATTTTGTTAATATTTTGTTTAAACTTTTATATCTACATTCATAAGGATATTGGTCTATAGTCTTTCTCTGGTTTTGGTATCAGAGTAATACTAACTTCATAAAATGAATTGGGAAATATTTCCTCCTCCCTATTTTCTGGAAGGGAATATGTAGAATTGGTGTTAATTTTTCTTTAAAAATTTAGTAGAACTTTCCAGTTAAACTAACTGGGTGTGGAGATTTCTTTGGGGGAATTTTTAATTACTAATTCAATTTTCTTAATAGTTATAAAGCTGTTGGCTATTTCACAACTGGCAAATTGTAGTGGCTTGTGTTTCTCAAGGAAATGATCCATTTCATCTAAGTTTTAAGAGTCCAAGGTCAGGCAAAAGTCTCAGATCCAACTCCCCACTCTGCCCAAGGCCTGAAATCCTTACCCCATGTGGATGTCAACATATACACTACTAGATCCCATGGGCTTGGCAACATCACCGCCACACAGCATAGCTGCAGAATCAGCAGGCATGTGTACAGCTTGCTGTACTAATATTAAATTCCTCCTTCATTTACACCTGCAGAGTTCCCTTTCTTTATTACAAATTTAACTATGCACTTTAAAGTATTTTTAAAAATATTTTACTCAGTATCTCTACATGCTTATAAAAATGGAGGGGTTTCAGGCTACCCTAGTCCACCTTTCGCTGAAACCAGAAACTTCACCCTAACTTTATTCAAAGGAGCATACATTGAGAGCGGAAAGGAGGAGGTTCTTGGCATGCAATAGCCAACCCATATCTTCCTTACCCTCCCTGAGGTTGCGTTGCACACAAAAAATTTCTAATAAGATTTTTAAATTGTGTAAACCTGTACATATGTAGTAAGAAGTAAATATTTGCTATTATCTCAACAAGCTGGATTACAATTCTCCCTAGGGAAAACGAAATTAGTCTGCATGAAGGGAAAAAAAAGTCAAAAGGAGTAGAGATGAAATGCTGAAGGCAAAAGTGTCAGCAGATACCAATGCAATTAATGTGATGATCAAGCTACTCTGTGTGAGAAACTGGGAGGAGGGCCTTTCAATTCCTAAGAGAGAAATGGAAATACAGGCAAAGAAAGGAGGAGGCTAGGGCGAAGGACTAAGGGGTGGAAGGCCAGGAGCTACATGGGCAAAGTGGTCTTTAAAAAAATCATCAGTGGTGGGATGGATGAAAGGGCTGTTGAGAACAGGACTGTGAATTATAATTGTCTGCATGCAATGGCATATCATAATCTCTCTCGTGGATCTCTCATCTTCAGTCAAGTTCTGCTTTGACCAACAGCCTTTGGTTACTCCAAAAGAAGAGAAGGGGCTTTGCTCCACATCTGAGTCTATGTCAGAGCAGATAAGACAGCCAGAGCATATAGAAGGAAACAATCAACAGAGGTAGGAAATCAGGTCAAGGAGAATAGTAGGTCAACCCAGGTATTCACAGAAACATGAAGGAGCACTCTGAACTTCCAAAGGGCACACAATAGCAATTTGGGCCTATTTACCTAGATCTCAATGGGCCAAGAGCCTCCAGCTGACATGTGGGCTACATACCATCCACAAGCTCCTGGAAGCTACTTATAGCATCATCAGAGAGTCCACTGGTGAACCAATGGCCAACATATTGGGGACCAAGTGATACAGTGGATATATTCAAAGACCTAACCATACACATTCAAAAAGAGAAAATCAAAGTGAGTCTCAGTTCCCCAAACACAATTATACTCCAAGCCTTCACTATGACCATAACCATCAACCCTTTCCAGGACAAGCTGAGTTTTCCCCATTAGACCAGTTCTTGCAGAGAGCTCATGACACCCTGACGGGGATGCCATAAAGAGGATTTGGATTTTACATGAGGTGGTGAGGTGGACTAGATAATTTTTAAGTTCTAGTCTAACTTGAAATTGTTCAAATGTAAGATAATGGGTTGATATATCTGTTTACTGAACCAAACAGGTTTGCTTGGCTGATAATAACTATATCTGATGAAAGAGATGGAGAAAAGGAGTAAGATACAATCTGGAACCCCTTGTGGTCAGGCAGACGGATCTTGGGTGAACAAACGTTGGGGAGTAACTGTCTATGGTTCTGAAACACAAATATGTCATGACAAAAACTGCAGTTTCAGGATGACGGTACACGTGACTGGGAGGTGCAAGCAAGAGGCCAGTGGACCAGCAAATAAAGGGCTTATAATGACCTTGTTGTGAAGGGGGAAAGGCCAGGAGTTGGCAGGAAATGGCTTTAGAAAGAGAAGGAGAATTTGATTCAAGAGATGATGCAGAGCAGTGCCAGTTCCAAGGGTTGAGTAGGGGTACATTTAGACTCTCTTCCCCGTACTCACCTTCAGCCATTAAATTTTAATTTATTAAAATTTTATTTTAATAAAAATAAAATTATTTTTATTTTAAAATAACAAAAGACTATTCTTTGAGAAGGGCAGTTAACATTTGCTCTGTCGTATGTGTATCTAATTACAAGTGGCTATAGAGAAATACTAATAATAATGCTAATAATACTAATTGTATGATTCCACCTCTACCTTCACCACCACCATCACAACTAAAGCAGTGGTTCTGAAAGTGGCATACATCAGAATCACCACTAGCATCTGCTGGGACCCACCCCAAGAGTTTCCAATTCAGCAAATCTGGTAAGGGGTCCAAGTATTTGTACTTCTAACAAGTTTCAGGGACCCCACTTTGAGGACCACTGAGCTAGATCACTACCCTTCATGTATAGAAATTTTAGAACTGGCATTGTTGAAGCTAAAATTCCAGTTTCTGCTGAAACAAGTGGGAAATGAAGATATTCAGTCCTTAAATACTGTTAAGGTGAGACCTAGAGCTCTATAGAAGATCTGAACTTTTTAGAAATAGACTTGTTTAAGACAAATCAGAAAATCTCCAGATCCAGGTCCTTCCCTGTCCTGGGCCCTTTATACAGCTCTAGCTCATTCCCAGTACATGCTCCTGAAAACACTGAACACCCAGCCACCAGCCACAGCCCACTGCTCACGGCATCTCTCGGCCCTTCTTCCCACCCATTTTATCTCCTCCTTCTTCTCATCATTATGGTTCCATAACCCATCCAACTCCAACTCAAGCTCCTAATGCTTGCAACAGGCCTCCCTGGCTGTGGCCAGCAATTTCAAAAAGTTCTCTGGCTGGACTCTAGCACTCTGTCAGACAGGATTTTCAGTGTGCCCTGGGGTTCCACAATGGGCACCACCATGTAATAGGTGCAGGCTCACCCTCTATCCCAACCCCAGACAGAACTCACCCTCACTGTACACCCCTATCTGCCCCTGCCCATTCTCTGCCCAAGGAAGGGGATCATTCACCCACCCACATTATATACCCAATACAAATGTAGCAAGTGACCCTCCCTTTGCTTTAACATCCATCCACCCAAATTACTCCAGCTCTTCAATAGGATAATCTGTTTTCAACACTATCTGGATTTTTACCTCCAAAAGCAAAAGAGGTCAAATAAGACTCCATTTCCTTACTGCTTTTATCCCACTATTTTCTTTCCAACCATTGCTCATCTCAGGGGAGAAATTATTCTCTCCTCAATTAGAGAAGTAATAAAAACTCTAGAATGGAGTTTCCCAGCTACATAAGTTTTGGGGCCAACACCTCCCTCTGCACAGACTCTTCCAATGTCCTGGATAGTCCACAAAAGTCCACTGCACTGAATGCCTGCCTCTTTTAAGTCTCCTAGAGTAGAGATGCACACCAAATTCTGGGCTTCTGCTGCCACATTGTGGCCATATCTGAACACTGCATGCAGCCCTGAAAAGTACTGCCTTTTTTTTTTTTTTTTTTTTTTTTTTTTTTTTTAAGCTATAATTGACATACAACATCTTAGTTTCAGGTGAACAACATGATTTATTTGTATACATTGTGAACTTATCACCACAAAAAGTCTAATTAACGTCTGTCACCATACATAGTTACAATTTTTTTTTCTTTTCTTGTGATAAGAACTTTTAAGATCTATTCTCTTAACAACTTTCAAATACACTATACAGTTCTATTAACTATAATCACCACGCTATACATTACATCCCCAGGACTTATTTATAACTGGAAATTTGTACCTTTTGACCACCTTCTCCCATTTCACCCATCCCCACATCCCCTCCCCTATCTACCTCTGGCAACCACCAATCTGTTCTCTGTCTCCAAGTTCAGCTTTTTTGGTGGTGGGGCAGGGGTGGGTATTATTTTACATGTAAGTGAGACCATACATATTTGTCTTTCTCTGTATGACTTGTTTCACTTAGTATAATGACCATGGATGGACCTTGAAGACTTTTTTTTTTTTTTTAAGATTAGAAGTTACCTTGTCTACCTGTTAACCTCCACTCACTCCCCAAACCTCAGCTAATGCTTATCTCCTCCAGGAGGACTCCCTTGAATCTACTCCCATCCCAGGTCAGATGAGTTCTCTCCATCTGGTTCATGAAGTTCCTTGTACAATCTCTAGCATTTCCTTCTACACACTACACTGGAGCCACTGACTTCTGCATTGTCTGATCAGATTGTGAGCTCTCTGAAAACAAACTTACTCTCGTGTGTGCCTCTAGGGCCCGGCACAGAAGTCTTCAATAAACATATGTGAGAGGAAGGAAGGAAGGAAGGAAGGAAGGAAGGAAGGAAGGAAGGAGAGAATGAAGGGGGGTGAGGAGAGAGAGCAAATGACCAATATTTGTTCTAACAGATCGGGGACCTTGTCACATGTTTTTAAGTATTTTATCACTCACCCTGGCATGTGATCAACCACAACCACTCTGGAAATAAGTTATAATATCGTCCTGGAATGTAGATCCATAAAGTGTGACTTAGAGGGGTAAGTTTCCTGCCCAAATTCACACAATTCAGAATTCCGGGACAGAGAACCCAAGCCCAGGCCTAACACCAGAGCCTGAGCCCTTAATAGCTTCTGAACACCTTGACATTCGTGTGTGGGAGACCCTTGAGGACACGCTCTGGAGTGGTTTCAGGAGTGTGTGTACTGGCAGTGGGATAACATTCCCCTGCTTATGAGGTGAGGATGAGGAAGAGAAGTGGGGAACAGAGCTGGAGGGTCCTAGTTTACTTTGTCTTCACTCAACAAGCAGTTATTCTACACCAGGCAAGGTTAGTACACAGCTCAACCAGGTGGGGCCCTTGGCCTCCAGGAGCCTACTGTCTACTGGAAAGACTGACATACACATAAGACAGACATCTCCAGGGAAAAGCTCTCCAGGATGGCACTGGAGGGTAGCCATGCCAGCATCTCAGATGTCTGGGCCAGCAGGGGACCCAGCCCCACAACCAGCTGACTTCATCCCAGAAGTCCAGGAGGCCCAGCCTAAGGGGAGGCCCAGGAGCTCCTCACCTGAAGGTCCAGCTCTTCACAGCACAGCCATGGTCCCCAGAGGTCACCTCCATCTCCAACAGAAGGCTGAGTTGCCAGCCAAGTGTGAAAACCTTTCAAAGGCTTCCCCATAATCAGGGTCCACTCTTTAGGCTAGTACAAAGACCCCTCTTGGCTTGACCCCAGGTTGCCTCTCTTTTGTTCCGTTTACACACTGAGAATATTTTTTCAGGTGTCTGGGGGAAAAAGTTAAAAGGTCTGATATCAATCATTTTCACCATAATAAGAATGAACCCTGTGTCCTCACTCTGGAGAGAATTTGCATTTCAAGTCTTCAAGTGATTCCCTTATTTGAGGGAATTCCTGATATCAGTGAGCTGGTGGAAGGGATGTTTGAGGAAAAGGTCTTCCCAACCCAGATGGAACCAACTGTAGTGACGGCCACTATGGTGTAGATCTAGGATGCCTGCCCTGAGCTAAAGTTTGAGCATCTCCACTACCAAGAAGGCAGACCCCCTAGTCTCTGAGCTACAGAGCTGGCAAACCCAGCCCTTAGACCAAGAAGTAATGTGCACTGGGAACAGCCAGGATTTGGAGTTAGGAGACCTAGAATTCCATCAGTGAGAAATTCTCAGTGTTTTCTCCCAACTTTGTTGTCCTCATTTGTAAAATGGAGACACTGGTTGTCAGAGAGTTTTGCATCCAGGACCAAGGTGAGGTGCTCTACAGGTTCATGCCCCCACCCCGACCCTGGCTCTGATGCATGGGAAGGAAGTCCCCACACACAGGACCTCCAGCCCCAGGACAGCTAGCCTCATAATGGGTGCCATTCTAAACCATCTGCTGGCCCAAAGCCAACGTGCCTTGGACTCATACAGTACCTTACAGTCAGGGTCACCCTCAGTTCCTCATTCTCTTGGACACTGTCATTTTTCTGTAGGTTTTGGAGGGAAAGATAATATTCTCCACTGCTTTGGAATCTCATCCCCCTCCCTGTCTCCTTCCTTCTCCTTCCTCACCTCCATTCCTAGAAGAATGACTTTCTGGTTACTCTCCATGCCTGTGGCTGTTAGTCAAATGCTCTGATTAAGGTCAAAAGCCACTGTTAAGCATAAAATGATGGGGACGGGGTGATGAAGGGGCCATGATAGGATCCAGAGACTCACAGGAGTCACTCCACAGAGTCCACAACCACAGCACTGCTATTTCATGGTACATTAAGTGTCTCCAGTCTAAAGGTGACAGGAACTGAGCTTGACCCATGGGCTTTGGCATCAACTTCTTTGAGGAAGGTTCAGTGGTTCTGGGTGGTGGTGTCAGCCTCTGAGAGACAGAGGTTCCAAGAAGAAAGCCGGGGATGGGTTGTATTGCAGAAGTGACCAGAATAAGGCCTGCAAGGCTGGCAAACCAACTGGTCAAGCATGATCAGAAACCAGCCCTTGGAAAAGCTAGATGTTTTCATGAGTTCTACACTCTACTTCCCTCTGCTTCTCTTTTGGGATCTCTTAATATAATCAACACAGTTCACCTCTGTTGCAATATGGGGAAGCCAAGAAAAGTATATTGATTCAAGCATGGGCAAAATCTCTGGAGAAATGAGCAGCATATTCCAGAAGAATAAGGAATCAGAATGTGAGACCCCACAAAGGGAATGAAACCCCTGGGATGACTTGGGAGGCCAGTGGACCAGCTCCCCTCCTTCCCACCCTGAGCTCTTTCTGCTGACCACCCCACCTCTTGAGTCCAGCTTTCAGAGCATCTCCAACCTATGTTCTCATTGCCCACTCCCATCTAGCCTAAATCCATGCTGGGTGGTGCACACTGTCAGGGCTTTCTGTGTGTCTCAGTGGGGGCAAAATTAGAGTGTCACAGTATTTCATCTTCTGGCCTCCAAAGAAAAGTCTGTCAACCAAATCCTTCCACTCTTCCCAAAGTGAACATTCCATTCACACCACAGCACACCTTCAAGGTCATTTTCAATTTGGTAAGTAAAGTCTCAATTAGAATGCTACATTAAGAGTTATCTTTTTCTTGGGGCACCTGGGTGGCTCAGTCGGTTAAGTGTCCAACTTCAGCTCAGGTCATGATCTCGCGGTTTGTGAGTTCAAGCCCCACGTCAGGCTCTGTGCTGACAGCTCAGAGCCTGGAACCTGCTTCGGATTCTGTGTCTCCCTCTCTGTGCCCCTCCCCTGCTCATGCTCTGTGTCTCTCTGTCTCTCAATAATAAATAAACGTTTTAAAAAAAATTTTTTTAAGAATTTTTTTCTTCATTATGCCCTGTTCAATCCCCAGAGCCTCTGCCAAAAACTATATATATAGGGTGCCTGGGTGGCTCAGGCAGTTAAGCACCCAACCCTTGATTTCAGCTCATGATTTCACAGGTTTTGGGATCAAGCCCCATGTCACGCTCTGTGCTGACAACTTGGAGCCTGCTTGGGATTCTCTCTCTCTCTCTCTCTCTCTCAAAAATAAAGAAATAAACTTTAAAAATATTTTTTCTTCCTAAAATCCACCTCATATTTTCCATCTAGTATTTGCTACAAAAAAATTTAGTAGCTAATGTGCCATCTAATTTTTTTTTTCCAGGACAATGCACTGGCAGGAATTTTTTTTCCTTTTTTTTGGTCCAGAATCACAGAATCAGCCCAACTTAATTGGTTTGTCACTAATTACTTTTTTTCCTAAAAGGATATTTTTTCTTTCATCTCTTCACTTTTCTCCTACTAATAAGCTTTCAAGTGACATATCCTCTTTTCAACCCAGACACACAACTTAGAAGTTGTGGAAGCCATTTACAAGTGAAGTCACCCTCTTCTATCTGGGAAGGGACCGGCTGCTCCAGGTTTCATTCTGGCTTCACGGTGAAAGGCCCCCATCCCGTCCTCTTCCTACATCTCCTGATGAGCATCAAAACTTCGGGCACTCCCGAGGAGATGCACGCAGCACAGTGTGCCCAGCGTGGCTGAGTTACCATTTCAGCTTATTAACTTGCCTGACTACTGCTTGGGAGATCAAGAAACAAAGGGACTAAAAGCATATTCATCATCCTCATTGAGCCGTGGGATGAAATGCTTATTTTGGGAAGTAATGGTTCCAGGTAGGAGGGAAGTGAGAAAGGAGTGTTTTATTACACACCTTCTAAAATGTGAGCACTTAATGCTCTCGCATTATCATCTATCATTACAGTTCTATAAAAGCCATTTCTAGGAACCAATCCCAAAGTTTTGAAGCCTTCCCAAAAGAACTGGAAGGCAGAATTTAGAAGAAGGCCCTCTAAATAGAAAAATACTTTTGATTCTACACATTAAGGCTTACTATGGCGGTATCCACACCCAAAACTCGATCCACCTTAGGAAATAAGGCCGTGACAGGGAATTTGTGTGCCATGACTTCCAAAGAAGGTAACTTTTTTATAAAGGAGAGAAGATGGGTACGGATTCCCTATTTTTCGGAGGGAGAAAACTGAGGCCCAGAAAGTTTCAGCGAAATTACTCTAAGTGAAAGCGAGCAAGTCGTGCTGGTGCTGGAAAGAAAAATCCTCCTGTTTTGATTTCCTGCTCCACCATTTCTCCACTCCATGCCTGTCTGGTTCGGGGAGCATCTCTACCCAGCCCCGCTCAACCTCTGGTATTTCTGAATCTGGGTTTTCATTCCAGAGAGAGCATTCACTTGTCGCATAGTTTGCTGATCACCCTGGCACAGAAAACACTGAGAGTCTTTTGACTCCCATTCTCCCACTAATGATCAAGACCTACAGACAAAAGAGTCAAGTGAAATTGATGGGGAGCTCCAAGGCCCTTACAGGGATCCCTGTGCCCAAGGAAAAGCATTCAACCTATCTTCACAATGTTCACACAAGCTTCAAAATGTCACCTAAGTGAGGTAAATTTCACACAAGCTTCAAAATGTCACCTAAGTGAGGTAAATTTCACACAAGCTTCGAAATGTCACCTAAATAAGGTAAAGCCAGTGGAGCTAGTCCAGAAATCCACTGTGGGTGGTGATGATGCTTTCACACATGTGTGGACCTTGGCAACTACAAGCATTTTACATACTCTTCCTCATGCTGTCGTCATAAAAAGCCCGCCCCTGAGTGCAGAACTCTCTGAGAGGACTCCCAGGGCAACAGTTCTCAAACTCAAATGTGCACAGAAATCACCTAGGGATTTGTTAAATTCAGATGCTGATTCAGTGGGTCTGGGGCTCTGCATTTCTAAAAGTCCCCAGGCAATGCCAATCCTCCTGCTCCCAGGACGGACCTCACTTTGAAGAGCAAAACCCTAAAGCACAGTTGGATAAACTACAGCTCTAAGGGTTGAAAGGGCAATAGCAATGAATAGCTCACCCACGATGGGGCTCAAATGAAATATTAACCCATTAAAGACATTTCCTATATTACTCTATTATCGACAGTGTTTTACTGACAGCTGGCAGGATTACAAGTGTGGACTGCGCAGGCAATAAAGCCTCTGAAGGAGCCCAGGAAAGGAGTGAAACAAGATCTACTCACGAGAGAAGCGGGCAAGTGGTCTGGCAGGCTTGTCTCCAGCTTCATTTGCGACTGAAAAAGAAAAGCAGACAATGCAATAAAAGCAAGGCACATATGTCCACAGAATATGTCCAACCTACAGCTAATCCTCTGGGGGATTTCACATTAAACTATGTTTGAGGATCTTTGTAAGAAAATAAAAGCAACTTCACTCTGTCTATATTCACTCTGCCTATATTCTCTGTCTATATTTCCATTGCTGCTCTCAATGTCTAAATGAGGACAGATGTCTTCATCATTTTGATTAAGTGCATTTGAATAAAGCTGGAGAGGACCTAAGCAATTTGTAATTTCCTATGCCTCAAGGTGGAAAGTGGCTTGCACCCACACATTAAGAGGCATGAATGTCTGACTTCCAAACCTGTATACGTCCTTCTGGTTCAAGCTTCCACTTATCAGGCTGTCTTAAAACACATAAATGCACCCCAACCACTTAACATAAAACCACTATGCTCAGATGGATAGGGCCAAAGCCAAGACAGGATTTCAGAAGGTAACAACAGGGTTAGTTTTTATTAAGAAAGATATTTAACTTTAGACACTAACAAACAAGGGAGTTCAAAAGAGGGGATCAAGAAAATTCTTCAGAGAACTGCTCTAGAAAACCTTACCCTTAAAGCTTCTCAGCAGGGCACTTTACCCTCCTCTGATAAGCGTCTAAATAATTTGTCATGTGGACAGAGTCATAATTAATATCCCCTATATTTATGAACACCACCTTTGTGAAGAAAAATGAGATCAGTCATTAAGTGGAAACACAAGTTTCATTCACTTTAAATATCACTTTTAATGCCCATAAGGATTATAGCTTGCTTGTTTTATATATTCATAGTAAACAGGCACGATAGTTGTGGTCAACTTGAACAGAACACCCAAAGCAATCAACTGGAAAAACCTGTTCATTTCAGCTTAGAAAAAAACACTCACTAGACAGGCAGAATAAAAGGGGTGCTAAAGTAATCATTAATGTATGCAAAGATGCAGCAGCGGGACAAAAGAAATAACTACTTCATAAACATTACATCAATTTTGCAAAGCATGGAAGGAGTGAAAAAATTCTTTTCACCCTCTCACAAAGGTAAAGATTTCACAATTCACTACATGTGGACAGATTTTTAAAGTTCATGGATCCAAACTCAGTCTACTTTCCTGTCATTTGCATGGCCCATTGTCTTCACTCTCTTTGTGGATGACAAACAAGATGTTATTAAAAAAACAACGGGGGGGGAGGAGGGGGGTGTGACATTACCTGCCTCCGTTACCTCCCACACCCCAGCATTTCCAAAAGGAAGAGGGTAAGAGAGGCAGAGAGGAGCAAGCCCTCCTTAGGTACTGACATGAGTCTCCCTGGCCTTGAGTTCAAACTGTTTCCTCTCCAGAGATCCTTCTTTAAAGAAACAGAGCAAGGGTTTCTTCCCCCAAAATATTTGCTGCAGAAACTGATGGGCTACTTTTAAAGTAGAAAAACAAAAACCACTTCCATTGCTGTGAACACCAGCAGCCACGAAAATGTTCAGCTTGGAGAGTGAGCATCTTCCCTGTGGGAAGGAAGAGGAGCAGTGACAATACTGTCACCATTTTACACTGCAGCGATGGCTGTTTCCTCACGCCAGAGCTTTTACCTCCTCTCCCCACCACCCTTTCCAAGGATGGGAATTGCTGACCCAGATCCAAGTCAGACCAGGAGAGGCAGGAATCGAGATCTAGGCCAGTGGAGTACCAAGAGACTTGTTTCTACCCAGAAGGAATCTGAACCATGCCAGCCGGATTATTTTCCTAAACATAGACCCAGTGCCACACTCCCTTACTTAAAGGTCTCCAGCGATGTCCCAACACTTACAAGACACAATCCAGCTAACCTGACCTGGTCATTGAACACCTGGCCTCACCTATTCTTCTCAGCTCACTCTATTTGCCTGAGCATCCTTCAGTCACATACTCTGAAAATTCCTAAACACGCCCTACACACACCCTCCCTCCCCAGGACACCCCTCCCCACTTCCTCACCTGCCAAATCACACTCATCCTGCAAGATTCAGGTGGAGACATTCATTTCTGAAAAGCTTCCCTGACGCTCATCACAGCTTCTCCATCCCATTGATCTCTGCATACACCCAACTCCCTTCCCAGACAGTAGTTAGCAAACTTTAGCAGGCATCAGAACAAGCAGGAAGGTTGGTTAGAATAGACTGCAGGGTTTGTTAAAGTAAAAATTCTGACTCAGTGAGAATCTGCATTTCTAACAAGTTCCCAGGTGATACTGAGGAGCTGGCCTGGGGACCATATTTTGAGAAAAGCTCCTCTCAACTACAACCTACCCCACCCAAGACAAGGATCATAACTTTGCACCTTTGTATTTTCAGTCTTCTGAACACAGAGTGAGTGCCACACAGAATAACACATACGGTCAGTGTTTTCAGAACTAAATCAAGTAGGGGCGCCTGGGTGGCTCAGTCAGTTAAGTGTCAGACTTCAGCTCAGGTCATGATCTCATCATTTGTGAATTCGAGCCCCACGTCAGGCTCTGCACTGACAGCTCAGAGCCTGGAGCCTGCTTCAGATTCTGTTGTGTCCTTCTCTCTCTGCCCCTCCCCTGCTCACACACTCTCACTCTCTCTCTCTCTCAAAAATAAATAAACATTAAAAAAAAAAAAAACTAAACTAAATCAAGTAGACCGAATCCATACCACTGCCACAGATGGCTTAGTAGACCAGAAACCTAAGACTGGCTTCCAGAGGATAATAAAAAGGCCCACGTGTGTTGTTTGGCCCCACAATGTTTTAAATTTTTAAATAATCATCTACATTTAAAAATCAAGAGATTTCAAATATAAAATTTAGATTGTAGGCTTCTATGAATAACTGAGAGGCTGTCCAGTCCACCGGCCAGTAATGGCTCACCACTGGGACGCCCTCTATGGGTGGTTCTGTCTCCTGCATGCTCAGGAGGCAGCTCTTTGCTGATTGGGCTTTCTATATTCTCTGCATGGTCCACAAGGCAAATGAAAATAAAAGTTGTTTTGAATGAAACTAAAACTCAACAGAGACCAGCACTACAAAAAGTGGTTGTGGCCAAGCTCACTGAGCCCTTTGTCCCCAGCCCACAAACTGCCCAGGCAGCCTCCACAGACTGTTGGGACACACCGGGGCTTCTTGGCCAGTGGAAGAGTCCTCTGCTGTTTGCCTTTTATTTTTTTAAAAATATACAGCAAGCTTTAACAACAGAGTAGATGTTCCATTTATCAGATGCAATTAGAGCTTGAATTTGGCAAAATCTCATAAAAATAATTATGTAGGTTTAAGGAAACTTATCCATATCATACTGTTGGGCAAAACATACAGACCAGTACATACGATGTTGACTTGTATATCTAGGCTACGTGTCTATATGGGTACAGAGAAAGGAGTGGAAAGATGTGCGCTAGATATATTAACAGTTATTTCTTCTGCATCCTAGCATTTGGGATGACTTTTAACCTATTTTATACTTTTCTGCATAAACCTAACAGTTTATGATAATCATGGACCATGTTTATAATCAGGAAAACTGTTCTTATTAAAGGGGTAGGAAAAAGTTGTCTATTATTTGATACACATTAAAATTTTAGATATTGTGTGTGTATGTCTATTTATCTATTTATATAAATTACATTTTAGATTCAGATTCCAGAGGAGTTTGGGATCACAGAATCCAGGGGACTTTCCATCTCTAGTCCCAGACGATTCCCTATAAAGAGTCCAGAAACGAATCTCCCATCTGCTCTCCAAGGAGTTCCACACTTTCTAAATCAGGGATTTGCAGCCCTCGTCGCACATTAGAATTGCCCAGGGAATTTGGAGGTGGGGGGGCACCTAAGTGGCTCAGTCAGTTTGGCATCTGGCTCTTGGTTTCGGCTCAGATCGTGGTTTCACAGTTTCAGGGTTCGAGTCCCGCTTTGAGCTCCACACTGGCAGCACAGAGCCTGCTTGGGATTCTCTCTCTCCTTCTCTCTCTCTCTATACCACCCCGCCGTGCTGTCTCTGTCAAAATAAATAAGCTAAAAAATGAAAATTTAAAAAAAGAACTACCTAGGGAACTTTTAAAAATCCTGATGTCTAGGCCATACCCCAGACTAATTAAACAGAACCTTGGGGATGGGACCCAAGCATGGATACCTGTTAAGCTCCCAGATGATTCCACTGAGCAACTGAGAAGTACTAATAAATGGTGTAACTTCATACACCTTTACCAAAGCAACCTTTAGGGAGGAAGGTGTGTCTCAAATTCCTTCAAAAAGTAATTACTGCTTTTCAGTTCTTTTCAGGACGCTTTTGTTTTGTCATTAAAATCCTCAACAGAGACATACCTCTGCTTTAAGAAAAAAAGCAACTGTTAAGATTGCAAACATAACTATGGGGACCAATTAGTGAGCAACTCTTCACATTGCGAAGGTTTCTTATAGAAGGATTGCCTCCAACCTTCAACACATGCATACTGTGCGCCAACCGTGAGCTTGGCACTGGGCTAGACTCTGAGTGGACTGTAACAAGAGATTTCACTCTCAGCCTTCACATACAAATAAATTAGGGAAGCAAACTATGCCTTTCAATCTGGGTTTATCCCAGCCTGATGAGCTAAGGAATGGACTTTAAAATCGTGATGATAATGATGATGACGATGATCCAGATTCCTTAGTCCCATCCCAGAAACACTGAATCAGAATCCCTGCAAGTGGGGACAGGAGTATGGATTTTAATCAATTGCCTCAAAAGCTATGTCTGTGGTATGTCTGTCGTGTGTCTGTTGTATATCCCCCTGCCTCCCTGCAAAAAATGGCCAGAAGCAAATCTTAAAGGAAGGGTTTGCCACGGAGACCAGAGAGAGGGAGGCAAGTGAGACAGGAAGTTAACTCAGAACAATGAGTACCCCAACCCCAGGCAGTGAAGGTGGCACTGATGTCCCAGCTAAGCTACAAACAATCCAGCCCATGAGAACAAGAAGGGAGGGTGGTCCAAGCAGTTGTGGTGGTGGCCTGGGCAGGTGCACACTGCTTTGTAACCAAAACTAGCACCAAAAATACTACCACCCTTGTTTTGAAAGCTCTGGCACCTGGGGGTGTATAAACACAGCTGGGGTGCTGGGTGCCCGGGTGAAAACACAGTGAGCAAGCAAGCCAGGAACAGAGACTGGCTTCCTGAAAGGAAACCTGCCTGATGCATTGGCTATCTGCTGCTTTGCCACAATCTCTGAGGCCGGCCCATGGACCCTCTCAAGGTGAATTCCTTTGGGAAGCCTAGGGGCTAGAAAGCCAGGCACAAGGAACTCCCAGAAAAGAGAGGCTTGGAATGAGGTTCCCAAGTTACTGTAAAAGGTGAAGCTCAGAATTGCTCACAGATGTTTGCTCACCTCACATTGCCGTCAACTTGCAAAGACCCAAGCAACAGCAAAGGAAACTGGATAGAATGCTGGGGAAAAAGACTTGGTCCAAGATCACCATTATCACCTTCTAAGTAAGACCCTCCATGACTACATTACCAAGGCCACACCTCCTGACTCCCCGCTCTTCCTCTGCCCCCATTCCCCTTCCCTGCTCTGGTCCTCCCCACAGCACTGTCACCTTCTCATATGTTCTGTACTTTACTCACTGGGCTTATCGCCTTTCTCCTTCCACTATAAGGGATTCACTGAACAAGCACCAGGAAAGAAGGTCATGATCATGATCGCATGATCGTGGTGACATGACCCAAACTCAGAGCATGATTCTCTGCCGGTGAAAGAACTACTATATCCCCAGTGCCTAAACACCTGGCACACAATTTTTATCGTATGAATCAATGACTAAAACCTTCTAACAACCTACCATGCAGAATGCAATGGGGGCCAAGAATTGGAAGGAGAAGTGGAGGGGGAAGGCACAAGGACATTAGCAAACAGTAAGCCCTGTAAGTGTCAATTCAGCACTTAGAAATATTTATCAAGCACTGACTAAACTGTAGATATCAGGTAAAGCTGTGAACAACCAGACATGGCCCCTGCCCTTCATACTGAGTAAGACTGACATTCCCATTTGATAAATATTCAGGCCACTGGAATTCAGAACTGTCAGGTAACTTTTCTAAGACCACACCATTGTGTGGCAGAACTCCCATCCAAATCCAGGTGTACCTGGCTCTGAAACCCATGTTCATTCCATCTTTCCCATTTCCTCTTTGCCTTCCAAGAAGGGTAGGAAGATAGAAGCCATGCTCCAGAGAAGGCTACACCTAGAAAAAAAGTCTTACTAAGGCCTGCCCCTCTCCCTCATGCCTCTAGCCCTGGTGAGAGCCACACACTGGCCTGCAGAGAGTGGAAGAGGTCACCTGCCTGGGACCTCATACCTGACAAAGGCCCAGGAGATTGTCAGTAGAGAGGAATCCTTTTGTGAGGTGGGTGCGGGAGTGAGGACTCACAGCAATGGCCTCCAGAAGGGGGAGACACTAGGTACAAAGGAAGGAGCTTCATGCCATGTTCCTGCCAGAGCCCCAGCTACCAGCCCACTCCCTAACCCTCTTAAACCCTCTCTAGGTAGAAAGTAGTAACAAGGGAATAGAAACAATCGAATTCATGTTAGCATGAGAAGCACTACAACTTAGAAAAACAGCCTCAGGAGGCACGACCTATTCTCTTCAACAGGTAAGGAAACTGATACTCCGAGAGATCAAGCAACTTGTCCAAGATCAGTCCAAAGCCAAGTAACAGAGTCAGAAACATCATCTGTTTCTCCAGCTCCAAGCCCAGCATTCTCAGAAAAAGGGATGAAGTCAATCTCTTCAACTCTCACACAGTGATGGGTCATGAGTGAAGTAAAGGGTCTGGCTTCTTTTTCCCCCACTGGGTTTGATAAATATCAATGCCTGACAACTCCAGGATCCATTTTAAGCATAAAAATGTTTAACTCTAATTGAGGATGGCTGACTCAAGTGCTGTGTTGAGAAGGCTTCTGGTGTCTGACGTATCCTCAAAGCCTGTCACGGGGATGGGGGCGGAGGAGGCTGGGGGAGGAGGGGTGGGGATGGGTAGATGGGTAAATGGGAAAATCCCTACCAGATTAGATGACACATAAAAGAATAGGGCCACAAAATGTATAATTCACAAATAGAGTTAATTACTTACGTAAAATACATCATTAGGGTTGCTAAAAATGAGAAATGCTAGCTATATAATACCGTATAATTCCGCATAAATACTTAATTTTACCTTCACAGCAACTCTCTTAGGATACTGCTATCATTTTCCCATTTTCCAGATGTGGAAACTGAGTGTTTGAGAACTTAAGTAAATTGCCTGAGATGAAACGACTAGCGAGCGGCAGGTCTGGAAATTGAATCCAGTGCTGCCTTACTCCAGAGCCAGCGCTTTTAACCCCTGTGCTATCCATCACACTTCCCCAAATGTTAATACTATTTCCTGAGCCCTACTGCCAAGAAACCCAGACCCAGCGGGAGAGCCCCTTGTCTCCCCCCTACGTAGCCTCAAGTTAAAAGCTCACAAAGGAAGGCACCCTGCTCTCCTGTTCCTTAGGTGGAACAGAGCTCTGTAATCCAGGTGGAATTTGTGCCCCAATGACATAAAAGATATCACCACACCTCAGCCTGTTCCTTTCTCCCCTTCTGTATTCAGAGATGCTCAGCATTGCCTCATTATACCTTCCAGGCCAATTTGGCTGTCAAATCAACTCTGAATCAAGCTCTTGCACAAAAGAAAATAAAACCAATTTGTAGTGATGACTCATCAGGGCTGATAACTTGAAAGTGACAGGGATAGCACACCTTCCAGACCCTCCTTTCCTAGGGTAATGGGCAAACCCTTACAGAGGGCAAGGCTTGCCTGCCAGAGGGCAGAATGGCTCACCCGCTCACTCAGACCAGGGCACAAAAAAACACAGAGAGAAAAATCAAAGAAACCTTTGCCAACCTGAGAAGATTGCTTGGAAAACATATTGTCTTTTTTTTTTTTTTAATTTGAATTTATTATTTTTTTTTTTATGTGGGTCATATGGGAAGACTCATGAAATGTATTTCTTTCTTCTCTGGTCCTGATTTTATACATTTGTTTATTTATCTATATCCTCCCTCATTCCACAAATTATATATTGCTTCCTATTTTGCTATATGCACCAATCCTTTATGGAAAAGAGTGGGATATTAATAAAAAAGTGAAATTTACTTATTTCAATCACTTCCTTGCTTCCTTTCCCTGATCCCTCTTTCCAAGTTGTCAGGTTTCAAACTGACTTTCCACAGCTTCCTGTGACGTAGATCAAATAATTTATCAACCTCTATTGAGTCCCCCTTGAGCGCCCTCTTTCCCATTGCTGTGGATGCAGGAATGGACATTACTGGCCCTTGGGTGGCTAGGAGTCCAGCTGAGACCCAGTGGTCAGGCACTGAGCTTTCTGACACAGATTATTGGAGTTGTTGCAATAAGGATGTATCATGGTGTGTGGTATTTCTGCGGAAACCACCTGGCCAGGGTACCAGGCCCTGACCTCACAGAGCCCGAGGCCAAGTTGGGGAAACATAATATTAATATGTGACATGATCCAAACTCTGTTGAATGCTAAATGAAAGTCCTTGTTCACAGAAGAACAAGAATCAGAACTTTATGAGATTAAAATCCAATATCAAGCTGGCTGCTCAAACTGTTAACTAATTACAGTCCACCCCAGACAGGGCAAAGAAAAGTATACAGGAGAAGAGGAGGGACACAAAAATGCATTACACCCGTATGTCATGTTAGGCCCTGATGGGAACTTTACATCCATAATTTTCATTTAATTTTCACACCATCCCACAAAGGCAAGTATTATCATCCCTATCTTCAGATGAGGGAACTGAGGCTTTAGAAAAGTGAAGTAACTTGCCCAAATCAGGGCCAGTAAATGGGAAATCTGGGCTCGAAACTCAGTTCTATGAGTCCTTCCCTCTTCTGCAGTTCACACGGCTGGAACACGCATTAAAAGATGTCTGATCCTTGGGGCGCCTGGGTGGCTCCGTTGGCTAAGCATTCGAATTGAGCTCAGGTTATGATCTCACGGTTCATGAGTTCTTGCCCCGTGTCGGGCTCTCTGCTGTCAGTGCAGAGCCCATTTCGGATCCTCTGTCCCTGTCTCTCTCCCTGCCCCTCCCGTTTGTGCTCTTTCTCTCTCAAAAATAAATAAACATTTAAA
Organism: Panthera leo; assembly: GCF_018350215.1. Classification (NCBI taxonomy): domain Eukaryota; kingdom Metazoa; phylum Chordata; class Mammalia; order Carnivora; family Felidae; genus Panthera; species Panthera leo. Next base: position 122,131,886 of record NC_056680.1, read on the forward strand.
AAATTTAAAAAGAATAATAATTTTTTTAAAAAAGAGGTCTGATCCAACCCCATACGCCCTGCTTGGATCCCCTGCAACATCCAACTGCCCCTCTGGAGACGGGCCCCTTCACCTTTAACCTGTTCTACAACCTTAGAAGGTTCTTCTTCATGATGATGAAATCTGAGAGCTCATTCAACATTTGATGACAACTGTCATACCCTTGAGCCCCCTCGACCCCGACTGACACTCCCTGTTCCCTCCTCCTTTGACAAAAATAACCAGAGGTCTTCACTCACAAAAGTCAAGTCATTTAAATCACTGCCAAAAGAAGAGAATACATGTGTCATTTTAAATAAGCCTCAGCAACCCACTGCTTAACAACATTCACCTCCACGATGATCTCCAGGCTAAGCCAAATCCCCACCTTCCCAGGAGACAAAGGGCACCTGGGAACCATTTTCTGTACTGTATAATCAGGAATCATCCAAACGGACTGAGCGTTTTCCAGAAGACTGCTGTCTGAAGTACCACACCTCAGCCTTTTCTGTGCATAAAAATCACTTGAGGATCTTGTTCCAGTGCAGGAGTGGGGCCTGAAACTTTGCATTTCAGACAAGCTCCCAGGTGATGTCGTTGGTGCTGGCCAATAAACCCCACTCTGAATAGAGACGTGTTAAAGGACATAACCCACTTTGAAAAGAAATAGCCAAGCACACTTTCTGAGAGGCCCTTGGAAAGCCCCAGTGTGGTTTTGAAAATGCACACAATGGAAGTTAACGTCCAACTCCCTGGTTATTGATTTTCCCCCCAGCAATTTTGTGAGAAAGAACTGTTCACATCAGGACCTTGAAACGTACTTAAGGACAGATTCTGAGAGTGTGTGCATGTGAGAAGGAAGGTCCCCAAGCAGAGAGGGAGAGGGAAACTCATCCGCCTCAGTGGGCGTGAAAAAGAACAGAGCTGAACTAGAAAATCACTCCCCACCCGGAGCGTGCCACCAGCAGGGTGCAAAGCCCAAAATGAGCAAAGAGCTACTCAGATCCGAGGTAAGAAGTGAACCTCCCAGCCAGGACGAACTAGAGCGGCTCCGTCTTCACGCACGCTCCTTGCAGGACCTTGAGCTCAAGATAGCTAGTGCGCATGCCTGGCTCCTCCCAAGCGTGGTTCAGGTGTGCGCCACCGCACTATGCTGTCCAGCAACGTAGATCATCGCGTCTTTACTGACCGGCTGCAGGCTGAGCAGATCAAATGCATCAAACAAATAAAACTAGACACAGAAAAAACTGTACCCTTGGGCAAGGAACTCACATGCCCACTGGACTCAGCTCCCCACAGCAGAGCCGACATCTTCCCGTGGGATTTCCCTCCGGCCTGCATACTGGGCTGTTGAGTGAAGGACTGGAGAAGGAGTGGAGGCAGCCAGGTCCAGTCGTGAAGCCACAGAGGGCCTGGGACAGAGACCCCCCCTGCCGCTAGGAGCCGTCCCCTGCAGGAGCCAAAGATCCCTGCTACCAACCAGTTAAAGGCGTGCTCTTAGCTTGGCAATTGATCTTCTCAGCTGGATGGAAGTTTGGGAACCATTTGGGGGTCACAAATTGGAGGCAGGTGTATTGAGCTTGGCAAGCACAGTGTTTAAATGATCCGAATCCCCTTGGAACAGTTCACAGTTGCACAGATCCCTGCTGCTCACACCAGACGGCCCTGGTCCCAGCTGCCTACCTGAGACAAGTGCATTAGGACTCTCAAGCCGTACAAGCAGAATTGTGTTTCTGCCAGAAATCTGCTCTCCCCCAGGCTTGCCCATCTCAGCAAATGCCACCACCCTTCCCTACCCTCCCTTCCGCACCACAGTGGATCAGGACACAATAGTAACGTATAAACCCTATAGGCCTTACCTCTAAAACATACCCTAACTCCCACCACTCCTTCTAGCTCCTCTCACCTAAAACTCCGGCCCAAGCATCCAGGGCCTTCTGTTTAGATGACCCCAACATCATCCCAGAGTCTCCCACTCCACTCGTGCCCCTGATCTCCGTGCACCACCAGCCCGTCAGACTGCATGACTTCCCCACTTAAAACCCTCCAGCACTTCTCGTGGTGTTCAAATCGCTGCCGACACATCCCTCCCTGGTCTGACCTCACCTTCTCTTCGCATCTGCTAATTGACTAAGATCTAGCTACACCAGCCTCCGTTCTCCCTCCCAAAGGGTATTCCCATGTCACTTGCTTCTCCTGCTTGGAATGCTGTGCTACAACTGGTAACAAGGATTCCAACAGCAGTGGCTCCCCTTCCAGGCCCTTCCATGTGCAGGTACCAGTCTAAACATTTTACATGTGATAACTCATGCAGTCCTCTTAATGACCCTAAGGGGCAGTGCTATTGTTATCCCCACTTCATAGATAAGGTATCTGAGGCACAGAGAGGTTAGGTGACATTCCCAAGGCCACACAGCTGGCAAATGGCAGAGCCAGAGTCCTCACTGGGCAGTCTAGTTCCAGCGTCTTGCCCTGAACCACCACATACCCTGCCTCTTACAGATCTCATCCCTGGCACAGCAGCCCCCTCACCTGTCAGGTCTCAACCCAAATGGCACGGCCCCAGAGTCTACCCTGACCATCATCCTCTCTCAAGCACCTGTCAGTATCTGGAGTTGACACACTTCTCCATCACAAACACAGACACAAGAGGGTATAAGCTCCCTGAAGGCAGCTTCCAGCAGCCTTATTCTCAGAAGGCTAGAGAACTCAGAATAGTGCCTGGCACAAAGCACCCTCAGCAAGTACGAACCAGCCTACGGCCTGGTTTATGTTACTGCCTGGCCTCTGAAGGCGTCTGAGTTTTCAGTCTTCCATCTTGTCCTATCTTGTAGTCTTATCTGTAGTCTCCCCATGGCCTGCTCCACAGCACAGAGTCTATGCCCAGATGCCAGGGCCCTGCACAATGTGGCCCCAGCCACCCTTCTGGCCTTGGACTCCCACCCATCCCCCCACAGCCCTGCATACCAAGCATCCTGAACTCTCTACCTGTGGGTCCCACTCTGGACACTTTCCCACCCCAAGCCTTTATTCACGCCCTCCTTTGACCTCCATGGCCTTCTCCACTTTTCCCAACCAATGAATGCTCATTCACACATCAGGGACCAAACGTACCTACCCCCAAAGAACAAGTCCCTCTGTGATCCTACTCCTGTCCTCTTGACACCAGTTTTCTGTCATGGCAGACGGAAAGACCACAGGCTTTCGAGTCAGACAGACCTCTTCTGGAGTCCTGGCTCCTCTGCTGTGTTACCAAACCTTTCCAAGTCATTTTCCTCACGTGCACATTTAAGTCACAATACTTACCTCTCAAGGGTGTCAGGGCAGGTGATGAAATGTGGGAAATACTCAGCACCATCTTAGCACACAGCCATGATGAGATGCTCGACAAAAGGTAGATGATGGTGTTAGTGTTATTTCTTTAGGGTCTACTTTCCCATCAATATGTGTGTTCCATGAGAGTAGGGAGACTCTCTTAAGCCCCTTTTTGTCTTAACTGCTCCGTGCATGCATGACACATGAATGTCAGTAACCATCTACTGCAGAAATGCATGAATGGCATCTTTGGATTCTGCTTCCAGAAAACCCTGGGATCACAGGAGGTCAAAGCCTTGCTCTTGCTCTGGTCCTTTTCATCTTACTACTAATAAGGGGGAAACTGAGAGACAGACAAAAACTGTGCATTCAGGACTTTTGATCTTAAGTTAGAAAAGCTGACTTAGAAAAGGGGGCAAGGAAGACCCAGCTGTGGTTTCGGGGAGGAGGTGGAAGAGGACAAGCTGGAGAAAAAGAACACTCCCAGAGGGCTAGCCATGGGTGGCCAGCTTTGTTAATTAGGAAAAAAACTAGGGGCGCCTGGGTGGCTCAGTCGGTTAAGCGTCTGACTTTGGCTCAGGTCATGACCTCGCAGTTCATGAGTTCAAGCCCCACGTCAGGCTCTGTGCTGACCGCTCAGAGCCTGGAGCCTGCTTCCAATTCTGTGTCTCCCTGTCTCTCTGCCCTCCTCTGCTCGCACTCTCTTTCTCTCTCTCAAAACTAAACATTTAAAAATTGTTTTAGGGGCACCTGGGTGGCTCAGTCAGTTAAGCATCCGATTTCAGCTCAGGTCATGATCTCACACTCTGTGAGTTCGAGCCCCACGTCGGGCTCTGTGCTGACAGCCCAGAGCCTGGAGCCTGCTTCAGATTCTGTGTCTCCCCCTCTCTCTGCCCCTCCCCTGCTCATGCTCTATCTGTGTCTCAAAAATAAATAAAAACATTAAAAAAATTTTTTTAATTGTATTAAAAACCAGTAAAATATACCAGAGTCTACTGGGCAACCAGCAAGAAAGGAAGCAGTAGGGACAAAGTGATCATTACTCATTCTCAGAGAGGGTGATCGCTCATCACATCCCGGCCACCTGGCTGGATGAGTTACACCCCCACAGCAGCCCCACAAAGAGGACATCGTGCAGCTCAGTCGTGTTAAGGGGAGGAAAGGCAGCCTCCATGCTTCTGGAATGCGCATCCTAAACCTTCATGGGACACGCCTGCCACGTGTTCCTCTGTATTTCCCTTTGCAGTTTCTACACAAGCCCTTCTCTTTCTCCCAAGCGCACACACGACCTCACATCCCCCCACTGCCTGCAGGACGATGGCAGTTTTCGTTTTCTCTCTCTGAAGGTTTTTCTGCTAATGAGCTTAGTGTCTAACAGCTAAGGATTGCAATGAGTGCTACAACAGAACAAGTCCAGGGTGCTCTCAGAAAGAGGAAGGTGGTAGGGGGGCATATTTTAGATCGGGGAGCAGAGTAGGCCCCTCTGAGGAAATTAAACTTAGGCTCATGGTGAGATTTGAAAACCTACACTGCCTTTGCGTCTCCACCATTCCCTCAGGACACCTCTGCGCAGCCCTGCAAAAGGGAACTTGAAAGAAAGGCAAAAGACAAACATCCGGTGGGAACAGTTGTTTCTACTCACTTTGGGCAGGGTGTTAACAAAGCTGGGTTAGGAGAGGTATTTCCACGTGATTGCAGACCTTGATGTCCACTGAAGTCTGTCACTTATAATGCAACACAGGGGCACCTGGGTGGCTCAGTCAGTTAAGCCTCTGACTCTCGATTTCAGCTCAGGTCATGATCTCACGGTTTGTGGGTTTGAGCCCCATATCGGGCTCTGCACTGATAGCACGGAGCCTGCTTAGAATTCTATGTCTCCCTCTCTCTCTGTTTCTCTCTCTCAAAAATAAATAAATGAACTTCACACACACACACACACACACACACACACACACACACACACACACAGGGTCACAGGGTTTAGGATTCCAGGGCTTGATGTGAATGACAGCCTCTCTGCCTGGCCCTGACTCCCTCATTCAGCCTCTCCGGGCCTGAGCTGCTTCTAGAAAACAGCATTAAAGGCAGGATACCTGTCCTGTCTTCCTCACAGTGTTGTTCTAAGGAAGGGCTAAATGAGCTACCTCATAAGCACTCTGTAAATTATAAGGAGATAAGGGTTACCAACAGCACTTCTGTTCACACGGTACAATTTTATATCTCAACGAATACAGAGAATTTTTATGTTTTACTCCTCTGGACAAACACGGCGATCCCTTTATTCATCTCTTGGAGCCATGAACTGAATGTTTGTGTTTCCCCAAAATTCATACATTGAAGCCCTAATGTGGTGGTACTTGGAGGTGGGGCTTTCGGGAGGTGACTGGGTCATGGGAGTGGAGCCCCCATGATAGGATTAGAGCCCTTATAAGAAGAGGAAGACACATAGCCCCCTCTCTTTCTCGGCCACGTGAGGATACACGAAGGCAACAGCCTACTAGCCAGGAACTGGGCCCTCACCAAGAGGGTGGTGCCTTGCTCTTGGACTTCCCAGCCTCCAGAACTGTGAGAAATAAGTGTTTGTTGTTTAAACACCCCGGTCTATGGTATTTTTGTTATAGAAACTGGAGCTAAGATACCAGAGCTCATTATTTAAAACAACGTAAGAGTAGATACGATCAGTACAATAAAGATTAGAATTAGAAGGGCAACCAAGTAAGAAGACGAAAAGGGCCTGGGGTGCACCTTGAGACAGGATGGTCAGGTCTTCTGATGAGATCTGAGCAGGCCGCCACAGGAAGTGGAGACGTCCAGAGAGGCAGGCTGGGGGGGGGCAGCAAATGCAAAGGCCCTGAGGTGGAACATGATGGTGAGAATGCACATTACCGTGCCCAGCACATAATAAGCACACAATAAGCAGGAGCTACGTGATAATCACTGTCATTCTCACTGCTGCCAAAACAGCTAGTTTCTACTGGTGGATGGGCCGAAGCCAAGGAAACCCAACGCACTGCAACAGTTAGGGCCCTGTCAGAATTCAGCTCTGGGGGCTCTTTTCATGCCGCTACAGAAAACAGCCACATGGGGGCAGAGGCCGTTAAGAAGTAGTACTTACACAGGAGGGTGGCAAATTCACTCTGTTTTATCCTCCGCTGGATCCTACGTCTTCCACATTTGCCTGCCTCGTCTCCCCCAAACCCAGCCTCTGAGGGGAAGAGGTCTCTGCAGGCACATCATGCAGTCACTCAGCTCACATGTGCTGGGCCCCTCGTGTGCGCTCAGCTCCAGGCCAGGCACTGGGGACACAGAGCTGCATCAAGGTGAGATCTTTGCTCCTGAGGAGCTCACTATTGGGTGAGGAGTTAGGAGTGGAGAAAAAACTGGTCAAAATAACGATAGCCCAGACGAAGAAGCAGCAGGGTGGACCTCAGTGACGAGTGCCCTGGAGGCAGAGGGGAGAGAACATTCTCAGGGAAACCCACCTTCCATCGCCAACCCAGACCACATGAAGTCCCTCATCGTAAGTTCACATTGAACCTCCTCCCTTCATGAAGTTTTCCATTTATGAAAACTGTAATGGAATAATGATTTGGGGATTAATATCTATCGCTTCTGCTAGACTGTGGGCCCCATGAGGCAGGGACTCTGTCTGTCTTGTTCACACCCACATTCCCAGCACCTAACACACGGCTGGCATGTGGCAGGGGTACAGAAAGACGCCGTAAATAAACAAATGCTGCTTAACACCAGAACACTTAATTCTGTTGTGGAAACGTGATATCAGCCTCCAAGACGGCTCCCATGAGCCTTGCCTCCTAGGGCTCACACCCTTGTGTGCTCCCTTCCCACAATAAGTCAGGACTGACTATACGATGAACAGATCACTGTAAATGGGTGGTACGACTTTCAAGTCCTGCTCATAAAGCATTGCTACTCACACCTTGCTTTCTTGTGGATCCCTTGCTCTGGGGGAACCAGGAAGTCAAGCTGTGCGGATTCTCAAGCGGCCCTATGGAGAGGTTCAGATGGTGAAGAACTGAGGCCTTCTGCCAAAAGCGAACATCAACTGGCCAGTCAGTCATGTAAGCCACACTGAAGCTGGTCCCCCAACCACAGTCAAGGCTTCAGATGACTATAGGCCCGGCTGACGTCTTGAATGTGACCTCATAAGAGACGGTGGCCCAAAACCCACCTAGCTAAGCTGCTCTCTTCCTCTTCTTATAGGGACACTAACTTAATCATGAGGGCTACACCCCCATGACCTGATTACCTCCCACCTCCAAATACCATCACATTAGGGCCTGTGCATAGGAATTTGGGGGGAACAAAAGCGGCAGTCCCAAAATTCAAGTGCAGGAGGAATTAACACCAGAGCTGTTAGAAGAGCTCCATGACTCCTCAACCAGGGATCGCAGCAGCCTCCATCCCAGCTCCCCTGACTCAGTGGGTGACCCAACGCTTCTGCTCTGCCTGCCAGGTAGAATAGGGCTAGGCACAAACAGTCTGTGTCCCTCTCTCTCCAGGACCACCTTCTGCCAGGAAAAATTCCTCACATTCTATGCCACTCTTCCTTTCTGGCCTTGGCTCCCTTGAGCCTCCCCACTGCCTTGCAACGGTGACGCTACTCTGTGCCCCAGGTGATCACCCTGCCACTGGGGGCTCCCCCTTCCCTCCTGCAGGGCAAACAGAGGCAGCATCCCAAGGCATCTTGGAATGATTTCCCAAGACAGCAGCAGAATCTGAGGCAAACTGACAGAATGTGATTCCAAGCTCAAAACCCACCTTGGAAACACTAGGTCACCACGATGCTGCTCTTTGGAAGGGGGAGGTGCCTAAGGCCCTGAAGACCACATCTCAAGAAGACTGGAAAATTAAAGGGAAATTTATATTTCCAGGGAAACTACTCTGTACAAGCTCTGGGTTTTTTACACACATCTCTGTCCTCACTGTTACCCTGTGAGATAGGCATCACTATCCTCTTTTTCTAGATAAGTAAACAGAGGCCAAACAGGTTGAATAAATTACCCAAGGACACAGACAACAGTTGTGTATAGCTGGGCAGGTTGTGCACTGCACAATTCTAGGGAGCAGAAAAAAGTGATTTCAGAAGGGGTATGGTTTTCTAATTTGTACAAAGTCACATATGGTTCTACTGGATAACCACCAACCTGCTGGTCAGTAGCAGTTTGATCAAAAAAAGATGAGGTCTGACTCCCAAGCCCTTGCTCTTTCCACCAGACCTCTACACCTTCCCTGGGATAGCTTCAAGCATTTCCATATCAAGTTCTTCACAGTTCAACTGGCAAAGATGGAGCCACAGACCTCTAGACCATTCCAGGTGGAAAAGATGTTGGCAATCAATAATCTACCTCAAAACCCTCCCTCTGTATTAGAAGAATAGAAGGCCCAGAGAGGGGAAGTGAGCTACCCAAGATACACAGCTGGGTAGGGCACAGCTAGGACTTGCATCCTATGCAGATGAAGGTAGGTCTGGCTCTGAGACGGTCAGAGCTATATTATCTAAGCTAGTAGTCTCAACTCTTTTTTGCATCAAAATCAGTTATAAGTGGAGGCAGTGAGGGAAGGGTCTCAAGGAAGTGTCCCTCACCAGACAACTTTCTGAAGTCTAAGCTTCAAAAAAGGTTGGAAGGAAGGAGGAGCTAAAAGGGCCATAGCTCAGAAGTTTCTCCAGAATAGGCAAGAAGTGCATTCCTCTGCAGGCCTGTCAGGTCCTGGGAGGGAAACTGTTGCTAAGTGGAAGCTTCTAGGCCGTCCCGGGTGGCCTTCCTGGCAGTTGGCATCCACCTTGAAGGGAGAACTCAGATTCTGTACAGGCCTCCCTGGGAGCCCCTGACCACCATGGTGATGGCCCCCAGGCAGCCGTTCAGTTCTGCCTGGGCTCCAGCCAGGGTGACAAGAACCCAGGGAGAAAGAACACAGGGAGGAAATCCGAGCACTCAATTCGCTGTTCTGTGGAAGATGCCAATTAAAATGTTCCACCCTTCTGAGGCTGCTGTTCAGCCTTGTTCCTGTTGGGCTGCCTCATCAACAGCCCTTCCTGACCGCCCCACACTCCAAGGCCCACCCAGCTTCCTTTCCAGGCAATAGAGCACAACAGACTCAAAGCTATGATGGCCTTTAAGGACCTCTAGAGCCACAGAGACCCCCACCTTGACACTGAAGTGCAGGGAGACAGGGTGACTGCCCAAAATCACTCGGCTGGTCCATCCTGGCCCAAAAGCATTCATGAGATGACATTTTAAATATCACTGAGAATCACTGGAAATATCACCTGGTCCACCCTTTTTTTCTGCATGAGTCATTGCCACTGCCAATGCACACAGCTGGTTAGGACCCATGCAGGAAGAAGATCCAGGACTCCAGACTCCCAGGTTCCAAACACTGCATGGCCCAGGAAAAAACACACCACAGAATTACCTGCAAACCGGTGCTGGAAGAAGCTGTCACACAACATCTGGAAAAGGGATCTAGCGACCACTATCAGATCTCTGCGCACAGCTATCTTCTGGTTTAGCCTCTTCCATCATACTTAGAGCCCAATTTTTATAAAGTAAAGACTAACTTACCATTCACAGGAGCTAAGTAAATCTTTTTTTTTTTAATCTTTTATTTATTTTTGAGAGAGAGAGAGAGAAGTAGAGAGAGCAGGGAAAGATCAGAGAGAGAGGGAGACACACAGAATCCGAAGCAGGCTCCAGGCTCTAAGCTGTCAGCACAGAGCCTGACGCAAGGCTCAAACCCACGAACCATGAGATCGTGACCTGAGCCAAAGTTGGACGCTTAACAGACTGAGCCATCCAGGCGCCCCTGGAGCTAAGTAAATCTTACTTACTTACTCCACATGTAGGAGTGGGAATAATTATGTGGGAATAACTATTTAAAAGAGAAAGAGAGTATGGGAAAATTACATACTTATATAATGTCACCACCATGAACATGAACACAGGTGAAATAATAGTAAATTAAACACCAGACCCAACACCAGTTAGCAAACTGAAAGTAAAAAGGTATTTTTTATTATAAAGCTTAAACAAATTATGCTTATAACAGAAGTGTAAGAATAATATTAGAGAATCTATTAATCTAATAATATAATTTAGAATACTAAGAGATTATATAAGAAAATAAAAATATCATTTCAATAGAGGGAGGAAATGCCTTTGAAAAAAAACTCAAGGCTTATTTGTGATTAAAAGAAAACAAATGAAAACAAAACAAAAAGGATGAGATCTCTTTCCAGATGAGATAGAATCAGCACACTCCACCTTAGGTCTCCCACTGAACGCAGCTACAAAACCTGGAAAGAATGCGTGGAACACCTACTTGAGTTGCTGAAAGTAAACAGTAGCAGGCAGATTAAAAGAAAAGACAAGAATTCAAAGTACCACCAAACCAGTAGTAAGTTTTCTGGTTTTTCTTCAACTGTCCTCTGTCTTTGCCTCAAGGCAGTCAAGGATAGCAGCATGAATAAAGAGTAGACATCACCATGAAAAAAGAGAGCTCCAGGTGAATACTTCCAGGTCTGGAACAAGAGTGGGAAAGGAGTCTTCTAATAGTTTGAGTAGGGGATATCCATGTATTTTTTTTTCCTCATTTTGTGTATTCTCTTGTGTGTCAGCCCCTAGACACCCACAAGCCCTTACGACTAAAGGAGAGGTATCTTCTTCTCTATGGTCCCAAGAGAGTGGAGTGAACCTCCACTGCATTCTTTTTCTCTCTCCATCTTCCTGCCCCTTGGCCTGGGATTCAGGTACAATCATGGGAAGTAAATATGAGAGAAACTTAAATAAAGTCCCAGCTTTCTAGCCAGAGACCTAAAAGGGGAGCATTAGAGAACCATAAAGTATGAGGGGGATTGTGGAGAAAAAAGGTTCAGGAAAACAAACCTCTAAAAGGTATGTGATCTTCTAGGCTCACTTCTGAGCAGTACATGTGTGACTTCGACTCTAAACAGAATAGCATAGACCTTAAAAGCTGAACTAAAAAGTAAATTAGTATGGGGGTTCCTCAAAAAGCTAAAAACAGACTACCCTACCACCCAGCAATTGCACTACTCTTTACCCAAAGGATATAAAAATACAGATTCAGAGGGGTACATGCACCCTGATGTTTATAGCAATATTATCAACAATAGCCAAACTACGGAGAGAGCCCAAATGTCCATCGACTAATGAATAGATAAGGAAGATGCGGCATAAATATGCATATGATGTAGGACAGATAAATAGATAGACAAACAGATACTATTACTCAGCCATGAAAAAAAGTGAAATATTGCCATTTACAACATACATGGATAGAGCTAGAGTATATTATGCTAAGCAAAATAAGTCAGAGAAAGACAAATACGGTATCATTTCACTCACATGTGGAATTTAAGAAACAAAACAGATGAACCTAGCGGGAGGGGAAAAAAAAGGGAGAGAGAGGAAGGCAAACTGTAAGTGACACTTAACTATAGACAACAAACTGAGGGTTGCTGGAGTGGAGGTGGGGGGATGGGCTAGATGGGAGATGGGTATTCAGGAGGGCACTTGTTATGATGAGCACCGGGTGTTACATGTAAGTGATGAATCACTAAATTCTACTCTTGAAACCAATATTACACTATATGTTAAATAACCAGAATTTAAATAAAAAATTGAAGAAAAAAATTATTAAAACAATAAATCTTATGGCATATAAATTTTACCACAATTTTTAAAACTTGATATTAAGAAAAGGAACAACACAATAAAAAACTGCGCAAAAGACTTAGACATTTCACAAAAAAAAGATATACAGCAAGCTTACAAAGCACACACAAAAAAAGATGGTCGACATCATTAGGCATTAGGCAAATGCGAATTAAAACTACTATGAAAAATACCACCACACACCTCTTAGGATGAGTGGGATGACTCAAAAAATTTTGACAATACCAAATGCTAGTGAGGACGCGGAACACTGAAACTCTCAAACATTGCTGGTGAGAATGCAAAACGGGACAGCTACTCTGGAGAACATTTTGGCAGTTTCTTACAAAGTTACATATATGCTTACTACAGGAATTTATCCTAAAGGAATAAAAATTTACATCACACAAAAACCTGTACACAAATCCTTATGGCAACTCTATTCATAATCACCCAAAACCAGAAACCACCCAAATGGTCCTCAGTGAGTAAAGGGATAAGCAGACTGGAATGACTGTACCACAGAACTGCTCAGCCATCCAAAGCAGCAAGCTTCTGATACATGTAACTTGGATGCATCTCACAGACATTATGGGGAGTGAAAAAAGCCAGACTCAAGAGGCTATATACTATATGATTCCATTCATGTAGCATTCTCAGAAAGACTTAAATTATGTGACAGAAGAGATCAGTGGTACCAGTGGAAGTCCAAGAGAATTCACACACACATAATTAGAACTAGTAAGAGAGATAAGCAACTTTCTGGATTTAAAGTTAACAATAAAAATCTATACTGGATCCCTTTACACCAATATTGTACAATTAAGAGGTGTAATTTTTCAGGGGCGCCTGGGTGGCTCAGTCGGTTAAGCGTCCAACTTCAGCTCAGGTCACGATCTCGCAGTCCGTGAGTTCGAGCCCCGCATCAGGCTCTGGGCTGATGGCTCAGAGCCTGGAGTCTGCTTCCGATTCTGTGTCTCCCTCTCTCTCTGCCCCTCCCCCGTTCATGCTCTGTCTCTTTCTGTCTCAAAAATAAATAAACGTTAAAAAAAAAATAAAAAAAAAAAAAGAAGTGTAGTATTTCAAATGATCTCTTCTACAACAGCACTGAAAATTTGCAAGGTGCCAAGGACTAAATCTAGCTGACACATCAAGACCATTATAAAGAAAATTATAAAACTGTATTAAAAGATATTTAAGAAGGCCAGATATTTGATATGTTCATGAATGGGAAAACTCAACAGCATAAACTCTCTCCAAATAAAAGTATACATTTTAACTGAGTATTTGCAAAGCATTTAGAACAGTGCCTGGCACATAGGTGATACATAATTGTTGTTGAACACATAAATCAAAATTCCAACAAGGTTTTTCATGAAACTTGACAAGCTTGTTCTAAAATTTTTAAAACAGAACAAAGGTCCAAAAATAGCCAAAGCAATCTTGAAGAACAGAAGTGGGAGGAAAGATAATTTTCATTCCACCAGATATTAGCACTTAATTATGAAACCATTAAGAATGTTTTATTGGCCCAGAATGAGACACAAAGGATAGAATAGAAAAAACAGTCCTGAAATATTCGCTGTATGGACACTTGATACATGACAGAAAAGGTATGATCAATCAGTGGATGCTGGAACCGTTTATGATCCACACTAGAGAAAAATAAAGTCTTAATTCACACCATCTACAACTCTCAACTCCAAGTAAAATAAGGCCCTAAACATGAAAAGCAAAACTTTCAAAAGAAAATGTTTGTTCCTCAGGGCAAGAAAGGATTTCTCAACCAAAAAGCAAAAACTACAAACCATAAAAAAAAAAAAAAAGATTTTTAAAAAACAATTTTTAACTTCTGTATGTTAAAGATTCTATAAACAAAGTGCAATACAAACCATCAAGCAAAAGAATATAATTCATATAACCAACAAAGGGCTAGTATCCAACCTAGACAAAGAACTCCAATAAATCAATACAAAAGCAACAAGTAATGTAATAATTTTTTAAATTAAAAAAATCATGTAAACAGGTAACTCACAAAAGAGGAAACCAAAATGGTTAATAAACACAAAAAGATGCTCAATCTCATAATAATCAGAGAAATCAAAATTAACACCACAATGAAATCTCACCAAATTAAGTATAGTGATGTTTTCTAGAGACAGGGAAAGAAATGGGACCAGGAAGCGGTTCACAAAGAGCTTTAACCAAATACGTAACTGTGAAGGTCACTAGACCTACTCACAAATATTTCAGCTCCCCTCTCCTAATGCATTCCCTGCACCTCCAGCCTCCTTGCCTCCTCCTCGCTTTAAGCTAGGCAAGTATGTGTGATTTGCTTTTGTCAAGCAAATGAATGTAGAAGTGTCACTTGTGGGTGGAAACCTTTGAATAAATATGCAATTCGTCATCTTTATTTCCCTTTGCCTGCAGCCTGGATCCTGGAGTGGGCCTCTGCCACCCATGTATGGACATAAAGCATGAGTTGAGAGGTAACACCGTTTGTTTCTTTATTTCTTTGTTTTACACCACTTAGATTTGAGATGTGTTTGTTACAGAAGCATAAACTAGCCCATCCTGACACAGTAGCATTTTATTCCTTTAACTGGGTGGTAGGTGTGTGGATGCTCATTGTATTATACACTATATCTTATGGATCTAAAATATTTCATAATTTTTACGACATACTTTATGGTAATGAGTCATTATCTAGGTTAAGTATAGAATATGTATGCATTCATTCTATAAATATTAATTGAGGGCTTACTATATACCAGATACTATTCTAGGTGCTCAGGATTCAATAGTGTCCAAAAAAGTCAAAGTTTTTGTGGAGCTTAAGAGAGGGGAAGCAGAAAACAAACTAATACATATTTAATAAATCAAATGTCATTATTTACTATAATGAAAAATAAAGCAGAGTTAAAGAGATAGTAATACAGTACTATTTTAAATAGCATGATCAGGAAAGTCTCTAATAAAGAGATCTCTCAACAGAGACCAGAATACAGAGACTTGCAGAAGGTGGGTACAGGGATGGAAGAGAGGGGAAAGGAGAGGGGGGAAAACAGCAAGAAAGTCCTGTGTCTGGAGCCGAATGAGAGATCTGGGAACAAGACTATATTGGGCCCTCTAGACCATGGATGGCCATCAGACAGCCTTGAGTAAAAGAAGGTTATGATCTGAGATATACCTCAAAAGGATCATCTGGCTGCTGTGTGAAGAACCTTTAAGAGTTTGTTAGGTGGAAGCAGGGAGACCAGTTAGGGCGCTACTGCAATGGTTCAGTCAAGAAGAAATGGTAACATGGGGCGCCTGGGTGGCTTAGCTGGTTAAGCATCCGACTTTGGCTCAGGTCATGATCTCACAGTTCGTGAGTTCAAGCCCCGCGTCGGGCTCTGTGCTGACAGCTCAGAGCCTGGAGCCTGCCTCACATTCTGTGTCTCCCTCTCTCTCTGCCCCTTCCCTGCTCATGCTGTGTCTCTCTCTGTCTCAAAAGTAAATAAACATTAAAAAAAAATTTTTTTTTAAAGAAGAAGAAATGGTAACCTGGTCAAAGGGAAGAGACGGAGGTAGGGAGAAATAAATTCAGGATTAGAGGTAGATATGACAGCATTTGCTGATGGGATGGATATGTAATATAAGGGAGGCAGGTAAAGGATGACTAGAAAGCATTTGGCCCAAGCAACTGCAAGAATGGAGATGCCATAAACTGAGTAGAAAAGACTAGAGGAAGATCAGACTAAGGGGTGAAAACCAGATCAGAAGTTTGGTTTGGGCCATGTTCTGCCTGTTAAAAATCCAAGTGGTTGTATCAAACAGGCAATTAGACATATGAGTCTGGAATTCAGAGGGAGAAGCTCAGACTACAGTAAGCAATACATCATTGGTATTTAAAGCCATGGACTGATATGCTCATCCACAAAGTAAATGTAGACAGAGAAGAGACCTAAAGACTAAACCCTGAGGCAGCACAGCAAACACAGAAGAAGGCTCCACTGAAGAACAGAGGTTCGTATCTCAAAGCCAAGTGAAAGAAAGTTTTAAGAAACAGGGAGTGGGCAACTGTGTCAAATGCTGCTAAGGATTAAATATAATGGCTGCTGGATTTGGCCAATGTGGAGGTCAATGTGGAAGTGTTGATCTTGACAAAAGCAATGCCACCATAGTTGTGGCAGAGTGTGGGTCTGACACAGATTGAAGAGAAAAAAACTAAGCCCTCATGTGTAAAAATTATGTTGAGAAATTTTCCTACCAAGGAAATCCAAGAAATGGGGCAATCACTGGAGGAGAATGTTTTGTCCATACAGAATTTTTTTTTTACAGATAGAAGCGATTAGAGCATGGTTGCATGCTAGTGTAAATAATCCAAAAGAAAAAGAAAAATTGATGGTGTAGTAGAGGAGGGATAATTGCAAGCAAAGTTCTTAAGAAGGTGAGAGAATATAGGGTCCATTGCACTGTAGAGATGTTGGCCTTAGACACAGTCTATCTACTGTACCAGGACAGAAGATGTAGGGAGAAACAGCAAGTGTAAAGTATGAATGCAGGGCATGTGAGTACAGATGCAGGAAAGGTAGAAGATGTGGCAATGGGACCACATGGACGTTCTCTTCTGATTGCCTCTATTTTCTCAGGGAAGTAAGAAACAAGGTCATCCTCAGAGAATGAGGAGGTGTAAGATTTGTGAAAATTCTGAAGAGACAAGAGAGTATATAAAATAGTTGTCTCTTAAAGGGAAGGAAGGTACTGATTAAGATTTGCCAGGTAGTACAAGGGTCTAGTATGAAATTCATGGTCATGAATTTTTAAATAAGATAGTCAGCATGTCTATATGTTTTTCTCAGCCACATTCAGCTGCCAGGGAGTAGACAGAGTTGGTGGTTTTCCAGGCTATGTGTTGTTGCCAAACAAGTAGAATGGAGGGTGAGTACAAAAAGTATTCAAAGGAGTGATTATAACGGTGGCCCATGGAAACAAGATGAGTAAGGAGGGAACAGAGGACCTGAGGGGGTGCTGGCCAGTGAAAAGAAGGTAGGGTCAACAGTTTGGAGTTCCCAAGGGGTTGAATAATTGTTGAAGGTAAGCTTGCTCCTAGGAGTGGTCTGGAAGGAAAGAAAGGATTAGTCAGGAAGTAGAATATTATTAACGGGGATTTGGTGGGAGGGGTGATATACAGTGATTAGCAATGACAAAGCCTAGGGTATCCTCATGAGTGTGAGTGGCCAAGAGAGGACAAGGTCATTGAAGATGAGGAAATAAATTAATAAAAAGAGCAAGATATTAGGAGGATCAACCACTTGTACATCAAAGCCACCAAAAATTGTGACAAGAGTAGTAGACCAGATACAAAAGTCTTCAAGAAAATTTAAAAAATAAATTTATATTTAAAAAAAAGAAAATAGTAATAGAGAATCTGTAGATCCAACACTCATAGAAGATTATTCTTTAATTTTTTTAACATTTTATTTTATTTTTTGAGAGACAGAGAGAGACAGAGCACAAGCAGGAGAGGAGCAGGCAGAGAGAGAGGGGGATCCAGAATCCAAAGCAGGCTCCAGGCTCTGAGCTGTCAGCACAGAGCCTGATGCAGAGCTCGAACCCATGAACATGAACAAGATCATGACCTGAGCTGAAGTCAGATGCTCAACTGACTGAGCCACCCAGGCGCCCCTCACAGAAGAATAGTCTTGCATTATATTTGTAAAAAAACAAACAAACAAACAAAATGAAGACATTTTGGGATTGTCTTGGAATTGGGGTTAACAAATAGCTTGTCAGATTATCAGAAATAACATGATGCCATGTGAATAAACAGTAACTGAAGTAATGACATGGCAATTAAGGCAGATATAACCTTTGATGTTTAAAAATCTCTTCCTTGATAAGATTTTCTAAATTAGTTCATATACCTGTCCCCACTCCCCCTCTATCCCAGCTTTCATCCACAATGAACCCAACAGAAGTGCAGAAGGAAGAGAAGCAAGTATTTATTTCAAGGACTCTGGGTTTCACTTACATTTAGTAGTGAGGGAACATGGATAAATAGAAAGATCAGGCATTCAACCCATAGGAAGATCCCCCTGGTTCTCATAAGGCCCACTGGCTCTTCAGATAGAAGACTTGAATTCGAAGTTCCATTATTTGACTTACCATTTCTGTAACCTGATACATTTTCTCTCAGTATCTTTGTTTTTAAATCAGTAAAGTAGGGGTGTCCCCACCTACATGGCTCTGATGAAGATTGAGACATGTTGTGAAGGTTTTATTAGCTATGAAATGCAAAATAAATGAATATTCAACTATTCCCTTAAAAAAAAAAAAGTCTTCAGGGGCGCCTGGGTGGCTCAGTGGGTTGGGCGGCCGACTTCACCTCAGGTCATGATCTCGCACTCCGGAGTTCAAGCCCCGCGTCAGGCTCTGTGCTGACAGCTCAGAGCCTGGAGCCTGTTTCAGATTCTGTGTCTCCCTCTCTCTGACCCTCCCCCGTTCATGCTCTGTCTCTCTCTGTCTCAAAAATAAATAAATGTTAAAAAAAAATTTTTTTTTAATTAAAAAAAAAAAAAAAGTCTTCAAAGAAAGACTGGAGATGGTTTCCACATGGTTATAACAAGGAGTTGCAGGTAGTACATATTGAAGCCAGAGCTTCCAAAGACCAAGGGGCTTCTTAGGAGGCAAGAACAGTGGCCTGAAGCCGCGATGAGAAAGAAAAAGTTGATATACGCACCTCTGGGCCTGGTGGGACAAGGGAGAAGAAAACATCCAGTGGAAGTAGTGTTCACCAAAGATAGCCCAGTTCTAGATGGAGCAAAAGGGAAAAGTGGCCACTAGGAGAAAAAAGTGAAGACACAGGGGATTTTACAAATAGGAGAATGAGGGTTCCATTGGGCCCTGTGGATGGTTTAAGGAACCAGGCAGAAGAGAGGTCCTGAGTACAATTTAAGGATAAAAGAACTATATGGAGATGAGTGTCTAGAAGATGGTGACGGATGACTCAGGGTCTTGGCCTCCCGGAATACCTGACACAAATGAGTTACTCCTGGTGGATCACTGTGGAGAGACCACCTTTTAGGCAATTGAGGTAGGAAGGAGGAATGTTAGGAAGAGGAAGAACGAGGTTTATCTGGATCACACAAGCATTACACACTTGCACAATGAACATATGCATGAGGTATTTCTTTTTTTTATTTATTTAAGTTTATTTATTTTTGAGAGAGAGACAGAGAACGAGCAGGGGAGGGGCAGAGAGAGTGGGAGAGAGAGAATCCCAAGCAGATTCTGCACTGTCAGTATGGAGCCCGATGTGAGGGTCAAACTCTCAAACCACGAGATCGTGACCTGAGCTGAAACCACGAGTTGGACACACTTAACCGGCTGAGCCACCCAAGTACCCCTTCATGATGTATTTCTTAGGGAAATGGCTCTGAGACAAAGAGATTTCTACAAACGAACACTGTTAAGAGGTGGCTCCACACACTGGCAGTACCTGCCTTCCTAGGCTGATATGCACACACCGTTTACATGGCAGGAAGCATGGGGAATACTCAGATTAGTCCTTTGAGCCCTCCTAGTTCAGCAGTTTGGGGTGATGTTTTTGAGCAGGGGGCAGCCGGTGACACTAGTTTAAAATGGGATATGGAAATTATCTGTGGTTGTTAATGATCTACACCTTCACAGTCCCACATGTCATGAGAAATGGCTCTGGTGGACTTAAAATGGTTTAAACTGCACACCAGAAATACCAAAATAGAGTCCTTCACCCATCACACAGATCTGAAGGGAAGTTAGGTCTTTCAGAACATCGTGGTTGGGGTAGGTGATAGTGGGGCCTGGAAGAGTCCTTCTAATGGATCAAACAGTTGGAGGTGAGAAGTGGCAGGTTCAAATCCTGACTCCTTCCTGGGGGGTAGTCATCTATCCAATTTTAGTTCTTCTGCATGTAAATGTAGGGGATAATGATGCCAGCATCTGAGAGCAGTTGTAAAGAACAAAGTCTATGGAGCTTTTAGTACTAAATCAGTGCTAGTTTTCTTTCTCACCTCTTTCGCAGAAAGAAGCCATGAATTCTGGGATATACAGATTTGAATAAGAAGACAAGAAAGTACTGGTATTCCTGGTCAGGAAGAATACTTAAAGATACAAGAGTCTCTTTCTGAAGTGGCTATAGAATGAAGCAGGTCTCAAAAGCCTTTCAAGATGAGGATTTATGTGCCAGTGTGTTTCCAAGGAGACTGATCTCACAAAAGCTACTATGATACACACTCCCTTTACAAAAACAAGATAACATCACGCTCCTACTCTCAGCGAGTTCCTTCTGCCTTCTGACAAATGATGGCAAGGTAGGAGGAAGGGCCTAAAAGCAGGATAGGAAGGCAGAACCCCCACACTCAATTTGTGGAATGAATGAATGTTGTGTTTTTCCTTCATGCAGCGATGAGGAAAGAGAAAGAACAATGACATAAAAAGTGGCCACATGGGGACCCAGGAGGGGGCACAGAGACAGTTGGGGACCCAACCACTGGGCCTGGGACAAGTAGTAGAGATAGATAACAAGAAACAAGGCAGGAGGCCAGGCTGGTTCTTAAACCCAAAGGCCATGCAGCCAAACTCACACATGAAAACTGGCCTCCAGAGCACTCTCAGTATTCCAGAACCAACTGTCCTGACCTGGCTGGTCTTGCACTGAAGCAGCATTTGGAGAACAGATGTTTGTGAGTCCTGATATTGAATGTGGAAAATGGAATCCACTTTAGTTCCTTTTTCCTTTGTGGGTATTTGGTATTTTCACCTAATCACCAGCTCCCTCAGGCTGAGGCATTGTTTTCCAAAGAGTGTTCTATGAAATACCAGCAAGATATCCCATACAGGAAAGTGCTTTGTCAGAAAATGCTGGCCTAAGCCTCCAAACAACCTCCCCATCCTACAGACATGCAGGGCACATTGGCATATTAAAGGCTCATGATATTCTGCTGTAAAGAAACCCGATTTTAAGATGTATATGACTAGAAAACTCTTTTCCCATCTGTACATGAAACACACATCCAGAAGTTGTGTCCTCCTGGGGATCCTCAAAGATGGGGCTCACATGGTTTCATTGCCCAGTCACCCACTAAACAGACCTAAGTTAAAGACCTGGACACTTCAAAAGTGAAGAGTTGCATCCTTTCATTCCACAGATACACATGGAGAATGTAATAATTGTTTAAAGATGTTGGCATCATGAAAGAGGTACAAACAAGATGCTGTAGGACTTCGGAAGAGAGGAAGTTTGGCAATATTGCTAAACTGAGAATTTTAGAAGATATCATGAATATCACCTCAATTTTAAGGTTCCTCTCTGATTGTCACATAATTGTCTAAAACTATTAACCAACTTCTGGAGGCTATTTTAGACCTCACTGTGAGTAGAAGTATTTTATACCTAGTTCCCCCAAAGCTAACATGTGTTTCCATAAATCCATGGATTAAGAAACATCACATCAATAAGAAGACTGTGGATTGAAATGGAAATGGAAATGGGCAAATATTTCTCAGTGTTTCATCATCCCACCTCCTGCAATGGAATCACCCAAGAAGCTTACACATTCGCAGACATACCCAGACCTTCGGATGGAATTTGGGGGGAGTGGGGTCCCAAGAATCTGCATTTTAAATGGGGCCCCCTGAGTGTCTGGGTGGCTCAGTCAGTTAAGCATCCAACTTCGGTTCATATCATGATCTCATGGTTCGTGGGTTCGAGCCCCATGTCAGGCTCTGTGCTGACAGCTAACAGCCTGGAATCTGCTTCAGATCTGTGTCTCCTTCTCTTTCTGCCCCTTTTCTGTTCATGTTCTCTCTCTCTCTCTCTCTCTCTCTAATAAATACTTAAATTTTTTTTAATTTAAGTGGCCCTACCCCAATATGATTCTGATCCATGCTTAATGCCTAAAAACCACTGAATCCAAGATTTTCAAAGTTATTAAGAGTTCACATAGGATTTTTGGGAAAGATATTACTTGAAGAAACCAAGAATTGAAATTGATGGCACTGAGCTCATGGTGACTATCAAAAAAGAAAGCCCAGGAAAAGGAACATGTCCATTAAATGGTAGTAATGCAGACTTCTGGGGAAGCGTAACAGCAGGAATAGAGAATAAGAAATGGATTTCACAGGAATTTCCAAAGTTGTATTGATTCAATTCAATAACTGAATATATTATGTGGGCACAGGCTCTTAGTTTAAGTAAGATATGTTGCCACTCAGAACAGGCTTGGTTGGTCCAAGTGAGGGTGTGAAAGGTAGTTAGTTAATACTGTGCATGTTGTGTTTGAGGCTCCTATGGGGTGTATAAACAGAGAGAGATCCACTTGGCAAAGAGACATATGAGACTGGAGTTTGATAGAGACACTGAAGGACTCCATACAGAAACTACTACTCAGAAACTAATGGCTGAGGTCCGCAAGGGAGAGAATTTGGTATTGAAGGGAAGACCAAATCCTCTTCAAATCAGTATCATAGTCATTGAACACCAAGGATGTGAAAAATCACTGGACTAAAAAGCTTAAAATGCACAAGCCAGAGTCCTGACCCTAAATGAGCTTAAAACGTAGCAGAGGAGTTGAGAAATAAACATATGGAGAATGAAAACATGTAAAATTGAAACAACAGCTTGGTTCAGCCCCAGAAGGGATTTTTCAGAACCTGGAAGAAAGTGTATCCAGTGAATTACATAGATAAAAAGCCAAAGGACACAATAGACTGACAGAAGACCTACTGAGAAGGTAAGCTCTACCAAGACCTAGAAGGACAGGTAAGATTTACAAGAGGAAAAATACAACCCTTGCAAACAGCCTGTACTAGCCTCTCATCAAACAGATGAACCAGGACCCTCTGCTGCAGCAAACACTCTCTGACCCAGATGTTGCACCATAATTAACTTCTAATGACACTGATGGGCAGAACGGCACCAACATTTGGAAAACAGAACGTACGGAGAGAAAAGTCTTTGTGAACAGCTTCCCTTTGCTTTTTGTGCATTGTACATAAATGCTACTGCATATGTGAAGAACAGGCATGAGACATGTTAGGTGAGAGTATCAGCAAAGTTGTTTCTGGTAAGGAAGAAGGGCATCCATAGTCTTCAAATATATGCAGCTGTCATACAGAAGAGGGATTGTATATATGTTCTAAGGTGCTAATGGATGAAAGGTCTTGGGAGTCAAATATTTTGTAAAACACTATTAAAAAAAAAAAAAAGGTGTCCAATATTCAAAGAAATCCAGAAGGAAGTGGTTGCCATGGGGGATAACAAGTTCCCCTTCATCCCTGGAATTGTCTAAGCGGGGTCTAGACAAACTCTTCACAGGGATGCTATGGAACAGAATCAAATATGGTATAGAAAATCCTAGTTTCTTAGAGTTGCTCTTAAAGGGCCATGCCACCACAATGGTGACTATTTTTATCAATTCTCCTTTGGACTAATTTAAAGCTTTTTCTTTTTAAGAACTAAGTGCCTTTCACAACTGCTCTCTCATGTATCCACTCAACAATCCGTGAGATGATTTCCATTTTGCATATAAAAAGATTCAAAGGCACAAAGATAAGTCAATCACTGTGTCTTAAGTATAGTGGAGTGAGGTTCTAACGTTAGCTCAGAAAGCAAAATTTACACGTGCTCAAGGATTACCTTTGAAAATCCCTTATGTCAGCTGTAAAGTATAGTCAGTCTCTGGTCGCCTGTATACAATCCTAAACAGTGCACGAGATAAGTGCATGCAGTAAGACAGAGTGTTGAATAAAGAACACATATGCAAAATATAAACTTGGAGAGTTTTAAATTCTATAAAAGAGAGAAAAGTGAGGGTGCACAGGTAAGTTTTTGAGGGTCAAATGAACATTTGCTACCACTCCACCATACACACAGCTTACTCGACTCTGTAGCACTGAATTAGGACAGATGAACTGCTAGCCTCGCAGAAAATGAATAATGACACAACAGCTCCCATTTACTGGCACTTACCTGCCAAGCTCTGTGTTCAACACTTCTTTGAATCCTTTCAACTACCTATCTATGGGGTAGACACTGCTACTATCCCCATTTTATAGAGGAAGGCTATAAAAGTGGTAACCCTGGGTCACATACACAGCCACTATGTAGCAGAGCGGAAGCCAGGGTTTCTCTGACTCAAAAACATGGGCTTTTTGGAGTCATTCTCCAATTATCTGTGTGTCACAATCACCTGGGGAGAAAGCCTGTTAAAAGTAGAGTTTCTTGGGATGCCTCGGTGGCTCAGTTGGTTAAATGTCCAACTTCAGCTCAAGTCATGATCTCACAGCTCACAAGCTTGAACCCTGCATCGGGCTCTGTGCTGATGGCTCAGAGCCTGGAGCCTGCTTCAGATTCTGTGTCTCGCTCTCTCTCTGCCCCTCCTCTACTCTCTGTCTCTCTCTGCCCCTCCTCTACTGTCTCTCTCTCTCTCTCAAAAATAGATAAACATTAAAAAATTTTTTTTCTTAAGTAGAGTTTCCTAGGTCCATCTCAGACCAACTGACTCAGAGTCCCAGCTCCCTTCCCAGTGGATCCTGATGCAGATGGTCCACAGACCACAGTTGGAGAAACCCTGCTATAGGCTCTAACTCCCCTGCTTCATGCACTTTCCACTAAACCATGTGAGTGCTCCCTGTCCAGTGCCGTGAGGGCTATTAACAAAATGCTCGACGAGGATGAATATGACTGATAATGCTATAGCCACATCCGCTTACCATTCATCTCTGGAGCAACATGCCCCAAGTCCCTCCATAAGCACACCTGGCTGCCTGGGGTTTGTTTTAATGATTCGGGCAGACTAAAGCCCCTGAAACTGTGGGACCTTTTCCTGATGAAATCTCTTTCATGGTTAATCCAAATAAGCATTTTACTTAAAAAATACCTCAAAGGCTGATTACAAGTTCTTGGCTATAATGCACCATGGAGGCATCCAGTCATGGACTTGCATTTCTGAATAGAATCATTCCGCTCCTTTTGATTGAAAAGGCACATGATCTAGTGCCAGATGGTGACATTTGTACAAGTCAAGCTGGATTAAGTCAAGTGCTTTAGTGAAGCATGATGCAGATAAAGAAAATGACGGATTATCAGCACACACACACGCACACAAACACACACGGCTAATGCTAAATTCTTTAAATTGTGGTAGCAGATTCCCCACCAGCCCACTTCTGTTCCCTGGCCTCTGCAGTTCCTAGCCTCAAACAGCTAGATATACTTGGCATTCACCCACCTACAGCTGGCATGTCACAGTCCAGGCAGACCTAGGGCTAAGTCAGGCAGCACAGGACTAAGCTCCTTAGGCCCTCTTCCAGCCCACCTCTGCCCTCACATTTGAATCTGGGTTGGCCCCATCTAAACATAACAAAAGCAGCCTGAAGCTTCAGCTCAGGGAAAGGCGGACTCATCTAGCCAGTTTTCCAGACAGGGCACCTGGGCATTCATCATCCTTCCTTCCTTTTCCCTCGCCTTCCACATCAAATCCATCGCCAACTGCTGTCAGTTCTACCTCTCATCTGCCTGCCTCTTTCCAGCCCAGCACTGCCAGGATGCTCCTGGTTTCCTGTTCTAGCACCATGCTTCCTCTTGGGATCACTGTAGCAGGTTCCTAACTGCTCTCTAGCCTCAAGACTCTTACACTCAATGGATTGCTCTCTTCTCAGCACCTGCACAGAGGAGTTGCCTGGCTCAGAGGAGGGTAGTATACACACTAAACCATCAACCCATGAATAATAAAGGCATAATTAAAATATTTATAACCTCTTGCCCTTTCTCCATGCTCCATTCTCTACCACACACCCCTTAAAATTTTGCAGCTCCCCCTTGCTATTAAAATAAAGTCCAAACTCCTTGTGACTGTTTACAAAGGTTGGCCATAGTCATCTCTCCAGGTATGTCATCTGCTACTTCCCTCATCCTTCTCTGCACTCAGGTCAAGATGAAGTTCTTTTAGTTGCGAACTCATCTGATTGACTGTATCAATCGGATCTCAGCCCCAGGGTTGAAGAGATAACCCAACTGATGGCTAATATCTACAGGGAGGATTCCATTTTGTATTTCCCTATAAAGTGAATACTTAGGGATGATGAATCTTTTAGGCAAATGCCAATTAGACAGGGCATCTAATAATGTGTTATACAGGAGGTCCCCTCCTCTCTGACTTGCCTACTCTTAGGCAACCGCTCTCTTGTTTTAAAATTATAGCTAATACAAACACATAAACAATGTACCAAGCACATTTTCCAATTGATTCTTCATTCATTCAGTAACTGTTTACTGAGTGTCTACTCTATGCCTAGCACCGTGCAATGTCTCACACTTAAAGGGCACAAATCACAAAGCAGGCACAGCCCCTTCCCTCATAGAGCATATTCCAGTGGAAAAATAGACTTTAGACAACAAATTACACCATCAATTATTTGATGATGGTCTTATAAAGTACTAAGAAGAACCAGGAAAAAGAACGCATATACCCAGTTAGTCTGGAGGGAAAAAGAAAAAAGACTTCTTTGGGAAATGGAGGTGTGAGCTGAAATCTGAAGGACAAGCAGAAATTAAATCCATAGTGAGGACAGGCAGGGAAGAGGCATTTCAGGCAGCAGGAACAGCATTCGCAAAGCTGCACTGGAAGGAAAATGAATGTGGGAAGGCCAAAGCAGGATGTGAGATGACCAAAAACCAAATCTAGAGAGACAGGCAGGGCCAGAGGCTTCAGGTCTTAGAGGCCAGTGCTGCTCGAACTATTTATTTCCAACGTGTCATGGACGGATACTTTTGCAAAATACAATAAAAATGTATTGCCAGAAAATTAAAATTAAAGGACATACAAAATACGAGCCCCATTTTTTTTCACTACTACACAAACATAAAATTATTCTGCCAGTTAGTATAAAATTTTTAAATGCTTGCTCTCAATTTGTGTCCTTTGTCATGGCTTATTGGTAACAAACGGGCACCTATCCACAGACTACATTTCTAGTGATGAAGCCATCAAAGGACTTTAAGAATGGGTAAAGCAGGGGCGCCTGTGGGGCTCAGTCAGTTAAGCATCCGACTTTGGTTCAGGTCATGATCTCATGGTTTGTCGGGCTATGCTGACAGCTCAGAACCTGGAGCCTGCTTCAGATTGTGTGTGTGTGTGTGTGTGTGTGTGTGTGTGTGTGTGTGTGTCTGCCTCTCTCTCTCTCTCTCTCTCTCTCTCAATTTAAAAAAAAATTAACTTAAAAAAAAAAGAATGGGTAAGGTAAATTCAAAATAGAGTTTTTCATAGATCACTCTGGCTATTGTATGGGGAACAGGTTTGGGGTGCGAAGGGCAACTGGGGCCACTGCAGGCATCTTTGTGAGAAACGATATACCTTAAAGGGAATGATATTTAACATTTGCAACAACCTATGAACAGGTTGTTAAGTGAGATTTAAGGTCATCTCCGGAAGTAGAACTCACATTTCCAAAAACCTAGTAAATCCAGACTCTATAAAATCTTATTTAAATACAATCCTTAGGGCCATCTTACTGGTGACCTTTTAACCTTTTACTCTTTCTGTAAATAGCCTTTCTATGCCATCCACAGCCAAAGTGGGCTTTACTGAAACCCCATGATGACCCATCAGCATTACCCAGCCCTCCAGAGAACACAGCCGCCATTCTTCATGCAAATGCCCTGCAAAGAATGAAACCCCAGATGTAGAATGAGAATCTGCTCATAATGGGCTGTTCTTTTTACTACTTTCCCATGGATGTTCTTTTTACTATTTTCTCATCTCTCTTAAACTGATGGATTTCCGATGAGTCCTGATGACTTTTAAAAGACAACTGAGTTTATGCAGCTGGGGGAGGAAAGGGTTCAGGGAAGGCCAGGAGGCAGCTCCGCTCAGCAGCAAGAGCAGAGCCCTTTGCTGGCAGGCAGAAAGTGCCTGTGACACCCCTCTATCATACACGCATTGGGCTCTAAGACCCAGTGTTTACTGTGCAGTCTCTCTAAACCTTAGTTTCCACATCTACAAAATGGAGCCAATAATTTCTGCTCTGGCTCACTTGCAGGACTGAGGTAAAGGTGGTTTCAGTGTCATTCAAACATTTCTGGCATAAGCAATGTGCCAGGCATTGAACTGGACACTGAGGTCACAGAGCTGGGAGACGAAGTGTAAGGAATTAAAGGCAATGCTGCACAGTAAACACGATGCTGCACAGACACATACACAGGAGCACCCAGAAGAGGCAGTGTCCACTCTCAGGGAAGGGGGTCAGCGGGTCAGGGAAGGACTCCTGGATGAGGTGGTGGCTGATCTTTTAAAGCAGACAAAAAAATTTCCCCAAGCATATAAGCCTAAGAACACCATCCAAGGGAGAGGGATCAGCACGATGCATTTGGAAACCACAGGTAGCTCACTGCTTAGAAAATACATGGGAATAAGGGAAAGGGTATAAGGCAGGACAGGGAACCACAGAGGGCCTTGTGCACCAGTGAAACAAGGAAATGAGATCATAGAGAGCATATCTGAGGTTCTGGGCTGGACTAGACTCCAAGGATGCACTTTAGTGTGGGTCACTATTGTCATTACCACTGTGGAAAGAAAATAAAAAAGTGGTTGTGTGCATCTGACCTTCTTTCGAGGATACCTCCAGAAACAACAGTAAGACACTGAGGAGGCTAGAAGTCCTATGCTATGCAGGTGGGGACAAAAGTCAGTCACATTTGCTACTGTGACCTCACGTGTACTGACAGGTTCAGGAAACGAGTCCTCTGCATGTTCACAAGAAGACACAAACCTTTGGGTGTTGGTCCAAGATGCAAAATAACAACTGTTCTCTACCAGACCTCTTGAGAGACCAGGGAAAAACTCCACTCCCTTCCTGCCAACTTTAAAATAAAACCAGAAAGCCAATGGCTTCCTTCACTAGTGTCGCCATATTCTAAAAGCAATAAATAAATGCTATTTTCTAGGCAGATGACAAAGAGAGAAAAATCCTGACTTTTGCTCTACTATTCATCAGAGACAGCACCAACTTAGGGCAAACCATCCAGAACGGGTGAATGTGGTGTGTGAGTATGTTGCGTGCATGTCTGCGTGTGTGCACATGTGAACATGCATGTACATGCACATGTGTGTATGCATACGCACAGGTAGGCGAGAAGAAGGCAGAAGAGACCTCAGAGATCTCTGCTAGAAGGAGCTGTCTACTTCCAAGAAGGGCTGCCCTAGAGAGGGCCTTAGGACCCTACAATCAACTCTATGCTTCCAACAAGGCCTTTCCTGCTAAGGAAATTCTCTCAGGAGATAATGGCTTCCCTAGAAAGTCAAAGACACAGCCCGAAATCTGACTAGGAAGAAATACAAAAAAAAAAAAAAAAACAACTTCTATTTCTTTTCAGGAGTCTATTGAAAGCAGCCAGTCTAAAGTGGCTGATACACTGAATCTTCCCCATTGCCAACTGATTCCCAGAAGAGCTATGAATCCCAAGACTCTCTGCTTTGGAAATCATCCACATTGATAACAAGAGGTCCCAAAGGTTGGCAAGAGCCCAGAGCATGACCCCAAGGTGGCTGACATCACCTTGCAAAGCTGTTAAGAGCATTAATGAGTTCATGGGACTCAAGGCCACTCAGATGGAAGACACCAAAATAACTGCCCAGATTTATTTCTGTGCCCAGGTATCGTGCCCCACATCCTTCCCTCTTCTCACTAAGGAAGGAGTAGAATGAGCGTGAGCCTTGGAGATGCATGGAGCTCAGTTTGAGAACACCATACTCAAAGTTCTTAAACTTGAGCGTGCATCATAACCACCTGGAGAGCTTATTAAAACATGTCCAGAGTTTCTGATTCAGTGAGACTGATGCAGACCTGATAATCTGCATTTTGCCTAAGCTACCAGGGGAGGCCAATGAAGCCAGCCTATAACTATATTCTGGGCAGCCCGGGGCTACCCCATACTACCTCCGTGACCTTTGCCAAGTTACCTAACTTCCCTGGGCCTCAGTTGCCTCATCTTTTCAATGAGTATAGCAACACCTGTCTCCTAGAGTCACCTAGAGTCACCCTGGGCAGTGTGCTGGAGAGAACCTGTTTTACAGCCTGGCATAAGAAGCATTTGATAAATGGCATCTGGAGTTTTGCACTGAAAGAGCCACAAGCTCCCAAGACAGTAATACAAATAGAATCTTGGGGGCCCAAAACCCAAATTTCAGAAACATTTGCACGTGCACACACACATACCCACACCATTTCCTACTCAAAATATTATCAGTTCTCTGGGTTCCTGGAGGTTCAGTTGCTCTTGAGAAGAAGGAAAGAGAATGTGGCTAAGGGGAATGCCCTGTCACAGCTGGCTTCACTACCATCAGTCATGAACGTTCAGCAGATGGAGCCACAGTTTGTGCTGGCTGGAGACTGAGCTGAACGGGCCCCCTCTCCTGCCACTGAAAAAATTGGGGGAGCCAGACACAAACAAATGGCTAAAATGCATTGTTTTACATATAACATTGGAGATACTGTGAATGCTATGGGAACGTAAGAGGAAAGGATATTTGCCCTGCCTGTAAGGAAGGGTTTGAAAAGCTTCAACAATGGTGCATTTGCAGTGAGCCCTGAAGGATACAGTAGAAGAGGGCAAAGAACACCCCAGCAGAAAAAAGAGCACGGACACAGGACAATGGACGGCAAGCTGGGGAGTGAAGCAGCCTGCACTGCTGTGGGCTTGGAGTTAAGTAGGTGTGGACAGGAGAGGCAGAGGCCAGATCACATGCACGAGGGGCCCAGCATATGCTGAGCAGTCCCCCATAAGGGAAACAAGGACACATAAAATGTTGAGGCAGAGACACGACACAACCATCCCTGTGCTTTGGATAGAGCACTGTGGCAGTTGTGGAGGAGGACTGGCGAATCAAGCTTAGAAGAAGGGAAACCAGGGGCGCCTGGGTGGCTCGGTCAGTTGAGCTTCTGATTCTTTATTTTGGCTCAGGTCAGGATCCCAGGAGCTCCGTGCTGAGCATGGAGCCTACTTAGGATTCTCTCTCTCCCTCTCTCTCTGCCTCTCCACTACTCAATCTCTCTCTCTCAAAAAAAAAAAAAGAAAAGAAAAGAAAAAAGAAGGAGCAGGAAGGAGGAGGAGGAGGCAGAAGGAAGAAGAAGGAGGAGAAGGAGAAGGAGAAAAGCCATTCAGGAGGCAAAAAGCGGCAAAAGTCTCACCCAGAGTGATTCACAGGGAAGAAGATGAGGGAAAGAAATCAAAAGACTTTTCACAAGAATTGCCCAAGTGAGTTCCAATGTGTTTTTTGCCACTTCATGTAAGGTAGGGTTCACATCAAGAATCCAGCTCAGAGACCTGAGTATCTGAACTTGAATAATCAGACATGTCTCAGTTTTCAGTCAAGTGGTTATAAGGTATAAGCAGCTTATTTAACAGAGTTTTCCAAAAGCTTGGTGTAGACATCCTGTTTGGAGTTACAGAGAAGGGGCTCCCACTGTAGGCTTGGTTGAATGACTGTCATGCCAGGTGACTGGAATGGAAGATCCCAGGAGGGACTGCAGAGCCAGCTTTCTGGAGGCAAAACTCTGGGCCTCCACCTCCTAGCTTCCCTTTCTCCAGTGCGTGAGCACCAGGGCCTAATGGCATCCAAGTCATCAGGGGCTGTATTTCTCCCAAAAGCGGCCAGTTCCCTCTGCTAATATCTCTTCCAGCCTAACCAAGGAATTCCTGTCACCCACTCAGGCTCAGCTGGCCCCAGGGGCTGCTTAGCCACTCACCGGGCTCCCCTGCCCTCCTCTGGGTCAGTCCCATGGAGTACTGGAAGGACCACTGAACACACAGTGATGTTACCATGGGCAAGTCACTTCTCCTCCCGGCCTCAGTTTCCTCATCTGTAAAATGGAAGTAATAGCATCTGCTCTACCTCTAATATGTGCTATTGGGAGGATTAAATATATAAATGTGTATAAAAATGATTTATGAACTGCAAGTCAGTAAGTGTTGCCATTCTTTCTACTCTAGCTTCAGTTTCTTGCTTTTCTCTACATTCTTTTAGGCAGTCCCCATCCCCTTGCTCACCCAGGGAAGGTCATTTTGAAGTTTATCACTGGGTAGCAGGGCTGAAATTTAACAGTCCACCTGTCCATCCATACATCTTTCCATTCTACAATCACATATTGAGCATATTTTTTATACATATTTGTTTATTTTTGAGAGAGTGCAAGCGAGGGAGGGGCAGAGAGAAGGGGATAGAGGATCTGAAGTAGGCTCTGTGCTGACAGGAGCGAACCCGATGTGGGGCTCGAACTCACGAACTGTGAGATCATGACCTGAGCTGAAGTCGGACACCCAACCGATGGAGCCACCCAGGTGCCCCACATGTCGACCATATTTCATGCATCAGGCTTTGTGCAGCTGCTGGGATTATCGGGCACACAGTTCCTGACTTCCAGGAGCTCACAGATAAGCCACCCAACCAAAGTTTGACAGCCAGCTACCATGTGCCACTGCAGAAGTGAGGAAAGAGTGAGGATGAAGAAAAAGTACATGTAAGAATTTAGAGAAGTTAGAGAAAAGACAGGCCAAGGAGGAAAACAAATGAGGAAGAGGAACGGCAACTTTTTTGGGCGTCAGCACTATCACCACCTGTTTTGGCTGTCTGTTTCCGCTTCACCTCTATTCTAGGCCTGGACAGGTGCCTGAGAGAGAGCAGGGGCTCAATGAAGACTTATGCACACCTGAGTCAGGTGCCAGAAACCAACCCCCTAAACTCAAATCCCAGCTCTCTCATTTACTGTGTGATCACAGGCAAATTATGCAACTTCTCTGTGCCTCGGTACTCTCATCTACAAAAAAAAAAAAAAAATCCTGATTGCACCTGCTTTAGAGTGTTGTTGTAAAGATTAAAATGAGTTAATATTTGTAAAATGCTTAGAACAGTGCTGGCACCCTGTAATCATCCTATGAGTGCTATTATTAGTAGTATTATCATTGCTGATTATTATTATTACTACTGTTATTATCAATTCGTAAATACTCATGAAACAGAAGAGGTGGTGGCTCTCTCCTGGGCACCAGGACAGACAACACTACACAAGTTCACATGCCACTCAACTGCCCAAGCCCAGGACAGGCTCCCGATGAGGCTGCAGCCCCAGCGCAGCAGCTGCTCTCAAGCAACCAGGCACCAGCAAAGCTTGGCATGGCCACATTCTGTGTCTGGGAGCAGAACAAAATATCCTCACTGCATCCTGGCAATGCCTCTGGGAGAGGCAGGCAGACGCCAGTTCTCACAGGGGCTGTTCCGCAGCCGTGAGGATGGATACAGAAGGTTACAGGCTGCCCATTCCATCTACCTGCTCGGGCAGGTGGACAATCTCCAAGGAGCCATATGGGCAAATTCAAAGACTTCAGGCCCCTGAGCAGAGTTTCCAGACAGAGCAGATGAACCGACAAGTGCACCAAAGGTACAGGACAAATGCCTTTCAATTCAAATTTGCTCTCTGCCACCCACCAGCTGGGGGACCTCAGGAAAGTTCCTGAACCACTTAAATCTATGTGTCCTCATCTATAAAGAGAATAATAAAACCTACTTCTCAGAATTAACTCATATGCCAGCACAAAGGCCAGTCCACCATAGGTGTTCCAAACTGTGAAGGGAAATGGAGCCTCTATTGAATCTGGTATCAGTATCAGCCCTTGTCTGGTAACCTGCCCCTTCCAAACACAAAGCCTGACAATGTCTCTCTTAGCAATACATTTTCCATGTGCTTCCCTTCTCACCCATGAGAGCTGGGCCCCTGCATATGGCCTGACCTGGAGATGGCTGGTGTGCAGACAGACAAGGGCAAGGGCACGTCCCTGGTGCATTCTCAATTAACAAGCTGTACACATGCCCAGTCAAGGTAATCCAAGACTCTGGGGTCCCTGAGGAACCATAATGTTAAAAAAAAAAAAAAAAAAGAAAAGAAAAAAGAAAAGAAAAAAAAAAAGTAGCCAGGCCAACAAGTGTAAGTGCCTCAATCTTGGGACTGGCTCATAAAGCTCCAGGAAACCCAGTGGGCAAGGCAGTCAACTTCCTGAAACTT
This sequence comes from Panthera leo, assembly GCF_018350215.1. Lineage (NCBI taxonomy): Eukaryota > Metazoa > Chordata > Mammalia > Carnivora > Felidae > Panthera > Panthera leo. The sequence continues at coordinate 122,165,995 of NC_056680.1, forward strand.
TCTTTTGGACAAGTTCACAACCCTCTGTGTTTTTTTTTTACTCAAGCCAAAGAACAGCTGTCCTCATACTCTCAAGAATCCTTCAAAAGGTTCAGCTCCTTCCAAAAAGCAGCTCTTGCTCTTGCGTTTTGAAAAGCCTACTAGGTTCAAGTCAGTTCCCTGCTCTGAGCCCCAGTCTACTCATCTGTGAATTGGAAACCACAGGATCTACCTCTTGGCACCACTCTGAGGACTAGAGGTAACACCTGCCACACCGCCAGCACAGGGCAGGTTCTCTGCAGGTTCCCCATCTCACTCCACAGTTTGGACCTCAGTGGATCACTGCCCATGGTAGGCAGTCGGTAAGAGTTTATCGAAAGGAAAATACTTCTAAAGCCTGATTTTTTAATATTTCATATGGTGTGTGTTTCCCAACTCCCCAGACCTAGAGATGCTATCAGCATTTTTCTACCAAACAGAAGTTTTGATAAACTGCTTTCCCATACTCTAAGTGGGAAGAAAGGGAGGGCCAAGGCTGGCAAGGAGCAGCACTGAGACCCCGACTCACTTCTTTCATCAGTGCTTCATCAAATTCTACCTGAGTGCTAGCATACGTGGGCATGGCTGGACAACTGTCCAGAAGGCACAGGACCAATGTCTCATGTGCTTGGGGCCTAGGACAAGTCTCTGCTCTAGACAGGACACTGCCTTGGAGTCAGGACAAGTGGATTCAACTTGAACTCTGCCTCTCAACAGCTGGGGAACCTTGGGCAAGCTCCCAAACCTCTATGTGTCCTCATAGGGATGATGAGGCATTCCTGGACTCAAATCTGGATCTGACATAAAGTCTCATGGTTTTCTACTACACTGGGATGAAATTCTAAAAAGCAAAACAAACAAACAAGCAAAACACTGCTCTTAAGGAAGAATTTTATTTGTTCTCTCATCCACCCCAAGGGAAATTCCTTAAGCAAACATCACCACATTTCCACCCTATGATCTTGCTACAGTAGCCAAAGTGGACCAAATTTATCTAGAGAAAGAGAACACTGTTAACAGAGGGCACTTGTCACCCCAACAGGCTCCTCCAGCCTCCATGAAGAGGATAAGTCGGTTTATTCTGCATGCTCACTTTTCAACAACTTTCATTACACACATCTGTCAGTGTCACTGCATAAACACACAACACAGACCCACAGCACAGCCTATCTTTCACCCAGACAGAAATTCTTTGTTCCACCTAAACACTGGGCTATTCCCCAAAAAAGTGTCATCAGACCCTGAGGACTGGGCCTAACCAGTCTTCAGAGAGCTACTATGTGGCTCTTTCTGTTTCCAGGCCCACTGAGGAGGGCTGTCTCACCAGAAAAGACTTCAGTGGTTAGGACTTTGGTTTCAAGTCTGACTCAAACAAAGCCGGAAGCCTGTGAAAATCAGAGTCAAGGTCAGGGAGGGAGGCAATGAAGAGAAGAGTGACCGAACAAAGCAATCAGCAGTAGGAAGGACAGAAGGCCTGGCTCCACCCCTCACTGGCTACATAATCTTGGGAAAGTTAGGTAGTTTTTCTGGACCTCAGTTTTCCCATTTGCAAAATGAAGATGGATGATTAACTATGCTTTTCTTTTTTTTTTTTTTTTTTTAACATTTATTTATTTTTGAGACAGAGAGAGACAGAGCATGAGCAGGGGAGGGTCAGAGAGAGAGGGAGACATAGAATCCGAAACAGGCTCCAGGCTCTGAGCTGTCAGCCCAGAGCCCGACGCGGGGCTTGAACCCACAGACTGCGAGATCATAACCTGAGCTGAAGTCGGACGCTCAACCGACTGAGCCACCCAGGCGCCCCTAACTATGCTTTTCAAGACCACCGCAAGCATTATGGGATGATATGCGGACAAAACAACTGGTGCGGAAAAGGTCCCAATGAAACAAGTCACTTTTTTCTCAGTTCTTTGTTTTGTGAACAGAGTGGTCAGTCCACAGAGGGCAGCCTACTGTGGGTCTTCTCTGTCAAGAGATCTCATCTTCTTCACCCCTGAGAGGCTGAGAGAAGGCAGAGAGAGTTCCCTCCCTGCTGTATGAATTCACTGTTGGCCTCCTGACTCAACAGCCAAGAATTCGTCAATTAATGAATTGATTTTCACAGTGAACCTGCCCATAAGTGTCTACTAATGTGACAGCTAAACAATCAGAATCAGAAAAGCTCAACAGACATTTTAGTGGGTGTAAGTCATTCACTATTTTGAAATCATGTATTCCCTCAGCATCAGATCAACATCTCCAGCTTGCAGACTTTTCTTTTAGCATGCCACCAGTTTTAAAGTATTGTTCATAAGCAGAAAAAAACACAGGTGGACAAAATTATCCTGAGCCTTCCATTCTGAACACCAAAATGTATTTTTTTGATTGTGTGCTGAGCCTGAGATAGGCGGCTCACGCCTGGGGCCACTCTGAGAGTTTTAGATGGGACATCTAATGATTTTGGGTGTGAGAAAACAGCTGCCAAAGACCAGCTAGAACTTCCCCTGGTTTGCCTATATTGATGAGGATATTTTTTAATTTTTTAAGTTCTAAATTGGACAATACATAGGAGATAAAAAGTTATGTCAGGATAATTTTTGACATTCATTTATAAATTTTTATGTTAATTTGTATTTTCTATGGTCCCCACCTCCACCTCACATCCAATAAGCAACCTGGTTCCAAATAAGCAACCAGGAAACTGAGTCTGTGGCCCCCTCTTATCTTTGCAAAATCCTAAATTCACTGGAAAAAAGTTATGCTGGTGGGGCGGAAGGGGGTGGGGAGGCAGATGGTCTGGGAGGATGGCACATAGGCTAAGTGACTTTGAAGGTTCTAAAGAAGGCAAAGGAGAGACAGTCCCCCAGATAGGAGATCAGACTGCGGATGGGATCCCACGAGTGGCAGTGGTTCACACCCCACTATGTGGCACTGCACCAGGGTGGTAGTGATTATAAGAGGCCCCCAGCATGGCAGCTCCCCTGGCACACAGGTTTCCAAACTGGCCAAAGACCTCCTGTGTACTGAACAGGGTGGAGAATCAGCAAAGCCACCAACCAGACCTGCAGCGAACCAGGCTGGGACTAGGCAGCTCTGTGGTCCCTGGTGGTGACTGGTGATGCTCTTACTCCTAAAATCTGGAGAGGGAGAGCCCCAGTAATGACTCTGAACTTCCTGCCTATCAGTTGGAACGGAAGCTTGAAATAAAGTTTAAATAGATTTTAAGAAAGATATGTCTTGCACAACTAGGTGTGTGTGTGTGACAGAGAGAGAGAGAGAGAGAGTGAGAGAGAGAGAGAAAATTTCCACATAAAGGCTTTCCTTGACCCATTAGGTCTTAGGTCTCTCTTGCCCTCCTGGATCCTTTAGTCCTTAGTCACAAATATCATTTCATTCAAGACTCTGCAAAATGATGATTCTTGGTTTTACCCCCTTTGAGTTGTAATTAAAGAATTAAGATGTCAAATATGTTTCCTACCACAGAATCCAGCTACCTCCTTTCAATAAGGCATGGTTGGGAAAGTATCAGAATCACCTTGAAAATTTTTTCACTACACATCTATTCATTACTACCACTACAACATCCCTAGTAACCCAGATCTTCGGGGGCAGGGAAGGTGAGAAGGGTATGATGTACTGTTTTTAACATTTTTGAACAATTTCAAGTTTATAAAAAGTTGCAAAAATGGTACAAAAACACCCATAAATACTTTACCCAGATTCATCTACTATTAGCACTTTACCCCATTTGCTTTATTCTCTCCTCTCTCTCCTCCTCCTCCCTCCCCACTCCATGTGTGTGTGTTCACGTATACATGCTATCAGTTTGGTGGGGGTATAGCTGTGAATGTATGTATAAACTTGTTTTTCTGAACCATTTGGAGTAAGTTACATGGATTATGGCATCTTACCCTAAATACTTAAGGGTGTATTTCCTAATAGGGATAATCACAATATACTTATCAACTTCATAAATTTACACTGGCAGCACTTTTATGTATTTTCCACCGTCCATATTCCAATTTTGTCAGTTGATCTCATAACACCCTTTATGTCATTTTGCCCTTCCAGAACAGGACAGAACAGGATCCATTTGGGGGTCAGGCATTGCATTTAATTGTAATGCCTTGTTAACCTTCTTGAATCTGGTACATTCCCAATAGCCTTTCCTTATCGTTTATGACGTTGGCATTTTTGAAGAATACAGCCCTGTGCTTCCCACACTTTTTCTTAATGTATGAGGGAATGTTTCTCATTTTTTGTGTACGTCTGATGTTTCCTGTGATTAGACTGAGGGTTTGTATTCTCAGCCAGACCACTGAATAGATGATGTTTCTTTTTTTTTTTTAATATATGAAATTTATTGTCAAATTGGTTTCCACACAACACCTAGTGCTCATCCCAACATGATGTTTCTTTCTCACAGTCTCACATGTGGAGGCACACAATGTCTGTCTATCTCTCACAAGTCATTTTATTTTTGGTCACCTGATCAAAGGTTATGTCATATTTTTCTCAATATCCCTACTGTTTTATTTCTTCCCTTGCAAGATGCTTTAGGACCATGCAAATACCTTGCTCTTCCTCAAAATTCAGCCCACTCTCTTGATTTAGTATCCACCGATAATTCTTGCCTGATCCAAACTTTACTATGTTTGCAAAGTGATGATTGCAAATGTTCCACAGATTGTTAGTGTACCTCTGTACTCCAAACAGTTGAGAACCACTAGATAGAGAACCCCCAAAACACTGGCAGGTGTTGAAGATCTAATGTGCAAAGAACAAGGGTCATAAAAGATGTTGTTCACGTTTATCAAGGAAGGAAAAGAAGCCAACATTTATCAAGCTCTATCTTCAAGCACTTTACATACATGATCTCAATGAGCCTTCATGACCACCCTTTGAATTAGGTATTTTTATTCTTTCACAGATTAATACACTAAGGCTCCAAGGATTTAGCTAACACACCCAGAGTCAAACAGCTCCTAAATGACTACACTGAGTTGAATGTAGGTCCATCTGACTCAAAAGCCCATGCCTTTTATACCCTGCCACCTTCATAGCTAGTTTCTGATTCCCTCCAAAATGGATCCAAGCCTTTAGGTCTCTCATCACACTGACCCACTGGGGAGGGAGATCTCATTCAGAAAATACCCCACGTCATCCAGGACTTTGGTCGGGTGTAGTCCACTGTAGTGTTCAAGGAATGGCTGATGAGGGCCACCAGTAATTATTCAAATACATCCACTGGATTCAGTGCCTATATTGATCCTATCCTTCTTCCAGCTGTCCTGAGGTTGATAAAGCAGAGTTGCACAAGCTCCCATTCTCTGGGCCTATCATGGAACTAGAAAAAAAAAAGAAAACCCACCACCATACAGCACTAACAAAAGTTCTGCCTAGAGGCCTTTTGCACTTCTCCCTTCCTTTTCAAGTAGGCTTTTCCAAAATGCCCAAACAGATGCTTTCTTGTTCTGCCAGTTCACACTACAATATCCCCTATTGTTTTTTAATCCACATTACATTTTCCTTTGGAATCTGGGTTGATTTTGCCAAGAAGCAAGGGCAATAGTCCAGTCTGTGATGAATTCATTCAGATATACAAAATTAAGAGTAGTATGGATGTTGTACACCCAAAACTAATATAATGTTATGTCAATTATATCTCAATAAAAAAATTAATTTAAAAAAATTTTAAGAGTAATAATGGATTTAAGCAGTTAACAAAACAGAATAGATGAACATTCCAGAGAGGGCAAGATTAGCAAGGAAGAAACAAGTGAGAAAGGAATTCATTTCATGAGCACCTTTGTTCTGTCTCACTCACTGTCCGTTAGCCCAGATAATTACATTGCTGCTAATGGTTAATGAACAAGTCACCAAACTCCTCTCTGTTGCGGAAGTTTGAATGAAGTTGGCCTCATACTTCAGCTTGAGCGGTGGAGGCATGATTTAAGGCTGGCCAACCAGGGCATCCAAATGTCCCCAGACATACTGATTCATTCAGAGATGGGAACATGACCCAATCCAGGCCAAGAAGACTCTATCATAGGACTTATGCTGGAATAAGAGGGAAAGAGAAGAATGTTCTTTCTCTCTTGTTTTAAGGATAACATACCTGAAAGCCACCATCAGGGCAGAGTTAGTCTGAGGGTAAAGCCAACACACAGAAAAGTAAAGTCAAGACATAAAAAGAGACAGAGACAGAGACCAAGCCTGAGGACATAATTTGAGCCACTGAATCCAACTATGCCTAAATCTAGGTTACTCTTTGGTATTTTCTGTTTTGTGAGTCAATATGTAAAGTGTTTCACTAAACTCAGTTTAACGTTGACACTTTACAACCCAAGAAATCCTGACTAATAGAGATAGATATATCCAGATAACTGAAAAATAGGTCAGAATGGTACTGTCAGAAATAAAGAACAGAAATTAAGAACAGTATTATATGTGTTCACAGAAAAAAGACATCGCTTCTCGTGGAACAATCAGGAGAGGCTGCATGAAAGAGGTGGTATTTGAGCAAGCTCCTAATGGATACATAGGAACATCTGAAGAACCTCCCCTCCAAAGGGAGGAGGGAAATGGCAAGAGAGAAGGGAAACATTACCCAGCCAGAAGAAGAAAGAGAAACAAAGGCATGCATTATTTTGAAGAAAATTGCAGACATCCTTTCACCAACAAAATCTTCAAAACCTATCTGTAACAGAAAAGAACTTTTTTTTAAACAGGACTACCACAGCATTGTTACACACCACAAAATTAACAATTCCTTAATAATATCTAACACCCGGTCTGTGTGCTCAATTTCTCAGTTACATCCAAAGCGTCTTTTTTTTTTTTTTTAACCTGGAAAGAATCAGCATTTATTGTATAAAAACTAAATAAATATATTAAGAAGTACAAAGTTCCAGTTGTAAAATAAGTCACGGGTACGAAAAGCACAGCATCAGGAATACAGTTGATAACGTTGCAGTAAGTCTGCATGATGACAGACGGCAAGCACACCCGTTACAGCAAGCATTGCACAACATGCAAAACTCTCAAATCACTATGTTGCACACCTGACACCAATACAACACTGTATGTCAACTACACCCAAACAAACAAAAAAACCGAAATAAATACAAAATGAAGGGTTGTAAATGAAAACAGCTCAACCATTGAGTGCACTATTATTTTTTCGATATTCAAATGTTGCGTGTAGGTAAAAATTTTATATACTTTTATATACGTGGCTCCAAATGTCTAAGACAATACCATGCCCACTGTGGCAATCAAAACACTGCTATAGGTGATAACTGCGTTTTATGAACTTGACATAAGGTATTAAGAGAGACAATTTATTAAGGAGAATGTACTATATTTTTTGACAAAACTTAGAAACAACCCCAACGTGTCTTTTTACATTTGTTTTTGTTCAAATCAATATCCAATCCAGCCACCAGAGGGTTTGAAGGTGGTATTTACATTTTTAAAGGATCGCTCTCAAAAGTGTGCAAGAGACAGATCTGTCAATGCAGACAAGTAAAGGAGGCTACAGCCATGATCCTGGTGAGAAACACAGACTGAAAAGGGCTGTAGAAATGGAGATGGATGGATTGGAAAATATGAAAGACAGAAAATCTCCAGAAGAGGAATCAAGTTTCTGATAAGGTGAAGAGTAGCATGAGCAAGTGACACCATTAGCAGAAGCAGAAAAGACATGGAGAACAAATCAAGAAATCATTTTTGAGAACCTGCCATATGCCAAGGCACTGTTCCCTGCACTGGAACGAGAGACAAAACCCCTGTCCTTTTTACAGCTTACATTCTAATTGATGGCTGAGAGAAAGCGGTAAGCAACAAAATACAAGTATAACAAATACAAGGAATTCTGACGGCTATGAAGGAATTAAAATCTGTGAAGTGACAGATAAGGTCCAGGGCCATGGATGATCAGCGGACTTCTTTAGACCGAATGGTCAGGGCAGGCTCCTCTGGGGATACGGCATTTTGAGCAGAGTCCTGAATGACGACATGGGGCTGGCCTTGAGGATGAACATTCAAGGCAGAGGGTACTACAAGGGCAAAGACGGTGAGGAGAGAATGAGCTCGAAAAATAGTGTGTTAGCCTGGGTCCTCAGTGCAAGAAATTAAATGGACAAGAATGTCACAAATTGGGATGCTTGTGAGTAAATGGGGTAGAGTGCTAGAAAAACTGAAAGAGCCATCTGACCACAACCCTAGTGGAGGAGGTAGGAAAAGAAGGCGGGGTGAAAGCACCCTGGAGCACCAAGGAATCTAAAGGAGATGTGGCAGGGCAGTACTGAGCCTAAGACAGCAGTCAGAGGAGCCCCAGGTCTCCAGCCCTGCCCTGGGAGGCACAGCTGAGCAGTCCTGGTCAATTACACTCTGTAGTTACAGATCCAAGGGCTTTCCCACCAAAATCCTGTGAGCAAGGCCCAGTGCGGAGATGAGGTCAGAAAGGGATGCAGAGGCCAGATCACAGGCTGCAGTTCTTTCATCTAAGGGCAAAGGGGGGAATTGAGGGTCCGTTCAGTTTGGGGCAAACTCAGCTGGAAACATCTAGGGGACACTAGGATGGAGATGTCAAGTGGGCAGTGGAGAGCACTGCTTTGGAGGGCTCTCAAGAGTGAGCTCAGGGCTCAGGAGAAAACTCTGGGAATGTCTGGCACACGGGTAGCAGCAAACACTTTAGAGTGGACGGAACACTCAGAGCAAGTACAGTGAAAAGAGAGGGCTGGCTGACATCCAAACCTGGGGGCATTTCCACGTAAGAATAGGTGGAGAAAAGAGTCAGGTAGAAGGGGGGTGGGAAGGATCCATCAAGCACTGGAGGCAGGGATGGCTTGGGGGAGAAGGGGAGGAAACCAAAGGGCCTTTTCCCCTCAGACTGCAGAAAAATACCCCTGCTCTCCCTCTCTATTTCTCTCTCACTCTCTAACATTCCTGCCAATGACCCCCAACCACCTGAAGTGGGGTCTCATCTCACACCCCTAAAGAGGGATATAATGTCACAGTGGGAGGAAATTCCTTCCAACATTGCTTCTTTTTCTCCTGATCACAGCTTCATTTCTCTACCCTACAGGGGCTGTCCACAAACAGCAATTATGATGCCTCCAATTTATGGAACTCTCAGGCACTTTACATTCATCCCTAGGAATTAAAGATTATTCTCCCCATTTTACAGAAATGGAAGCAGAGGCTCAGAAAGGCTTAGCGAGGACAACTGTCCTAAAGGCAAGCCAGTGTGCCTGTCGGTAAAAGAAGTCAAGCTAGCACGCTCTCAGGACAAGCACACCAGACATGGTGGCCCAGGGAGATTGGAAAAGGAGCACACTCTCCCAGGGCTTCCAGCCTGGGTGTGCAGGCCTCCCCAGGTCAAGAGCCCAAGCTGTGCAGACCCACTCCTAGACCCAGCACTGAGGTACTCAGGGTAAGACCTGATGCAGAGAATTTTAAGTTCAGCCCAGTCTTGATGTCTCCAAACGGTTCATCCCTACATTTTTCCCAAAGGCTTAGGAGGGTACCTTGCTCAGTATGGCCTGGTGATGGAGTAAGAAGTGGAATTTGGATAGACCTGGGTTTAAGCCCTGGCCCCACCACATGCTGACCCCATGGCTATGGGCAAATCACCTACCTCTCCATCTCAGTTCCTCTACTGGAAAATGAGACTAATGATACCTCTCTTTCTGGAGTGATAAAAGGATTGAATAACATATATAAAGCACAGCATATAAAAGGTACAAAAATATACTACCGTGAAATTTTTTTTAAAGGTAGGGGCTTTACATTTCTTTATTTCTTTCTACCTTGCCTTGTTCCAAAAGACAGTTAAGGCAGCTGGTACACAATAAATATTTGTTGACTGGGTACATGTAAAATAAATACTAATGAGCTTGATCTCCCACAGAGAGACTGGAGAAAAAAACTGAGGAAAACTTGCCTACAGTGCAATTTATTAGGTTGTTTTTAATATTAACGATTTGAATTCCAGCCTTTCACTGCAAGGGAGAAAAATGAATCTAGTATTTAAATGCGCTTAGGATAATAGGTAATATTTCAAATAACGCAGCCTTTCACTAATTAATAGCATTGAACTAGACCTCTCCCCCCTCCTTCTCCTCCTCCCCCTCCCCCTCCGTATCCTCAACACATGCATATGAAGGGATCCCTGAGTGATGGTCAGGGAAGGAGAAAGAGAGGCAGCAGTACCAGCTAGCACCCCTGATAACAAACTGTTAGTAATTCTGACTTGAAGAGAACCTCTCATGTCTTGTGAATTCTTCCCCATGAACTCTGAAAGAGGCAATGAACTATAAAACACTAATAACCCAACCTGGCTGGACTCAGGTTGTCACCACAGCTGTGACAGTAGCAATATATAAAGACCTCCTTAAAAGTGCCTGTTAAATGTTCATGTGTTGTTGTTTATAGTTAAAATGTTAAAAGCAACCTAAATGCTTAACAGTGATGACTTTGTTAAACCAGCACTTCACATGGTTTAATGTGAGCTTTAATGTGACTCAAATCCCTCGGGGGTGGGGGGGGGGCGGGTGTTAAACTGCAGATTATGAGCCAGTAGGTTTGGCTAGGGGCAAAATTCTGCATTACTAACAAGCCTCCTGATGTGGCCCACAAACCACACTTTGAGTAGCTAGGCCTTGGTTAAGCTATAATAAATACATATTAGAATAATGTGCACTTGTTAAAAATGATGTGGATCTATACACACTCATACAGAAGGGAGTTTAGGATATACTGTTAAGCAATAAAAGCAGGCTATCCAATTAAAAAGATTAAAAATCAGAGCACAAAACTATATATATAACAATTCTATTCCAGATGCAAATTTTGCATGTAAAAAAGTCTAAAATAATACACTACAAAATCTACAAGTACTTATCTCCAGGTGGTGAAATTTAGAGTGATTTTAATTAGTTTTTCTTTTTGTGCAACTGTATTTTCTAATTTTTTTTCTTTTTACAATAATCAAGTAGCATTTGAGCAATAAAAAAAAAAGAAAGGAAAAATCTGCAAGAGGTTATGAGGCCCAGGAAAATGCTTTCTCACAAGATTAATAAGCAAGAATATATATAAAGTCATGCTAATTTCAAATGTGACAATGGTACCCATCAAGGTGCCCCAAAGACCTTTAGAAAAGGAGATTGGTTTCCGATGGCTTGACCTAAGGAAAAAATGTTATGAAATGACAAGCTGAAATTCCACAAATAAGGAGCTGGTTAGGAATAGTGACCAAGATGCCATCTGGCTTTAAGACCTGAGGTGCCCCCAGGCTGGATGCCACGATCCTAGAAATCCTGTTCAACAATCTTATGGTACTTGGGGATGGATACACAGTGCAGAGGGCACACGCTTTGGAGTGGATGAAATCGAGATTTAAATTCCAGCTTTTCCATTTAGCAGGAGGCCCTTAACTTCTCTGTATCAGTTTCCTCCCATGCAACATAGAGGTGCAAACAGGACTTGGACGAATTGGTAAAGGAGATGAACTTTGAGAAGTCCCTTCCACAGTGCCGGTCTACCAAGTGGTAAGCCCGATGGACAATCTAATCAACTTGTCAGTGCTAGTGCCTAGGGAAGGAATTTTTTTGTTTTTAACCTCAGTACATATTGTTATGCTAAACTGGGTACACATTCCTTCCTCTGAGTGAGTTTGTATGAGGACAGAATGCTATGATATTCCAGAAGAGATCAATAATAAGAGGTACCAGTTTTTGAAGAAACATTTATGAAAGAAAAAGTTGAAAAATATTTTATCTAGGAACAGAATCATTTCTCAAATAGGAATGAAGCTGCAAAATGGGTAATTCCCATCAGAAGGAAACCCATTATAGTGGAGGAAGTTATAGTATCAGATTAGTTGAACTTAAATAAATTACTTGTGATGATTTTTAAAAATTAACAATCCCACAAAACCTTGTTGACAAACAGGCAAAACAGAAAGAAGCTGGCACACCTGTCGTAGGTTTTACACCATCCTTCCCTGACTTGGCAACAGGCCTCCACCTGTAGGATAACAGTAAATGGAATAATGCTTACAAATGAAATGAACACCAGAGGTACAGCCTCTTGTAGTCTTTCTAGCTCCACCTTGAAGAACAATGGGGAAAGCACCTAGGGTGACTTTCTGTTGCAAATAAAGGACAGCGCAACGAAGGGAAGAATTTGACAAGGTAAACCAGGCCTTCTTGCTGGAGAATGTCTGGATGCTGAGGACCTGTCGTTCCTTCCACTGGTTTAGCTGCCACAAGTGCCGATAAACTGCCTTACCTATTCACCCTGGCTGCATCTCAGCCTGGGAGGGACCTTGCCTGAGAAATGAAGACGCTCACTGGCTTGGGTAAGCAGATTGGGGAATGGAGCAATGCACACTGACACTTGGATAGCTCTCTTTGCCCCTTGTGATTAGCCAGGAGAATGGAGGCGAGCCAGACAGGTTAGAAAGAACAGCAGGACCAGCCGTGAATAAGAGGCACATCTAAGCCCCAGAATCTTTGGGAGACCTCATAACCCAGCTTAACTGACCTGCGCTGGGGATGCGGCTGTATCAGGAAATGATTACATTCTCACACATTCAGGACAAACATTCCAAACATTCCACCAGACCAGATCATATACATAGACAGCTACCTGTTTCACAAGGAAAGTTCGTAAGTTACTTCACATTTAACTAATGAAGATGAAATTCTCCCATTTAAGTAAATTCTGAAAATTCTGAACACTTATTTGCACCAATTAAGAGTCTCTAAACCCAAAGTTCATGGCCTTCAGTAAGATTTATTACACAGGAAAAAATCTTAACTTTCAATTAGCAAAATATTCAGTTAGGTTGCCTGTGTGGGACACTTTTGACTCTCTAACCAACAGCCATTCTCCCTTCAAAGCCTAGCAAAGAGAATCCTGATTATGTTTGGGTGCTTTGGACTCAGTCCAAGGACTGACTCATGACTGGTCTAAGTCAATAATGACAATGCCCTTCTAAGAAGCCAATGATTGGTCTATGAGTATGCATGTGACCCAGTTCTAGCCAATGATATTTTAGGAAGTAACTAACTGCTGATGCACCCATATGGCCACATTAAGTAATGAGCTGGAGAACAAAAACAGAAATGCAAAGCTATTTTCATTGGGCATACATGTCAAATGTGGCAGCATAAAAGAATACACTGGGCAAAAGTGGGCAGCTCCATGATATAATTTCAACAAGTATTTATTAAGCATCTACCATATGCTTAGCTAACCCTATATTATTAGGTATGGAATACTTCATCAGTAACCTCTGTAGCATCTGCTTCAAGATGGAGGTTTGGTTGGGGTATTTTAGGTTATTAAACAGGAACTGCCCTAACACCTGGCAATGACGAAATCTACCTTAGCTTGGAGCATACCCAGGAAGTGACTCTTCCAGCACAGCACTCAAATAACATTAGTTGCAAAAAAGAACAATAGCTGCAGTAGCAGCAATAATAGACATGGGGCAAAGGGTGCCCACTCCGAGGTTGATGGTGCACAGCCTGTCACAGAGAGTCCCATAAACCAGGGAAGTCAGCAATCAGCATTTTGCAAAACATATTAAAGGCAAGTAAAACTGTCCATAAAAATTAATTGATAAAGTCTTGGTCCTGTGCTTTTAGCCAATGTATAAACATAAACCAAGAACTTCCTGTAATTACAGTACTTCTGAAAGTATGTTGGGGTGATACCAGAGGTCATCCTACAACAATTTCCTTAGCCACAGTAGACACAGAGTTATCAGAGTGAGAACTGGAACTTGATTTCAGAACCCAGTAGAGCTCTTTTGCAGGTCATTGTGTTTGTTTATTAGTAAGATGGAATTCACCTCAAGGCTCAGTCAGCAGAACAGATGGGCATGGTGATTGATAGAGAAGGATATCCTTGAGAGCCAGGGGATTCAAACGTTGCCTTCAAAGACAAGTACAACCAATTTGTGGGGGCAGTGAAGCTATAGCCATGTCTCTAGTCAGCATGAAGCCAATCAACTCATTAACAAAATCAGCTGCTTCAACACTGTAATTGTGGTGGCAGCCTAGATCACAGAAGTCATATGTGAAAGTGTCCCAAATCTAAAGACACTGATTCCTAGTATCACTGCTTTGTTGAGTTCTTGAGGAGAATAATATACTTAGAATATCAACTCATGCTACTGTTTTCTTTTCTAGATATCTCAAAACATGGTCTGAGTACTATTCTCATTACAGAAGAGGGTTATGGAGGATTGTGTACTTAAGGAACACACACCAAAGGACAACAGCAAGGCTTATAGTAAAGTTAAATCTTAAGAGGGTTTTGGAATAGGACACTTAGAAACATCTAGTACAATGTCTCAAACATTTTTAGCAGTAAACCTTTTATTCGAATGGAATTTCACACAGAACCCCAATATGGATATAAAGGTATTTAATTATCATAATTTTATTTAAAAGGGAAAACTCTTGTATTTATTATAAAGTGGGTCAAGATCAATTAGACACTGTTTTGCTGGATGTGAAAATTTCAAATTGGGGATTAAGAATGATTGTAGATTATTATCACCTTCAGCATCTAGTATATTTCTCTGTCATATACTGTTTTAGTTACACAAGATCAAAAAAAATCAGACTGGTACTTATAAGCAGGGACAAACTTCTTTTCTCCTCACCCTGTAATCTCAGGATAATTTTGAAATAAATTGAAATAACAAAAGAAGCTTTATTCCAAGTTCCACTAGAAAAGTAGCTAATCTTACAACATAAATGAACATGTTTACAATTGCTGATGTGTTCAAGAAAATTGGTATATTTGATAGAACGTATGTAAAGTGAACATATGTAAATTTTTTTTAAGTTAAAAATGTATTTTACAACTGATACTTAAATCAAACATTTGCTTGATTCCTACAGCACCTTTCCCAGGCCCCAGGATTCTACCAAACTGCTTGAAAACTACTGATCAAATTAAATTCCTTGATTTCATAGATGAAGAATTTAAGGCCAGGTTGGGAAGATTGTTGCTCAAAGTCATACAGTTAGAAGAGCATCTCTAGGACTAAAATCCAGAATGTTCTACCCCAAGTTCCAACACGCTTCCACTAAGCATGCTATAGTTCTAAGAAAAGTTGTTCCTCTTCCACATTAGATACACTTATTACTTCTAGCAAAGAAAGCAAGCTCACATATTTCATCAGATAGGACCTTGAACACCTTGACATGTATTTCAGAGTTTAAAATGAGAAGGGAAAAAAAAAAACACTTGTAAATAAAAACTTCTCTGCAGGATGCCCACGCCCAGCTTCCAGTGACGTCAGTGGGGTTCACGCAAGTTCCTCTTATAGGCACATAATCTGCACGCTCATACTGAGCCTCTTTCTCCATGGCTCAGACTTTGTGCTTCCTCCATGAATCTCGCTGAACCAAAGGTGAGAAAGCCAGTAAACTTGAAAATATGTTTCAGGGTAAGAGTTTAGCATCAAACAAATACCAGCAGCAGGCAAACAGCTGAATTTGACAATAGCCATCTCTCATATGAGAATTCTCCAAACCCCCTCTCTGTATCCTGGCCTCTAGCCTAAGACATCCCCACTGCAAATTGGCAGGAATTTCAGGGAAAATAAAACAAAAGCCACAAGCCTTCCTGGATTGCCCCTGAAAACAGCTCCTGGAATGGGCAATGCAATTAAGTGCAGAGCTCCCCTTGTGGTTCACTTACACACCCATTCTCAAACCTCACGACCACAGACAGCTGGTAAATCATTTGTTCGTGAGTGTTGCTGAAAGTCTAAGACAAGAAGTCATTTGCCATGAGTGAAAGCATCCAGCAAATTCACTGACATAATGACATGATTCCTAACCATGGTCATTTAATAAGTCCCTATCACCATCGATGACTGCTCACTGAGTTAGCAAAACCTTATTCATAAATGGCAAGATGGCCAATTTGTGAAAATGCAAACATATTTTCATTTACTTGGAATATAAACGGCCATGATGAAAACAGAAAATTTTATTGCAGTAAGACTAATAATGTCAACAATAGCTAAATTTGTTTGTCACTTATCATGTACCAAGCACTTGTATAAGTACTCTACATTCATGAACTCTTTCATTTTCACTGTAACCCTAAGAAATAGGTACTATTATCAGCCCCGCTTTATAGAAAGTAAACTGAGGCAGGGACAAGAAAGAAGTTATCAGAATGGACAGAACAAGAACAAACAGGACTTAAATAAGCATTTGTCTTTTCCTATCTAGATATTAATTGGTATCTAAACATGACTCATAAAACAAGTAAGAGAAAAAGCTTAGACATCCCAAACATCATCTTCAGGTCTTCTGTTAACACAGATGAGAGGCATTTTAACACAAGAGTAAGCAGACATTAAATCCCAGAGTTATGGGTTAAATGGAACCTTGGGATCTAGGAGGAGGTGGGTAACTACATGAAACACAGCTATTTTGAGAGATAGTATTTTGATGTGACAGTTACGAACTGGGGCTCCACAGCAAGACAGGCTACATTCCAACTCTAGCTCCGCCCCTTGTTAGTTCTAGGATCTTAAGCAAATCATTTAACCTTTCTGCGGAAATAATAAGATCTCACAGTGTTGTTGTGAAGATTAAATGAGCTACTACACATGAAGCCTTAAGATAGAACCTGGTCCACAAGAACCACTTAACAAACATCAGTTACTTTTATTGTAACCACTGCTACCACCACTGGAGACACTAAAAACTGGGAAGTGAAACTTTGATTAGCATAGAAAGAACAAAATCCTGGCTTTTATAAAACAGTTTGTTCACTATTCTGCTCCTGGAACTCATTCTTAAAGGAAATAAAAAGTCCCTAGACCCCACATTGCTTACAAACTGCATACATGCCCAGTTTTCCCACAAATAGCAACATATGAGACTACTCAAAAATGAATAGTTGCCCTCAACATTTCAAAAAGAATGAATAGTTATCTTTTTAATCCTCTGTAAACCTCACTTTTATAAAATCTTCACAAATTGCCAATAGGCATTTATTTAAAATGTTTTGCAGAGTCTTAGAAAATTAGCTATGCTAATGCTAATGCTTCTGGCCCCAAATGGTAGAAAGTCACAATGCAAATACTCCTGAGTTCTCATTAATAGCAAAGAAGAGGGGCGCTTGGGTGGCTCAGTCAGTTAAGCGTCTTGGTTTCAGCTCAGGTCATGATCTCACGGTTCATGAGATTGAGCCCCCAATCGGGCACCGTGCTCACAGTGTGGAGGCTGCTTGGAATTCTCTCTCTGCCCCTCCCCAGCTCTCTTTCTTTCTCTCTCTCTCTCTCAAAAAATAAATAAACTTAGGAAAAAAAATTTTAGGGGCACCTGGGTGACTCAGTCAGTTAAGCGTCCAACTGCAGTTCAGGTCATGAACTCCTGGTTCATGGGTTCTGAGCCCAGCATCAGGCTCTGGGCTGACAGCCTGGAGCCTGGAGCCTGCTTCAGATTCTGCGTCTCCCTCTCTCTCTGCCCTCTCCCCAGCTTGCACTCTGTCTCTCTCTCTCTCTCTTTCAAAAATAAATAAAAATTTTTAAAAATTAAAAAAAAATGTAATAGCAAAGAAGACACAGAAAAAGATTTAAAAAGTCATAACAAAACTAAAACTGACCACAGCCCAATACCAGAACCTGGGAGCAACTGAAGAGGATTATAAAATAGATGGCACTGGATTAAAACAACAGCTGCCGAGGCTCTTGACACAGCCTGGCTTTGATGAATGAAACAGACCACAAGACCAAAGAGAGACAGAGATTGACAGAAATAAAGATGCTTCAAACTTCCCCTTTCATCTCTCAGCCTTAGGTTCTGTTCCCTCATCATCCCCACCTCCACCCGTTCCTTACCTCTTAAATCTAACCAGAAACCACAAATTCTAGAAAATACAACATTGATGCAGGTGGGAAGCAACCTGGTAGCGGCACAGTATTTTCCTCTTAGATGAAGGCAATACACCATCAGGATGAGCCCTGATGACAATGCACACCGATAGCTGTGGCTGTTCGCATTCAGAGTGCCAGAGAATCAGGCAATGGGAGGAGACGGAAAAATGCCACTTCACCGGAGCAGGACTCATCAAGTCTAATGGAAATAAACTGGGCTGGGAATGATGACACTAACATGATAAGGGGTTTGGACTACATGGCAAAAAAAAAAAAAAAAAGTATAAACATGGGCAGATGGAAATTAAAATGCGATTAAAGTTGCAAAGAAAACAAATGCAGAAGAGAAAGAAGGATTCTGAGAAAATAAAAATGCGATTCTTGTTGTGGAAAACAGAGAATGGAAGTCAGTACAGGGATAATGGGTGTTCCTGAAAGAAACTTCAGAACAAATGGAAAAGAATAATCAAAGACAGAATAAATCATTCCTAACCTGAAGAAAAACTGCACAAGCATATCAAATGGCCCTTTGACTCTAAAGTCAATTAAGAGAGACCCACATCTACCCCTCTGCTTACAAAACTATTTAACTACAAGGATAAATTTAAAAACAAACAAACAAACAAACAAACAGAACTACAAGCACCCAGGAAGATTAACCAGGTTGCCTATAAAATATGAAAACTCAGGCTTCAGATTTCTCCAATGTTAGCCTAAATCCAAAGAGATACTGAATCAATGCCTACAGAATTTTGAAGAAGAAAATAGTTACCACCAGCAATTTTATGCCACCAATTTATCTGCCATGTTAGAAAGGTATTTTGAGATACATGAGCTCTTAAGATACACAGGAGCTTCTAGAAAGTTTCCTGAATTTGCAGTAATAATCTGAAGATTAAGACAAGACTTTCAGAAAAGCACACAAGTGGCTTGCAGGGAGAAATAAAATTAGTTGGGGTGCCTGCCTGAGTGGCTCAGTTGGTTAAGCATCTGACTCACGCTTGGCTCAGGCCATGATCTCAAGGTTTGGGAGTCCAAGCCTGCTTGGGATTTTGTCTCCCTCTCTCTCTGCCCCTCCTCTGCTTTTTCTCTCTCTCCTCTCTCTCTCTCTCTCTCTCAGAAATAAATAAACATTTTTTTAAAAAAGACAAAGTTTGGGGCGCCTGGGTGGCTCAGTCGGTTGAGCGGCCGACTTCGGCTCAGGTCATGATCTCGCGGTCCGTGAGTTCGAGCCCCGCGTTGGGCTCTGTGCTGACAGCTCAGAGTCTGGAGCCTGTTTCAGATTCTGTGTCTCCCTCTCTCTGGCCCTCCCCCGTTCATGCTCTGTCTCTCTCTGTCTCAAAAATAAATAAACGTTATAAAAAAAAAAAGAAAAAGTTAAAAGAGAAAAACAAGTGGCCGAAAACTGGCTATAAACTGGATTCAGGGACTGTCAAAGGATTTAAGGGTTCTTTCTGGGGTAATGGAAATGTTCAAAAATTGCATGGTGATGACAGTGGCACAATTCTGTAAAAATGATTTTATTGTTTACTTAAGCAGGTTATTGTATGGTATATTACATCTCAATAAAACTGTTTGTATTAGTTAGAGTTCTCCAGAGATTCAGAACCAACCAGATATACAGAGAGACACATGTAAGAGGAGATTTCTTATAGGAACAGGCCAGCACAACAAAGGAGGTGAGAAGTTCTCTTATCTGCAACAAATTAGATGATGCCCACCAGCCCTAGGAAGGGTGATCTATGCTCCGCCTGAATTCAAATGCTAATCTCTTATAAACACCCTCACAGACACACCCAGAAATAATGTTTACCAGCTATCTGAGCATCTTTAGCCTAGTCAAGTTGACATATAAAATTAACCATCACATTCTTTAAAAAAATAAAATCAAATATAAAACTTACCCAAAGAGAAAAATCTATAATGCTAAAAAGAATCGTGTAGGGGGCGCCTGGGTGGCTCAGTTGGTTAGGCGTCCGACTTCGGCTCAGGTCATGATCTCATGGTTTCTGAGTTCGAGCCCCACGTCGGGCTTTGTGCTGACAGCTCATAGCCTGGATCCTGTTTTGGATTCTGTGTCTCCTTCTCTCTCTGCCCCTGCCCCACTTGTGCTCCATCTCTCTCTCTCTTTCTCTCTCTCTCTGTCTCTCAAAAATAAATAAATGTAAAAAAAAAATTTTTTTTTAATTATGTAAAAACTATCTGGATTTTTAAGCCCAAGGTTATATCAACACAGCCTAAGAAGTGGGCAAAATGAGTAAAAGTGTGATAGATACCTTATCACCAAAGGCGCCATGCCACACCTAACTCCAACAACCTGAAAAAATTGATTAAAGAAGCTTCTGAAAAATGAAAACTCCAACAATCTGAATTGATTAAAAAAGCTTCTGAAAAATTATTAAAGAAGTCTTCTGAAAAGAAGACTAACACAACATATGTCTTCCAAACACCAGAAATAACAAAAGGTAAAGAAAATACAGTCCATATGCCAAAAAAGAAACATGGCATTTTTTTCAGTAGAAAACATTGTTAATATGTCAGAAAGAGCAAATATAACAATTATAATGATAATTATATTAATCTCCCCAATCTAAAAAGTTAAAACTAATTGGAAAAAAAAAAACCCAAAATATTGTGCACGGTAAAACAAACAGGATAAGGACAAAAAAAATGAGAAGCCTAATTTCTTGATTGATGAAAAATACAGACATTTCAAACCAAGAAGAACTTCACTTAAAAATGGTTATTTTGGGGTTCCTGGGTGGCTCAGTTGGTTAAACGCTGACTTCAGCTCAGGTCATGATCTCAGGTTCATGAGCTCAAGTCCCACGCTGGGCTCTGTGCTGACAGCTCAGAGCCTGGAGCCTGCTTCCACTCTCTGCCCCTCCTCCACTCTCTCTCTCACTCTCTCTCTCTCTCTCTCTCTCTCTCTCTCTCAAAAATGAAATAAACATTTTTAAAAATGTTTAATGGTTATTTTTTATGTTTATTGCAACCAAGGAAAATGTATTTTTTAGTGGGAAAAAAGTGTAGTTTACAACCAGCAAGTACAGAATGATCACATGGCACATTATGAATATGTGTGTTCATGTGCACCAATAGAGTAAAGGGTGTTCACCAAGATGTTAGATATAGGTTTAGGGAGAATTTAATGCTTTTGGAAAGCAAATGGGAGAGGCCTGGTTAACTTGAGTTTTTAATGGTGAGAATATAATAGTCACATACACACATACACACATACATACAAAAGATATTATAAATTTGAAGAAAGAAAATGGTAAAACCACTTAGTGGTATATATCCAGAGAATCATTATACTGAAAAAGAGAAAAACTGACAGTGAATATGTAATTCTCATTAATCTACAAAACAAATTACAGTGTACCTAAATATATACAAAGCTAAAAACAAAGAGAAATATCTAAGAACAAGATATAATAATGAGAAGGCTTTACTAAACAAGTAGTCTTCGTCAGGTCAAGCTGCCAAAAAAATAGATAAAGATCTGAATAATGGTCCTAATATAATTACTAACCTGGATAATTGGTTGGGATTATACAATTATAATTAAATTAATTTATTAAATATATTTAGTGATATACATGAAAACAGAAAATATCTTCTGTTTCTCAGTGCCCATGGAACATTTTTTAAAGTTTATTTAGAATTAGACCACTTAGTGGGGCGCCTGGGTGGCTCAGTTGGTTAAGCGTCTGACTTCGGCTCAGGTCATGATCTCGCAATCCGTGGGTTCAAGCCCCGCATCGGACTCTGTGCTGACAGTTCAGAGTCTGGAGCCTACTTCAGATTCTGTGTTTCCCTCTCTCTCTGGCCCTTCCCCTCTCGAGCTCTCTCTGTCTCTGTCTCTCTCTCAAAAATAAACATTACCAAAAAAATATTAAAAAGAATTAGACCACCTAGGAAGTTAAGTCATGCTCTTACCTACCTATTAAAAATCTTAAGGACTTTTAAATGGACTTATAAACTAAACATTTAACATTCATCAAGAAGAAAAATGAGCAAGAATAGCAAAGAACATTTTGAAAAAGATGAATGAGTGTAGCTTTGTCATATTGGATATTAAGATACATCACAGAACTACAATAATTTAAAAACATCACACTAGTACAGGAAAAGACTAAAAGAAGAATGGAACAGAAATTCCAAAAGGAGACTCAAATGTGTGTAACTATGTATGTGTTACATAATTATATTATGAATTTAATGTTTTAAATCAGTGCAGAAAAAATTGATAATTTTTTATGGAGGGGAAACAAAATTAAATGTCTGCCTTATTACAAAATAAGTTTTAGATGAATTCAGAGATTTCAATTAAAGATTTTATAAAAATAAAACTATATAGTCTTAGAAGAAATAAGGAATGCAAATTTTCATAATCTCTTTATTGTAGAAGGTTTTTCTAAACATAAACTATAAATGAAGAAATTGTTTCATTTTAAAATGTAATGTCTGCACATCAAAGTTAAAAGGCATATGTACAAGTGGTGAAAATTACTTGTAGCAAATATCACCAAAGTTTAATAGCCTTAATATAAAAAAAAAAACTTTATTTTAGAACACATGCCAAAAGAAAAATGAATATGCTATTTATAAATGAAATATAGATGCTATTTATAAAAGAAATAACATGAGAAAGAAAGGCTCAAACCCACAAATAATCAAATAAATTTACAGAAGAGTTATATGCCATTATTTGACGTATCAGAGTATACCTTTTTTTAAAGGTTGAGATCCAATATAAGTAAAGGTCAACAGGCAAACTCATACTTTATGTGTGGATTTGTAAACTGGTTCAACATTGGGGGAGGGAGTTAGACTATATATTTCAAAAGCTTCAAACATAGTTCTACTCAACAGCTTTACTCTGAAGAATGTGTCCTAAGGCAGAATAGATTTACAAAGATGCAGAAATGATGATAGTCACTGAATGGTATT
The DNA here is from genome assembly GCF_018350215.1 of Panthera leo. Classification (NCBI taxonomy): domain Eukaryota; kingdom Metazoa; phylum Chordata; class Mammalia; order Carnivora; family Felidae; genus Panthera; species Panthera leo. Next base: position 122,188,877 of record NC_056680.1, read on the forward strand.
TGTGGCAGCAAGAAAGCAGAAAGCACATAAATATCCAACAGCAGAGACCAGCTAAATAAACCTGGTACCTTAGAAATTCTGTCGAAGAAGACTTTGATATGAAATGATATTAATTATACACTGTCAGGTGGGGGGGAAGTAAACAACAATACAGTAATGGTCTCGTATTTAAAAAATAACAATGAATGTCCATCTGTGTTAAAACTCAAGCAGAGGGGCACCTGGGCGGCTCAGTTCGTTAAGTATATGACTCTTGATGTTGGCTCAGGTCATGATCTTACAGTTTATGGGATGGGAGCCTCCATCAGGCTCTGTGCTGTGCTTGGGATTCTCTCACTCCCTCTCTCTCTCTGCCTCTCTCCCGCTCATTCTTTCTCTCTCTCTCTCTCTCTCTCTCCCTCCCTCCCTCCCTCTCTCAAAATAAATAAATATTTTTTTTAAAAAACTCAAACAGGGGCACCTGGGTGGCATAGTCAGTAAAGCATCTTGATCTCAGCTCAGGTCATGATCTCACAGTTTGTGAGTTCAAGCCCCGCACTGGGCTCTGCATTGACGTTGGAGAGCTTGCTTGGGATTCTGTCTCTACTTCTCTCTGACCCTCCCCCGCTTGTGCTCTCTCTCTCTCTCTCAAAATAAATAAACTTTAAAAAAATTTTTAAAAAGTTCAAACGGAAAAAAAAAAATATTTACCAAAATGTAAACAGTGATTGTCTGCAAACATTGCTATTATAAGTAGGATTTTGTGTTCTCTTGGCCAATCTTTATTTTATAAATTTCTCTACAATCAACATGTACAAATTGCATAATAATTGTTAAAATAATAACAACAATAGCAGGTAAATCATGCCGAAAATTGTTAAGCTTTTTCTCCTTTCAAAAAGCATGAACATACTAGTTCTTTTTCTCCTGAGCATGGAAGAAAGCACCATGAATTCCCATTAATGGGAAAAGATGTGGTTTGCCCTCACCCTGAGGGACACTTTCAGTGGGATGATTACAGCTGCTATGACAACAAGGAGAGGATGTGATGTCACATAATGATCCAGTGACTGTGATGTTCCTGTCCCAATGCGGCGCTCTCACTGCCAGCTGGAAATCCAGCAGAGACCTCATTAAGGGCATCTGTTCAGTAATTACTACAAGTTTCCCCTCGTCATGCCTCCAACTCTGCAAACAGCCCTACCACAGAACTCCAACTCCTGATTCACAGAGGGCCCTAATCTCCCACTTCTGCAGAGCTCAGACCGACAGCCACCAGAGATCCAGGGTCAAGTGTCAGCCCAGTCAGTAAATGTAACTTCCATCAACAGGGACCAGGAGGGAAGAAGCAGCCAGAGGACTTGCAGCAAAGCAGATATAAACTGAAGCTTCAAGGCATTTTACTAAGAGATCAATTGCATCTCCCTAAAATGTTTATTGCCATTTCCCTCAGAGAAAACCTAATACACCTCCAACCTACAGAAAAGAAGAGCAAATAGCTGTGGTTGCACAGCAAGCCAGAGAATCAATTGCAATATCAGAATGCAAAATGAATTCTCCTACAATGAGTATGAAATCCCAAGACCCTGCTCGCACAGTGCTCTGCAAAGAGTAGGGGCAAAGTGCTATCATGGAAAGAGCCAGACCAACCTGGTTTCAAGTCCCAGCTCTATTCCCTACTTAATCTCCTGAGCCTGAGTTTCTTCACCTGTAAACTGAGAATGACAATGAGTAAAAAAGGGTTGTTGAAAATTAAACATAAAGCTCTGAGCCTAGTACCTATACCTGCGAAAGAAAGAAAGAAAGAAAGAAAGAAAGAAAGAAAGAAAGAAAGAAAGAAAGAAAGAAAGAAAAGAAAAGAAAAGAAAAGAAAAGAAAAGAAAAGAAAAGAAAAGCAAGGGAGGATGGATGGACCTCCCCTAAATTTTTTTTTTCACATGAAACTAGATGGATAGGTCAATGAATTAATTGGTCCCTCCCCTTAGGTCTTGACTGGACCAATGCAACAGTCTCCTAACTGACCTCTTTCTCTCTGGCCACTCCTACTGCTAACCATTAAATGACTTATTATGATGGTTTTCTGCATGCCATTTTTTCTGCCTAGAAAGTTCCCTAAATCTCTCCCTTGCCCATCCCATCCTCAACTCCATCCAATTCAGTGATTCCCAAACAAAATTACACATCAGAGTTACTTAGAAAGCTTTCTAAAATGCACATGCCTGGGCCCCTCTACATAACTACAGAATCAGAATCTCCAAATTCTGGGTACCAAAAATCTTTAACAAGCTCCCCATTTGGTTCTTATGCAGCCAGCCCTTCCCCTGCAGTATTTGAAAAACACTGATCTGGCTAATTCCTACTCCTTTAAAACTCAGTTTAAGGACTCGAACATTGCTGGTAGGATTGTAAAATGGTACAGCCACTTTGGAAAACAGTCTTTAAAAGTTAAACATTAATTTACCATACAACCCAGCAATTCCACTTCTAGGAATCTACCCAAGAGAATGAAAACATATGTCCACACAAAGATCTGTATATGAATGTTTATAGCAACATTATTCATAATGGCCAAAAAACAGAAATAACCTGTGTCCATCAACTGAAGAATAGATACACAAATGTATATATCAATATAATGAGCACTATTCAAAATAAAACAATGGAGTAGTTATACATGGGAATGACTGCACAACTCTGTAAATTTACTAAAACTCGTGAATTGTACTTTTAAATTGGGTAAATTTTATGGTATGTAAATTACACCTCAATAAAACTGAATGAAGGACGGGAAGAAAAGATAAGACAAGACGGGTGACTGGGTGGCTCAGTCAGTTTAACATCTAACTCTTGATTCTGGCTCAGGTCCTGATCTCACAGTTTGTGGGTTCAAACCCCACACTAGTGGGGCCTGGTTGGGATTCTCTCTCTCACTCTCTCTCTCTGCCCCTCCCCAGCTCATGTGCATGCACACATGTTCTTTCTCTCTCTCTCTCTCAAAAATAAACATCAAAAAAAAGATAAGACAAGATAGGGAAAAACTGAGTCGAAGTCTTTGCTGACTCCTGCAAGCAACAGGACCTTCCTACCCCTGTGTTACCTCCATTCTTTCTAAATCCCTCAAATAATACTTGGTCCAGAAATGTTATTTTTTAATATCAGTCTATAAGCCCACGTACTTTTCAAGAATGAGAAAAGTGTCTAATGTCTCCTTATGTGTTGCAGTCAATGGACACCTAGCAAATGTTTGTAAAAGAATCAATGAAGGAATGAGTGACCCAATGAGCTTTCCGTTGAAATAAACTATTAAGAAACATTCTGGTCCTAAGCTTAATACCCAGTTTACCTTCCTCATACAAGGTCATAAACCCTCTCATTGGGATAAGAGGAAATGTTGGATGTCCCAAAATTGCTTTGAATTTTTACCAAAGGTATGTCCCACAAGAGTAGGAAGAGCCCCTTCCTCTGACATCCCCCACACATAGTCAGGCTCACACACAACCACTGTAGCTTCAAATACCCTGGACTCAAGTCCTGGTCTCTCCACTTCCCCAGGCAAATGCCTTGGCTTCCTTTCCTCATCAGAAAATGGGGAATGAAATGAGCCGATACTTTCAAAGCCCTTAGAATCATGCCTAGCAAATAGCAAATGCTCAATTATATACAGAGAGAATAAATATACATGGAATGTGTGTGTGTAACTAGTGAAACATTACTACCCAAACAGGTCATGCTGTGAAATGCTCAGGTAAGTCTCACCTGGCTTGTGGGGTACCACAAAGTGGGGGATTAGGGAAACTGAGATAAGCACAAAACAGGGCATAGGTACTAAGAGAGAGTAAGCTGAGTAATTTTAAATGTCCTTACATACAATTAGGTCTTAAAAAACAAGTAATAGAACAACATGTATGATCCCATTTAAATATAGAACTACAATAGAGGATTAAGTGAACATAGGGTAAAGAAAAATATGGAAAGGCACCTGGGTGGCTCTATGGGTTAAGTGTCTGACTTCAGCTCAGGTCATGATCTCTTGCGGTTCACAGATTTGAGCCCCTCATCAAAGTCCATGCTGACAGTGTGGAGCCTGTTTGGGATTCTCTCTCTCTATCTCTATCTCTCTCTACCCTCCCCCACTTGCACTCTTTCTCTCTCAAAATAAATAAATAAACTTTTTTAAAAAAGAGAGAAATATGGAAGCAGATTCACCTAAATATTATCAAAGGTCATCTCTGGATAATAAGATTTTCTTTCTGGGGTGCCTGGGTGGCTAAATCAGTTAAGCATCTGATTGTGGCTCAGGTCATGATCTCACAGTTTAAGCCTCAGTCGGGCTCTGAGCTGAGCCTGCTTCGGATTCTGTCTCCCTCTCTCTCTCTCTGCTCCTCTCCTGCGCTCTCTTGCTCTCTCTCTCTCTCTCAAAAATAAACTTTAAAAAAAAAAATAAGGTTTTCTTTCCTGAGTTCCTAAAATGAATCTTAACTATTTTTACAGGGAAATAAAATTAATAATCCTATCTTCATTTTGTTAAAAGCTAAATTAAGTAATTAGGAAAATAAAGACAGCCTCCAGCCCCCATGGACCACCTGCCTCTCTGGCAGCCTAAAAGTTTACCTGCTTTGTTCTGAAGACAGAATGAATACTCAGAAGGAGACAGGAAGGCCCAGATACAGAGGAGGAAGAATGCCCACACACGGTATTAACTAGGTACAACAAAATAGCAGGACCAGTCAACACTCAACAAACAGATTCACCACAGTAGAGGCAGTGTGCTTTTGAGAACACAAATCTGATCATGTCATTTCTGCTTAAAGCCACCAGTTGCCCCCTACTGCTCTTGAGGAAAAAGACCAAAATCCAAGAACCTCTGCCCACCTCTCCAGCCTCTTCTCAGCCATGTTCCTCCTCTACCCACCCCCCAGCCACAGGGCCTCTGCACTGGCCATCCGCTCCACTTGGATGCTCTCCCACCGCCCCCTGACCTTCATCAGGGAAGCCCACACCAATATCCCAGACTAGGTTCTATCCCACTGATGGGCAGTCACAGCACCCTGGCCATTTCGTCAGAGGATGGAGCCCAGTTATACCACCATCTATGGGACCTACCAGGCTGTTGGTTTTACTCACATTATACCCCTAGTGTCTAACACAATAGCTGTTGTGTGGTGGGCACTCCATAAAGAAAGCCTAAGTGAATGATTACAATCCATGGCCAGGTGGGGACACTGCAAAATATGAGCCTAAACAAAAGCAAAGATTAGATCGTGGAAGGTCTATGAGTCCTCTTGGGAATGTGGGCTTGATCCTGCAAGCAATGAGAAGCTACTGGACAGTTTTATTTTTTTTTAACTCCTATACTCATTTTATTTATTTATTTGTTTGTTTTTATTTAAATGCCAGTATAGTTAGCACACAATATCATATCAGTTTCAGGTATACAATACAGTGATTCAACAATTCTATACATTACTCAGTGCTCATCACATCACGGTAACTGTACTCTTAACCGCCTTCACCTATTTCACCCATCCCCCCACCCACCTCCCCTCTGGTAACCATCAGTTTGTTCTCTATAGTTAAGGGTCTGTTTTTGTTTGTTTGTTTCTTTTTTTCCTTGTTCATTTGTTTTGTTTCTTAAATTTCACATATGAGTGAAATCACATGGTGTTTGTCTTGCGCTGACTGACTTATTTCACTTAGCATTATACTCTCTAGATCCATCCATGTTGTTAAAATGGCAAGAGTCCATTCTTTTTTATGACTAAGTAATATTACATTATATATTTATGACTTATTTCACTTAGCATTATACTCTCTAGATCCATCCATGTTGTTAAAATGGCAAGAGTCCATTCTTTTTTATGACTAAGTAATATTACATTATATATAGTAATATTATATATATGTATATATATCTCACATCCTCTTTATCCATTCATCAATCAATAGACACTTGGCCTGCTTCCATAATTTGACTATTATAAATAATGCTGAAATAAGCATAGAGGTGTATATATCTTTTTGAATTAGTGTTTTTATATTCTTTAGGTAAGCACCCAGTAGTGGAAGAATTACTGAATCATATGGTAATTCTATTTTTTTTTAATTTTTTTTTAACGTTTATTTTTGAGACAGAGAGAGACAGAGCATGAATGGGGGAGGGTCAGAGAGAGGGAGACACAGAGTCTGAAACAGGCTCCAGGCTCTGAGCTGTCAGCACAGAGCCCGACGCGGGGCTCGAACTCACGGACCGCGAGATCATGACCTGAGCCAAAGTCGGACCCTTAATGGACTGAGCCACCCAGGAGCCCCTGGTAATTCTATTTTTAATTTTTTGAAGAACCTCTGCACTGCACAAGTTTGCATTCCCACCAACAGTGCACAAGGATTTCTTTCTCTCCACATCCTCGCCAACATTTGTTGTTTCTTATGTGTTTGATTTTAGCCATTCTGACAGATGTGAGGTAATATCTCATTGTGGTTTTAATGTGTATTTCCCTGATTAGTGATGTTGAGCATCTTTTCATGTATTTGTTGGCCATCTATTTGTCTTCTGTGGAGAAATAATCTGTTCATGTCTTCTACCCGTTTTTAATTGGATTATTTGGGGGGTGGGGGTAGTGTTGACTTGTATAGGTTCTTTATATAGCATGAATATTAACCCTTTGTTGTATATGTCATTTGCAAATATCTTCTCCCATTCAATAGGTTGTCTTTTAGTTTTCTTGATATTTCCTTTGCTGTGCAGAAGCTTTTTATTTTGATGTAGTCCCTACAGTTTATTTTTGCTTTTGTTTCCCTTGCCTCAAGAGACATATCTAGAAAAATGTTGCTACAGCTTATCTCAGATAAATTATTTCCTGTGCTCTCTTCTAGAATTTTTATGATTTCAAATTGCACATTTAGGTCCTTAATCCATTCTTAGTCTATTTTTGTGTATGGTGTAAGAAAGGTCCAATATCATTCTTTTGCATGTACCTGTTCAGTTTTTTATTGAAGAGACTGTCTTTTTCCCATTGCATATTCTTGTCTCCTTTGTGGAAGATTAATTGATCATATAACCATGGGTTTATTTCTGGGTTCTCTATTCTGTTCTATTGATCTATGTGTCTATTTTTGTGCCAGTACCATACTATTTTGATTACCACAGCTTTGTGGCATATCTTGAAATCTGTGATTGTGATGTCTCCAGTTTTGTTCTTCTTTTTCAGGAGTGTTTTGGATATTCAGGGTCTTTTGTAGTTCCATATAAATTTTAGGATTGTTTGTTCTACTTTTGTGAAAAATGTTATTGGTATTTTGATAGGATTACATTAAATCTGCAGATTGCTTTGGGTAGCATGAACATTCTAATAATATTTGTTCTTTCCATCCATAAGCATGGAATATCTTTCCATTTGTTTGTGTCACCTTCAATTTCTTTCATCAGTGTTTTATAGTTTTCAGAGTATGGGTCTTTCACCTCTTTGGTTAAATTTATTCCTAGGTATTTTATTAATTTAGGTACAATTGTAAATAGGATTGTTTTCTTAATTTCTTGTTCTGCTTCTTCACTATTAGTGTATAGAAATGCAATGGATTCCTGCATATGGACTGTGTATCCTGTGACCTTACTGAATTCACCTATCAGTTCTGGGAGGTTTTGGTGGAGTCTTTAGGGTCTTTTACATATAATGTCATGTCATCCACAAATAGTGAAAGTTTTACTTCTTCCTTACCAATGTGGATGCCTTTTATGTATTTTTTCTTATCTGATTGCTGTGGCTAGGACCTCCAGTACTATGTTAACTAATGGTCATGAGAGTGGACATCCTTATCTTGTTCCTGATCTTATAGGAAAAGCTCTCAGTTTTTCACCATTCAGTATGATGCTAACTATGGGTTTTTCACATATGGCCTTTATAATGTTGAGGTATGACCAACCCCTCTAAACTTACTTTGTTGAGGGCTTTCATCATGAATGGATGTTGTACTTAGCCAAATGCTTTTTCCACACCTATTGAAATGATCCTATGTTTTTAACCTTTCTCTTATTGCTGTGATGTAGCACCTTGATGGATTTGCAAATACTGAACCACCCTTGCATGTCAGGAATAAATCTCAAGTGATCATGGTGAATGATTTTTTTAATGTATTGTTGGATTCAGTTTACAAATATTTTGTTGGGAATTTTTTTGCATCTATGTACATCAGACATATTGACCTGTGGGTGTCTCTCTCTCTCTCTCTCTCTCTCTCTCTTTTTTTGGTAGTGTCTTTATCTCATTTTGGTATGAGGGCAATTATGGCTTCATAGAATAAATTTGGAAGCTCTCCTTCCTCTTCTATTTTTTGAAATAGTTTGAAAAGAATAGGTACTAACTCTTCTTTAAATGTTTGGTAGAATTCACCTGTGAAGCTATCAGATCCTGGGCTTTTGTTTGTTGGGAATTTTGATTACTGATCCATTTCATTGATGATAATCAGTCTGTTTAATTTTTTTTATTTCTTTCTGATTCAGCTTTGGAGGGTTATGTTTCTAGGAGTTTATCTATTTCTTCTAGGTTGTCCAATTTGTTGGCATATAATTTTTCATAACATTCTCTTATAATCTTTTGTATTTCTGTGGTGTCATTCATTTCTGATTTTGTTTGAGCTATCTCTCTCTGTCTCTCTCTGTATGAGTCAAGCTAAAGGTTTATCAATTTTGTTTATCTTTTCAAAGAACCAGCTCCTGGTTTCATTGATCTATTCTATTAGTTTTGTCTTAGTTTCTAGTTCATTTATTTCTGCTCTAACTTTATTATTTCCTTCCTTCTGCTGGTTTGGAGTTTTGCTGGTTCTTATTTTTCTAGCTCCTTTAAGTGTAAGGTTAGATTGCTTATTTGAGGTTTTTTGTTTGTTTGTTTTGTTTTGTTTTTTGCTTCTTGAGGTAGACCTGTATCACTATAAATTTCCCTCTTAGAACAGCTTTTGCTGCATCCCAAAGATTTTTTACTGTTGTATTTTCATTTTCATTTGCCTCCATGTATTTTTTTTATTTCCTCTTTGATTTCTTGATTGACACATTCATTGTTTAGTAGCGTGTTACTTAACATCCACATATTTGTGTTCTTTCCATATTTTTTCTTGTGATTGATTTCTAGTTTCATAGTGTCATCAGAAAAGATGCATGGTATGAATTCAATCTTTTCAATTTGTTGAGACTTGTTTTGTGGCCTAACATGTAATCTAATCTGGAGAATGTTCCATGTGCACTTGAAAAGACTGTGTATTCTGCAGTTTCAGGATCAAATGTTCTGAATATATCTGCTAGATCCATTTGGTCCAATGTGTCATTCAAAGCCACTGTTTTCTTGTTGGTTTTCTGTTTGGATCACTTATCCATTGATAGATGGAGCTGTAAAGTCTCCTATTATTATTGTATTGCTATCTGTTACTTCCTTGATGTTTGTTAATAGCTGCATTATGTATTTGAGTGCTCCCATAGTTCAGTGCATAAATATCTACAATTGTTACATCTCCTTGTCAGATTGTTCCTTTTATGAATATATAGGGCCCTTCTTAATCTCTTGTTTCAGTTTTTATCTTGAATTCTATTTTGCCTGATATAAGTACTGCTACCCTGGCTTTTTTTTCACTTCCATTTGCATGAATAAATGCTTTACTGCCCCTTCACTTTCACTTTCAATCTGCATGTGCCTTTAGGTCTGAAATGACTCTCTAGTAGGCAGCATATAATTGGGTCTTGTTTTTTTGGTTTTTTTTCTCCATCCCCTCACTCTATGTCCGTTTCTTTTTTTTAATGAAGTTTTTTTTATTTAAATTTTAGTTAGTTGATCTCAGCTGGAGCGACTTCTTACTAGACACATTGCCAAAGGCAAGGGAAACAAAAGCAAACATGAACTATTGGGACTTCATCAAGATAAAAAGCTTCTGTACAGCAAAGGAAACAGTCCACAAATCGATGTCTTTTGATTGGACCATTTAGTCCATTTACATTCAAAGTAATTATTGATAGGTATGTTTTTATTGCCATTTTGTTACTTGTTTTATGGTGGATTTTGTAGTTCTCTGTTACTTCCTTCTCTTGCTCTTTCTCTCATGGTTTGTTGGCTTTCTTCAGTGATACACTTAGCTTCCTTTCTTTTTTTATTTTTGCCTATTACTGGTTTTTGATTTGTAATTACCATTCAGTTTATTTATAACATCTTGTGACTTTAGCAGTCTATATTAAGTTGATGGCCTGCTTAAATTTGAACACATTCTTCGTTTTAATGTTCATTTATTAATTTTTGAGAGAGAGAGAGCAGGGGAGGGGCACAGAGAAAGGGAGACAGAGAATCCCAAGCAGGTTCTGACAGCAAAGAGCCTGATATGGGGCATGAGCTCACAAACTGTGAGACCATAGCCTGAGCCAAAATCAAGAGTCAGACACTTAACCAACTGAGCTACCCAAGCGTCCCTGAACCCATTCTTTTATTTTTAAAAAAAAGTTGATTTATTTTTTTGAGAGAGACAGAGACAACATGAGTAGGGGACAGGCAGAGAGAGAGGGAGAGACAGAATCGCAAGCAGGCTCCACACTGCCAGCCCAGAGACCAAAGTAGGATTCAAACCCACAAAGCTGTGAGATCATGACCTGAGCTGAAACGAAGAGCTGGATCCTTAACCAACTGAGCCACCCAGGCATCCCTCTGAACCCATTCTTTCTCTTCTTCTCCCCCTGCCCAGTTTTAGATATATGGTGTCATACTTTATATCCTTGTATTTTGTGAGTCCCTGGACTGATATTTATAGATATACTTGATTTTACTGCTTTTGAGCTTCCTACTTTTCTTACTCCTATTTATGGTCTTTACACTCAAAAAGTCCTTTTTAACATTTCTTATAGGGTTGGTTTAGTGGTCATGAGTCCCTTTAACTTTTGTTTGTCTAGGAAAGTCTTCATCTCTCATTCTATTCTGAATGATAGCCTTGCTGGATAGAGTATTCTTGGCTGCAGGTTTTTTCTTTCAGCATTTTAAATATATCATGCTGCTCCCTTCTGGTGTGCAGTGTTTCTGCTGAAAAATCCCCTGACAGCCTTATGAGGTTTCCCTTGTAAGTAACTGTTGTCTTTTCTCTTGCTGCTTTTAAAATTTTCTATCACTACTTTTTGTCTTGGTGTGAACCTCCTTGGGTTGATTTTGCTGGGGGCTCTCTGTGCCTCCTGGATCTGGATTTCTGGTTTCTTCCCCAGACTCAGGAAGTTTTCAGCTATTATTTATTCAAATATACTTTCTGCCCCCTTTTCTCTCTCTTCTCCTTCTAGGATACCCATAATGTGAATCTTACTACACTTGATGGTGTCACTAAGTTCCTTAAGTCTATTTTAAGTTTTTATTATTATTTTTTCTCTCTCCTGTTCAGCTTGATTGTTTTTCCATTACTCTGTCCTCCAGGTCCCTGTTCCATTCTTCTGCTTCCTCTACTCTACTGTTTATTCCATGTAGTGTATTTTTAATTTCAGTTATTGAGTTCTTCATCTCGGGTTCTTTCTTATGTTTTCTATCTCTTTGTCAAGGGTCTCACTGAAGCCCCCTACTCAAGTCCAATGAATATCTTTATGACCATTACTTTAAATTCACTATCAGGCATGTTACTTATCTCCATTCCATTTAGCTCTCTTGCTGTGATTGTGTCCTGTTCTCTCCTTTGGGACACATTCTTCTGTCTCTTCATTTTGTTTAACTCTCTGTGTCTGTTTCTGTTAGGAAAGTTAGCTACCTCTCCTGCTCTTAAAGTAGTGGCCTTATGAAAAAGAGGTTTTGTAGTGCCTTGCAGTGTAACATCCCCTGTTCACCAGAACCTGGTGCTTCAGGGATGTCTCTTATGTGTATTGCGTGCTCCCTACTGTTGTGGCTGAGTTTCATTTGCTTTTAGTCCAGTTGATTGCAATGGCCCTCTGCCTATTGTGGACAGGGTTTGGTCCCTGTGTTGCTAATGGGCCAGTCTGGGGCTGCCTTGGGCTTGACTTGAGGCAGACCAGGCATTTGTCAGTAGCACTGAACTACAAGACATGTAGTTTTCCATGTAGGCTTTCCATGTTGTCTCTTGAGAAGTCTTCATTTTGGGGTGGTGCCTGTAATCAGATCAGATGTCTTCCTCCAGCCCACTGATAAGGCTGAAATTGAGCTGGTGTGTGTGGTTACCTGCTCAGGGCAGGAGTCACTTTGGAGTGGTACCAGGCCCTGTCAGAGCTGCTTACACACTGCTAGGCTTGTGGTACCACTTTGGATGGGCTCCAGTCAAGAGCATATTGGAGGGGGAAGGACAGCAGGAGAACACAGGGGCAGGGCACACAGTGTTAGTTAGGTCTGCACAGGTCTATTGTTGGAGGAGACCTGGAGCTGTTCCAGAAAACTCCTGCCACAGGACTGAAGGGCATCAGTCCTTAGGAGAGCATGGAGGCAAGGTGCATGTGCCAGAAAGGCCCAGGAGGTAGGGAGTTGGAGGAGGTAGATCCACAGAAGCACACAGGGGCACAGCAAGCAGTATTAGCAAGTTAGGTAGTGATTTTTGGCATCATGCTGGTTCCCACAGCTGTCTATGTGTCTATGTGTCTATGCTGGAGGGCAAAGAAGCAAAACGGTGCCCACCAGGTGCTTTGTTCCTGGAGGAGTCTCCAAATGATCCTTGTCCCTCCAACACATGCTCTGAGATTAGGAAACAAATCGCCCTCCCATATACCCCAGGTGCTTTTCAACCTGGGGCTTCTATGATGTATCTCCACAGGACTGTTGTGCTGTCTCTTTAAGGGCAGGGACTCAGTTTTCCATCCCCCTCCCAGCTCTCCAAGAGCCAAGCCCGCTGATTTTTAAAGTTCTAGGTTTTAAGCCCAGCTGATTATAGGACTTCACAAAATTTGGCCCTTCTGGTTTTCAAAGTTAAATGTGATGAAGAGATTCATCTTCCCCATGCTAGTTCCCCATGTCTGGGGTGCCTGATGTGAGGGTCTGTTTCCCTCCTCTCTTTGCATCTACAGCACCTCTCCCTCCTATGGACGCTCTCCATGGGTCCATTCAGCTCCTAACTGGGTACACTTTGATGTGGCTTTTCTCTACATTTAGCTGTGGAGAGTCTTCTCTGTCAGTCTTTGGGTCATTTTCTGGGTTATTTACATTGATGTGGGTGTTTTCTAATTGTATCCATGGGACAAATGAGGTTAGGATCTTCCTATTCTGTCATCCTCCCCAGAAGTCCTGCCATCTTCCCCAGAAGTCTGCTACTGGACAGTTTTAAACTAGAGGGCAGAGAGATCAGTTGTATGTTCCAAAAGAATATTCTATTTTCTGTATTGAGAAGAGTGTGGAGGGAGGCCAGTTGGGAGGTAGGGAGACCTCCTCCTACCATTGGAAATATTGCAATGACTCAGTGAGAGAAGAAGAGGGTATGAACTACTGCAGGGGAGGTGGGGGTGGGGAAAATGAATAGGAAAAAGTTTAGAGAAGAAAATCAACAGGAGTTGATGGCTACTTAGATGAGATGGAGAATGGGGACACAGGAAAAGTGGTTCCCAAATTACTGCTTCAGGTGCCTGAGCTTTCTGAAATGAAGAAACTGGATTTGAATCACTTGTTCTGAAGTCATTCTGACTTCTTGAAGCCCCAGTTTCTCCACCTGCAAAATGGAGCTGCTCATAGTTTTCCTGCAGGGTTACTGGTAAATCAAATGAGTTGATACTTGGGAAAGTATTTCACAAATAGTAAAACCTTGTTTTTATCATCATCAACACAGGGGCAATAACTTGCACAATAACTGCATAATCACCCCCCAAAAAACAGCCTCCTTGAAATCATCACTAAGACTAGGCTGAGAGTCTTACAAAACTGGCCTAAATTCTACATCTTTTAAACTTTTTTTCACTGTCTTAAATAGTTGGCCTCATGAATGACCCAGATGAGAAAGGAAGAAAAGGCATCTTGGAAGGTTGGGTTTCCCTGGGGCCCAGCAAAGGTTGGGGACCTGCTTCAGCACAAAGTCCTGCTGGCTCCCTCTTTAAGAGATGTTGGATTCCCCTTCAATGCTGACTAACTTATCAAAATTTGAAAATGTAAAGTAACTCCCAACTGTTTAAGAAAGATGAGTCCCTAGACACAATGAGCCATACTTTATGACTACAGGGTCAGCATCTAAGTCAGCCAAAATACCTTCAGGTTTGGCATGAACTAAGGAAGAAGAAAAGGGAAGGCAAAGTAACTAAGATTTATAAACACTTGGGATGGTATCATTACTGGGCCAACATTTTATAAATGTCATATTTATACACAGATATTATTATTCTTACTTTACAAGGTTCAGAAAGGTAAAGAGAGTAGTCAGACACCTCATAAATAGTGAATGAACATCAGAGCTCATCAATTCAACTTCTGATTTGTCCAAAAGAAGGGATATTCTTCCTACCTTATACACTACAATGAGTCTTTGAGATGATCATCTCCAATAGTCAAAATGTCTGATGAATAAAATATATAATTCAGCAGGTCCAACATAGCATTCCAACCCAAAAAATAACAAAACAGGAAAAAAGCGCTGGACCTGGACTCTGAAGACCTGCACTGAAACCCTCACTCATCAGGAACTGCTCCGTTTGCAACCCCACTTATAAAAGCCGGATGAGACCACCTTAAAGGTCCTTTATTAAATGCTAGACAAATGCTGGTAGTTACTAGTGACACAAGTCTAGGATAGCTGATCCTTCTCTTGTTTTCTTCTCGAAGCTCATGGAATCACACCTGAGATACTCTATGCCATCACCAAGAAGAGAGAAAGCACGCTGTCTGAAGAAGCAGAAAGATAAAGCAAATCAATTAATATGACTTCCTCCCAGAGAAACAAACCTCCGCAGGAGCCAGTAAGGATTGATACTCCTAGATGGAATTTTGAGTGGTTTGGACCTTTGTCCAGCAGATACTGCGCTCCCGTAAATATAAACCAACTTCCAGTAACTCTGCTTCCAAGCCCCCCTCTCCCAGGGCTCCTTGGGGAAGGCCTGGTTCTCAGGCCAAGCTCCCACCACACTCCAGAGCCTGCCTGCCAAACAGCACAGGAAGTGCCAACCAGCTCTCCCCAGAGCAGCTGGCACCAATTACCCAGACCCTGCTGGAAGAACTCGGCTGGGGTAAGGCAGGCACTCCAGATACCGGCCTGGTTGGAAATCCTATACTAAAACAAAGACAGCCTTGCAGCCCTGCCAGCACTCAACATAAGTGGCCAGTGGGAGTCTGTGGGAGGCAGCCAGGGGGCAGGCTGGTGAGCCCCATCCAGGGAAGCAGCTGTGGGCCTGGGAGACTTGCCCGCTCCCTGATTGCAGGGCCTCTCCATCATCACAACCAACAGCTACCAATTATTGGGCACCTAGAGTGAGCTAGTTTCTTACATTCCTCATCCTATTGAACTCTCCCAACACAACAAAGAAGAAATTGTTATCCCATGTACAAATAAGGAACGTGAGGTTCAAACAGATTCTTTTCCACAGTCACAGGGACAGGACAGGCTGGCACTGGGCCTAGTGCCCACGTCTCCTGCATCACTTTCCTTTCCACCTACCATCCTGGCCTGGGAGAGCTAACCACCTAAAAAGGGCCTGGACATTAGGGACTCACTTTGCAAAGCCATCATAAGTGACACATTAAATCCTAAAGATGATAAACCAGTTGAAAAGATGGGAACATTTGTAGGTCCTCCATGGATTCATCGCAAATAACTGTACAGCATCAGGACACCAATGCCCAAGGACACAAAAGTGAATGTCTTTTGCAGGAAATGCCAATTTTGAACAACAGAAAGTGGAAGACTAAGGTCATAATTACAGCTTTTCAAAGAACAGTATATACAAGTATTTGATCAAGCAGGACTCAGAGTTGCTTATTACTATTATCTTCATGATAACAATGTTATTTTAGAAATATGTCATCATTATGGATATATTATGGATATATATATATATGGATATATATAATAACACAAAAATACTATTATAACAAACATTCACACAGAACTTACTATGTACCACATGCTGTTCAGAGTGCTTGATATACATTAACTCTTTTAATCCTCCAACAACCCAAGAGACAGGTAATATGATTATCTCCATTTAACAGATGAGCCCATTGAGATACAGAAAGGATAAGTAACTTGTCCAAGATCACACAGCTAATAAACTGTGAAGTCAAAATTCAAACCAAGGTAGTCAAGTTCCAGAATCTATGTTCTTAACCTCTATATAGACTGCTTCTCAAATTCAGCAAGCATTTATTAGGCAGAACCCATGCGAGGTGCCCCCATAAATATTATCTATTACACATTTATTGTTCATAACAAGCAAATCTAGGAACATGAATTGAAACCGTAAAGACTTCCTATACCACCAGAATGGACCCAACCCTGCTGACAGACACCTGGAAATCTCCACCCATGTCCCACTAGGATTTGATCTCATAAAGGAGAAATGGCTGGAAGGTCCAGTCAGCTACACAGCCACTTGCCTTTGGTTCCTTCCTTGAGTCTAGCTCAGTGGTTATCAAACTCACTGTGAGTGAGAATTATCATATACAATTATATACACACAATCTAGGCTACTTACTCCAAGAATAGTTTCAACTCTTCACTAGTCCTACATCCAATTTACCTCTGCTTTGCTCTGAACTCTGCAAAGCATCTTTCACCAGAAATCCCAGCGCATCTCATTTAGCCATTCCCCTGCGCCTTCCCACTCTGCGAAAGCTATGGTGGCCTTTAGGACTCAAAGCTCACCTCCTTCCCAAGAGGCAGGAACTACAGAGGTATCCTTAACCAACCAGTTCATTTGCAAATGGAGAAACTGTGATGTCTATGTTAAGTGACTTGATGAGCATTAAAGAGCAAGTTAGTAAGAAACGAACCCCAACCCTCAATTCTGAGTCCACTATGTGTTTTCCAACATACTGTGCATTTCTCCCCCTGCCCACCATGGTTCCCCTGCCTTTCCACAGTGCCTAGTTCAGTGCTATAGTCAGCAAATGTTTATTAACTTCCAATGATTGTGGTGCTATAGACTAAATGTTTGTCTCCCCAAAATTCATACGTTGAGCCCTAATCCCCAATGTGATGATATTAGGAGGTGGGGCCTTTGGGAGGTAACTAGGCCATGAGGATGGAGCCGTCATAAATAGGATTAGCACCGTTTTAAAAAAGACGCTAGAGAGGTCCCTCAATATTTCTGTCACACGAGGAAACAGTGAGAAAATGGCCATCTATGAAGCAGGAAGCAGGCCCTCACCAGACACCAAATCTGCTAGTGCCTTCCCAGCCTTCAGAACCGTGAAAAATAAGTTCCTCTTGTTTAAGCCACCTAGTCTGTGGTATTCTGTTACCGCACCCTGAATGGACTGAGGCAATGCCTAGGAACTCCACTTGCATTTTATCTCATTTAACTTCCCAACTCAGCAAGGTAGATACTACTTATTATGTCCACTTATAGCTTAGCCATGTGATGTCACCTCTCCAAAATTACAACAAAAGGAAGATGGGGTTCGGAAAATGAACCCCAAGTGTCTCACTCCAGAGCTTGTTATATTCTAAACTCTACTGAGTCCAATTTAACCATCCTGATCCCCTTTTTCTCCCTATGTCCCAGGACGGACTCGTAAGCCTGGCTCAGAAGGTCATTCCTGTAATTATGGAACTACTCCAACTTCTCCATAGCCCCACGTAGATTCTGCCAGGTCAGTGGAGGTTGGGTAGACATTCCAGGTACACTGTGTGGCCCAGGGAGGGACATCAGTCCATGGATGGCAGAAGAGTGCCCAGTGCACACTTTGCTCTTGTTCCTATCTGGTGTCAGAGGCCAGCACAGTTGTACAGGGCTTCCTGGGGGCCACCACCCCACACCGGCACAGGCCAACAGTGATCCACCTCTGAGCCTGCTCCAGAGCATACCCACAAACCCTCAGGATCACGCCACCAACCCTCACCCACTCCCAGCCAGAGCCAGCTCTAGTCACGGCATGATTTCAGGTGAAGGGAAGGCACTCCGAGCAAAAGAGGCACAGTGTGACAGCCAGGTGCTATGCGTGGCACTTCACTCCTCAGGCTGTGGCTTACCCACAAGGAAGGTGGTATTACCTCCTTTGTCCTGAGAAGGAAATCGAAGCTCAGAGAGGCTAGCTGACTTGCCTGGCCAGCACAATAAGCCCTTGCGTGACTCCAAAGCCCAGGGTTTCTTACCACAAATGCAATCTCTCTGCTGACACATATCCCTAAAACTGTGCTCCAGTAGCCAGCTGACAATCAGAACCCCACTGGGAGAGCCTTATTCCTCAAGCTAAAGATACAGCTTCCCTTTGTTGAAGTGCAAGTGCTGTGAAGAGGGGGCACAAGTTTTAACCAGTATGAAGTCTTCCCTAATAATAAGAAGCATTTTAACGGCATTTTAGAGTTAAAGCAATCTTTTCATGCATAACTTCACCTGATCCTCACCACAGCTGCATAAGTAAGACTCACACTCCCCATTTCACATATGAGGAAACTGAGGCTCAGAAAGTGATTTTCCCAAAATGCAGAATGGGGTCCGGGAGACGGGTACCGGAGCAGAGATAGCAAGCCCTCGGTGGCGTGACCCCCTCGTTCCATACACTGCTTCACCTCACTCTGTCCAGTCTTCTCAGAGATGGGAGGAGGAGGGAATTAGGTCCATGGGTACCGGGAGGTGGCTGCAGAACATTTTGCCTTGGGTCCTTATTCAATTCTCTGCTCCCTAACATCACTCCCAACCAAGTAGGCAATGTCCAAAGGTCTTGCCTCCACCCAGACAGACGAGCAGGCTGACAGAAGGCAGACAGGACACTTAGCCAAGACAGCACTGAGACCAGACTGGACTGAGAAAGTTCTGAGCCATATGCACCAAGGGAGATCAGGGGCTTCTATGCCTGGGCTGGAGAGTGGACCCCACCCCCGGTGCCTGCAGCCAAGTCATCCTGGCCTAGTTTACCACTGAGCCCTGCCCTGTGACAGGAGCATCCACCAGCAGACCTCCTCTACTTAGCTTGGGTTCCCAGCTCCTGCAATCCAAGGGTGTGGCAGGGAACCCTCACTTCCAGCCCCCTGGGCCTCTACTGTCTAGGGGCCCCTTGTGTTTCCTCCTCTGGGACAACCCCACAGAGAGAAACATAGGGTGAAGGAGATAGTGGCAGTTGCTACAGGAAACGCATCCCTCTGTTACCAACATCGCTTCTGTACAGGCCTAGAATTTTCCACACTACCACTTTCATTTTTGAAGGAAGCAGCCTCTTTGCCATGCACCCCACCATTTCACATCCTCCCAGTCCATGGCTTCACCCATTTCCTTCTGACACCCTAGAGGTCATCACTGAGGGGAGAAGGGAAGTGAGAACCCTCGTGGAGCCCCATTTTCTCATCTGTAGAATGAGGAGTGAGGAGTACCAAAAGAGATCAAGTGAGGCCCACTCAGGTGGTTTGAAAAAAAAAAAAAAAAAGGTGTTTTTCTTTTTTGCAAACATATTTCACTTTGGGGGTAAGGTTGTGTATTTATATTTCAGGCAGCCTTGTGGAGAAAGTAAAAATCTGTGAATGCACTTAATACAAACCCAAATAGATATCCAAGCCCCAGAAGACAAGGAAAGTTCTGGAAAACAAGAATACTGCAACTCCCTCCAAATCCATTTGTTCCATATTCAAATGCTAGTTCACAAGTACCTGACCAGAGTCCAATTACACTTGAACTTCAACATACGGCCTTCAGATAACACTAATCATTATAATGACCTGCTACAACTGAAAATTTAATGGTTTCCTAGGGATGGAACACTCAAATCACAAATGCTGGATGACAGTCAGTGCTTTCTGATACAGCACATGTTCACCTTCATCGTCTTATTTCCAAGACCTCTTGACCACATACCTGACTTCATGACCTGAGAAAATTATGTAAAAAGGACACAAAATCATTTGCCTTGGGATATGAGAATGATCAGACTGATGAGGCAGCCCTGGTGGGAAGCAGACTAACGGACCTTGTTTCTTCAAACCTGATATTCCTCCCAGGAGCAGCCCAGTCTCACCTGTGACAAAGCTCCAACACTTTGTGGTTCTGCCCCAGCCTGTGCTGGCCCAACAGACCTGGCAAACTCCCTGGCCTCTCTTCATCGGGATGACGGATGGGTTCTCAGGCTCAGGCAGAAATAAAGTACACAGTGGGAGGCAGCATGGTGCGAGGCAAACCCTGGGCTGACAGGTCAGAGCAGATGTGGTTTGAACCCCACTCTACTATTTCCTGGCTTGTGACTTCCAGCAAATCATTCCCTTTCAGAGTCTTGGGAGTTTCTTCTCCTAAGGTCAGGGTCATAACAGATAACTTTCAGAATTGGAAAGGTGATCAAACGAGCTGAGTAAAGCACCTAGTTCAGAGCCCGGTCCAAACCGCACAGCTACACATGACATGTGGCGGCACTGGTTCTCAGTCAGCCTTGACCGTCAATATCCCAAAGTCCCTGAAGCCAGGGCATAGGCTCCTTTAGGAGCTTCAGGCTTCCATGGAAGAGGGAACCCTCACAGTTTTTCTCCATAGGGATGTTACTGGTGTTTAGGAAAATTCCTCATTGTGCAGGACTGTACCTTACTTACTCTGCAGAAAATTTAATTCCTCTGGGCTTTGCTCACTGTCTTAGAGCCTGTCCACAGTCCCCTACCATCCAACTACCAAAAGTGCACCATGTATGCCCAAACAGCCTCTGGGGTGTATCACCCCTGTGAAAAGCATAGCTGAAGCCTTCTCCCTGCCAATCTGAACCAGAAGTGGATGTCTCTCCTTAGTTCAGAAATGTCCATTCAACAGAGAGTTTTTTCAGGAGCCCTCCAAACAAACTTTATTCTTGACCTTGCCACAGGGTGGGTCACATATCCCCTCCTGCAGAACTCCCAAGACCTCCATGACCTCATCCGCTTCCCCTATTAAGAATGTCTTCGGGTGCCTGAGTGGGTCAGTCAGTTAAGCGTCTGACTCTTGATTTCAGCTCAGGTCATGATCTCAAGGCCATGAGTATGAGCGTCGGGCTCCATACTGAGCATGGAGTCTGCTTGGGATTCTCTTGATCTCCCTCTCTCTCTGCCCCACCCCTGCTCATACATGCTTTCTTCCTCTCTCTCTCTCTCTCTCTCTCTCTCTCAAAAATAAATATTAAAAAAAAAATCTCTTGAATCACCAGTACCATAACATGAATTCCTTTAGTAAAGTCCTTTGACCTAGAAATTTTGCATTTGTTAATCTAGACTACAACAGGAGGTATTTCCTATTGACAATGTCAGTCACTTGAGAAAAGGAGCAATCTGGGAGGGACCAGGATCTCATGAGGATTCTTCTCTCACATGGTAAGAGAGGGACTGTCTACCTACTCTGCCCTGCAGAAACCATGTAAGTAGCTGGTGTAGGGGCTAAGGGCATGTTGCCCCAAAATGTGTTACTTTGGCATGCAGATTATTTTGAGCTGAAAACAATCAAGGCCCAAAGACTTAGAAACTTTGACCTTCCCCCTAACTGCCTAAAAGTTTGCTCCAGGAAGAGAGCCATCAACAGAGATGACTACAGTATGATATGAACTAGGGGTGGTAGACAGAGAGGAGCCTAACGAAGTCTGTTTGTTAAAATTGCTCTCTATGCCTCATTGATTCTGAATGGCCCAGCAAACATTTGTTTACTAAACATTTACTTTTTTTCATCTTCCTGTCAATTGCTTTCCTTCCCTTTGAAGGAAAGGACCCCTATGTCCTTCTCCTTAGTTCAGGATGGCATATATACCTCGTTTTGTCTGTCTGTCTTTGGAATCTCATGTCTGTGTGGATTCCCAGTATGTACATAATTAAGTTTAATTTTCTTCTCCTCATCTGTCTCATGTCAGTTTGATTCTTAGTTCAACTAGAAGAGCCTTCAAAGATAGAGAAAATTTTTTTCTCCCTAACATTGGTAACCATGCGTGAGGGCTACAAGATATCTGTATGTTTCAAAGTAAGTCTTAATTGCCACATATTGATGTTGTAGGAATATGAGTCCTCCTACTTGGAAGAAATATTGTTAACATACATGACAGTCAGCACTTGCAAACTACATATATATATAGAGAGAGAGAGAGACAGAGAGACAGAGGGACAGAGGGAGAGAGACAGAAAGACAGCAAGAGAGAGGTGCCCTTGAATATATGGGGGTTAGGGGCACCAATGCCTCACACAACTGAAAATCCACATATAACTTAGATTCCCTAAAAACTTAACTACTAATAGCCTGCTGTTGACTGGAAGCTATATTGATAATATAAATGTTGATTAACACATATTTTGTATGTTATATGTGCAATATACTATATTCTTACAATAAAGTAAGCTAGAGAAAAGAAATGTTATTAGGAAAATCATAAAAAAAAGGAAAAATGCATTTAACAGTATTGTACTGTATTTACTGGAAAAAATCTGCATAGAAGTGGACCAATGTAGTTCAAACCTGTATTGTTCAAGGTCACCTGGATATGTATATAGCTGTATATATAAACACACACAGGACATATATGTTCATGTGCATATATAATATATATTACCGATATATATTAATTATATAATTATGTGATTAATATCAAGTAATTGTAAGTTACATAATTAACATACTGTGTTACAATTATATATTATTTATAATTAATATATTAATTTATGTATATTAATAATATTATTATGTATAATAATATTATGTAATTAATAATATAATTAATATATTAGTTATATGTATAATTAACATGTATTATATACTGTACCTTAAGAGTAACTGCAAATTAAAATAAATAATAAAATCACCCAGAGAAAAAACATATAGGCCAAGGACATAAAAAGACAATTTTACAAAAGAAGTAAAATAACATGTGGAATTGAGATACTTCTGTCCACTTCTCAAACCAACAACTTTTTTTAAAATTACAGTGTCTGGATTCATGGGAGAATACGAGCAGCTTGACAAACTGCTGGTGGGAACATAAGCTGGTATTTCCAGAGGTGAGTTGAACAATCAGTGTGTTTTAAAATCTTTAGAAATATACATAGAATTGGACCAAGCAGCTATACTTCTAGAAATGTATCTTCACAAGTATTTATGGATGTCCTCAGGGGCTCCTGGGTGGCTCAGTCGGTTAAGCATCCAACTCTTGGTTTCAGCTCAGATCATGATCTCATGACTTTGTAGCCTGAGTCTCACATGGGCTCTGCACTGACAGTGCAGAGACTGCTTGGGATTCTCTCTCTCTCCCCATCCCTGAGCCTCCCTCGCTCATGCTGTCTCTGTCTCTCTCAAAATAAACTTTAAAAATTATATTTAAAAAATTTTAAGTCTTTATGGATATTCTCAAAGATTGGCTTTCTTCATTATTGTGGCAAAAATTAAAAGACACTAAATAGCCAACAATTACAAGTGATTCTCTTCCTTTTTGATTATCTATATTTTCTAAAATGTCTATATTGGCCCAAAATGCCTAAAATGTCTCTTAAGGTACTAACTAGTTTCCACTTAGTACTAACTAGTTTCCACTTAGTACATATATGTCACATATATGGACATATGACATCACCTCAAGAATACAAATTCCTTGAATACCAGATTCTAAGTCTGATTTATCTTCATACACTACCCTGTGATATTAGCTTAGGGCCTTGAAAAATTACAACAATTGTCATTTATTGAATGTGCACCATATGGCAGGCATTGTGTTAAATTGTCTCTTTTAATGTAGTAAAATTCAATAAGCAGTTGTTGAAGGAAGGAGGGAAGAAGAAGGACAGATGGAAAGGAATGATTGAATAAATGTCTAGAGATCTGAAATAAGCTAGCAGCTCTCTCACCAGCTCACTTTTGAGGTCCCTCCTAACTAGCAGACCATAGTGCCAAATCATTTCTTCCTGTGAGGACAGGAGCAAAAGGACAGAAGGAGTTAGGTGGGGCAGGACGACACTATAAACCTGGGTTTTAGAAGCCACACTTTTTAGAAGATCTCACAGAGAACTACCAGGTAAAACTTTAAAAATCACTTTTAGACGTATTCTTACCAGATTCAAAAAACTAATATTAACATGACAATGGCCTTTTAATGAATCACTTTTGACTTCGGCAACATTTAATTCATTTCTACAAAAACCCCCAACAGCCACCATCACCATTAGAGGGTGAAAGATACATCAATTAGACATAGTTTTATAGGTCCAAAATAAGTGATTCAGGGCAGGGTGTGAGCTCTCACAAAGGACTAGGAGGCTAAGGGAGTGCAGAGGGAGAACTTATTTCTGATGGGGAAGGAGAGCACAGGAGGTGGCAAGTGAGAGGCAGGAGAGACAAGATTTCTCAATGCAGAGTTAGGGAAACAGCATTCCTGCCTGAGGAAATAGCCAGAGCAAAGGCTCAGAGGGCTGGGGCATGGGCAAGGGCAAACAATAAGCATGTAGGAGATACAGATTTGAAGTGACAGCTGGACAGTAAAGGAGAGCCTTGGGAAGCAGGCTAAGGAGTTGAGACTTAATTCTGGAAGCAACGTGTTCAGTCCATGCCCCAGAAATCTTGGGCTACTTCATTAGAAGGAACAAAAGTGGTCTAAAGATGAATTCCTCTCCACTGGTTTCTTGCCCCTGGCAATTTCCTGCTCCTGGGGCAAGCCGGTACAGCCCAACAAAAAGCAAATTAACACATCCCTCCAAAGGTTTGGGGGTTAAGTTCAGATTTAAAGCCACAGTGACCTGAGCATACACAGAAATAGAGCACTTTGGCACCTGGCTTTGCCCTGTTGTTTTCCAAACTCTGACGTTCCAGAAAGGAAGCCTCCCTGGCTTTGCCCACCTCCTGGGAAGATTAAGAGGCAACCTCTGACCAATTGTTTCAAAACAGTGCACAATACAGAACCAGTAGTGAGAGCATCAAGAACTGATCTCTTCACATTCAGCTTCCAACGGGTTTTAGCCCTGTGGTCCTGCTACCTCTAATAATCCCTCTGGTACCCCACTTGGTAAAAGGTTTGAGGAGGAAAGGAAACAGGGGGTCCGGAGGATGGGGGACAGCTTTTTTTCAAACATTTCAGTAACATGATACATTTCTCCCTGTCTGCATTCCGTGCCTGTTGGTCTCTAGGTTTCTTGGATTGACACTCTCGCTCTCTTGCTCGCTCGCTCGCTCTCTCTCTCCATCTCCCTACTTCCCTCACCTGCCTTTCTCTCTGTGTCCCTTTCTCCTTGTTTCGACTTTTGTAAAAACTATCGTTCAATCTGTCTCTGACTCTATCTCTGTGTCTGTCTCTCTCAACTTCGGCATCTCGTTTCTGTCACTATCTCCACCACTCTGTCATTCTCTCTATTAGTCTCTGTCTTGGCATCTCTGTCTCTGTGTTTCTGACCTGATGTCTAGGTGTTTCCAATGAATGTCTCTGTGTATCTCTCTCAGTTCTCCCATGTCTCTTTCTGACTTCCCTCTCTCAGCATTTCCAGCTCCACCTCTCCATCTCTTTGCGTCCATCCCCGTCTCTATCCCTCCTCTCCAGTTTGCGTTACTAAAATCTCAGCGAGGAAACAGCAGTTCAGAAAGGTGTAACCCTGAGAGCCGCTTTCAGCGGGCTGCCGGGTCAGAGCGGCGGGAGGGGCGCCGCGGGGACAGCCCCGCGTCGGGCCACTGTCACCGCTCCCCCCCCCCTCCCCCGGGCTCCCCTCGCGAGCGCCCCGCGGCCCAGCCCCGACCCCTGACCGCCTCCCACCCCCGGTTAGAAAGGACCCTCCCCGCCACCGGCCAGGGTGTCTGCCCGAGCCAGGGGTCGGACGGAGGACAGAAAGTTCTCACCGATGGTGAAGCTGTAGCCATCGATGCTGAAAGTGGCGCTCCGGCATTTTTTGAAGCCCTCTTTCCTGTTGCTGGCGTCCGTCATGACTCGGCCGGCGGCGTCCCGGGGTTCCCCGCGGCGGAGCGCGCAGCCCCGCGCTCGGCCCCGTCCCCTCCCCCAGCCGCGCGGCGCGCTCTCCCGCAGCCCCGCCGCCCACCCGCCGCGAGCCCGGTGCGCCCCGTGCGCCGGCTGCGGGTTTGGGGGGCCGCCAGGCAGCCGAGACGCTAGGCGCGCGGCGCGGTCAGTGCGCGGCACCACTGCCCCATCCCCGGTGCCAAGTTCCAGGTAGGACGCGAGGAGCGCTGCGACAGGGAGGCGACGCGCGCCCGCCCGGGCGTGTATACCCGTGTATACCGGGGCTCAGGGGGATGCCGAAATCCCTATCCCTTCCACCCTACTCTCCTCGAGCGCTGAAGCCAGCGCGCACGCCTGGTTTCTATCTCAACTTCGCCTTCCCCCCTCTGGGGGCTGGTGGGGTTTGGGGACTCAAGGGAATGGCTAAGATCTGGCGTCGTGCTTCTTCTAGCTGTTTTCTCTGGCAGGCAGGAGAGCTCCCAAAAAGCACATCAACAGATGGAAGCAAACATGTAAGCCGGTCAGATGCTGCCAAAGTTTACTCCAAACAAGGAAGTCGGGGGAAATCGCCACGCCCACTTCCTCCCAGCAGCTGTCCCCTCGACTAGCCTGGATCCCTGAGAAGGTTACTTCTTCTCAACAGTCCCTCGCCAGAGATAATTATCAAAGCAACCCACGCGTGTGATTTCACACAGAGGTTTGAAGGTGTGCAACTCCCAACCACGTTCTAGCCCATTCCTAACGGCTGGTCCCAGCTCTCTCCAACATGGTTTTGCCAAACGTTAGACTCCTGGAGTTTGGGGAGGTAAGAGAGATCTTACCAATCGGACAGCCAACCCTCTTGTTATAGATGAGGAAACTGAGGCCGACAGAGGCTTAAATAAGAGATAGATGGAAAGCAGCAGCGTTTAGACATAGTAATTTCACTTTATGACACCAACTCAATCATTGGTTCTTCCATTACCTAAAATGACTGGTGGGCAAAATTTACACGGGGAGAAATCATTCCCTCCGACCAGCTAGCAGTTGCTGAGGATTTACAGTTGCATTGTTCTGTGTCAGGGACTCCGGAGAATGTGAATAGACCAAAGCTGAGTCCCTTGGTGGAGTCTACCCAGTGCCACATGTGGAATGACAGTGCTATGCTCAGGCTATTAGTGGGCTACCATTAACTTAACCTCATTTGAAACAATTGATATACACTTGTCAGAGAGTCAATCAAGTTTATTTAGAGAGTCAATCAGGTATATTCCTAATTGGTTCCAGTTGACTTTAGGGGGTTTAGGGAGAGTGACAGGTCTTCAGAACCTAATGAAAATTAGAGACCTCTCCAAAAAAAGGCACGTACACACATATACAGTATTCTACATACAACTCAGAGGACCCGTAACACCCTCAAGCTCCCTGGAATGCAAGTTAATGGATGTCTCAGGATTGAGTCTCTTTCAAATCACCATATATTTTTAGAGACATGGGTATTTCTTTTTTTTTTATGTCAGATGTAGTTGGAACTTCAGTTATAAATTCCCTCAGGAAAGACCTAGAATCACACTCATGTTGATAGCATGCTTAGGTCAATAGCAAGATTAATTGGTCCACAAGGCAATAGGTGACAAGGACCTCACTTCACACACAATGGTATGTCTCAGCTTGGAAGCCTGGGGATGCTTCAGACCCTGAGGTACTCCTTGAGACTGAAAATGGTTACAACGGGAAAGCGTAAAAAGGGCTCTGTCGACAGACGTGGGTCTGAAATCTGGTTCCACAACTTACCAGCTATGTGACCTTGAGAAAGATGCTAGAATTCCCTGAGTCTTGCTTTCCTCATCTTACAATAAGGATCAAGTGAGACAAAATGGAGGAAACCTAGGCATACAGTGGGCATTCACTGATTGCAATCACCAGGTGGTTCCCAATTTTCATTATGTAGACAGTGGAAAATTCTTCTCCATGACAACAATGTATTTTAGTTATTGTTATCGCCACTAATTCTATAAATAATGAAAATTTTAGGGGCACCTGGTGGCTCAGTCAGTTAAGTGTCTGACTCTTGATTTCAGCTCAGGTCATGATCTCACAGTTTGTGAGATCGAGACCCACGTCAGGCTCTAGCGCAGAGCCTGCTTGGGATTCTCTCTCTCCCTCTGTCTCTCTGCCCCTCCCCTACTCGTATATGCTCTCTCTCCCTCTCAAAATAAATAAACATTTTTTAAAAAGAAAATGTTATATGTAAAATTTTTATGTATATATTTTTCAATATAGTAACAAACAAAAGTTTCCAATAATTCCCATTCCCCTGTATGTTTCCCACTTTCCTAAACCTTTAGCAGACACACATACCTTCTTTTGTGTCACAGTAAATCCTGGAATGAGGAGCCTGAAAGCCCTGAGTGATAGTCTCCTATAGTAAATTATCATGAAACAAATATCCTGATGCAATGGAAATTTTTCCTTGAGCGAGTGAAATTAAAACTTGGTACTTAATCACTCTTAGCAGAAAAGCTTTCTGAAATACAATCTATAAAAATAATAACAATGTGATCATTTATCTGTCCCCTAAAGACTGGTAAAAATAACTTGGCTGAACAATTAGAACTGTTTTTAAACTGCCTCTCCCCAGAATCATTACCTCTCTCCCTGGTTTTAGAGTTTGCACACCTACAGAACCACTAACTGCATTGCTTCAAGTGCAGAGTCTTAAAGCAGCCTTCTCAGTGTGGAGCTCTCACACCAAAACAAGTGAGGCTGAATGCTAACATTACATAAGCCAAGAAGGAATGAGCTCGAGACTAAGATCAAAAGAAGCATTGCTTTTGCTTGCTCTTTCAGAAATGCCCGGTCAAGAATGCCTGTGAAGTAAGAAAACTAAAGCAAAACGGCTAAGCAGATCTTGGTGTCAGAGCAAGGGTCAACAAACCAATGCCTGCAGGCCAAATCCAGCCTGTCACCTGTTTTTGTAGTTTTCACACCTAGAATGGCTTTCGCTTTTTAAGTGATTGAAAAAAATTCAAAAGAAGACCATGTCTTATGACATGTTAAAAATATACGAAATTCAAATTTCAGTATCTACAAATATTGGAACATAGACACACTCATTTATGTACGTATCGTCTATGGCTACTTTTAAATCAGAAGGCAGAGTTGAGCACTTATGCCCAAGACCGTATGACCTGCAAAACCAAAAATATTTACTATCTGATCTTTTCAGAAAATATTTGCTCCTCGATTATAGTAAATACCTTACACCTGTCTGGACTTGGATAGCTTTTAGTTTTATTATATTTTAAAATAAGTTTGGAAAGGAATCATTCTTCTTTTCACTGTTAGTTTCTAACAAGGAATATACAGCAACAAATGTTTGATAAAGGAAGGAAGAAACAATATACATATTAATAGTTTGATCCAGTCATTAGCCAATATTAATTAAGGATCAGGGGCGCCTGGGTGGCTCAGTCGGCTAAGTGTCCAACTTTGGCTCAGGTCATGATCTCGCAGTCTGTGAGTTCGAGCCCCGCATCAGGCTCTGTGCTGACAGCTCGGAGCCTGGAGCCTGCTTCAGATTCTGTGTCTCCCTCTCTCTCTGCCCCTCCCTTACTCATGCTCTCGCTCTCTCTCTCTCTCTCTCTCTCTCTCTGTCTCAAAAATAAACACGTAAATTTTTTTTTAAAAAAAGATTAATTTCTTCCAAGAGTTAATACATGACCCTACTTCATTCTAAGAAAGTAGAGTAGGAACTGAACTCAGTACCTAAATCAGTTCATAGCTCATGGATGAAATAATGCCCTTCAAAATATAACAACTACATATGAAAAAGTAAAAATCTGGCAAGATACTCCCCTGACTCAGATGCTACTGCCATATCCTTTGATATTCCCTGTGAAGGGGGTGATACCCATTTCTATATAAGAGAAAGAGTGTCAATGGCATGTATCTATTTCTCACTGGTTTTTAAACTTCTAGAAAAAGATGAGACACTGTATGTAGTATATGTTATCAAAAAGCCAGCTTTCTAAGAAAATAACTTTTTATTTGACATACCAAAGAAAAATAGCTCTTCAGCATTTCATTAATGCATTTCAACCATTCTCAGGTAGGAAGCTGTCTACCATTTTGGAATTCCCCCAATAGCCAACGATCTAAGAATTGTAAACCCAAGTTGCCCCAATGAGAGCATTGTTCATAACCCTCATGGACACCCTCTGGGCTCTGACAACCACTTCAAATTCTGGGAAGGGCCCCTCACAGTCACATGATCAGAGAAATGACTGCAGGCAATGAAGTTTCTGAACTGCAACCCTGCTCCTCTGGCTACAATTGGTAAGGTCTAGATGGGGCCAATGAGTATCTTTGCTGAGAACAGGTATTATGAGAGGTGAAAAGAAAATTCCAGTACGTTCCAGACCCGTTCCAGCCAGTATCTGAAAATCGGCTCCTCCCAAATTCCATAAGATGCCCTTGTGCCTTATACAATATTCACTCTTTGTGAATGACCCAGCATAAGGGAGCTTCTCTTGCTTCACAACCAGGAGTCCTAACTAGTCCACCAAAGATACTCCCTTCAAGGGGGAACACAGGAAGAAAAAATGAACAGAGAAAGAGAGGAATCAAGCTAACATTACTGAATGCCAACTAAGTGTTAGGCATTGTGTTAACCATGAAACAGTCCCTGCTTTTGAAGACTTTACATGAAGAGTAAGTCCCAGACAATCTCTGGAATAGAGCATTCAGATGAGAGAGCAGTCTTAGAGAGTCTGCACTTCAGGAGGCGACTCCTCTTCAGCTGTCACTAACACCCCTCTCTGTTTCATTTTGCTTCTACGTTATTGCTTCCCTAGAGCCCATTCTTTACTTCTCATATTAATTAGGCCCAGGGATGATACAGACCATGTAAATAAACAGGGAGAATAAAACCAAAGTGCCTACACCCTTGAGGGTCCAAGAGAGATACCAGAAAGATGCCTGCAAGGCCCTGATGGAGATTACAGAATTCTATTTGCACAGTGAGGCAATTTTTCTTTGTGATAGGGATGGCCTCCCATCTGCTCAACTTTTTTCTAAGTTGACATGTTAATAGTGCATTTGTGAAAGTGACTATTTTTCAGTACCTACCTTCAATATCTCAAAAAATTCTTCTTCAGTGTCTCCTTTTCCAAAGAAGACATCCAGATGGCTAACAGACACATGAAAAGATGCTCAACATCACTCATCATCAGGGAAACACAAATCTAAACCACATTGAGAGACTACCTCACACCACTCAGAGTGGCTAAAATTAACAGCTCAGGAAACAACAGATGTTGGTGAGGATGTGGAGAAAGGACAACCCTCTTGCACTGTTAGTGGGAATGCAATCTGGTGCAGCCACTCTGGAAAACAGTGTGAAGGTTCCTCAAAAAATTAAAAATAGAACTACCCTACGACCCAGCAATAATAGCATTACTAGGAATTTATCCAAAGGATATAGGAGTGCTGATTCAAAAGGGCGCATGCACCCCAATGTTTATAGCAGCGCTTTCAACAATAGCCAAATTATGGAAAGAGCCCAAATGTCCATCAACTGATGAAAGGATAAAGAAGATGTGATACATGATAGATAGATAGATAGATAGATAGATAGATAGATAGATAGATAGACAGACAGACACACAATGGAATACTACCCAACGATGAAAAAGAATGAAATCTTGCCATTTGCAACAACGTGGATAGAACTGGAGGGTATTATGCTAAGTGAAATAAGTCAGTCAGATAAAGACAGTATCATATGTTTTCACTCATATGTCGAATTTGAGAAACTTAACAGAAGGCCACAGGGGAAGGCAAGGAAAAATAAGTTACAAACAGAGAGGGAGGCAAACCATAAGAGCCTCTTAAATACAAAGAACAAACTGAGGGTTGATGGGGGTGGGGGGTGGGGGGGCAGGGAAAATGGGTGATAGGCATTGAGGAGGGCACTTGTTGGGATGAGCACTGGGTGTTGCATATAAGTGATGAATCATAGGAATCTACTCCTGAAGCCAAGACTCTACACTGCATACAGTGTATGTTAGCTAACTTGATAATAAATCATTAAGAAATAATTCTTCAGGGTCTCAAAAAATATTACCTGAGCGATTCCCAGACCAATGCTTTCCCCATAACATGAAGTAGCAAATTAGAGTAAATTAAATTTCTGTTTTTTTGCACTGAGAATTTGGGGAAACTTTCCCAATAGGCTTTGGAGTGAGGAGATTTTGAGAACTGGACACACTCTGCAGTAGAGACAAGATGACTATCTTGAATTTATTTACATAATCCAGAATACAAGCCTCGCATATTCTTCCCCTTAGACCACCTGGTTTGCCTAGAGACCTCCTCAACCTTCAAGTCTCCACTGATGTCCCACGTCTTCCAGAAAGCATTTCCTGCCTGACCTTCCTAGAGGGAGGAAGCCACTCCACTAAGCCCCTTCTGCATCTCCATCCTAGAACCATCATGTGCACTCATTCTGCTTGTTTGCACACTGGTCACCCCATGACGATATGAGCAGCTGGCAGCAGGGATGGGTCTTCCATCCCAGCCCCAGCACGGTGCCTGGCACAGAGCAGGCCCTCACTGCAACATCTAATGAACTGAAGAGTGAACACAGATGTAACATGCAATGCTGCGTGCCAAGAGGTGACGTGATGGGAGCAAGACAGTCATTCTCAGGCATCCCTCCCTCCGTTCATCCTCCATCTTCCCCTATGATGAGCTGTGTACCCAGTTCAAAGCATAGCTCCATAGTAAACAGGTTAACCGCATTTAAAATTAATAAAATAAAACAAAAAGCTCCTCTACTTGCTAGCTGTGTGACCTTGAGCAAGCTGTGTGGCCTCTCTGAGTCTGTGTTTTCTTCTGTAAAATGGAGATGTAATATCTATCTCATAGGGACTAGGTGAATTACAATGCAATAATTCATGTTAAAGACTTACCCTGAACCTGACCCATGGTAAACTTTCAATAAAACTTTTTTAACACCATCATCACTAGAACACTAGGTCCCTTTTGTGCTTGTTTTCTACATAGAGTGCTTGAGATAATCCATACTCAGAGGTAAGAGGAGCAAGGCTTAGGGCTTACTCACCCATGGGTCCAAACCCCAGAGTATCAATCACCCCATGAGCAATGGAGCCAGAGATTCTAGGCCTCCATCACTCAGGTGAGCTGTGGACACTCACAGGCTTCCACAGAGCTAGAGTCCAGACTTTGGACAGGCTGTGGCTCAGATAGCACCCTCAGGAAATGCTCAGTTACTCTCCTCCCTCCACCAGCATCCAATGCCCTCCCCATTCCACGATATTTCTGTCTTCTGGGCATCACCACATTAGGCAGACATGTCGTGGCTCCCATCTTCTAGATTTAACTCTGAGGACTATGGCTGCATCACTTGGGATGCCTTTTTCCTCCTGGGGATCCAGGACACAGCTTGCTCCTGGTTTGCCTCCTAGCTTTCTTGCTAATTCCTTTACTGTCGTGTAACCAGGGAATCTCTCATCCTGGAAGTTCTTATCTTCTCACTCCATCCCCTCTCTAAAGACCAATCCTCTTCATTCTTGATAACTCCATTAATGACTCTCCAGTATCTATTTCCAGTTCAGATCACTTTCCTGAGCAATAGGGTATCTCTCTGACAGGCCAACCTTCTGAAGAAAAAGAAGAAAAAGGAGATACCCTACAACCTCAACTCGTCCAAATCTGAGCTCCTCATCTTCCTGTTTTGCCCCCAGAGTTGCCTTGCGGTGTTACAAGCAAAAATGCATTCAAAAAGATCTTTGAAGGTAGAGACCATGTCTTACGCACTTGTTTGGCATCTTACATGATGCCTGGCATGTAAATCCCCATTAGGAGTTGTTGAATGAATGAAATGAATGATTAGTATACAACGTTCACAGTACCAAGTGGACTTCCAACAGTACAAAGTGTTTTCCAAAGAAGAAAAGTCAAATGAGAGTTGGCGATTCCTCTGCCTATAGCACAGCCTTTCAACCTTCCTCACTAGACTAATACTCTTGACAATTTTAATAAGGTGGCACTAAATTCAATAAGGTTTCCCAAAATTATAGCAGGTATCTAAATTCATTTTAAATCTGACTTCCATCCAACTTGCCCACACCCTTAAAAGCAGATTATTTATTAGCAGTCACTATAATTATGCCCCATTGTCCACAGTGGCTACTAACTCCCTGCTGTTTTGTCTCTACACAAAGCCAGCCTCACAGACATGAAGCTCCATCCTTTCCCAAGAGAGCATGAACATGGCTCATGACAGCTACGGAAGGGCAATAAAAGTCAGGTCCCCTGACCACAGCACCCAGATCCAACAGGACTCAAAGGCACCATGGTAATCCCATGGGCTGACCTTCTATATCTCTGCAGGAAAAACAGTCACAGATGTCTTGGGCAACGGTGTGTTTGAGCCATAGTTTCTTCTGGCTGCAACTATTTCTGACCTTCATTTAGTGTGCCACAAGACTACTCAGTACCTTTGGGCCACCCAAGTATGCTTGGGTACCCACTACTCAGTAAAGGCAAGGCACAGATGCTTCACCACTTAACCACAGTGGCTCTCAACACCAACAGCACACTGAAATCACCTACAGAACTAGTAAATCATATAGACACTAGGGCTCGCCAAAACAGATTTAGATTCTGTTCAGATTCACTGGGCTTGACTGGGAATGGGGGGTCTAAGCACGGCTATTTTTTTTTAAAGGTCACCAAATGATTCTAGTGAGACACCAGGAATGAGAACCACTAATGGTTTGCAGTATTCATTCCAAACACTCCTGGTCTATTTCCAACCTGTTTCCATCATGATGTTTCCATCTGGCTCCTGATCGAAGCCATGTCTTCTGTCGCAAACCCCACCATGTGCCAATGGCAATGTATTTGACTTCCCTCTTGATTCCTGACTTTCTCTCAAAGGCTTCACTTAGATACACCCTATCAACTCTTCTCATTTCAGACTTCCTTGAGAGGGTTCTGACATTCTGTGCTTCCTTGGAGCCAACAGAAAGTGTGTGTGTGTGTGTGTGTGTGTGTGTGTGTGTGTGTGTGTGTAGCTATGATGTGCTAAATCCTGAATTAGTTTGCATAGGTAACATCTGTAACAAATATCTAAAGTCTTGGTGCCCTGACATTACAATAAAGATTAATTTCTTGCTCATTACAAAGCCCAGTAGGGGGTGGGGAAATGAGTGACTGGGGAGTTATTCAGGGACCCAGACCCTTGCACCTGGTCACTCCACTGACCCCTAGTTGCCTACAGTCCCCCACTGGATACTCTACATCTAGCTGGAAGATGAAGGAAGAAAAAAAAAAAAAAAGGTTAAAGAACCATGAAGAAAAATTTTAGGGACTAGGCCTGGAAGAAACACATATCCCTTCTTCCCACATTCCATTAGCCAGAAATTAGTCATATGGCCCCACCAAACTGTAAGAGGGGGCCTGGGAAATGAAATTAAGAAAGAAAGAGGTTTGGTAAACATAAATCCTTTGAAACCCTATCCTTACCACTGTTTTGACCAAATCTGACATCTAATTCACCAGGTGCAGACATAGCTTACACTATGTGCTAGTGTGCTATGTGCTGTGTGCTAGGGCTGAGGAAAAAAATCTGCCCTCAAATCAGACTTATAACCTTTCGGTCTTAAATCCAGGCTCACTTGATCAAAGCACCAGGCCCACCACCGTGGTATAAATTAAAGCTTTGCCCCACAAATAACACCTCTTTTTCATGTGGTCTGTTGTTGGTGTTATCTCTTACAGAAGATGTAAGAGTATAAATAATTTTAATATTACATTATAGCTCTGACTTTAGAAAGTAAGCCAAAAGTATAATTCATTTAGGAGTTGAAAATTGCATCATTCTTCTGACAGATGACTTTTTTTTCCTTTCTGTCACTAGAAAACATAAATATATAGAAATACAAAAATGCCAGTGTGTTAAGAGGCAAAAGGAATAGCAGAGAGAAGTTTGGTGAATGATCTTTAGTAGGCCAGAAAATTTGCCACATCAAAGATGCTTGATGAGGCTCTGGGGAATAGGGGATTAGAATAAATACAAAGCATCCAAGGTAACAACTTGCATAGCAATAGGTCCCAAATGGACAACCCTTTAGAGGGAGAATTAGCTCACACCTGCACGTTGATGTAGGTAAGGGAGCATTGTTTCTTAGGGGTCTAACATGGGTCAGGCCACCGTATGGCAGGTTCTGTTCTAAGTATATCACACATACATTTCATTTCAAGCCTTCCAATAACAAGAATACACTATGGAGCTAGAGTTTCTCACTGCGGTTCTAAAGTCCCTGGAGAAGGTAACTCCTCTCAGGGGCAACCTTGACAACAGAATTATCAAGAACACCAAGAATGCTGGAACCAAAGAAAACAGACAGGCAGCCCAAAAAAGGATTTCTGACACCAAAGTGGATCCACCTATTCGAATCCAAAATGACTTGTAATACATTCTCCTCCATCTGTTGTTCACTGGCAGCTAAATTCATCTCATACTTTCTTCCAGCTTAGTGATTCACCTCAAATCAGATAGCAAACATGTTCCTTGTCACCAGCAAACACACACCCACACAGATACACACAGCTAGCTACACACACACGCAATGCATACACACACACTCCACTTTTGTGTCCTGGATGTGGCCTCCGCTGGTGATGATAATGGTAACAATGCTGAGGTTTTGGAGAAAATATGACAAAATAACACAGTGAGGGTAAAGATAAACTACATTTAAGAAAAAAGAGCAAACTACAAAGTAGGATTCGGTACAATGGCAATCCTGTGAAAACACACCTTAGAAAGACAGGAAGGAGGGGCACCTGGGTGGCTCAGCTGGTTGAGCAGCTGACTTCGGCTCAGGTTGTGATCTGACAGTTCATGACTTCCAGTCCTGCATCAGGATGGAGCCCACTTCCAAGCCTGTGTCCTCCTCTTTCTCTGCCCCTCCCCCACTCATGCTCGCTCGCTCTCTCTCTCTCAAAAACTAAATAAAACATTAAGAAAGAAAGACAGACAGACAGACAGCAAGGAAACACACCAAAATGGTAATGGTGATTATATTCCGGTGCTGGGGTTATAGGTAACTTGGTTTCCCACAGCCAGCGAGTTCAGGCTTGTCCTGGTTCATATGGACATAGGCTAGCTGCATCTCTGGTGGCCTCCTACCCAGGAATGTGAGTGAAATTTAGTTTCTTATTTTATGTGCCCTCCAAATTTTTTACTATGCCCATAATTACAAAAGAAAGAAAAATAAACGTTTTAGAAGTCATGTCAATACAAACATGGATACC
The DNA here is from genome assembly GCF_018350215.1 of Panthera leo. Lineage (NCBI taxonomy): Eukaryota > Metazoa > Chordata > Mammalia > Carnivora > Felidae > Panthera > Panthera leo. The sequence goes on from NC_056680.1 coordinate 122,226,157, forward strand.
TATGTTAATTCCTATATTTTCATGTTTCAAACATTTTATAATTTAAAATGTCTATTAAACTAAATTATCCTGGGCCAGATCAATGACCCATCCCTAGACTGTAAGCTTCACGTGGGCAATGTCTGTTTCGTTCACTAATGTATTCTAAACACCCAGAACAACACTTAGCACCTAGCAAGCAGTTAAGACTTGCTGAAGGAACACATGAATATTCAGGTTCTGCCAATAGCTTCAAGAAGAAATATGGAAATTGACATGTCAGCCTTTTAAGTCAGAGATGTGCTCTCCCCATCCTCCATGAATCAGGATATGATGGCCCACATTTACCACAGATTGAATAAACAAGAATTCCTGCTCATTGCCCAAAAATTCCTGGCTCCTCTTCTCAGAAGGGATTTCATTCTTCCCTCATTGCAGGACCTAATGGAAAAATCCTGCTACCACGTCATCAGGAATACAACACCTTATATAGTGGTACTTTATAAAATATTAGGCATGTTCACTACAGAAGGCAAGCTGATGCCAAAAGAAATAGATTACACACTTGGGTGGGTGAAATTCTAAATCATGATCATGAATTTAAAATAAATCTTCATGGGCAGGGAAAGCACAAAGTCTCAACATTGACAAGATGACTGAAATCTCAGAATCACAAGCAAATTTTTCCAGCTGTTGATTACATTGCTGCCCCCAAAACTCTACCAGAGAGTCAGTCTGTATTATCATGATAAAAGAGAACAGTTATAGTTGGCAGCAGGTGGGAGTATTAATGATTTAATGCTGAGATGCTTTTGTCAGCTATTTAAGTTACCAAAAGGTATTTTTTTCATTGTGATAAATTCTTGCACATATATTTGGCAATCAGATTTTTAACAAAATGCCTCTCTAGACAGCCAAGGGCATTTGAAAGAATGGAGGTGATTTGGTTTCCTCTTTTCACATGACTTGCCTCTTGGCTTCATTAATTCTCTCTCTGATTTTGAAGATATCCTGCAAACCACGAAGCATCGCCATTGACATGTAGCCTACACTCAGCACATGGCTGTGGGGTCCACTAAAAATGGGTGGCAACTGAAGAACATCACAAGGAAAAACAAAGAGTGCTAGAAATTCAAGACCACATGTTGGAAACACTAAGCGGTGGGAAAGGGTAAAAATAACATGTTAAAATTCAGTGATTAAACTGGAAGGAGTAAGAGAAAAGTCAATGGGTCCTTCTAGAACTTGTCTTCATTTCAACTCATGTTTATGGAAGCCACTGCACTAGACCCTTTCACAGACAGAATTGCATTTAGCCCTTACAATATTTCCTATTTCATACATGAAGAAACCAAGGCCAGTGACAGCAAGGTGGACGAGAGATCTAAATCGGGACCAATGTGACTCCTCTCCAAGCCTCCATCCATCATGCTGGGTCACCCCTCTTCATGTTCTGAGAGGTGTAAAGTGCTAGACACTCCCATCTGATGGCCCCTGTACTCACTGTTACTTTTTCAACCTCCTCCTTTTTAAAGAAAGTCTAAAGAAATAACTAAGCAGGGAAGAGACTGGTGCCAGTTAGAGCCTTATTCCTTTCCCATCCCCATGTCTGGAATATAGAACTGTGCCCCCAAGATTCACTGCCCTTGAACTGCCCTTGAGGTTTCTGTTCCTGGGGGAGGGAGACTTTAGCCACCTCTCAAGCCTCTCCCCACCCCCCCCAATTCCAAGTATCTTAGGTGGGCTTGGTTCCCATCCACAACACTGGCACGGACACCCAGCACTGAGTACCTGCAGCTTCCTGCTACGCCAAAAGAAAGGAGAAAACTCCAGATGCAGTGAAGATGACTTGCCTTGAAACCAGAAACCCCCCTCAAAGGACTACAGACCTGCTTTCCTGATACCCAGATGGACCCTTGAAACCTCTCAACAGAGACTCTTCTGGGGAGATGGGAGGGACATCCAGCTATCTTAAGGAGTGGGAAGGAAGAGGGAAAGTGGAGAAAATTTACAAGAGTGCCCAGAGGCCCAGTGTCCACCTGCCTTGGTCCCTACCTTCAGGCAGCTCACAGTTTAGTTGGGCTGACCCTTGAGTGAATTGAAGATGCTAAGACAGGGAATATGGGGGAGGGGGTGCACCATACAGACTATTAGCCCAGCCCAGGAATTCCTGAAGGAGATAATATTAACACCAGTCTCTTTTTTTGAAATAAGAGTGATTAAAAGGCAGGAGCAAAAGTGATAGGGTTTTTTTTAGATTATTAGTGTCACTTTCACCCTAACCATTTTCACATGCGTCCTACCCGCACGCACAGTAATTCAGTAAACCATCACAGAGAACAGCACAAGCTTTACAGCCAGAGTGAAACCCTGGAGCTGCTCTCATTGGCTATATGACCCTGGGTTCTGCCTCAGTTTCCTCATGGCTGATCACAGCACCTCCTGTGGCTGTGGTGAGAGTTACATGCCTTAATACACGAGCAGGGCTCAGAGCACTGTCTGGCATGTAGTAACACTCAATAAATAGGAGCTGCTGCTACTGCTGTCATTGTGTCTTTGTTTTCAAGCCTCATGCATTTCACTGCACTTTTGCCCAACGTCTCTTTGACCCAGGAAGCTGTGAAGAGTGGGAAGTCACAGGTAAAAGGACAGGGTCAGAGAGGGGCATAGACTGCCCAAACAACTAATTAGCGTGGTTCTCGCACCAGGACTTGCGATTGCCCACGTTATTTCCAACACTTCACGCTTCATAAGTTGTTCACAAACCCTGAACTCTTGAAGAAATTTCCTTTAAAACTTTAACGACTCCAGCGCTTCTTTCACATAAACAAAGAGGGAAATGGCACCAGGAGACCACGTGACTGGCAACATTAACACCTCGGAGGACCTCACACCTGTGGTTTACTTGGGGATTTTTGGAATCTGAGCAGAGTCTCCTAATTCTGATGAGATCCCTCCACACTCCAAGGTTTCACAGGGTCCCTGTGTCCAACACTCCCCAAACCACCACCACCCGCAGCATCGGGAAACACAGGTTCATCGCTTTAGAAAACACAGGTTCTTGGGAATGCAAGCTGGTACAGCCACTCTGGAAAACAGTATGGAGGTTCCTCAAAAAAGTAAAAATAGAACTACCCTATGACACAGCAATTGCGCTACTAGGCATTTACCCACGGGATACAGGGGTGCTGTTTCGAAGGGACACATGCACCCCCATGTTTATAGCAGCACTATCGACAATAGCCAAAGTATGGAAAGAGCCCAAATGTCCCTTGATGGATGAATGGATAAAGAAGATGTGGTATATATATACAATGGAGTATTACTCGGCAATCAAAAAGAATGAAATCTTGCATTTGCAACTACGTGGATGGAACTGGAGGGTATTATGCTAAGTGAAATTAGTCAGTCAGAGAAAGACAAATATCATATGACTTCACTCATATGAGGACTTTAAAAGACAAGACAGATGAACATAAGGTAAGGGAAACAAAAAAAATATAAAAAAGGGAGGGGAACAAAAACAGAAGAGACTCATAAATATGGAGGACAAACTGAGGGTTACTGGAGGGGTTGTGGGAGGGGGGATGTGCTAAATGGGTAAGGGGCACTAAGGAATCTACTCCTGAAATCATTGTTGCACTATATGCTAACTAATTTGGATATAAATTTTAAAAAATTAAAATTAAAAAAAAAGAAACTCCAACTCTACAAACAGCATAATGGCAATGAATTCATATCTTTCAGTACTCACTCTAAATTTCAAAGGACTAGATGCTCCCATCAAAAGACTTAGGGTAATGGATAAGAAAACAAAATCCATCGATATGCTCTTTATAACAGACCCATTTTAGACCTAAAGACACGTTCAGATTGAAAATAAGGGGATGGAGATCCATCTATCATGCTAATGGTCACCAAAAGAAAGCTGGGGTAGCCATACTTATATCAGACAATATATATTTTATTTTTTTATTTATTTATTTATTTTTAATTTTAACGTTTATTTATTTTTGAGACAGAGAGAGACAGAGCATGAACGGGGGAGGGTCAGAGAGAGAGGGAGACACAGAATCTGAAACAGGCTCCAGGCTCTGAGCTGTCAGCACAGAGCCCAACGCGGGGCTCGAACTCACGGACCGCGAGATCATGACCTGAGCCGAAGTCGGACGCTTAAGCGACTGAGCCACCCAGGCGCTCCAGACAATATACATTTTAAAATTAAGACTGTAACAAGAGATAAAGAACAGTATTATATCATAATTAAGGGGCTACCCACCAAGAAGATCTCACAATTGTAAATATTTATGCTCCAAACGTGAGAGCACCCAAATATATAAATCAATTAATAACAAATATAAAGAAACTCATTGATAATAATACCATAATAGTAGGGGTCTTCAACACCCCACTTATAGGAGTGGACAGATTATCTGAACAGAAAATCAACAAGTGAATAATGGCTTTGAATGACACACTGGACCAGATGGACTTAACGGAAAAAAAAAAAAAGAAAACACAGGTTTTTCCTTCCCATGCCCACCCTCCCCCCCACCCGGGGCACTAGCCACACAGGCGTGTTTGCCGCTAGCACCGCTGGGGGGCGTCTGAGTGTTGGCAAGACTCCACCCCGCATGACCAGGACCCTCGTCATTTAACAGAAAGGCAGCAGGAACAGAAAGTGGGGGAAAGCCAAGGACCCAGAACAAGTGAAACGATGTGAAAGCATTGGTCTTCCCTTTTCTCCAAGGTGAACGTACCTTCTTAGGCTGGCCAGGGGTGTCTTCTCAGCTGGACAGAAGGACCCCCTCCTCCCCCACTTACCTGGCAGAGATGACCACGTTGAAGGGCAGAAGTAAAGGTGAGAAACCAATAAACGACTGACTATGAGAACGTTAAAATGGACCACATTTGCCTGGATATTTTCCCACAAAAAGAGCACAGGGTCCTGCAGGCAGGCCTTTGGTGTGGCCGAGATACCTGCCAGAAGTGCTGCCTTGCTCCTTGGGAACGCTTAGGAGGCTCCAGAAGGACATGCCTGTGCGGTCAAAATGCTCAGGACTAAGGTACAGGACACCTAGATTCAAATCCCAGCTCCACCATGGCTGAAAAAGGCATTCGCATCTGAGTCTCGGTTTACCCATCATTTCAATGGAACTGATAGTACTTTTTGTGCTCCCTCAAGCTGTTTCTAGAGCAGAAGAAGAGGGTCTGGAGGATTTGGGATGAAGCTGCGCGCAGTGGGGCTTACCTTGCTCTCCTGCGTCCTTGAGTTTGTCCACGGTTTCCTTCGGGTCATGGCACTCCCCTGCAGCCGCTGCCCTCCTGGCTTCTGTCAGCACAGAAAAGAAACAGGCCCTGTCAGGCACCTGAACCAGAGGACCACATCCTGGGTGCTCTGTCCAGGGTGCCTGATGCTGTTGACTAGTTTCTCTGCCTGGCCTTTGACTTTGGTTTTTCCTGCACTGCCATCCCTGTTCCCTCCTAGCTGGCCCTCTAACCTCTCTCTGCCCCTTAAACATTGGTGCTCCCAAGGGTTCTCTTACAGGCTTCCTTTTTATTCTCACTCTCCGTCCCCTTGGGTGCTGTTGACTTCTATCTCTTCAGCCAGCACATGAAGGGACTGAGCCATCTGGACAGTGGGCAAGCCATCACTGAAAAAGAGACCAGCTGGGAAAGAGATGGGAGTTTCCTCCAGACCCCTGGAGTGGGAAATATTCCTGCATCCTGAGAGCACTGGTCCAGAGGAGGCAGAAACAGAAAAGCAGGCCAAACTCTGCCGTAGAATGTCATTTGCCACAACCTTGTGAGTAGTTCTAATGACTCCCATTTTTCAAATGGAAAAACAAACCCAGAGTGATTAAATAAAAGGCCCAAGGTCGCAGAGCTCATAAGTGACAAGGTCAGGATTTGAACACAAGTCTTCAACAGGTCTGGTGTACTTTCTTCCTCCCCCACAGCCATCCCTGTGGGTTCAAAGTCTGAAAAGGCAAGAAGTCAATTCTAAAGTGAAAATATTCCTACAGAAATGTTTCTTGAGGTGGTGTTTAATTGCACATATTTTAAGGTGCCTCGTTAGTGCAGTAGGTAGGGCATCAGTCTCATAATCGCACGTATTTTGCAATGACTAAAAGTGTTTTCTCTCAGTTTTGTATAGTTTTTATACCTCCTGAGCATAGATAAATAAAACACAATTATACATCTTATTAGCCCCAAATCCAAAATGAGCACGGTACATAAAAGACCCCCTAGAATGCCGTAGCCTGAGACACAGAGCAAAGCTTCTCTGCATACAACCCAGCCAAGTCGAGGTGGAGGGGAGCAAGCAAGGTGATTTAAGGTCAATTCAGTGAATGCCAATTTGCCAAACAGAATCTTCAACCTACTAATTGATGGATTATTGACTCACTACACCTTGTTTGTAGTAACACTTTTTTTATGTTTATTTATTCTGAGAGAGAGAGAGAGAGAGCACTCCCATGTGACTGGCAAAGGGCAGAGAGAGAGGGAGTGCGAGAGAATCTCAAGCAGGCTCCACGTTGCCAGGGCAGAGCCTGACACGCGGGGCTCCATCGCTTGAATCATGAGATCATAACCTGGGCCGAAATCAAGAGTTGGATGCCTAACCAACTGAGGCACCGCCCCTCTGTGTCAATTTAAATATGTTCACATAACACACTTTCTGGGAGAAAGAGATTATTAAAAAAATAAATAAAGTAGTAAATTAACTTTAAAAAAAAAATAAGAAAGATGGGAATGCAAGCTCCACCCTGGAAAACAGTATGGAGGTTCCTCAAAAAAGTAAAAATAGAACTACCCTACGACACAGCAATTGCACTACTAGGCATTTACCCACGGGATACAGGGGTGCTGTTTCGAAGGGACACATGCACCCCCATGTTTATAGCAGCACTATCGACAGTAGCCAAAGTATGGAAAGAGCCCAAATGTCCATCGATGGATGAATGGATAAAGACGATGTGGGGGCACCTGGGTGGCTCAGTCGGTTAAGCGTCCGACTTCGGCTCAGGTCATGATCTCGCGGTCCATGGGTTCGAGCCCCGCGTCGGGCTCTGTGCTGACAGCTCAGAGCCTGGAGCCTGTGTCTCCCTCTTTCTCTGACCCTCCCCTGTTTATGATCTCTCTCTGTCTCAAAAATAAATAAATGTTAAAAAAATTTAAAAAAAAAAGAAGATGTGGTCTATATATACAATAAAGTATTACTCGGCAATCAAAAAGAATGAAATCTTGCATTTGCAACTACGTGGATGGAACTGAGGGGTATTATGCTAAGTGAAATTAGTCAGTCAGAGAAAGACAAACATCATATGACTTCACACACATGAGGACTTTAAGAGACAGAAGAGATGAACATAAGGGAAGGGAAACAAAAATAATATAAAAAAAAGGGAGGGAGACAAAACAGAAGAGACTCATAAATATGGAGAACAAACTGAGGGTTACTGGAGGGGTTGTGGGAGGGGGGATGGGCTAAATGGGTAAGGGGCATTAAGGAATCTACTCCTGAAATCATTGTTCCACTATATGCTAACTAATTTGGAAGTAAATTTTTAAAAAATAAAAAATAAAATTTAAAAAAAAAAAGAAGAAAAAGAAAGAAAGAAAAGTGAGAGCAAGGAAGGAAGCATTTCTTAAGCACCTACGGTGCCTCCTGGGCTCTGCCTCATACTGTCACCACAGTGCCCAGTCTCACTGAAACCCGCACCCGCTACTAGGTAGGTGTCATAATCCCGGTCTACAGAAGAGGAAAGTGAGGCTCAAAGTCAAAGGTGCACCACTACCAAGTGACAGACTCCTGATTCAAACTCAATTCCGTCTTGCCCCAGAGTGGGGAGCACGAAGGGTAAATTTTACAACAGTCCTGATCCCTCTTATAGGCGGTCCTCATCTACTCTTAGCTGAAGAAAAAATTGCTCAATGACAAAAGGATAAGAACCTCAAAGAGAATTATGTCAACCACAATCGGTACCCACATCCTAAAAAAGACAAGTTAATATCTCTTCTTTTGTGTAGCAGCCTTTCTTTTAACACAATCACAGAGCAGAACCATGCATTGTTAGCTTGGCTTTGATTCTCCAGGAGACAGCATAGGTGAGTTCCAGAAGGAAAAACAATTCACAAAAGGCAAAGTGACAATGGATGTGGGAGAAGGAAAGCAATCTCTAAATCACCGTAAAATTACTTTTGGGTGGTTGTGGAAACTTTACCATATTATGTTAATTTCTCCAGCATGCGTAAAGTAAATGCCCCAGAGTTACAGAATGTTCCTGACTTCTTTCTGCTTTCTCAAGTGCATCATTCAATAATTAAAATCTATTATATTCCTAGAGCAAAACACTTAGTAACACCTCAGCAGACACTGGGGAGGAGAGAAATGGAATTTTGATAGCAGGTCTGCTAACTTGAGATGAAATCAACTTAATGCTAATTATTTTTCACATTCAGTTTCTATATTTACCAAATGGCCTAACTGTGGGAGAACAGGGTTCTTTCTATGAATGCCTGCTGAATTAATTAACCTTCCCTATCTATGCACATTACCGACACTTCAGGCCCCATTTCAAACTTCATCGGTGGTTCAAATCCCTTTACCCTAGCTCACAGGGATTATTCTCTTCTCTACCTCCATTTGCACTTTTGCTCATATAATTAGCACTTCACATACATATTAAATGTATCAACGATGTACCGTATATGACATGTGCCAGACATCTGATGGGATTTGAAGACAACATGATTACTAACAACAGCTGATTTCACTGAATCCTTACTAAGAGCAGATGTTATTCTAGGTGCTTTCGTGTATATTAAATTATTGAGTCCTTGCTGTCTATGAAGAATGTCCTACTGTTACCCCAATTCTATAGATAAAGTCAACTGAGTTACTTAGTAACTTGCTTAGCATTACTCAGATCATCAATGATGGAACCAGAATTTGGACCCAGACAGCCTGGCTCTAGGACCCTGGCAATTAGTCACTACACTATAGCTGCTTCTCCAAGCCCACATTCCAGAAGCTCATAAAATAAAATAAATGAATAAAAGATAGATATGGAATCAGAAGAGGACACAAAAGTGTGATATGACTGAGCACACTGAGGGAGAGTGACCAACAGACTAGGAGAGGCTAGTAGGAGTTTGTCAGGAACCGCATCCCAAAATCTGGACTTCTTTCAGCAATTACAGATTCCTTTTATCTATTTTAAAATGTATGCAAATGGAATCGTACAGTGTAGCTTCTTTGGCATCTGGTTTCTTCCACTCAAAATTCTATTCGTGAGACTCATTCATGTTGTTTGCATGTAGAGATAGTTCATTCTTTCTCTTTGCTGAATTGTATACCTTTGGAAGAATATGCAACAATTATTTACCCATTCTACTGCTAATGAATATTTGGATTGTTTCCACCTTGAGGCTATTAGAAATAGTGTGCCATGAACATTTCTTTCACATCTCTTGGTGCACATATGCAGGCATTTACATTCAGCACATCCTCAGGAAATGGAATTGTGGGTTCATAAGTGATGTACACGTTCAGCTTCGGTAGACACTGCCAAAGAGCTTTCCAAAATGGTTCTATCACTCTACACTCTCATCACAGTAAAGAAGAGTTCCCTTGCTCACATCCTTGCCGACTCTTGATATTGTGCTCTTTTTGCCATTTTAGCCATTCTAGTGGCGTGTGGTGTCACCTCATTGAGGTTCCTGTTAAATAGCCTTTTAATCTCCCTGCTTCCTCTTTTGACTCCCTCTGATCCACTCTCCAAATAAAACCCAGAGAAATCCTTTCCAAACACAAATCGGAACGCACCATTCCCCTTCCTAAAACATCCCAGTGGCTCCCTCTGCACTCAGAATGAACCCAAACTCGTAAGCACTGCCTGCAAGTCCCTGCGTGATCTGGCTTCTGTCCACCTGTCCAGCTTCATCTCATGCCAACCACACTCCCTGTCTTCCATGGGGCTCCCGGCACTCCAGCCTCCTTTCTCTCCTGTGAACCAGCCGAGCCCTCTCCCACTTGAGGATCTCTGTGTCGTTCTCTCTGCTGGAACGCAGCCCTCGTCCCTATCCTCCACCCCAACTGCCTACATGCCCAAGTGAGATTAATTCTTCAGGTCTCAATTTACAAATCACCTCCTTAATGAGAACTCTTGTCAGACTTCCCTATCAACAGTTCATTTCCTCTGCAGCACCTGCACACCTCCACATCTTATTTCTTTATTTGCCTGTTCACATCCTATTTTCTCCACTAGTGTATGAGGTCCACGAGGGCAAAAACATGACTCTTTTGGTCACTACAGCACACCCACCACCTGGCACATAATAGGAGCTCAATAAATTTTTATCAGCTGATGGATTTAATAAATGTATCCTGCTTGGGAGGATCTAAGCCCTTCCTTGGTGAGGAAAATAGATGAAGCAAAATGTTCTGAGATGTTCAGAAGAGAAGCATCATTCATCAGCCTAGCCCTTATTTACTGAGCACCTACTATGAATATGATAAGCCCCATGTATTTTGCAACAAAAACCATATCAGCACTCCCTCTCAATTGTCAACGAACTTTTAATCCAGTATGGATGACCCTAAGGTGCCCTGAGCACCTGCTTCCTACTTCTGACCACTTTATGTAGATTCACCCATACTTCAGAGGTGCAGTAACATTTAAATTTAAATTTAAATTACTTTACCCAGTGTTTTAATTCAGAAAATTTATGTGTAAGGAGGGAGGGGTTCAAATAGTAATGCTAATAAATTATCACCTACAAAATGTGGGCAATTGATAAGAGAAAAATAATAACCATCTATCCTCCTACTACCCAGGAAAAAAATTAGCGAATCTCCTCCAACTCTTTGCTCTTTCTTTTTTCCTTTACTGTCAGTGTTGTTCAAAAGGCTCAGGTAAGAATATGTCTGGAACTACTGTATAAAGTAGGGCATTTGGGGGATTCTAATTATTCAGGCTTGCACTAGGGGTAGGAGGGAATTAAAGCCCTCTATGCCCACACTGGCAGAAATGAATTGGGAATAAACTGGAGATAGATTATTAAAAGCCAGTGTGGACCTGTTTCCAGCTCACTTGCTGAAATCACCTTCCAAATCTTGCCTTTGTCTCCCCATCAGGGATGCTGGAGAGCCTCGTAGTCCCAACAGCAATTCAGCAAACACTTTTCTGGAATCAAGAGTAAATATAGTATCTCCTATATAGATATATGAACCTAATAGATTCAGAAGCCATATTTGGCCATCATTCCTAGAAGATGGAAGATTGGGAAAAGAACCACCCTGTTACAGGACACCTATTCTTGCTATCTACAATGTTGGACACCTTCTGTAACTTACTTAATCTTCACAATGGCCCTAGAGATAAGCATTATCTCCATTTTGGATGAGGATGTTGAGGCACCATGAAATAAGTGACTTGTCCAGGGCCCCACTTAATAAGTGGCTGGATTTAGCTTGAACCCAGATCTCTCTGGCTCCAAGACCTTATTCAATGACACTGAGAGCTTGCACCTTGGACTTAAACTGTGGGAATACAAGGAGGAAGAACAGAAGAGGACTTTTCCTGTGCTGGATTTCAAATTGCTCGTGAACCCACGGTGCTGAGTGCAGACTATCGAAAGGGGACTGGGGAAAACATCAAATTAATTGAGATCATCACAGAGTTAGATTACTACTTAATAGACTAGCTAAACACTGGGGACGCGGCCTCAATACAGTCAGAATTTCTAACTGCAGTCTTGTCTGTTTCCAGTGATGCATTTGGATATCTAGCTCCCTGCCAGCACCTTTGATGAGAGTGTGTTAAATACATACTTGGGTAAGGAGCTGAGCCACTGGGAGATGGGTGAAGCCCATTCCAGAGCCCCAGACCATGATGTATTCCACTCTAGACCTCAGTCCCACAGCAAGAGGTCAGAGGCAGGGCATGGGAACAGGATCGACCCCCAAGCTTATTTTGTCCCCAGAGCAGAAGTGCACCAAGTTCCCTAGAAACGCTATGGGTGGGAGGGAAGTTAGGGCCAAAGAGCCAGGAATTGCATCTGCTAACAGAGGGGAATTTTCCAACTAAAACAATTAAGCATGGACATTGGTGCCTTGGGAAGATTTATCCTGTTTTCAATCTTGCTGAGACCTGGGCCTTCCTTCAACTTACACACGTTGCCTCCTCTCTGAATGCTGAAGTTGGGTGTATTGCTTTCCTTTCAAGTATAGGATAGGTGGCCTCAGGAGTAGTGAGAGCTCCATCCCTTGAAGGAGCCAGAAGAGGCTAGATGACCACTTGAAGGGAACACGGGGGGCCTGATTCAAATTTGACATGAGACATTAATTCAATCACTCATGTTCAAATTCAACAACTATTTACTGATATACAAAGTAGGCCTCATCCCTTAATGGAATTGGCAGGTCAGTGGAAAAGACACGAAAACAAAGGCAGAAGGAAACATGTAATTGCCAATCATGGTAAGTATATGAAGGAAAGAGAGGCATTGTGAGGAATAATAACAGGGAGAATAAGAAATAGTAAGTAGAGGGACAAACTATGTTTTCAAACAACTCGCTGTAGCAGTTGGAAGTCCATTTGGAAGCCCTCTCGTTGGCCTAGGAGAGAAATGATGTGCCTTGAGCCAGGTGCCTTGAGCCAGGGGTAGAAGTAGAGTGAAGTGATCCAATCGGATGCGTATTTTGGACATACAATCAACAGGACATGGTGGGACTGGAGAGATGAGGGCTTGGAGGAGAGGTGAGGAAAAGGAGATGACTCCCAAGTTTGGGACTGGACAAGATCATCTGAAATTGTGAGTTTATAATACCAAATAGATTCCAGAATATGAGACTTCAAAACCCAGATTCATAGGCCAAGAGGTAAGCCAGCCTACCTCTCAGTTAAGCACAGGGCCACCAGAGGCACTAAAGGAATTGCTACCTAAAATACCTTTCTCCTGTCGGGGCTGAAAGGAGAAGAAAGTGAGGTTTTATTCTGATGCCACAACCTCCCTCTCTGTTCTTCCCCTCCGGCCCCCATACCACACCTTTTGGAAACCCAGGACTCCCATGCTGCGTCCAGCCACTACATTATCTGGGGCATGTATTAATAAAGAATTCCTATAATCATAAGAAAAGCATAGACAGTACTATACACATAGGTGATATAATAGATAACATTGTAATAATTTTGTATGGTAACAGATGGTAACTAGACCTATCATGGTGCTGATTTTGTAATGTTATAGAAATATCAAATCACTATGTTGTACACCTGAAACTAATATAATATTAGTTTGGATTTTCATGAAATGGGGACCTGCCTGTGTAGCTGGCACCCAGATTAAGAAACAGGAGGGGTACCTGGGTGGCTCAGTTGGTTAACACACAATATTGTATGTCAATTATGATTCGATAAATAGATAAATAACAAAACATAAATAACCCAATAGAAAATGAGCAAAAGATCTGAAGAGACATTTCACAAAAAAGGATATCCAAATTGCCAATAAACACATGAAAAGGTGCGCGACCTCATTAGTCATTAGAGAAACACAAAAGAAAGCCATATTGAGACGCCACGGCATGCCCACCCAATGGCTAAAATGAAAAAGAGTAACAATACCAAGTGGTGGCAGATTCAGAGCAACTAAATTACTCACATATTATTTGTAGGAATTTAAATTGGTACAACTTTGGGGCAAACCACCCCTAGGCACTAATCCAGCAGAAATATGGACATATTTGTGCCAGAAAACATGTATGAGAATATTTTCAGGGGCACTATTCATCACAATCAAACAACGGGGAAAACTCAAACGTCTATCCATAAGAGAATGGATAAAATAAATTGTGACATATTCATATGAATGAATGCTATCTAGAAATGAAAGTGAGGAAACTGGATTTCACGAACATCATGTTGAAAAACGAAACCAAATGCAAAATAGTATTCTCTATGACTCAGTTTATGTGACTTTCAAAAACAGGCAAAACTAATCTCTGGTGATAAAAAGTCAGGACAGTGGAAACCATTCCGGGCAGGGCAATCAAGACTAAAACTGGGTGTAAGGTTTCTCTGATGTTAGTGACATCCTGTTTTGTTTTTTTAATGTTTATTTATTGTTGAAAGAGAGAGAGAGAGAGAGAGCAGGGGAAGGGCATAGAGAGACACACACACAGAATCCTAAGCAGTGTGCAGGCTCTGAGCTGTCAGCACAGAGCCCAATGTGGGACTCCAACCCACAAACTGTGAGATCATGACCCGAGCCAAAGTCAGACACTTAACCAACGGAGCCACCCAGGTGCCCCTCCTGTTTCTTAATCTGGGTGCCAGCTACACAGGCAGGTCCCCATTTCATGAAAATCCCTCAGCCTGTACCTTGTGATTTGTCTACATTTAAATATATTTGTTTTATACATCAACAAAAATGTACTTTAAAAACATCTGGCAGTCAAAGGTGATACGGCTACAACAAATAACCAAACGCATAGTCAAGGTAAACCAAGGTCACAGCCAGTCAGTGCCATGCATCAAGTCCAAAGAGAATGGATAAAAAAATAATAATAAATAGCAAAATCACTGTAGCTTCAAATATTAATTTTCTGAGCATTTTTAAGGCCTTGATATATTATTATGATAGCATTTGGCTGCCAACTTTTGTTCTGGCTATAGGATTTGGCTGTGTTTTAAAGGTTTGCAAAGGCATTACTGTACCCCTTTCAGGGTAGTCTTCTGTACGTGCATAAATGCTATACATGCACATACCCATCTACTCACAAGGATATGTATGCACACAATAGACATGCGTGACTACAAAACAATGAGAACAATTCCCATAACCACCCACAAAATGAGCCTGAGTATATTATCATCACAACTGGTCTGGGTGTGCATGCTTCTTGCCACCGAATGCTCATTAAAGAAGTCCAAAAACTATTTGAGGAGCTGTTCTGGTCACCAAAACAATTTGTGCTGTATAATGGGAAAAAATACATGCTTTGGAGCCCACCACTTAGCATCTATGTGTCCCCGGACGAGTGATTGAACCTCTTTGATTCAGTTTTCTGCCCAGAGAAAATGGAGGATATACGGCCTAAATTGTCGGACCACGGGGAGCACTGAACAAAATCATTGACAGGAAAATGCCTGTCATGTACGAAGTCAGCGCTTAACAGATACTAGACAGTTGTAGCAATGCAGCAGACTTTTTTATCTTGCGATTCTATTCATTTTAAAGTAAACACATTAACTTTCTCTATTTCCTCCATAATTTAATGAGAACAAAAGGTCAGGCCTTTTGAACTTGCTTCATAGACTGGACATTTTCAAAAAAAAAAATGTTTAAAAATATGACAGGCGCTGTCATTTCAGAAAGAAAAGCAAAGATAAGGAAGGGAGGGCATCGGAACCTTACATTTGAATTCATGGAACAGACACCTTTTCAGGTACACACATTAAAAGTAAAAATAAAATGAACCACCAATAAATGAATCAATGAAAAAAAAAAGTAAAAACATTAAAAGTCATAAAATGCATTTCATTTCACTTCATATTTTAATCAAATTTCTTTCAGTAAAACTAAATGACCTCCAGTGACAACACATAATTACTGAGAAAGAATAACTTCAGTTGCAATCGTCTAAATAAAGATCCTTAATTTCTGGGTAACTGAACATGTAATATGTCCTTTAAAAAATGTTTTTTCAACATAATCCCACTAACATTTTGTCCACGGTTCATATTAGAAAATGAACTTAGGGATGCCTAGGTGGTTCAGTCGGCTAAGCATCCAACTTTGGCTCAGGTCATGATCTCGTGGCTTGTGGGTTCGAGCCCCATGTCAGGCTCTGAGCTGACAGCTCAGGTCCTGGAGCCTGCTTCGAATGCTGGGTCTCCCTCTTTCTCTATCCCTCCCCCACTTATTCTCTCTCTCTCTCTCTCTCTCTCAAAAATAAACATTAAAAAAAAGAAAAGAAAATGAACTCATTTTATCTGAATATTCATAGATTAAATAAAGCATGGCACTTTTATATAATGGACATTAAAATATAAGCATAAAAGCTGTATTTTCAAAGAATATTTGATGATTGGGAAAATGTTCATGAAATATTTCCAAATGGCAAAAAGAGGGGCTATGAAATAGTATTAAGTACAGTGTATAACATCACTTTTTTGATATATACATGTTTACACAGCCTTAGAACTTGATTTTGAAAAGACAGCTACTCAAATGTTCAGAAGAATTATCTTTGAATGGCAGGATTGCAGGAGATACATGTTTATTTCTTTAAACTTTTGCCTTTCAAATTTTACACCATAAATATCTATTACTTTTATAATGAGACAAGAAAATAATCTTCTCTTTAAAAATGATCTGTAACTGACTTTTACTTTTTTGATGATTTTTACATCTTGGCAGAAATCCAAGGGTAGATTTATAAATTCTTCCTTCCCCTATCACTGCTTCTCCCTTATACCTTCTTTCATTTTGACCATTTTGGGGAAACATTTATGAACATCATCATGTAATCTAAAAAAATAATAATAAGCACCTGTTCATAAGTGGTTGCACAGACACATTCAAGATTTTAAGCCTTGAATAGTCTATCTTCAAATATACCAAAAAATTGATATGTCCAAATCTCTTATGGAGACTATGTGTTGAACAGTGAACTCAAGTCTACAGTCTGGCCTATACTTGGGTGTGTGACCCTGGACAAGTCATCCAGCTGCTCACAACCTCTGTCCCTCACTTGAGCCCTCCAGGGACTGCCTTTCCACTTCCCCTGCTCTCCTTGCAGGAAACCCTGTAACACTCAGAGAGTGGCCAAGAAGCCCCAGCAAGGCTGGTGGCATTTGGTCAAAGAGTTCTGTGTTCATTTGTGAGGGCCACCATAACAACGTACCACAGACTGGGTGGCTTAAACAACAGAAATTTATTTTCAAACCATTCCAGAGGCTAGAAGTCCTAGGTCAAGGTGTTGGCAGGGATGGTTTCTTCTGGGGCCCCTCTCCTTGGCTTGTAGATGGCAGTCTCCTCTCTGTGTCTCCATGCAGACTTCCTTTGTGCAAGTCTGTGTCCTCATCTCCTGTTCTTATAAGTCATATTGGATTGGGGTCCATCCATATGACCATATTTTCCCTTAATTACTTCTTTAAAGGCCATATCTCCAAACACAGTCACATTCTGAGGTAGTAGGGGTTAGGATTTCAATACATGAATTTACGGGGGGTGGGGACACAGTTCAGTTCCCAACAAGGAATGGGTCTGGTAGAGGCAAGCGTCCAATTAAAGATACGGTATGGAACTACCTACAGATTTCCCAAAAGATAGGTAGAGTTCTATTTTCTTCACACCCTTTTGCAGCAGGGCGCTGCTTAGCAAAGTTGCTCTCCAAGTGGGGAATCTTTTGTATATTATCCAACAAGCAACCCGTTCAAGCTGTCATGCCAGCTGCCAGCTCATAGTTCAATTTTAGCAGCACCCCCACTTGTATCCATTAAAGAGAGATTGTTTATGCACTTATTTGAATATTTTACTGCATTTTGCCCTTATTATGTCAAATAAATGTGTAGAAAGTGGGAAAATGACAGGCTGGAACTAGTGATTAGAAACAGAAGTCTCATCACTTACTACAGTTGACGCAAAAATGGGAATTATAGTGTGGGCTTGAATCAGGGACTCTCTCAACTGGGAGTTCACTGAGCTTAAGCTGCTACATATACATCTGTGAAGGAAAAAGAAGAAAAGCTAAAGAACATAGACTAAGCTCCAAAACCAAACGATCAAAGACTGGACCTAAAAGATGAGATGTAACTTGGGGTTGGAAAGTGCATTTTAGCTCTCAGAGAATGGAGTTGCCCTTGCGACATCTAAATACCTTGTGCAACCTTCATACATTTGACATTTGTACCCTTTTCCAGGAACTGCCTATACGAAACTTTCCACAGAAACGAAGACAATTCTGTAGTGGAACTCAGGAACAAACAATTCAGTGAGCATGATTTAAAAGTCCCTAAGAGAGCCAAAGCATAAGAGACTCTTAAAAACTGAGAACAAACTGAGAGTTGATGGGGGGTGGGAGGGAGGGGAGGGTGGGTGATGGGTATTGAGGAGAGCACCTTTTGGGATGAGCACTGGGTGTTGTATGGAAACCAATTTGACAATAAACTTCATTAAATAAATAAATAAATGTCCCTAGCCACACCATGGAAGCCTACTTTCTGTACAAGTCCCGAGTCACAGTCCCTCCTAACCCCATCCCCAGACATTCATATTCCATAGATTCAGTTTTCATGTTTCTTAAATATATTTCTTCCTTTCCACCCCTACTTTCCTAGCTCTTCCTTAGAGAGCTCCTGAATGGGCTCCCTGACTCTAGTCTTCTAACCTTTATACCCCCATTCTCCACCATCAAATAATTCATTTGTTCAATTAATATGTATTTTTTTGAGTCCCTATTGCACTCGAGATTCAACCTCAAACAAAGCAGGCACACGCCCCGGAGGTAATAGTTTAGTTGCACAGATAGCCAATTGCTAGAAACAAATAACTACAATAAACTAGCACTATGAGTGCCTGATAGGAAAGAACATGTGCTGTAAGAGCAGGCAGCTGGGTGACCCAAACTAGTGCAAGGAAAATGGGGAAAAAATGGTATTAAAAAACATTCACTGCATACATATTCTTTCTTGGGGGAGGACCAGTGAAGAAGAAGGGGGTAAAACATAGGAATGAGCAGATTCTATGAGGTAATGAATAGATGTGAGGCTAAGATGTCTATTAGACATCTGAATAAAGATATCAAAGAAGCATGTGGATGTGTTAGTCCAGAGTCCAGGATCTAGGATGGACATAAAGAATATGGGGGGGGGGGGGTCACTATTTAAAGTTATGGTGTTAGATGAGATCACCTAAGGAGGGGAGAGGTGAGCAGAGGGAAAAGACAAGTACTAAGCCTATGTATATCAATTTTTTAGAGGTCACAAAGAAGAGGAACAGCAAAATGGATGAAGAAGAAACAGTCAATGAGTTAAGAAGCAGAGCAAGCGTAGGAGAAATCACAGAGCAGTGGAAAAGAGGAGACTTCAAAACTGAGGGAGTGAATGAAGTCTTTTCAACAAACGGTGCTGGGAAAACTGAATATCCATGCACAAAAAACATGAACTCAATATCCACACACAAAAAACAATTAAGTCAAAGTGCATCAAAGACATAACAGCTAAAACTACAAAAAGTCTCAGAAGAAAACATAGGGGGAAAGCTTCATGACATTGGACTTGGCAATGATGTCTTGGATACGACAACAAAAGCACAGGCAACAAAAGCAAAAATAGAAAAATTGGACTATATCAACATTTTTTAATGTTTTCTTTTTTTGCTGCCAGATTTCCTCTAGTTTTATTTATTTTTTCATTATTTTATGTTTGTTTATTTTTGGAGAGAGAGAGAGAGAGCAGGCCAGGGAAGGGCAGAGAGAGAGAGAGAGAGGAGGAGAAAGAATCCCAAGCAGGCTCTATGCTGTCAGCGCAGAGCCTGAACCAGGCTTGAACCCATGAACTGTGAGATCATGACCTGAGCTGAAACCAAGAGTCAGACGCTTAACCGACTGAGCCACCAGGAGCCCCTACACTATATCAACATGTTAAACTTCTGTGCATCAAAGGACACAATGAATTGAGTGAAAAGGCAACCTAAAGAATGTAAAAAAATATTTGCAAATCATACATCTGATAAGAAGTTAATGTCCATAATATATAGAAGGGGCAAAATAAATCCAGAATATATAAAGAAGTCATACAACTCAACTACAACGGGTACAGAGTTTCAGTTTTGCAAAATGAAAAGGTTTCTGGAGATGGGTTGCACAATGTGAATGTACTTAACACTACTGAGCTGTGCATTTTTAAATGGTTAAGGGATGCCTGGGTGGCTCATTCGATTAAGTGCCCAACTCTTGATTTTGGGGACTGGGCCCCATGTCAGGCTCGGCGCTGAGCATAGAACCTGCTTGAGATTCATTCTCTCTCTCTCTCTCTCTCTCTCTCTCTCCCCATTCCCCCTCCCCCCGCACGTGGACTCTCTCTCTAAAATAAAAAAAAGATGATAAATTGTGTATTATGTGTATTTCAACAAAATCTTAAACATTTTTGAGAAATAAAAAAGTTAAAAATATTTTTTTAATTTTAATTTTTTTTTAAACATTTATTTATTTTTGAGACAGAGAGAGACAGAGCATGAACAGGGGAGGGTCAGAGAGAGGGAGACACAGAATCTGAAACAGGCTCCAGGCTCTGAGCTGTCAGCACAGAGCCCGACACGGGGCTCGAACTCACAGACCGCGAGATCATGACCTGAGCCGAAGTCGGTCGCCCAACCGACTGAGCCACCCAGGCGCCCCTTTAATTTTTTTTTAAGTAGTACATTTTGCTGACAGGTTAAATAACTGTGTGTAATAAGATATGGCACTGGAGACTTGTTAAAGCCATTTCAGTAGAATGAGCTATACAAGCCTGATGGAAATGAAGGTAGGAGAGAGACTGGGGGTGAGGAAATAGCACCAGTAAAGATACATAACGTTTTCAAACTTTTTAACTTTGAACAAGAGCATAGAGATGAGGCCACAGGTGGAGGAGGATGTGGGGTCAAGGTTGGCAGGGTTAAGATGAGCAATGTTAAAGAATGTTCGCAGGGAATCATGGGACTGTCTAGGGGTTTAGGGTAGCCATTTGGGATCTGCCGTCTTTTAGGTGAAATGAGCCCCGCTGGCATGGTGGTGGCCCTTACTCCAGCAGCAATACAGCCGCTTGGGGGGCAGGTGCAGAGTTAGTGACTTTAACCTAGCTTTAACCAGGTTGTGGGGTTTTTCTAGGCAATTTTGCTAGAACATAAAACTACTTGAAAAACTAAAGTCTTTTTTTTTTTTTTTTTTTAATCACTCTGAAATGCTGTGTGGAGCATGAATGGGACAGGGGCAACCCTGGAGAAAGAAAGGCCAGTCAAGAGTCCGCTGTTTGCCACTTGCTGAGACACAGAGCACAGAACAGGAGGGAATTTGAGGATTTGGGGAAGCGCACAGCAGTTCAGTTTGGGGGTGGGAGGTCGGGGGAGGGGGGGAGGATGCGAAGTCTGAGTTTCCTGAGCTGAAGGGAGTCCATGCCCAATACTTTTTCCATAAAGGACTAAGCACAGAAAAAGTCCCCTCAGTGTGAACCCCTATAGCTCTGTAAACACACTCATCATGGCCAAGGCCAGCAGAAGCCTGTTTGCATGAGCCATGTAGCACGATGGTTGAGTTCACGGACTCCAGAGTCAAACTTTCTAGTTTGAGTCTTAGCTCTGCTCTCAGCTGGAACAAGTTATTTAATGTTTCTGCCTCACTTTCTTTATCTGTAAAATGATGAGTACAATAGTACCTACCTCACTGGTTGCTATAGATAAGGCAAGTCACTATATATAAGGTAGTTAGGAAAGTAATAAATCATAAACACTATAGGACCACTTCTAATCAATATTATGAATAACTCACGACCTTGAAGAAAATTTAGCAGATATATTTATTCATCCACTCCATTGTTCATTCATTCAATAAATGTTGAGGGTCTCCAGTACTAGCAGTCAGAGATAAATCATACCCTCATTCTGCTCTCAAGAAGCTTAAACTAACACAGATTAAGACGTGCAGAATTTTACATTTTCAACCCCAATCTGAAGAGCAACTTCAATTAACTGATAACAAATATTACTGGAATATATGCATCACCAGAAAAAAACCATTCAAATACTTTTCTTCTAAAGTCAAAGTCATGTGTTTATCTTGCTTCATATATATAATTCTTCCTTTTATATGTCTATCTTTAGGTGATATATTTTATTTCAATGTTTTATATATGAGTGTACATACATATATATGTATACACACAAATACATCATCTTGTTTTGCTTTTAAAAAGCAAAACACCCAGGTGCCTGAGTGGCTCAGTCAGTTAAGCACCTGACTCTTGATTTTAGCTCAGGTCATGATCTCATGGTTCATGAGTTCAAGCCCCGCATCGGGCTCTCTGCTGTCAGCACAGAGCCCGCTTCAGATCCTCTGTCTCCCTCGCTCTCTGCCCCTCCCCACTCTCTCTCTGTCTCTCAAAAATAAGTAATAAACATTTTTTTAAATAAAAATAAAAAGCAAAAGTATTTGAAGAACAATAGTCAATTCTAGAGAACGAGGCATCACATAAAACCAGTTGTATGCTCAGCCACAAAAGCAATGGTGTGGGGAGGTGTGGTGGTTTGGAGCAGAGTCTGGAACAGACTTCCTGAGTTTAAATCCCAGCTCTCCTAGTCACTAGTTGTGGGACCTTATGCAAATGAGGCCTCTTTGTGCCTCAGCTTCTCTTTTGTAAAATGGGAATATAATAGCACCTTATAGAGTTGTGTGGCTTAAATGAGTTAATAAACATGAAGCACTTGGAATAGTTAGAACCTGTAGTGTTAGCTATTATTATCATACAGAAATGTTCCACCAAAATTTTTGTACTTATTTTGCGCTTATTTATTTTTAAGCCCAATTTAGCATTCAAGTGATTTTACAAACTCTGTAATATGCACCCTCAGCAAAGGACAATCTAGATTTTACATGAGATAAGTTGGTACAGGCCTTTCTCATTAAATAAGGGCTGTTAGGAATTGTTAATTCGGTCACTAGTCTGAAGCTTGAACCTGCCACCAGAGGGCGCCAACAATGCGTTTCTGACAAAGCTGTGCAAAGGTGACGGTCAGGCAATACAGAAACAGATCAATATCCACCAGAATTACTTCTGGGTCTACTCCAGCCGGGCTAAAACAAGATTTTCTTTACATTTAATCATTCATTCATTCATTCATTTTTGACAGAGAGACATACAGAGTGCAAGCAGGGAAGGGACAGAGAGGGAGACAGAATCTGAAGCAGGTGGCAGGTTCTGAGCTATCAACACAAAGCCCCACGCAGGGGGCGGGCCTCGAACCCACGAACCATGAGATCATGACCTGAGCAGAAGTGGGATGCTTAACCAATTGAGCTACTCAGGTGCCCCATGTTTTTTTTCTTTACATTTAAAGATCCAATTTTGGCAATTTAGGAACCCCTGGTTTACAGAACTTTCTGATTTAAATGATTGGTAATATTTGAGTTTTAAGCCACATACCCCACACCAAGCTTGTTCCAAGTCTCTTTTCCTTCCTCATAGACGGTGAGCTGGGTTCACAAGCCACCAGAGTGGGCCCTACCAACTCTGTAAGGAAAGTTAGTGCGTTCATGCTGCACCTCTTTTCCCCCAGTGCACGACAGGATATTGTGTTTGAATTACCATCCACATCACTCCATATTACTCAGGTATATGTAAAAATATCTTCAAGTGTACATTTTACTTGTATCTAATAATTGCATACTCTGCTGAGTTGCTCTTTAAACCTGTCTCCACTGTAACACTGCGGTTCCCCATTTACAGCCTGCTTTGCAATAAATTATCTTTTGTAATTTCCCAAAGTCTCTGGTTTTTTTTTTAATATTTTATTTATTTTTGAGAGAGAGTGAGCAGGGGAGGGGCAGAGATAGAGGGGGACAGAGGATCCTAAGTGGACTCTGAGCTGACGACAGTGAGCCTGATGTGGGGCTTCAACTCACAAACCGTGAGATCATGACCTGAGCTGAAGATGGGACACAAGGGACTGAGCCACCCAGGTGCCCCCAAAGTCTCTGGTTTTAATTAATCCATTTAAAACCCATTTCAAAGAAAATCGATGCATTTTTGTCTTTAAATTTTATTCATTTGTACATAGGCCAGTATTTTCATCTTTTTGGCAACTCTGTAATAACATTTTTTTTTTAATTTTTTTTAACGTTTATTTACTTTTGAGACAGAGAGAGACAGAACATGAACGGGGGAGGGTCAGAGAGAGAGAGAGGGAGACACAGAATCTGAAACAGGCTCCAGGCTCCAAGCTGTCAGCACAGAGCCCGACGCGGGGCTAGAACTCACGAACCACGAGATCATGACCTGAGCCGAAGTCAGACGCTTAGCCGACTGAGCCACCCAGGTGCCCCTGTAATAACATTTTAGATCCACGTTGTATGTCGTTATCCACACAGTATCATTTGGCCTTTTAAAAAGTCAACTATTCCTCAATGATAATGAATTTTTTTGTATTGTTCGGGAAATCATTTGAAGAAAATGTAACTATTATACACCTGGATGGAATAGAAATTTAGATACTATAGTTGCACAAAATTTGTTCTAGTTCACTCTCTGTCAGAGCTCAAGTCTTAACAGTGTATGAGACCTACATATCTGGCTCCGTTTCCTCTCTGGCTTGTCTCCTGCTTCACTGTCCCCTGTCTTCTTGGCTCATTCTATTCTGACCTCCGCACCAGCCCTTGAACATGCCAGGCACACCACCGTCTTGGGGCTTCTACAGTGCCTGGTCTCTTCCTTTTTTGCTCTTTCCCCCAGACATCACTTCCTACCTCAAATACTACCCCTTCAGTGTGTTCTTCCCCGACCACCCTGTATGAAATCAAATACCTCCAGCATCCTTGATTCTCCATCCCCTGCTATCTTTTCCCACAACATTTATCACCTCGACCACATTGTGTCATTTTCTTTACTTTTTATGTATTGTCTGTCTCCCCCTCCTGGAATATAAGCTCCACAAGAGCAAAGACTTTTGTCTGCTTTGTCCTATTAGGCATCCATGGGACCTAGAACAGTGCCTGGTCTGTATGATGTTCAATAAGTGTTTTTTTAAACTAACAGAAAGGTATTCAAAATATTAAAATGTCCTGAGTCACATCTCTCCATCATTTAAAATTGTGAGGATTGCAGGTGCCTGGGTGGCTCAGTCGGTTAAGCGTCCAACTTAGCTCAGGTCATCATCTCACGGTTCATGAGTTCGAGCCCTGCATCAGGCTGTGTGCTGACAGCTCGGAGCCAGGATCCTGTTTTGGATTCTGTGTCTCTGCCCGCCCCCCACCCCCCCACCCCCGCCTCTCCCTGGCTTTCACTGTCTCTCTCTCAAAAATAAATAAACATTAAAAAGAAAATGTTAAAAATAAATAAAATTGTGAGGATTGCATCTATTGCCCATTTGCATTTTTAGCTACAACAGAGGTTGCGCTTAGTCATCGGCCTTAAATGGTGCTTAGTTTTGTTTATTTATTCATTTTGAGAGGGAGAGAGAACACACACAAGCTGGGGAGGGGCAGAGAGAGAATCCCAAGCAGGATCTGCACTGTCCATGGGCCTCAATCTGACGAACCCCATGAAATCATGACCTGGAGCAGAAAACCAAGAGTCGTATCCACTGAGCCACCCAGGTTTCCCAAATGGTGCTTAGATTTTGAAACAGAGAATAACTAGAGCTTCAGCCTCATATCATTCCCCTTCTAACATGATCATACAGCCATATCTTCTGGAAAAAATCCCTCACCCAGAGCCTGAGGATCCCCCAATCCCTGAAATTCCCACATGTTTTCCCTTCTCATGTATAGAGTGGATCTGTGACTCTTCTCCAACGTCCCTAAGCCTGCCACTGAGCCTCTCCCAAGATAACATGCATGTCCACAATGAAAAGGAGGAGTGGAGAGGCCACAAAGCCCCTATGAATCTAAAAACCACTTTCATTTTTCTCTATGTGTTTCTATAATACACTCAAGAGAAATCTGTCTCTCAATGCCCCAAAGGAAGTAAAAGAGTTGTGACTGTCTGTCACCATGGCCCCCAATTTCTTCCCCGAGGAGAGTAATAAAAAATAACCAGATGACATCGAAAATACCAACCATAAAAGAAAAAGTTGACAACTTAGACTTCACTAAAATTAAAAACTTTTGCTCTTCAAAAGATACCATTAAGTAAATAAAGACAAGTCACAGACCAGGAGAAAATATTTGCAAATCATAAAACTGAAATGATTTGTATCCAGGGTATATATTTTTTAACATCTTACAACTCAGTGAGATGACAAACAACCCCATTTAAAAACAAATGGGCAGGGCACCTGGGTGGCTCATGGCTGAGCATACAGCTCAGGTTGTATGATCTCACAGTTGGTGAGTTCAAGCCTCACATCAGGCTCACTGCTGTCAGCAGGGAGCCCACTTCTGATCCTCTGTCCCCCTCTCTCTGCACCTCCCCGGTCATGCTCTCACTTTCTCTCTCTCTCTCTCAAAAATAAACATTTTAAAAAATAATAAAATTAAAAAATTAAAACAAGTGGGCAAAGATGTAAATAGATATTTCACCAAAGAAAATATATGGATAGCAAATAAACACATGAAAAGATATTCAGTGTCACTGGTCATTAAGAAAATGCAAATCAAAACCATAACGAGATACCACCACACCCCCTAGCATAAAGGCTAAAATTTTAAAAAGGTAGATAGTATATGTTGGTGAGGATGTGAAGAAATGGAAATGTAAAACGGTACAGCCACTTTGGAAAACAATTTGACAGTTCCTTAAAAAGTTAAACACATACTTAGCAAATGACCCAGCAATTACACTCCCAGGTATCCACCCAAAAGAAAGGAAAACATATGTCCACACAAAGACTCTCATAAGCAAATGTTGATAAAAGCAAAAACTAGAAACTTAAATGTCCATCAGCTGGCAAATGGATAAGCAAAATGATACATCACAGAGTAGAATCAGGGCCAGCTTCATGAGAATGTAGCCTCTTGCCAAGCTAATACCCGGGTAGCACATGGTATTAAATTTTTTTGAGCAATTGAAGAAGAGTGGAACTCTATAGACCAGTCTCTGTCTTAATGGATCTGGCAGTTTTTGTGATATTGGAGTAAGAAAGAATCAAGAACAATTTCATTGTGGTAGGCAGAATTCTAAGATGGCCCTCAGGAATCCCTGCTCCTTCATGGTCATGCCCTATATAATCTCCTTCCCTTGAGTGTAAGTAGGATCCGTGACTTTCTTCTAGCCAACAGAATATGACAAGGATGAAGATATTTTACAGATGTAATTAGCATTCCATATCAATTGGTTTTGAGCTAATTAATCAAAAGGGAGGTTATTGGGGTGGGTCTGACTTAACCAGGTGATACCCCTCCCTGAGGTCAAGGATCCTCCTTGCTGGCTTGATTAAGTAAGCTGCCATGTTGAAGAAATCTACATATCAAAGAACTGTGAGTGGCCTCTAAGATCTGAGGGCAGCCTTTGGCTGAAAGGCAGCAAAATGCTAGAGTCCTCAGAAAGCTAGAAGGAAATTAATTTTGCCAGTAACATAGATGAGCTTAGAAGCAGACACTTCTCCAGGTGAGAATGCAGTCCAGCCAACATCTTGACCGCAGCCTCGTGAGATCCTCAGCAGAGGATGAAGCTAAGCTGTGCCAACCTCCCGACTCACTGAAACTGGGAAATACTAAATGTGTGCTGTTTATGGTGATTCATTACACAAGAGAAAACTATACTCTGGACTATACACTTGAACACTATACACTTTGTGTGATGCCACACAACAGAGGCATCCCTAACTTTGTCCAGAGCTAAGATAGATTATTACATCTAATAAAACCACCTGAGCTGCTGTGCTCCTGGTGTAGACTGTAAGTGTGGCAACTGTGTTTACTGAGCTAAAAATCAGCATTCATAGTCTGATGACTGCACATGACTTTACAGGAAAATGGGACTGGGTCTGAGCTCAGTTTTATCACATGAAGAACA
Source organism: Panthera leo (assembly GCF_018350215.1). Taxonomy (NCBI): domain Eukaryota; kingdom Metazoa; phylum Chordata; class Mammalia; order Carnivora; family Felidae; genus Panthera; species Panthera leo. The sequence continues at coordinate 122,253,855 of NC_056680.1, forward strand.
GAATCGGTGGTTAAACAGAGTGGCTAAGATTAACAACTCAGGAAACAACATGCTGGCAAGGACGTGGAGAACAGGAAACCCTCTTGCACTGTTGGTGGGGATGCAAACTGGTGCAACCTCTCTGGAAAACAGTATGGAGGTTCCTCAAAACATTAAAAATAGAACTAACCTACAACCCAGGAATAGCAATACTAGGAATTTATCCAAAGGATACAGGAGTGCTGATTCATAGGGGCACATGTACTCCAATGTTTATAGTAGCACTTTGAACATAGCCAAATTATGGAAAAGCCCAAAGGTCTATCAACTGATGAACAGATAAGGAAGATGTGGTTTATATATACAATGGAATATTACTTGGCAATGAGAAAGAATGAAATCCTGCCTTTGCAACAACACGGATGGAACTGGAGGGTATTATGCTAAGCGAAATAAGTCAGTCAGAGAAAGACAGATATCATATGTTTTCACTCAAATGTGGACCTTGAGAAATTTAACAGAAGACCATGGGGGAAGGGAAGGGGGAAAAATAGTTGCAAACAGAGAGGGAGGCAAACCATAAGAGACTCTTAAATGCAGAGAACAAACTGAGGGTTGGAGTGGCAGGGAGAGGGGGAAATGGGTGATGGGCATTGAGGAGGGCACTTGTTGGGATGAGCACTGAGTGTTATATGTAGTGATGAATCATGGGAATCTACCCCCAAAACCAAGAGCATACTGTATACACTATATGTTAGCCAACTTGACAATAAATTATATTTTTTAAAAAAAGGATAGGCATTAATAAAGGGACACAAACACAGCAAAGAAAAAGGAGGAGGGGGGGGAGGGGGAGATGGTGGTGGCTAAAGATGAGACCTGTGAAAGGGCCTTGAACAGTTATCTGGCACACAATAGGTGCTCAATAAATGTTACTTTATTCTTTACCCATATGAAGACTCCTCCTCTGCCTAATCCAAAATGTGAGTATGCATTTTAGCACTGGCATTCCACAGACAATAGATCCATTTTCATTTTCATATCTGGGGTAGGAGGGCTCCCTAGGAGGCCAGGTACCATAAGCCGGTGACTCCCTGAAGCTCTTATTACACCACCAAATGGGCCCTGTCATATGCAGGTGGGCTCATTTGTACTGTCCACTCCTACATTAAACAGCAATAAGTGACCAACAGCTACCAGTTGCAGCTCAAACTTATGACAAAGAATTCTAAATCCTTTTCTCCCACACAACCAAAGCTTGTAAGACATCTCCTTGTAGAAGCTATTCTAACAGAACCACCAGGGGGCGTCATGAGATCAAAGAAACAACCAGTAAACCCTCTCCTCAGAGGGGATTACTTGAAATTTATTTTCAAGTGTCAAGGACCTTTCCCGAGAGGCTCAACAAAGGTAGCCCTTAAGGTGACCTGTGGCCTCCTGGGGGAATCTCTAGATACGGCAGAAAGTTCAGGGACTGAACCAAAAAAACTGCACTCGCAGTTAATAAGGCAAGCTCTGAACTTTTGACTAAATAGAGTCTAGGGAAGGCTAGATGGCTGGGGTCTTCTCAGTCTTGCAGCAAGCTAAGCCTCTCTTACTCCTCACCACAGATTCACAGTAACTGCAGCACCTCAAAAGGTGAAAAGATTTCTGCTGAAAACAAAGAGAAGGCATCTCAGCATTCAGCATCACAATGCTGTTCTCTTTCCTACTCTGCCTTCCCAACCCCTGTCCCAATTCTCTTCCTCTGTTCCTGCTTCTTCACCAGATCTGGTCAGCGCCTCCCACATGTCAAGATCCAGCAAGTTCCAGCATAAATTGCACTACTTCTCTTAGCCTTCCCGGACTCTCCACACCTGGATGAATGAGTGCTCTCTCATCAGAATTTCCTTCCCTCTTTGTTCCTCTAAGACATCTCCTAATGTGCTGTATTACAGTTATTTGTTTATTCATCTACATTCCAAGCAGATGCAAGGGGAGGGACCGTGATTTATCTATCTTAGCAGCCTCCTGGTTGATCCCAGGGTCTGGCAAAAACAAACATCACCTGAATGAAAACGAAACTTAATTACACCCATTCTCATCACTGCAAATTTATGAAATAAATACTTCCTAAAGGAGCTTCAAGGTTTTACAAACAGTAGAGCTGGTTTTTCTCAAAGGTCCAATCTAAGCTAAGATGCAAATTTATTTCCGAAGTCCCCCCATGATACTCTTGAGTGTAAAGTATAATCTACTTTATATGGCCATTTTTTATTTCACAGGAATGTGTTCCTCATTGAGAGGAATTTCATCAATAATATCTTGAAAGATGATTGTATGACAAGATCTGTAACCAATGCACAGAATGGACAAAGGGGGGAACCAAGATCAGATGGGGAAAAAATGATGTGTTCCATCACAGAGTGGATGGATGGTCTGTCAGGGACATTGTGGAGGACAGGGATGGGACACTGGAGCAGATGATCACCAAGGCTTCACCCAACCCTCAGACTTTAGAACTCCAGGAAATCAGGGGTATTCTCATCCAAGACACTGGTGAGCTGCCAAAGACCCCAGAATGTCTCCCTGGGAAACTTTGTGTTTCCCATGCACTGGGAGAGCAAAGAATAAAAATGTTCTGTCCCTTGTTAATTACAACGATCTTGCCTTGATGACATTAAGAGATAAGTGGTGCTTAATGAAATAAAACCTTGCTAACTAGGGAGCTGTTAAAAGTGGACACAAGCCAGAGGACATGGGCCCTGGGGGAAATGAAGTCATTTGTGCTTAAGTGTTTTAAATTATCCAGAATCTTGTTTGGATGAGCACAATCTAGGAGTATACTCACAAAGCATCATGGAAATTGTAAAAATGTAAAAGAAATCCACAACGGAAGTACCATGTACACTTTGTTGAGAATCCTCACCCTGTGAATTAGCTGATGGCTTGTTAATTACTTTATTTAATGTGCCATGGTTCCCTAATCATCTACTTCTGCTATTCTAGCCTTGCTTTTCCAGATTTATATTGAATTCATTACACCTGCTACTTCACATATAAAACTTATTGACTTTACAAACAAATGATGAGTAAGTGTATTCTAGGCTCATTTTTTTATGATGAGGATTTTTCCTTTTTTTAACTCACATGTGCAGATTAAAATGGTGCTTTATTGATTTTGACAATGAAAATAGTAAGAGCAAATCTTGAGGAGCACTTATTGTGTGTTTATATAGGTTACCTTATTTAATAGTCTCAACAAGCATACAAGGTAGGTAAAGTTATTATCCCTATTTTATAGATGAGGAGACTGAGGCAGAGAAAGAGAATTTTGAGAGACTTTAATAAACTGCTTGATAAACCATCAGATAGGTTGGGATCAGAATCATTAACACAGCTTCGCCTTCTACCTGTCTGACCTTTGATGCATATTAGCCAAGACACTAGATGTGCTGTAAGCCCTGCATTTCTATAGTCTCGGTATAGCTGTGCCAATCAGCTGTCTCCTGTTCTATGAGGAGAATACTGGCAAAAGACCTGAGGACTTGTTTGACCAAATATCTAGGCTCCTTTTCATACCTAATCCTCCCTGGATTAGACAAGGGAGAGTACAGGACTCACAGAATGGAGAGTCCTAGAGGGGGTATGCTCTCCTTTCTCAAAATCTACACACACACACCTTAATCTGAAAAAGGCCTGTCTCCACTTTTGAGCATATAATTTGTGTAGAAAAACCTTAGGAGACTGTGATGTAGTTTAACAGTATATAATCTAGAGAAAATGTAAAATAAAACATATGCTTGAATTGAAATTTGAGCCATCTTTTAAAATACGCATTATCATCTTTCTGTCGTTGACTCTGGAGACTGGCTTCAGTATAGAAACTTTTCAAGAGGAAACGACATAGTGGACTCTGGGGAATTAAAGTGTGGGGAAACGCTTGAACAGAAAGGGCGTGTTCTAACAGAATTAGGTGGACCATCCTGGGTGCCCAGCTTAGGGGGGGGAAGTTCTAAGATCGGCAGATACTTGCTTCAAATTCACTTTAACCAGCTCCTACTTCCCTTTGCTTGCCCGGACGGAACTTCAAGGCTCTAACACCAGCATTTTTTTACCTATAGTGCCATCTGGGGATTACATGCCTTCGCTGTCATAATACAGATCACCGGAGTCTGGACTTCCACTGCTCCTCTCCATGCAATGTGCGATTGATGTGATGTTGGCATTTGTCTGCAGAGGCTCTTCATCCTGCTCGTGGGAGAAGATACGCATCTAGAGCCCAAGCTGTCAGAGGTGTCCAGCTCCCTCTGGGACCTCCAGTGATTATGGGTTTGTTCTCTACCTCTAATTAGCAATTCTAAAGTTTTCAAATTTGTGCCAAAGCACTTATATGGAACAGGCGGTGGCCCCAGGAGGAGTCAGCTGGCTTTATGCCCTTGACCGGAGCCCTCCTGCATCCCTAGGAGAAGCTGCCTGACACAACTCCCGTCTTATTTTATGTCATACTATGTTCTGTTTTCTTTCTTCCTCCTTCACATCCCACTCAGTGTCTGTCCGCCACCAAAGTACGTGTCTTTCAGACGTCCCCAAACCAAATCAAGGGACTGCCAACACCCTCCAGAACAAGCTAACCAAATACAGCAGCATCTTTTCTTCTACGTTCCCAGCAGGCATTTCTGTCTTTTGAAATTTAATGTTGACTTCCAAGGCCAGAGAAAGTGGACATTGGAAAGGAACAATTCTGGCATGCTGAGTAGCAGCCCAATGTCATCACATGATAGAACTGGCTGCAAATCGTAGCCCCTATCGCTGACCAGCTAGTGCTCTAGCGCGTGCTTACTCTTCAGGTTGCAGTGCCTTCATTAGCTAGGGGAGCTAATAGTACAGACTACTCTTCCTTCACAGGGGGGGTGGGGAGGATCAAATCAGGAACTGCTAGGCTCTGTAAAAAGACTAGACTTGAGGGATCCATGGGGACAGAGACTGGCTTGGGTCCTTGTAGACGACCTCTGCACCCTCAGAGCCTAAGAAGAGAGCGAGACACATAGCACAGCCAACATTCATAGAGCATTAGCAGGTGCAGGGCTCTGTGCTAACACATGCACTCATGTAATCTTCACCACAGTATGAGTAAGAACTATTACTACTCCCATTTTACAGGTGATGAAACTGAGTATTGGAAAGTTAAGTAATTTGCTCAAGATCATGCAGTTGGTAAGTAGCAAAGGAGGGATTTAGATTCAGCACACTAGATCCCTCTCTCTTGCTTTACTTTTCTCCATAGCATATGTCATCATCCAATATTACACGTAGGTTTGTGCACAAGTGTATGCATACATGTATGTATATTATATATATTACATACCTATTTATTTACCATCTATCTCTCTCACTAGGATTTAAATTCCATAAAGACAGGAACTTTTGCCTGTTTTGTTGCATTTTTATTTCCAATGCCTATAACAGGAAGCATGTAATAAATAAGTGCTCAGGTAACAGTTAATGAATTAATGAAAGAATCTAGCCCGACGCTTACACTCTTAACCACTGTTATACTACCTCTCTATGAATAGCTGTTCTTTCTATGCTATTTAAATGTAAACTCTGCGAATGTAAGGGATTGTTATTAAATGTTTTTTGACCCAAACCATTGTGTTCCATTCTGCTCCACTCAGCTCCATTTCCTCACTGTCCCCAGTAAAACCGTGTCTTTCCCATTGCAGAGCCTTTGCTCATGGCCAATGCCTTCTTGAAATGCCTTCTTTCCTCCCTGGCACCCAGCCAAATCCTACCCACCCAGACTTCAAAGTCAACTCAAACCCCATGTGTATATATATATATATATATATATATATATATATATATACATATATATATACACATATTTTTTTTTGAGACGGAGAGAGCATGAGCAGGGTAGGGGCAGAGAGAGAGAAGGACAGAGGATCCAAAGAGGGTTCCACGCTGACAGCAGCAAGCAAGCCCTATGTGGGGCTCGAATTCACAAACTGCCAGATCATGACCTGAGCCAAAATTGAACACTCAACCAACTGAACCACCCAGGTGCCCCTAATTAGGTATTTAATTTCTTTAATCAAGTAGAGTCTCCTTACTTGATGGCAGATCCTTGGTGGGGACAAGGACGATGTCTTTCCTGACTCTGAACCCCCACACAGAGCATAGCAAGGACCAGGCACACGCTAGGTGTTCGGTGACCATCACTTACAGGGAAAAGACCAACTGCTCAGCTCACCTTCCTGGCCTGGCAGTGCTAGAACGTGGGGGCTGACCTATCTGGAATGAAGAGAAGCAATTAATGGGCCCTCTATGTTTTCCACTAAATGTGAATTTTATTTGTGATCTATAAGGTGTCTGGGCACAGGATATGATCAGTAAGATGAGAGGCCCAAAACAAACTGCCCACCCCTATTTGTTGCTATGGTGTTACCAAAGGCAGTAACAACACATATCCAATGGATTCTGAGAGGACGAAACACAACACTGAACTCAATAGCAGTTTCCCCCTCTCTTCCTCAAACATGCAGGTCTCATTTTGAAAACCAGCGTAATCTGACTTGACTTCAACAGGAAGCAGCGGGAGAAAATTCAGCACTATTCTGACTCTTGTGCATTCAAATGCTATGAAGTAAGAGCTTTGTAGAAGGAGAAACCCAGGGCCAGCTTCCTGGGTGTGCAGCATGTGCAATCACACAGGGCTCTGCCCTCAGAAGGGGCCGCACTTCAATTAATGCTGTACTGTCCTCCTCTTGATATGCTTACTAATTTTCAAACAAAGGACCCTGCATTTTCATTTTGCATTGGGTTCTGTAGCTTATGAAGCCGGTCCTGAGGAAACCCCTGGGGACACAGAGAGAAAGGCACATTGGCTTCTGTTCTCTGAAGGTATAAAATCCCATTTCTGAGGGGCGCCTGGGTGGTTCAATCAGCTAAGCACCTGACTTCAGCTCAGATCATGATCTCACAGTTCGTGGGCTCAAGCCCCACATCGGGCTCTGTGCTGACAGCTCAGAGCCTGGAGCCTGCTTCAGATTCAGTGTCTCCTTCTCTCTCTGCCCCTCCCCTGCTTGTGTTCTATCTCTCGTTCAAAAATAGATAACACTCAAAAATTTTTTAATCCTGTTTCTGAACTCAGAGCTCAGGAGTGGAAAATGTGAAGACAGAAGGCAATAGGAAACCCACAGAGTGATCTATAATAACAGCAGCAGCAACAAACACTATCAGAGCTTTATGAGTATTAACTCAAATAAGTGTATTTGAGGCTTTTCTTCCAACAAATGGATCAACATGATGCATAAGTGGCCTATCAATTTTATTTAAGTGAACACTTCTAAAGTGCTTAAAATGTTGGGGCAGGGCAAAAAATAAAAATAAAAAATAAAGTGCTTAAAAATGTTTCATTAAGGAACTAAAACATCATGCAAACACACACTTGTATGTTCACTGTTGGCTAATGCTGTTCACACCTAGCTGCTGCCTAAAAGTTGCTAAAACAAGATCAGCACTTCCCTGCTAAAAACCTATTTCTCTTAAAATTAACAGTCCCTGCAATAACAGACACCACGTACTGAGTCCTTACTGTGTCCCAGGATTTGCTCTATGTGTTTTACATGTACTAACCCAGTTATTCCTCATAACAACCCTACTGGCTCCATGGTAGTATCATTCTCATTTTTATAAATAAGGAAACTGAGGCATGGACAAGGCTAGCAACTTGCTCAAGGTTGTACAGCTTATAAGTGACATCTGGGACTTGGCGTCCGAACTCTTAAACCTATGCTCGCTTTAACTTGGCTCCCGAGGCACCGTGAGGCACTGCCCGCCACTCGTCTCACATCACACACACTGCCCCCAATTTCTACATTCCACCCACGTGGACTTTACGTCACATCACACTCACTCTGCTCCTTGAAGTCTCTCATTCTTTATTTACACTGCTTCCTCTATCTTGAACGCTAACCTCTACCCTATCTCCCTCCTCCCAAAAATATCCCTTGCTTTTGCCTACCCAAATCCTGTGCCTCCCTCCAAACTCCACTCAAATATCACTTCCTCTGGGAAGTCTTCCCAGATACCCCCAAGCCAGCTTGAACCTCCCTCTTATACATCCTGAAAATAACCAAGAGTTTCCTTCATAGCACTTCTCAGTCGGTGAATAACCACGATTTAAGTCACTATTTGACTAATGTCTGTTCTCCCCCCTGGTTTGTATATCCAGGAAGTCAGGTACTGTGCCTGTTTCTGCTGCCCTCTGTATTCCCAGTACTTGGTGGAGTATCTGACTATGGTACACACACAGCCAACACTCACTGAACGAATGGCATGGATGGATGCTGCTATGGATGAAGGTCTGTGTCCCCCCAAAATTTGTATGTTGAAACCCTAACTCTCCATGTGATAGTAGCAGGAAATGGGGCCTTTGGGAAGCGATCAAGTCATGAAGGCAGAACCCCCATGAATGGGATTAATACTTTTATAAAAGAGACCCCAGAGCGTTCCCTTGTTCCTTTTGTCATATGAGGACACAGCAAGAAACTGGCCGTCTATGAACCAGAAAGCAGGCTCTCACCGGCACCAAATGGATAAATAAAATGAAGTCTATCCATACAACGGAATGTTATTCAGCCATAAAAAGGAATGAAGTACTGATATGTGCTACAGCATAGAAGAGCCCTGAAAACATTGTGCTATGAAAGAAGTCAGTCACAAAGGGCCACATATATGATTCCATTTACATGAGATGCCCAAACCAGACAACTCTATAAAGACAGAAAGTAAATTAGTGGCTCTTTAGGGCAAGGAGAGAGAGGACTGGGATGAAATGGGGAGTGACTGCTAATGGATAAGGGATTTCTTTTTGAGGTAATGAAAACAGTCTAACGTTGACTGTGGTGGTGACTGCACAACTCCTGAATACACTAAAAACCCCTGAATTGAACATTTCAAGCGAGTGAATTATTCAGTGTGTGAATTGTATCTCAGATAATGGCCACAAAACTCTTTGACACTCCTTGTGTGGAAAAGAAGAATGTTCTCTCCTTTTGAATTTGGGTGGACTTGTGATTCCTTTGGCTAACAGGGTGTGACAGGAGTGACATTATGTGACTTCCAGCGCAAGATAGTTTGCGGGAGCACACTTGGTGTCCTGAGTCACTGTGTAAGAGCTCAGCCGCATTGAGGTTACCATGCTGGAGCCCAAACCATGTGGAGAGGCCGTCTGTCTTCCAGTCATTCCAGGCATCGGACGTGTGAGTGAATGAGCCTCAAGAAGACTCCAGCCCCGGCCAAGAGTCACCCTGCCTTCATGTGTTCCCTGCTGAGGCAGCCCTTGGACACCATGGGACAGAGACAGACTACACCCACTGTGTCTGCCCTAATTCCTGATCCACTGAATCACAAAATGGCTGTCATTTTAAACTACTAAGTTTGGGAGTGCTTTGTTATGCAGCAATTAGTCCCCAGAACAGATGCCAAAAGGTAAACTTTATTGATCTAAGGTTTTGAGCAAAATAGAAAACTTTCTGAATCCCTGACATCCCGTGAATTCAATTTTTTTTTTGTAAACCAAGTCTTTGTTTTTTATCTTATTTTCATTTTAATTCCAGTATAGTTAATGTACAGTGTTATATTAGTTTCAGGTATACAATATAGTGATTCAACAATTCTATATGTTACTCAGTGCTCATCATGATAACTATACTCTTAATCCCCTTCACCCATTTCACCCATGTCCCCACCCACTTCCTCTCTGGTAACCATCAGTTTGTTCTGTACAGTTTAGAGTCTGTTTTTTGGTTTGTCTTTTTTCTTTGTTCATTTGTTTTGCTTCTTAAATTTCACAGATGACTGAAATCAGATGGTATTTGTCTTTCTCTGACTGATTTACCTCGGCATTCTGCCCTCCTAGATCCATCCATGTTGTTGCAAATAGCCTAATTTTATTCTTTTTTATGGCTAATATCGCAGTATGTGTGTATGTGTGTGTGTATAGATGTATTTATGTATACACACACACACACACACACACACACACACACACACATCTTCACATCAACTCAGTTTTACCCTAGCTCTCAGCTGATTTCACGTCCATGGTGCCACTTAGGCCAAGGCAAAACTGTGAGTCATACATCATCCTTGATACTAGACAAGCATCACTGAGTTCCCAGGAACTAGGTTACCAGATTCCTCGTGTCTCCTGAGTCTCGTCAGGAAATAGATAATAAAAAGGATAATTTGAGGAGGGCTCAAAGGGAATGGAGGGGGCGGTGGAAGGTGGGGAGAGAGTCTGTGTTCTACAAGCATCTAGTGGATACAAGCCAGAAATGCTGCTAAACATCCTGTAATGCCCAGGACAGATCCCACATCAAAGAATCCAGCCCAAAACATCAAGAGTGCCCAGGCTGAGGACCCTTGCTATAGGGTGTCCTCAGAAAAGCCCTGGCATTGGGGTCATGCAACCTGACTTCCAGCCCCTGCTGTGCTGCCAGAAGTTTTGTGTCTTGGACCAGTGACACAACCTCCCTGAGCCTCTTTCACATCTGTCAGATTAGGATCTTGATAATATAGGACCATGCTTGTTTGTGCAAAGGACGTGTTCTTGAAGACTTGATATAATTTAAACCTTGAATAATTCAAAACCAATCCTTACAAACAGTGGCAGACAGTTCTGTTTACCAGCTGAACCCATGCAGCCATGGGGCATTAGCATAAACACCACTGGTAATTTCATCTGCCAGCCAGCTTCGAAATTACGTGACTCCTGATAGATTTTTACACTTGAGAGAATCACATTAATTTCATGAATAAAGTAAGATTTTGTTAATATTTTATATCATGCTTTTCACATTCTCATCAAATGCAATGCCTCTGCATCTACTCTCCCCTGCCCGCTGGGGCTGTTGGGAGGGTCAGGCGAGCCCCGTACCCCTAGAAGGGTTGCTGCTCTCGGTAGAACCACCATGCCAGGGACTTCTCTGCCCTTTCTCTCTCCCTAATTTTCAAGCCATCTCTTTCCATGGGGCATCCCCCATGGCAGTTAATCTAATGAACTAAATCAGCATTTGCTTGAGCTTCCTGAGCCCATGCCTCTTTGTATGAACATAAAAATATGATGACTTCCCCTTTCCAAAGATCCTATAAGCATTTGTCTAGTTTGGGCACCCCTTCATGGGCCCAGATACAAATTACTGGGCTCTTTGATGCAGCCATCTCTCCCCCTACCTTTCCACTTCCCAGTCAAATCTAGAGAGTGAAATGGAAAGGATTAGATAATGACCCCAGGACATTCAATAGCTGAGTAAAATAGGAACTGCCCAGAGGTGGCCCATCTAGTCACAAGTGTGCAAGGCAGATCACCAGAAAGGAGTGTGGGAGCCTGATTAACCTCCTTCCCTGCTCCCATCCCTCCCACCAAAGCACATTTTTCCTACCACCATTATAAGCACAGTGCACTGCAATATCACGGTTAGCTGGTGATACTTGCCTTAGACTAATGTGCACTTTCTATTAGCTATTTTTAAATAGTCTGTGGGTGGGCAGGGGGCGGTTTGCCTGGGTGGCTCAGTCGGCTAAGTGTCGGACTTCAGCTAAGGTCATGATCTCATAGTTCGTGCTGACAGCTCAGAACCTGGAGCCTGCTACGGATTCTGTATCTCTCTCTCTCTCTGTGTCCCTCCCTCTCTCTCTGTCCCTCCCCCGCTTGCACTCTGTCTCTCTCTCTCTCTCTCTCTCTCTCTCAAAAATAAATATTAAAAAAATAAATAATAAATAATAATAAAATAGTCTTTGGGCCCTGCCATTACCTCTTTGGTACCCCAGTTGGGAAGGACAATTTTAGAGGGTCTCTTTATAGTAGTTTTGACATTGAGGAGCATTTCATGCTTGCCCTCCCATCCTCAAATGTTCCAAGTCACCACTAACAATAGCTAAGAGATATTAAATCCTACCTTGCCAAGCTCTATTCTATTTTACAGGTACTATTTCATTTACTCTTCACAGTAACATCATAAAATAGGTTGCTATTATTATCTTTTTTTTAGAGATGGGGAAACTGAGGCATAGGGAGGTTAAGTAACTGACCCAGAATCACTAATCACTACCCAGGTAGTCTAGGTACAAAATTTATGCTCTCCAACGCTATAATCTACTCCCACTTACCAAGGAAAACAGCATGTGGGTTTCATCTTCTGATCCGTCTCAACGGCCCACAAAAGGGGCTGTGATTTCCGGTGCACAAGAGTCCACCAGATAATCCCTTCCCCCAATCTCTACGAAGAGAATATTTCTGGGAGGAAGAAGCAGTATTTAAAGTCATACCACTACTCAGCCCATATGTTTGGGAGAGTAAGGGGTTTGTATGGGGGCTGAAATGAATCAGATTTGTGCAAGTTACCTCAGGGGCATCGTGTTCTAAAGCCGAGGTGGGGATCCTGCCGGTTGAGTGTAATTACATTCTTTGATGTCAGCCCCCACATCCCCTCTGCTACCTCCCTGGCTCAGGCAGAGGCAAGGATGAACAAAAGCTGCTCACCAGTCTTCCTGTTCCATCCAGTCCATAGCCCTGGAGGCAGCAAAAGCCAGAGAGATTCTTGCATGCAAATCTCAAATACAAATCTGACATGACACTCGCCTTCTTAAAACTTAAAACTTAAAACTGAGGGCTCTCTACTGCCCTCAGCGAGAGGTCCAGACTTTGGCCTGACTACCTCCCCAGCTTCAGCTCCATCACTCTTCAGCCCCAGCCGCACCACAGGACTTGCAGATTCCTGAAAAGGATCTTGCCCTCTGACTCCTCCCTGTGGCTGGTCTCCCCGCTGTCCTGTGAGCCCCCTGAGGGAATGTCCCAGTCATCTTTGGGTCCCTCTGTCAAGCAGTGTAGAGTCTCAATACAGGTGTGAGGCTGGTCCAGACAGTCAGATGGATCTCCTCAGGGTGCAGGTAGGGCTTGGAGCACCATCCCGTTGCCAATCAGATCATAGGACTTGCAGCTAGAAACTCAGCAGCCATACTGAGCAACAGTGAGCCTAAGACAGACAGAGGCCCAAGTCCAGAGGATAGGACACAGCTGAGAACACGACAGGTAGAGATCCCTTGAGTCAAGGACCCAAGGATCAGAGGCACCAACCAAGGCAATCCCTTGGGCTGCGAGCCAAAAGGACAAAGAGGGAAGATTGGGCTTTCAATGAGAAAGAAAAAACAATGTCAGAAACATAGAGAAACTCTCACCCACAGCAAAATCTCCAAACATCCTGTTTGAAGGCAATACCACAAGCAATCTCAGCTGGACTGAGAGGTTACAAACCATAATTAGGGCTGGCAAACAGAGACTTCCTACAACTCAAGATTCCTGAAAAAAATAAATAAATAAATAAACTGCCTTCAAATAAAAAGTAGGATCTTTGTCCATGAGCTTCAGGAAGTTGTCTGTTATTTGAAGGGCCACCCTCTCAGACTGTCAGTTCCCAGGAATGATGAAATAAAGCAGCCTGAGATTCCACCCCTACAAGAGTTGCCCAGAATAACTAAAACTCAGCCCCATGGTGGACTTTCATCTCATTTATTTTCCTGAGGGTTTCTCCCTCTTTTTAATGCTAACACAGTTGACAAACCACTGCTTCCTGTGAGCATTAATTGAGCTGTTGATGGACAACTGCATAATTTGAGAGCCAAGAATTTTCTGCAGCTGCTATTAGTGACTGCCTTGTCTGGTTTCTGGTAATAAGTTCATCAAATTCACTGTATGTCTAAAACCAGAAATCTGAAGCTATAAAAAGAATTTAGCGTTGGAATGAGACTTTCAACGTTCTCTGCAGGACTCACTGTGCCACGGCTGTCTCTCCTGGCCCAAGAAACACCCAGCCAGCGCCAGGGACTCCGCTGGGGGCATGAGCTGGTGTCCACCCCCAGCGCCTCCCCAGGGCACGCAGGCCCACCCCTGTTGCCTACTCAAGGACTTGGCCCCTGCCAATTTCCCTCTCTCTCCTGCATTATCGGCATCCCCTTTCCTGGATCATTCTCATCAGCACACAAATTTGTTATTTGTTCCATCATAAAAGAAAACATTCTCTTGATTGATTGCATACTCTTCCCGATATTACTCCAATTATCTGCTCCCTTTCATAATAAAACTCCTTGAAAGATGAACCTATAATTATTGCCTCCTCTCCTCTCCTCCCATCCTCCCTTGAACCTGCCCCGATTGGGCTCTCATCCCCCCTGCTCCACTGGCACTGCCCTTATCAAGTTCAACAATGACTCTGTTCCCAAATCAATGGCCAACCTCAGTCCTCATTTCACTGAGCCTCCGGCAGCCTGTGACACATTCGATCACTACCCCCTTCTGGAAACATGCACTCCTCTGCCTTCCAGACACCATGCTCCTGTTTTTCCTCTCTGTCCATTCCTTCCCAGCCTCCTTTGAGGATTGTCCTCATCTTTCTGACCTCCCACTTTTGGGTGCCCCTGGGCTGAATCCCTGGAAATCTCTTCTCTCTCTACTCTCTCTGCCCAGGTGACCTTGCCCACATACATGTTGACATGCCCTGTTTTACATCTCCAGGTCCAGACTCTTCCCTAAATGAGCTTCCTGGAAAAACTCAATTAGATGTCTCATAGGCATCTCAAACATAGCACATTCGGAGCAGAAGGACTGCTTTCCCCTCAACACCTTCTGTTGCCCCTGCTCCATCTTCTTCAAATCCAAGGGGATATGGCAACTCCATTTTTCTTTTCACTCAGACCATAGGTGTTGGAGTCATCCTTGACTCCCTTCTTTCTCCACATCCACTCTACCTTCAAAATACACGTAGAATATGATTACTGCTCACCACCAACCACTCTTTTCTCATCCAAGCCACCACTCTTTCTGCCTGTTTTGTTGCAATAGCATCAAAGGTTGCTCCACTTCCCTACCCCACCAGTCTCCTGTCCACTCAGCACCAGAGAGATGGCTTACCAACGCACCCCGCATGAAATTGCACTGCTCTGCTCAACTGCCTGCCCTCCCATGGCATTCCATCTCCCTTATAATAAGTCCAATATCCTCAATGGGGCTCACCCGGAGTCTATGCACACTCGCCCCAACTACTTCTCCAACCTCACTCCCCGCCATCTTGCTGGCTCCTTCCACTCCTGCTACACTAGCCTTCTTACAGTTATCTGGATGCCTAAGCATGCTCCCAACTCAGGGCTGCCCTGGTTACTCTTTCTTCAGCCTGGTTACTCTTTCTTCTTAGTGTTTCTTTCTTAGTGTTCTAACACTAATATTCATGTGATTCTCTCCATCATCAATGCCTCTTTTCAAGTCTTCTAGCCAGAGAGGCTTTTCCTGACCACTTTATCCAAAATATCTCCCCTCTTCAACCCTTTTGCCTTGCCTACCCACCCTGCAGATTATCCCTTAACAGCATAAATTTACTTGTGTATTTATTATCTGTCTGACCCCTCCTACCACCACCCCCACCACTGGAAGAAGAGACTTGGTTTGGTTCCTGGAGGCTGGAACAGTGCCTGGCACACAGGAGACCCTCTAAATCTTTACCGAGCACTGCCATATGCCAAGCACTGATTTGAGTGCTTCACATAAATGAACTCATTTAATCCTCCAAAGAGACTACAAGATAAGTAATATGACTATCACTCCCATTTCACAGAAGAAAGTGAAGTACAGAGAAGTGGCATATCTTGCCCAAAATCACACAGCTAGTAGAAGGCAGAATCAGGATTTGAATGAAGGCAGTCTGGCCCCAGCACCTGCTTTCTCACACCACAATACACCTCCCTTAAAGAGCTCAGAGTCCAATCTGGAGGAACTTTTTTTTTTAACATTTATTTATTTTTGAGAGAGAGAGACAGAGCACGAGTAGGGGAGGGGCAGAGAGAGGGAGACACAGAATCCAAAGCAGCCTCTAGGCTCTGAGCTGTCAGCACAGAGCCCAATGTGGGGCTCGAACCCAAGAACCATGGGATCATGACCTGAGCTGAAGTTGGATGCTTAACTGACTGAGCTATCCAGACACCCCTAATCTGGAGGAATTTTTAAGGCTTCATCCTGCCTGGACTTACCATTCAGCACCTTACCTCTGACCTTGGCCCCAGTTCTGCTTACAGAGCTCTGCTCTGCTGAGAGCTGGGCCTTAATCCTGGTTCATCTCTGCTTCATTTCTGTTTTACTCTTTGGTAAGGGTCCTAAGTCTCTGACTTGGCCTGCCTGTCCATAATCCTTGTCCCCAGAAGTGGGTCCTGCCAGACCCCTCCCCAGAGACAAGTAGGCTTATAGGTGTGTCACAGATGGAGAAGCCTTCAGGAGCTCTCTAGACTATCTGGACAGAGCCCAGTCCAGGCGTGTCAGGAACATGGCTGGCAGTCCAATAACTGCCTCTAAAACTGCTTTGGGAAGAAGCCTGTCTACAAGCCCCTACCAGGTAACCTTACTAGTTACTAGTACACCGTTCATTAACCATTCCTAAGTCACTTAGAATTTGCCAGACCCTGTGTATAGCACTTCCCACACATTACCTTATATAATCCTGTGAGATAGGTATTCTAAGACCCACTTTACAAATTTTAAAAGTTTAGAGATTTGCCCAAGGTCAGGGTAGGATCATGATCCAGCCCATCTGACACCAGCGCCTGTGTTCTCCCTACTCTTCCTCGTTGTTACCAGGCGGACCTTTCCCAGTCTGCAGATGTGTCTGCTCGTTCCTCATACATCTCAAAGACAACAGGGGGTAGAAAATTCTGAAACACATTCCCCTGGCTGTCTAATTGTTACATTCAAACACACACACACACACACACGCGCGCGCGCACGGAGTCATGAGGCAAGGCCTCAGCCAGCTGATGTCTCCACTCAAAATTAATAGACAGCTGCATTGGGGCATCTCAGGACTAACCACATTTATATTTAATAATAACTATCAAGTTATTATCTTTGACATTAATGGCAGGAATTTGAACAGATAATTACAGCTCAAGACATGAACTTCTCTTTTGCTTACTAAAAATCATAGGGGACTTGCCTATGACTGAGGCCTGAGTCATTACATACACTGCAAGAGCTGCCAGCAGTGAGCAACAATCACAAGACTATCAAGCATTGTGACACAAACATTTTTTCGATCCCTACTGCACACCAAGTAGCAAAGTCCAGTGGCTAGGGCTCTGAATTGACTACTCAAAGGTCCGGGTTTGAACCCCAGTTCTGCTACCTATCTGCTGTGTGATCTTGGGTAAGTTACTCTGTGTCTCTGAGCCTTGGTGAAAAGAGAGAATGGAACCAACTGGACTTTCTAGAGGTCTCCTCTAGATTTGGCATTCTACGGAGAGACAAAGAGGCTTCAGATCCCACACAGTAGGGGCCAAAAGAAAGTCTCTTTGGGGAGTCGGCTGTCCATGGGAAAGACCAGGAAGGACTCTTCTATGTTAGAAATGGTTGGCCTTTGAATGTAAAATACCTGATTTAGTGAAAATAATTATCAGAATGATGAATGCCTGCATGCATGCATTCATTCATTCATTCATTCATTCAGGACAGAAATGGCCAACCCAACCTTTACTCAAGTCCTGACTCTGTAAAGAGTCACAAGCTTTGGAGTCAGCCACTCTTGGGTTGGAGTCCCAGCTCCAACTCTTACAACCATTGGCAAGTTGTTTAACCTCCCGAACCTCAGTTTCTGCATCTTTAAAATGAGATAATAGTTCTTACTACCTCTATTTCCCCCGCTTGCCAAAGACTAAGAACACACCCACTTGACCACACTCAGATCAAAGGAAGCTTGTACACATCTGAGATGCTTGTACAGATGTACACATCTGAGAAGCTTGTACACACACAGGACTGCTAGAAAGTCAAAATTAGCTTCTTAACTCACAAAATAGGTCTTTTATATCCCATACTCATCATCAGTATAGTTGGAGCTCCCCATTCATTTAACAAGCTTCTATGGAGCATCCTGTTGTGTTAGGTCTAAGTATTCACAAGCGAATAAACATGGTTTCCATCCATACCAAGCCCAAAGTCGAGAGGGGAAGAAGTACATAAAAACAGCATCTACAATTCAAGGTATTCTCAGCAGTTTACATCCCAGCACAATGCAGACAGGTGCTGTATAAATATTATTTGAAAAGAAAAAAATTAATAGTAAGAAAAGGGAAATCCAGAGTACCACGGGACCACATAATAGGGAAACCAAATTAGACATGGAAGGTTGCAAGAGCTTCCTTGAGGAAGAAATATTTCAGAGA
This sequence comes from Panthera leo, assembly GCF_018350215.1. NCBI lineage: Eukaryota > Metazoa > Chordata > Mammalia > Carnivora > Felidae > Panthera > Panthera leo. The sequence goes on from NC_056680.1 coordinate 122,272,080, forward strand.
AGGAATATTCCAAAGGAAAAATCACATGCAAATCTAGAGGAAAAGCATAGATTTCAGTCTATCAGAGAACTGAGAGCAGTTCAGTGACTGTTGCTCAGAGGTCATAAGCAGTGAGAGACAAATCTGCACAGGTACACATGGAGTAACTCTTAAAGGGCATTGTAAGATCATGTAAGGAGGCATGATTTTCCAGAGAGCAGTAAGGAGCCTTTAAGGGCTTTTAAAAGGCAGACACATCATTAGATATTTATTTTAGAGCTACGGTTCTTAAATCTTAATGTACTTAGGTATTACCTCAGGGTTTTGTTAAATGCAGATTCTGATTCAGTAGATCTGGGGTGGGACCTAGGATTTTAGGAGTCTAGAATCATGCATTTCTAATGAACTCCCAGATGATGTCATTGGACATGATGTCCATGGACCACGATTTGAGCACCAAGATGTTAGAGTGGTCACTCCAACCAGTTTTGGAAAACAGATGAGGAAATAGCAGGACCAAGGAGGCAGATACACCAACTGAATGAGCGATAGTGAGGAAATGGGCTGAGGAAGTGGCAAAGGGAACAGAAATAGGTGAGCAGAGATGGAATATTACAGGATTTGTTGGGGGAGAAGGCAAGGTTGGTGCTCTGGTCCATGGCTTAGGCATCTGAGTGAATCAAGGTGGCATTCACCAACACTGGAACCCAGAAGGAGAAACCAAATTTGGGTGAGAAGATGAATTCATCTTTTTTTTTTAAGTTTGTTTGTTTGTTTATTTATGAGAGAGAGAGAGAGAGAGAGAGAGAGAGAGAGAACACAAGCAGGGAAGGGGCAGAGAGAGAGGGAGAGAGAGAATCCCAGGCAGGCTTTGAGTTGTCAGCAAAATACAAAGACCAAGTGAGTAGTTCTATACAGAACTGTAGTTCAGAAGACAATTCTAGACTGAAGACATATCTGGGAGCCATCAGTAGGTAGATTTTTAGTTTTGCTTCTCTATAATGCCAAAGAGGCTAGGGCTACAATTTCCTTTCTTCTTTTTCTTTTTTAATATTTTTTAACATTTATTTATTGTTGAGAGACAGAGAGAGACAGAGCACAAGCAGGGGAGGGGCAGAGAGAGAGGGAGACCCAGAATCTGAAGCAGGCTCCAGGCTCCGAGCTGTCAGCACAGTACCCGATGCAGGGCTTGAATTCACGCACCATGAGATCATGACCTGAGCTGAAGTCAGACACTCAACTGACTGAGCCACCCAGGCGCCCCATACAATTTCCTTTCTTCTGACAGCCTTTGAAGTACTTCCAATGCAAGGGGCAGGGAGCAGGAAGCAGGCAGCTCCATGGCACTCCCCTTCTTGAGCCTATTCATTGCTCTCCCACAATCCCCCACAAGCAAACATGAATGAGGTGTGCAGGAAGAAGAGTGCTCCCTCACAGAGTCCTGGTGGGAAGCTCATCTTGGGACTCTGCTTCTCCCCACTGAAATCCAAACTCAATCTCCCTCACAGAGTATTTGAGAAAATGAAATGAAAGATTACAAAGGATATCTGGCACAATGCCTGGCAGAGAGTGGAAAGAGGGAACTAGGTTATAGTCACATGCAGTATCATGCCCAGGGGCCAGCACGAACTTGGCAGGACTTAAATCCCAGGAGGTCTGATAAGCTCCAGAGAGGAGCAAGCATGGGAAACAAGAAATACAGGAGGAACTCCTGCATCTATGGTCAAATAACATTTGGCAAAAGAGCCAACAATATTCAATAAGGAAAGAATAGTCTCTTCAACAAACGGTGTTTCAAATACTGGATAACCACATGCAGAAAAATGAAGTTGGACCCTTATCTTACATGACTCACAAAAATTAATGTGACATGGATTAAAGACTTAAACATTAGATCTGATCATAAAATTCCTAAAAGAAAACATAGGGAAGAAGCTCCTTGACATTGGTCTTGGCAATGATTTTTTTAATGAAACACCTAAAGGACAGCCACGAAAGCAAAAATCAACAAATAGGACTATATCAAACTAAAAAGCTTCTGCACAGCAAAAGAAACGATCAACAAAATGAAAAGGCAGCCTACCGAATGGGGGAAAATTCTTGTAAACCACATATCAGATAAGGAGTTAATATCAATATATATATAAAGAACTTCTACAACTCAAAACAACAGTAAGCAGAAAAACCCAATCTGTTTAAAAAATGGGTAGGGGAATTAAATAGACATTTTTCCAAAGAAGACATCCCAATGGCCAACAGGTACATGAAAAGATGCTCAACATTACTAATCACTAGCAAAATATAAATCAAAACCACAACGACACATCACCTTACACCAGTTAGAATGCTATCATCAAGGAGACAAGAGATAACAAGTGTTGGCAAGGATGTGGAGAAAAGGGAACCCTTGTGCACTACTGGTAGCAATATAAATTGGTTCAACCACTATGGAAAACAGTATGGAGTTTTCTGAAAAACTTAAAAATAGAACTACCATATGATTCAGCAATCCCACTTCTGGCTATATAGCCAAAGGAAATGAAAACAGGGTATCAAAAAGATATCAACACTCCCATGTTTATTGCAGCATTATTCACAATAGCCAAGTGTCCATCAAAGGATGAATGGATAAAGAAGATGTGGTTATACAATGTAATATCATTCAGCCACGACAAAGAAGGAAATCCTGCCATTTGCACAACATGGATGGACTTTGAGGGTATTATGCTAAGAAAGGTAAGTCAGACAGATAAAGACAAGTACTGTATGATATCACCTATATGTGGAATCTTATAAAACTAAACTTGTAAAAACAGGGAGTAGAACGGTGGTTACCAGGGGCTGGGTAATAAGGGAGATTACCAATAAGGTAATTGGGGAGAGGTTGCTTAAGGGTGCAGACAGAGAACTAGCAGATAAATAAGTCAAGAATATCTAGTGATTTTAGTAAACAATACTGTATAATAAACTTCAAAGTAGTTAGGAGGCTAGATCTTAACTGTTCTCATCACACACACATACACAAAATTATATGGCATACTAGAGGCGTTAGCTAATGCTACAATGGTAATCATGTTGCAATATAATCAAATCAATACCTTACATACCTTAAACTTACACAACGTTATATGTCAATTATAGCTAAATTTTTTAAATAAAATAATATAAAAAATATTCCCAGTTCCCAGGAGATAACTGGCCTTGTGCATCAGACTAATTATGGAATCATAGCACAAAGTTGTGGAACCAGGCGTGAGGTTGCTGCTTTGTTGACACACCAAGCTACTGGCCTGGAGCCCCTTAACACCCCAAAAACAGGCCTGAGACCTGTTCCAGAGACTAGAATGGCCAAGTAGCTCTGGTTCTGGAATTGTAAAGATGCTATTTCACACATCCATACCTTTACTGACACAGCTCCCTCCATTCTTTCCTTTGTCTCTCTACCCTTTCCTTACAAAATCTAGCTCAGGTCAGCTTTTGCCAGAAGGCGCCCCTGGACCCTCCACTCCTGCCTTGGTGCCCCCATTTACTCGATATAGAAGACCATCATATCCTCGACATCAATTTATTGTGTATATATACTGTGCCTCCTTCAATAGATTGTGAGCTCCAGATGGCTACTGCACTGGAATGATAGCAAGGTAACATCTAAATGCAATGGCCGGAGTCTGCTGAATGAATAGACTGACTTTCATTTTCATCACTATGACTGACTTGGTTCTCAAGGAAAAAACACTCCTGGCACAGGACACCTAAATGCTGGTAAAACATTTTTAAATCCACCTACATGGCTGAACTGGCAGAAAAGTAAAAGACATGCTCAGAAGTTAGAAACAATGAGAAACCATAAATCCAGAGAGATAAGCAAGTACTAAAACTGACATTCTCTCTGGAGGCATCTGCCCATCCCCAGTGGTTAGGGACTGATTTTAATGGGCCTCATGAGCATAAGAGGACAGGAAATAAAGGATGGAATCAGAATGAGGTAGAAGGCTGAAATAGAGATCTCACCAAAAACTAGGATCTCAAAAAAAAAAGCGCCATCCTCAACTATATGAACTAGATCTTTAAAAAAAACCTTCCCTATGGGGCACCTGGGTGGCTCAGTCGGTTAAGCATCTCACTTTGGCTCAGGTCATGATCTCACAGTTTGTGAGTTCAAGACCCACATCAGGCTCTGTGCTGACAGCTCAAAGTCTGGAGCCTGTTTTGGATTCTGTATCTCCCTCTCTCTCCGCCCCTCCCTAGTTCACACTCTGTCTCTCTGTCTCTCAAAAGTAAATAAACATTAAAAAAAAATTTTTTAATAAAAAAATTAAAAAAACTTTCCCCATGGTATGGGCAAACAGCAGAGATATTAAATGTTTTGACCTTGACTCTGAGTAGAGTATGAAAAAAATGGGGAGGGTGGGGGGGAGGGAATCTCCCTAGAGAGAATTCTTTTTTTTTTTTTTTTACATTTATTTATTATTGAGAGGCAGAGACAGATAGAGCATGAGCATGGATGGGCAGAGAGAGGGGGAAACACAGAATCCAAAGCACGCTCCAGGCTCAGAGCTGTCAGCACAGAGCCCGATGCAGGGTTCAAACTCACAAACCATGAGATGATGACCTGAGTGGAAGTCAGATGCTTTACTGACTGAGCCCCCCTAGAGAATTCTTAATCACAAGGCTTCACTCAACGTGGATTCAGAACTGGAATCTATACTACATGTAGGGACAGAAAAACCCAAAGTCAAAAATTTAGTTTAAAGTGGTTCCAGGTTGACCAGTAAATCCTATGCAGAGTGAACAAAAGGAAAATCATACCAAATGCATTGTATTCAAAGTGTAAAACACTAAAAGAGAAAAAAATCTTGAAAAGTAAATTTAATTCTTAGTACAGCTAGAAGAACCTCGGACGGAATAAAATTTCTTCCTCCCCTTCAACACAAATAAGTTGAAGGTAAGAAAAAAAAATAAAAAAGGAAAAGGAATTACCTTGCAAACAGTAGTCATAAAAAAAGCTGAGGGCTCCTGGGTGGCTCAGTTGGCTAAGCCTCCAACTCTTGATTTCAGCTCAGTCTTGATCTCACAGTTTGTGGGACTGAGCCCCACATCAGGCTCTGCCCAGACAACATGCGGCCTGCTTAGGATTCTCTCTCCCTCTCTCTCTGCCCTTCCATGCTCATGCTCTCTGTCTCCCTCTCTCTCAAAAATAAACATTTATATATATATATATATATATATATATATATATATATATATATATATAAATATATAATATAATGTATAAATATAAAATATATATTTATATATATTTATTTTTATATATAAATATATAAATATAAATATATAATATATAAATAATTTATAAATAATATAAATATATAAATAATATAAAATAAATATACAATATTTATATATAAATATATATTAAATATATATATAAATATATAGTATATAAATAATTTATAAATAATATAAATAAATAATATAAAATAAACATTTAAATATATATATATTACCATAGCCAAAAAAGAATATTTTATAATGATAAAAAGATCAATTCATCAAGAAGATATCTTCATTATAAACATATACACACCATACACACGTAAGAACAAAGCCCTAAAATACATGAAGCAAAAATTGACAGAACTGAAGGAGGAAACCAACAATTCAACAATGGTAGAAGGAGAATTCAATACCACTCTCAATAATGGTTAGAACATCTAGACATAAAATCTAAAAACATAACTTTATGCTACTTGAATTATTTGAAGACCTCTTCAGATTCCCTGCCAACTTTGCCTGAATCTGTGCCAACACTCGAATCATTTATTTTGTCTTACTGTTGCCAGGAGATCATGGAACACTCACCCCATTTTATGTCTTCCCTTAACCAATGTTTTATGAGATATTTTCTCAATGCCACAAACAATTCAATATTTATGGGAAATGTATAACTTATGATTTGCTTAATAATAATAAAAGGAAAAATGCATGTTACTAATGACTCAGAAATGACGCGGTGTAGAGCTGTCGTTATACAAGGCTATTTGTGGAAATTTTAATTGTTGAGAAATAAGTACACAAAAAGCTTCGTTGGAACCCCTGGGTTTTGGTAATTAAGGTGTATTGTCTGCTAGTGATGCAAAGGTTGTGGAAAACTATGAAATGTCTCTCTGGTTAATGCTTTTTTCAAACAGTAAGAGATTATCCAGAAAGTACATCAGAGGAGAAACTGTTAGGAAAAAAAAAAAAAAGGCTACGAAAAAGAGGCTGAAGGAGAGGCAGGATAGAGGTTTCCAACTATATGAAGGCCTGCTATATGGAAAAAGTGATAAACCTGGCCTATAACTATTCAGTTATTCAACAAACATTTGAGTATATAATTTGTGCCAGGAATTGTATTAGATGCTAGTAATACAAGAACGGGGAGAAACCAGCATCAAGGAGGAAAAGACATGTACAGCATATCACCTCACAATGTAATAAGTGCAGCAATCAAAACAGGTACAGGGAAGAGTGTGCTGTAAGAGTAAATACACTATGGGAAATCAGGGTAGCCTTCTTAGAGGAGGTGGCTATTCAGCTGAGAAAGAAATCAAAGTTTACCAGAAAGATGAAGAGGAAAAAGACTACAGAAAGAGGCATGAGCAAGAGGTACAAAGGCATGAAAAGGGATGGGATGTATGAGGAAATAAGTGATTCCATATTGAGGGTACAGAGTAAGGGTAGGAGGCAGTCATACAGGAGGTGAACAGGTGCACAGAGGCCAATTAGGATGGGCTTAAACTCTTATTGTCAAGCAGAGAAGGGAAATTATAGTTCTTATATGCTATTTCAGTGGAGCTAAAGTAAAACCTGGGGTGAAGTTACAAATTATAGGGAAAAAATATTGGGTCAATATAAGAAAAAACATTTTAATTAGCTAGAACTGCAAAACCAGGAAGTTGTTTTGCAGAATACTGATCAACACCAGTAGCAGCCAGAGATATGTGTTACAGAGACAATAAAATTTGTTAGAGAGATAATAAAAAGGATTCCCAGAAAAATCTATATGAGGAAAACTTTAAAACACTCCTAACTTGAACAACTGGAAAAGCACCCTTTGTCCTCGGATAAAACAACACAACATCATTTAACAGTGCCCTCTCCCCATTTAGTTTGTATCCAATTCTTGACTATTATAAACAGTGAACACCTTTGTTCAGTGGCATGCTGGCAAATGTTTAACAACTGGGGGAGGAGGCCTTGATTTCTAGTGTTTTCCCTGGTATAAATACTCTGGCATGGGTGCTTTCAAGCTACTTTCATAAAGCCACTGAATGGGGGATTGGGATTTTAGTTTTCACAAGCCAACAAGCCGTCCCCAACACACCGCTGCTTCTTAAAGCCTTGTCTCCATATTGCATTATATTCTTAAATTCATTGGTGTGGAATGATTGGAATACTAAACACAAGTACTTTGGTGGAATCCTTATACATACTGAACAAGATACTCTTTTTTAAAGTCCTGGAAAAGTCTGATATCATACATAGAGCTCTAAACCTGGAGAGTTCCCTGTTGCCGTCTCTGAGGAACACAGCATGCTGTGTATGTCTCTAAACTGACACCGTTTTATAATTGTCTTTCCAACAAGAGTATGAGCCCTCAAGAGAAAAGGACTCTGCCTTACTCGCATTCATACCACGGTAACTGACACAGAAGTATCTATCACAGAGAATGGTTTTTGGATTGCATGAATGAACAAATGAAGAAACCTGAGTTCTAACCCCAATCTGCCTCTCACTCAAGGCTTGACCTTTGCCAAAGCAGTCTCCTTCTCTAAATCTGAATGTCCTCCTTCATTTTTCCCCAGTATGTCCCACAGACATGCTCTATACAGAAAAGGCTGGGTGGGGGGCGTGATTAAGACAATCAGGTTGGACTCTGCTCTTAGAGTCACGGAGCACATTTCTAGAACAAAGCATCTGAGAAGCCCAGCAGTGAGTAAAGCAGTTTAACTTTGTCTTACCACATGCATTTGTCCATGGAAATCTTCCTGTTCTCAGTATTGGATACTGAACTAGAAAGGTGTTCAAGGCTCTTTCGTGCTCTGATGTTTTATGATTTTGTCACAGAATAGCTCCAACTGAATTTGAAACTCAAGCTAGATGTTGAAAATTAAATCACAGGGGCGCCTGGGTGGCTCAGTCAGTTAAGCGTCCGACTTCGGCTCAGGTACAATCTCGTGGTCCGTGAGTTCAAGCCCTGCGACGGGCTCTGTGCTGACAGCTCAGAGCCCGGAGCCTGTTTCAGATTCTGTGTCTCCCTCTCTCTCTGACCCTCCCCCGTTCATGCTCTGTCTCTCTCTGTCTCAAAAATAAATAAACGTTAAAAAAAAATTCTTTAAAAAAAAATAAAAGAAAGAAAATTAAATCACAAATGTTAAGAGAGTGAGGTCATGAATGTGCTATTAGTTGGCATTTGTATTTGTAGTGTCATAATACAGAAGGTCCCCTTCCCCCTTACACATCCCTGATAGGGTCACTCCTGAGCAAGTTCCCACCCTTACATGTACCTTGCAAGCCAGAGTCACCTAGATGTCCTGTGCTCTTCACTGTGATTCAGAACCCACCTTCACTTTGCCTGAGTGGTTCCTGGGTAAAATGTATCACTTTTTCCATCTGAGGTCCTAGTATACACAGACTTCCCATTTTCTCACCTTTTGTAAACTGCCATAGACTTGACCTATTTGATGGTCATAACCTTGCTTGCACCATTATCTAAACTAGTAGCCTCCAAAGTGTTTTGATTGTACATATCAACCTGGGAAAATATTTTGGTGTGCACTCCCAATTTATCGTATTCATTTATTTGTAAATTATGGGCATGCTCTGTTGTCCTGATATAATATGGCTTTTATTAATTTTTTTATGTTTATTTATTTTTGAAGGAGAGAGAGGCAGAGCATGAGTGGGGGAAGTGCAGAGAGAGAGGGAGACACAGAATCTGAAGCAGGCTTCAGGCCCTGAGCTGTCAGCACAGAGCCCGACGTGGGGCTCAAACCCACGAACTGTGAGATCATGACCTGAGCCAAAGCAGGATGCTTAACCGACTGAGCCACCCAGGCGCCCCTCTAATATGACTTTTATTAAACTCAGAAGAATATAAACATAAATCAAGTGAGGAAACAAAATAAACAGAAGTAGAAATTCTAATGTTTTCGTACAACCCCCAGCAGGTTAACTTGGGCTCCCCCGGTGTGCATGTCCCTTGCTTTGGAGACCAGCCCTTGGGTTACAAGGGAAAGTAGAGGTTACATCAGGCTCCCAAGCTGAGCGGATGAGCTCTACTAACGTGACCATTCCTGCTTCCAAGAGGGGTGACTAGCCTTCGTTGGAGAACCTGTAGCAGTTAAGCACTTCAGCAGAGTGGACTTTAACTTGAAGTGGACCTCGTTTCAAATTCTGGTTTTATCAGCTTGCTGGTATGTGACTTTGAGCACATACTATTTAGTACTAATAGTATCTCTCTTTTTTTTAGGGACTTACTAGGTGTCAGGCAGTCTGCTAAGTATTTTGATACACAGAACCTATTTATCCTTATATCTGTCATGCAATGAAGATATTATTATCCCCATTTAATAACTTGGGGAAAATAAGACCCTAAAACGCTATGGAATTTGCCTAAAATGAAACCTCTATCTGTCTCACTCCAAATTCCTGACTCCTGAGCACCACACCCTACTGCCTCTCATGCTCACCCTCTCTGAGCCTCTGGTGTTTTATCTACGAAGAGGAGATAAATAGTATTTATATAATGTGAGCACAGCACCTAGGCTCAACAAATGTTAGCAGTAATTGTTAGACTCCCCCCCCCCCCCCCCGCCAGGTGAGTCCCCAAAAAGGTGCCAAAGGTAAGTCATCAGAATAAGAATATGTAGAAAGTTAATCACGTTGAGCCCTGACAAAAGAAGGTGCTAGGAGAAGGGAGCCGCAGGTAGCCCAGTAGAGGGCCAGAATGTGTGGGTATGTGCCCTGCCCTGCCTATTCCTGTGGCCTTGAAGGCAGGGGTTTCAGAGCTGCCTGCCAGACCCACCTGAAGTGCAGGTGGGAGCCTAGGACCTTCCCAGCTACCTGATTCCAGATTAACATCATCAGCTACTTCTTCCCTGACTCCACGGTCATACGCAAATTTCTGAAAGCATTTCAGCTCTCCATGGAGGAGAGAATTCACTGACCGTTAATGTTCTATAACGGGGCAACTAAATTAATAAATTGACACTTTTGAAACTCCAAGACGTGGAAGAAAGATCACAAGCCTAAGGACCTGGCTCCCCCGCTGCCTGGACAGCTGTGTGATTTCAAGGCATCATCTATTTCCCTATTTCTCTACCATAGACTTCCACTTCCCCAAATTGCTAAGGTCCCTTTTTCCTCTTCTAAGTTCTAAAGCTGAGGCACTTAAAACCCCTGTTCCACAGCTTTCCCTCTTATAAAACAATCAACGTTGCTCCCCAGCAGTGAGAGCCAGCAGGGTTTATTTTAAGGCTTGAAGATACTCAGGAGGAAGAAGCCATATCATAAATATAAACTTAGCACTAAAATCACTCATTACTTTAATCATTAAAAGCAGCCTGAGGTATGGAAACATAAAGGTTGCAACAATCACACTCTTTAAGTTTATTTATTTAGAGAGAGTGGGGGGGAGGGGCAGAAAGAGAGGGAGGGAGAGAGAATCCCAGGCAGGCTCCACACTGTCAGCACAGAGCCCCACTTGGGATTTGATCTCAAGGACCATGAGATCATGAGCTGAGCCAAAATCAAGAGGCTGGTGCTTAACCAACTGAGCCACCCAGGCACCCCCAAACCCCTGTCCTCTCTAAATTTGTAGGATTATTGGGTTATTTTGCCCTTCACTGTTTGCTGTTGATTTGATTTGCAGTCAACAGGAAACCACTCCATGATTCAGTTTGATTCCATTCAATAAACACTTTTTCTACTCCTCCACTTTGGCAGGGAGCTCCCTAAATCACATTTTACATCGACAGATTCAACAATGCTCGCAGTACTCTTACTCAGTACCAGTCACAGTGTTGGGGACTGGGGATGGGGAGAGGGCTGTAAAAGATGACAGATGCCCATTTACCATTTCTTTTTATTTTTATTTTTTATTTTTAAGGGTAGCAAGGTTAAGAAAAATTAAATTACAACAATAATTCAAAACCTACCCACGTTACCATTACCACCCTCAACACAAAAATTGTCACTATTGCATCCATCCCTCCGTGTGCATCCATAATTATTAGCCCAGTGACCAAGCACCTGCACTGAGGAGTGAACTGTGGGGGGCTGAATCCCGACCCCACCCCCCACCAGTCAGGGAAGTGGGCCAGAGACCTCGGACAAGTTCTCTGGACTCTGTGCACTTCTCTTTTCTTGTGGATCAAATGGGAACAAGGGTGGTCCTTATGTTATGAGGGCTGAAGGAATTATACATGTAAAGGATTTAGAAAGTGCCTACCACATAGCAAGCAGCCAATAAATGGGTGCTGTTAATTACGGCGTCCACACTAGTGTTTAACTTCATTTCCAATAGCTGTTATTTATTTGTTTGCTGGCATTGATGACTCTACATATTCATCGTGCCCATTTGCTCCATATGCGAGGGGCTAGGGGTGCTCCTTGGAGTTGTCTCATTTTTCTTGGCTGTGACAAGGAAGTAGGGAGATACACCCTCCAGTCAAAACCCTGCGTAGTGCGGTATGACTTGAGCAAAAGAAAGAAGCAAAGAGCCAGGATTGGGCAGACCTCTTTTCCATCTTTGCTTGCCGCTTGCCCCTCTTCCCGTTATATACCCCCTCCAGATCACCCTTGCTAACAACTGATATGTATCCTTTACTTTGTTAATGTCCATCTAACCATATGTAAACTTACAGGGGGTGGGTGTGAGTGTACATGTGACAAAAGAGTGTTTGCTTTCTTAAAAATGGGATCATATGATAATATATTTCTATCCACCTTGCTTTTCTCACTTGAAGTATCTCAGCTGAAGGTGGGTTTCTTCATAAGCATGGACTTACAATTTTAAATGGAGCATTTACTTCAGCAAGACTTTATCTATGGGAGCCCTGTGGGGCCTGGGTTGAGGATAGCTCTCTCCAGCAAGCGTTTACATTTCCTTTGCCTGGAACCCAGGGCAACTACCAACCTAAGTCAACTTTATTTTGTACACTATTGTATATTAGAAAAATGTACCTATTTATATATTATGTTGACTATTATAAGCTCACTTTATAGTGTCCCAGAGCAGACGGTAATGTGAACTGGGAACTCAAACACCAGCAATAGCAGACCTTCAGAAATGAAGGCTTAAAACACATTTCTGTTTTTCTCTGCCCGAACCCAGGATAAAACCAGTTACATTTTGTTCTGTTTTTTCTCCTTGCTGGTAGACAAAATTTCCTTTGGCACATTCATTCACAAAGGTCCTGGCTTTCTGCAGGGGTTTCAGTTCCAATTCCCTAGTTAACCCAAGTCTGAGGCCTGGTCTCCTGCCACCTCCCCCCGCCATAGTGTTTAAAACCCAGTTACTGAAGGGCGCCTGGGTGGCTCAGTTGGTTGAGCATCCTACTTCGGCTCAGTTCATGATCTCTCCGTTCACAAGTTCAAGCCCCATGTCGGGCTCTGTACTGACAGCTCAGAGCCTGGAGCCTGCTTTGGATTCTGTGTCTCCCTCTCTCTCTGCCCCTCCCCAACTCATACTCTGTCTCTGCCTCTGTCTCTGTCTCTCTCTCTCTCTCTCTCTCTCAAAAATAAATGAAACATTAAAAAAATATATAAAAATAAATAAATAAGTAAAACCTGGTTACTGAGATCAGCAGCCCCACTGCACTTCTTCGGCCCCCTAAGAGGTTCTCTTAATTTCCTGCAATAACAGCTCTGCATTTAAAGAGCTGTTTGCTGTGCTTTATCAATTATTCTAGGAATTTATAAGATGAGTTTTTCAGGATACCTACTCCACCCCTGGAGATCAGACGGAAGTCAGAAGCCTATTAGCATAGTTGTGTCCATTAGACGCACATCCATCTTCCATGCATTGGATGATTAAGTCATCACATTTATGCAGCTCGGGATACTTTCCAAAGTGCCTTTCAGGTCCATTATATTCTTCGGTAAACTCAACAAGTCCATAAGGTAGATACTACAATATCATTATTTTCATTTTATAGAAAAGGAATAGATGCTGAGAGAAGCTAAGTGTCTTACCTCACAGGGGCCAAAAAGCAAAGTGGAGGCAAACTGGGAGTAGCATCCTGGCTTCACCCACTGCCTTTCCCCTCCACCACCAGCCTGCTATTACAGCCACAGACTGATCCCCTGGCCTCTCATGAATTCTTCCACCCCACTTCTTGAGCTCCTACTGTGAGCCAGACCCAGAGTCAGGCACTGGGATTGAAAAACTGAAGAAAAGAAAGCCCATCTTAGGGGCTCCTAGGTTGGCAGGGGAAAATAAAGTAAAACCCTCAAGTACAACACACTCACGTACAAACTGTAGAGAGAACAATAATGAGGAGAGCACAAATTTGCCCAGATGCCATCGATGACTTCTATTTCTAGTATACGTAGGCGGAAAAAAAAAAAAAATGCTATTCGAAGCTGGTGCAGACTTCCTCTTGTTCAGCAAAACATATTGATGTTTGCAGTAAAACCTCTCCATAATGCCAAAAATGAAATCCAGAAAATCCAATTGCATGGAATGCTGAAGTTGCATTATTGCAAGGTTAATGAAAAGCAATACTTTTCAGAAGAATTTCCAGTTACTGTACAAGGCGCATGCATGCGGGACTGTGGAAGCACTCTTCAGAGCTGTTTGGTTTTCTTGACTGAGACAGGGAGGCCTGGAAACACACCCTCCAGTCAAAGCTCTGTGTAGGACGCCTGTGAGCTGATTGGGAAGAGACGGAAGTGCCAGACTCTAACTGACCAACTAGTGTAGCAGGGTCGTGGCATGGCCTCCTTCCCCTGGAAGACAGGCAGTGTCCTGATGGGAGTCGGGAATGCTTTAAACTGATCACAAAGGAGTCACTCCCTCACTCCATCACATTCCTCCACCACATTCCCCCCACCCCCACAAGTGATGGGATTTAAAAACCAGCTGGGCAGGAGTGCCAGGGTGGCTTAGTCAGTTAAGTGTCCCAGCTTGGCTCAGATCACAATCTCATGCTTTGTGAGTTCAAGCCCCTGTCGGGCTCTGTGCTGACAGCTCAGAGCCTGGAACCTGCTTTAGATTCTGTGTCTCCCTCTCTCTGCTCCTCTCCTGCTCGCGCTCTCTCTCTCAAAGATAAATAAACATTTAAAAAAAATTTTTTTTTTAAATAAAATCCAACTGGGCAGAGGGAGGGAAAAATGGTCACTTTGTGCTGCATCTGAATTTCATCATCCCAGGGCACCATTATCGCCAGGTTCTATTGTATTTAACGAATAAGGTAAAAGGTAAGCTGCAGCACATTAGCTGGAGGGGAAGTGGGACTGAGGGAACTAAAAAGTTTCCACAAAAAGTAAGAAAACTTTTGAGGGGCAGGGAAGGTGATACTAGGTCAGAAAGAGAAAAGAGCAAAGCAACAAGAGGTAGGCCAAGAGACAATGTGAAGAAAACAACCGAGGAGTTTAATGTACGATTTTAACTTGTTTGCTGTGCTGAGCTCAATGTTGCCCACCTCCTCTGCCCATAAACTGCTTCACCCACAATCTTGGGTCAGTGGTACTCTGGGAAACCATGGAATCAGAGCTGTGTTCAGTGGGGATGCCGTGGGGTGATGTGCAGGCAACAGCAGGCAGAGGGAAGAAACGGAGAGACAGCACCACAGAATCTGGACACTGGAAACTTGGGGTGGTGGGGAGGACTGTGCATGGCCCACTAGTTAACCTGGTAGAGGGACTCGAGCCCATCCTGCTTAAGCGTTCAGTAAAATTCAGAGAGACATAAGAGAACACTCAAGCCTAAATAAATACATTATAAAATCTGATGAGAGAATTTTCTAGGAAGATATAATTTGCCTAAAGATTCCTCAGAAGAAACCAAAAATCTTGAGCGGTATCCAGTTTCTAGAGAAGAAAGAGAACAAGTTGTCAAAAATTTGCCCCCCTACACACCTCAAAAACAGCAGGCCCAAGGTTTCAAAGGGCAGGTAATTTCAATGGTATGTAAACTGGTCTAGAGTATAGAAAGAAAATCTTCTTTTTGTAAAGAGAGTATTACATTGGTATCAAAACCTGGTAAATGTTTCACACATGGTAAAAACTAAAGACAAATCTCACTTCATATCTATGCAAAAATCCTAAATAAAATATTAACCAACAGAAAGCAACAGCACATCAAAACAATAATATGTCTTATCTAAGTAAAGTTGATTCTAGGAAGGCAGAGATGGTTTCATATTAGGAAATCATAATTATTATTATATTATTATATTATATTATATATATTATATATTATATTATATAATTATATTATATATATTATATATTATATTATATTATATTATATTATATTATATTATATATATGATTATTATATTATAATATATTATATTATATATATTATATATATATTATTATAATATTATTCATATTTATTGATCTAAGGAGAAAAGTCATAATGACTCCTTAGGGGATGAAATGGCATCTGATAAGCTTCTACCCCTAGTCTTGATTAAAAAAAAAAAAAAAAAGGCCAAATACCCTACGAGGCAGCAGTTGAATTACTAGGTATTTACTCAAAGAAAACAAAAATACTGATTCAAAGAGACACACACACCCTAATGTTTACAGCAGCAGCATCAACAATAGCCAAACTATGGAAAGAGCCCAAATGTCCACTGACTGATAAATGGATAAAGAAGATGTGGTTATATATAAATATATACAAACACACATACAATGGAATATTATTCAACCATCAAAATGAATGAAATCTTGCCATTTGCAATGACACGGATGAAGCTATAGAGTACTATGCCAAGTGAAATAAGTTAGAGAAAGAAAAATACCATATGATTTCACTCATATGTGGAATTTAAGAAACAAAACAAATGAACATAGGGAGAAAAAAGCAGCAAAAGAGATTCTTAACGAGAGTGAACAAACTGATGGTTACTAGAGGGGAGGTGGGCAGAGGGATGGCTTAAATGGGTGATGGGTATTAAGGAGGGCACTTGTGATGAACACTGGGTATTGTATGTAAGTGATGAATCACTGAATTCTACACCAGAAACCAATATTACACTGCATGTTAACTAGGTTGGATTTAAATTAAAATTTGGAGAAAAAAACATAAATAGATGACAGCCAAATAACATAGGTAGCTTTGAATAATTCTGTGGGTATGTGTACATATATGTATATAGGTAACATATATACATACATATACACATATACATATATCCTTGATATATATTCCTTAATATTTTTCATATGTATGTATATATCATATACATATATATGATATGTACACATACATACACTTATTCTGAAGACAGCAATCTAATAAAATCAGAAACAAGAGGGTCACTCTATTACAACTTAACCTGGTCCCAGGAGTAATATGAATATAATTATAAACCTAACTACACAAGAGAAAGAAATGAGAAGTATAAAAACTGGAAATAGCAACATAAAACTATTACTGTGATGTGATATATCTGGAAACCACAAGAGAATCGACAAAAAAAACTGCTATGATCAACAGGAAAATTCAGTAAGACACAGGATTGATGATAACAAAGAAAACTGGAAGGAGCCCCAAAATCCATCAGTTGGAGAGTGAGAGGTAAATTATACTATGTACACAGAAGAACACCCATTAAAAATAATGATGCATAACTATATTGATATAAAAAATGCTCACAAAATATTGAGTGGAAAACATTACATTATAAAATAGTATGTGTACTATAGTCCCATTTATATAATATGTATATATGTTTGCATGTGTGTGTTTTTGTGTGTATGCCTAAAGAGATATTTGGAAGGATGTGTACCAAAATGTAAACAGTAGTTATCTTTGGCTAGTAGTTTGTTGATGATTTATTCTTTGTATTGTTCTACGTTACTTGACATTTTTGCCAAAAGATTGCATTATTTTTATAAAAATAATAAAGCCATTTTCAAATCATACTGAGACATTAGAAGAAATTAATAGCCACTATCAGACGATGTTTTTGGTCCCTTGCAGCTATAGAGATTCATTAATGCTGTGTATGCCCTTATATCACACAAAGGTTTTGTTTGGGTGTTTGTGTATGTACAAAATTAGCCCTCAAAAAAGACAGACTTACTTACACTTGAATTCTCCAATCTCTCCTTTCCAGTGGATTAGAACTCAGACTTCACAAGAAGAGGAGGAGAGACAAATCTGAATGGCTAAAACCTAAACCTCAGTCAATGCCTTCCTTGTAAAATTTCCAGTGGCCGCACAATTCACAGTTTCAAAGAGTTCTGGTGTACAAACTTAGATATGGGGAAGATAATGTGCTGTGGAAAATGTCAGATGACCCCAAAATGGCTTTAGTGAAGACAATGATACTAGTGATAAAAATGCATGTAAAAAGATTAAATAAAATTGTTTTACGAGGAGTGCCTGGATAGCTCAGTAGTTAAGCCTCCAACTCATGATTTCCGCTCAGGTCATGAGTTCAGGGTTGGTGAGATCAAACCCCTGGTTGGGCTCTGTGCTGACAGCAGGGAGCCTGCCTGGGATTATCTCTCCCTCTCCCTCTCCCTCTTTCTCTGCCCCTCCTCCCCTCTCAAAATAAATAAATGAACATTAAAAATTTGCTTTAGGAAATGTAAGAGTGTAAAATGTAATATTCTAAATTAATGATTTTCTGCTACTTGAGATTTTTTAAGGCTTTTTTTTTTGGTTGTGGGTTTGGTTTTTTGTTTTGGTTTGGTTTGTTTGTTTTGAGAGAGAGAGAGAGAGAGAGAGAGAGAGAGAGAACACACAAGCAGGGGAGGAGCAGAGAAAGAGAAAGAGAGAATCCCAAGCAGGCTCTGCACTATCAGAGCCGAGCCCCACACAGCTGGAACTCACGAACCATGAAATCATGACCTGAGTCAGATGCTTAAGGGACTGAGCTACCCAGGTGCCCCAACTTGATATTTAATAGGTGTAACAACAGTAACAAAAAATATGTATTAAAAGTAGACATGTGGCTTTGTTTTTCTACTCCCTTCAAAGTGTGTGTGTTCAAAGGAAGCCATTTAAAAAAAGATCTTTTTTCACATTTTCTCCAAAAGGAAAAAGAGTACTCGCCTTGTCATTTCATTACAGGACAGCTTGAGAAGCAGTATGGGGTCTGCAGGCAGAAGTCTAGAGCCCCTACTTAACTGGTACTCCTACCTTCTTTTTCCGGGCCCAGTGAAGCCCGAATCCAAGGACTGATGATAACAAAGCGAAAGGCTGGAGGCCGGGGCAGGGCAGGGGAACCGAGGACGCGCCTCCTTTCCTTTTCCCCCGGGGAACCCACAATTAGTGTGGCTGTGGAAAAAGTGACAGAGCGGAAAAGCAAAAAGTCTTGGTGGCTGATTTACAGGCTAGTCAGCTCCAAGGCCACGTGGTGGGTGAAAACCCACCGCAGAGCAGCTTTCCCCTGAGTTGGGCAGGGGCCGCCCTTAAGGAAGTGACCCGAGACTTAGATGGTGGTGGGGAGAAGAGGGCGGGGGGCCAGAGAGCGGAGCTGGGCCCCACCCATCCCCGCCCCACCCACAGCAGCGCCCAGGGCCCGGATGCGGAGTCTGCCCGCCCACTCCACTCCAGGAGCCTTGTGAGGCAACCTGCCTTGCCAGTGATTGAGGCCTGGAGTCCTTCAGGGCGCGTACAGATACTCACACTGACGGACGATGATATGTACAAGGAGCCCTGGGCAGTGATGGTAAGACACACTGAGCATCTTTGGTCTGAGATCAGAAGATCCTCCCAGCATCCTCCTCCCTTCCTCCTGTCCTTTCTCCCTCCTTCTCCAATGCAGAGGCTCAGGGTGTGCTTGGGAGTGACTTGGACATTTATATTCAGGGGTAGCGGTGAGAAGAGCCTCTGAGCACTCCCTGGAAGTGGAGAGAGATGGTCTGGAAGGCAGAGAGATATGGAGACATCCCTGCCCTGCTCCTCCAGGAAACTCAAAATGTAACCAGAAAGGGATATGGCCAAGTGGTTACTGCCTGCTAAGAAACCAGCTGACACTTTGCTGGACATTTTGATGCGGCTATATTGATGTGGCCCGGTGTTTTTGGAAACTTGGGGTTACTAAGAAATATGAACAATTTAGTCAGCTAGCCTCATCCCTTGCCCACGCCCACCCCATTCCTGACCCTCACTCAGCCTGTATTTTCTTCTAAGTGTAAGGGAAAGTGGGCATGGGATGACAAGCTGAAGCTCAGGGAGGCTGCCAGGGATGAGCAAGCATCAGGATCAAGGTGAGAGATGGGGTGAGGCTCAGGCTTGGGGTGGGGGTCTGCGCGCATTCTTTGGTAAAACTGGTTTTGGGTGACAGGCTCAGAACTCCTCTAAATCATAACAGGTTTAGTGGGGGGTAAGTGAGAAAGAACTGTCAACAATGAGGAGCTGTGCGGAGAGTGACCCGGGGAGGGGGAGGGGAAACCACTGGCTTTGTGTGAGTCTACATAGACCCAGAGAAGAACCACAGAGGGGAGCTAGCCTGAAACACCCACCCCATCCGTGCCTTCCGCTCCCACTCCCAGCTGGCAGACTTTGCCCCAGGTCAGGAGGACAGGAACTTTTGAAGATGTTGCTGCCCCCGCCTCAGGGCAGACTGACCTGGCCTGAAAGCTGCAAAAGACCCAGTCTCTGGGCCTCTAAAGAGCAGCAAGTACATTAGAAGTAAAGCCTGACACCCGCCCATCAGGGCCTTTTATTGCTCCACTCAGTCTCAAAGCTTTCTGGGTGAGCTGAGTGGCTCCCAACCGGAATAACCACTTCTGTGGCACAGGCACCAACAGCAAGAAGAGAAGCTCAGAGGCACCCAGCAAAGCTGGTACAGAGCAGGAGTTAATCCTACTTCTGACTGGTTTCCTTTAGAAAATGACACTTTTTTAAGCACTGACAACCGCTTAGTACTGGTTGTAAGGAAGTTATACTAGGGGTTCCTGGGTGGCTCAGTTGATCGACTTCAGCTCAGGTTAAGATCTCACAGCCCGTGGGTTCAAGTCCCGCGTTGGACTCTGTGCTGACAGCTCAGAGCCTGGAACTGCTTCGGATTCTGTGTCTCCCTCTCTCTCTGCCCCTCCCCTGCTCATGCTCTGTCTCTCTGTGTCTCTCAAAAATAAATAAAACGTTTAAAAAAAATTTTTAATAAATAAACACTAAAAAATAAGAAGGCTTAAAAAAAAGGAAGTTATACTAAAAATGCATTACTTAGTATAATTTTATTAGTAGTCTAATAAAATCACACCCTGACGAAGACCCTCTCCTTCACCAAACTTTGGTGACGCTCCTCTCAGTCTCTCAACTAGGCCTCAACTTTGGCCTTGCCCGTTCCTCTTGTCCTTGCCAGACACAGCCCAGTTCTAGCAAGAATCCTCCCACCCTGAACATCTGATCTCTCTTGATATCTGATCAAGTTCTTCTTGATGTCTAGGTCCTTCTCCTGCCTTCAGCAAGAATCCTGTTAGGTCACTTTAACAAAACTCCTCTTACCCTTTTAGTAATTTAGTAAAATTTAGTCATTTCTAGTCACTGATCCCCTGACTCTGCTAGTCAGTTATAAATCCCCATTTATCTTTGCTGTATTCAGAACTGAGCCTGAACTCTCTCCCCTATTGTGATATTCCTTTTTTTTTTTTTTAAGTTTGTTTATTTTTGGAAAGACAGAGCACAAGCTGGGGAGGGGCAGAGAGAGGGGGAGACACAGAATCTGAAGCAGGCTCCGAGCTGTCAGCACAGAGCTCAATGCGGGGCTCAAACCCACTACCTGTGAGATCATGAACCAAGCCGAAGTCAGACTCAACCAACTGAGCCACCCAGGCGCCCACCCCCGATTGTAATATTCCTATTGCAGTAGTCCTGAGTAAAGTCTCCCTTACTATTTTAGTAAGTATCAGAATAATTTTTTAACTACATGTAATAATAAAAATAATAGCTAATGCCCACTGAGCACAGACTCTCTGCCTGACACCGTGGTAGCTTTGCTTTAAGTCCTTACACCCACAAAACAACCCAGTAAAGCCAGTTGTTTGCATCCCTATTTTACAGATGAGGGGTCTGAGTTTCAAAGAGTTTAAGTAACTTGCCCAAGACTACACAGTTAATAATGGGCAGGACCAGGACTTTAATTCCATCTGTCTCGCCCCAGGGCCTGGGCTTTTAGCTACTAAATAACATTGACTCTCAGAGAAAAATTTTAAAAATACTATAATCCCAACTGGGTAAAAATTATATTATGCATATAAACAAAAAAAAAAAATGGGAAGGTATACATAGATGCCAAAACAGCTGTTTCATTAAGGAGATGATATTTTAGGAGTCTTGTTCTTTTATCTCAACTTTTTCTAGATATTGTAATTTTATTATACTGCAACCAAAAATATATATCTATAAGATATATAGATATATATTCCTATTTCAACTTTAACCAGAGATAATCTGATTCAGAAATAATACTTCTATAGTCAACTTCTCAATATATTTACCATTATATTTCGACCACAACTTGACAATAATGAAAGATAATGATAAATGTTCTTCTGAAAACTTTTACAGCATTATTGCCTTCCTCACATACTATTTGTCCCCACAAATAGTTGCTGTTGTTGGGCAGCAACAAATTGCCCAAATTTTTTCATCAGCGTCAAACTGCTGGTGCCATGGGCAGTTTAGCACAGTGCTTAAGACCTTGGTTCAAATCCCATCCCCAGCACTGACTACATGTATGAGCTCACCAGATGTATGAACTCATTAAATACGTGACCTTGGATAATTCTCCTAGCCTCAGTGCCTCATCGGTAAAAAAGGAGATAACACAGTACTTACCTCGTGGTGTAATGCTGGTACACAAAGAATGCATGGAATAGTTTCTTAGCACACAGTAAATGATCAATAAATGTTAGTTCTATTGTTCCTATATAATATAATGATTTAATTTTTTCTCCACACTTTTATGATCACTAACAACAACAACAACAACCAGCTCACTGTTTACTTTCCGAGCAGCACCATTACATAACAAGATTCAGACATGGGAAGATACAGCAACATATACATTTTAAGACTGTGCTTCCAGGAGTTTCTGGGTGGCTCAGTCGATTGAGTGTCTGACTTTGGCTCAGGTCATGATCTCGTGGTTACTGGGCTCAAGCCACAAATTGGGCTCTGTGCTGACAGCTCAGAGCCTGGAGCCTGCTTGGGATTCTATGTCTCCCTCTCTCTGCCCCTCCCCTGCTCACACTGTGTCTCTCTCTTTCTCTCAAAAGTAAGTAAACATTTAAAAAAATTTTAATTAAAGACTATGCTTCAGTTTTTCCTTCAGAATAGAGGCTTTATTCTGGAAGGGGCGCTCTCAGATTAGTAACATTTCTTCCCTCCGGGACTGAAAGAAAATGCTCATTGTTACGGTGTCAAAGTCCAGAAACTAATTCAACATAAATAGCCAGACATGGCTTGAGAAGTAAAAAACAAAACAAAACAAAACAAAAAAACAAAAAAAAAACCCTTTTCCAAAAAGCCCTGCCACGTAATCTTCAAACAGCATGGAAATGAAGTCCACCCAAGTCTTAGAGCATTTGAGCTACTGGCAAATCTCCCCGTTATACAAAGAAGGTTAAGTGAATACGTTGGGCACATACTGATTTAATGGTTCCTTTCTTCCCATCGTGTCTTAGTTTTATTGAGGTCTGTTAGGAAGATGTGATATCAGTAACAAGCCCAGCACTCTAACTGGCAGGGAAAAAATGGCAACATGATGGAATCCTCCTGAAATCTGTAAGCTAGGAGTGGAGAGTGCCGGGGAGCAGAACTTGGAGGAAAGAGTCTGTCACTGAATTTGGATTTCTAATTTAATTCATATATAGTTCAAATTAACAATTTTCTAGTATCCTCCAAATGTTTAGTAAGATATATCTTGTTAAAAGGATACTCAAAAAATAGTAGATATGGATGGGGCGCCTGGGTGGCGCAGTCGGTTAAGCGTCCGACTTCAGCCAGGTCACGATCTCGCGGTCTGTGAGTTCGAGCCCCGCGTCAGGCTCTGGGCTGATGGCTCGGAGCCTGGAGCCTGTTTCCGATTCTGTGTCTCCCTCTCTCTCTGCCCCTCCCCTGTTCATGCTCTGTCTCTCTCTGTCCAAAAATAAATAAAAAACGTTGAAAAAAAAATTAAAAAAAAAATAGTAGATATGGAGAGAAAACATGACAGAGAGCAAGTGAGCAAAAGACCAGCCCCTTTAAGAGTTCCCTTCCTACTCAGGAACGATCTTCTGGAGGTTAGCTTCCATTCCTTCAGAGGTACAATCTTGATTAAAAACAAAACAAAACAGGGGTGTTTGGATGGTTCAGTTAGCTGAGCATCTGACTTTGGCTCAGGTCATGATCTCATCGTTCGTGGGTTTGAGGTTTGAGCCCTGCATCTGGCCAGGCACTGGCAGTGTGGAGCCTGCTTGGGATTCGCTCTCTCCCTCTCTCTCTGCCCCTCCTTAACTTGTGCTTTCTCTCTCTCTCAAAAGAAACAAACTTAAAAAAAAAAAAAAAAACCTTTATAAACTAAAACCACTAACTGGTTAAGGATGATTTTATTTCTTTTATTCAGGTTCAGGGATTTTGAAGTGGACGTGACATCAGAGAAGGGCAAGTCTGAACAAAGCACACATCAGTTTCCTGTGATATTTGCTCATTAGATCCAATTGCTGCCAATTGTGGCCCAAAATGCACATCCATTTTCCCGGTCTCAGCCATTCCATGAAAATCAAATCAAAGTCTGTCATATGCATATTCTGTCATAAGCCCTTGAACAGCCAAGATCTCATTGGGTCCCAGTTAGGCCCCCCTCTATCTATGAGCAAGTCACCTAGACTCCCAAAAGAATGCCAAGAACACCGCAGGGAGGCAATTTTCAAAGTTAGTATAAGTAAGATCCTCCAGGTATGTGTGTAAAAATGCAGACTTCTGGACCCCACTGTCAGATTCTGATTCAGTAGGCCTAGGAAGGGGCCCAGGAGAATGTATTTTAACAAGAACCCCAAGTAATTCTGAGTCAGGAGTTTTCCAAATGTACTTCCAATGCTATGTTGCATACCATGTAATTTAATCAGTTAGAATCGATTTTGCACTGTTCGCCTTTTATTTTTTTTAAATTTTTTTTAACATTTATTTATTTTTGAGAGACAGAGAGAGGCAGGGGAGGGGGAGCATGAGCAGGGGAGGGGGAGAGAGAGAGAGAGAGAGATACAGAATCTGAAGCAGGCTCCAGGCTCTGAGCTGTTTGTTAGAGCCGGACGTGGGGCTCAAACTCACGAACTGTGAGACCATGACCTGAGCTGAAGTCAGATGCTCAACTGACTGAGCCACCCAGGCGCCCCTGTTCACCTTTGTTTAAACTAGATATATCATCTCTCCAACTCAATTTCAAGTTTAAATCCTAGCTTTGCTATTGACTAGCTCTGAGATCTTGGGCAAGTCATTTGACCTTCATGAGCCTGTTTCCTCAGCTGTAAAACAAGGAAAATCAACTCTAAATGTGCTAATGTTGCTAGTGCTCACAGTATTTCCAATTCTGCTCCTCTTCCTAGACATGCAGAAGACTACATATCCAGCCCCTTGCACATAGATGGAGCCATCTATCAGGAGGACCAGATAGCAATCCAAGCAGGAACAAACCCCAAATCTTCTGCTAAGAGGTGAAGTACAGAACCAAATCAGAAATCTAGGAGTAGGGTGCCACTTGAGCTGGTATACATCTCTGGACTCGCCAGGTTCATATGCCTCCTTCATGAGAGGGCAGAAGTGCCTGACAATATTTCTTACCAATGAATATTTTTTGACCAGTGAGAAATTATTTCTAATTACCTTTATGTTGTTTAAAATCCTGGGGCGCCTGGGTGGCTCAGTCGGTTAAGCGGCCGACTTCGGCTCAGGTCGTGATCTCGCGGTCTGTGAGTTCGAGCCCCGCATCGGGCTCTGTGCTGACAGCTCAGAGCCTGGAGCCTGTTTCAGATTCTGTGTCTCCCTCTCGCTGACCCTCCCCTGTTCATGCTCTGTCTCTCTCTGTCTCAAAAAAAAAATAAATTTAAAAAAAAATAAAAAAAATAAAATCCTTAATGCAATTAGATACAACATAGCTGGAGCAGTTAGAGGAATCATTGAAGAATGTAGGAATATACTTCTTATTGAGTATTTCTGATCAGGGTGCTAATGTTAACTGCTCACCCCTAGAAGGCAGATTAAAACACCCTCTCTCTCTCTCTCTCTCTCTCTCTCACACACACACACACACACACCCCACTATCTAGGTTGAACAGTGAGTAAATTACAGACAATATAACACCAAGGATAACATAAATATATGTGATCTATGTCCTTATCCCAGAAATGAGTGAGCTAGGGCTCTAATCCTCTAACATCGAATGAACTGCTTTGTGTTTTCTTGCTTGCTTCCCCTCTGCCTTCAATCCTTCTCTGGTTCTACACCCTTCTCTTCCCTACCTTCCTCACTACACTTAATTGTTTTATTTCCACAGAAGAATCAACATGGCACTGTGGAAAGAGAACTGGACTCGAAATTAAAAGGTCTCTGCACTAGCTCTGCCAGTCCATTGACTTTGGGACTCCAGGAAAGATACCTACATCTCTGACCTGTTTATAGATAACCAATATTTACTAAATGATTATCATGTCCCAAGGCATGTGCTAAGTGCCTTACATAAATTACCTTATAGAGATGTGGTTAATACCATTTCTATTTCCATTTCTACATAAGGAAGTGGGCTCTGAGAATGTTCAATTCAGGTAGCCAGAAAGTATGAGAGTCAAGGATTAAGATTCCAGAGGCTCTTTCCCTGGCACCATGCTTCCTGGACAAAATAATGGACTACCTAAATATCTAACTAACTGCAAGTGATCTAGGATAAAGCATGTCATCAATAATAAATTAAAAAGTTGATTCATTTCAATTCCCTTTCTTTATTAAAGGGGAACAATAAGGCCATCTGTTCCATCTATCTCAAAAAACTGTCCTGAAGACCAAATGATAAAGACACTCTCTCAGGGTTTTCTAAGTTGTAAAGTGCTGTCCAGACATAAGGCATCCTTCCCCAAGTCTTCCACCCAGCAAGAGCAAATACTGGTGGCTCAGGGATAAAGAGGTCTCAATTCTGCCCTAAGGTGAGACCGTCTTTGGAAGCAATGCCTCTAGTAACTATCAGTAAAGAAAATGAAAGGAAAGTGGTTTGGAAACTTCTCAGCCTTGATACAATACTGGGACTCCAGTTTGCCTCTCTAAGAGAAAGACAGTTTGGCAGAAAAGGACAGTTCCTGGAGGTAATGCCAAATCCACAGTGGCCCAGTACTTGCCCAGCGCACCACCATTCCCTGTCTTTAACCTAAGCTTTTAAAAGGCTGCTTGTGTCTGTTTAAATTAATTTGGAACAGGGACATATCCTAAGAGATGCTGTGAGTGTTGAAGATTAAGACACTAATGGCATCACCACTTCATCCATTCACCCTCTGACCTTTAAGATGATGAGAGTTTTGTTTTGTTTTTGCATTAATCAGTCTGTAGGGGAGCAAAATTTGACACCCCCAAAATGTGTGTTTTTGGCATGAGGATTAATTTAGGCCTATTAGTTTTTAGAAACAGAGGACTCAAGACGTTTTTCTTTTTTGCCTCCCTGCTACTTTCTAAAAGAATTTAGACAGAGGACCTGCTCCAGGAATGGAGCCATCACCATTCCTCTCTATGTCCCATTGTTTCTAGATGGCCCAGTAAACATTTGTTTATACCAAACATTTACTCTTTTCATTTTTCCTGTGAATTGCCTTCCTTTCCTTTGTAGCCCCAAATCCTTACCCCTTTCTCTCCTTAGTCATATATATACATATACATATACATATACATATATATATATACATATACATATACATAAATATATATACATATATATACACCACATTTTACCCCACTGTCTTTGGAAACTTTCATGTTGATGTGACTTCCCTGTACATGCATAATTAAATTTGATTTTCTCCTGTTAATCTGTCTCATGTCAATCTAATTTTCAGACTAGCCAGAAGAATCTTGAAGGTAAAGGAAAAAATTTAATTCAGTCCTTTTAATTCAGCTAAAATTTTCAAAAAAAAAAAAATCCCAAATTAGAAGCATCACTGTTGGGGTGCCTGGGTGGCTCAGTCGGTTAAGTGTCCAACTTCAGCTCAGGTCATGATCTCATGGTTTGTGGGTTCAAGCCCCTCATCCAGCTCTATTCTGACAGCTCAGAGACTGGAGCCTGCTTTGGATTCCGTGTCTCCCTCTCTTTTTTGTCCCTCCCCAACTTGCACTCTGTCTTTCTCTCTCAAAAAATAAATAAACATTAAAAATTGGGGGGGGGGAAGCATCACTGTTGAAGAATTATAATTATCTTGATACTTTAGAAATTGACTGTAAGAAAGTGGCCCTACGGAGTTAAGCAGATGAAGCAGAAAGATTAGGTAAATAAAAGCTACCTTGCATCCAGAGTCTCTCTCCTCTATAGCATCTGCCAAGATCTAAAATCAAGAACTCAATAATGGCTAATAAAATACACCTAAGAATAGTGTCCCTTCTAGGTGGCTTCTATGCATTGACCAGTGGTTTTCAAAGTGTGATCCCTTGACCAGCAGCATTAGCAGCATCTGGGAACTTGCTAGAAACGGAAATTCTCATATTGTTTGCCAGACTGATTCGCTAATCAGAAACTCTGGAGATGGAACCCAGGATTCTTTTTTTTTTTTTTTAACTTATTTTTGAGAGAGAGAGAGAAAGAGAGAGAGTGTATGTGCAAGTGGGGGAAGGGCAGAGAGAGAAGGAAAAGGAGGATCTGAAGCAGGCTCTGTGCTGCTGACGCAGGGCTCAAACTCACGAACCATGAGATCATGACCTGAGTCAAAGTCAGACGCTTAACCTGATCCACCCAGGCACCTCCGGCCCAGGATTCTGTGTTTTACAAGCCTCCAGGTGAGTGTGATACACGATTTGGTGGTAACAGAATCACCTGGGAAATTTGATTAAAGAAAGTACTAAGACCCCTGGCCTTATCCCATACCCATGAGCCTGGGCTTCTGGGATTTGCTCTCCAGGTGATTATGATAAACACCAAAATTTGAAAATCACTGGTGCTAACATATAAGAGGACTGAGTCATAGGCAAATAATACTGAAGAGATTATTAGCCCACCAAAGTTATACAAAATTTGCTTTAAACTAAAAATATCTGATTGGCAGCAACAGAAAAAAACATTACCTAAACTTAAGCAAAGCCTCCCAAAAGTTCAGCTGCAGATGACCCTCCTCCTTTGAGGGAGTTTCCAGAGTGAGAAAAGACTGATCCTAGCACTGGGAATTGTGAAAATTCAGCTGCCTATTAGCATCCAGAAAGCACAATAGAACCTTCTATACTTGCCCACTGCAGCCCTGAACTACCCCTCTTTGTTGTTGTTGTTGTTGTTGTTGTTGTTAAGTTGGTGTATAAACCTTTACCTCTGTGTCTTAATATCTTCATCTGTAAAATAATAATAAAAGTATCCATCTACCATCTCATAAAATAACATCTGGCACATAGCACTTATTTATACACACACAACACACACACACACACACACACACACACACACACACACAATCAGTTTGGCTTGTAAAGTTCAAGTTTTAGTGTGCATCACAGTTACTTTGCTTGCAGATTCACCAGTTCTGTTTGGTTCTACCCAATATTTGGAGAAATCCAATCGAATCCAAGAAAGGGCCACCCAGCTTCACAGGTAAAGGAAACTAACCTCATTTTTAAAGATGATAAAACTGAGACCGATCTGCAATTCCATGTATCTAAACTCATCAGACTTCAAAGGTTTAAGCTCAAATACCACTTTTTTAAAGAGCAAAATAGGGGCGCCTGGGTGGCGCAGTCGGTTAAGCGTCCGACTTCAGCCAGGTCACGATCTCGCGGCCCGTGAGTCCGAGCCCCGCGTCAGGCTCTGGGCTGATGGCTCGGAGCCTGGAGCTTGTTTCCGATTCTGTGTCTCCCTCTCTCTCTGCCCCTCCCCCGTTCATGCTCTGTCTCTCTCTGTCCCAAAAATAAATAAAAAACGTTGAAAAAAAAAAAAAATTTAAAGAGCAAAATATAGAAATCAAATAACTTTGCATATGTATCCTAGGTGATATAAAACTCAGAATGTCATTTTCAATTGGTGATTTTCTTTATGAAATAAAATGGAAGGAATGGAAAAAATGAATTCTTATACATTCAAAAAGTTAAAGTTAATAGCATTTAAAAGTGTGTCCATCAAATCCAGAACAGAAACTAACTGAATGCAAATTCCTAGGAATTGGTCTCCAGGCATTGTAAATGTGTGAATTAATCACAACATCCAAATCTTCTGCCCACATCATCAAAAGTGTGAGAAAAAAATATGGTAATATTCTTTCATGGAGATAGATACATACATACATACATAGGTAGATATATATATTTGTAATTCAACTAATATCACACACATACATACACACACACAAATTAATATTAAAGAGTTTCACAAAGGAAGTCCACATTCCATCCACTGTAACTATGATAGATCATAATAAGATTATATAAAAACTAAATTTGTATCCTATACATTAGAAAATATTAAGCTTCCAGACACTTTGATAATACCTTACCCTT
The DNA here is from genome assembly GCF_018350215.1 of Panthera leo. NCBI lineage: Eukaryota > Metazoa > Chordata > Mammalia > Carnivora > Felidae > Panthera > Panthera leo. Next base: position 122,301,941 of record NC_056680.1, read on the forward strand.
GTAGAGTACTTACAGTTTACAAATCACTTTTATCACCATAACTTCCTTTGAGTTTCATGGCATAGGAGATGTTACAACTCTATTTGGACTCATTTTTAAAAACTTTTTTTTTTTAACGTTTTTATTTATTTATTTATTTTTGAGACAGGGAGAGACAGAGCATGAACAGGGGAGGGTCAGAGAGAGGGAGACACAGAATCTGAAACAGGCTCCAGGCTCTGAGCTGTCAGCACAGAGCCCGAAGCGGGGCTGGAACTCACGAACCATGAGATCACGACCTGAGCTGAAGTCAGCCGTTTAACCGACTGAGCTATCCAGGCGCCCCTGGATTCATTTTTAAAGAGCAAATAGTACAGGCTTAGAAAATATAGGTCTTCTACCCTAGGATGTAGAGCTTAGCAGAACCCAGGTTCCCTGACTCCAAATCTCATTCTCTTTCCATTAATACCACAAAGACAGGTCCTATGAATGGAAAAAAACTAATATATTTTACAGTGATAAATCCCCTCTTGCAAGAGCAATGTATATGTATCTTCTTTTAATTTTTGTTTAGGAAGGTTGTTTGAATAACACAAGAACAAATAAAAGCTAATGGATAAACTCACAATATTTTTTAGAAAAAAATTCTCCAGGGAATAGGAATACATGTATAATTACCTCTCATGAGTCAAAGTGTAAGCCAATCTCCCTCTCCACTAACCTCATCTTTTTCTGTTTAGGAGAACCAACACTGTGCACTGGATCCATTGAGTCCTTTTTGAAAACTCAACAGACAATAGCAGTGACCATCACAACCTTGCCTGGGATAAAGTGGGGATTCATGTGAAACCAAAAGGCCAGCTGATGTATTTAGTAACTTCTAGTGTGAGAGATTTTTCTTTTAATTACATGTACCAACTGAAGGACTTTTCTTCCCATTTACACAAAGTAGGACCTGCCTTATGAAATGGAGCCTTTGAATATTTCAAACTAAAAATTGAAAAGTTTCACTATTCCCTTCAGTTTTAGCTGAAGTGGTTCAGAGATCAGGTTCAGGCATAATACTGAATATCTGCACAGCACTTTAGAGTTTCAAAGCTCTATGCTCCATATGCTCAAAGCTCCATATGCACTGTGTCTGGTTAGATTTTCCAGCTACCTAGTGAGATTCAAGTTATTATCATCCCTATGTCACAGATGATAAAATTGAGGCACAAAGACAGCATCCTGCCCAAAATCACAATGAAAACAGCAGGTGGAGACTTAGGTCCACCTAAGTCCTGAATCCTGTGTGCTCTTTTCACTTCTCCCTTGCTGCCTCCCTTAACAATGTCTTCTCCCAAACACACACCCCAAGCCCCTTCAGAAGAGACTAGTTCAAATACTGGTTTCCTTCTTCACACATGGAACTAAGGTCTTAGACAAGCAGGAATCTCCTGCCCTTTTCCCATTTCCCCTGGGAGGAGATAGGAAGATGCACCTCATTTATCCTTATCTTTCCAAGACAACAAGGGAGACCTCGCTGCCTGGTGCCAGCGCCAGTACAAAGCTGGGGGAAAGGATCCGTATGGCGGAAACTGCGTTGCTTGCTACTGTTTAAACCCCTGTGAAAGACGGTCCTTCTGAAATAACTCTCTATTGACAGAAATGAATCTTAACTTGTAAAAGTTATGGGCAAGAAAACAAGGAAATTGAAATCCTGTTGAGAAACAGAGCCTTCATTTCTTCCTCTGCTGGTAAGAAGCCCCCCACAGGTCTCCAGGCAGCAGCTCGCTGCGATTCCTACATCCCTGTGCAAGATAAGACTCACCCGTGGCGCTACCGCTCCGGGGCAAGTAGGGCTGGGACGTACTCTCTGCACGCTTCAGCACCGCGGACAGCTCCAGACTCTCTAACTTCCCGCGCTCTTCCGGGCTCGGGCTCGCCGCGGCGGACTGAGCCTCCCAGGCTGCCGGCGGGTCTGGCGTCTCCGCACGCTCGGGTCCTAGCCTCCGGGTCTTGGGGAAGGCGAACGGGTCTCTTCGAGCAGCGGGAGCAGCCGGTGGCTCCTCGAGCTGCGGTGAAGACGAGCCCAACTGCACCACAGTGCTGCGGGACCGTGCCAGCGCGGAGGAGAAGGAGCCCATCTCAGCGGGCCAAGCTGGGCTCAGGTGAGCGGCCACGTCTTCCCGGGAGACCCACACTCCTTGCCTGCCAAACACTTACTCCCTCTTCTCGCCGGAGCGCCCCCAGCCTCTGCTCCGCCTCTGACCCTGCGGGTTGCAGCCCCTCCTGGTGGAGGAAGAGGAGGAAGCTGAAGAGAGGGCTGCGCGCCCACCTCAAGTGGACCAACGACAACCCGGGCCGTCTCCGCTCCTGTCCGACGGTCCTGGGTGGATGGAGACACTTGGAGGGAGGGAGACGTACACAGGTTGTTTGGCGACTACTGGAGAGTTGGGGGAAGGAAGACGTGTGGCGTTAAGTTAGGGATACTTTTTTTCTCTACTTTCTGCCTTTGGTTCGCCTGGGGCCAAGCGTCTGGCACGTACTTCCTCCTCCTCTCCACACTCCCAGTTCTCCTTTGTCCCGCGAGAGAATGGAGGATTTAGCGAGGGCGGAAGAGAAGCCTACATTTTTTTCCTTCTCAATTACTCTTCTTAGAGCCAATATCACTACCCTTTTGGGTTGTGTTTTCCCTAGGAGTAGGGATCGAAGCTGTCCCTGAAGAAGACTTGTAAATCCCTCTCCCCAGCGTGCCTCCGCCCTTGCCCCGCACCCAGGGCGCCTCCCCCTATGGGAGCCACTACCGCCCACCCTTCCTGTGGGGGCGGGTGGGACGGTTAGGCCTTAGGTGGCGGTGGAGGTGCAAGTGGAGACCACTCTGCTAATTCCCTGCAGGGATGCGGGGAGGCAGGCGCCAGCGGGCTCTGGAGGCTCTCCTGACGGGAAGCCAGAGCAGCCAGGGGCCCTATTAATAGGCCTACCCTGCCGGCCCCATCCTTTCTCTGACTGCAAAGCGAGGGTGGTGAAGCCTAATACGTCTCTAGAATCAGGAAGGGCAGCCTGGTATTATGTTTCAGCTAAAATCCTGTTGCCCAGATAGGTTTTAGGCCTTGCCCAAGGTTACACAGCCAGTTAAGTGGTCGGTTTGGGTCTTGTGTGGGGGGCTCTTTTTTCTAGATGCAGCCTCCTACCACACTGCTCCCCATTCCAAAGGTTTTCAGGCATTGAATTGTGAAGCGAAACAACTGTGTGATACACAGCATATCTAAGGTTGGAGTTTGTGAAGAAAGAGTGACTTTATCAGTGATTCCTCAGCTGTCCTGGGACCCAACCTCCCTTCCTCCTCATTCAGTGCCCTTTCTATGACAGCATGACACTGGACATTGTCATCTGTAAAGGGGCATACAAATAAGTATATGTAAAGTAGTATTATCATGGAAGTGGCTTCCAGATCAACAAGCCCCAAGATGAAAAGAGAAAAAAAAGTTCTTAAAATCCTCAAAGGGTATTTAGAGAAGACAAGTCAGAATTAACTTGGGTGGGGCAGCTGCAGGTCCAACACATCCCTCTGTCCTTGGCATTGTTTCCTGTGAGGCGGGCAGAAGCAGAAATCATAGGTCCTGAGCTAACATTACACCACCCTCTACCATTTAAGGGAACACACACCACACACACTTGTGATCCACTTACCATATAAGGATGATGCCGTGTCCTCTCACCTCAGCCAACGTCATGAGCCCATCCTCTCAGAGCAGGCAAAAGGAATGCAACAGGGTCCACCTATCCAGGTATCTGTATGGCTATATTAATTGCTTAATAATTTTAATCACTTTGGGGCGCCTGGGTGGCTCAGTGGGTTGAGCATCCAACTTCGGCTCAGGTCATGATCTCACGGTCCGTGAGTTCGAGCCCCGCGTTGGGCTCTGTGCTGCCAGCTCGGAGCCTGGAGCCTGCTTCGGATTCTGTGTCTCCCTCTCTCTCTGCCCCTAACCCACTCTCATTCTGTCTCTGTCTCTCCCAAAAATAAATAAACATTAAAAAAAATTTTTTTAATAAATAAATAATTTTAATCACTTTTCATTATTTCCTTGCTCACCTGATGAAGTAATAGAGCCTGGTATAAATGCTCACTCTGGGCAAAGGACTTTTTAGAAAGGGAGCTCCCTGGGTAGGCATTTCCTATCCTTGCACCTTGACTTGATTTCTTTGCAAACCTGACATAGTCATCATTAGGAATAATATAAAGATGGGCACAGAAAGAGGTAAGATGTTCTGGACTTAGACTGTGTGACATATTCCACTTGGCTCTACCTATTGTGAAAGTACATAAACATAATATTTCTGAATGGGATGATAAAGAGCTGCTACCCTAAGCCCCCAGAGTCCCCTGCTCCATACTAGTCGATCCAGGCCTTGCCCCAGGACACACACACACACACACACACACACACATGCACACCCTTTTCTTGGAGCGTGTTGAGATCAACTGGGCTTGGTTGTTGACATTTCTGCTGATAGCCAGAATCTCCCAGTTCTCTTGTCAGTGGGAAGAAATGAGCTTGGAAAACTGAAATAATCCTCACTTTTCCACTTGCATTTCAAAAAATGCGGCTGTGTACAGTCAGCTAGAGTTTAGAGGAAAATGTTAGAGAATGTGCTAGCTATTGGTGACATTCTCATGGCCCTTGCCTTTCTTCTTCCAGGCCTCTGACCTCATCCATCAAGGACAGGAGAGCTCCCTCCAGATTTCCACCAGTGGGTGCTCAGCAAAGTGTTCACTGAGGGGCATTGGAAAGACCTTCTGACTCACCCATCAACATCCTGCAAAGATGTCACCAACTGGGTGCCTTTGGATCCTGAAGGTTTTACCACTGACAACGTTGAATTTTACCTGAGCCCTGTACTCCTGGAAAGTCGTGAAGGTTGAGAAGTCCCCTGCCCTATGATGTTCTGGAAAACAGCTTACTACAAAAACCACCCTTCATCAAATGACTTAGGTAAGACTCAAGGATGCTCCTTTGTTTATCTATGACAGAGCTAGGACACTGACCCTCCCTCCAAACTTCCATTCTTTGCCTCATAAATGATTAGCTGAACTATTTCATCCCCATTGATCAGCTGGATATAATGATTGTTAACTAAACTTTAGTTAAGCTTATCTCCTTCCTCCAGGCCCCTGAACTTTGGCTAACCTCAGACTGAGCCAGCACAAAGCCCTCCTGAGAACCGGATGGGCTCAGCGTAAAATATTCCCTGATCTGCTATCTGATCCTGTAACCCGTTCATCCCACTTCATCACATGCAGTTCTTTTTGGCTTTGTTTACTCCTTTCTATTAAAGGGGACCCCTTTTTGCCTAACTCTTTAGACACTTGCAGATCTCATGGTCAGGGCATTCTCCCAATTAAAATAGTCTCTCCCCCCTTGCAACAATCCTTCAAATAAAGCCTCTCCTTACTAAGTTCAGATTTGTTTTCGTTGGCACCATCTTTAAGAATCCCTTGTAGAGGGGCGCCTGGGTGGTTCAGTCGGTTAAGCGTCCGACTTCGGCTCAGGTCACGATCTCACGGTCCGTGAGTTCGAGCCCCGCGTCGGGCTCTGTGCTGACAGCTCAGAGCCTGGAGCCTGTTTCAGATTCTGTGTCTCCCTCTCTCTGACCCTCCCCTGTTCATGCTCTGTCTCTCTCTGTTTCAAAAATAAATAAAATTTAAAAAATAAAAATAAAAAAAAAAAAAAGAATCCCTTGTAGAATAGAAGAAGTATCCCTATTAGAGAGTACTCCAAGCCTTAGTTAGCTAAAGGGTTTTTTTGAGATTCGTTTACCCCTGTTTGAGTAAAGGAAGAGGACAGGCAAGAATATTTTGAGAACCCACAGGGCACTAGACACAGCCCTAGATAATATATATGGTTTGTCTCATTTAATCTTTTTTTTTTAATTTTTTTTAATGTTTTATTTATTTTTGAGACAGAGAGAGACAGAGCACGAGCAGGGGAGGGTCAGAGAGAGGGAGACACAGAATCCAAAGTAGGCTCCAGGCTCCGAGCTGTCAGCACAGAGCCTGACGTGGGGCTTGAACTCACGAACTGTGAGATCATGACCTGAGCTGAAGTCAGACGCTTAACTGACTGAGCTGCCCAGGCGCCTGTCTCATTTAATCTTTACCACAATCTTACAAGTATTATTATCCTCATCTTACAGATGAGAACACCGAGGCTCAGAAATGTAAAATGATTTCCTGAATACCCTGCAGAGGCCAGACTGGAACCTAGATCATTAAATTGGAATTAGCAGCTCTACACAGACAACAGCCCCCAAGGAACCTTAAAGATCCCGGAGTCTAGCCTCCTTCTTGGTCATGTTGGGGAAACTAGAGCTGGCAGCTTGTTAGTGGCAGCAGAGCCCAAATCTTCCACCCCAACCACTGTCTCATCCCAACACAACACAGTTAACATTTTCACCAGCTTCACAGAAGTCTTGTCGTCTACCTTATTTTAACTGCTCTCTGCTGAGGAGGTCTAAACAATTCCCAAGGAACTTCAGGGGTCTCCAGAAAAGACCCCAAACTCATGAGACTGAATGATTTCAGGTCAAGTCAGAACACACAGGAGCAAAGAAGCGATTCAGTCAGGCTCCTTTAACATCGATTGGGTACCAACAGCTTGTTATGGTCAGCCAAACACAGGATTAAACATGGCTTCTGCCCAGGGCTGGGGACTATGGGAATATAATACAATGCTGGAAACCTGAGCTGTACCACAGGCATTGGCAAGTAAAAGGAAAAACTCCTATAACTCAACCTTGAAAACACAGAGGATGACCTGCTCCAGGGAAATCTGAGAGCCAGAGAAGGGTTGGGATGTGGAGCCCTGGCGCTGTGACGGCATTGCTAAGCCTCTGGGTACAACACAGGAATAAACATGGCAAGTATTGTTCTTAAAAACAATGGCACACAGGATGTTTTCCCACTAATTCCACTGTTTCATTTGCCTTTGTCGTATGCTAGTAAATTAGAAAGGTTAAATATATTATCCACCCTATTCTATATCCAAACAAAATAAAAATTTAAAAGCTGAAATGGATGGCCCAAACCTAAGTGGGGGTAAGAACAGATACAAGTCTAGTTCTGGCTTTCATGTCTTCTGACTCCAACAAATGTTCTGTCTACTGTAAAAATCAAAAAGAAAATTTAAGTTGGATCTTTGGGCCATCTATCTTTTCTAACTTACCATCCAGTGTAGGAGTTCCTTCTATAGGGCTCTGCCAAAAAAAAAAAAAAGTAAAATTAAAACTTATGGCATCTAATTAATATCTCAGTAATGGAGAGTTCATTTCTTTTTATAATATATTCTTTCAGTGATTATTAAAATGATACATTTTCATGGGATAAAATTTGGAAACTACAAAAAAGCATAAAGAATAAAATTTAAACCACTAATAACCCCACCACACTTTATCTTCCTTTTGCTATTAAAACACAAATGAAGTTTATGTTGATTATTTTAGTGGTATTACATAGGATGATACCTAAGACATAATCTATATTATTTTTGGAATAGTGTCTCCCAATCATAAAAACCCATCTAATCATAAATACCCAGTCCATTATATCCATGTTTTACAAAATTAGGATCATATATTATATACTACCCTGGGACCAGATTTTCTCCCTTAATACATCATCGTCTTATTTAATTTACATTTGTCATAAAATGTGACTTGAAATGTCTGCGATATATTTGTTCATTCCTTGACATCACTATAACTTATTTAGCCTCTACTCTAATGTTTGTCATTTACGTTGTTTCCATTTTTCACTTTCATAAAAATAACATGGAATAAGTATTAATCTACTAGCCTGCTCATGTAAATAGTTTATTCACTGCAACTTTGTAGTAAGTTTTAATAACACTTTCTAAAATCTCCTTGGATTTTCTTATACAAATTTTTTTCTAGATTTACCTTTTCAGCATCTCCTATAAAGATGAGATGTTGTTTGAAATACAGTCCATGTTACAGATTAGCCAAAGGAGAATTGATAAATTTGCTCTTATTATTGCTTTCTGAGACAGTCTACTTACCAATTAAGCAGCACAAATGTTTTAAAAAGCTGTTCTTCCTGGGGTGTCTGGGCGGCTCAGTCAGTTAAGCCTCCGACTCTCGGTTTCGGCTCAGGTCCTGATCTCACGGTTTCATGAGTTCAAGCCCCACACTGGGCTCTCACTGAAAGTATAGAGCTTGCTTGGGATTCTCTGTCTCCCTCTCTCTGCCCCTCTTCCACTCACACTGTCTCTGTCTCTCTCAAAATAAATAAATAAACCTTAAAAAAAAAAGTTGTTCTTATCAATATTTCTAGGCAATAATCTTTAATGGCCCCTAATATCACAAGAAAGACAAGACCAACAAATAGTCAATGCCTCCCGGTGTAAGTTCACAGCACCACCTAGAAGTTGTCTTGCCAAAAAATCAAACCTGAATCTGACCAGATCTCTAGATCTACTACCAATTTATTGGAAATACAAGGGATAGAGGATCATGGTAAATGACAACATAGAGTTACAATCAGCAAAGTCCAGACTCTGAAATTTTACAGGACAAACAACTAATTTCTTCAACAAGTACATTGGAAGTAGAGGTGGAGGGGAATCTTATACATAAAAGCTATTTAAAAAGCATATCAAACAATTGTAATGTCTGAACTTTATTTGGATCTTGATTCAAGCAAACAGTTACCAAAAAACTTCATGTGACAACCGGGAAAATATGAAAACTATCTGGCTATTTGATGGTGTTTAGGAACTACTATTAGTTTAAAAAATTTTTTGTTTTATGTTTATTTATTTTTGAGAGACAGAGAGACAGAGCACAAGTAGGGGAGGAGCAGAGAGTGAATGAGACAGAATCCCAAGCAGGCTCCAGGCTCTGAGCTGTCAGCACAGATCCTGATGTGGGGCTCAAATTCACAAACCGTGAGATCATGACCTGAGCTAAAGTCGGACGCTTAACCAACTGAGCCACCCAGATGCCCCTATTAGTTTTTTAGATTAAATAAATTTTATGCTTAAGTTTTTATGAGCAGTCCTTATCTTTCAAGGACACCTTCTGAAATATTCACAGATGAAACGATAGGTCTGGGATTTGCTTCAGAACAACCCAGGTGAAGGCATGGAGGGAATAGAGATGAAACAAAACTGGCCATGAGTGGGTAATTATTGAAGCGTGGTAATAGGTCCATGGGAGTTATTTATCCCATTCTCGCTATTTTTTATGTTTTAAATTTTCTATAACAAAAAGGTTTTTTTTAAGCTGATCTTAATACTTTGCTGAAATCAGTCTCACTTCATTTTGTGCTTTAGTTCTATTGTCTAGAGCAGAACTGTTCAAGCTGTGGTTGTAATCCTCCACTGGGTCATGAAATGAATTCAGTGGGTCTCCACTGACCTTTGTTTCATATGGAATGGAATAGAATAGAATAGAATAGAATAGAATAGAATAGAGTTAGAGGGCATCACAATAAGTAAAGTCAAGAACTGTTTCATGAATCTTTTCATTCATTCTGTGTGTATGAGTGGTATTTGTCCATTTCCCAGATCACGACATAAGTTATATTTCATACTCCAGATTATAGTGCAAATTTTTTGGAAAACATTTCTCTAGAGCAGAGGTCTGCAAACTTTTCTATAAGGAGCCAAATAGTAAATATTTTTGGCTTTGTAAGCCATAGAGTTGCTGTCACACTATTCAGCTCTGCAGTTGGATCATAAAAACAACCATACACAAGACAGAAGTGTATATGCATGACTATGTCCCAACAAAACCTTATTTATGGATACTAGAATTTGAGTTTCATACAATTTTCACTTGTCACAAAATATTCTTCTTCTGATTTTTTTCCCCTAACCATTGAAAAATGTAAAAATCATTCTTAGCTCTAGGACTATACAAAAGCAGGGGGCAGGCTAGATTTGGCCTGTCCTTTGCACTAGATTTTCTAACGGAAAGGTTTATTGTGGGAAGGAGGAAGGTCACGCTGCTGAGGTTTTAGGAGTCTGTGTGATCGGTAAAAACACATTAAAATTTACCATTGCTTAGATTTGTTTGGGGACTAGATATTCAATTTATTTTGAATAGCATTTCAGTTCAGGTCGTGATCCCATAGCCGGTAGTGAGACTGAGTCCCTTGTTGGGCTCTGGGCTGAGCATTGAGTCTGCTTGGGATTCTCTCTCTCCCTCTTTCTCTGCCTCTCCCCCGTCCTCTCTCTCTCTCTCTCTCTCTCTCTCTCTCAATAAATAAACATTAAAAACAAAAACAAATAAAACTAACAGAAAATAACAAGTACTGATAAAGATGTGAAAAAATTGGAACCTTGTACGCTGTTGGTAGGAAGTAAAATGGTATAGCTGCTCTAAAAAACAATATGGCAGCTCCTCAGACAGTTAAACATAGGATTACATTTGATCCAGCAATCCCACTTCTGAGTATATGCGCAAAAAAAATTGAAAGCAGGGACTCAAAGAGATATTTGTACACCCGTGTTCATAGCATTAATCACAAGAGCCAAAAGGTGGAAGCAACCTAACCATTAACAGATGAATAGATTAAAACATATGTGGTATGTATAGGCAATGGAATATTACTTAGCCTTGAAAAAGAAGGAAATTCTTACATTTGCTATAACATGGGTGAACCTTGAGGACACTATGCTAAAAGAAACAAGTCTGTTACAAAAAGACAAATACTGTATAATTTCACTTGTATGAGGAACCTAGAATAGTCAGACTCATAGAACAGAAAGTAGAATGGTAGTTGCCAAGGCCCGGGAGGAAGGAGACATGGGGAGTTGTTTCAGTTTGGCCAGATAAAAAAGTTCTGGAGATTGGGTGTACAACCACGTGAATGTATTTAACACCACTGAATTGTATACTTCTAATGGACTAAGATGGTAAATTTGATGCATATTTTACCACAGTTTTTATTAAATTCAGTTATTGAGAAGAAAGAAACAAAGACTTTCAGAGCAATACCAAATCTGTGCCTTCTTCTAGGTGATAAAATTGTAAATATAGAAGACAGCCATTGTGCTCCATCAGACTTCTCTTACTCAAGCCAACTGTTTTCCACTTCACCAGCTCTTCCCCATATGACAGGCTGTTCAGGCCCTTTGCTTTCCTCCATTGTGCTCCTTCTAATACCTTCTAGTTGTTGTGGGGTTTATTTTGTTTAATGTTTTTCTTAAAATTGAATTCCCAGGCTGAAGACCATGATCCAGATGTGGTCTACTCGGGATAGAACACTTTGGAATTGTCCCTTCCTATGATGTGGCAGACCCTGGACCTTCCACAACGTGCTCTGAGAATGTTATATCTCGTACCTCAGGCCTGTTTTGTGGAATCTGCTTCCCCCATTTGGTACATGGGCCTTTGAACCTAAATGCAGAATTTTTAATCTACTCCTATTTAATTTCATGTTTTGCCCCAGTTGTGTTAAATTAAATTGAAAGGAACTACTTCCAAGAATTAAAAAAACAAAAAAACAAAAAAACAAAACCTACAGGGGCACCTGGGTGGTTTAGTCAATTAAGTGTCCAACTTGGGCTCAGGTCATGATCTCATGGTTTGTGAGTTTGAGCCCCGCATCAGTCTCTGTGCTCACAGCTCAGAGCCTAGAGCCTGCTTCTGACTCTGTGTCTCCCTCTCTCTCTGCCCCTTCCCTGCTTGTGCTGTGTGTGTGTGTGTGTCTCTCTCTCAAAAGTAAATAATAAAACATTAAAAAAAAAACCTACAAAACACAAACAAAAGAACACACTAGATTTCATGATCTGAATATAAAAGACCAAATCTGTAAAGTGACAAGAGTCTTCCTTCCCAGCTTCTTCCTTCCCAGCGTCTTCCCCTATTCTTCACACGATAAACTGTAACAACTGAGCTTTTGTTAGATCAAGATTGAGACAAAAATAGGGGCGCCTGGGCGGCTCAGTCGGCTAAGTGTCCGACTTCAGCTCAGGTCATGTTCTTTGGTTCATGGGTCCTAGCCCTGTGTGGGGCTCTGTGCTGACAGCTCAGAGCCTGGAGCCTGTTTTGGATTCTGCGTGTGTCTCTCTCTCTGCCCCTCCCCTGCTCAAGCTCTATCTTTCTCTCTCTCTCTCAAAAATAAGTAATCATTAAAAAAAAAAAAAAATTTAAGATTGAGACAAAAATAAAGCAGACACGGCAAAACAGTTTCATTTAGTATGCCTGCATTTGACTGATGGTGGCTGCCTGCAGCACTGTGTTTAGCGGGAATATGGAGCCATATCCATGTGGAACAAGAAAGAGGGCGGTAAAAGATTAAAGGTGTCTGTCAAAGACAGAGGTAAAGAGAGAGAGGCTAGGAATGCAAGCTGGTGCAGCCACTCTGGAAAACAGTATGGAAGTTCTTCAAAAAACTAAAAATAGAACTACCCTACGACCCAGCAATTGCACTCCTAGGTATTTATCCAAGGGATACAGGGATGCTGTTTCGAAGGGGCATGTGCACCCCAATGTTTATAGCAACACTAACAACAATAGCCAAAGTATGGAAAGAGCCCAAATGTCCATTGATGGATGAATGGGTAAAAAAGATGTGGTACACACACACACACACACACACACACACACACACACAATGGAGTATTACTCGGCAATCAAAAAGAATGAAATCTTGTCATTTGCAACGACGTGGATGGAACTGGAGGGTATTATGCTATGTGAAATTAGTCAGTCAGAGAAGACAAAAATCATATGACTTCACTCATATGAGGACTTTAAGAGACAAGACAGACGACCATAAGAGAAGGGAAACAAAAATAATATAAAAACAAGGAGGGGGACAAAATAGAAGAGACTCATAAATATGGAGAACAAACTGAGGGTTACTGGAGGGGTTGTGGGAGGGGGGATGGGCTAAATGGGTATGGGGCACTAAGGAATCTACTCCTGAAATCATTGTGGCACTATATGCTAATTTGGATGTAAATTTAAAAAAAGAAAAAAAATTTTTTTTTAAAATTAAGAAAGTGAGCTCTTAAAAAACATTAAAAAAGAGAGAGAGAGAGAGAGAGAGAGAGGCAAGTATGCCACCAATTTGCCAAAAAAAAAAAAACCATGGGTTTTTCTGTGGTTGCATTTTTGCCAAAGGCCATATAACCAAACTCTAAAGGCTATTAGCAAGAGTGTTTCAATTGCTCTTATTTGTCACTACCCTATAGTAGGAAATAAAGCTAGAAAAGGAAACCTAATGTCTGTAATTCCCTCAGACTTCAAAGGACATCTGCATGTGCTGGGCTGATAATTCTGTTTTATCCCCACCCACCCAACTGTGAGCCAGAGTCTAAATCAGAAACAGGAAACACAATTCCAAAGGAAACCAAAGGATAGAGGAAAACATTATGATGATATTTTTAATTATACTTAATATTACATGAAACATATGTATGTGAAAATATTTTTTTAATTTTATATGAAATGTGTGTATGTATATAAATCAGTCCGTACTAAGAGAGACAGATACCTTATACCATATACCATATATAAAGACATATAAAATCATAGTAGGAATACATGGGGAAAGGAATGATTAATCTTAATATCTTCTGTATCCTATTAAGTTAAAAGAAATTCAGTGTATCTTTATGATATAAAGCAAATGATGGCCCAGACCCAAATCTGGCCTGTCATCTGTTTTTATGTGGCCTGTGAGCTAAGAATGTTTTTTATATTTTTTAAATGGTTGGGAAAAAATTAAAAGAAGAAGGATATTTCAGTCAGTTAAGTGTCCATCTTCAGCTAAGGTCATGATCTCAGTTTGTGAGATCAAGCCCCACATTGGGCTCTGTGCTGACAACACAGAGCCTGCTAGGGATTCTCTCTCTCCTTCTCTCTCTGCCCCTCCCCTGCTCGCTCTGTCTCTCAAAATAAATAAATGAATTTTAAAAATAAAAATATGAGGGGCACCTGAGTGGCTCAGTCCATTAGATATCCAACTTCAGCTCAGATCACAATCTCGCGGTTCGTGAGTTCAAGCCCCACACTGGGCTCTGTGCTCACAGCTCAAAGCCTGGAGCCTGCTTCAGATTCTGTGTCTCCCTCTCTCTCTCTCTGCCCTCTTTCCCTCACACTCTGTGTGTCTCTCTCTCTTTCTCAAAAATAAATAAATATTGAAAAAATAAAATTAAAAAATATAAAAAGTACATGAAATTCAAATTTCAGGGTCCACAAATAAAGTTTTATCAGAATAGAACAATACTCATTTACATATTGTCTATATTTGCTTTTGCATTCAACAGCAGAGTTGAGTCTTTTGACAGAGACTATATGGCCCACAAAGCCAAATATTCACTATCTGGCCATTTATGGAAAAAGTTTACTAAAGGGTCATGGTCATCATGTCCAGGATATAGTTTCTTTCGCAGATTTAGCATTGCAACTTGTATTTTGGACCCAAAAGCAAGTAAGATTTCAAGTGATTTGGGGTTTGTTCCTACCCATGTACTTCTATTATAGTAGATCTTAATATAAAATAACTTAATAAATGATAAACCAGTCTAAATTTTTCACAAAGTCACAAAAAACATTGATTATTGTACTAAAATTGTTAACTATTTCTTAACTTTTAATTATGATTTTAATTTTCTAAATTTTAGAAATTATTAAATAAAAATTATTATAATAACCATTTTCTTTTTAAATAGGAAACACCTAGCACCTGGCATATACTAGGCATGCAATAAATTTTTTTTTTTTTTTAATTTTTTTTTTCAACGTTTTTTATTTATTTTTGGGACAGAGAGAGACAGAGCATGAACGGGGGAGGGGCAGAGAGAGAGGGAGACACAGAATCGGAAACAGGCTCCAGGCTCCGAGCCATCAGCCCAGAGCCTGACGCGGGGCTCGAACTCACGGACCGCGAGATCGTGACCTGGCTGAAGTCGGACGCTTAACCGACTGCGCCACCCAGGCGCCCCAATTTTTGTTGCATTTAGCTAAAATAGTTTAACTCTTCCTATTTCAATTCATGAAATGAAGCAGTTGCTCCAAATGTGTGAAAATAAACGAAGAGCACCCAAATGAGAAAAAAACAAAGGCAATTAATTCAGGGCTTGCGATAGCAAAGGCATCTCTACCATGACTTCCACTTGGAGAGACGAAAGGCAGGCAGAGGAATGGTAAAGCTTTATAGTAGAAAAAGGGGAAGGTTGTGGCCGTGCCTTGACTGGAGGCTGTTGGCATGCACAAGCTGTAAGCAGACTAACAAGAAACGGGGTATCCCACATGATTGGCTAGGGCAGCATATTTGGCTTTCTCCAGTTGGTCCCAAGTTAGCAGTGAGGGCAAAAAGTAAGGAAGCTGTCAGCTATTAATCAAGTCCGGGTAATTTGGGGCCAATCGCTACAAGAGTTATCATTTGGCTTCCTGGACTGGTTGCTGTAGACAACTGGTCCAAGTTGTATTTTTATATATGGTCTCATCATTGTTTGTATATTAGTCTCTCAAATGCAAAAGGCTAACGTTCTCTTCAATGCCACAAACGTTGCACAACCACTAGCTATATGCCAGGAACCACATCAGATGCCAGGAATAAAAGATAAAGATGACATCGTCACTGCCCTACATTGTGGGAAAGGAGGCACATACAAAATCTATAAGGAAGGCAGTCTATCCCTTATCTCTTGTAGAGATGGAATTAAAACTTGTCTACAAAGAGCTGTTGACACATAACCTTCCCAAAGAGACTCCACCACCTTCAAAGGCAGTGCCAGGCTCTTAGATTTAGGAAATTGTTTTTAGATCTGTCCTGCTGACATTTAAGACAATGTTCTCAAAGCCTACCCAGCAAAAAGATAAATTCATGGAATTTCTTAATGTGTTTTTAAATTTTTTTTTTACATTTATTTATTTTCGAGAGACAGAGAGAGACAGAGTACAGGTGGAGGAGGGGCAGAGCGAGGAGACACAGAATCCAAAGCAGGCTCCAGGCTCGGAGCTGTCAGCACAGAGCCCGATGCGGGGCTCAAACTCACAAACCATAAGATCATGACCTGAGCCAAAGTCAGACGCCTAACCTAACCCCCCTGTTAATGTGTTTTTAAATTTAAATCCTCACAATAGGATCTCTTTGATTCACTGTTACTTATACTCTTACAAACCAGAAGAGTGAAAACTCTATAAAAAATAGATTAAACTAAGATGCAACATCTTCCCACAACCAGTTTGTTGATTTTTTTAGAAACATATTCTTGAATATTGAACGGCACCCGTCAAGTAGCAATTATTATACCCCAATTATTATATCCCTCTTTCCCAATCCGATTAGGCAGAACTCCCAATTTTCCACCTGTAGCCTGGTTCTCCCTCCCTGTTGTACTTCAGGTTCCTCCACTCATCTGTCTTTCTTGGATCTTACAAGTCCTGCTGTGCTCACAGAGTTTTATCAATGGTATCCATCACTTCTGACTCATTCTATTGGCCAGAGCAAGTCAGATGGCCAAATCCAAGTCAAGAAGGCAGGGAAGTAGGCCCCCAGCACAGGGAGGAGAAAGAATCAGGGCCAATGATATAATGTACCTCACAGCACCTGTCTCTGCCTCTGCATACTCGTGTAAAAGCATAAACAATAAAGTTCATGTAACTTGTCCCACAGCTCCAGCTTTTGAGTCTCCTCAAGCTCATTAATAAAGCACAGCATAGTAGTAAGCTGAGCTTTGGAATAGACAGATATTGGTTTGTTCCCTAGTTCTCATCGTGTACACCAATGAAACCCTGGGCAAGTTACATAACCTTTCTCTGACCTTCATTATTTTCATCTGCAAAATAGAGATAATAACATTACATGTCTTTCATCAGTTGGGGTAAAGCAGGAAGCAGATGGCACTCTCAAACTGGACAACGTAACAAGAGTTAAATAAAAGGTCTCATCTATAAAGGTGTCAATAATCCTATTGTACCCTTTTCCTGTCCTCAATGTAGGTTCTGGGCTTCTCAGGCCAGCCCTTATGTCTCTCAGTACCAACTAATGAAAAATACCAGGCGCGGCTATGAAAACCAAATGCCCTCCCAGCAGCTGATGAAAGAAATCTCCACGAGATAGGCCACCCCTCCAGCTTCAGAAAAGCAACAAAGAGCCTATGTCACAAAACTGCCCTTGCAAATGGCTTTTCTAACAAAGGAGTCTTCTAAGACAGCTAGACTGTGAAAGTAAGCTTTCACTTCTTGAAGTCTATAATTTTACTCGATCTTTCCTAATAATGTATTGCCTTGGTGATGATACCTAAATTGATAGCTTTGTTTTCTGGGAAGTATAAAAATATTTGTAAATTTTCTTTAAGCCAGGAGAAAAAGTTAATGGCACTTTCATTTTCTTCCACATGCACAAGCTATTTAAAACCTGACTCTAGCTAGATTTTTTTTTATTTTAAACAAAGTGTTTGAAGGTCTATATTAAGATTAGAATTAATAATAGTATCTATCTCATTGTGCAAATTAAATGGGCTACTGCCTGGGAAGTAGTTAACAATTACACGTAATAAACTCGCTTATTAGAGACTGGCTCTCAAAACTGCAAACTAAGATTCATGCCCATGTGCATTAGAACAGAAACTCAAAAATGGGACAAACAAAACCAGGTGGGGCGTTACATGCAGCCTGTAGGAGCCGGGCCCTGTGACCAGCCCTGGGAGAGAGCAGCCAGGGAGAGGAGCCCATCACCCAGGGCCTGTCTAGAAGCCTCCATCATGGGCATGAGTGGGGCCCAGCAGGAAGGCAAAAACAGTGACATGGTGACACGGTAATAGGGAGACTATGAAAAAGTGGTATACACAACAACAAGCAGGCAGGCCACATCTGACCATAGGAGGTAGGACTCTCCCCAGTATGTCTAAAATAATTTACAGATGATTACAAATTACATTTTTTTATTTTTTTATGTTTATTTATTTTTGAGAGAAAGAGAGAGAGAGAGCACAAGCAGGGAAGGGGCAGAGAGAGAAGGGGACGCAGAACCCAAGGCAGGCTCCAGTCTCTGAGCTGTCAACACAGAGCCCGACGCGCGGCTTGAACTCACAGCCACCGTGAGATCATGACCTGAGCTGAAGTCATCCGGATGCTTAACCATCTGAGCCACCCAGGCGCCCCACAAATTACATTTTAAACTAAAACTAATGTTTAACACTTTTCAGTGTTCTTGCAGCTTGCATTATTCTTACTTTTACCAACTTTGGAGCATTTTAAGGAATTTTAAACAAATTCATCTAATGATACTTCAGACTTAATATGCATTTATAAACAATAATAATCAAAGGTATTCTTTCTTCAGCTCTTCCTATGTGCTGGGTGATGTTGATGAGGCACTTCGCTTACGGTTTACAGCAGAACCTCTGGTGACAAAGATCCTAGGTTCAAAGCCCAGTGCCATGATTCACCAGCTGCACAATGCTGGGGGATTATCTCACCTATACTATGCTTTAAGTTCTTCATTTGTACGATGCTGGCTGTGCATAAAGTGCGTGCCCACAGCAAATATTAACACATTAGCACACATCATCTCACCTCATCACTATGACACAGCAAGGTCAGCATAGTATTAATCCCATTTTATGGTCAAGGAACAAGTTCAGCGAGGTTCAGCTACCTGTCCAAGTTTATGCAAGTTCAAATCTAGGTCTTTCTGACTCAGACCCACGCATGTTCTTAACCACTGTGCTATGCCAAACTCCCACCATTTATCAAATCTGCAGCATCTTGAAAATGACAGAATTGTTTTGGATCTGTGTGCATTTATTCTATTTTTTAACTTTTAGAGAACTTTTTTGCCAGTTTATCTAAAGAGCCATTCATTCAGAATAGAACTAGGATCACAACAAACTATCCAGCCCTGGCCTGAAAAACAGGGGATGAGTCACAGGTCAAGGGTATGAGGAGGGGGCTGGGTCCCAGCAGGGAGTCCAGTCGCAAACTAACCTGTACAGGGGGTCAAAATAGGAGAAGCAGCAATGCCCAGCTGAGTTCAGGACATTTCCACCTCCCCTGGTCTCCACAATAACAATTAAATATAGGTATAATAATCTGGCAATGTGGAAACTGCGACATAAATAGGTTAAATGACTTCCCCTTTAAGTAAGGCTGTAGCTAGAACT
The DNA here is from genome assembly GCF_018350215.1 of Panthera leo. Taxonomy (NCBI): domain Eukaryota; kingdom Metazoa; phylum Chordata; class Mammalia; order Carnivora; family Felidae; genus Panthera; species Panthera leo. Next base: position 122,321,050 of record NC_056680.1, read on the forward strand.
TGTCCTGGAGCTTAAGTACCATCATGGAGTGGAAGAAGGGGCCAGATGACACAACAGTGGAACATTCCTCTGAAGTGACCCACGGCAGTTGCCTGTGGTGCACCGCATCTATGCCCATGAGCTACGGGGACATTGTGGGGCCTTGTCTAGGTTGAAAGGATCCCAGACACAAAGTGGGACACACCCAAGTCTAACCGGAAGAGAGAGAGAGAAGAAGCAAGCGAGTGCCAAAGTGAACATTGGCACCAGCTCTGTAGAGACCAGACCCCAGTATGCTGCCTAGCAAGGAGAGCAAACCCTTCCCAACCCCAGGGCACTACCTCAATTCCTCAGCTGCCTCTGGTTGCAACTTGGAAACTCCAACTCTGCATTCAAGATGAGGACACCAACGCATCCAATTTCATCCAGCCCATGACAAAAGTCGGGGGGAATACTTGGGTTCTGTATCCAATGCACATAATGGAAAACTTGATCAACAGTAGCTTAACCACAAGCATATTTATGCATCTCACCTAACAAAATGTCTGGAGATTGGTGGTTCCAAGGTTTCTCAGCCTCTCTGCCATTGTATTGACCTTCTTCTTGGGGTCACAAGATGGCTGCCAAAACTCCAAGTATTGCAACATCACACGATAGCAATCCAAGCAGAAAGGAAGAGGACCAGTGGGAAAGGGCCCTCTCTGTACAGATCTCTCTTATATTAGGGAGGAAAATTGTACCCTAGAACTCAGCCCCCTTTACATCTCACTGGCCAGAACCAGGTCCTATGCCCAGTTCCCTAAACTGCATCACTAGCAAAAAGAGAGAGAGAGAGAGAGAGAGATTCCATGATTAGCTTAAGCCAAACTTGGGGCTTCTGGTTGCCTCCCAAAAAATCAGTTTTCTTTTAAAGATTACACAAGCAACATGGGGCGCCTGGGTGGCTCAGTCAGTTGAGTGTCTGACTTTGGCTCAGGTCATGATCTCCCCAGTTCATGGGTTCGAACCCTGCATCAGGCTCTGTGCTGACAGCTCAGAGCCTGGAGCCTGCTTCGGGTTCTGTGTCTCCCTCTCTCTGCCCCTCCCCTGCTCGTGCTCTGTCTCTCAAAAATAAATGTTAAAAAAAATTTTTTAAATAAAGATTACACAAGCAACAGTGGCTCCATCTCCTATTCCCAACCTACCCATTATCCCTCCCTCTCCCATTATTCTCCACTCTCCAAGAACCTGGTCCTTGATGAATCCGATCCCTTTGGCCTGCTCACAGAAGAAAAGAGGAGAGCTCTTCTCAAAGAGTGTGGAGGCACATTGTGTGAGCACCAATTTCTACTAATTATACCGCTGGAGTTCTTACCACAAACATTACCCGTGGCACCCAGATAATGTGGATCTCCCAGGGCAGTTTCTGCTATACCCTACACTCAGGGACTCAGCACTTTGGAACACTCCAAAACAGACTGATTTCATGACAAATTTGCTAGTCATGGGTATTTTAGTGAAGATTCCATGGAAATGGAAACAGAGGAGTGGAGAGGCTCAGCTCAGAGTCATCACCCCAACAAGTCTCCCTTGAATAACACTTTCAGACCTACTTTGGAAGCTCCTCACTTTCCCTCTTTGCCCTTACTTCACACATCCTCTACAAAAACTGCCCTAAGTAGTCTGCTCTTGCCTCAGCCTGCTTTTTCCACTCGGCCAAAGGATCAACGGCCGTTCATGGATCTGCAACCAAATATTATTCTTCAAGCAAAGCAACTAAAATTATCATTCACTATTATAGATGTTGATAGAGTGAGTAGGAGAGCAAGGAATAAAGCATAGGAATTAAAGTGAGTAATTTCTAATAGGGAATGTTGGAAGCAGGGTGTTGATTGTTTTATCTTGGGACAGGTATTCACATTTTAGGTCACCCAAGAGTAGCTAGCTTACAATTCAAATTCCTGTCTCTGTGAGATGAAATACATACCCAAAGCAAGAACAAGACAAATGACTTTAAGTTGCCATACCTCATTCTCATTAGTTCTAATTTTATGTTCAAACTGTGTGTGTGTGTGTGCACGCGCACACACATGTGCATGTGAGAGAGAGAGAGAGAGAGAGAAAGAAAGATCAAGCATAATTAGCCAAATGGACTCAATTCCCCAAACCCCTTGAGAGCTTGCTGTGGTGAAACCAATTTTACAGGCGTCTGTCTGACATAGCCAATTATTGGGATCCCTCTAGAATCCGCTGGACCTAAGGGCTTGCCATGTTACCTTTCCCTCCAGTGAGATGTAGGCCAGACAGACTGGGGATCAAGTAAGTGAGGTGTTCAAAGACCCACTGACCTTAACCAGCTGAGAACTGAAGCTGAAATAGCTCACAAAGGAGGTACACTTGTTACCTTACTAGAGATAGGAACAGTGGTTAAACAGAATCACTGAGACCACTGATTGAGACTTTTTCAAACAGTAAACTTCACTCAGAAGTACTCTTTCTGGTTGCACTCCAGGCAAACTTCTCTCACCCTGTTTCAGTTTTCTATTGCTGGATGAAACACACACACACACACACACACACACACACACACACCAAAACACAGTGGGTTAAAACTATAACAATGTATCATTTCTCCTAAGTCTGTGGGAGACTAGTTGGGGTCACTCATGCAGCGTTTAGCGGGAAGCTCAGTTAGGATCCTGTTTCTCCTTCGTATGGTCTTTCTTTCTATGTGACATCTCCCACTCTAGCATCTCCCCTTGTGGCTTGCCTCTAACAGGGTAGTCCTGACTTCATCACAGCATGGTATTTGGGTTGCAAGGGTGGTCCAGAGGACAAGCCCCAGTGTGCAACTGTGTATCTAGCCTCTGCCTATCTTAAGCTCACTAATGTCACATTGGCCAAAAAAACCCCACAGGGCCGATGTGGGAGGAGACTCCACAAGTGGCTCACTGGGTTCACTGTCTACCACAGCCTCAAAGTGCCAGTTTCTCTATTTACCCCTCTGGGGAACATAATACTCTTCAGGGAGGACAACTGTGAGACTCTATGGGCTGAAGACTCTAAGTCACCAGAAGCAATTCAATAACAGTGAATATAGAATTGAGTTAAAGAGGATTTCAGAATATGTCTTAGGAAGATTTGTTATTTGGTGTTACCTTAAAAAAATCATATTAGAAAGGGTCGGTGAAAACATAAACCCCCCAAATTTAATCAGATGGTTTAAATTATTGAGTCTGGAAGGTAATGAGTGTGCCTAATTGAAATTTGTCTTCAGACATGCTTCCCTGATCTGCCTCTTTTCTAAAGTTAGTACTCAATTCATCCATTTCTTTATTCCTTCAGTAAGTGTTCATGAAGTATCAGGCATGACTCTACACGCTAGGAATTTGTGCTCAGCCCTAGTCCATCTCTCACCGTCTCTACCTGGATTCTAGCAATGGCCCAATACCTCGTCTCTCCATCCCAACTCCATGTGCTCCCAAGCCCAAAAACACGAAACTAAACCCATTTTGTTTCAGCTTCAAAAGCTTCTGGCAGTGTACAAAATCTAAACCTTCCAGAGTGGCTTTCAAGACCCCTCAGAACCTAACTCCCATCTACTTTCTACTAAAAAGTACTTTTTTATAAAGAGTAAAATCATGACTCTCATACAGATATGAAGTGAACACCTGTCTCATTCAGATATGAAGTGAATATTTTATTTAGCCCACTGATTAGTAAGGACCTGGTAAGGTGTTAAGATCAAGTTCAAAGGAGTATCTGCAGAGCAGATACATATACAGATACTCAGGAATACTGAAATGAATTTATTTGTTTAATGTTTATTTATTTATTTTGAGAGGGGGGCAGAGAAAGAGAGGGAGAAAGGATCCCAAGCAGGCTCTGTGCTGTCAGCATGAAGCCTGACTCAGGGCTCGATCTCACAAACTGCTGGATCACGTCCTGAGCTGAGACTAACAGTCGGATGCTTAACCAACTGAGCCACCCATGTGCCCCTGAAATTAATTTCTTAACAGAAGCAAAACAGAATGCTTCCTTCCACCTGTATGGCTTGGGGTTGGTGGAGGTGGGGAATCAACTATACCTCCACCTGACAAAATTCATTTTCATTTCTCTAAACAAGAATCATTTGCCTTACTCTTACAGTTGTATAACTTACAGGGTTGTAAATAACTCAGACAGTGAGAGGCACAGATCACTATAGAACCACATAATATGGAAGAGTGCACTGGACAATGCCCAGCATTCTGTAAGATACCCAGTAATCTTTTCTTTTTCCTTTTTTTCCATTTCAAAGTCTGATCATTTTTTTTAAACCTTCCAGCCTCATCATCAACTGTTTCCTCAGCCCTTCACCCTATGTTATTGCCACACTATGCTCCTCATAGCTGCCTAGGAAAGCCCCATGTGCTTCTGTTCACATTTCTGGTGCACTTTCTGTACCCTCTGCATGGAATGGACCCACTCTCTATTTGGAAATATACCCATCTTTCTATTTATTCAGCATATACTTCCTTCTACGTCAATAATAGGCCAAGAAGTAATGATTCAGAGGTGAAGAAGAAAGACAAGGTCTCAGCCTAGCCTGGGAATTATACTATACGTGTGCTATCTACCTTGAATCATCAAGACTTTAGAAAATGCACAGATGTCCAACCATTGTGTAACTATGAGTGTCAGTGGGACTTCCCTTGGAGTGCCAGGACATTTCCACTGGTGATCATTCTGAATGAAAGAGGAGCCCTCAAAGGAGACTGAGAAGGAACATTCAGCAGAGGCAAAAGGACCAGAAGGAACCAAGACAAGACAATCAGAGCAGGAGGGACTGGCCAACAATGCAACCACCATGGAGAGGTCCAGCAAGAATATGAATTAAATACGCCCGTATGTTTTGGAAACCACATTTTGCAGAGTGTTTCCATGGAAAGACAGAGGCAGAAGTCATTTTACTCTGGGCTATAAAATGAAATAAGGGGCAGAGAATTGTAGAGGCTGGATGTGGTTTTTTTCTTTTCAAAGAGTAGAAATTCAATTTAGAACTAGAAAGGGGAGAAGGATGGAAAGAGAAAGTGTAAGTATATCTGCTAAGTCATTTCCCAAAGCAAAGCCAGCTACATTATCATGTACAAAGAGCACTGGATTTGGACTACAAGCAAAACAAAACAAACAAAAAACACACAAACCTTGCATTCAGATCCTCCTTACGAGATTTGGGGTTTGCTATGCAATCTCTTTGGACTTTAGTTTTCTTATCTATACGGTGGGTATGGTAATGCCTCAAAATATCATTCAATGACATAATCTTTATAAAAGAACATAATATAAAGTCTAGGACACATCATTTGTTCAATATGTATTATTTTAAGCCTCAGAGAGACATTCACTGAGGTTTGGTTTGTTTTTTACATCCCATCTGGCTGGGGTTCCAGAAGTGAAGAGTAAAAGTACCCACTGTCCAAGGGCTTTGAATTCTTGGTAGTAAGAATTTGCATTTCAGGATCCGTTCCTAAATAAGAACCTGGGAGATGATCTTGCTTTGCTTTGCTTTACTGAAGGGCAAGGCCCCCAAAGGTGATCGCAGAACAGACCCGAGAAACCAGGTCTCTCGAGAATGGTACCCTGCCTTTTCCTCCTTACTAATTAGACCCCAGAAAGACTCTAAGATGGAACAAGTGGGAAATGTGAACAGTTCCTTTTTATCGCTGAGGAGACTGAAGCAGCTCAAAGTAGAACTGATGCAAACCCTAGGCTTCCTACGACTAATCTACCACCAATCACCCTCAAGCCCCCAAACCTTCCACTCCCACCCCCGAGGAAGAATTAACTACTTGAACAGATGACTTTAGGTTTCCCTTCTGTCTTCAAGAGGGGAAAACTTCACTTTCTTTTCTCTAGACAGCATCCTAATTTGTTTCCACTTAGCCACATAGCTCAGGACAAGAGCTTTTAAAATTAATGATGCTTTTCTAAGAGCAACTGCTTCTGCTCTAATCACATGCTATTTCTTGCTACCCACGGAGCCCAACATTAAGACTGCCTAAAGAAATCATCAAATTGCCCAAAATGCACTGCTCTCAAGCCTCCAGGTTGCTTAATAAATGACGATGAGTCACCCTTAGCTAGGTAGTCACCTCACATCCCTTACAATGTGAGCTTTCATGTCAATATGCTCCCTAGGAGGCAAATGTGGGCTGGGAAAGGTCAAGGCTCAGGTTTTTCGAAAACCTTCCCAGCCGTGTTTGTTTTGTTTTGTTTTTTTAATTTTTTTTTTATTGAGGTAAATCACATAACATACAATTAGCTATTTTATTTTTTTATTTATTTTTTAAAATTTATTTATTTTGAAAGAGAGAAGAGATCAGGGGAGGAGCAGAGAGAGAGAGGGAGAGAGAGAGAATCCCAAGGAGGCTCTGCGCTTTCAGCAGCTAGATGCTTACTGACGGAGACTCCCAGATTTAGCTATTTTAAAGTGGACAATCAGTTGTATTCAGTATTTCCACACAGTTTTGTGCAACCATGAGCTCTCTATGGTTTCAAAACTCGCTCATCACCCCATTAAAATACTTTGCACCCATTTAAGAAGTCATTCTTCACTCGCCCTTACCCACATCCCCTGGTACCACTAATCTGCTTTCTGGCTCAGTGGATTTGCACATTCTGGATGCATCATATGAAAGGAATCATACGTGACCTTTTGTGCCTGGCTGCTTTCACCTAGTGTAATGTTTTCAAGGTTTATCCATGTTGTAGCATGTATCAGCACTCCATTCCTTTTTATGGCTGAATAGTATTCCGTTGTGTGTATATACCACAATTTGTCTACCCATTCAGCTGTTGGTGGACACCTGGGTTGTTTTCACCTTTTGATTATGATGAGTAATGCTGCTATGATGAGTAATGAGTAATGTGCATTCTTGTACATATTTCTATGTGGATCCCAGAATGTGTTTGATATGCCTCTTCACTCCTTCAGCTCATGAAGAACGCTTGACTGGAACAACTTCCATGAAACCTTCAGCAAGAAGGAACAAGATATTCTTAAGGACAAAGGGATGTTCTTTTTTCTCATTTTTAGTTCACTGCATGATTTTATTGAAAATGTTTAGCATAGGGGCGCCTGGGTGGCTCAGTTGGTTAAGCGGCCGACTTCTGCTCAGGTCATGATCTCGCGGTACGTGAGTTCGAGCCCCGCGTCGGGCTCTGTGCTGACAGCTCAGAGCCTGGAGCCTGTGTCTCCCTCTCTCTAACCCTCCCCCGTTCATGCTCTGTCTCTCTCTGTCTCAAAAATAAATAAACATTTAAAAAAAAATTTTTTTAAAGAAAATGTTTAGCATAGTATTGAGAAACATCGTGTTCCATACAGACACCAGAGTGTCACTATTCCTGGATATTGCCATCATACAGTATGGTCTAATATGAATGTCTGTAAATGTTTTTATATAATTTAAGTTTGGGATTCAATGACTTTTGCATGTTCTTATTTCCCTGACTCCTTTATTTGACGACATAGAGGCTGAGCCTCTCCTGATTCAACAGAGTTAGACATGATCAGAAAATGTGGTTGGTCTTTAGGACCAATGGGGAGCAAGAGCTGGGGAAGGCCTGGGATCAACTGATTACAGAGGATCTTTATCAACTTGGTTGGGTAGCAATCTGAAAATCTTAAAATTTGGCCCCTGAATATGGCCAAATTCATACCAATTAAGTCACAAATGTATATAAAATACTTTAAAATACAGAAGTGATGTTAAGTAATGGTAGAACAATACATTCTCAAGCCAGGGATAGACAGTGCAAACTTCTAACTCATGTTTCCTTTCTGAGGATCATTATTGTAAAACTAGTTCAGTATATTCTTAGACTCCAAATATCCCAAAGTCAAATGTTTATCTCTAAATCAACTGGTTTTAGCCATGTCAACATGTCTGTATTGAGAACAAACTGAGGGTGGATAGGGGCGTGGGAGAGAGTGATGGGCATTGAGAGGGCACTTGTTGGGATAAGCACTGGGTGTTGTATGTAAGTCAATTTGACAATTTTTTTTAAATTTACATCCAAGTTAGTTAGCATATAGTGCAACGATGATTTCAGGAGTAGATTCCTTAATTCCCCTCACCCATTTAGCCCATCCCCCCTCTCACAACCCCTCCAGTAGTCCTCTGTCTGATCTCCATATTTAAGAGTCTCTTATGTTTTGTCCCCCTCCCTGCTTTTATATTATTTTTGCTTCCCTTCCCTTATGTTCATCTTTTCTGTGTCTTAAAGTCCTCGTATGAGTGAAGTCATATGATATTTGTCTTTCTCTGACTAATTTTGCTTAGCATAGTACCCTCCAGTTCTATCCATGTAGTTGCAAATGACAAGATTTCATTCTTTTTTATTGCTGAGTAATACTTCATTGTATGTATATACCACTTCTTTATCCATTCATCCATCGATGGACATTTGGGCTCTTTCCATGCTTTGGCTATTGTTGATAGTGCTGCTATAAACATTGGGGTGCATGTGCCCCTTCAAAACAGCATCCCTGTATCCCTTGGATCAATACCTAGTAGTGCAATTGCTGGGTCGTAGGGTAGTTCTATTTTCAATTTTTTGAGGAACCTCCATACTGTTTTCCAGAGTGCCTGCACCAGCTTGCATTCCCACCAGCAATGCAAAAGAGATCCTCTTTCTCCACATCCTCACCAACATCTGTTGTTTCCTGAGTTGTTAATGTTAGCCATTCTGACAGGGGTGAGGTGGTATCTCATTGTGGTTTTGATTTGTATTTCCCTGAGGATGAGTGATGTTGAGCATTTTTTCATGTGTCGCTTGGCCATCTGGATGTCTTCTTTGGAGAAGTGTCTATTCATGTCTTTTGCCCATTTCTTCACTGGATTGGTTTTTTGGGTGTTGAGTTGGATAAGTTCTTTATAGATTTTGGATACTAACACTTTATCTGATATGTCATTTGCAAACATCTTCTCCCATTCTGCCGGTTGCCTTTTATTTTGCTGATTGTTTCCTTCACTGTACAGAAGTTTTTATTTTGATGAGGACCCAATAGTTCATTTTTGCTTTTGTTTCCCTTGCCTCTGGAGACGTGTTGAGTAAGAAGTTACTGCGGCCAAGATCAAAGAGGTTTTTACCTGCTTTCTTCTCGAGGATTTGATGGCTTCCTGTCTTACATTGAGGTCTTTCATCCATTTTGAGTTTATTTTTGTGTATGGTGTAAGAAAGTGGTCCAGGTTCATTCTTCTGCATGTCGCTGTCCAGTTTTCCCAGCACCACTTGCTGAAGAGACTGTCTTTATTCCATTGGATATTCTTTCCTTCTTTGTCAAAGATGAGTTGGCCATATGTTTGTGGGTCCAATTCTGGGTTCTCTATTCTATTCCACTGATCTGAGTGTCTGTTCTTGTGCCAGTACCATACTGTCTTCATGATTACAGCTTTGTAGTATAGCTTGAAGTCTGGGATTGTGATGCCTCCTGCTTTGGTTTTCTTTTTCAAGATTGCTTTGGCTATTCGGGGTCTTTTCTGGTTCCATACAAATTGTAGGATTATTTGTTCTAGCTCTGTAAAGAATGCTGGTGTTCCTTTGATAGGGATCGCGTTGAATAAGTAGATTGCTTTGGGTAGTATCGACATTTTAACAATATTTGTTCTTCCTATGCACGAGCATGGAATCTTTTACCATTTCTTTGTGTCTTCTTCAATTTCTTTCATCAGCTTTCTATAGTTTTCAGTGTATAGATTTTTCACCTCTTTGGTTAGATTTATTCCTAGGTATTTTATGGGTTTTGGTGCAACTGTAAATGGGATCGATTCCTTGATTTCTCTTTCTGTCGATTCATTGCTGGTGCATAGGAATGCAACCGATTTCTGTGCATTGATTTTATATCCTGCAACTTTGCTGAATTCATGAATCAGTTCTAGCAGTTTTTTTGGTGGAATCTTTTGGGTTTTCCATATAGAGTATCATGTCAGCTACGAAGAGTGAAAGTTTGACCTCCTCCTGGCCGATTTGGATGTCTTTTATTTCTTTGTGTTGTCTGATTGCAGAGGCAAAGACTTCCAATAATGTGTTGAATAACGGTGGTGAGAGTGGACATCCCTGTCTTGTTCCTGACCTTAGGGGGAAAGCTCTCAGTTTTTCCCCATTGAGGATGATATTAGCATTGGGTCTTTCATATATGGCTTTTATGATCTTAAGGTATGATCCTTCTACCCCTACTTTCTTGAGGGTTTTTACCAAGAAAGGATGTTGTATTTTGTCAAATGCTTTCTCTGCATCTACTGAGAGGATCATACGGTTCTTGTCCTTTCTTTTATTGATGTAATGAATCACATTGATTGTTTTACAGATATTGAACCAACCCTGTGTCCCAAGTATAAATCCCACTTGGTCGTGGTGAATAATTTTTTTAATATATTGTTGGATCCTGTTGACTAATATCTTGTGGAGGATTTTTGCATCCATGTTCATCAGGGAAATTGGTCTGTAGTTCTCCTTTTTAGTGGGGTCTCTGTCTGGTTTTGGAATCAAGGTAATGCTGGCTTCATAGAAAGAGTTTCGAAGTTTTCCTTCCATTTCTATTTTTTGGAACAGCTTCAAGAGAATAGGTGTTACCACTTCCTTAAATGTTTGGTAGAATTCCCCTGGAAAACCATCTGGCCCTGGACTCTTGTCTGGGGGGAGATTTTTGATTGCTAATTTGATTTCTTTACTAGTTATGGGTCTGTTCAAATTTTCTGTTTCTTCCTGTTTCAGTTTTGGTCATGTATATGTGTCTAGGAATTTGTCCATTTCTTCCAGATTGCCCATTTTATTGGCATATAATTGCTCATAATGTTCTCTTCTTATTGTTTTTATTTCTGCTGTGTTGGTTGTGATCTCTCCTCTTTCATCCTTGATTTTATTTATTTGGGTCCTTTCCTTTTTGATCAAACTGGCTAGTGGTTTATCAATTTTGTTAATTCTTTCAAAGAACCAGCTTCTGGTTTCATTGATCTGTTCTACTGTTTTTTGGTTTCGATAGCATTAATTTCTGCTCTAATCTTTATTATTTCCTGTCTTCTGCTGGTTTTGGGTTTAATTTGCTGTTCTTTTTCCAGCTCTTTAAGGTGTAAGGTTAGGTTGTGCATCTGAGATCTTTCTTCCTTCTTTAGGAAGGCCTGGATTGCTATATACTTTCCTCTTATGACCGCCTTTCCTGCATCCCAGAGGTTTTAGGTTGTGGTGTTATCATTTTCATTGGCTTCCATGAACTTTTTAATTTCCTCTTTAACTTGTTAGTTAGACCATTCATTCTTTAGTAGGATGTTCTTTAGTCTCCAAGTATTTGTTACCTTTCCAAATTTTTTCTTGTGGTTGATTTTGAGTTTCAGAGTGTTGTGGTCTGAAAATATGCACGGTATGATCTCGATCTTTTTGTACTTGTTGAGGGCTGATTTGTATTCTAGCATGTGGTCTATTCCTCAGAACATTCCATGTGCGCTGAAAAAGAATGTATATTCTGCTGCTTTAGGATGAAATGTTCTGAATATATCTGTTAAGTCCATCTGGTCCAGTGTGTCATTCGAAGCCATTGTTTCCTTGTTGATTTTTTAATTAGATGATCTGTCCATTGCTGTGACTGGGCACAGATTATTGAAATCTCCTACTATTATGGTATTACTATCAATGAGTTTCTTTATGTTTGTGATTGATTTATATATTTGGGTGCTTTCACATTTAGTGCATAAATGTTTACAATTGTTAGGTCTTCTTGGTGGATAGACCCCTTAATTATGATATAATGTCCTTCTTCATCTCTGGATACAGTCTTTATTTTAGAGTCTAGATCGTCTGATATAAGTATGGTTACTCCAGCTTTCTTTTGTTGACCATTAGCATGATAGATGGTTCTCCATCCTCTTACTTTCAATCTGAAGGTGTCTTTAGGTCTAAAGTGGGTCTCTTGTAAACAGCATATAGATGGATCTTGTTTTCTTATCCATTCAGTTACCCTATGTCTTTTGATTGGAGCATTTAGTCCATTGACGTATAGAGTGAGTACTGAAAGATATAAATTTATTGCCATTATGTTGCTTGTAGAGTTGGAGTTTCTGCTGGTGTTCTCTGGTCATTTCTAGTCTTTATTGTTGCCTTGGGTCTTTATTTATTTGTTGTTGTTGTTTTTTTCATCTTTTCTCCCCTCAGAGAGTTCCCCTTAAAATTTCTTGCAGGGCTGGTCTAGTGGTCACAAACTCCTTTCATTTTTGTTTGTCTGGAAAACTTTTTATCTCTCCTTCTATTTTGAATGACAGCCTTGCTGTGTAAAGAATTCTTGGCTGCATATTTTTCTGATTCAGCACATTGAATGTATCCTGCCACTCCTTTCTGGCCTGCCAGGTTTCTGTGGATAGGTCTGCTGCAACCCTGATCTGTCTTCCCTTGTAGGTTAAGGACTTTTTTTCCCTTGCTGCTTTCATGATTCTCTCCTTGCCTGAGTATTTTGTGAATTTGACTATGATATGCCTTGTTGATGGTCGGTTTTTGTTGACTCTAATGGGAGTCCTCTCTGCTTCCTGGATTTTGATGTCTGTGTCTTTCCCCAGGTTAGGAAAGTTTTCTGCTATGATTTGCTCTCATAAACCTTCTACCCCTGTTTCTCTCTCTTCCTCTTCTGGGACCTCTATGATTCTGATGTTCCTTTTTAATGAGTCACTGATTTCTCTAATTCTTAAATCGTGCTCTTTTGCCTTAATCTCCCTCTTTTTTTTCCTGCTTCAGTATTCTCCATAAGTTTGTCCTCTATATCACTGATTCTCTGTTCTGCCTCATCCATCCTTGCCGCCATGGCCTCCATTTGAGATTGCAGCTCAGTTATAGCATTTTTTATTTCATCCTGACTAGCTTTTACTTCTTTTATCCCTACAGAAAGGGATTCTAATCTATTTCCAACTCCATCTAGTATTCTTATCATCATGATTCTAAATTCTCGTTCATACATCTTGCTTGTATCTGTGTTGGTTAAGTCCCTGGCTATTGTTTCTTCCTGCTCTTTCTTTTGGGGTGAATTCCTTCATTTCACCATTTTGAAGGGAGAAACAGAATTAATGAGGTAAAAAATTAAAATTAAAAAAATTAAAATTTAAAAATATTAAAATTTAAAAAACATTAAAATTAAACAATTAAAAACAAACACACACACACAAAATCGAATAAATGATGCTAGATCCTAGGTGTGTTTTGGTCTGGGTGTTGAAAGGGGCTTGATAGATTAGGAAAAAAAAAGAGGAAAGAAAAAAGAAATAATGAGAAATAAATCGTTTGAAAATTTGAAAAAAATGAATACACTGAAGTAGACTAAAATGAAATGATGGAAGTAAAATAAAATTTGAAAAAAATTACACAAAAGTAAAAAATATAGTAGAAAAAAATTAAAGAAAAATATTTTTAATAAAAATTGAAAATAAAAATGAATTTTTTCTCTTTCCATATTCAAGAAAAAAGAAAATAAATGAAAAGGAAAAAAGAAAAAAGAAAGAAAGAAAATTGAAAAGATGGACCAGCGAACAGACTGAAATATGACTGAAATTACTTCATTTTCCCCTAGAAGTCAGACTATGAAGCATTATATAGTCCATAAACAAAGGAGGCAGAAGAGACTTGGGGTCCTGAAAAGTGAGGTTGGCCCACTTGGGTGGGGCTTAGTGTAACAGCTCTGTTCTCCACTAGACGGCACTGCTTAGCTTACTGGGGCAGCTTGTTGTGATGCTTGTAGGTGCGTATACGCATGCATGTGAACGGTGAAAATGGAGTCACCCAGCAACCCAGTCTCTAGTATGGGAACTCTGTTCTCACTGATCCGCAATCACGCACCCGTCCTTTGTCTCTGGTTTCATCTGCTCCCCGCTTTTACACAGTCCGTGACAAAGCCCCAGGCAGCACCTCCCTCCTGAGTTTTGTCTCCGATGTGGCTGTTTTTCCCGACCCCTTACTTCTGAGGGACTATGGTTTTGACCCTTTCCGCCCCTCTGCAGAGTGTCTCACCAAGCAATGGCTGTGTGCCGGCCGCACCCAGGAATGTTTGCAGGTCCATGCTGTTGCCGATGTCCAGAGACTGTGGCCAGGTGCCAGCCTGCCCCAGAAAAAGTTCGTGAGACAGTGTTGCAGCAGCGTTTCGGGGATTATGGAAAATCACAACGCACATCTGGCATCAGGCTTCACCCACAATGACCTTGTTCCAGCACCAGCGAATGTGGCTGTTCTCCCGGGTCCACTGGGGCCTTGCCTTTGGGGGACCCACACAGTCGCTACCAGGTGTCCTCCCATCAGGGGAACTGCCTCTCCCCGTGTGGCCTGAAGAACCCCGGACGCCACTCTGCTCCTGGGGATTCGCCCTTCCCACCAGAGCACCACCAGCCAGGTATGGAGCTGCAGCATTTCAGACTCTGCCCTCCCCTGTTTACAGTCTTAATGGAAGTTAAACCCTCTCCTTTCTCCTTTCTCCCTTTTTAGTTCAGTCCCTGCAGCCGTTTCCACTTTTCCACTTTCTCTCCAGCTGCTTTTTGGGGGCGTGCTTTTCCTGTATCCCCCCCACCCCCATCTCCGTCCTCTCTCTGCACACAAAATTGGCTCCCTGCCCTCCGCGGCTTCTCTCTCCCTCAGTTTACCTCTCTGCGCCTTGTACGTGCTGAATTCTGTGGTTCAGGTTGTGTAGATTGTTGTGTGAATCCTCAGATCAGTTTTCTAGGTGTGCAGGATGGTTTAGTGTTGGTCTGGCTGTATTTCATGGACACGAGACACACAAAAAACTTCCATGCTGTTTCTGCCATCTTGACTCCTCCTTGACAATAAATTATATTAAAAAAAATAAAAACATGTCTGTATTGGCATGTCAGATGTCTTCATAAACAGGTCAAAAACTACATTTCCATTTCTCCAAGGAAAGATATTCAAATGCAGAATTCATGTATTTCTCAAAAATAATAAATACTACACGGCTTCAAAACGTGGTCCTTTTGGGGCGCCTGGGTGGCTTGGTCAGTTGGGCGTCCGACTTCGGCTCAGGTCATGATCTCACGGTCCGTGAGTTCAAGCCCTGCGTCGGGCTCTGTGCTGACAGCTCAGAGCCTGAAGCCTGTTTCAGATTCTGTGTCTCCCACTCTCTGACCCTCCCCAGTTCATGCTCTGTCTCTCTCTGTCTCAAAAATAAATAAAAGTTAAAAAAAAAAACAACAAAAAAACATGATCCTTTCATCATGCTAAACTAATTCTTTCCAGATATACATTGTTACATTGTAATGCTTGTCAGATTTAAATAAAGTTCTCACTTGAAAGCTCCACACCTTGTCTTCAATAACAACTAAATGCTACTTGCTAGCTTTAATTTTGACCTCTTACTATATCAGAGTTTAAAACTGCAAATGGTGGGGCGCCTGGGTGGCTCAGTTGGTTGAGCGTTCAACTTCAGCTAGGGTCATGATCTCACAGTTCATGACTTCGAGCCCCGTGTCAGGCTCTGTGATGAAAGCTCAGAGCCTGGAGCCTGCTTCGGATTCTGTGTCTCCTTCTCTCTCCGCCCCTCCCTCCACTTGCACTCTGTTTCTCTGTCTCTCAAAAATAAATAAACATTGAAAATAAATAAATAAATAAATAAATAAATAAATAAAACTGCAAAGGGTATTCAAATCTCCTTGCTAACTAACTTGGATTTTCAATTCAGAACTTAGATCAGAGGATATACTGTCTCCCTTATTAAATTAGAGCAGAAGGGAGGTTCCCAGGCTTTGTCTAGTCAGGCAAATCCCCACCTTTCTTTTTGATCTGAATTATTCAGGTTGCATATTCCAGCCAATATTTATCTAAAGTTCAACTTTTCTCTGTGGCAGTAGAGCATCTCACTTAGAGAACTGTTGTATATTATCAGCCTGTGGGTCACATAATCCTCGGTGAGATTTTCTCCATCCTCTCTTTTGGCAATTTTTGAACATTATCCCAATGGAACAATTAAGGTTTACTTATTAATACTTTTTCTTCACTTTCTCTTACCTATATCTTTCAGACAAAATCTGCAGTTAAAATAATCATTTGCTTAACAGACTTGCTGCTTCAGAATACAAAAAGCAAATAGGTATTTAATATGAATGAAATAAATACAGAAAGGGGATAGTGTTTAAATATGCCTTTAGAAGCACTCATAACAAATTTATCTACTTCTTATATCAAAAACCAAAATAAAAGATCAGACTGAATAAGTGTTAATGGATTTAAGGTAGTCTTTATTTTGAGGAAAATCCACAACGTAAAACGATTGAGGAAAAAATGATGCATATATTAGAACACACCTCAAAAAACTAAGAAACACTGGACAGCTTCCAGCTTCAATTTGCAACCCACTAAGGCAAGCCCACTAAGGCAGTCAGAAATTGCTCATCAATTTGATGATAAGTTTGAAGAGAGTAGCTCTATTGCTGGACAGAACTTTGGGATTTTAAGACTTAGAAGTTGAAGTAAGTGTGGGTACTTACCACGTATTTTTAGAAGTGGTAGTTTTAAAAATTGCGGTGATGTCCCGGTTGGATTAGAGGTAATTCATAAAACTGCATTTATTTATGATTACATTGCCTGATTTGTTTAATTCCTATGAGAAAATAAATGATTCACTGGCATTTTTAGCTAAATGAAATTTGGTTTAAATTAAGCAAAATAGCTAACTGGCTTATTTGAACCCTGAAAGTTAACATTCGAGGTATTTCATGATTTTCTAATGTACACTTGAAAGGAGAGAGCTAATTTGGGCTTTACTTGAATGTTCATAATATTATTATTACATGTAAACTAGTACACAAAGTGCTTTCATAGGAAGCTATCGTTGACAACCTCAGAAGTATGTAAAATATGAATTTCCTCAAGGGGATTATATTGTATAAGAAAATTGTGCAATTATATGATTGTGGCCTAAGACTATCATAAGAACAAAGGTAAAAGTTCCCCATCACAATAAGACAAAATGGCACCAACACTTCTTTTTTTGTTGTTTTAATGTTTATTTTTTTATTTTGTGAGAGAGAGCATGCACACAAGGGACGGGCAGAGAGAGAGAGAGAAAGAGTCCCAAGCAGGCTCCACTCTATCAGTGCTTAGCCCAATGTGGGGCTCAATCTCACGACTGTGAGATCATGACCTGAGCTGAAATCAAGAGTTGGATATTTAACCAACTGAGCCACTCAGGCGCTCTGACACTGACATTTCTCATTCAAGTTCAATTAAAAACCAAACGAGCATTCCTGTATCCCTAGCCACTGTTTCCTAAAACCACAAAGATCCGTTCCAAGGCTTAAAACAGAGATCTGATGCTTTAATAGTCATCATTCTATATTTTACTGAATTCTGAAGTGAAAAAAAATTTAATTCAAGATATCACGTATGAAATCATAATATCGTGGAGATATGAAGGGTCATGGCTAAACAAGTAGGAGACATGCACCATTGTCTGCCCTTCTGATTGCCTCAGCCAAAATCATTGAAACACCCGTAACTTGCATCTTAGAGCAATGTTTTGTTTTGTCCTCTTGTAGAATGGTCTCTGTGATGTTGATAGCTACAGAGGCAGCATTATTAATTCTGGAAATAGCTGGCCCAGAGAAGATCCCGTGAGTAAAGATGGCATAAACTTTAGGCTTTGGTAGAGTGGCTTGACTGCAGTATATAGCATGTGTTGTCCACAAGGATGGCTACCTGATCTTTAATTAAGCACCAATCCGAATCATGCTACCCACCTCCATGGCTCTCCTTCTCTCTCTGTGTGCCAAGGCCAACACCACATTCAGTCTGTCCATGAATGATGCAGCCTCCTGCTTTGGGAGAAATGACAACACACATCCTCTGGTTGGCAATATTCTCTTGTTTCCCCATGTGAGTCACTCACAGGGATGGCAAAGAAGTCCTGGATGAGCAGCACGTAGGCCCACGGTAGTGATGTGATCTGCCCCAGCTACTGGAAGCACAGAATTATTTGGGAACATAGTACTTCTGGAGGTCATCCCAGGAAGCAAGTGGGGGAGCAGAGAAGTATGTGAAGGGATGTGTTAATGCTGCTATGACAGCTAGGGCTCCACCCCATTGAGATCCCTCCAGGAGACTGAGTAGAACACACCTGAGAATTACCCCTACCTAGAAGCAAGAGAGCTGGAATTTTTATCCATCAGCTCCTGTCCCCGTTAGTCAAGAGTCACTCTTGGGAGCAGTAACTTCCAGGCATAGCATGTGCATGAGGCCAGAGAAAACCTTCAAACAGAATCATGTGCTTGAGCAGGTAATTGATGTGACGCAGAAGCTGACCACCCAAGTTAAAAGTGACCTCCATGGTGGTCCAAGGGGCTATTGCGGGGAGCACTGACAGCATCTTTTACAGTTCCCAGAACCCACTCTACAGGCCGACCCCTCAACTTCCACAACTCAACCACAATCTCCTCTCTCAGATGTTCTTGGTGTCTATTTTAACTAGATTTTATCTGGATTGAAACAGTGATGGGGTGGGGAGTGGTTTCCCCGTAGTGTGCATTGGGCTAGCCCCCAGCAGTAGTTCAGGAAAGGACAAGACCTAACATGTGTTAAATACCCACTATAGGCCAGATTCTATACATACAAAGACTCAGGGTGATGCTCAAAACAGCCCTATGACATACATAATATCCTCCCAATTCTATATATGTATACATATCCATACACATACACATATACATATGAAAACTGAGACCTGGAGAGACAAGTAACTTACTCCATCTCGAATGGCTAGAAAGTGACAATGCCAACAAGCAAACCAAGTGTGCTTAACTCCAAAACCTCCTGCCTTTTCCTCCTAACACATAAAGAGAAACCAGAGTCTCTTCACCTCTCAGGAAAAACATTTCCCCTAGATCAAGAGACCCCGCTTAAATAATTCCTGAAAACTTCAGAAAGCTCCAGTTCTCCCAGAGCTTAGCGTGAAATAAACCTGATTGCCCAGCAAAACATCTTTTACTAATACTGAAATTGTACCTGACCCCTGAACTACATAAACCACTCTTTAATACACATCCACTGAACACAAAGCCCTTTACATATCAGGCTATTTTTGCTGCTTTGAGTTTATATGAGGAGGAACTGCTGTGGAACAGGCCACAGGACAGAAAGCTACATGACCTCCCTCTAGGGGGACATTTCCCAGAAATTCAGCACCTATTAAGTGGAAAGAATCTGGGTGACGTGTGTGTGGCAGTATTTTCACATGTCCATCATGCAACTTTTAAAACACTATGCCCAACACCTTGGTGGCATTTTAGAAAACTTCAGCGCCCTGGCATAGTCTGTCCCCACTACCTGGAATGCTTTTCCCCTTCCTGGGCAAACAACCACTGAAACTCAGCTCAATGATTACCTTTTCTGGAAAGCCTTTCCTGACCCCCTCCTAATGGAGGTGATCACTCTCCCCTTCCCTTTGTGCACCTACAGTCCCCTCTTTCCATTCCACCTCTAGCTGTCCATAGGGGCTCATTTGTGGTCCCCATCGCTATGGAAAATCCTTTAAGATTCTGCAATCTCCACCTGTAGTAATGGGAGCACCCAATCTGGATCTAGAAGAAAACCTGGGCCAAACCGTCCCACTGAGCATATCACTTCTTCCCCGTCCTTTTCTCACCCCTTTGCTGGCACAGGTTGCCTCTTGCCTGACTCAATTTTCTCCACTAATTAAATGTCACACTTCCAGCAGCAATCACCAAGAGATGCTCTCCAGGCAATTCAGTAGATGCAAAAATAAGGTCCTTCCCATTTCTTACTACCCTCTTGAGATGTTGATGGTGAGGCTGACTATAACTAATGACAAATAGTAGGGTTGCCATGAGGAAGTATTAATGTGGCCCATGGCTCAAGGAGCAGCAATTAGGAGACAAAATGGCTTCCTTGCTTCCCACTCCCACCCCCTCCCCCGTCCACATGTTCCAAAAGCTAATGTATTCATCACACTGTATCACACTTAGGAGATCCCTCCTATCTTTCTGGCCAAGCAGGGAGCTTCTGAAAGGCAGACACAAAGTAAGTGCTCGACAAATGTTAGCTTTATTAATGAATTAATGATAACTATGAACAAAATTTGAAATCTCCCTGCTTCTTTCATTCCAAACTTAAAACTAATTGCTTTGTAAGTTCAGCCATTTTCTGATTAATAAAGGCCACTTTCTCAGTCTCATCCTAAAAATAAAAAAGCTTCCTACTCTGTTGTCACCACTTAATTCAACAAATATCTTTCGAGTCCCTTTGCCCAAGCACTGTGCTTTGTGATAAAAAATTCAAAGATAACTAAGAGCTCAATTCTCAGAGGAAATGTTATGGACTAAGTGGCAGGTAGCTTAAATTGTTGAAATGGAATTGCTGTGATGGAAAAATAAGTTGATCCAGAGTCTCTTTAAATAGTAGTGATAACTACTGCCATTTATTGAGCACTTACTATATGATTGAAACTATACTGGATGCTTTACATATATTATCTTCGTTAATTTTTACAATTCTAAGAGGTGGTTATTCTTCCCAAATTACAAATGAGCGAATTGAGGCCAAAGACAGTAAGTAGCCACCTAAATTCACACAACTAATAAAGGATTGATTGGGATTAGAGTCCAGGTAAATCTGATTCTGGAGCCCTTGTTTTTATCTACATTATACTTAAGTTTTTTTACAGTAAAAAAAGGGCACCTCAAGTAGAAAATGTGAATGAAAACAGATTCCTCTTTGTCAAAAATCAGTGTAAAATAATAACAATTCAACCCTTTACCTACCCTTGTGGTGTGATTCAACAGTAAGTACAGCAGAGTGGAAGCCTAGAAACCTCACTTTGAAGCTGGATTTGGGAAAAACACAAAAGCCTGGACTTTAGCAACAAACTGCCTGTTCCACAATGCACTCTGGTGGCCAGTTGGTGTCATTCATGGTTACTTTTAAATTTAAGAATGAGATTGTCAACAACCAAAGATTCAGTCAGGGTCAATCTTGGATAAAGTAGATTAAATCTGGGGCGCCTGGGTGTCTCAGTAGGTTAAGCATCTGACTTCGGCTCAGGTCATGATCTCATGGTCTATGAGTTTGAGCCCTACGTCGGGCTCTGTGCTGACAGCTTAGAGCCTGGAGCCTGCTTCGGATTCTGTGTCTCCCTCTCTCTGTTCCTCCTCCACTCGCGCTCTGTCTCTCTCTCTCTCAAAAATAAATAAAGATTTAAAAAAAAAAAGTAGATTAAATCTGTCAAAATGTTTCAATATTTAGCCCTTATTCTGTTTTTGATACTTGGAAACAACCACCTTCAAGTACTTTCCTCTTATTCCCATTAGTCTGACTGCTAGTCTAACACAGGACTTACTTATTAAGTAGTAATCAATTACTAGTTAATTAATTTCAGTAAGAAACATTGAGGAATACAAAAACTTGTGGGTTAAAGTGGAAGGATGAACAGGATATTTGCAACAGGTCTTGGATAGTCACCACATAAAATATTTAGTAAAAACGGAGGAAAATGTAACTTTACAACGGAAAAATCTGGCAAATATCAAAGCTCAAGATTAACAACATTAGAAATGGAACTAGTCGACATAATGTGCAATGAGATGCACTCGGAAGGATAGCATTCCTCCTGTGACACACGTCAGAAATGCACACTCTGAGCTTATTCATGAGGAGACAACAAACAAATCCAATTTGAGGAATCTTTTACAATGGCTAGTCTGCAATCTTCAGAAATGTCGGAGTCATAAAAGTTAAGGAAAGACTGAAGAACTGTTAAATTGAAGGAGATTGGAGAACGTGACAACTGAATACAGCACATGATCCAGGCCTAGATCCTTTTGCCATGAACACTGTTACGGCAACTGATGAAAGTTGAGTTGGGTCTGAGTGTTTCTGATTCCTGCAACTTTTCTTCAGTGAGTCTGAATATATATATTTTATAAAATACGATTTTATTTTACAAAATACAGTTTTGTAAAGTGTATATTTACAATGTATATTTTACAAAATACAATTTGAAAAATAAAAAGCCCCCGCATAGGCATCCCTCTTTTGACTTATAATAATTTCACTAACATTCTTCTCACGTTCAATCCTAGAAGATCTCATATTTCCTTTACAATAAGGGCCCCCCCCCTTTTTTTTTTTTTGTAACGTTTATTTATTTTTGAGACAGAGAGTGACAGAGCGTGAACGGGGGAGGGTCACAGAGAGAGGGAGACACAGAATCGGGAGCAGGCTCCAGGCTCTGAGCTGTCAGCACAGAGCCCGACGCGGGGCTCGAACCCACGGACCGTGAGATCATGACCTGAGCCGAAGTCGGACGCTTAACCCACCGAGCCACCCAGGCGCCCCTCCCCCTTTTTTTTAACTGATAGAAATCTACCACACCTCTGTGGGTGAAGCTGCAGTTTTGTGCCCTGAAATCTAAAGATATGATTAGAACTTGTGTAATCAACAAATCAACGCTCAAGAATGAAATTGAGACCACCTGGATGGGAAGTGACCCCCAAACCTATGGATAAATTCCTCCTTGGTCCAAAGTCCAACATTTGAGGCAGCAGACGAATCATTGCCTACCAAGGCTTGGCACTAACAATGTAAACTAGAACTCCACCAGTACTCCATAGCACACAGGGAACTTAGCTGCCTTGCAGTTTAAATGCAGCAAAAACTGTTCTCTCCACTAACACAACCACTAACATATACAGATTCTCTATCATCAGATCCTTGCTTTAGTCACACCTGCTTTAAAAGCTGTATCTGCACCAATCTACACTCTAAGGTGTGGGGATAAGCTTAGGAACCCCCCAGGTTTACACCAATGGGTTGACAAGGCATAAAGAAATACAAATTCATGAAATGCTCACACCTGAGTTTGGGTAAACCAGATTGGCACCCTAAGGATAGGCGGTGCAAAGGCACCCCAAAATAGTGAAGGGGTGCAGAGCCCCCAGCATAAAGAGAGGCAAAGACCTAAAATAGGAACAGGCGCAAAGGTACCCAATACATAGGTGTATGAAATAAACAAGATTAGATGTTCAGGGTGGAAGCACCCCCAATTTAGTACTGTAGCAGAAAAGCTGTTTTCACAGAATAGGGCCAGGTTAGGTAAATTGGTGAATTGGACTTTGTACCGCTGTGCTGGAGGCAAAGCAGCCCAGAGCAGAGATGGTTAACCAAAGAAAAGGTGCCTTATTCACCCTGAGGTCATTTCCCCATCTGTCTCATCCCCTAGGCTAGCTAAGATAAACAGAGGTGCTGCCTCATATCTGCTGTAAACAACCTTCCTCCCAACTGCCCGGTGCCTGGATTTTGTTTTGTATTAACCCAAACCCCTAACCCCAAATATCTTCAAGACCCCCTTTCCCTCACGTTCACAAGTTAATGTTCACAGATTCATTGTCTCTTTGTGCACGTCCATCGCCATGTTTGTAAGCCTTCTGATCCTAATAAAAATGGGGCAAGGACCCTTATTCAGGGCTCTTTCTGTTCCCAGACATTAGCCATCTCTCGCTTTTCATCTTGCATTTCGCTCTCTTGCTAGACAAGAGAGAACTTTAGAGTCTACGACACTAAGGCTGTGGGTCTCAAGCTTTGATGAGGATTAGAATTAGCTGGGGAATTGGGGAACTCCATAAAACTACACAGGCCCAAGGCCCTATCCCACTTCAATAAGCCTGGACCTCTGTGTTCTTTACTGGCTCTCCAAGTGATTCTGATAGCAGTTTTCAAACCAAAATTTGAGAAAAACTTACACAAGTCACCAATGCCAGCATAGCTTCTGCCTTTGCTGCCCTCATTTTTGCTGAGGCCTCACCATCACTTTAGGGCCCAGCACGTGCAGCCCTGCCTCCAGAGAGGAAACAACACCTGTGTAAAAACAGCCACTCACCAGCAACCTGCCAAAGTGAAAATCCTATATGGCCAACACCTAACACGAGAACATTTCAGCTTCAAACCAACCATTCTACTCTACTGGAATACTCACGGTATTTTCTTCCCCAATTTTATTGTCTAGACACAGTGCTCCTCACCCATGCATCAAACATGAGGGAATTTTAAAGGGCCCAATAAATAGTATCTCTATTGTAGAACAGTGGTTCTTAACTATGGATGATTATTTTGCTCTCAGATGACAACTGGCACCATCTGGAGCCATTTTTGTCACAACTGGGGAAAGGGAAGAAGAGGAAGGATGCTACTGGGATCTAGTGAATAGAGCCAGGGATGCTGCTAAAGATCCTACAATACACAGGACAGCCCCTACAACTAAGAGTTACCCAAAAATGTCGAGACCCTTATTTAGGGTAGTACCCATTCTAAACGAATTGCAGCATTAAGACAAAAACAGCAGCAGATGGGAGGCCTACCATCATCTTTATTACTGTTAAGACTAGATTAAGAGGTATCATTTACCCGTAGGCTAGTGAACTTCCTGTTACTGAACCCCAGAAATAGACTCATCTACCTTGCCGACTAAGTAATTGTATGCCTCTCTAAGTGAGGTCAGGCTTCTCTAAAACCCCTAGCATGTTGGAACTAAGAACATGTGCTCCTTGAAGGCTAATTCTTAGGGGGAAAAAAATGAAGAGTGGAGTATGACCACCCATTTCCCATAGGATAGTGAATAAAAGGGTGAAAAGGGGGCACTATTACATTTGACCCCCCTCCAAAGAGAAAAAATAACAGGAGAAAAGCATTCCCCAACAAGGGTCAGAAGTGGCGAGGTGGGGCAACAGACTCCTAGCAGCTCCTGAGAACCAACTGCTAAATCGTTTGCAAGCTTGTGGTTAAACCCTTGGCAGCTTGAAATCAGCCACAGTAGGAGTATTTATACCGGGTGAGGGTGGGGGAGGCACAAAGCAGTGCTTTGTTTTCGAAAATAAATTTGAATTGAAAAATAAAGAGGGGCACCTGCCTGGTTCAGTCAGTGGAGCATGCAACTCTTGATCTCGGGGTTGTGAGTTCGAGCCCCACTTTGGGTGTAAGGATTACTTAAAAATAAAATGTTAAAAAGAAATTTTTTAAGAAAAAAAAAGAAAGGTGGATCCTTTTTTGTTGTGGAAACACTAAAATTGAAGATGGATGCAAGATTTAAATGAAACAAAAATAACAAAACTGTATCTAATCATAGCAAAGAGGGTCTTTCTAATCCATGTGTACCGATGATAAAAATCATAAAGGATGAGATCAACACATGACTACATAAAAATACATTTAAGCCAAAAAAAAAAGTACCAAAAATAGACAAATTATAAACCGGGGAAATTACCTGCAAAATGCATGACTAAGAGTAAACTCTTTAACAATTCTTACAAATTAGTAAGAAAAAGACAAGCATCTCAATGGCAAAAGCCTCAGAAGTAATTCACAAAATACAAAGTTCAAAATTAATAATGAAAACTTTAAACATACTAGGTTTTGCCCATCACAGTGGCAAAGCGAGATGGTAGAGCATAGCCAACATTGGTAAGTACGTAGAGTACTACGGAAAAAAATACCATGAAAAACTGCTGGCAAAGTGTAGAATGGTACAAACTTTTTGTTGGCAACACTATAACCTTTGACCTCACATTATGAATTTCTTCTAACAAAAATAAAAATGTAGGGGCACCTGGGTGGCTCAGTCAGTTGGGCCTCCGACTTCGGCTTGGGTCATGATCTCACAGCTCATGATTTTGAGCCCTGCTTCGGGCCCTGTGCTGATGGCTTGGAGCCTGGAGCCTGCTGTGTCTCCCTCTCTCTCTGCCCCTCCCTCACTCACTCTCTGTCTCTCTCTCAAAAACAAACACTGACATTTTTTTTAAAAAATAGAAAAGAAAAATATATATAGACTACTATGGGCAATAATAAAAATCAGCTAAATTATGGTAAATCATTTAATGAAATACAGTGCAAACATTAATGTTACTGAAATGACATGGAAAGATGTGCACCACTTAAATTTTTTAAAGAAGTCTTAAATGGGGCTACAGAATGGTGTATTCAGGATGAGCACGTTTTTGTAAAAATAATGTGTATGAGAGTGTACTGAGAAAGTCTAAGAAGGTATACAGCAAAGTGTAATGAATATTTTCCTTTTTCCTTATCTCCATTTCTACAATGTGCATATGTTACCTGTATATTTTGTTTTTTATTATTGAAGTATAGTTGATATACAATAGTTATACTAGTTTCAGGTGTACAACATAATGGTTCAACAATTCTAAACATTACACTATGCTCACCACTATAAGTGACTACACCATCTGTCATCATGTTATTATAATATTATTGACAATATTCCCTATGCTGTTACTTTCCACCTCCGTAACTTATTTGTTTTATAACTAGAAGTTTGCTTGTTTTGGGGGGGTGTGGGGGGTTGTTTTGTGTTTTTTTGAGAGCGCATGCATGAGGGGCAGAGAGAGGGAGCAAGAGAGAGAATCCCAAACAGGCTCCACCCTATCAGAGCAGAGCCCGACGCAGGGCTCAAACTCAGGAACTATGAGATCATGACTTGAGCTGAAATCAAGAGTCAGACCCTTAAACGACTGAGCCACCCAGGTGCCTGCCCCAGTTTGCTTGTTTTTAACAGGAGTTAATGGAACTTAAGTTCGATGGAAAAATCATTTCAAAGCATCAAGAGTTTAAATGGAATTCTGTAAGTAATCATTTCAGGTTTTTCAAACACAACTGTTCAAAATCAAAGTGTGTCATTTTGTTCGGAACAATTTTTGAGAATCAAATGGTCACGTACCTGAGTAAGAAAATGGACATAAAATGACAGGAAAGCAAGTGACAAAATAACTACAATACTTGTTACACTGGCTATTGCAGTACAAAAAATAAAATGACAATTAACCAAAAACATTTTTATTTTCGTCTTCAAAGAACAAACTGTTCTTCTTTTTCCAAGATAATAATGATTAACTTACAAAAATGGGCATTTACAATGCATCTTCAAAACATTTCCCTTCAACGGGAAACTTAGATTTACAGAATCCAAACATTAAAAGGTTAAAAAAAAAAATTCTATTTTGTTGTCATTATAAAACTAAACAGAGTTAAGTCAAGGAAATCCATTCATACTTCAGGTCCTTCTCCTCCAGGAACCAGCTGCATAGAAGGAAAAAGAGTTTATTAATAACACCACCACCTGCACCATCTAAAAACCCTTCCTCATCAATCCAAGCCACTTGCGCCTCTCTGCACCTCCCTCACATTCCCATTTTCTCCGGGTCATCACTTCTGTTTACAGTTCCCAACATCATCAATTAATACTCAGAGTCTAAACAATGATTCTTGGCAAACTAAAAGATTAAATAGCCCAAGCAAACTAACTTTTAAGCCTAAAGTCATCTCCAGCAGCTCAGCTTTAGAGCCTTGATCACGAGAGCATCTCCTTCCCAACTTAAGCGCCACCGAGATATGAACATCTCACCAAGCAAGGTAATCTGTAATCCTTGCCCCACAAAAATGCGCTAACATCTAAATAAAACAGCTTTACTGTGTCTTACCATTGTTATATTATTTCCATTTAACAAAATCTGATCTAATTTAGTGATCCTTCTTCCTTCTGGTGTGATTTCACTAAATGAAGAGATAAAATAGAGTCAGGATAAACAATGATAATCAAAGCCAACATTTTGACCCCTAAAAAGGTTTTTCCTGTATATAAATGAATGTGAGGTCAAGCAATTACATCAGTAGTTTTAAGAGGCAATGGTTATTGACTGAATGATGTACATTCTTCCCCAAAGGCAACACAGTGAACTGACTGGCTTAAGATCCACACTCACTGGGACTGACCTTCATAAAAGCTGAAACTTGCCAAAGAGATCAAATATGAAATGAAATATTTACTAGCCTCACTTTTTTTACTATTACTTACCACTAATCCCTATCTGTTAAACAAATCTTTAATCAATTCAATTTTGAAAGCAGTTACTAGTCATGATCTTTGTAACTAATATAATGGAACAAGCATTTACGTTTTATGCTATACATAGTTAAATGCTCTTATTACCAGTACCTTGATTTGCTTGAGCCCAAAGATTCCTGGCAGTTTTGAATATTTTTTACTTTATTTATTATTTTTTTTTTTTAATTTTTTTTTTTTAACGTTTATTTATTTTTGAGACAGAGGGAGACAAGAGCATGAACGGGGGAGGGTCAGATAGAGGGAGACACAGAATCTGAAACAGGCTCCAGGCTCTGAGCTGTCAGCACAGAGCCCGATGCGGGGCTCGAACTCACGGACCATGAGATCATGACCTGAGCCGAAGTCAGCCGCTTAACTGACTGAGCCACCCAGGCGCCCCGAATATTTTTTACTTTAAAGCTCTGTCTCCATTAACTTCCTAACAATTCATTAATAATTACATTATGGTTATAACTGTGTTCCAATTTTACTAGCATCCAATTTTATCAGTAGATAAAATTTCTACCTTCAAGGTATTTCTAACAGGCAATGTTTTCCCACAAATCATTTTAAACTCATTAATACTAAAATTACTTTAAAGAAAGATTTCCCCCAATTCTTTAATTTTTAACACTACTCACAACTCAGTGACATCCTCCAGTACCATATCTGGAATTCGGTGTTAAGAAAATAAATATACCAGGTTGAATTTACTCTGGCTTCTGCCTTTATTCAGTTTTAGTTACAATGTTTAACACAATAGCTCAAATGCAAAATACATGTCAGTGGTAGGAACTTTACCTTCTTTCAGTATATGCACCTCTTAAAACACTATCACAAGTTCCCTGAGAATAAATTTTTATTATAATAATCAGTAAGAATTGACTGTTGATATTCTTACTTCTGTTCTTAAATACTGAAGAAAAACCCACACCACCACCACCTTTTAAAAGGATACTGACAAAGTCATCAAATCCCAAAAGTGTGCCAACAATCTCTTTATCACTCTTCATCACAATGTGAATTCTTGATCCTATACATTTGTCCACAAGTTCTTTATTTAAAAAAAAAAAGAAAAGAAAGAAAGAAGAAAGAAAAAAAGAGGGGGTAGAGAAAAAAAAGATTATTTCACCATTACTTCAACAAATATTTAACTGTCTACTGGCACTTGTTCCTTGCATGCGGTGAAAAATAAACCGGGAAAAGTATTCATTCAAAAATTGTACATCTTATACTACATAGCTCTGTTGCATAATCAACAGAAAATTTTTCTGTATTCACTACTTACCTCTCCTTTGTTGAAATTTATCACAGTCGTGGTTTTATGTTATTGTAGGTTGTTTGATTAACCTATGAACCTCCTCCCCCTCAGAGTCTAAACCCCGTTTTCGCATGTCTATTTCCCCAATGGGCAATGCCTGACATATACTAAGTATTCAAAGAGAGTCTGTCGAAAGAAGAAATGAAAACTTTTAAATCATGGCCACCTCGGATAACTCAAATGAACCCTTTAGCTACAAAATACTGGAAGAGAGAAGCACAACCGTCTTTACCAGAGATTTCTTCCTGTCATTATTTCTGTGCTCTGAACGCAGTTGAGTTTAGCTGACTTAGCATTACTTGGCATGATGTTTATTTACTTGTCCAGTGTTCTATCTCTTCCAGTGCCATGTGCTATTTGAAACCAATGGATGTGATTTAAATTTTCCGAATAGTGCCCGAATAGTGCCATTGCGTCTAGTGCACACAGGCTCAGTGACAAAACTAGTTTCCAGATCTCCCTTTTAGGCTCATTCCAGACGCCAGTGCTTCTCTCAAGAACTAGCCAGACTAACTGCAGGGTCTAATCTGGAGCCTAAATACCAAGTTGAGGAGTGGGTAGGCTACCCATGACTGTAGAGGCGAGCCCACAACAAAGAAGGCCGAGGACACATTCACTAACTGTGGACCTTTTTGGGTGACGGTTTCGTTGGGGAATCACAAATTCCCGCCTCAAAAACTCCTACCACGCTTAAAAGGCATGAGCGGTTGGGGAAAGCAGAGACTTGGGAGCTTAGAAACCAGCCCCGGAAAAGTAAATCAGTTGTTCCGACACAATTCCCTAACACTCGGCTAAGGGCTACTTCGGCTGCAGACCCTCGGCCCCCAATGCTTAGCTTGAGCTCTCCGAGTCCCCCTCCATACAGGACAACGATTACCTAGAGGAAGCAGCTGCGACGGGTTAGTAGTAGCGTTCGCCGCCATGGCTACGCCGGAAGTGGCCTGCGTGCATCGACGTTAGGACGGCGAGTTTGAAAGAGCGCGCTTCCGCTCTCACCCCCAACCCGCGCAGTCCGGCCAGGCTCTACCAATCTGAGGCCGAACATGCGATCCAACCAGTCCACGCGAGTCGAGCCCAGTCAGTTCTTACCGCGGTCCTGAAATCTCGGGAAGTATTTCTGTCCAAAGGACGTGGTGCGGCCTCAGCAGATATCTGCATTCCCCAGGCAGTTTCCGACAGACTTTAAAGGTACTGCCTTGTGAATAAATCCTTCCTGAACCTGAAAGGTTTTGCAAATTAGGAAAACCTTTGAGTCGTCTTATTTTATCCTATAAAGTTGCATCTCATCTCAAGTCAGGATCTTTTGTCGGACCAAATCAATTCGTTTTTCCCGCCACCAATTCACTGTGTTACAATTTTTGTAAAAACTGTTTTCTAAAGAATCAACCGCTTTTAAAAGTCCAGTGAATTGAAAACCCACAACCAGCATTTATTTTTAACTTTTCTAGGGTGGAAATTTAAAATACGTTTTCTTTTTCTTTCTGCTACTTTATTTAATTTATAGGAGTCTAATTTATTTTAGACTTTGTATTCACTTTCAACAAGCAACCACCAGATGTCACTCTTTGTTAAGGCCATCACACCTAGAAAACCTTAATGCTTTTTAACTTGTTTTGAAAAAAAAAATTTTTTTTACATTTATTTATTTTTGAGAGAGCGCAAGCGGAGGAGGGGCAGAGAGAGAAGGAGACAAAGAGTCTAAAGCAGGCTCCAGGCTCTGAGCAAGCATTCAGCACAGAGCGGGATGCAGGGCTCGAACCCGCTAATGGTGAGATCATGACCTGAACCTAAGTTAGACCCTTAACCTCCTAAGCCACCCAGGCACCCCTGCACTTGTTTTGAAAAGAATAGAAAGCAGACAAATTCTCTGCCTTAAGTCTGTTTTGTTTGTGTCCCAGGAACTTAAAGCCAAGGAGTCTAAACAGGAGAGAGCAGAAAGAACATCACTCATTCATACAACAGATAGTTGTGATGCACCCATCATTAATAGTGTGCATTAGTTACACACTAGTTGGCATTTTGCTGAGTATAAAATTTACAAAACAGAATTACAAGGTCTTCCCTTGTAGGAGCTTAAGGATGAATGGGGGAGGAAGATTACTAACAAACATTATGTACAAGACACAAGAAATTTAATACAAATTAAATTATAGCAATATAATATAAAAAATATATAAAGCAAATCCTAGAGAACTAGAGATCCTTGGTATGGTTTAAGGCAAATATCAACAAGAAGGGTTCAGAAGCAGATGGGTCCTTCAGTTCAAAGCTTCCTAGGGTTCAGCCTAGGGTTCTGCTCTCTCTGTCTCTCAAATAAATAAAATGCAAAAAAATGTATATATATTTTTAACTCATTGGTTCTGAAATTACATGACTTTGGTTCAAATCCTTTCCCTACCACAATTCCTTCTAGTTAATTTGACCTTCAGCAAGTTATTTAACATAAGTGTCAATTTACCCACTGGAAAAAAATGAGGATGATAGTATCTACTTTAGGATTGTTGTGAAGATTAAATGAAATGATCCATGAGAAGTGACCAGCTGAGGACACAGTGCTTATTCATTAAATGTGAGCTATTATTGCTTATCTTTATTTCCTAATACTTATTAACATGATGGGTGGCTTAGAGTGAGTGCTACAAACGCTAGCATTGCTGGCTGGCTTCACATATATCTTGTTTTTATAACCAGACATAGACAATGGGGGGGGGGGCGGGCAGAGGAAGAGGGATAGAGAATCTCAAGCAGGCTCTATGCTGTCAGCACAGCCGCACTTGGGGCTCGATCCCACAAACCATGAGATCATGACCTGAGCTGAAATCTAGAGTTCAACACTTAACGGACAAACTACCCAGGTGCCCCTTAAATTTCTTTTTAAATTTCTTTTGATGCACTGTGCCTACCACAGTTCCAGGTACACTGTAGGGTCTAATGAATGTTCTTTAAATTGATTCCATTTATTCATCCCCATCAATATCCTCCTTAACCTTCATAGGATTCTAAAGACAAAGTAATGCCAAATTTGTTTGTGACACCCTGTTCCTTCCCAGGTTTTCTTTTCTATTTCTATCCTTGTTTTGTTTTCACGATACCATAATGAGAATAGGGACCAAATTCAAGACATTGTCCCTATGTGATAAAGTTTACAATTCAGGAAAAATATGCTTTGAGAAAGTCAATACTTTAAGTTTCCATTAGCAATCTTCAATACTATTGATAAAGAATAAAGTCTCTTTATACTCTGAAAAAGGAAATATGGTTCATTTACACAGTAGAGTTAATGGGGATTGCTTTAGAGTGGCTTTATTTTATCATGTTCTCTCTTGAGGCAAGAGGCAAAAAGAAACAACAGTCCAATTCCAGATGGAGAGTTCATTTTTAATGAACTTAAAAACATGTCATAGCTCTGTGTCTCCAGGGTTTTTCTCCCCTTAGCCCTTACTTACAGAGCTAACATAAAATAGAATCTATAATTCATATATATATATATATATATATAAAACCAAAAGAGGCTCTTCAACTTACTATGTGTTCAGAAAAACTTTTCTAATTTTTCTCCTCTAGATAAATGTTATCATAAAAATACAAACAAAAGTTTCCTTTCAGAATAATGTTCAGAAAGTATTGTTATCTCAAATTACTCACAATCTTGATACTATTCTTCCAAAATTTTAAAATAAGAGAAATTTCTGTTTTTTTTTCTCAATAGATATTTGTCCTTAAAAACAGTATCTTGTTAGTGAATTCATTCTATATTAATACAACTTATTCAAAAACCAATATAAAGGGCCCCTGGGTGGCTCAGTTGGTTAAGCATTCAACTCTTGATTTCAGCTCAGGACATGATCTTAAGGTCATGATCTCATGGTTGTGAGAACAAGCCCCACATCTGGCTCTGTGATGGAAGTGGAACCTGCTTAAGATTCTCTCACTCCCTCTCCTTCTGCCCCTCCCCTGTTTGTGTGAGCTACTGCTCTCTCATTCTTAAAAAAAAAAACAACAACAACAAAACCCCACACACAATGTAAAAGTTATTCTAAATTTTTTTAATGTTTTTGTTTTTGTTTTGTTTTGTTGGGGAGAGAGACAGAGTGCAAGCAGGGGAGGGGCAAAGAGAGAGGGAGATACAGAATCCGAAGCAGGCTCCAGGCTCGGAGCTATCAACACAGAACCTGATGTGGGGCTCAAACTCTGGAACTGTGAAATCATGACCTGATCCGAAGTTGACGCTCAACTAACTGAGCACCTAGGCACCCCTAAAAATTATTATTCTAGACGGACCAGTCTGTATATTTAGAGTTGGAAAAAAATTCTGCAAATTCCCTTGCTCATTTTCTCCCGAATTTCCCAGTAACATACTTTTTAAACATTTAGGCAACAAAATAGTTATGAATAGATGATATAATCTTAGTTGGACCGTCTAGGATGCAAAGTGATATTTATAAAGCTGTTACTGGGTCTCCTGCACGATGAATTAAACAATTGGTGTTCACTGCAGGTGTAAAGTTTTTTGGTTTTTTTTTTTAATTTTTTAAAAAATATTTTTCATTTATTTTTGAGACAGAGAAAGACAGAGTATGAACAGGGGAGGGGCAGAGAGAGAGACACACAGAATCTGAAGCAGGCTCCAGGCTCTGAGCTGTCAGCACAGAGCCCAACGCAGGGCTCGAACTCATAGACAGTGAAATCATGACCGAGCTGAAGTCGGATGTTTAACTGAGCCACCAATGTGCCCCAGGTGTAAAGTTTTAAGATGCCCTGCCCTTCAATCTTTTTAAAAAGTTTGTTCAATTGGGGACACCTGGGTGGTTCAGTTGGTTAAGTGTCTGACTTGGGCTCAGGTCATGATCTCAAAGTTGGCTGCAGCTCAGAGCCTGGGGCCTGCTTTTGTTTCTTTCTCTCTCTCTCTCTCTCTCTCTCTCTCTCTCTCTCTCTCTTACCCTGCCCCTCCCCCACTCATGCTCTGTCTCTCTCAAAAATAAATAAATGTTTTAAAAAAATAAAAAAGATTGTTCGAGTTTAATTTTGGCTATGCCAATTGTGGAAAATATTGAGACAGATGAAAGAAAACAGTAATATATTCTGCATACAAGGAATAATATAGTTTTACACATAGTTCTGAACCAACACCAAGAATATTGCAATATAATAAAGAAATGAAAACTTTCTATAGTATTTTTTTTTAAATGTTTATTTACTTCTGAGAGACAGAGACTGAGCACCAACAGGGGAGGAGCAGAGAGAGAGGAAGACACAGAATCCGAAACAGGCTCCAGGCTCCTGAGCTGTCAGCACAGAGCCCGATGCGGGCCCGAACCCACAGACCGTGAGATCATGACCTGAGCCGAAGCCGGACGCTCAACCGACTGAGCCACCCAGGCGCCCCTCTATAGTATTTTTATTAGCATTAAAACACTTGTACTGAATCATAGAAAAATAACTTAATTACAGGAAGCCTACTGTTTTTCTCAGCTTTACTTCAATTAGAATGCAAGTTCTTAAATTACAAGGTCAGGAGTGTAAAATATCAATTGCCAACGTTGTCTAAACTAAGGGATATGCACGAATAATGATAAACTTCACAGCCAATTATTGCAGTAATCTCAAATTCTATTTGAAGTAGGCCCCTACCTATCCTTTAGTTTTTAAAAATAAAATTGAAGTAGTACAATACAGTCAGTAAGGAAATTAAGAATCCTGGTGACAATAGATGATATATATTTTGTACTGACCAGAGTACTAAACCCAGAAAAAGACAGAATGAAAATAATATGTATTTTTTAAAATATCGGTACTGGAATAATCATTTACAGGTCTCCCTATAAACTTCCTTTATTGTCGAGGATCTCTTACTTCAGGCTTTAAAAGGCTTCCAAACTCCCATATATAATAAAGAGGAAAAAATATATAACGAAACAAAAGAAAAACCCTGGGTGAGCAAGCAATTTAAAGGTAAAATGCACAGGTATAGAGTCCCACTAATATGCCTCCCTGTTATCCCAGAGAGGGGAAGGAAATGAACGAAGGAATTGGATAATGGAGAGAAAACAAAAAAAGATAGTAAAAAAGGAGGAAAGCCAAGGAAAGAGGGAAAGGGCGGAGACTTTAAGGAGAAGGAGAGAGGGCAAAGGAGGAGAAAGTGGGTTAAGATCAAACGCAAGCAGTAGGGGATAGAAGAGCCTGATAACCCCGCAAGCCCCGCCCCCAACCTCTGGCCCCCCCCCCCACCCCCCCCCCCCACCCCGCACCAGGCCCCGCCCCATCAGGTTCCCTCAGGGTCCTGCCCCGCCCTGCCTCGCCGGCGGCGGCGGCCGCGTCAGGTGACAGCCCGGAAGCAGCGGAAGCGGATGAGGGAAGCGCGGCCCCGGCCCTGGGGGGCGGCGCGCAGCTGCAGGAGCTTCGGCCTCCTCCAGGCCACTGCGCGGCCCTCATGCGGCGCCCCTGCTGACACCTGAAGTCCGCCGCTCGCCGTCCTCCTCGGGACCGCGGGGTCGCCTGGCCCGCCGCCCTTGGCGGTTGAAGTCGTCGTCTTGCGGGCCCGCGGCGGCCGCCCATGGAGAAGTCCGGGCGGGGAGGCGATGGCGCCCCCCGGGGGCCTGTACTGCACATCGTGGTGGTTGGCTTTCATCACAAGAAGGGCTGCCAGGTGAGGAAGGGGCCTGAATCCGCTCCCCCCCCCCACCCTCCCGCGGTTCGTGCGGTCGCGCTCAGCCGGCGCCCACTTCCCTCAGCCCGCCTCCGTGCTGCCTTAAGCGCGCTCGGCCCATCTGATATTGATACCATTCCTCCTCTGGCACTTGTCCCACGTGAAGCCCATCCCCCACACTCCCTATTTCTCCTGCCCTGAAAATTGTGTTTTGAGCAGTCGAGGGGCTACGTGTTGGTATGTTGGGGTGGTAGGTGTTTAGGTTCTTTGGTGGAGTGGGAGGAAGGAATCGAAGGTCAACCCCACTCGGTTCCTCATTCATTTCTGCCTCCATTGACTTTCTGGATGTACACCCATTATGGGAGGCTTTAGAAAAATTCAGCACTTGGACTGCGTCTTCAAGGTAATGAACTCGGTGGGCTTCCACGCAAATGCCTCGGGTTGTTTGAAGCAGGCGGCGGCGTGGGAAAATCCACTTCTTTGTTTATCTGTGGAAGCCCTAGAATCCGTCGTGTTTGGGTGGTGTATTGACTCCTCCCCCGCTTCCCATTGGGCCTTGCTTTTGCTATTTGATCTTGTCCAAATCTTGCCTTTTGGTGAGAGATTGACCTTTCTCGTTCAGTTGCAGTAAGAGAAAGTGTATTTATCTAGCAAAGAAATGTGCAAATATAAAATTATTTTTAAGCTTCTTCACTGAAATAGTGAATAGGAACAATGGAACGTTTGCAGTATATGTTTTGGAGTCAAGGGAACAAAATAGAAGCAGAATTATTTAATGAGCCCAAATACTGGAAGGCAATGATGTCATAATGTGCTAGTGAACAGGAAATTGAAATGCTTGAAGTGTTAAAACTACTGACTGCTACTCCTAGGTAACGTAGCATTTCGTTTCTTGGGTTTCACAGAAAATGTAACATTTTGAAAGACTTACTGGCAAAATTTAAATTTGTTAGAGGATGATGAAAGTGGAGTGAAAAGATGGTTGTGTTTGTATGTGTTCTAACGACTGCTTGACTTGAAGGTATTCTTTATCTCTCAGGGAAAAGCATAGAAAGATACCAACGAGGATGTGGCCTTATTTAGTGTGGTATTAAAAAAAAGTCCAGGCAGCAGCAGAAGTTTTGTTTTTTGGTTTTTTTTTTAATGTGGCTGTGTATTTACAAGTAAAAGGATGGATATTTGAGATTGTACCATGGCATGCAAACCGTGTTCTTTGGACTTTTAATGCTTTTTCAAATTTTAATTCCAGTTTGACATAGTGTTATATTAGTTTCAGATGTATAATACAATGATTCAACAATTCTCTACTCAGTGCTCATCACTATAGGTATAGTCTTAATCCCCTTCACCTGTTTCACCCATCCCCTCCCACCTACCTCTGGTAACCACCAGTTTCCTATAGTTAAGAGACTTTTTTTTAAAAAGGTTTGTGTCTTTTATACCTTGCTCATTTGTTTCTTAAAGATTTTTTTTTATTTATTTAAAAAAATTTTTTTTAATATTTATTATTGAGAGACAGGGCATGAGCATGGGAGGGGCAGAGAGAGGTGGAGACACAGAATCCAAAGCAGGTTCCAGGCTCTGAGCTGTCAGCACAGAGCCCGATGCGGGGCTCAAACTCACAAACTGTGAGATCATGACCTGAGCTCAAGTTGGATGCTTAACCGACTGAGGCACCCAGGCACCCCAAGCCAAACTGAATGGGACTTTTAAAAATAAAAAGGAAATATTGGTAGGAGAAAGAATAGAATCTTTTAATTTTTTGCTGTCCTATAAATTCAAGATTAATTATGTTTTATGCCAGTTTTATTGTCAAAAGTAATATCAGTTGTATTCCCAGAAAGGAAAAATGATTTATTTTAGGAAACAAATGTAATGCTGTTTAGAAATTGAAGGAAACTGGACAACAGATTATGACATGAAGGAGGCACTTTGGGCTGAAGTGGCACACTAGGTGCCTTGGCATTTCACTGGATTAGTTAGGCTTTTGGTTGTAGCATTAAGGTAGTGGCAGCTGGTTTTGTTAAATAAACACTGTGCTGGAAATCAGGAGACCTGGATGACATCCTGGCCTCACAGCTTCATGACCTCCAGCAATTCCAAATCACTTAATTTTTCTGTAACATTTTTTCCTCTACCAGATTTCTTCATGAGAATTTTAGACCTGGCAAGGGTCCCTGGAGATCATTCTACTCCCGTCTCCCTTAAGTTTACTGAAACCCGGAAAGGTTAAGCAACTTAAGAATACTTAGCAGGGCACCTGGGTGGTTCAGTTTGTTAAGCATCTGATGGCTTCAGCTCAGGTCATGATTTCACGGTTTATGAGTTTGAGCCCCGAGTTAGTCTGGCTCTCTCTCGTTAGCACAGAGCCTGCTTGGGATCCTCTGTCCCCCTCTCTCTCTGCCCCTCCCCACTCATGTGCTGGCACGCTCGCTCGCTCTCTCTCTCTCTCTCTCTCTCTCTCAAAAATAAACATTTAAAAAAAGTTTAGTATGATATCAGAAAACCCAGAGCTGGACAATAGTTAATGCAATAAAAACATTCAGAAAAACTATTGCAATAGAGGAAAACAGACCTCGGTATAGAACTGGACTCAACTCTGAGTACATCAAGGAAAAGCAGACGTTTATAGCCAGGGAGCAGAGTGGGGGCGGGGGAGTCAATGGATGGAAAATTACTACATCAAGAGTAAAGGGGGGGGGGGGGGGGTTCTGGCTTAACCCAGCTGACAGGATTCTTGCTAAAATTAGACAATGCAGAGAAGAACAAGGAAGCCCAAAAGTCAGGCCCTAGTTGAAAAGAGAGTTCTGAGGAGACGGACGAAATTTTGATTGAGAGACTGTTAGCACTAACATTGAAACCCAGATGTCCCTAGTCTTTGTTATCAACCATACATTTTTTTAACGTTTATTTTATTTTTTAATTTTTTTTTTAATCTTTTTATTTATTTTTGAAGGAGAGAGAGACCGAGCATGATCAGGGGAGGAGCAGAGAGAGAGAGGGAGACACAGAATTTGAAGCAGGCTCCAGGCTCTGAGCTGTGAGCAGAGAACCCGATGTGGGGCTCGAACCCACGAACCATGGGATCATGACCTGAGCCAAAGTCGGACGCTTAACCGACTGAGCCACCCAGGCGCCCCATTTTAATGTTTATTTTTGAAGAGAGAGTGTGTACAAGCTGGGGAGGGGCAGAGAGAGAGGGAGAGAGAGTCCAGAACGGGCTCTGAGCTGTTGGCGTGGAGCCCAACTTGGGGCCCCAACCAAAGAATGGTAAAATCATGACCCGACCCAAGCTTAACAAACTCAGCCACCCAGGAGCCCCAGTCATATCTCTTTTTTAAGAGCACTTTTAGGTTGTCGGCTCTTAGTCGCAAGGGAAACTACACACCTTGTTTTTTATTTATCTTTTAATCTACATGATGTTTCACAGAGACCAGGGCAATTTTTTTTTTCTTTTCTTTCTTTTTTTTCTTTTTTTTTTTTTTTTTTTTTGAGAGAAAAAGTGTGAGCTGGGGAGGGGAAGAGAGGGGAGAGCGAGAATCCCAAGCAGGCAGGCTCCGCACTGTCAGCGCAGAGCCCAATTTGGGGCCCGACTCACAAATTACTAGATCATGACCTGAGCTGAAGTCCCACGCTTAACCAACTGAGCCACCCAGGTGCCCCAGACTAGGGCAATTATTTTCAAATAAATGTACTTGTTTAGTAGTGTCTGTTGTCTGGGTTGCTGATAGAATGGAAGAAAATGCAAGGGATTCTGCCACAGTGCATTCAAAGATGAGAAACCTAGTATAGATTCTTTTCTATTTTTTAAGTTTTTTATTTTAATTCCAATGTAATTAACATACAATACAATATTCAATACAGTCAAATATAGCACGATATAGTGAAATCCCATCACCTATTTCACACCCCCATACACCTCTGCTCTAGTAAGCATCAGTTCCCTATAGTTAAGAGTCTGTTTCTTGGTTTCTTTTTTCCCCTTTGTTTTGATTCTTAAATTCCGTATGAGTGAAATCATATGGTATTTGTCTTTCTCAATCTTCTTTCTCCTAGCATTATACTCTCTACCTCCATCCATGTTTGCAAATGGCAAGATTTTGTTCGTTTTTATGGCTGAATAATATCAACTATATACATACCACATATTCTTTATTCATTCATCTATCCATGCTACTTACATAATTTGGCTATTGTAAATAATGTTGCAGTAAACATAGGTGTGCATATATCCTTTCAAATTAGTGTTTTTGTATTTTTGGAGTAAATACCCAGTAATGTGATTACTGGATTGTGTGGTAGTTCTATTTTTAATTTTTTGAGGAAGTTCCATACTGTTTTCCCCATAGTGTTTTCCACAGTGGCTGAACCAGTTTGCATTCCCAATGGATTATTTTCTTACTGCTGACTAAAAGCAGCTTTTAAAAATTATACTTACCTCTCATAACAGAAAATGAAGACCTTGTTTGGTTTTGCAAATCAAACAAGAATTTGCTATTTTTAAAGGTGCCTCCGTCGCTTAAGTGTTGACTCTTGATTTCAGCTCAGGTCATGATCTCACTGTTGGTGAGTTTGAGCCCTACATTGGGCTCTCCACTGTGAGTGCAGAGGGATGCTTTCTCTCTCTCAAAATAAATAAACTTTTATTTATCTATTTATTTATTTATTTATTTATTATTTATTTTTTTATTTTTTTAACGTTTATTTATTTTTTTTGAGACAGAGACAGAGCATGAACAGGGGAGCGGCAGAGAGAGAGGGAGACACAGAATCCAAAACAGGCTCCAGACTCCGAGCTGTCAGCACAGAGCCCGACTCGGGGCTCAAACTCACGGACCGTGAGATCATGACCTGAGCCGAAGTCGGACGCTCAACCGACCAAGCCACCCAGGCGCCCCTTAAGCTTTTTTTTTTTTGAAAAAAGACTGCTATATTTAGTCAAAATCAAAATGCACAGTGAGCAAAATGATTTTTAGATATTTATGTAGAGTATTTTCTAACTCTTGCAAGAGTCAAACATTTAATTTTAGTAGAACTTTTACTATTTCTCAGAAAAATTTTGGCTTACTGTTAATCTTTTGTTAATTTTGTTATTTCTCTGATGAAGGTTGGTTAGATAGATGACACTATGATTTCTGGACTCGAGAGAGTTATGGTTGGATAAGTGGATAATCCCAAAAACCTTCATTGGAAACCCTCTGTGGTGTTAGCCAGGTTGGATGTAGGGCATGCTAACACAGCCAGTGCACTCACACAACAGCACAAATGAATGAAAAATTTTCTCCCACTAAGTTGGTTGATAAAATTGACAGGTTAATTCTGTCAAAAACAATGAAACTTGTCAGAGATGTAATTTGCCCAATGGATGTGTAATAGTATTGGAAAAGATAGGAAAATAGTTTGTTCAACTATATATTTTTTTCATTTTTGGCTGCCCTATTTTTTTTGTCTTAGTTTTTATAAAATTTCAAGAAGAATGTTGGTTTTGCCAAATTCTTGAGAGGAATATTATAAAGTGTACTAAAATTTCCAGTATGTTATATTAGTTCTTAAGAGTGTTCCTCACTTCCACAAATCAGTGTCTTTTTATTTATTTTTTATCTTTTTTACATGTCCAATTCTTTTTTTTAAGTTTTTTTTTTTTTTGGTAATCTCTACACCCAACGTGGGGCTCAAACTCACAAACCTGGGATCAAGAGTCGCATGCTCTTCTGACTAAGTCAGCCAGGTGCTTCTCAGTGTCTTTTTAG
Organism: Panthera leo; assembly: GCF_018350215.1. Lineage (NCBI taxonomy): Eukaryota > Metazoa > Chordata > Mammalia > Carnivora > Felidae > Panthera > Panthera leo. The sequence continues at coordinate 122,362,641 of NC_056680.1, forward strand.
ATGTCTTACAACTCTGCTTTCTTAAGCAGAGTTTAAAAATCCAGTTGTTTTGGAAAGTGAGTTTGTTAACATGCGTTAATTCTTAAGAATGTTTTAGAGACTGCTGTTTCTTTAATCAGCATATTGAGTGTTTCAGAGACTAATTATGTAAGATTTCCCCCAGGATGGATTAATCAGCCACTGTATTCCAGGTGTAAAGGATTAAAAGTGCATGGCTCATTGAATTGTGATTCTGACTTCAGATTATTTTAGGCTGTGTGAGGGTACTTTGTTAAACTGCTCTTCCAAGTATTCAAAATTCTGCTGGTCTTGTTGATTACTTCTTTCTATTATGCATAGTGAAAATTCCCATGTTTGGTTGTCATTTGTAATTTGTATTTTACTTATTTATTTTTTAAGTTTATTTATTTTGAAGAGAGAGAGAGAAAGAGCAGGCTCTGCACCTCCAGCACGGAGTCCAACTCCGGGCTTGAACTCAGGAACCTCGAGGTTATGACCTGAGGACTTAATCAACTGATCCACCCAGGCGCCCCATGTAGTTTGTAATTTTTAGATTGCAGTGAGTTAAAGTAAAACTTTGTGTAAAAGTAACGCCTTTCAGCAGTCATCTGGGTTAATTAATTAGCATGATGACTTTACGTGGGAGGATATACTAAATCTTTGTAAACTCTTCTGTTACAAAGGTGTTCTGTACTGCTATGATAGAGGAATCAGGTAGTTTCACATGAACCACCAGGTTAAAGCCATCTTTTATTTTTTTAATTTCTTTTATTTTTTTTAACTTACATCCAAGTTAGTTAGCATATAGTGCCACAATGATTTCAGGAGTAGATTCCTTAATGCCCCTTACCCATTTAGCCCATCCCCCCCTCCCACAACCCCTCCAGTAGCCCTCTGTTTGTTCTCCATATTTAAGAGTCTCTTAGGTTTTGCCTCCCTCCCTGCTTTTATATCATTTTTGCTTCCCTTTCTTGTGTTCATCTGTTCTGTCTTAAAGTCCTCATATGAACGCAGTCATATGATATTTAGTCTTTCTCTGACTAACTCCACTTAGCATAATACCCTCTAGTTCCATCCACGTAGTTGCAAATGGCAAGGTTTCATTCTTTATGATTGCCAAGTAATACCCCTGTGTGTGTGTGTGTGTGTGTGTGTGTGTGTGCATACCACATCTTCTTTATCCATTCATCCATCGATGCACATTTGGGCTTTTTCCATACTTTGGCTATTGTTGATAGGGCTACTATAAACATTGGGGTGCATGTGTCCCTTCGAAACAGCATCCCTGTATCCCTTGGATAAATACCTAGTAGTGCAGTTGCTGGATCATAAGGTAGTTCTATTTTTAATTTTTTGAGGAACCTCCATACGGTTCTCCAGAGTGGCTGCACCAGCTTGCATGCCCGCCAGCAGTGCAAAAGAGATCCTCTTTCTCTGCAAACTCGCCAACATCTGTTGTTGCCTGAGTTGTTAATGTTAGCCATTCTGACAGGGGTGAGGTGGTATCTCATTGTGGTTTTGATTTGTATTTCCCTGGTGATGTTGAGCATTTTTTCATGTGTCGGTTGGCCCTCTGGATGTCATCTTTGGAGAAGTGCCTATTCATGTCTCTTGCACATTTCTTCACTGGATTATTTGTTTTTGGGGTATTGAGTTCAGTAAGTTTTTATAGATTTTGGATACTAACACTTTATCTGATATGTCATTTGCAAACACCTTCTCCCATCCTGTCGGTTGCCTTTTAGTTTTGCTGATTGTTTCCTTCACTGTGCAGAAGCTTTTTATTTTGATGAGGTCTCAATAGTTCATTTTTGCTTTTGTTTCCCTTGCCTCTGGAGATGTGTTGAGTAAGAAGTTACTGCGGCCAAGATCAAAGAGGTTTTTGCCTGCTTTCTTCTCAAGGGTTTTGATGGCTTCCTGTCTTACATTTATGTCTTTCATCCATTTTGTGTTTATTTTTGCATATGGTGTAAGAAAGTAGTCCAGATTCATTCTTCTGCATGTCGCTGTCCAGTTTTCCCAGCACCACTTGCTGAAGAGACTGTTTTTATTCCATTGAATATTCTTTCCTGCTTTGTCAAAGATGAGTTGGCCATATGTTTGTGGGTCCATTTCTGGGTTCTCTATTCTGTTCCATTGATCTGAGTGTCTGTTTTTGTGCCATAAAGCCATCTTCTAACACAGCTGTGTTGAGGGTCCCCAAACTAGACATAGAAGATGGTCATTCATCTTGTTTCCTACATTTTTGCACCTTTGAAGCCTTCAGGTGTATCTTAAATGAAAAACTCCTTCATTTAAATTAAGATGAAACTTTAATTTTATCACTTGATCATTTTTTTCACTTTGATTTGTGTAATGAATTCTGTAGGTTAACAGGTTAGTTTCTAGTGATGGATTATTCTAGTTTATTGATATAGTTAACATTAGGTCACTTTAAGTGAAAGTACTACCATGACATTTAAAGTAGTTTTGAAATATTTATCCATGTCAACTCTTTTCCTGAAAAATTTTTTAAAGTTTATTTATTTATTTTGAGGCAGAGAGTGAGAGTGTGAGCACCCTGCCAGAGGGGCAGAGAGAGGGAGAGAAAGAGAAAATCCCAAGCAGGCTCTGCAGCACTGTCAGCTCGAGGCCTGAATTCACCAACCATGAGATCATGACCTGAGCCAAAATCAAGAGTTGGACACCTAACTGACTGAGCCATCCAGGTGCACCCTGAAATTTTTTAAAATTTCGCATTTAGCAAAAGACTCTTCTTCCTTAAAACCTCACGTGCAATACCTGGGGGAAATTATAAGAGGACAAAAACTCTTTGTGATGTAATTTATGGACACCTGGTTTACTTATTATAGATTATGTGTTCTCTAGACTTTTGTCCTTATTTGTGGCTGTAAATACGTAAACTGTCAGATAAGCATGGTTTTTAGTGAAACAAGCGAATATCAAACTTTTTGGTTCTTTCATAAATAGACTGGACTTTTTTTTAACACTGAAAGTAATAAAGAATCATTATTTTCCAAGGTGACCTCATAAAAAGCTGCAGTTATTACTTGATTTTTTACTACTGCTTTAATAGAATTTATAGTTTTGTATACATAGCTAACAGTTTTAAGTTCTTGAATAAACTGGTTTTACCAGGCTATACTACTTTAAAAAGTAGAATTATGAAAGAACTAGAACTCATGTTTACACTAGTTCCAAGGTAAATAAAGTAAATGAAGCACTGAAGAGAAAAAGGATATTTTCCTCTTGGTCCATGTGGGCTGATCATGGGGAAATCTCCAGTAGTAGCAGAATGTTGCATTGCAAAATCAGGGCTGGGCTGAGGAAATAGGTGAGGTTGATTTATGTTAGGGTGGTAGTGTTAAGCCCTGACCCATTCAGGTTTTGGTGACACATGGCTGCCTGACAAGCATGTAGTTTTGGCACCTGCTATTGATGCGATCATGTGGTGACTGTGGAGTATTGTTTGTGCTTCTTGTCGGAATAGAAGTCTTTTGGAACAGAAAGAACAATGTTTTGGGGAGTTAGAGGTTAGGGAAGAATAATGTCTAAAGATTCTTTTTAGCTACTCAGAGAAACTGTCCTGAAACAAGATTATATTTTCTAGCCCTCTGCTGGCACTTTCATTTGGTGGAGGTTTTTTCCTAATGTTAGCCATGCTTTTTATATACTGAAATGATGAAAATCTCTGGCTTTGTAAGGCTGGAACCTTAACAGAGCAGTGGGATAGTTTTCTTTTAGGCCTTGGCATCACAGCCAAGCAAGATGGGTGTCAACCTGTATAAGGGAAGTTTAGAAATAACTAGAAGATTCTTTTGTCCTCCTATAATTCCCCCCAGGTACCTAATTGTGCCTATTTCTTTGGCTTAAGTCTTTGATTCCCTAGTAAAATGCTTATGTTTTGTAACCTTCTCCTTCATGATATAATATAATTCAGATCCTTTGCAGATCATGGATTTTTCTAGATAAGGGAAAACTGCAGAAGAACTCTGGTCTACTGGGGATGGGCACTACAAGAAGAAGATAAACACATAGAGGGAGAGGAGTTTTTACCTACTTAATAATTTTGAGAAAGACTGACCCTATTATATTCTTTTTTTTTTTTTTTTTTGAGAGAGAGAGAGAGAGAGAGAGAGAGAGAGAGAGAGAGAATCCCAAGGAGGCTCTGTGCTGTCAGAACTGTGAGATCATGACCTGAGCCAAAATCAAGAGTCGGCTGTTTAAGTGTCTGAGCCCAGCACGCCTGGCCCTGTTATATTCTTTGGTTGAGATGCCATCAGATTAAAACCTTAGTTAGTGTCTAGGATATTTTTAGAGGATGCTATTTAAATTGGTACTTTGGGCAGTTTTTAAATCATTCCAGTTGTTTTATTTTTTATTAAGTTTATTTTTTGAGAAAGAAGGAGAGTTTGAGTGGGAGAGGGGCAGAGAGAGAGAGAGAGAGAGAGAGAGAGAGAGAGAGAGAGAGAATCCGAAGCAGGCTCTTTCCCAGAGCCTGACACAGGGCTGGATTTCACAAACCGTGAGATCATGACCTGAGCCAAAATCAAGAGCCAGATGCTCAATGGACTGAGCCACCCAGACACTCCCTAGTTGTTTTAAAAAATAACATTTCTTAATGATCAGGATAATATGTATTCACTAGTAAAAACCAGAAAATACAGAAAAAAACTATCACTTTAAATCCTATATCCTAAAGAAATCTGATCTTAAGACCTTGATGAATATCTCTCCAGTTACTTTTTTTTTTTTTTTACAAATATGGATACCTTTTCCCAAAAACATACTATACTGTAATCAACTTTTATGGCCTGCCTTTTTGTCTATGCCATTAATATCTTTCCACATTAATAAATGTTGAATTATAACATTTTAAAATGGCTGAACAGTAGTTTGTGGAAATATTTAACTCTGCTTTTTAAAAATTTTGGTACTCCCAATTTTTTGCTATTTTGAATAGTGATACAGATAACATCCTTGCAATGAAATCTTTGCACCTCTTTGCCTATGTATGGAGACTTCATTTAAGCCATCTTTTTTCTTCACAGAGGTCTTTTTAAAATGGATTTTGAAGCAGAACGTGCTGAACACAATTTAAGTTAGCCTGGATGATTCTGCCTTTATAGGAACTGTCACTTGTACAGTGGCATTCTCAATTTATTTTAACATAGATTATTTCTCACATATCTTTCTGACAGTTGTTGGGCTTTTGATAGCCAGTCGGAAAGAGACGACAGAGCAATTAGCAGGTACTTCTTGCTGTTGACCCAAACACAGCGTTGTAGTTTTTGGCTTCTCCTCCCTGCTTTCTTACTTTCTTACTTTCTTTTTCTTCCATAGACTGGGAGACCACATCTTATAAATATATTAGAACTGTGTTTGAAATAAAATGACTTAGACGTTTTAAAAGAAAACCTAAAGCCTTCTCCTTGGAATATTATCAGGGGCTTTATGACAGGTGGCTAGGCTGAAAGATGCTTTTCTTGCTTATTTCTGGTTTTTGGCAGTGGTCTAGGTAATTGTCAGAAGTCTGATCTCTGAATAAACTATGTTTGGGCTCGATTTCATATATGGCCTCTGCACTTAATTTTCTTCACCCAAGTGATGCTCATTGTCACAGTGTGTATTGAGTATATGAAGAAATGACAAACAGGGCTGTTAATGAAATCTGTTCCTGCCCCCATGGCTTTCGCTGGTGATGTTAGCAACTTGTTAGACTCTGATGGAGATAGTGCATTACCAGAAATTGGAATCTTTTTTAAAATGTTAAAAATCAAAAAATAAAAATGTTAAAAACAAATTTAAATATAAAAGATTGCTAAGGTAGAGTTCATTAAAATAGATTTCAATCTTTTGTTAGGAAATAATTAATTTTTTTCCTGCAAGAAAATAGTTTTTGAAATTTTGATATCATCTTTGTATATATTTTCAATAACCTAGAGATAAACAGTGTTCTAATTGTACCATTTCATCCAAAAGACCAGTCTCCGTCATTCTACCATGTTTTATACAAATTCTTGTCCTATCTCTTCCATTGTAGAGGAACGTTGTATACAGTATTCCTAATATTCCTTTGTACTTGGAGCTCTGATAGATTCTCTTTTACCACTGTCTGCTTGAATAATAACAAAGGATATCTGGTAATCAAGATATCTGAGTTTTAGCTTGATCCTAATGGTTATTAGATGTGTAACCTGGGGCAAATTGCCTAATGTTTATGAACTTTGGTTTCTTCATCTGTAAAATGAGGGTTTTAAAATAGGTGATTACTAAGATCACCCTTCACTTGCATGATTATAAGATGAAATCAACACACATTTGCTAAATACCCATCCTCAGAGCCAACGTTCAGATACATACCCTTCAATTCAACAGGCAGAACATAGTGTTTGTTGTAGCAGTCTGAACGGAGAAACTTTCTAGGATGATGATAATTCTGTCTTAATAGAATGGTTGCCCACAGCTGTATATAAATCATTAAAACCTATGAACTCTGTACATTTAAGATCTTTGCATTTCGTACCTTGTAATAACACCCCAAGTCTAAATAATTTAAAAGTGCTTTTTTAGGGGCACCTGGCTGGCTCCAGTCTGTAGAGCATGCAACTCTTGATCTCAAGGTTTTGCGTTGGAATCCCATGTTGGGTATAGAGATTACTCAAAAATAAAAAAATCTCAGGGCACTTGGGTGGCTTAGTTGGTTAAGTGCCCAGTTTCAGCTCAGGTCATGATCTCATGGTTTGCGACTTCAAGCCCACATCAGGCTTCCTGCTGATGGTACGGAGCCTGCTTGGGATTCTCTCTCTCCCTCTCTCTCATTTTCAAACTAACTAACTAAATAAATAAATAAAATCCTAGGTTTTTTTTTAAACCTTTCTCCTTGTAACAAATCACAAAATTCTTTATCCTTCAATACTTTTGAAAGGGCTGTTTCAAAAACTATTCATATGATTTTCTTTGTTTAAACTCCTACTTGTGCATAGCTAGGGCTTAGCAACAGTTCTCCATCTGTATTCTTTAAATTTTGAGCCTTAGAAGGATTTAATTGACAAAAATAACTCAAAGAAACAGTGGCTCATTTTTTATGTTTTGTCTTTATGTGTTGTATTAAATAAGCATGATATCTTTGGAGACATAGAAGCTATAGTTTAATACAAGAACCCAGGCATCTCTTGGCTGCTAATATAACTTACGTGCTGAAAGCATAAATTTCCATTAAGTACAGTGATTTGTCTCTACACTTTGTAAACAAGTTACAGCAAATATTCTAAACTCCATGAAGTATGCCCTAGATATTTATATTTATATAATTTATATTTATGTGGTACTAATATAAGGTTTAGTTACCATGCAATTTATCATTGCTATTCTATGAAGATATTATTAGCATTAATAGTAGTTGCCCTTTATTAAATGTTTTCTATATACTGAGCACTGTTAGATGTGTGTTTATCTCATTCCTATGAACATACTGAGGTTTTATTAGCCCTCTTTTATAGATAAGGAAATTGAGGTGTAGAAGTATTTTATTAAGTTAAGGTATAATTTATCACCAATGAAGTACACACAACTTAAGGGAGAGACTTAATTTTTACGTACACATACACCCCTGTAACCACCATCCTGATACAGAATTAATTCCAGCACTTCAGAAGATCCATGCAGGCGCCCCCTCCTGGTCATTACTTGCCTGAAGGTTACCACTGTTCTGACCTACACCACCATGTATTTGTGTCTCTTGTGTCTGACTTGTTTCACTCAGTGTTATGTCTGAGATTGATCCATGTTGTTGATTATATTATAGTTTCTGTATTATAATTGTATGCCATCATTGACCCATTCTTCTGGTAAGAGACATATGAGTAGTTGTTCCTAGTTTTGGGTTATTACAAATATAACAAAAAGCATTTTACTTTGAAATTTAAGTGTTTTTTTTTTAAATTAAGTTTATGAAAGTTGGATTTTTCCCCCATGTACTTATACATATTTGTGCTATGTGACCAAAGTGTTCATTTTACTTGGGACCTAAAATAATATAGGAGTTTTAGTTTTTTTAATATTAAAGATCCTAGAAAGCCCAATACATTTAAGATCCTTCAAAACTATTTTTTGCTTTTAAGTAAGCGCTCGTAATTAATAAATGCATTTGAAATTATCTTTACCCAGCTTTACATAAAGTAGTGCTACAAAACAAATCTGATATTACTGGAAATAAATGGCATTTTCTTATTTATATGAAACACAAATCAAACTGCATTGACTCCAGAGCTGATGGCATTTCTGATTTGTGAGCTGTAGATCTGCAAATACTGTCTTAATGAATGCCAAATCCTTATAGGACTATTTATTCTCAGATATCTTTGAGATGTATAGAGATGAATATTTGTAGAGTTTCTTAATTTCACTATTCGTATGTATTAATAAAGATTTATCCTTCCTGGAAGAAACAATTTTAAAAAGAGCATGGCTCTATAAAATCTCTTACAGACTTTTAATTAGCTGTGTGTATACAGTTGCATGTTAATGAACATGTATGTTTATGCAGAATTTCAGTGGTTTTAAAGTAGAAAAACATGGGGCACCTGGATGGCTAAGTCAGTTAAGTGTCCGACTTCGGCTCAGGTCATGATCTTACAGCTTGTGAGTTTGAGCCCCGTGTTGGGCTCTGTGCCTCTTCCTTGCTTGCACTCTGTCTCTCTCTCCCTCTCTCTCAAAAATAAGATTAAAAACAAAAAAATTAAAGTAGAAAAACAGGATAATGACGTTTTTTTTAAGATTTTTTAAAGTTTATTTTGAGAGAGAGAGCTAGCGTGGAGGAAGGGCAGGGAGGGGGGGAAAGAGAGAATGCCAAGCAGGCTCTGTGCTATCAGCACAAGCCTGACCAAGGGACTCAAACTCACAAACCATGAGATGATGCACGACCTGAGCTGATTTAATTTTTTAAAATTCAACCCAGCATGGGTTTCAAACTCACCACCCTGAGATCAAGAGTTGCATATTTTTCTGACTGAACCAGCCAGGAATCCCTAAAAATTCTGTATTTAAATTAAAATACACGTCATCTGTTTTGTTGTTCATAATGTGAGTACCTCATCTGTTTTTTGTTTTGTTTACAGTCTTGAGGTCTTTTTTTTACACTTACCATGCTATGAATTCATAGAGAATGGGTTCCAGCAGTTTCAGGTTCCTTTCCATTGGTTCTCACAAAATGTGCCCGAGTGGAACAGGCTGACACTTCAGAAAGTACCTTTCTCGTTGGCTTTCTTCTTTTTCTGATCATTTTCCTTCACACGCTTTAGCAAGCTATTTTGACTCTTGGAGTGCTTAATATGCTCAATACTTAAATGAACTGTCTTGCAAGAATCTTGCTCTTAACTTATTTGTTTACAACAATGCCAACAGCATCCTGGGTAACACTGTAGACTCTTCGAGTTTTGCCATGGGACCACATTTGGGCATTCTGTTCTGAACAATGCCCATTCCTTTGATGCCTGCAATATCACCTTTCTTGTAGATTTGCATGTATGTGGCCAAAGGACAAACTCCATGTTTTCTAAGAGGTCTAGAGAATATAGGGGGTGCCTCTTCTCTTTTCCTTTGTGTTGATCATTTTGATGAATTACTGGAAGATGGTGGTTCCAGCCAAAAGGCCCAAGTACCTCATCTTAAATAAAAGGAATGTGGAATAGTAAAATGGTTATTTAATTCTAGAAAAAAAAAGAACTAGCTGTCTTTATTCAATTAAATATATAAAAGCACATGTTTTAAACTAAGATACTTCTTTTGTTTAATTTTTGTTTTCTTTGTTTGCATTTATTAAAAACAGTAAAACTTGGTTTTAACTGGTAAGTCTCAATAGTACCGTTGCACCTTTACAGTACACACTTTATTTTTCTGGGCATCCAGTGCACTCATGAAACTATAAAATAATGTATGGTGCTGAGACAGAGGAGAATTAAGCACAATCTATTACAGAAATAAACAGCTGATGAATATAGTCATTTGTTGCCAACTTTTTAAGAGACTAAAGAGATAGAGTGTCAGTACTCTTGTAGTGTTGACTAGAGATTTGGCCGAGTAAACATAACTTTGAGAAGACCTGCCTTCTATATCCAGGGTTTTCTTCAAAGAGAAAAACATCATGACAGAGCCTTGACTTTGGTCCCTAAAATGCTTTGACTATTAAGAAAACAAGCACCCATGCTTCTGAGTGAAGGGTCAGGGGAATCCCTGAGGGGCCTAGAAAGGGAGCAGAGAGAGTAGCTGACTCAGCTTCTCTAGGAGGCATACCTCTTATGCCATCAGTGTCTGTGAGCACTGTGTTAGTGTTTAATTTATGTGCTGTTTGGCATGGTGGCTTTTATTGTTCTCTGACAGTGGAATGGATGTTTCATTGTTAGAAAGTGAACAAAGGCTACTTTTGAACAGCACTCAGAGTTTACACCAGGGTACTGTCTTATTATTTTGTGTTTTTTCAACTTTTTGTTTCTGAGGACCAAGTAAATGCAGTCTGACTGGGGGGACACTTTTGTTTTTGTTTTGTTTTGTTTTAGAAAGTAGGCTCCAGGCCCAATGTGGGGCTCGAACTAATGACATAGAAATTAAGAGTCACGTGCTCTGGGGACTGAACCAGCCAGGCACCTCTAGAGGGCGCCTATAGAGCACACCTTTGCAATTTGATTTATAAACTCTGAAAATGAGTGGTAATTTTTACCATTCATGGTGAACAAACATATGTCACCATTTCATACATAGTTCACTTAGCCTTTAGAAAAGTTGCCTTTTATTTCCTTATAATTAGACCATCTTTATTCTGCTTTCACATTTTAGAAATCAGCCATTGTTTTTCCCTCTGCGTCTGTTGTAATCATGTAAGTATGTATGGGGCGCCTGGGTGGCTCATTTGGTTGAGCACTTGACACTTGATTTAGGCTCAGGTCTCAATCCCAGGGTCATGAATCGAGCCCCCACATGAGACTCTGCGCTGAGTGTGGAGCCTGCTTGGGATGCGCTCTCTCTCCCTCCCTCTGCCCCTTTCCCCTGCTTGCATGTTCTCTCCCTCTCTCTCTCTCTCTCTCTCTCTCTCTCTCCCTCCCTCCCTCCCTCCCTCCCTCCCCCCCCTCAAATAAAAATTAAAAAATAAGTATGTAAATTACTACTAATTGGGATCAAGATAGATTCAGTTACATGAATATGAGTTGACAAAAAAATTTGAAATCTGCAGGATTAATAATATTACCCTTTGGGGAGACATTTGGTATATCTGTTGTACATTGTATGTACTGATGTCCTATCAGACACTTTATTTGATCCCCAAATTTAAGTTAGAGTTTGGGCTGTGAACTTCCATTATTTTCTTTCTTTTTTTTTCTTTCTTTTTTTGTTTTTATTTATTTATTTTTTAACGTTTATTTATTTTTGAGAGAGAGACCGAGTACGAGCTGGGGAGGGACAGAGAGAGAGGGAGACCCAGAATCCAAAGCAGGCTGAGCTGTCAGCACAGAACCTAACGCAGGGCTCGAACCCACAAACTGTGAGATCATGACCTGAGCTGAAGTCGGTCGCTTAACCGACTGAGCCACCCAGGCACCCGTAGGGACTTTCATTATTTAGTAGTAACCCTACTGGATGATAATCATTCTAAGTGTTTCTTTTCTTTTTAGTCTTTGGAGATTGACTTTGGTTTTTGCCTATGATTTTTCACATATACTTAGGGTTGCCATGTACAGCTCTACAGACTTTGCACAGCGTAGCTGCAGGAAGAGCCCTTCATGTAAACTGCAGTGATGGTGGTTCTGCTGGAGTTGTGCAGTGGGGCAGCCAGCTGTCCCTACCTTTACTTTCTGTGGTACTGCTTAGTTTAATTGGCATTCTTGTCCAAATTGCCTTTTGATTCAATTGAGTAGTATTTGAGAAACTCTGGTAACTTCCATGAGAATTCCTTTTAAGCCTCTGTGCCATGGAATTGTGTCTGTCTGGATTGTTTTGGACTTATCCTAAGGGGAGTATATAGAGTAGTCAGTATTCAAAATTTGAAGAATATACAACTTAAGGTTTTAAAATCCCATTGATTGGGAAATAACACAGTCTTGTTAGTTTTTTTTTTTTTTTTTTTTTTGGTCCCCAGACACCAACCTGGGTATCCTGTATGTCAATCCTATTCTGCACTAACTACCCAAAGTTAGTGTCAAACTCCACACGTTTAAGGGCTCAGTCCCACAAGACAACTTCACTGTAGATGCCAGTACTGGGTCCCCAGGCTACCTGCACTTCTGTCCAATTTAGCCACAAATTTGGGGGTTCTCGCACCCCTGTCTCAGGTTCTGTAATTTGCTAGAACAACTAGAACTCTGGAAAATGAAAGAGATGCGTAGGACCAGATGTGGTGAAGGGGCACAGAGCTTCCATGTCCTCAGTGGACATGCTGCCCTCCTGGCACCTCATTGTCTTCAGTAACCTAGAATTACCCTGAACCCTATCATTTAGGGGATTTCATGGAACTTTCATTACATGGGCATGATGGATTAAGTCATTAGTTATTGGTGATTGCACTCAATCTCCAGCCCCTCTCCCTTCCTGGGAGGTCCACCTTTCTGGTGACCAGGCCCCATCCAAACGCTATTTAGTAGCCCCACCACTACCAAGTCCCCTTGTTAAATAAACTCAGGTACAGTTGAAATTGTCTTATAAATAACAAAAGGTACTCCCTTCACTCAGGAATTTCCAGGGCTTTAGGAGCTCTAGGCCAGGACCAAGAACAAAGACCAAATATATTTTTTATTATACCATACTTGAATAGTACTGAATAGTTTGTAAAGATGTTAGAAAAAAAAAAAAAGTGCTCAACAGTAGAAGATTGATTAAATAATGAAACAATACCAAATCACTGTTAAAACTGTTGTGTGTATGTAGGCACAGAAAGGAATTTGTGTAAACTGTTTTGAACTTGGTTAACATCTTCAGTTTCCAAATGCAAGAATTTGTTGGTAGCAAATAACACCAACATAAGAAAAGAATTCTAGAGAGCTGCCAACACAGCACAGGCAGTGTATAATTTATGAAAAAGTTGTGTTCCAAAAGTTAGCTGCTTGAAATTTTGAATATATTCTCCCTGTTAAGGAACAAAAATTCAACTGAATAAATGTGAATGTCTAATTGGCCTTATTAAGTGATTTGTTGAATCAGGTGGCATCCCATCTAGCAAGTAGTGGGGAGCTCCGAGGAGTTGTACAAAAATTTGGAAGGGTTTTATAGGAAGAGGGTGGGGCAAGGAAGTTATTAGCAAAAGAAAAGGATTGTTCCAGGCACTGTCCCTTTTTCTCCTTTTTCTTCCGTGATGAGAAGGGCAAGGGGGTTCATGGGTTACCTCATCTTCCTTTGCGGGATGGAGAGCGCCATATGACAGATTACCTCATCTGGTGCCAATCAGAAAGTTCCTGACTGACCAGTTAAGAGTTATTTCCTAGGGGGGTTGGAACTCTGGTTAGGTTAGGTATTAAGCCCTGTTTGGTGACTTAGCTTAAGTGGCTCCATTTTGGGCCTGTGGGTTTCCTTATAACACCTCAAAGAAACAATATTGTAAGTACTCTGGGCCCTGCTCAGCCTAAAGCCAACTTAATTTTATCCTTGGAATTCTTGGATTATATGCAGCATCTACACTTAAAACAATTTTATGAATTGACTTCATTTTAAGTTCCAACTAGAGTCCAAAACAGATCTTCATTCAGTAGAATGAGGAGTTGGGAGAATAGATTGAACACAGCAAAGCATCAGATATTAAAGTCTGACTATTGGTAATTTGTTAACTAAATCTTCAGAGAAGGAGATAGATTTCTACATCTCCCTTTGTGTCCAAGAGGATAGAATGGAAATAAGATTTCCTTAGAAAGCCAGTCACTATTCGTGGTTATCTTTTGCCCCCCTCCTTTTTTTACTCTAAAAGTAATGCATACCCATTTAGAAATAAATACCCATTTACTTAAAAGTCAACGATAATCTCAGTTTATTGTCAAGTAATGCAGAAAAAGTGTGTGCTAATATACATGCAACACAGATAAAGCACATGGGACCAAAATATTAGTAGTTTGTGAATATAGATGGTTATAAGGTTATGTTCTTTCAACTTTTCTGTAAGTTTAATTTTTTTCCAAAAGAAGATGGGGATAAAAAAAACTTAACAGGAATATTCCTTTATCTCCAGTCCCCAACCCTATTCACCTCTACAGAGGTAAACTGTTAGCTTGTATCTTTTCAAGCGATGAATTAAAAAATTAATTTACAAAGATATAGAAGTACAATTTTTTGCATAAATGTAATCATAGTATAAGTAGAATTATACTACATTTACTGATATTCTGCTTGTTTCTTCTATTTAACAGATGTATTACTTTTCTACTGCATCATAAATTACCACAAACTTAATGACTTAAAACAATACATAGAAAGTCCCGGAGGTCAGAAATGGGTTTCACCGGGCTAAAATCAAGGAGTGCTGTGTTTCTTCAGGACACTTAGGGAAAATCGATTTTCTGGCATTCTGCAGCTTTTAGAGGTCACCTGCAGTCCTTGCCTCCTGGCCTGTTCCTCAACCTTCAAAGCATGTTGAACCTTAGCATCTTCAGATATCTTTGATTTTCTCTCTCTTTTTTCTTTTCTTTCTTTCTTTTTTTTTTTTTTGAGGGAGAGAGAGGGTGCAAATGAATGAGGGGAGGGACAGAGTGAGAGAGAGAGAGAGAAGCGGGACTCACCCATAGCGCGGCTCGTGTTTTACCTGAAGTGGGGCTCCAGCTCACCTGATGTGGGACTTGAACTCACAAACTGTGAGATCATGACCTGAACCAAAGTCCAATATTTAACCAACTAAGCCACCCAGGTGCCCCCCAGGTCTCATGCATTTAATTCTTCCTTCTTCTCCACAAGTCTCGTTGAAATAACAAAAAGAAATAGAAACAGAGAAAATGCTGATAAACTTGGAGAATACCAGAAACTGAGGGTGTTTACTAGAAACTTTGTTACTTCTACAAGACATGGTGTTGGAGAGATTTCATTGAACTTTTCACTGACCAATTCTCAGTCTTAAAAGAAAATAACCTGAAATGTTGATTAATGCCCACTCCTCCTCCTACCAACCCCGCAGCAAAAACAAAGCTCAAAGCTACACATATTGTGAGCAAGGGAGTCAGTTGAATGGAAGCAAACCTAGATCTTGGCTCATACTTCTCGGCTTCTTTGTTGGACCTCTTCTGCTCAATTCAGTAGGATGTTGGTTTTTCTCAGGGCTTCATGGCTTTAGTTACCATCTCTTGATGACAGTTTCCAAATGTAAATCCAGTTACCACCACCACTATCTCCTTTCCTCCTATGCACATTAAAATCCAAAAACCTTTAAGTCAGAAAGGGGAAAGGTCTTAAAAATCTTTCCTCCTTTTACTCCTTTTTTCTTTTTCCTCTTGTGTACCATAAGTTTGCTGATAATGCCAAATGGCATCAACAAGTATGTAGAGTTTAAAACTATTTTTGGCTATCAGGATAAAATGCTCCCTTTGATTAACAACCTTTTGGCTACCATTGCTTACTATTTTAGGTTGAATTCTCTTACCCACCCCTGATTCCAGGAGATGGACATGACAGCCACACTTTACCTGAAGAATGGAAATATTTGCCCTTCCTTGCCTTACCAGATGGCGCACACAACTACCAGGAAGGTATGTAAACAATGGAGCAATTACTAGGTGCCCCCCCCCTTTTTTTCTTTTTAATTTACCAAGACATCTTAGATTCTAAATATTTTGGTAAATGAAAGGCCTTTGGCTTCTTGTAACTATTTATAGAACACGTAAGTGTTTGTTTGGAGATGACTAGTCGGGCACTGGAAGATTTCCAGAGGAGTGCTGGGCTTTATGTTGGTAATGTTGTTGAACATTGGCCACTCTTTTGCCAGGAGCACTGGCTAAATTAAGTATTTGGCCAGATTAGGACATCTGTTACTGGTAGCACTTTTCTGCATTTATTCTTGAGACTCCTCTTAGAGGGAAGCTACAGGGCTTACCTATACTAGCTACTGTTCGGGGCTCTAGCTGCAAACTTAACTAGCTTAGTACACCTGTGTCCACCTGGGATTGCTTCTCCACCCCTAGAGCCACTGCTATTGCCGTGCTCTGCTTAAAGTTGCGTGTAAGGGGCACCTGGCTGGCTCATTTGGTAGAGCTTGCGACTCAATCTTGGGGTTGTAAATCTGAGCCCCATGTCGGGTGTAGAGATTACCTAAAAGTAAAATCTTAAAAAAATAAAATATAAAAGTTTATGTGTCAGAGAAGCATGTTAACATCCTCAGAGAAAGCAACACTGTGAGGTTAGTACTGAGTCTCCTACCTATAAATGCATGTTTTGACTGGCTTAACAAAGAACTAAGTTTTATCATGGCATTAGGGGCTCTACCAAAACACCAGATTAAACTTGGTTTAATTACTTATTTTCCTAATATTTAATAATTTTCATATGAAATGAAACAAAATGTTACTATGCAGTTTAACATAAAATCTAAATACATTATTTTTAATCTTACAAATATTTTGGTGTACTTTTTTATCATGAAAGTTTTTAAATAGAAAAAAAGTTTGAAAAAATAGTATAGCAAATATTCCACAAGTTTTCTTTATGTGTGTGTACAGTTTTGCCCTACTCTCTGAAAGTCTAGCACCATGTTGCAGACATCACGACAGTTTACTTCTAAATACTTCAGTATGCACTCCTAAGAATAAGATCATTCCTCAGGATAACTTCCAGTACCATTATCACAGCTAAGAGATTTAACAGTAATTCGAGAATATCATCTAAGATCTAATCCATGTTCAAATTTCCCCAGTTATTCCAAGAATTTCTTGGATCCATCCAAGATTCATGAGTGGCCTTTCATTTTTATTATTCTCTACTTTTAATCTGGAATAAAGTATTTTCTGGGATAAGTGACTGTAGTTTCAACTTAATCTGTTCAGCGTCCTGGTCTTTTGAGAATGCCTGAATGAATGTACACAATCAGGCAGTGAGAGGGATGCTAAGAAACCAGTGGTTGCAATGCTAGGTGTTAAGTATGACATGGGTTCCTTGTTACATCATCATTTTTGCTTTAATTAACTGCATATAATAACTTCAATTTACATTATTTATTAATAAGGGTAATTCACTTTGGTATTTATATTTTTTCTGTGTGTCTCTTAGATACTGTATTTTTTCACTTGCCACCCAGAAATGGAAATGGAGCTACAGTATATGGTATCTCCTGCTATCGGCAAATTGAAGCCAAGGTATGGTAGTACAATGAAAAACAACAAAAACACTGATAGTGTTTTTAAAATTTTTATAAACAATTTGAAGTTGTTTTCCCAGTAGTACCAGTTTATTCACATGAATGTTTTTGTAAGTTGACATGGTAAGTATAATTGCCATAAAATAGTTTGTCCATTTTTTTTTTTTTTTTTTTTTTTTTTTCTCAACGTTTTTTTTATTTATTTTTGGGACAGAGAGAGAGACAGAGCATGAACGGGGGAGGGGCAGAGAGAGAGGGAGACACAGAATCGGAAACAGGCTCCAGGCTCCGAGCCATCAGCCCAGAGCCCGACGCGGGGCTCGAACTCACGAACCGCGAGATCGTGACCTGGCTGAAGTCGGACGCTTAACCGACTGCGCCACCCAGGCGCCCCTGTCCATTTTTTTTTTAAATGTTTATTTTTGAGAGAGAGCGCACGAGCGGAGGAGGGGCAGAGAGAGAGAGGGACAGAGGATCCATAGTGGGCTCTGTGCTCACAGTGGAGAGCCCAATGCAGGGCTGGAACTCACAAACCATGAGATCATGATCTGAGCCCAAGTCAGGTGCTTAACCGACTGAGCCACCCAGGCATCCATTGTCTCTAGATAGTTGTACCTAAATTATCCATCTGTCTTCAGAATGCTGTATTTAAATTTTACAGTGTCCTTGAATTTTCTTTTTCTAATGTTTGGTATGTAATTTAGAAAAATTAAGTGATAATGTGTGTTGTATTTTAAGCAGCTGTTTAGAATTAGTGGAAAGTACTTGTAGTCGCTTTGAAATACTTGCATGTTATCTTAATTATGTACAACTCAGATTTTGTTAATTCTTAAATTACTTGCCAGCTTAATGTCTGAATTACTATAATAGCTCTAATTAATACAAATAAGCCAAGATGGGTAGCTTCCCCTTTCATGGTTTGATTCTGAGCAGCACTTTTTTTGTGTCTCACCAGTTTTTTGTGGTGAGGATACTCTGAGTAAAAATCTCTTGCCTTTCGTTAGATCATTAATACTCTAGTGTTTCTCAACTTTGGCTGCACATTGGAGTCACCTGGGGACCTCTAAATACTAGAGATGACTGGGTCCCAACCCCAGAGATTCTGGTTTAATGTTCTGGTTATCAGGTGATTGCAAACCACCGCAGTGTTTTTTAACTGGAGTTACCTGGAGACCCTTTTTTTTTTTTTTTTTTAAATGCACAGCTGGCCTTTCCTTCTACTAAATTAGAATCTCTGAGAGTAAGCCTAGGTAACTCCAAGTTTTAAAAGGCTTCCTCAGGGAATAATTAAGTTAGTAAATCTTCTAAAATTTTCTTTAGCTTTTTATAATGACCATTTCAAACATGCAGATAAATGAAAATAATTATACAATGAACACCTATATACCCACCATCTAGAGTCAACAGTAGTCAGCATTCTACCACATTTGCTTAGTGTGTGTCTGCTTTTTTCCCTGAACCATTTAGAAATAAATTGCAGGTGTAAATTCCACCATACCCAAAGTTGTTAACTACTGTGAAATAGTCCTTCATGTACAGGGCCTGAAATATAGGACACACCCAGTAAATACCTATGGAATGAATAACTGAATTTAAAGGTAAACCTGAGGGTAAGAGTTAGCTTGGTAGTTTTGTGCATTTGATTGCCTCATATACTATTACCCTTAATCTATGTTTACATGAGATGAACTGAATTGCTCCCCTTTCTTGGAGACTGTTCCTTTTACTCTAGTCCCCTATAGATTGCGCAGACACAAGTAAAATTATTTCCTCAAACTGTCGACATTAACAACAGTTCTCATGCTTCACGTAGCCTTTAAATGGCATTTCATACCATCTGTCTCCCTTACCCATTGGGTCTGATCCACTCCACAGTATATTGGCATTGCCCATTTCTCTAAATATTTCTATCCTCACCTGATAACAGATATGAGAAGGATCTAGAGCCTAGGAGAAAAACTGATTCCCTTTGACTGAGGGTGAGACCTGACAGATGAATCCAGTCAAGGCAGAGAGGTAGAAAACAGATTGAGGGAAGGTTGTATTCTTGACTTAATGACTAGTCGTCAGTCGTAAGTCACTTGAAGACACTGAGGCCCATTGGTCCTCAGGACAGGTGCCAGGAGATGTTAGGCTGTATACCACAAAGGGGAAGAGTAGTTCTTAGTTCACTCACAGAGTTACCTAGAGTTACCTGATGATTAAATCAAGGCTTGTTCTTTACTAGCAGAGAATGTAGACTTCTTAACGTGGTCGTTCTCACAATCATCAAGGCATGAGTTATGGCTCAGGGCTGGGCTATAATACCAGTTTTCCAGTATAATCTAGGCCCTTCTCACCAGAAACAGTAGTCTCGGAGTGCCCATTTTCAAACCAGAACCAAGGACATTTGATTTGAATTATGGGTGTGGCAACTTACACAAAAAGTATTCTCAGACGGTAGGTTCCTTGAGGGTAGGAATTGTCTCTCACTGTTACATTCTCAGTGCCTACCAGATTCTGGCACATAGTTTCCTGGCTGACTCATTCAATAGGTATTTTCAGAGATTCTCAATACATTTGGAATTTAAATGTTAGAATTTTTTTCTATCTCACTGCTATTTTTACATTGAAAGAGAATGATTTTTAAATATTTCTATGAAATATTAATAATGACTTTTTGTTTATAATAGGCATTGAAAGTGCGGCAAGCAGATATCACCAGAGAGACGGTTCAGAAAAGTGTCTGTGTTCTAAGCAAGTTGGTAAGAAACCAAATAACTCGTTAATGTGTTCGTTAACCATGGCAGATTTTTAGTTGAGAATAAGGCATTATTAGAAAAAGGAGAGATTTATGGACAGTAATAGATTAAAATTCATCAGGGGCCCATTTTTTATTCTTGTGCATCAGCTTTTTCTCTGCCTTTCAGCAGTTTTACTCTCATTTGCACCATTACCCACAACTAGATAAGTGGAAGGAAATCTTCTAGATAGGTTTTTGGGAAAGAGGTTGACACTTGCCCAAAATGAAGTAGCTGATAGATTTCATTTATTCTTTTTTATTTTGTTTTTAAGACTTTGGATAATATTTTACTAAAACTCAGAATATCATAATCATTCAGATTGTATTGATATAGAAGTATATGACTCTTGCTATGAAAAATGGTAGCCTTAACTTGCTTTTTAAAAAAAAATTTTTTTTTTAACGTTTATTTATTTTTGAGACAGAGACAGAGCATGAACAGGGGAGGGGCAGAGAGAGGGGGAGACATAGAATCCGAAACAGGCTCCAGGCTCTGAGCTGTCAGCACAGAGCCCGACGTGGGGCTCGAACTCACGGACTGTGAGATCATGACCTGAGCCGAAGCCAGATGCTCAACCGACTGAGCCACCCAGGCGCCCCTTAACTTGCTCTTTAAAACTTAAGATTTTTGAGGAATGGAAATGACATAATTGTACAATAGCAATGCTTTACAGTTGTTTCATCCATGTACAAGTTGATCAGATGCAGGTGTATAATTATTTTAACTTTTTATTTTTAGTAGGAAATGTGTAACACTTCTTATTTTCCATAGTTCCCTATTAAATCATTTGTAATATTCCATTTTTATTACTAATAGGATATTAACACCTTTACTGGTAGCATCAAATGACTAATTCTACATATAAAATATTATCCCCCAAGTACCTTTTGTGGGGAGAAATCCAGATCTCTATCATGTTAATTATCTTACAGCTATATGATTATTGAATACAATCATTTCTGCATTTAACCTAAATCAAAATGGAGAATATTTCATTTGCCTAGTCACCAAATGTATGTAGGTTTTGTTTCATTATGTCTTCTACATTGTCCAGTTTCTTACATCCACCGACAATTTGAATGTAGTTTGCTTAATATAAGTTAAGATTTGTAAAATAGGATTTATTTTGACTTTTCAGTACTAAGCTTTAAAAAAAAATCCTGAATAATAATAATAATATACTGTGAGCCTTAATAATAAGATTTTGAGGATCAGATATTTCTTCCAAGATCTTAGTTTTAAATAGAGGGCAAGAATAGACTCCTTTAAAAAAAAAAAAAAAAAAAAAAAGAGGAATGGATGTAAAAGACCCTGATATCAGAAAATTAATAGATTGTACACAGTTTCTAAAATGGTAGCCTGAAAAATAGACTTCAATGAATTACTTTTTTTTTTTTAAATCGATGAATTACTCTTTTATACTGGGTCAGATAACCAAAGCATAGGAGTACCAGATGTTCAAGCAAACACATGTTGAAAGGCTTCCTGAGTAATCTTTCTTCAAAGAACAATTATAATAACAATAAATGTCATTTATCAGATGACTATATGTCAGGTATTAATTCAATACCAGACACTTTTTAGATATAATTGTGATTTGAATCCTCATGTAAAAACAGATCTAAGTATTTGTTGCTTTCATTTTACAAAGAAACATGTAGAATAGAGAAAAAATGTCTAACTCTCATAGACCTGTGTAACTACTAAGTGATAAAATTGGGGCGAAGATCCGGGTTTTATCTGTCTTTAAGCATAGGGAATAGGGAAAGCTAGCTTATGCAGAAAGGTTTGATGGTTCATAGTGCATTGTAGTCTCTATATAAAAATATAATGACTTTATACTTAGATATTCTGGATGGTAATAATGATATAGTAACAGGGATATTGGTGGTGGGAGGGGACTCTTCCAGTGTTACTTGTATTAACTAATTGTATAATAATTATATACAGCATTGGTCTCTGTATTCTAAGAAGTACATAGAAATCAGAAAACATCTAGAAAATAACATTGAAAATAAAAAGGATGGAAATGGTATAAGAGGGTCTTAAATAGAAGTAAGAATTAAGGAATAATTTTGTTGAAGCATACAAAGGAATATTTTGATAAAGGACACAGACCAGTTCTAAGCCTCCAAAGAAGACAAAAAAGGGAAATGAACTTAAATTTAATCATGAATGTTCAATTAGATATAAGAACCGGCTATTATAAGGATGATTAAATGTCACCACAAACCAGTGTAACTGTAGAATTAAAATGTCATAAATTTTATAATGACTATTTGCAACAACATGGATGGAACTCTATAGAGTATATTACTCTAAGCTAAATTAGAGAAAGACAAATATATGACTTCACTCATGCAGAATTTAAGATGCAAAACGGATGAACATAAGGGAAGGGAAGCAAAAATAACGTAAAAAGAGAGAGGGAGACAAACCATAAGAGACTTAAATACAGAGAACAAACTGAGGGTTGCTGGTGGAGTGTTGGGGGATAGGCTAAATGGGCAAGGGGCATTAAGGAAGACACTTGTTGGGATGAAGACTGGTTATATGTGGGGGATGAGTCACTGCCCTTGAAATTATTATTGCACTATATGCTAACTTGGTTATAAAATAAAAATAAATAAATAAAAATGGAAATTTTTATAATGACTAATGTTGAAGTGCCTTTTTAAGATTTTTTTTACGTTTATTGATTTTTTTAATATAATTTATTGTCAAATTGGTTAACATACAGTGTATAAAGTGTGCTCTTAGTTTTGAGGGTAGGTTCCTGTGGTTCATCGCTTACATAAACACCCAGTGCTCATCCCAACAAGTGCCCTCCTCAATGCCCATCACCCATTTTCTCCTCTCCCCCACTCCCTCCATCAGCCCTCAGTTTGTTCTGTGTGTTTAAGAGTCTCTTATGGTTTGCCTCCCTCCCTCTCTGTAACTATTTTTTTCCCCTTCCCTTCCCTCATGGTCTTCTGTTAAGTTTTTCCAAGATCCACATATGAGTGAAAACATGCTGTCTTTCTCTGACTTATTTCATTTAGCATAATACCTTCCAGTCCATCCATATTGCTGCAAATGGCATGATTTCATTCTTTATCGTTGCCAAGTAGTATTTCATTGTATATATAAACCACATCTTTATCCATTTGTCAGTTGATGCACATTTAGGCTCTTTCCATAATTTGGCTTTTGTCAAAAGTGCTGGTATAAACATTGGAGTACGTGTGCCCCTATGAATCAGCACTCCAGTATCCTTTGGGTAAATTCCTAGTATTGCTATTTCTGGGTCATGGGGTAGTTCTATTTTTAATTTTTGAGGAACCTCCACTCTGTTTTCCAGAGCAGCTGTACCAGTTTGTATTCCCACCAACAGTGCAAGAGGGTTCCCATTTCTCCACATCCTCACCAGCATCTGTTGTTTCCTAAGTTGTTAGTTTTAGCCACTGTGACCCATGTGAGGTGGTATCTCACTGTAGTTTTGATTTGTATTTTCCTGATGATGAGTGATGTTGAGCATTGTTTCATGTGTCTATTAGCCATCTGGATGTCTTCTTTGGAAAAGTGTCTATTCATGTCTTTTTGCCCATTTCTTCACTGGATTATTTGTTTTTTGGATGTTGAGTTTGGTAAGTTCTTCATAGATTTTGGATACTAATCCTTTATCCGATATGTCATTTGCAAATATCTTTTCCCATTCCGTCGGTTGCCTTTTAGTTTTGTTGATGGTTTCCTTTGCAGTCCAGAAGCTTTTTATCTTGATGAGGTCCCAATGGTTCATTTTTGCTTTTAATTCCCTTGCCTTTAGAGATGTGTCAAGCAAGAAATTGCTGTGGCTGAGGTCAGAGAGGTTTTTTCCTGCTTTCTCCTCTAGGGTTTTGATGGCTGTCTCACATTTTGGTCTTTCATCCATTTTGAGTTTATTTTTGTGAATGGTATAAGAAAGTGGTCTAGTTTCATTCTTCTGCATGTTGCTATCTGGTTGTCCCAGCACCATTTGCTAAAGAGACTGTCTTTTTTCCATTGGATAGTCTTTCCTGCTTTGTTAAACATTAGTTGGCCATACTTTTGTGGGTCCAATTCTGGGTTCTCTATTCCATTGGTCTGTGTGTCTGTTTTTGTGCCAATACCATACTGTCTTGATGATTACACCTTTGTAGCAGAAGCTAAAGTCTGGGATTGTGATGCTTCCCTCTTTGGTTTTCTTTTTCAATATTATTTTGGCTATTTGGGGTCTTCTGTGGTTCCATACAAATTTTAGGATTATTTATTCTAGCTTTGAGAAGAATGCTGGTGCAATTTTGATTGAGATCGCTTTGGGTAGTATTGACATTTTAACAATATTTATTCTTCCAGTCCATGAGCATGGAATGTTTTTCCATTTGTTTGTGTCTTCAATTTTCTTCATAAGTTTTCTGTAGTTTTCAGCATATAGATCTTTTACATCTTTGGTTAGGTTTATTCCTAGGTATTTTACGGGTCTTGGTGCAATTGTGAATGGGATCAATTTCTTGAATTCTCTTTCTGTTGCTTCATTATTGGTGTATAGAAATGCAACTGATTGCTGTACATTGATTTTATACCCTGCGACTTCGCTGAATTTATGTATCAGTTCTAGCAGCCTTTTCGTGGCGTCTTTTGGGTTTTCCATGTAGAGTATCATGTCATCTGCAAAAAGTGAAAGTTTGACTTCTTCTTTGCCAATTTTGATACCTTTTATTTCATTTTGTTGTCTGCTGATACTAGGACTTCCAACACTATGTTAAACAGTAGTGGTGAGAGTGGACATCCCTATCGTGTTCCTTATCTCATGGGGAAGGCACTCAGTTTTTTCCCCACTGAGGATATTAGCTTTGGGCTTTTCGTATATGGTTTTTATGATGTTTAGGTATGTTCCTTCTGTTCTGACTTTCTTGAGGGTTTTTATTAACAGAGGATGCTGTATTTTGTCAAGTGCTTTTTCTGCATCTATTGACAGGATCATATGGTTCTTATCCTTTCTTCTATTAATGTGATGTATTTGCGAATACATTGATTGATTTGAGAATATTGAACCAGCCCTGCAGCCCAGGAATGAATCCCACTTGGTCCTGGTGAATAAGTCTTTTTATATGCTGTTGAATTCGATTTGCTAGTATCTTGTTGAGAATTTTTGCATCCATGTTCATCAGGGATATTGGCCTGTAATTCTCCTTCTTTGTGGGGTCTCTGGTTTGAGAATCAAGGCAACGCTGGCTTCATAGAATGAGTCCAGAAACTTTCCTTCTATTTGTTTTTTGGAACAGCTTGAGAAGGATAGGTATTAACTCTTCTTTAAATGTCTGGTAGAATTCCCCTGGGAAGCCATCTGGCGCAGGACTCTTCTTGGGAGATTTTTGATAACTGATTCAGTTTCTTCACTAGTTAAGGATCTGTTTAAATTTTTTATTTCTTCCCGTTTGAGTTTTGGTATTGTGTGGGTATCTAGGAATTTGTCCATTTCTTCCAGGTTGTCCGATTTGTTGGCATGTGATTTTTCATAATATTCTCTGATAATTGTGTTTCTGACGGATTGGTTGTGATAAGTCCATTTTCATTCGTGATCTTATCAGTTTGGGTCCTTTCTTTTTTTGAGAAGTCTGGCTAGGGGTTTATTAATTTTATTTATTTTTTCAAAAAACCAGCTTAGTTTCATTGATCTGTTCTGGGTTTTGTTTTGTTTTGTTTTGTTTTGTTTTATTCTGTATTGTTGATTTCTGCTCTGATCTTTATTATTTCTCTTCTTCTTCTGGCCTTGGGGTTTCTTTGCTGTTCTGCTTCTAGTTCCTTTAGGAGTGCTCTTAGATTTTGCATTTGGGATTTTTCTTGTTTCTTGAGATAGGCCTGGATTGCAATGTCCTCTCCTCTTAGGACTGCCTTTGCTGCATCCCAAAAGGGTTTGGACTGTTGTGTTTTCATTTTCATTTCTTTGCATATATTTTTTAATTTCTTCTTTAATTGCCTGGTTGACCCATTCTTTCTTTAGTAGGATGTTCTTTAATGCATTTGGAGATTTTCCAACCTTTTTCCTGTGGTTGATTTCAAGTTTCATAGCATGGTGATCTGAAAATGTGCATGATATAATCTCAGTTCTTTTATATTTATTGAGGGCTGTTTTGTGATCCACTGTGTGATCTATCTTGGAGAATGTTCCATGTGCACTCAATATAAGGTGTATTCTGCTTTAGGATGAAAAGTTCTGAATAGATCTGTCAAGTCCATCTGGTCCAGTGTATGATTCAGGGCCATTGTTTCTTTATTGATGTTCTGCATAGATGATGTGTCCATTGTTGTAAGTGGTATATTAAAGTCCCCTGCAATTACCACATTATTCCCAATAAGATTGTTTGTATTTGTGATTGTTTTATATATTTGGATGCTACTGAATTGGGTGCATAAACATTTATAATTGTTAGCACTTCTTGATAGATAGACCCCATAATTATGGTATAATGCCCTTTTTCATCTCTTGTTACAGCCTTTAAACTCCAGTTTGTCTGATAGCATGATAAGTGGTTCTCCATCCCCTCACTTTCAGTCTGAAGGTGTCCTCAGGTCTAAAATGGGTCTCTTGTAGACAGCAAATAGATGGGTCTTGGGTTTGTTTTGTTTTTTTGTGTTGTTTTTTTTTTAATCCATTCTGATACCCTATGTCTTTTGATTGGAGCATTTAGTCCATTTACATTCAGTGTTATTGAAAGATATGGATTTAGAGTCATTGTGTTATCTGTAGGTTTCATGCTTGTAGCGATGTCTCTGATCCTTTGTGGTCTTTGCAACATTCCACTCAGAGTCCCCCTTAGGAGCTCTTGTAGGGCTGGTTTAGTGGCGATGAACTCCGTCAGTTTTTGTTTGTCTTGGAAAACCCTCCTATTCTGAATGACAGGCTTGCTGGATAAAGGATTCTTGGCTACATATTTTTCCTATTCAGTACATTGGAGTTTTTCCTGCCACTCCCTTCTGGCCTGCCAAGCTTCAGTAGATAGGTCTGCTGTTACCCTTATGTGTCTGCCCTTGTAGAGGCTCATCTGTCCCTAGCTGCTTTCAGAATTCTCTCTTCATCTTTGTATTTTGCCAGTTTCACTATGTTATGTCAATGCAGAAGATCAATTCCTATTACGTCTGAAGGGAATTCTCTGGATTTCAGTGTCTGTTTCCTCTCCAGATTGGGGAAGTTCTCAGCTATGATTTGTTCAAGTACAATTTTCACCCCTTTCTCTCTCTTCTTTCTCTTTTCTATCAACTCCTGTGATACAGATATTAATACGTTTCATTGAATCACTTAGTTCTCTAATTCTCCCCTCATGGTCTAGAATTTTTTTTATCTCTCTTTTTCTCAGCTTCATCTTTTTCCATAATTTTATCTTCTATTTCACTTATTCTCCCTTCTGCCTCTTCGGTCCTCGCTATCACAGCCCCTCGTTTATTTTGCACCTCATTTACAGTATTTAATTCATCATGACTATTTTTTAGTTCCTTGATCTCTGCAGCAATAGATTCTCTGCTGTCTTCTATGCTTTTTTCAAGCCTAGCGATTAATATTATGACTGTTATTCTAAATTCTTGTTCAGGGGCACCTGGGTGGCTCAGTTGGTTAAGCATCCGACTTAGGCTCAGGTCATGATCTCACAGCTCGTGAGTTTGAGCCCTGTGTTGGACTCCGCTCGGAGCCTGAAGCCTGCTTCAGATTCTGTGTCTCCCTCTCTCTCTCTCTGCCCCTAACCCACTTGCATTCTCTCTCTCTCTCTCTCTCTCTCTCTCAAAAATAAACACTTTAAAAAATTCAATTCTTGTTCAGTTATATTATTTATATATGTTTTGATCAATTCTTTAGCTATCATTTCTTCCTGGAATTTCTTTTGAGCATTCTTCTGTTTCGTCATTTTGGCTAGTTTTCTGTCCCTTATGTGTTTTAAAAAGCTTGTTGTGTGTCCTGTACCTGTGAGCACTACTGTATTAAAGAGGGGTCATACACTGCCCAGGGCCTGGCCCTTCAGGAGGTGTTTTTTGGAGTGTATTACTTGCTCTCTGTTGTGACTGGTTGCTTCATCTCCCTGTTCATAATGATGTTTTGGACCCTCCACCAGGTGTGCTTTGATTTGTTCATTGAAGTAGCCCTGGAAGAGAAAACAAACAAAAAACAAAGACCAAAAAAACAAAACAAAAATAAACACCAGCAACAGCAAAACATCGGGGTGGGAGCAGTGTTGATGTGAGAGGCCTTATCCCATACAAAGAAAGAAAGAAATGACAGGGGCGGGGGAAAAATAAAATAAAATAAAATATACCAGCCAGAGAAACTATACAGCTTAATCCAGAGAGAAAAAGAGGAAAATAAAGAAGGAGATACAGAACAGGTATAAAGAGAATAGATTAAATATGTCTGCTTAAACCAACAACCAAAATAATCAGACTAGAGGAGGGAAGAAATAAAAAGCAGGAAAGGAAGAAAAAAAAAATATATATACACGTATATACTAAGAATTGTCCAGGAATTAAATCAGAAAATGCAAAACCACTGGGTGCCTTGGAACCCGTGGCAGCATTGGTCTGGAGGAGGGGCTGCCTAGTTCATCAGCATCAATCCCGCTCCCGTAGATACAGTTACCAGGTGTGGAGGGGCGTGGTTTGGTGTAGGTGGGTCCCGCCTCCACTGTGGGCCCACTGTCTGTTCCCTGAGGCCCTACCTTGTTGGTGATGGGGAGAAAAATGGTGACAACCCAGTCTCTCTTACCTGCACTGGGTGTCCCAGACCAGTCTATTCAGGCCATCCTCACAGTGGCACAGGCATGAATATGGCAGTTTGTCCTGCTCTGCCAACTCCCGTGCCTCCCTGAGGCTGGACTTGGATTTAAACCCTGATGTCTTAAATATGCCCCAGTTCTGGGGAAGTGCCTCTCCATACTACCGATATATGGCCTCTGACTAGCGGGCACAGGCAGTCTTTGTCCTTTGAACGGTTATGTACCTTCTTCCCACTGCACTCCAGGGAAGGATTGCTTTCTCCCACTGTGGACTGCACCTCTGAACTACTTACTGAGCCTGGGGCTGGCTCCCCTCATCCCCAGGTGCCCGAACAGGGCAGCTGGCCCCAGTCCGGGGAAAGCTCAGCAGTTAGAGGTTGTATCTATGTCCCTCTCAGTCCGTGGTTTTTCTCTTGTCCAGATATGCTTCCCCAGCCTTTCTCTTCCCTTTGTCTCTCTGCAGAAGGGGATCCCACCCATCCCTGCCTACACTGCCCATTTTCTCTCTCCCAGTTCACAGTCACGCACCTGTGGCCCTCCAGGTTATCCCTGTGGGCCCTTGGAGAAGGCTCTGTCACTCTGCAGCCTGGACTCTTGGAATTCAAAGTCCTTTGGCCTCAACACTGCTGTGTTTGAGGGACAAGGGAACTTTGGGTTCCCCTACTTCTCCACCATGTTGGATCTCTCCAATGTTTATTTTTGAGAGAGAAAGCGCGTGCCCATGTGCGCACATGAGCGGAGGAGGGGCAGAGAAAGAGAGGGAGACACAGAATCCGAAGCAGGCTCCAGGCTCTGAGCTGTCAACACAGAGCCTGATGCTGGGCTTGAATCCATGAACCACAAGATCATGACCTGGGCCCAAGTCGGATGCTTAACTGAGCCCCCCAGGTGCCCCCGTTTAAATGCTTTTACCCTGTGTTATATTAATTCTGGAAACAACCTCATAAGATGTACTGTCTTTTCATATGCTGGTGTTCATATCAGCAAGCAGGTGTGGGGAAATTTGGTGCCCAGGGTCATGTAGCTGAGTGATGCAATAGACCCAAGACATCTGCCCACACACGCTCAACCACTGTACTCCAAGGGTCAGGTGCTTTTCAACAGCAGCCATAGAGCTAGAACAGATTATTTAACAGCTTTCAGCTGTGAATAGTAAGATACTAAAGTTGAAGTTACTTTTTCTCCCTGTTCTCTTTCAATTACAAGTTTGTAAGGTGTTTGATTTTTTCCTATTACCAAACTAATAGTAATTTTTTCTTCTTTAAGCCTCTCTATGGCTTGCTTCAAGCAAAACTTCAGCTCATTACACATGCATATTTTGAAGAGAAGGATTTTTCCCAAATTTCCATTCTAAAGGTAACTATATCCCTTTATAGCTGTATTTGGCTGAAGACTGTTTCATGAATCAAGTAAATCTTGTCAACAATATTGTAAAGATAATCTTTTGTTAGCTTAAGAAAGACATTCTTCTTAAGAATGGCAAGGGATTTGCCCGAAATGTACAGATCATATTTATTAAATTTAATCATACTGCCTTTTATTAAATAATGACTACAAAGAAGTGCAATTAAGTGCCTCTGTTAATGGATAGTAGCTCGTTTGCTATGGCATTGCTTTTCTAAATTTGCTTATTTTATTTACTGCACAGTGTGTTTATATATTAGTCTTCTGGTTTCTATCTCCCAAAGCAATAAATAAATAAATAAATAAATAAATAAATAAATAAAGACTACGTGACTATTTTACTAAAGATGGATAACATGTTTTTCTCAGGGCTGCCATGAATGTGTAGAACATGGATCTCTCCTGGATCCTAGTGAGTGTAGGACAATTAGGTGTTTACCAAAGAAGTAGAGGGAACTTAGCCTACAATCCATACCACCATGTGAATGAACTAAGCTCTTAAATGAAGAGGAAGAGAAGGAGGGAGTGCTGGAAACTGGTAAGGTTTCAGAGAGACCTTGATTATTTCTAAATTTAGGGTATGGCAAAACAAACTGTCTAGGTTAAAGAACCAAGTTTTTCCTGGTCATCATACCTCTAATTTAGTGTCTGAAATGATTGTAAAATGTTCTAAATTGAGTCTATATTTTATAGGAGCTTTATGAACATATGAATAGTTCCTTGGGAGGAACTTCATTAGAAGGATCCCAAGTATATCTTGGTAAGTAGCTTTTCTACAGATCAGAAGAAATGCCCTCATTTCTTTTTGTTTGGTAAACCAAGTTGCATGTAAAACTGCATAATCAAAATTAATTTTCTATAAGTGATCTAAACTTAAATTCTTCAGTGTTTGATGTTTCCTTAAATATCTTCTTCACTAGTATTTGTATTGAAAAGAGTTACAATGTAATTGTAGCGATATTTGGAACTATTACTGTATAAATCACATTTCTGCTTTTCAGAGTAGTAGTGGAAGTGTTTTCTTTTCCTTATGGTAACGCTGGCCAAGTCAATTCCCTTTCATGACAGGGAGAGCAAGAGAGAGAGAGAGATCTGCTCAGTTCTTTTTTATCCTAAGATTTTTCAAGTAGGGTTTTTTTTTTAATTTATACTGTTCTGACAGTCCAGGATATTCATTGGTGTCCATGTTGCTCAATAGGCACTCAATAAATATCCTTTTTATGATTAGAAAAAATATTTGCATCACAGTGATTTATGCTCACTGACTCGGTTCCTATTTTAGCATGAAGCAGCTAAACTGTAGTAGTTCCCTTTTATAATCCTGTGTATAATGTAAGCTGGTCACAGAACTCCTAAGAATATATGTTTCTCTGAATTATTTTCTCTAGTCCTATGACAGATGTTCAGAGAAGACTATGATGCAGAAATAATAGCCATGGAGTGTGGCAAACAAAAACCATATTTAAATGATTGCCACTATAGTATAAGCTTCGTAATATCTAAACTTGTATGATTTGTAAGATACTTGTAGAATGGGGAGGAAACAGTAGAGCTGCATTGCCCAGAGCAGTAGCCATTAGCCTCATGTGACTATTTACATTTGGATTAGAATTAGTAAAAGTTAAATAAAGTTAAAAAGTCAGTCTGTCAGTACACTTGATACATTTCTTTTTTTTTTTTTAATTTATTTTTAGAGAGAGCACCTGTGTGCAAGTAGGGGAGGGGCAGAGAGAGGGAGAGAGAATCCCAGGCAAGCTCTGCAATGACAGTGCCAGGCTCGCACTCATGAACCTGAAGATCATGAGCTGAGCCGAAACCAAAAGTTGGACACTTAACTGATGGAGCCACCCAGACACCCCAACTTGGCTACATTTCAAATGTTCATTGGCCACATGTGGCTACTGTATTGGACAGCACAGATGTAGAACATTTCCATCATTGTAAAAAGTTCCATTCGACCATGCTGTGTTTGACTGTTAATAGTTATTTGAGAAATTCTTTGTTTTTTGGTTTTGGGTCTTTTATTTTGGGGTGGGGGAGAGTGCACACACATGAGCATGTGTGTTGGGGAAGGACAGAGAGGGAGAGTGAGAATTCCAGTGCGGAACCTGACACGGGGCTCAGCCTCATGAACCGTGAGATCATAACCTGAGCTGAAGTCAAGAGTCCAACATTTAACTGACTGAGCCACCCAGGTGCCCCAGTTGTTTGATTAAATCCTGAGTATATGTGTACATAATGGAATATTACATAAGTATTTTAATATTTGCATATTCTTACCATTCCTGTTTTTTACCCGCCTTTCTTTTGATGGGGAAAAATCTTTCTTTAACAAAACCCATATGTTGTCATCACAGATTAGCTTTCTTGTTAACATTGTAGGTCTGTCTCCTCGAGATCTTGTGCTTCATTTTCGACATAAGGTATGATACCTTATTTAACTTATGATGTATTAAAGTTGTATTCATTTAACTTAGTAAATTCCATGTGCTACAAAGTCAAATGGAGATTGTGGCATACTAGGTTTTAGTTCTTCTAAGACAGTACTCATAAGGGTAAAAGTTGAAAGTGTTGGTAGTGTTAGTGCTTATCTGATAGAAAGTTTTTAAAGTACTGCATAGGAATACTGTCTATTTCTGTGCAGGAGAGGATACTTTTTTCTGTTGCCTTTGTAATTTCAGATATCATGAAGTTAGAGCAGAAAGAAACCTGTTTTAATCTTGCAGAACACTTTATATGTTGCTCATAGTGAAACATTTTCCCTTAAAATATCTATACTTATCTTTATTATT
Organism: Panthera leo; assembly: GCF_018350215.1. Taxonomy (NCBI): domain Eukaryota; kingdom Metazoa; phylum Chordata; class Mammalia; order Carnivora; family Felidae; genus Panthera; species Panthera leo. The sequence goes on from NC_056680.1 coordinate 122,395,687, forward strand.
AAAGTATATGCTGACTGGGACATATACACATTGATTATTCATTTAATAAACACTTATTGAGTATCTGCTATGTGAATGCCCTGGACATCCAGAAATAAATGAATAGTCCCTGCCCTTTAAGGAGCTTACAAATATTTCAAGCAGAAATGCATAACTTTCCAAAAAGCACAATTTGTTAGAGATTTAAGGGGTTCTCACATTTTTTAGAAGACACATAATTTTTTATTTTTCAGCATAAGTTAATAATTTCCAGTGTATTTTTAAGCATTATAGTTAATATTATTGATTAAATGATCTATGGTTATGTTTGAGGAAGGGAAAAGGGAAATAAATAAAAAGCATGAGTTTATTTTAATATAGTATTTTTTTTCTTTAGGTCTTAATCCTGTTTAAACTAATTCTTCTTGAGAAAAAGGTGAGATTTGAAGGAATGAAATATTTAACAGTTATTGGCATTTCTTAAATACTATATAAACTTAAAACCTAATTGTAAATTATAAATTAAGACTTTTTTTGTCTATCAAATTGTGGTATACTGAAGCACCTATTGTTCACTACCGTAGAAGTATAAATTTGTGTAGTCTTTTCTGGGGACAATTTGACAGTATCCAGTTATCAGAATAGTTTTGACTACAGGGAACATAAAAGTCCAATTTAGGGGTGCCTGGGTGGCTCAGTCGGTTGAGTGTCCGACTCCGGCTCAGGTTATGATCTCACAGTTTGTGAGTTTGAGCCCCACGTCGGGCTCTGTGCTGACAGCTTGGAGCCTGGAGCCTGCTTCCAATCCTGTGTCTCCCTCCCTCTCTGCCTCTCCCCAACTCTCAACTTTGTCTCACTCTGTCTCTCAAAGATAAATAAATGTAAATAAATAAATAAAAAACAATTTAAACTGACTTAGGGGCGCCTGGGTGGCTCAGTCAGTTAAGCATCTTGACTTCGGTTCAGGTCATGATCTTGAGATTTGTGAGATCGAGCCCTGCGTCGGGCTCTGCTGACAGCTCAGAGCCTGGAGCCTGCTTTGGATTCTGTGTCTCCCTCTCTCTCTGCCCCTCCCCCACTAATGCTATGTCTCTCTGTCAAAAATAAATAAACATTAAAAAAAATTTTTTTAAACTGACTTAAATAATACGGATATGTATTGGCTTATGGCAGACTTCAGGACTGGTTGATTAAATGGTTCTACGGTATAATTAAGTACCTAGATTTTTTTCCATCTCTTTGCTTTACAGTCTGCAGTGCTAGCTTTATCCTGAGCCTGATTTCCCTTGTAGTGTAGGTTAACTGCCAGTTAATTGCCAGATAACTGGTCTATACCTATTCCCAAACCATTAAAAAGAATCTTCCTTTCAGTTTGTTTAGACCCATGAGGCCATGTGCCTAGAATGAATAAAAAATTGTTGCCAAAGAAGTACATATACTGATTGGTTTTAACTTGGGGTCCACACCACTCTCTAGTACAAAGAGATGGGATTGCTATGATTTTAGACCAAGGTTCTACAAACCAAGGTTCTACCAAATCTGGCCCACCCCTGTTTTTATAAATAAAGTTTTATTGGAACACAGTTATACTCATTCATCTACTTATCACTAAGGGTATTTTTGCACTACAGTGGCAGAGTTGAATTGTTGTGACAGAGACTATACATATTGCCTACAAAAGGAAGAATTCTTACTATTTATAACCCTTTATAGAAAATGTTGGCTTCGCCTCTGGTTGAGACTAATCAGGAGCCACCCTTGGGTCTGGGGCCAGTTTTTTGTTATTGTGTTAAGTTTACTTATTTATTTTGAGAGAGTCAAGCACACACAAGCCTGAGTGGGGTGGGGCAGAGAGAGAGGGAGAGAGAATCCCAAGCAGACTCCTCACTGTCAGTGCAGAGCCCGACATGGGGCTAGATCTCACAAACGGGGAGATCATTACCTGAGCCGAAATCAATAGGTTGGATGCTTAACCAGCTAAGCCACTCAGGGACCTCTGGGGCCAGTTTTATATACCATATTACTGTGCTAAGCAGAGTAGGGGTGGAACAGTTGTTGAAAGTCAGCCATTTATGGCTGGTATGGTTTAGTCTAGTATGGTTTGTTACCTTAAAAGTATTTATTCCTGGAGAGCCTGGGTGGCTCATTTGGTACCCCAACAATGTTTTTAACTTCTTAGCCAAATTTTTAATTGTTGTAAAATACACGTAACATATAATTTACCATCTTAACCATTTTTAAGTGTATAGTTGAGTGGCATTACATACCTTCACATTGTTGTGCTATCATCATCATCCACTCACAAACTCTTTATTGTGCAAAACTAAAACTGTATCCCTTAAATAACTTCCCATTTTCTTATTCCCACTGACCCTGACCCTTCTACTTACGGTTTCTATGAATTTGGCTACACTAAGTTCTTATATAAGTGAAATCATTCAGTATGTCTTTTTGCGACTGGCTTATTTTACTAAGCATAATGTCCTCAAGGCTGATCCATGTGTCAGAATTTCCTTCCTTTTTAAGGCTGAATAATATCTGTTGTACATACCACATTTTGTTTATCCCTTCGTCCTTTGATGGACATTTGAAGGTGGTTGCTTCCACCTTCTGACTCTCATGAATGGTATGTGTACATCTCTTCAACACCTTGCTTCCAATTCTTTTGTGTATATACCCAGAAGTGGTATTGCTGGACCAGACGGTATTCTACTTTTAATTCTTTTGATGAACCACCATACTGTTTTCCATAGTGGCTGCACCATTTTACATTCCTGCCAGTAATGCACAAGGGTTCCAGTGTCTCTACATCTTTACCAACATTTGCTATTTTTTAGTTTTTTGATAGTGGCCATTCTAATAGGTATGAGGTAGTATCTCCTGGGTTTAATTTGCATTCCCTAATGGTTAGTAATGTTGACCACCTTTTCATGTGCTTATTGGTCATTTGTATGACTTCCTTGAAGTCTGTTTAAGTCCTTTGCCCATTTTTTGATCAGGTTGTAGGTTTTTTGTTGTTATAGGTTTCAAACTTTGGTATTCATAATAAAAAATGCTTTACATTGCAACCCAGAGCACATATAGATGTACGTATCTGAAACAACAGTCTTGCAAAATAGAACTTAAACTAGTTACATGCAGTGGCATTTATGATCATGTATCTTTATGTAATGTGGCAAATCACAGGTATACTCTTTTCATACTGATTTGATGAAATCAGGCTGCCCTTTAATGCAACATTTGGTTTCTCCATACTTGCAAAGCACTCAAGATTACTCTGTAAGGAAAACATAGACAATTGTGGGTACTGTGCTCTGTCAGATAGCACTTGAGTGTCACTAAATAATTTGTTTATAATGGGGGAAAAAAAAACTCACCTAAGCAAATCTTTGTTTGTTTTTTTTCCAACCAATTTAATGATGACCATTGTTACATTTCATGCAATATCTAATCCTGTTTGTGATTTTTTTCTCAGTTTTTATTCTGAAAAATGTCAAACCTGCAGAAAAGTTGATAGAATCCTATAATGAACTTTTATACCCTTGATCTGCATTTACCATTTGTTAACATTTTGCCACTTTTGCATTATATTGCTTTATATAGGTTCATTTTTTCCCCCTGAATCCTAATTTTAAGATCATGGTACTTTACCCCTAAATACGTTAGGATATATTTCTTTCTTAAGACTAAGTGTATTCTCATATAAGATACCACTTTCACGTTCAAGAAATTGTAACATTGATGCAATAAATGACATCTAATCAGTCCATTTTCAAATTCTTGAGTTGTTGTAATAATGTCCTATAAACTAGTTGCTGTTTCCACTTTGGGGACTAAGAATCATGTACTGCATGGTAGTCCTCTTTAATCTCAAACAGCTGTACCACCTTGCTGTTGTTTCTTTTTGTTTTTCGTGTCATTGGCTTCCCTCCCCTACCCCCCCCCCCCCCAAAGAATCCAGACTAGGGGCACCTGGGTGGCTCAGTTGGTTAAGTATCAGACTCTTGATTTAGGCTCAGGTCATTGATCTCACGGTTCATGAGGTCAAACCCTGCGTCAGGCTCTGCACTGACAGCACAGAGTCTGCTTGGGATTCTCTCCCTCTCTGTTTGCCCCTCCCCTGTTTGCACTCTCTCTCTCAAAAATAAACAAACACTCAAATCCAGGCTAAAGTTTAAGATTATATTTGCCTGATTATTTTCTTGTGGCTAGTTGCAGCTTAAACTTTTTTGAGCGAGGATACTATACAAGTGGTGGTGTGTCCTCCACAGAGTTATCACACCAGGAGGCTCATAATTGTTGGTACTATCGCTGGTGATGTGAAATTTAATCATTTGATTAAAGTGGTAGTTGCCAGATTTCTTCATAGTGAGGTACTTGTGTTTCTATTTGCAACTAATAGCTAATCTGTGGGATGATAAATTTGAAGCTATGTGAAGAGCCCCTTGCCCAACAACCTTTCACAATAGTTTTAGCTCCCACTGGTAATTTTTAACTGAATCATGATGGATGCTTGGTGATTTTTTTGATTCTTTCATTAATGTTTTATTTATTAGGTGTTACTCTTCTGTAAAGAATCTTCCCTTCTGTACTCCCCCCTACCTTTTTTGTTTTGATATTGTAGACCCAGGATTTTCTAATTTAATTTTGATTGAATCCATTTCAGGTTCTCTTTTATATTTCTCCAGTGAATAAATTGGTGGGTGCCCTGATGACTGTGTTATCCCTTTTTCCAGGTAAGAGGATAACAGTATCTACTCTTTATTTAACTTGTACTGGAACTTTCAATGATAAAAATTTTTCAAGGATAAACTTGTTAGGGAAAATATTTCTATTTTAACATGATTTTCTTTTGGCAGTGGGTTTCTCTCTTTTGTTTTTTTGTTTTAAGTTTATTTTTTTATTTTTATTTTTTTAAAATAGTTTTCTTTTTGGGGCGCCTGGGTGGCTCAGTCGGTTAAGCGTCCGACTTCAGCTCAGGTCACGATCTCACGGTCTGTGAGTTTGAGCCCCGTGTCGGGCTCTGGGCTGATGATGGCCCAGAGCCTGGAGCCTGCTTCCGATTCTGTGTCTCCCTCTCTCTCTGACCCTCCCCCGTTCATGCTCTGCCTCTCTCTGTCTCAAAAATAAATAAACATTAAAAAAAATATATTAAAAAAAATAATAATAAAATAAAAAAATAAAAAATAGTTTTCTTTTTTTTTTTTTTTTTTAACGTTTATTTATTTTTGAGACAGAGAGAGGCAGAGCATGAACGGGGGAGGGTCAGAGAGAGAGAGGGAGACACAGAATCGGAAGCAGGCTCCAGGTTCTGAGCTGTCAGCACGGAGCCCGACGCGAGGCTTGAACTCACGAACCGCAAGATCATGACCTGAGCCAAAGTCGGACACTTAACAGACTGAGCCACCCAGGCGCCCCTAAGTTTATTTTTAAAAGAGAGAGGGAGCACAAGCAGGGGAGGGGCAGAGAGAGGAGACACATCCCATGCAGGATCTATAGTCCTGTCAGCACAGAACCGAGTGTGGGGCTCAGACTCACGAACTACGAGATCATTACCTGAGCTAAAATAAAAAGTCGGCCATCCAACCAACTGAGCCACCCAGGCACCCCTGAGTTTCTCTCTTTTGTACGAGATTTTTCTTGTCTTTTTTTTTTCCTTTAATTAAAATATATGCAAGCATAACTTATTAAAATTTTTATAGGAGAGTTCTAGTTCTAATTAAAATGGAATATGCAACTCTTATTTTCTCCCACCTTATTGTAAGCCTAGATGTTCTCCAACATTGTGTGTTGTAGGCATGATTGAACATGGTCTCAGTGACTGTTCTCAGTACAGACCCCGAAAGAGTATGTCTGAAGATGCTGGGCTTCATGAAAGTAATCCACCTGCAGATGATTTGGTTTCTATGTCCGCGCCTGAAATGTTAAATACCAACTCAGGAACTGTTAAGAAAATCATGACAGGGAACCATGGAGGAGATGCTGGCATCAAGACTGAAGAACCTTTGCTCCAAGCGGAAGAGGACAGCAGCAAAGGACAGGAACCCAATGATACCAGTCAATATTTGAAACCTCCTTCTCGCCCATCTCCAGAATCTTCAGAAAGTGACTGGGAGACCTTGGATCCTAGTGTCTTGGAGGACCCCACCTTGAAAGAAAAGGAACAGGCGGGGTCAGAACAGACAAACTCATTTCCAAAGGAGTCTGTGCCCTCAGACAGTCCTCCAATTACTGTACAACCTCAAGCTAATACAGGCCAGGTGGTCCTGATACCAGGGCTAATTTCTGGTTTGGAAGAGGACCAGTATGGCATGCCCCTGGCCATCTTCACAAAGGTAAAGCTTGTGTTCCTTATTGAGGCCCTTAAAGAAACTGACAACCTTTTGGAATTTAACTTACAGTATTGAACATATTTTCAGGTCTGAAAACTTTCCTTGAAAACCGTAAGATACATATGTATAGTGCCGTGGTTGTCTCTGACCATAGTGTCACATATGCCAGGTACCATACTAGGTTCTAAGTTCTTCTATCCATGTGTCTTGCAAGATCCACCTTTCTAGTAACTACAGCAAATTTTATGATTTTCTCCAAATAGCATCCTTTATCTATGAAGTAAAACTTTATGTGGAAAAGGAAGATGGGTAGCATTGATTTGAACATGTATTTCTTCCTCTAGGATGAATTCTTCCTGGGTTTCTCCAACTTTACAAATAAGTATTTGCCCTGTGTTAGTAATGCTGCATAGATAATGGGAAATGCTTTGTTCATTTTGTGGCCTGCTAGGGGATTCTGAAATTACCTTAATTGATTTTATGATCAAACTAATGCACAGTTTCCTAAAGCTGGGATTTAGGAACCTGGGGAGAAAACTCAGGGTTCTCACTCTACTAGGTATGGTCAGTAGCCACCAGTTGTGGGTTTTCTGAACTCCCATGAGGGTGTAAGAACTGCCTATATTTTTGAAGCCTTCACGTGGCTGCATTACCCACTGACCCTTTAATTTTTATCATTGCGGAGATGTCAAGAGGGTGATTAACTGGGGAGGGATTTTGTTTTTGTCCATGAGGTTGCTGAATTAAAGCAAAATAAACATATATTTTGTGGGCTGTCAATAAACCATGTTTGGCAGAATAGTCTGTTGGTGTGCATTATACCAATACTGAGTGTATGATGGGCTTACTGCTATCATGCTGGTAAATCATTTTTCTTTTTGGTTTTATGTTTTATTATGCACTGATTAATTTGTCATTTAATCACAATTGTAAATGCAAACGCTGATTTCTTTCAGTAACTTTGCAGTGTGAAATATTCTTTTTTTTAGTTGAAGTATAGTTGACACGAAATATTCTTAAAAGTGAATTGTGTTTAGGCTTTTTTTTTCTCTTGAAGATTATGAAAGATTTATTATACAGAAGGAATTAGGTTAGCCAAAGTTCTTAAAAGTGATTTTAAAAATAGCCAGAGAGAAGCTTGCAGAATATTCCTGAAGGTAGGATATTGAGCTTTTTTTTTTTTTTTTTTTTTTTTTTAACGTTTATTTATTTTTGAGACAGAGAGAGACAGAGCATGAACGGGAGAGGGTCAGAGAGAGGGAGACACAGAATCTGAAACAGGCTCCAGGCTCTGAGCTGTCAGCACAGAGCCCGATGTGGGGCTCGAACTCACGGACCGCGAGATCATGACCTGAGCCGAAGTCGGCAGTTTAACCGACTGAGCCACCCAGGCACCCCAGGATATTGAGCTTTGAAGAGAATAATAAGCTGACTAGTCCCCTGACTCAGTTAGCATATGAATAAATAGAAACAAATTTCTACATAATAAAAACATTTATGTCTGGAAGAGATTCCTCAGCTCTCCAGCTTTCTAGTCTTCTCTCTGGTACTTGAAATTGCTGGAGAATGATGCCTTTCATGTCACTCTCAGAAATGAGGCTTACTGAATCACTGCCATCTATCCCAGATGCTAAAATATGCTTGAACCTGTCCCGAGAGTTGATTTCTGAAGTGTAGAGAAGAAACCTGGGTGCTGAGGGAGAGAAGATGGGATTAGAGGCAGTGTTTGGGTACAGTACCCATAAGGTGAAGGGAAAGAATGAGGGGAACCAAAGAAGGAGGAGGAAAATTAGAGAATTCTCCTATATCATATATACACTCTGCTGGACTAGACCACTTTAGAACTAGAGAAAAGTTGAAGGAGAATGAGGGAAATGGAAAAAAGCTAAACAAGTTGGGGTAGTATTTTCAGATGTGGAAGACCATCCTGAGGGTTTTTCTTATGTCTTTCCCTGATTTTAAATCTTCCTACCTTACTATTCAAAGAGTACTTGGGGCGCCTGGGTGGCTCAGTTGGTTAAGCGGCCGACTTCGGCTCAGGTCATGATCTCGCGGTCTGTGAGTTCGAGCCCCGCATCAGGCTCTGTGCTGACAGCTCAGAGCCCAGAGCCTGTTTCAGATTCTGTGTCTCCCTCTCTCTGACCCTCCCCCGTTCATGCTCTGTCTCTCTCTGTCTCAAAAATAAATAAACATTTAAAAAAAAAACAAAAAAAAAAAACAAAGAGTACTAGAATTGTCTACATACTGGAACAAAGCAGTTAGGGTTAGGGGCAGCCCGAAGGCCTGGGGCCCTGGGAGTTAGGGTTCCCACTTGTTTTAGTGTCATGAGTCCACTTCTGCCTCCTCTTCTCCAGGTATGAGATAATATTTATTATTTGGTAAAAATTAGGTCTTTCCATAAATGGAATTCCGATGAAAAGTCCCCTCAATTGAGGCAACTCTAATTGAATAAAAGGGATTTTTATTTTTAGTATCTAAGAAATAGGGAAGATAATTTTAGGCAGCCACTAAATTCTTTTTGAGACTTTTGTGTCTTTTTTCAGAGATCAGTTACTTAGGTTTTTAAATTATATCTATTTGGTACCCTTGGCTTTTAAAATATTGCCTCCATCAGAAGATCACTTGATTTTGAATTCCTAATTTATTTTAACTTTTTTAGTAAAACGATAAACTTATGAAAAAGTTAAAAACATACATAGTTGGAAACTAGATTTTTTTTTTTGCTACATGTATTAACCTCCTTTAATTATTGCTTCTGAGCTTATATTTGGTTTGCTTGCTTGCAGCTTGTCATTTTGTTTTCTTTCTCTTTCTTTTCTTCTTTCATTATTCATCCATACATTCATTCATTCATTCATTCATTTTAGAGAGCATGTGTGAGTAGAGCAGAGCAGAGGGGCAGAGGGAAGGAGAGAGAGAAAGAGAAAGACTCTTAAGCAGGCTCCACACTTGGTGCAGAGCCCGACATGGGGCTCAATCCCACGACTCTGGGATCTTGACCTGAGCTGAAGTTAAGAGTCGGACACTCAACCGACTGAGCCACCCAGGCACTCTGCTTGTCATTTTCAAATTTAGGGAATCTACAAATACCTTGATTGGCTAGCCAAAAAGTCCTGGATGCATGTTTATGAATTTTTATTTAAGTAACTGGAACCACACTTTTTTTTTCCTCTTGACCTTGTTTTTAGTTTCATCCGTGTTTTTGCCTGACATTGCATGTTGTTATTTCTGTGTAGTTTTCCATTTTCAGCTATTCTGCAACTAATCAGATGTGTGGATGGACATCTCCATTGTTGCCGGTTTCTGGTTACTATAAGTAATGCTGCTATGAAAATCTTACTCAGGAGTCTTGCTAGACACATGCCAGAGTTTCTGTAGCATTCAGTACTTAAAAGCAAGAATACTGGATTATGTGGAATGGGTGCCCTCAGCTTTACTAGAAGAATTCCAAATTGTTTGCTAAAGTGGTGTGGCAATGTCCTCCATTCCCAAGGCAGGGTGTGAGTTCCCATTGCTCTTCATTCTCACCAACACTTGGTATTGCCAGCCTTTTTAATATTTAGTTTAACACTTAGCCAACCTGATAGTATCTTGTGTCTCTTGGTTTGCATTTTTTTTTGTAATTACTTTTGAGGCTGAGCATCTTTCCATATCCTTTGTGGTATGTGTTCAAAACTCGTCCTTGGGGCACCTGAGTGGCTCAGTTAGTTAAGCGTCCAACTTTGGCTTAGGTCGTGATCTCGAGGTTCATGGGTTCAAGCCCCGCATCGGGCTCTGTGCTGACAGCTCAGAGCCTGCAGCCTGCTTCAGATCTGTGTCCCCCTTTCTCTTTGCTCCTCCCACCTTCATGCTCGCACTGTCTCTCAAAAATAAATAAAAACATTTTTAAAAAACTAAAAACTTCCTTGTCACTGATTTGTGGGACTTAATATATTCTAAATACCTTTTCTGTTCATCATTTTTTTTACTTTGTGGTTAGTGCCTTGGGAATCTTATTTAAGCATCCCCCCCACCCCCACCTCGAGGTCATGAAGACAGTTTCCTGGGTTATCTTTCAAAGCTCTGTAGTTTTGGGGCACCTGGGTGGCTCAGTCAGTTGAGCATCTGACTTCGGCTCAGGTCATGATCTCACACTCGTGAGTTCGAGCCCGGTGTCGGGTTCAGCACTGATAAGTCAGAGCCTGGAGCCTACTTCAGATTCTGTGTCTCCCTCTCTCTCTCTCTGTCCCTCCCCAACTCGCACTCGCTCGCTCTCTCTCTCTCTCTCTCTCTCTCAAAATAAATATAATAAAAAAAATTTTAGGCTGTATAGTTTTGCCTTGCACAATTTCGTTATTATTAACTGGAATTCGTTTGTGTATGTTTGAGGAAGGAGTCTTTCTGGACTCTTATTCTTCCATTGGTATATTTATCTATCCCCGGGGTGGTCCCACACTGTACATATATCCTATCAGGCAGAGAAAAGGCTCTCCCCCTCTTATTATTGTTCTTCAAGCGTTTCTTAGTCCTTTGCATTTCCACATCAATTTTAGGATTATCTTCAAACTCTAGATAAGAGTTTGTGGAGAGAATGGACATCCCTATACCAGGGAGGCTTCCAATTCATGAACATGTTTATCATCCCTGACCAAAGGAGAGGTGAGAAGATGGCATACAGTCTTGATCATACTACAGCACTTTCTAAGTCACAAGAGAGAAGACACACTGCTTTTTCAGCTCAGATTATTAGCTCATGGATTATTAGCTCATGACAGTTCTGCTAGATTTACCAAGCAGAGATGTAGGGGTTTTGTCTGGTTCTTAACTGTGTTAAAATATATAATATATACATATACATATATATGTGTGTATATGTATATATGTATATGTATTTATCTGGTTTTTTTAAAGCATTTTTAAGCATACAGTTTAGTAATGTTAAGTTACATTCACATCCTTGTGCTATAGATCTCCAGAACTTTCTCATCTTGAACTGAAACTCTATACCCGTTAAACCATAACCTCCCATTACCCCTACCCCTGACCCTAGGCAACCACCCTTTCTGTTCCTATGATTTTTTTTTTTTTAATATATGAAATTTATTGTCAAATTGGTTTCCATACATCTGTTCCTATGATTTTAACTACTCTAAATGAATCATACATTATTTATCTTTTTGTGACTGGCCTGTTTGACTTAATATTCTCAAGGTTCATCCATGCTGTAACATACGTCACAATTTCTGTCCTTTCAGGCTGGATAATACTCCATTGTATGCATATATCATACTTTATCTGTTCATCTGTCAATGGACATTTGAGTTGCTTCCATGCTTTGGCTATTGTGAATGATGCTGCTATGAACATGGGTGTGCAAATACTGTTTGAATTTTTTTTTTTAATGTTTATTTTTGAGAGAGAGCGTGAGTGGGGGGGGGGGGGTGCAGAGAGAGAGGGAGACAGAGAATCTGAAGCAGGCTTCAGGCTCTGAGTTGTTGGGATCATGACCTGAGCTGAAGTCCGGCGCTTAACCGGCTGAGCCACCCAGGTGCCCCTGGATTTTTGTTTTTACTATTCTATAGCTCCACATATGGAAATTAAAGTATCCTAGAAAAGTAAAAAGCCAGGAGGGGGCTTGGGTATGGAGGCTGCTTTATGTGAAAGGATTTGTGCTCTTGTTGCCACCGTACAATAAGGAGCTCTAAAAGATTTAGGGAAAAATAGATCATTTATTAAAAGTAACTGTGACACAATTTTAAGACTATTTTGAACTATTTTAATTAATTTTATAAATATGTAATACTTTCACATGGTTCAGTATTCAGAAGATTCCAAAGCATGGTTACAGTGGTAACCAGCATTATTAGTCTTTTGTTTTCTCTGGGGGTATTTTATATATGCATAAGTGTGTAGATATTTTCCCCTCCTTTTTTACACAAATGGTACCAGACGATACCCCCCCCCCTTTTTTTTTTTAATTTTAGAGAGTGAGAGAATCTCAAGCAGGCCACACATTCAGCCCAGAGCCCTGACACAGGGCTTAGTCTCACAACCCTGGGATCATTACCTGAGTCGGATGCTCAACCACCTGAGCCACCCACGCGCCCCTATACCCCATTTTTATATTTTTTCACCAACTATTCCTTGGAAGTGACTTGCATCCTTTATCAGTGCAGGATGTTCCATTGTATAGAGCATCCTTTATCAATGCAGGATGTTCCATTGTATAGACAAATGATTTATTCAGTTCCCTGCCCATGAATGGTTAGGATTCGAATATTTTGCTGCTATAAAAAACAAGGCTGCAATAAATAACTCTTTATAAATCTCACATATGAGCAGGTGTATCTGTAGGATAATATAAGAAGTAGAATGCTGGTCAAAGAAGCATACATGTAGTTTTTTAAGGAATGTAATTTTTTAATATTTCTAAAAGCTTTGAACTCTTGATTTTTAAAAATATTTTTTTAATGTTTATTTTATTTTTGAGACAGAGACACAGCATGAGTGGGGGAGGGCAGAGAGAGGGAAACACAGAATCGAAGCAGGCTCCAGGCTCTGAACTGTTAGCACAGAGCCCGATGCGGGGCTCGAACTCGTCAACTGCGAGATCGTGACCTGAGCCGAAGTTGGATACTCAACCAACTGAGCCACCCAGGCGCCCCTGAACTATTGATTTTTTAAAACCTACTTCTTTGTTTTCATGCTGGTGTAATATATAAAGAGAGTTCAATATTGTAATGTTTATGTTTAGAAACAGGTACTTGGGATCAGGGGGAGTCTGTTTTTAAATACAGAGCTCACAAAGTAAAGCATGAACCCTGAGCCTTACCAGCTGAGTCATTCTGAATGAGGAACAGGGGTCTTTCCAGCCTTTAGTCCCAAGAGGGGCATGGGTTGAGAAGTGCTGTACTGAGTATCTCTAATGCATAAATGGGTTATTTCTGCTGTTTCTATCGGTCAGCATTTTATTAAATGGAGGAAGATACTGTGAAGAAAAAGAATAAAAGTAGGTTACTGGACCTATATTCCAACTTTTGGAAGTCTTCTCTCCCATATTAAGATATTTAACAACAACCTGTTAGGTACAAAGCACATCGCAGGACACAGTGAAGAACATGAAGTAGCAAAAGAGATGTCTCCTGCCCTCAAAAATAAGACATCATCCAGAGAATGCTCTCTAGTTCAGTGTTTGTTTAAAAAAAGTGATGAGAGGGGCGCCTGGGTGGCGCAGTCGGTTAAGCGTCCGACTTCAGCCAGGTCACGATCTCGCGGTCCGTGAGTTCGAGCCCCGCGTCAGGCTCTGGGCTGATGGCTCGGAGCCTGGAGCCTGTTTCCGATTCTGTGTCTCCCTCTCTCTGCCCCTCCCCCGTTCATGCTCTGTCTCTCTCTGTCCCAAAAAAAAAAAAAAAAAAGTGATGAGAAGTGAAAAAAAAAAAGTAAAACTGTCACAGGACTTGAGATTGAAAACAAGTTCAGGGGTTCAACAATTCTGCCCTCCTGGCTTCATTACACAAATTGTGCCACTTGTTGGATATCTATTTTGATTGATAGTCTTCCAACAGAAATGCCATATCCTCCTTCATTTCATCATTGCAGTGTTAACAGCTTTATTTCTCAGGAAATATGCTGCCTTTTATACACTTAACTGCCTGCTGTGGTTTGCAATTCGACTATAATTTTCAGGGCAGTATTTTCAAATACCAGTTCAAACAGAAGTTAAATATATAACTACTGCCAGTGTCTTTTTTTTTCTTTGCTTTAAACATGTAGCAAATATCTTGAAATATTTTCGTATGATTTTTAACAATAGGGCAAGTAAACAAATGCCATATGCAGTGCTTTGCTGTTCTCATAACAGTATGTCACTGGTTATGTGTTTTCAAATTTTCCTGGAAGAACTAACAGCTTTCTACTAAACAACATACTTTTTTAATGGGTTTAATATTTCATTTCCTAACTGAAAAAATCCATTTCATTAGTTACCGTGAAATCTTTTAAGTTGAACCGAGAACAAAGTGATCAAGTAAGACAATTTTCATGTTAGACCAGCACACATGGAAGAGGTTAGTGACTAACTGGACTCCGTGCAGTCAAGACCCGAGGGTTCCCTGGAATAAGTAAGGTAGTGAGTCGGAGATCAACTGTGCTAGGGACGGTATGGCGGTGGGACAAGTTTGGGAGTTTCCTTTCCTGCTGTTGGCTGTCTCAGCTTGAAAACAGGTGGCTGCCCCATCATTTTCTGATGTGGTCTATTATTCTCGTAACTCGTAGGGATATCTGTGTCTGCCATATATGGCATTGCAGCAGCACCACCTTCTCTCTGACGTCACCGTTCGCGGATTTGTTGCCGGGGCTACTAACATCCTCTTCCGACAACAGAAGCACCTCAGTGATGCCATTGTGGAGGTGGGTTTGCATATGAGTACATGTCCCTGACGCTGCTGGTCCTGTTTCTTTGTTAACTGGAATTCTAACAGCACGGGAATAACACTAATAAAGGTAAAAATTGCTGTCCCATGCATCCTGCACACCTTAGGGTGTATTAAGTGATCTAAGTCTCATAACAATCTGTGAGATATATAAGATGCTGTCCAGATCTTAACACGTTTGGGAAATAAGGAGCAGGGAAATTAAACGGCTGGTAAGTGGGAGTGACCCAGGATTGCAAGCCAGGCAGTCTGGTCCCACTACAATATCAAATTAAAATGTGTTTATTGTTTAAATAATTTAAATACTTCTAACCTGTTTAATTTGCTCCTGATATGAAGAGGAAGTAGCTACAGATAAATATTTGACATCAACATATGAGAAATTTAAATCACGTGTTCACTTTTTAAATTGAAGTAATTTTTTAAAATTTCACCCAGCCTGGATTTTTATACTTTGTTTGTTTTGTTTTTTAATAAAACATTTTTTGGGGGGGGGCGCCTGGGTGACTCAGTTGGTTGGATGTCCAACTCCTGATCTCATCTCAGGTCGTGATCTCATGGTTCGTGAGTTTGCGCCCCCACATTGGGCTCTATGCTGGCAGTACAGAGCCTGCTTGGGATTCTCTTCCTCTGCCTCTCCACCATCCTCCCTCCCTCCCTCCCTTTCTCTCTCTCAAAAATAAACATAAAATATTTAAAAATTGTTTTAAAAATAAAACTTAAAAAAAATTTTTTTAATGTTTATTTTTGAGAGAGGGAGAGACAGAGCATGAGCGAGGGAAACACAGACTCAAAGCAGGCTCCAGGCTCTGAGCTGTCAGCACAGAGCCCGACATGGGGCTCGAACTTACGAACCGAACCACGATATCATGATGTGAGCCAAAGCCAGATGCTCAACCGACTGAGCCACCTAGGCATCCCAAAAATAAAACTTTTTTAAAATATTTGTTTATTTTGTGTCTGAGAGAAAGTAGGAGTGGGGTGGGGCAGAGAGTGGGAGAGCAGGCTTTATGCCCAGTACAGAGCCCGACCCAGGGCTGGATCTCATGACTATGAGATTATGACTTGAGCTGAAATCAAGTCAGACACTTAACTGACTGAGCCACCCAGGTGCCCCATATAATATCTAATACAAAGTACCAAAATGTGCTTCATGGGAAAATGTTTATAGCATGATAAATGAAAATTTGGGGGTCCCAGTTTTGAGGGGAAAAAAAAAATAGGTCCATACCTCCCCAGGCAGAGGGTAAAGATGGAAGGACAGAGTTGCTTCAATATTACTGGTTATGTTCTGGTTCTGAAGTTGGTTGGTGGGTTCATAGTTATGTGATTTATTTGTTAATTTCAAAAGTAGCCTGTAAGTTATATATATCTCTTTGTATCTCAAATATTACATTATAAGAATATTCCAAAGTATCTATGTACTCAACGAAGGATTTTTAGCAACTGTACTTACAAATTGTAATTATTTCTGGTTGTGTGACAAAGGTGATTTTTACTGCACATTTCCATTTTCTAATATATTTAGAATCAACATGTGTTACTTTTGTAACTCAGAATCAAATATTAATGTATCTGTTTTCTAAAACCATAAAATGAGGATTTTCGAAGTAAAGAAAAAACTTCAGTGTAAAAACCTCTTAGCCTCACTTTTTGAGAATGCTGTTATTCGTATTTTCTTATTTCCAGCTTCAGCTTCCCAGTAGTGACTCTTTAAAGTGTTACATGGATATCTGTGTGAATGGCCAGACTCTGACTTGTATCCGGGTACCCTCTAGGTGGAAGAAGCTCTGATCCAGATCCACGATCCGGAACTCAGGAAGCTGCTTAACCCGACCACCGCAGACCTCAGGTTCGCAGATTACCTAGTGAGGCACGTGACGGAGAACCGAGATGACGTCTTCCTGGATGGCACAGGCTGGGAAGGAGGTGATGAATGGATCCGAGCCCAGTTTGCAGTCTACATCCACGCGCTGCTGGCTGCCACGCTGCAGTTAGGTAAGGAGCACATAGCCAGTTTTTCCTTTTGTAATCTTTGTGAGGTTTTGAATTGCATAAGAAATACATTTTCATTTTGAAACCTTATCTGTTACTCCCTCATACAGAGATAACTTCTCTTAGCATTTTGAGTACTTTATATCCTCCCAGACCTTTTTCTGTTTATATGTTTTGGGTTTTAGCTTTGTGGTATTTGTGGTGATCCTTTTACAAAAGTGGATCACGTTTCAAGTAGTTTTTGAAACTTAGCTTTTCTTTATTTAAAAAAAACCCAAAACTTTCCAAGACGGTAAATCCAGGTCTTCATCGCTTTTACGTGGCTGCTTTGTGCTCTGCCATATGGAAGGAAGGACATGTCAGGATGTGGGGGCTATTTATAAACACTGCTTACATGTTTTTAAGATCTGTGAAGGGAGAAAAGAGAAATATAAAAGGTGGAAATCACTGGAAATCACATTCCCAATGATTAAGCCTTCCAATTTCACATTCTAAGAGCTATTCCTACTAAATGGTTAGGGTGGAGCAGCTAAAAGACTCACCCCTGTGCTAAAACCATCTCATTCCCCATAGAGAAGAAAATCTATAAAAAGCAAGTGAAGCTCCACAACGAGCTTTTGCAACATGGTCACCTACCACCATGGATATGTAGCAAAGATTTGGTAGATTTTTGTTGTTGTTAAAAGAGTGTTGAGCTTTTGTTCTTCCTTTTTTTCCAATTACCTCTACCACTGTTTGGGGGAAGTTTTTAAAAATGTGGTGCAACACACATAACCTAAAATTTACCATCTTTGCCATGTAGAAGTACGTAGTTCCGTGGTAACATTAAGTACATTCACATTGTCCTGTCAGTAGATGTTGTAATCAACCCACCACTGTCACCTCTCAGGTTAGTTGTTCATGAAGTGTGTGTGACATTTGGAACCCAGGCTCCAGGTGTGTGCTTCATTTATAAAGGAACACTCTGTCCTTATTTGAGATATTTTTAGATATCTGCCTCTTCTACAGATTTAGCGGCTGAGACACCCAAGACTAAATGCTCAAGTTCAGAATCATTCAGTAATCTAGTAAGAAAACCCCAGTCTCCACCAGTCATGTTAGCTTCATGAGTAATTTACTTTTTAAACATATTTGCCCCGATAGCTGTAAGTGCTGAATAATAGTAGTAACTGGCCTTTTTCTTTTTCTTTTTCTTTTGGAACATTTCATACGTGCGGGGACCTGTTTTATTTTGAGCACCTTATGTCTACTAACTAATTTCAACCTCACAACAGTCCTGGAGGTACATACCCTGTCATCTTTTTACAGGGAGGCAGTGAGACACAGAAAGGTTAAATAGGTTGCTCATCCATCTGGTAGAGACTGAGCTGTGATTTAAACTCAAATAATCTGACTCAGGCCCATGCTGCTGTTAAAGGAGATTCAGCCTAGTGAACTGTTTGAGGAATACGTTCTTAAAAGAAGTTCCGTATATTTTGCATTTAGAGCCATGTGTATCCTCTTCCTTTTTCCCAGCCACAAAAGTCATGTTTCACCTTCAAAGCAAGCAACTTATAATTAGTATGTGAAGAAAAAGCCATTCGAATCCATTCTCCAAACGTTTTCTGTTCTTCCAAGCAGAACAAATGCTCTCTTAAAGCTTCCTCATGATAATGAAAAAGCCGTGGGGCTCCTGGGGTGGCTCCATCAGTTAAGATTAAGTGTCCAACTTTGGCTCAGGTCATGGTTTCGCAGTCTGAGTTCGAGCCCCGCGTTGGGCTCTGTGCTGACAGTTTAGAGCCTGAGCCTGCTTCAGAGTCTGGGTCGGGGTCTGTCTGTCTGTCTCTCTCTCTCTCTGTCTCTCTCTCAAAAATAAACATTAAAAAAATTTTTTTTGAACTGAAAAGTTTTCAACATTAAATATGAAAATTCCTTTGTTATTTAAGTAAAATAACAGTGAAATGCTTGGAAATTAAGGAATGAGTTTCACCAAATAGTGTGATAAAGTGCAAAGAAGAAAAAAGTGACTAAAAAACCAATTCATGTATTCATTCTAATTTTTTAATAGAAAAATGACAATTTGTGAAAAGACAGAAAGATGCTCTGATTGCCTACTCCATATGTATACATCAGTACAGTTACTGTCCAGCCTACAGTTTTTGTTAAATAATACTATGTCTCCTAACCTTGGTAAGGAGAACGTGGAAATATTTTGGAATTATAAGGAACCTTAGAATATATCTGGCTCAACCCTCTTATTTTCCGGTTAGGAAAATGAAGTTCTGAGTGATTAAGTGACTTGCCAAAGGCCACATAGCTTCTTAACAGGATTTCTGGAACTAGACCCAAGTTTCCTGATATCTGGTAGGCTATCTCCCCTATAAAGCAGGGGGGTGGAGGGGACAAAGCCATTCCTTCACCCTTTTTGGTTGTTAATTTTCACATCCCTGACTGGCTACAGTCCAGCTCAACTTTCAAATATTTGATTGACAGATAACGAAAAGATACTATCGGACTATGGGACAACCTTTGTTACAGCATGGAAGAATACTCACAACTACAGGGTGTGGAACAGCAACAAGCATCCGGCACTTGCAGAAATAAATCCAAAGTAAGCACGTCCTCTGAAGGTTGATAGAATGTAACATGGTGGATTTACTAAGTATGCCCTAATGTAAAGAAGGATTGTATTTTAACTTTGAGGACATTGTGAATATCTCCAAAAATCTCCTGAAGTAAATTATAAAATCCCAGATACAGAGAAGCAGCTGAAAACTGCTTCCCTGTTCTTCTTACACAAAATGCTCCAGACATTTTTGGAAGGATTTGCATTTCTCCCAGATCTTGGCATAATTCAGAAGAGGAAATCTTGGCACATGGTGATACTCGATGCATGACAGTTCTTCTCTCCCTTTCCCTGGATCTGTACTTTAGCTGAATGGTCAAACCAGGTAGAAACCTTGAAGGAAATACCACTGAGAGGTTATTTTAAAACATGAAGTGTGGAAAAGCTAAAGTTGATATTTGAACTCCTGGGTGTGTGCTCAAGCCTAGCTTCCACCGCAGGTTCTAAAATCCTACAAAATTTAATACCTGTCGCAGTATTGAATGTTGACAGACTTTATCCACGTAGGCATAAAAGACATTTAAATATGCTGTGGCGTGGGGCCATTATGACATGAGGTTGTCTTTGAATGGAACAGAGGAGTGTGAGGAGACCCATTGATAGAACATGTGCGGTAGTACCCCCTTATCCGTGGCTTCACTTTCCGGTTTCAGTTACTCCGGGTCACCCGCAGTCTGGAAGCAAATGATCTTTTTTGTGATGTATTGTCAGGTCAGTAGCAATCTAACGCTCCATCACAGTACTTAACATCCTTCACCTCACTTTATCTCATCGCGTAGGCATTTTATCCTCTCCCATCACCAGAGGAGGAAGGGTGAATGTAGTGCCAGAAGAGATTTTCAGAGGAAAAGAGAAAGACCACATTCACATAACTTTGATTGCAGTGTAGTGTTATAATTGTTTTATCATTAATTTTTGTTAATCTCGCTGTGCCTAATTTATAAATTAAACTTTATCGCAGGTATGTATGTACAGGAAAAAACAATGATTATATGGGATTCAGTACTGTCTGTGGTTTCAGGCATCCACTGGGGATCTCGGAGTGTATCCTCCGCAGATAAGGGGGAACTACTGTACATCCTGAGAACTTCTTTTCTAAATTAAACTATTAAAATGTTTTTGTAATGATGAACAGAATGTTTATCAGGTGTACACTGAACGTTTGTTTTTATTTGTATTTTAAACTTCTCAGTAAGAGTCAGACAAAAATCAACTTTGTACTGACTACTGTATTATTTGGGAGCCAGAGTTAACTAGACTGGGAATGTGATATAAGTGGTGCTATGAAGAATATTCCCTCTCCCTCCCCCCAAAATCCAGATATTTATGTCGTAGTAACTTGGGGAAGCATCTGCAAGGATGAAGTATAGCAGGGTTGTAAAGAACATGTCTGTTAGCCTTTATATCATCTATCAAGAAAAATGACTAGGTTCAGCAACGATTTTGGTGGATTTAATCATCACGCTGGGCTGTAGCAGAAACCTATGTTGCCATTTGAATGTGGTAAAAACAGAATTAAAAGGGAAAAACAGCTTAATAGTATTAAATGAAAGAGCTGAGAGTTCAAAGTATTTTCCCTCACTAACCACAAGGCCTGTATTTTCAAGAGTGATGAAGGGAAACAGATGTGAGTTTGTTTGCCTGGTGGCCCTCACTGTGGTGGTGGTGCTGGGGTGGGGGGTTTGGGGGGTCCACTGCGACCATCCGCAGTGTGTCATGCAGGGCCATCTGGTCTCCTCCCCTTCTGGTCAGATCTTTATCCAGTCTCTGCATTTGCTGTGGTGCCTCAAATTTGAACCAACTCTACAGATTTTTTTTTTTTTTTTTAACATTTATTTATTTTTTCAGAGACATAGAGAGACAGGGCACAAGTTGGGGAGGGGCAAAGAGAGAAGGAGACACAGAATCTGAAGCAGGCTCCAGGCTCTGAGCTGTCAGCACAGAGCCCCACGTGGGGCTCGAACTCACATACTGTGAGATCACGACCTGAGCCGAAGTCGGATGCTTAAGCACTGAGCCACCCAGGTGCCCTGAACCAACTCTACAGATTTTAATGCAGGTTCATAAGAGGCTTAGCTGGAATGGGCTTTAAAGGATTCTAAGACAGTGGTTTTTAAAAATGTGCAAATAGGGGCGGGCGCCTGGGTGGCTCAGTTGGTTAAGTGTCTGTCTGACTCTTGGTTTCAGCTCAGGTCGTGATCTCACAGTTTGTGAGTTCGAGTCCCACATCACGCTCTGCGCTGACCGCATGGAGCCTGCTTGGGATTGTCTTTCCCTCCCTCTGTCTCTCCCCCAATCATGCTGTCTCTGTCTCCCTCAAAACTAAACTTAAAAAAATAAACATTGATGCTTAGCCCAACCCCAGACCAAATAAATCAGAACATTAGTGTAGCATTAACACAAACCACCCACCGCACTCCAAGGAAAAAAAAAAAACAAAAAAATACCTTTTTACAAGTGAGGAATTAAGCTCAGAGAGGCTCCCGAGACTGTAAATAGAGAGCTGTGATCAAAGACCTGTTGTCACATGCAGAGCACCACCACCCAGCTGAGTCATCCCTGCAAGGTTTACTGATACTTTCTTGTGACAGCTTTGTTTTGCAGCTTTATTGGTCAAATACTTATAATCTAATAGACTCAAACTTTGTTTTACAGTCATCCTTTTCAAGGCCAGTACTCAGTGTCAGACATGAAGTTAAGATTCTCACAGTGAGTATTTAGAGAAAAAAACTAGGAAAATTTTTATGTCTGAGTTTATGCCATGTGTTTCATTGCTAATTAGGAATTGTTTTTCTCCACTTGATAGACTTGTGCTTCAAATAGTAACCAAATATGTGCATAACATTCTTCAGCT
Organism: Panthera leo; assembly: GCF_018350215.1. Lineage (NCBI taxonomy): Eukaryota > Metazoa > Chordata > Mammalia > Carnivora > Felidae > Panthera > Panthera leo. The sequence goes on from NC_056680.1 coordinate 122,417,863, forward strand.
CAGCAGTGTGTATGTTTCAGAGTGAAAACACTGCTGTCTCATAGAGAATGGTGTGAACTAATAACAGAGTTGCCATTTTTATTCTGGTGGAGTAACTTTAGCCAATCATAACTGTAGGGAGAATTAACCATGCATCCTTATGTCCTTTTTTTTGGTTCATCTGCATGTTATTTTAGTATTTTCTGAAAATGTACATGCTTAAAAGTTTACTAAATTAATTGATGCACAACAAATAATTTAGCTTCTTTTCTCAATTCTAATTTGGGGGATGGTTATAGAAGGTGCTGTGTGTGAATTTTTGTAATGTACTTAAAACTTCTTTGCTTTACTCAGTTCTGTTCAAAACAGTGAACGTGGCAAAAAAATTGGAAACGTCATGGTCACAACCAGCCGAAATGTTGTACAAACAGGAAAAGCTGTTGGTAAGACATGCCCTTAGCCAGAAACAGATTAGAATCATAACACATCTCTTCTCTGTACTCAGTGTGTCATTGATAAAATCATAAAGTTGTAGAAATCTGTGTATCCTATAATAAAAGAGTGTTGAATACAAAAGTTGTTTTTGTGAAAATATTCACAAAATGTTAAAATTCTTGTGACATCAGGTAATGTCAAAAGTTCAGCAAATTTTGCCACACCTGATGGAAAGAAACCAATTTTCTGATGAATTCACTGTTCTCTTACAAGGATTCAAATTTCACTGGAGTTTTGTCCCCATTTCCTGTGCTGCCTGCATTTTTGTATAAGTAGTAGAACACCATAATAAAGCAGACATTAAGAGTGCTGTCTTCTAAGGTATTAACATACAGTAAAAAAAAATCACTGAAATGAACAGGCGATTTTTAAAAGATCAACAATATCAATAAAACCTTCATAGACTAATAAGAGAAAAAATACAAGTTACCAGTATTGGGAATGAAAGAGGGGACATCACTATAGATCTTACAGAAATGAAAAAGATTATAAGGGAATATTGTGAATAACTTTATGCCAGTTTTGACAATTTAGATGAAATATGCAGATTATTTGAAAGACTCAAATTGCCACGGTGCCTGGGTGGCTCACTTAAATGTCTGACTTCAGCTCAGGTCATGATCTCATGGTTCATGAGTTCAGGCCCTGCATCAGGCTCTCTGCTGTCAGCTCAGAGCCTGCTTCAGATCTTCTATTCCCCTCTCTCTGCCCCTCCACCTCAAAAATAAACAGTAAAAAAAAAAAAACCTCAAATTGCCAAAATTGATGCAGTAAGTAGTCAGGAATTTGAATAGCCCTATATCTAGTAAATAAATTGAATTAAAAATAAAAACCATGCCATAAGGTTTTTTATTTAATCCAGGTAAAGATGGCTTCACTTATGAATTTTATCAAATGTTTAAGAAATAATACTGAATTTTTTTTTTAAGTTTTATCTATTTTTGAGAGAGAGCGTGAGTAGGAGAGGGACAGAGAGAGAGAGCTTGAGAAAGAGAATTCCAAGCACAGAGCCCTATGCGGGACTCAAACTCATGAAACCATGAGATCATGACCTGAGTCAAAACCAAGAGTTGGACGCTTAACTGACTGAGCCAGCCAGACACCCCAGGAATAATACTAATTTTATACAAACTCTTTCAGAATGTAGTGGATGGGATATGATCCTCCCCAGTTCATCTAATGAGGCCAGCGTTACCCTGAGAACTGAAGCCTGTCAAATGGTAGCATGGTGTCATATTACATTCTTGTGCAGAGTGTTCTTCACTTAAAATACTTTGCAGTTTGTTCCATATCCATTCTAAAAAAAAGTCTCGTTCCTTTTTTATATGTTTAACTTTTTTTTTTTTATATAATTTCAGACTTGAATGGTGCAACAGTGTACATGCTCCCAATTATCTCAGGTTCACCAGTTATTTACATTTTGCCATATTTGCTTTGTCACATCAATATGTAAAAATAGGTGCCATCTCCTTCCTTAGCTTCCTTGAAAGGTTGACTAACCCTTCCTGTACACAGTTCAAAAGCCTTGGAATTAGGTGATTTCTGTGCAGGCCTGAGCTCTAACATTCTGTGTACCTAGAATCGGGGTGAGTGAGCTACATACGTACTGTGTGGACCCTTTAAAAGACAGACATAGAGCACAAAGCCCATCAGTGGGTCTGTCTCATGGCAGGGAATGGAATTTAAGATGTGAACATTTATTTCCATACAATATTACGCGTTTAACTTACTTTGAATTCTTTTTAATAGAAAAATTCTACTTCATATAGGTATATGATGTCGATTGTTACTTCATTATTAGTGATGGTGCTGCTAAGGCCAGCTCTCTTCCCCACTCCCCTGTCTAAGAATAGTGGGAGTATATGATTTAACTGCAGTAATTTCACTTGTACATCAGCTTTGGAGATAAGGTTCTTTAAAACAAAACAGACAGACCTGAGGCAGATGGAGCAGTCGGCATCTTCATTTATGGCAGCAGCGTTTCAAATTTTTTTTTTTTTAAGTGTTTGTTTATTTTTGAGAGAGACAGAGACAGAATGTGAGTGGGTTAGGGACAGAGAGAGATGGAGACACAGAATCCAAAGCAGGCTCCAGGCTCTGAGCTGTCAGCACAGAGCCCGACACAGGGCTCGAACTCACAAACTGTGAGATCATGACCTGAGCTGAAGTCGGACACCCAACCAACTGAGCCACCCAGGCGCCCCTGGCAGCAGTGTCTCAGATGACAAAAGCACATTTCCTGAGAACAGCCTAACCACTCTTGCCTGGGGAGGTGGTTATCAGTTATCAACTTGGATGTGAGCCACCGAGAGAGCACATAGTTTGTTTTTTGTTTTTTTTTCAGCTCTCCCAGGTGATTCTGATGCACAGCCAGTGCTGAGAACCGCTGGCCTAGCATGCTAAATATAAAGGAAAGAACTGGCTGACCACCTTCAGAACGAACGCTTAGGAGAGTAGGCTCTTAACCCAGAAGTTACCCAGTTTCCTACTAAATATGCCCATGGAAAGGGATTGTTTTGAACCTAGAAACTTAAACGGTATTTTAGTGGGGCGCCTGGGTGGCTCAGTCAGTTAAGCGTCCGACTTCAGCTCAGATCATGGTCTTGTAGTTCGTGAGTTAGAGCCCTGCATCAGGCTCTTTGCTGACCACTCAGAGCCTGGACCCTACTTCGGATTCTGTGTCTCCTTCTCTCTGCCCCTCCCCTGCTCACACTCTGTGTCTCTGTCTCTTTCAAAAATAAGCGTTAAAAAAGATGTTTTAATGCTGTTTTAGTAACTATTAACATACTGATGTGTAACAGTAAATAAACATTTATTAGCATTGGTCTTTCAGTATCTCCTAACAAAAGTGAAGACATGTTTCCTTTTGTTTTTCCTCTCCTCTCCCTCCAGGCCAATCAGTTGGAGGAGCTTTTTCCAGTGCAAAGACAGCTATGTCTTCCTGGCTTTCCACTTTCGCCAGTCCCGCCCCCCAGAGTCTCACTGAGCCGCCCGACGGGAAGCCCTGACAAGGTGTCCAGAGGCCGTGGTCACTTCCTTAAGTTTAAGTGTTCCCTGTCTGTCTGCTGCTCCCAGACTGTTCCTCTTCATTGGCCACAGGTCCATGGCAGGGGACCAGTACGTCGAACTGTTTACATGGATGGTTGCCCTCTGTCTAAACGAATTCACAGGATGCTGGAGAGATGAAATCGCAGCCATAGAGGGGATGGCTTTCCAGGTTGGGGTTTAAATTGACTACTTTTATTTCAGTCTGAGCCTGATTAAAACACACAGTGAACCTTCTAATGAATTTTCAGTCCTGATATTCTACATTTGTTTACTTTAGAAAAGTTTTTACTTATGTAAATTTTGTTCTCTTTTGCTGTTTGAATATCCAGGTGGCCATTGTAATTTATATGTGGTAAAATTAAGTTATCTTACTATTTTAATTTCAAGTTGGCCCTAAAATGTGCTTATAAAGTTAAGGGGCCATACAGTCCAGCCCTTTGTTGTGATTTTGCTGATTATGTGATGGTTTTTTGTTTGTTGGTTCTCTACCCACAAAACACACTTATCAATTCACTGACTCCCAGAAACGTGAAAGCCAGAGGCAGTAGTTCTGAGGATGAAGTGTGTTGTTTTATGTTTATAGTTTATTCTTTCCCAGTCCTAAGCACTTGCTCTGAGGCATCGAGAATGTCACAGTGGTGTTGGAGTGGTGTAACCAGAATGTGTATTTAGGGCAAGGCTTTAGAAGCCCTAGGTGTGAGTTCTGTCAACTCTAGTTATCTTGCAGTCTTCTACAAGCATTTTTTAACCCGCAGTTTGTGCCTTCTATTTCTTCTTTTAAACCGTTTCCCATTGGCTGTTTACAGACATAACAGGTTTTTTCTTAGTCTTATTCTTCATACAGCTTTTCAAGGCACTTGGCCTTTCTACTTCCCTGATGGAAAATCCTTCGGTAATCAATCCCTACCCCATTATAAAAGTATTTATAAAAGAAAAACGAGATGATCCATAAATATTAAATAGAAATCTCATCTTCACTCACGTTTAGAAAAGCAAGAGGCAAGAGGAGAAAACTACAGCTGTGACATCAGTCTTGTTTCACAAAGGACCTCTGGTTTCACCTTAGACACATGCACATGTGTGCTACGTACTGAAGATTTTTATACAGCTGGACCTCACGTATCTGCCATGCACAGCTCTCATTTGCTTTTCAAGGGGACTTTGGATGGGTGTTCTCAGGGAGTACTTACAGGGGACAGACTTTTTTCAGTAACAAAGGACACTTGGCAAATATGTTGTGAGTATGATCTACATATGATAGGGTGTTGGGAAAATAAGGGATCTAATTAAGGAGAACACGTGATTATATTTGATTATCCCTTACAAAATGTTGATGTAAGAAGTAAATTCTTCTAGGGCATGTGAAATGGACATAGGGATATAATCTAAATGTCTCTAAAATCTCCTATTTGTGTTTTAACACAAGTCTGACAAACGTAAAAGCGCACTTCCTTTTGAGCACAATAACTCAAGAATTCAGTGATGATCAATGAAAGGGCTTATTGTGAGAACTCTATTAACTCCACTTCTGCTGGGGAAGTTAGCCTTCTCAGGAAATACTATTTGAAGAGAAGAAAGTAATAACCAAACAACACCTTAAAAGGTAACTTTAATTAGTGTTGCACTGAGACTATAAAGAATTCATTCTAACATCCTGTTTCATGAGGCCGCATCATTAGTCGGGGTGTCTAGTGTTAGTGTGCAGTTGTTAGCTCTCTACTGCCCAAGCTTCACAGCGCCAAGAGCAGCTGCGAGGCCGGCCGGCACGCCGCTGGTCCATCCTCCAGTTTGTTTGGGTTGCAGGCTTGGGGTAAACTCTCATCTCTCACTGTTCAGAAGCAGGCCAATCTACACGTTGCTATCCCACTGAAATAAAAATGGTTACGTGAAATTTAACTTTGCTTTAAGATCACTTTTTCCCCATTTTAACATATACCTTTACATGAACTTGCTATTAATTTTTCTAGTTCAGAGTTCAGCTCTTAAGCTGGTCATTTAACTGATTTTCAGCATAAAGTGAGTATCTCAAAAGATAGAACTTTTGTCAGAGAAGTAGTCAAAAGACTGTAACTATATTTCCTTCAGGTTCTGGGAGGCATTGGAGTTTTCAGGGAGCGTAAGCTAATATGTTGTTGGCAGGGGCCCCAGGGCGGCCAGCACAGTTGAAGGCAGGAAGCTTGGCCCCTTGTCCTGGGAGCCCGCGTGCTTGTGACTTGGATTCCAGGCTTCAGCTGAGTGGCCAGCCCCAGAAGCTGTAGCCTTCCTGGTTCTGTGAGCCACGGGAGCCAACATGGGGCCATCTTTAGACATAGCACCGGTAAAGGTGGATGTTCTGCTTTGGCCACACTTACTCCAGTCCCTTTGTGTCTAAGAACTGAGTATTGGTAAGTAGGCCTGGGGGAGCTAGGGTCAGCCAGGCCTTTCCAGGGTGTGCCAGCCACACAGACTGCATCTATAGCTTGGCGGTGGCCTCACTGCTATCTAGGTAACTTAAAAGTAGTGCTGGGGAAAAGTCCCTGGCATTTAGTTCCTACTAAGGCATTGTGATGACAATTGACATAGGGAAGGAAAAGAGTTAAGGCTACCCGACCTGCGTTAAGAGAAAAAGTTGCATGTCAAGAGTGAGGCTCAGAGTTATCTCGCGTATGCATTTGACTCACATAACCAGGATGAATAGTCTATCTCCAGATCCCCTAGTGATTTACTAGTTAGTGCCCAAGCTCTAAAACAATCCTTAGCTACTTTTTGCTTTAAGAAACAGCAGAAATATCCTCAGGCAGCAAACCAGAGCATATGACGTGATTTCCTCAATCTTATCTTGCTTTCTCAGTTCTATATTAAGCATTGGATTTTTTTTTTATGATAATTTACTTTAGAAACGTAAGAAGAAAGCAAATTTGGAAGGGAGAGAAGTTAGAAGTCACAAAATTGAGGAACAAGGTACTTACAATCTGAATGAAGGTATTCTGAGGACACAGTATTTAATGTGCTGAAAGTTACAAGAATTCTTTTACAGAGAAGTTAGGATTTTAATCTACTGGTTACAAGTTTGAAAATGAAGCTATAATATTATCTTCCTGGCAGGCAGGTTTTGTTCTTACTTTGTTTTGTGGAAGTTACAGCCCGTGTTTCCCTCTGGGCCTGGTGACGAGTTGGGGAGCGTTCAGCTCTGGAAGGGGCAGTGGACTGATCTTGAACCGCATGAACTTTTATCCTTGTCAGCGGTTGGGGCGAGTAGCCTGTTAGGACAGTAGCTGCTACATGTTGTCCATTATTTTATCAGGGAGCTGGTTGGGACTCGAGATGGCATCAACATTTGCATGCCACCAGAGGTGGCCCAGCATTCATGGCCTTTCCACCCAGGTCGGTGGGCAGCCATTAAAGCTGACAGGGAGCGCAGCCCTGGTTTCTAGAAGAGGATTGTCATTCTGTGCAACGCAGTGTGCCACTGGGAGTATTTCATTCCAGGTCTTTGGACTTCGTGACATTGGAATTGTTTTTTCATAATTTCCAACATTCCATAAATATTTGTCAAGGACAAAGAAGAGGAATGTGGATCTTTATTGTTTTCATATAAATAACTTTGTACGTGTGACTTCCTGCTTTCGTATGAAGGGGAAGAAATTAGCTCCTCCCTTGTATGGTAACTCCAGAATTAAAAAGATTGTGCACGTATAGGGGTTGAGTATATTTTGTAAAACTCTAATGATTTGTATTTCTGTGCTGTTCTAAAGTTTACCTTTTTACTTCTATTAATTAAAGATATAGAAACTATATATTTAAATCATGTAAATGGGACACAATTTAGGGTTTTTTCCCCAGTCTTCTTTTTCATCAGCTTCTCACACACACACACAGTATGCTGCTCAGATTTTTTTGTGTGCAATATAAACATTTGAACATTTCAGTCAGGTACTGAGCCAGAAATGGTAATTGAAGTTTTTTAGAAAGCTTCTGTGCTTAGAAAATACTTTGTTTTCTTGAAATATTAATAATTTATAGCTGGAAAACTAGGATCAAGACTTAATGTGTTTCAGGCCACTTGGTCATTGCTTCCTAAATGTAGGAAGCGTTTGATTAACAAGTTGGTGAAGGCATTTAGTGGTCACAAAAATAGTTTAAATATTTGAGATTAAAGGCTTCCCGCAAACCCTCTGAGAAAGTTTAGCTAAGAAATCTTAGAAAGTTTTCTGAGGAGGTTTGGCTGTGGCACATGTTTTGATCAGAAAGATAGTTTCTCTTTGCTCCAGTAGGTTTATAATTTGTACTAGTTCTTTCTTTCCGTTGTCATTTGTTAAAAAAAAAAAAAATGTTAAAATATAAATCACGTCTAATCATAGTGAATTGTAAAAGTTCTGTATTTTTATTTTAAGGAAACATAAGAATAAAATTATCCTGTTTGTCCTGCACACAGTTGTACTTGGCCTGTCTTTCTAGAAATACCCTTCATGTTGTCGGTGTGGTCTCTGGCCCGCTCCACGGTTGGACAGCAGTGCCAACTTCGTGTAAGAAACCAGCACACAGACCCAACTAAAGGACTCGTTACTCCTTTAAACTCTCGTGTTGATGTTGTTTATGGTGGTGCCTCTATTTTTAAGGTGGTGGCCTCTGCAGGAAGAGCCTCTTAGCTTCTGTGGAAGGCTAAGTGCACAAAGTATAACCAAGCAGAGATTGGTCGTGCAGTCATATCACATGCTCACTGACAGAAACCCCCAGGGGAATAGAACATTGTCGCAAGCAGCCCATTTTCCCATCTGGACCGGTAAGCTTCGGACTAGCCCTTGGCATTTCCACTGAGGGCTCCTGGCGTATTTTCATATGTATTTCCATGTATGGTGATTTTCTTACAGCTGTTGTACAAAAGATGAGCTTTGTGATGTGCTTCATAGAAGCAGACAGATTTCTTTGCCCCATGGGAACGTGCGCTGACTTGAGTGTAGGGTTAATTTAAGGTACCAGTGTTCTCTGACGTGCACCATTAACACCCCGGAGCTGATGAGGTACTTGGCCACAGTAGAGCTCGGTGCCACCGGCCTCTCCCCTTTTCCAAGGACCTCTGCCAACTGGGCGTCAGGCTCTGCTGTGGTGGGGTGATGGTTCCCCCTCCTCTCCAAGGTCAGAACTGCCTGTTTTTTACTCCGATAAGATGGGAGTTGCAATTATTGAATCTGGTAACATCTAGAAGGAGTATGATTATGGGGCCAGTTTTTTTCCAAGGAATAGCCTTTCGTGAAGGTCTTCTCTGCCTGGACTTAATCTCCCCACACTAAGCATACTTTGTATGATCATGGAGTCAGAAGCCAGGGAGCAGCCTGGGGCAGGAGATCAGAATGGTTATGCTCTTTGCATAACCTGTGAACACCTGTATTTGGAACTGCTGACATCCCAATAGGACAAGAACCAAGATTCAAACCATTTAAATGTATGGGTTTTACCTTTCACTGGATCCGGCTACATTCCTGCAGCACATGAATGTGGACTAGAGCTGTGGGAAAATGACGAAAGCCACATGATGAAATATGGATCGTTGTTGAAGCCAGGTGATGAGGATGTTGGGGTTCATTAGACTCCTCGTTCTGGTTTGGGCTTATGACCACCATCTTTTACTTTTCCTGCTTATTCCCGCCCAGGCAATTTCTCCTCAAAAGCTGTAGGGAATTTTAAAGATTCAGGTCAGGCCCTCAGCATCAAGTCAGTGTGTCTGCCAGTCCTATTCTGACCATGTGTGGTTCCAGCCACCTGTCCTTGTAAAACAGAATTTCTCTTAGTTCCTCTTTATGCCCCTAGAGCTAGCTTTACAGTGGAAGGGCTGGAAAAGACAGCTCATCAGTTTTTGGAAAATGTGTTCCTCTGTCACGAAGTTCTCACTGTTGTTCCTCAGTAATGTGTCTCCATTCCATCTCTTTCTAGCTCTGCTTCCACATTCCCAGTGCGTCTGACCCTTAACCGATTTCCGTTTCTAGCCCTACCCCCCACACCCAGATACATCTTCCCAAAACATGGCATTTTTGTTACGTGGTAACCCTCCATATCTACTTACTGTCTACAGAATTAAGTCCAGTTTCCTAAGTCAGGCACCCAAGGTCCACCACATGGGAACTCATGCCCCATTAGCTTCTCCACTGCTGCCCTAGTCTCCACAAGCCCCGGGGCAGACTGCAGCCTTTGCTGTGCCTCACTTTCCCACCCCCTGATTGTTCAGAGAAGCATTCCTGAGAGAACCCACAATCGAAGACCCAGCGCCAGCCTCTCTCCTTTCTTAAAGTGCCCCCCGCCTTGGAGCTACTTTGAGTCCTTTCTAAAACAATTGGACTCAGGGTTTAGTGAGAACCACGTAAATAGGGGCTTCTTAGGCTTGGAGATTTGCAGTTGGTAAAACTTTTTTAAGAAGACGTGTGGGGCAGCGCTTGGGTGTCTCAGTCAGTGGTTGTGGCTCAGGTCATGATCTCACAGTTCTTGGGATCCAGCCCTGAGTCAGGCTCCACACTGAGCTTGGAACCTGCTTGAGATTCTCTCTCTCTCTCTCTCTCTCTCTCTCTCTCTCTCTCTCTCTCTCTGCCCCTCCCTTGCTTATGCTTTCTCTTGCTCTCTAAAATAAAAAAAGATGGGCAACTTAAGTGAAATATACCTACAGAAAAGAGCAAGGAATATACATTAAAATAAATCTAAAGCAACCATTCATGTAACCACGACCCAGGTAAGAAGTAGCATATTAGCCAGCACCTAAAAACCCTACTCCGTGTATCTCTCCATGGTCATAATTCTTCCTCCTCCAGAAGTATTTTATACTCATTTTTGAGATAATTATTTCTTTATAATTTTACCTCCTTGTTCCTACATTTGTATCCCAAATTGCATAGTTTATTTTGTGTCTATTTTTGAACTTGAATAAGTGGAATCACCATTTGTATTTTTCTGCTTAATTCTTGTTTTTAGGAGATTATTCTCCTTCATTGTTTTATTAATACAGTGCCGTTCTACAGCTATCCCACAGTTTATCCAGTCTGCCAAAGGTGGACTTAGCCGGTTCCCGTTCAGGGCTGACATGAATGGCGGTGCTGCTCTGACCATTCTAGTGCACCTGCATGTGTTTCTCCAGGGTGTAGATGCCAGAGTGAAACTGCTGGATGTTTTTCCGCATTGTCTCCAATGCTTAGGTATCACAAGGAATTTAATTTTTGCCAATCTGGTGGGTGGGTGTGAAATGGTATCCGATTGTGGCTTTTGATTTGCATTTCCCTGAATACTAATAAGGTTGAGTGCCTTTTCATTTATTTATTAGCCATTGAGGGAGAGCACAGGAAGGAGAGGCAGAGACACAGAATCAATCAGTTTCCAGGCTGTGAGCTGTCAGCACAGAGCCCGATGGCAGGGCTCGAACCCCTGTGAACCGCGAGATCATGACCTGAGCTGAAGTCAGACGCTTAACTGACCGAGCCACCCAGGAGCCCCTAGATTTCTACTTTTGTTAAATGCCTGTTCCAAGTCTTTCACTCATTTGTCTATTAGGTTGTCTGTTTCTTATTTGCTTGAGCGTTCTATGAGTTTTTATATGCATGTATATGTTTGTATTCTAGATACTATTTGTCATTTATGTGTGTTGCAAATATCTCATTCTGTGACTTCATTCTTTATGATCTGTTTTAATGATTAGAATTCTTAATGTAGTTAAATATGTCTTTCCTCTTAGGCTTAGAGGAAATCCTATCTTTCTGTGTCTTATTTGTAAATAAGACTACTCTACCTCAAGGTCATGAGATTCTCTATGATCTTCTAGGAATTTCTAAAGCTTTGTCTTTCATATTTATTCACCTGGACACCTGGAACTTCTTTTTAGGGTGATCTAGAGTAGAGAGGTCAAATTCCTCCCACTACCCCAGCCCCCAGACATGGCTAGAAAGTTTTAACATTTCTTCTTTTGCCATGTAAGGACTACTATAAACTACTTCATCTTCTGACTCTCACTTCTTTTTTTATTTTTATTTTTTTAATTTTTTTTTCAACGTTTTTTTATTTATTTTTGGGACAGAGAGAGACAGAGCATGAACGGGGGAGGGGCAGAGAGAGAGGGAGACACAGAATCGGAAACAGGCTCCAGGCTCCGAGCCATCAGCCCAGAGCCTGACGCGGGGCTCGAACTCACAGACCGCGAGATCGTGACCTGGCTGAAGTCGGACGCTTAACCGACTGCACCACCCAGGCGCCCCCTGACTCTCACTTCTTACAAAGACATCTTAATATGCAAACATGAGAAGAGCATAGGGTCAGAGTAAAGGAGAATCCTTTAAACCAAATAATTGAGTTGTGCTGATTAATTTGTCTATATTTTTCTCATTTTGTTACAGGTTCTGTGCACTGGCTTATGGAGATGGATGAAGGAACCTTATTTTTTTTGAATCTGAAGGGCTGACATTCCCCAAGTCTAAAAATCACATAAGTGTCCAGTGTTTTCCAGAACTCTCCCAGGCAGCCACAAACTCTCAGGACTTTTAACACATCAGAGACAACTGGCCTCCAGAGACCCAAGATTTGTGCCTCTTTAGCTACTTGCACTGGGAAGCCCCTCTTAAGATTAACCCAAGTCCCTCATACTGCATTTTAAACTCCAGCTGCTCCCCATCAAATATTTAAGGGCCTACTATGTACACACGTGGTGCCTGGCCCTTTGGAGCCTGCTGTTCAGCAGGGACAGGTGAGCAGTTATCACAGAGGGCAAAAAGGGCCAGGGCCAAGGCCAGGATGCGTTTAAGCCCATCAAGGTGGCCAGCTGCTTTCTGAACAGAGACGAGTCAAAGTCTCTTCCCCTGGGAGCCTAAGTTGAGACCTGAAGGCTAAGTGAGAGTCGTTGGGGGTGAGGTGGGAGTCAGGTGCAGTGATGGGAGAGGCTGTAGAGGACTCCGGGGCTGGGAGATCAGCACAGGCAGACTTGGAAGCGGTGAATGTTCTTCGGTGTGGCTGGGCCCTCCACAGCTAGGTCAGGATGGGGAGAGCCCTGTCAGCCGGTAGAAGGGGGATAGACTCGGAGAAGGCAGGGGAATACCTGGAAGGGCTTGGCTGCGGGCACGAGGCGGGTCGGGTGCTACGGATTAGAAAGTTGGTTGAGAAGGACTCACACCCTCTTTCGCCCTGCCCTTGGCCACACATTCAGTGATGTTTATCGGAACCCAGCAGCCACCCTGCCCTTTCCTCAGCAGTCCAGTCTCCCAGCTTTCCGCCGACTTTAAATCACATTCGCCCCAAACAATAGGCCCAAGAACAAAACTCCTGTGACTGCCGCTCTCCGTCAAAAAGCGGTCACTGTGAGAACGTGTTTTCCATGGATTTTGCCAGAGTTTAGCGGCGCTTGTCAGTGAAAAGCAAGTCTGAGAGATCGGGGAGAGCACGGGGGCCACTCCAGCATCTCAGTTACTCTTCTGGCCAAGTAAAGACCCAGGAGACCTGCCCCACCAGCGCGGTGTAGAAAACTCACTTTTTCTTCACACACTTGACAGGCAGGGGGTACTTTGTATGCTCAGAAAGTCCATCTGCAATCATCATCTGGATTTTCATTTCTATTTGATCCAGTCCATGGATTTTTTTTTTATTTTTTTTTTTTTTTAACCCCCCGATCAACTTTCCCAGAAGGTAGTGCTTTGCTCTGGGGAATGGTTAGGTCAAAGTCGGATAGCAGAGGATTTGAAAAGTAGCCTCTCCACGTGCCCCTCCTGGCTGTGCCCTAGATGAAGGTCCCTCAGCAGCGCTTCCTAGAAACCACTGAGACTGAAGTTAAACTACACCGTCCTCAGCTGCAGTGACCCTGAACTGGCCCTTTGTGCAAGGTCATCCATGAGACACCAATGCCTCCGTGCCCTCAATAGGTCACTAAATGCTTTTACAGTGGAAATTCCCAGGTTAAGTTCCACAGGTAAAGATGAACATTTTGTGTGTGTCACCCATTGTATGGTTGTTCAAAATCACAGGGCCAGCAGGACTGGAATTTTTTCATCTTACATATTTTCCCACCTTTGAAATATTAGTGATAGCTCCCTCATTTTGAGACTCAAGGTTTAAACATTTTTATTCTGTGTGCCATGAATTCCACTCCTTTGAGCATCTGGGCTTAATGAATCCTTAGCATTTTTCTTTTGGGGCTTTGTTGGAAATGAAGGATACTCTCCACTACTACTCTGGTTGGAAGATATGTGTTTTATTCCCTTCTAAGTTATCAGGCTAAATCCTGTGACCTTTCTAAATCCTGTGACCTTGACAAGCAGGCAGTGTTTCCAAAATTTCTAACACAATTCCTCGGGAATGTGGAATGGGTTTCCTTGTGGACAGTGTTGTTTATGGGGTCTCTGTCTCCATTCATAGAAACCTGCATGTCAGAGAGACAGCGTATATATGAAAACATAGGATAAAGGTGCTAGAGAACCGAAATGCTCTGGGTAGCAGCCCCCCAAAACCTGACGGCTAAAAACAGCTCCCCTCGGCTGCAGCCCCAGCAGCAGCCGGTAAAGATGCACCCAGTCACAAACCGACTTACTAGGGTCCTGTCTGGAGTCCAGAAGACAAGAGGAGACCTCTAAAATTTGATATAAAGTGATGAGTGTCTTGAGAGGTCCACTAAAGTGCCATGGCAGTCCTTTCTGCTGGGACAATCAGAGAAGGCTTCCTGGAGGTGTTATGGAACCAGGCTGGAACGATGGCGGAAGAAGCAAGCGGCACTCGGAGATCTTGGTGGATTGGAGATTTATTTTACACCAGCGGGCTCAGAGGAGACTGTTTCTCCAAAGGTCTGAGCCCGGAATGCAAGTCAGGAGGGTAATTTATAGCCGACAACGTCCATATCTGTGGGGGGTTTTGCCCACAAAGCAAACAAAGGAAGAAGAACCCAGAGGAGGGGTCTCTAAGCTGGAGACCAGGGTTTGTTTTAGCCCCGTCGGCCATCTTTGGCGTACTTGACTTCTCCAACAGAGGAAGTGGCATTTGCTCTGTTTCTTGAGTGAAGAAGGTAAGATTCTGAATAGAGACAGTAAAGGTGAGAGCAGATTTTTAGCCCACCCTCAGGGGGTCCCATCGCCTGTGATGCAGAAAAGGAGAAGCTCAGAGTGAGTAAAGCTCTAGGAAGGGATGAGTGATGATGGAAGAGAACTAAGAACCTCTGGAGATGTTAAAGCCAGAAGGAGCCTGAGATGCATAGCAACCACCCCGAGTTACTCTTGGTGAGAATACAAGGCGTAAGGAAAAGACAGTGAAGAGAGGGAAAACCCCAAGCGGCAGATACAGGAAGGAAAAGAAGTGCAGTTGACCCTTGAACAACGGGATTAAGGGCACCCTTGCAGTCAAAAATGTGTGTGTAACTTTGGACTCCCCCAGAACTTTACTAATAGCCTACTGTTGACCACTGGCCTTACTGATAACATAAACAGTCGATTGATGTATATTTTGTGTGTTATATGGATTCAATACGATATACTTACAATAAAGTAAGCTAGGGAGAAGAAGATGTTATTAAGAAAATCATAAGGAAGAGAAAATATATATTACAGTTCTATATCAAAAACCCCACATAGAAGTGGACCTGACAGGGGCCAACTTCCTCTCTGAGGTGGGAAACTGCTCAAAGTCTCAGATGAATGATGAGTAAGGCCACTCTGACAGAAGTGGACACCCTCCTCCAGCACTTGACCATTTATTCCTTCCTTTGTTGGGTATCCATGCTTCCCGTAGTCTAGCAAGCTCACGCATTCCAACAGTTTTTTCGAGTGCGTTTGAATGTTAAGCTAATACTTGTTTCATTGCTTTAAAAGGTGCCCTTTTAAAAAGCAGGATCCCAGTCACTAACACAGGAATGAACATTTTTATGGCCCTGTACCTTAATTAGGGGAGAGCATCGAAGTCATTTTAAATGGACTTAATCTCATCCTAAGCCTGGCCAACATTCCATTCCTAAGGGTTTACATCAAGGAAGTCATCCAAAAGGGGGAAAAAGGTATGTGTATAGAGTTCTATGTCACTGTAAAGGACAATGAAAAATTGGGAACAACAGGATTGCTATGACACTTAAGAGTAATACTAACAATGCGCACCTGGGTGGCTTAGTAAAGTGTCCGACTCTTGGTTTCAGCTCAGGTCACATTCTCACGGTTTGTGAGATCAAGACCTGCAATGGGCTCTGCGCTTGTAGCAGGGAAATTGTTTGGGATTCTCTCTCTCCCTCTCTCTGCTCCTCTCCCCCTCAAAATACATAAAATAGGGGCGCCTGGGTGGCGCAGTCAGTTAAGCGTCCGACTTCAGCCAGGTCACGATCTCGCGGTCTGTGAGTTCGAGCCCCGTGTCAGGCTCTGGGCTGATGGCTCGGAGCCTGGAGCCTGTTTCCAATTCTGTGTCTCCCTCTCTCTCTGCCCCTCCCCCGTTCATGCTCTGTCTCTCTCTGTCCCAAAAATAAATAAAAAAACGTTGAAAAAAAAAGTTTTTAAAAAAAATACATAAACATTTAGAAAAACTAATACTAGTAAGTATGATGCTCACTTGTAATGTTAGCTATTAATCACTGAAAAGTGAGGTAATGTAGAGAAGAGGAAAATACAGAAAAAAGATTATACGAATATAGGCGGTTCACGGGAGGGCAGGAATCCCAACTTGTTTCCCTCTGCACTTCCTCTTCCTTTGTCTTTTCCTAGTTTTTCCCATGCTGGTTTGAGAACATGGAAAAATGAGTTGATTTTGGAGATCAATGACACTTTGGTGATTTTCTTCTGCTAATGAATGGTAATGTGTTGGAGGGGACAATCCAAGCAGTGATCAGGGTAGAGAAGACATTACACATAAGTAAAAGCCTCTCGCTTTGCCTGTGTCTTTCTTTTTTTCCCATTAGGCCCTGAACACATCTCCATCACCACTCTTAATGTTCTGGGGGTAATAACTATCTAGTATTATAATGGATGGTGCGGGGGAGGGGCTGGCGCATAGTAGGCACTTGATGAATATTGTGACATCCCTTCCAGTGCAAGCCTCTCTGGTTACAGTTTACCAGCCCCAGGGTAACTGATGTACGTACTGAAACAGCAAAAGGAGCTAAGGAAGCAAAATAAAGCAGCACTTTCAACTATTTCTATTTTACAAAGTGCTTGGTGAAACTGTAAAAGGATATTTAGTACCACAAAAAGTAGGCCAAGGGTAAGAAAAACTCTCCATACCCAGGAGAATTCAGCTGACCAAATTAAGTCTGATCCAGAATAAACAGTTCTCATCTGGAAATCTAGCAGTTCCAGAAAGTACTGTCCAAGTGGAAAAAGGCCCACGATGCTGGTCTGCATAATTATGTAACCCTTTAGGAAAGGGGAAGGAAGTGCCACCATCCTGGGGTACATGGGGAAAAGCAACCGTGAGAAAATAATAGTACTCAGGCCTCAAAGAAGGGGATTGTGCTACTAGAGAAGCCAGGCTCACAAGCCCTTTCTCATGAACTTGACCAACTTTGGTCATTTTTCCCTGTGCCTACCCAGTGTCCAAAACCGAAAACAAGGTTCCTATTATCCAATCCGTCCAACAGAAATAACTGTCAAATAGGCACGTGAATAGCACTGCACGTGAAGGAACTCGTTTGAAATGAGACTGGAGCTCAGCTGCAACGGTCAAGACCAGTCACGTCTGTGCTTTCTCTGGAAAAGCATGATCATCGCCCCTTTGAAGATCACTTAAAAACATCAAACAAACTAGATCCCAGATGGTAAGAGGAATTTAAAATATAACTCTCTTTCCCTAACAAATTGTAAAAATCCAGGCTTGAAATTAAAAGCAGGGATTCAACGAGCTCGTGTACGCCATGGTCACAGCAGCATTTTTCACAGTAGTCAGGGGGTGGAAACAACCAAAGTGTCCACAAACAGAATGTGCCGTGTACAGACAATGGAGTATCATTCAGCCTTTGAAAGGAAGGAAATTCTGGCACATGCTACAGCACGGATGAACCGTGAAGCCACTGTTAAGTGAAATGAGCCGGGCCCAAAAGGACAAATACTGTGTGACTCCACTTGTATAAGGGACCTGGAGTAGTCCTAGTCATAGAGACAGAAAGTAGAGGGGTGGTTGCCAGAGGCTGGAAGGAGGGCGAGTGGGGAGGGGAGATAGTGTTTACTGGGCACAGAGTTTCAGTTTTGCAAGATAAAAAGTTCTGGAGATGGATGGTGGTGATGGTTATGTAACATTGGGAATGCACTAAAAAATTTTTTTTTATTTTTTAGCACTTATTTTTAAGAGAGAGAGCATAAGTAGGGGAGGGGCAGAGAGAGGGAGACCAAGGATCCGAAGCAGGCTCCACGCTGTCAGCACAGAGCCTCACGTGGGGCTCGTACTCATGAACCATGAGATCGTGACCTGAGCCAAAATCAAGAGTTGGCCGCTTAACCAACTGGGCCACCCAGGCGCCCCTTAATAATAATTTTTTTAACGCATTTAAAAAGACCATAGAACTAGGCACTGGAAGAGACACTTGGGATCTTTAACTTCAGTTCTCTTACACTTCACCGCCGTTTATTATGGAATATTTCAAATATATACGAAAGTAGAAGAGTTTAGTAAACCTCCTTTTACAATATACCATTCAGCTTCGATAATTGTCAGCTTACAGCCAATTTTATTTCATTTTTAACGTTACTTTTTCCCCTCAATCCCACAGAATTTTTATCTTTTAAATTTTTATTTGGGGGGCGCCTGGGTGGCTCAGTCGGTTAGGCGTCCAACTTCAGCTCAGGTCACGATCTCACGGTCCGTGAGTTCAAGCCCCGCATCAGGCTCTGGGCTGATGGCTCAGAGCCTGGAGCCTGCTTCCGATTCTGTGTCTCCCTCTCTCTCTGCCCCTCCCCCGTTCATGCTCTGTCTCTCTGTCTCAAAAATAAATAAAACGTTAAAAAAAAAAACAAAAACAAAAAAAACCGAAACCTTTAAAAAATAATAATAAATTTTTATTTGGAAATAATTTCAAGCATACATGTAAGGAACAAAAAATGAAAATAGTAAGACAAAATCAAATACCTATCACCCTTTACCCAGATTCATCCCTTCATCTCTCTCGCTCTCACGCACACACACAACCCTCCCCCAAACACTTTTTTTCCACCTATTGAGGGCAAGTTACATATATCATAGCCCTTTACCCTTAAATACTTCATTATGTATTTCTTTAAAATGAAGATATTCTCTTACATATAGTACAGTCACCAACTTCAGTAAATTTAACACTGACTCAATTATATCTCTGTTCTACCTTTTGTATTCCAATTTTGGTGATTATGTTCTTTATAGCATTTTTTCTCTTCCAGTTCAGGGCTAGGTGTTGTATTCAGTTGTCAGCCTCCATTTCCAGAGACTTTCTCTTTTATAGCATTGACATTTTGGCAAAATAAATACCTCTTCCTTTTTTTTTTAATAAGATGGTCCTCACTGGGGATTTGTCTACCATTTTCTTATGATTAGATTCCAAATACACATTCTTGCCCAGAATACCGCCTAGTTTATGTTGTGTTCCTCTCAGGATATCACATGTGGAGGCGTATGTCTATCTGCCCCTTATTGGTGATGTTGATCTTGATCACTGGTCAAGGTTGTTGCCCAATTGCATCACTCTACAGTTGACTGCCTCCCCCCTTGCAAATAAGAAACAGTCTGTGCGGAGATGCTTTAAGATCATGCAAATAATCTGCTTATCAGCAACATTTCCCTTAGATTCAGCGTCTGTATTTACCTGTTGCTGCATAATACATATGTCAAAACTTAGTTGTTTAAAACAGTATTGGGGCGCCTGGGTGGCTCAGTCGGTTAAGCATCCGACTTCAGCTCAGGTCACGATCTCGCGGTCCGTGAGTTCGAGCCCCGCGTCGGGCTCTGGGCTGATGGCTCAGAGCCTGGAGCCTGCTTCCGATTCTGGGTCTCCCTCTCTCTCTGCCCCTCCCCTGTTCATGCTCTGTCTCTCTCTGTCCCAAAAATAAATAAAATTAAAAAAAAAAAGTTAAAAAAATAAAAATAAAACAGTATTTATGATCTCAGTTTCTGTGGGTCAGGAAATTGGTAGTGGTTAGCTTGATGTTTCTGCCTCAGGATCTCTGGTGAGATTACATTTCAGTGTTGGCCAGAAGTTGCCATCATCTGAAGGCTTGCCTGGAGCTGGAGAATCCATTGCCAAGACAGTTCATTCATATACCTGGCAAGTTGTGCTGAAACTGTCAGTTCCTTGCTTCACAAACTTCTCTCTAGAGTTGCTTCTGTGTCCTCGTGGCATGGACTGGTTTCCTCTAGAGCAAGTGATCCCTGAGAGAGCAATGCCTTTTGTGACCTACTCTTGGGACTCATACACTGTCACTTCCACTACAGTGGACTCATTAGGAGTTACTAAGTCCAGGGGCGCCTGGGTGGCTCAGTCGGTTAAGCGTCAGACTCTTGGTTTCAGCTCAGGTCATGATCTCGCAGTTTGTGGGTTCGAGCCCTACATCACACTCTGTGTTGACAGCATGGAGCCTGCTTGGGATTCTCTGTCTCCCTCTCTCCCCACCCTTTCTCTAAATAAATAAACATTTTTTTTTAAGTGACTAAGTCCAACCCACATTACAGGAAACAATAAGCTCTAAACTCTTTTTTTTTTTTTCCCAAGCTCCAATTCTTGAAGGGAGACTATCAAAGAATTTGTGGACATATTTTAGGATCATCACAGCATCCACTGATAATTCTTGCCTGATACAGTTCTTTCTCTGATACCTGGAAAATAACGGTTTTCCAACTATATCCTATACTGTTTTTGAAGCAAACCCCAGCAGTATATTTCATCTGTAAATATTTAAGATGTATCTCTAAAACAAAGATGTAATGTTATAAGCTGATAACTTAATATTATCAAGTAACAAATCAGTATTTAAATTTCCATTTGTCTCATGAATGCCATATTTTTTGACATACAATTCACATCCCATAAAATTTATCCATTTAAAGTGTATAATTCAGTGGTTTATAGCGTTTTCACAAAGATGTACAGTCATGATCACTATCTTAATTCCATCATCCCAAATAGAAAACCCTGTATCCAATAGCAGTCACTTACCATTTCCCACTCATCCCTTGGCAACCACTAATATACATGCTATGGACTTGCCTATTTTGTACATTTCATATAAATGGAATAATACCATATGTGGTGTTTTCTGTCTGACTTCTTTCACGTAGCATAAAGTTTTCAAGATTGATCTATAGTGCAGCATGGATCTTTTTTTACTGCTGAATTCCATTGTACGGGTATACCACATTTTTATTTATCCACTTTTTGGCTATTATAAATAATGTTGCTATGAACATTTGTGTACAAGTTTCTGTGTGAAGCCATGTTAATTTTTGGTTGAATCAGGACCAAAGTAAAGTCTACATAATGCTATGAGTGGATAAATCCTTTAAGTCTCTATTATAGGTTCCTCCTTCTACAACTTTATTTTTTCAATTTGTTAAAGAAATGGAGTCATTTGTCCTGTGCAGTTTTCCAAGATCTGGATTTTGTTGATTGCATAATTTAACGTGTTCTTCTAACTTCTATAGTTTCATAAATTGGGACCTGGGTATAGAGACGTGATCAGGTTTTCTTGATGGAGAGAAGAGGCAAGATGATTATAGGTAGGCTGTCATCCTACCAACCTAATTCTCTCTCTCTTTTTGTTGTTGTTTTCCTGATATTTTGATATTAATGATTATTGCCTAGATCCATTTTGGAATAAGAAGTAGTGGTATCTCCGGGCGCCTGGGTGGCTCAGTCGGTTGAGTGTCTGACTTCGGCTCAGGTCATGATCTCACGATTTGTGAGTTTGGGCCCCGCGTCGGGCTCATGCTGACAGCTCGGAGCCTGGAGCCTGCTTCGGATTCTGTGTCTCCCTGTCTCTCTGCCCCTCCCCTGCTCATACTCTGCCTCTCTCTGTCTCTCAAAAATAAATAAATGTTAAAAAAAATTTTTTTTTTAAAAAGTAGTGATATCTCATTCGGTCATTCCTTCTTTATCTGTTAGCTAGAATATGTATAAAGAAAAAATTTGCCCCTAACTCTTTTATTATCACATGATTCAATTTGCATATAAAAGGAAGGATAAAATGCTTGATTCTTTCCCTTTATTTTACCCTCTAATAATGATCAACTATTTGTAGGTTTTAAAAATGAACTTGTGGGGGCTCCTGGGTGGCTCAGTCGGTTAAGCATCCGACTTCGGCTCAGGTCATGATCTCATGGGGTTTGTGGGTTTGAGCCCCGCGTCAGGCTCTGTGCTGACAGCTCAAAGACTGGAGCCTTCTTCGGATTCTGTGTCTCCCTCTCTCTCTGCCCCTCCCCTGCTCATGCTCTGTCTCTGTCTCAAAAATAAACAAACATTAAAAAAAATTTAAAAAAAAATGAACTTGTGGATTAAATGTATTTAATACATTCTAATCCACTGGAGTTATTTTGTTTTTCTGTAATAGTTCTTTTTTTTCCCTCAAAATAAGTTTCCAGGGGCACCTGGGTGGCTTAGTCGGTTGGGCATCCGACTTCGGCTCAGGTCATGTTCTCAAGGTTCCTGGTTTGAGCCCCACGTTGGGCTCTGTGCTGACAGCTCAGAGCCTGGAGCCTGCTTCCAATTCTGTGTCTGCCTCTCTCTGGCCCTCCCCCCGCTCATGCTCTGTCTCTCTCTCTTAAAAATAAACATTTAAAAAATTTTTAAAAAATAGTTAAGTTTCCATATTTTGGCAGGAACACATGAGTAGATTTTTTGACATTCATTATGTTAGATGATTAATGACATTTCTTTTGACATAAAGTCCTCTTATTTAGGGTTTAATAAATCAAATATTCTAATGGGTACACTTTTTCCACATAAAAGTAAGAGAGTTTTTGAAAATTTTCATGCTAATGTTTTTATTTTTGAAGAAGATAAAAAGGTTAAATATTTAATAGACCATTTCCAGGAAAAAAAAAAGGCATTGACCTATTTTATGTGGTATCCACTAGGAGGTTCAGTAGATTAAGGGTAAAATTAAGGTCCCTTTATGTACCATTAAACAGCTGGCACCCTCATAGAGAGGAATATTTTCAGCATAGAAGATATGTGACACAACATGTGGTTGGTATTGGAAAAAGATCTACTTTCAAATACATATATTAATATTTGCATTTTACTGCCCCACCCCCATCCCCCGCCCAAAATACTGCTTCTGGCACAGTGACGAAAGGCAGAGAAAATTAACCACAATAAGTGAAGGGGAGATGTGTTATGATTCAGAAGCTTTAATTCGCAAAAAATTATTAACGTGTGTATCTTCTTCTTGGAGTTATTCTTACTGTTGCTCACATTGTCCTCTCTTTGCAATGGTTCTTTTCTTTTTTATTTTATTCTATTTATTTATTTTTTTAGAGAGAATTCCAAGCAGGCTCTGCACTGAGCAGAGCTCAATCCCACGACCCTGGGATCATGACCTGAGCCAGAAGCAAGAGTCAGAAGCTCAACTGACTGAACCACCCAGGTGCCCTTTTTCTCTTTTTAAAAGAATTCTGTGCATGTTGTCAGTCCCTACAAAGCCAGACTGGGGACTGATCCCAGGGAGCCTGGATGCTGAGTCATGCCGTCTCTCAGTAGTGCAATTTACTCCCCGCACCTTCCCTCAAGCATTGGGCCATCCTGGCCTGTTGGATGGGGCCTGCCCTCACCCACCAGGTCATATTCCTGTGGCCAGCAGTTCCATAGCACTAAGCCATTGAGGAAAAGGTTTGCATGGTGATTACTGTCACACCCCATATGAGCCCTCGGGCCTTTCCAGCAATCTTGAATCTTAGATGTTTCCCATCCGACGGAGCCCTGGTCAGGCCTGGCCAATGGTTCATGTTGGCTAGTTGGTTCCTAAGTCTTTTGATGTGACTGTAACAGCCTTCGATAGTTTCCTTGGTAGCTGGTGTAAGGTGTTTCTAGCCTCCTTTGTACATTTCTTGCCTCATATCTAGAATCAGCCTTTTCTTCAAGAATCTTTGGTTCCTTTTATTAGGAAATATTATCTCAAAAACTACAGTCCAGGGGCTAGGATGCTCCTTGCCATGATTGGTAATTGCTTCCAGGCCTTTTCAGTAGAAAGGAGGAACATATGTTTTGTTCAAGATGTATGGTGAGTATCTACAGATATTTGCACTGCAAACTCAGGACCACAGGGATTTTACTTGCCCTCCTCTGTTTTACGTCTGGTTCTCCTTTCCCCCACGCAGAGAATCCCAGTTCTAAAGAGATTCTCGTAATAACAGATTAGATTATTATTCATTTGCTTGAACACACAGTATGTCTCGGGATACGGATACCAACACTACCACTAACAATGTGACTGACAGCACTGAAAGATTTTTTTTTCTTATGGTTTGTTCCATTAGGGATGCACAAATTACTGTGTGTAATTTTTTGTGTGGTTATGCCACCCACTGGATACTAATTTAGATTCATTAGCTTCATCCTAAATTTTTAAAATTTAATTTTGCCTTATAATTATGTAAAAGTTTACCTAGTTCTAGTCAGATTTACCAAACAAGATATATTCAAAGTCGAAGAAGACTTTTATTTTTGGCCCTCATTCTATTCCTTCCCTCTCCCTCTAACCATTTAAAAATGTTTGTAGGGGCGCCTGGGTGGCGCAGTCGGTTAAGCGTCCGACTTCAGCCAGGTCACGATCTCGCGGTCTGTGAGTTCGAGCCCCGCGTCAGGCTCTGGGCTGATGGCTCGGAGCCTGGAGCCTGTTTCCGATTCTGTGTCTCCCTCTCTCTCTGCCCCTCCCCCGTTCATGCTCTGTCTCTCTCTGTCCCAAAAATAAATAAAAAACGTTGAAAAAAAAAATTAAAAAAAAAAATGTTTGTAATTTCTTTTTCTACTTTAAACACATAAGCAAATATTATAGATAAAATAATACATATTTTACCACACACACACACACACACACACACACACACACACTTTCTACCTTGCTCATTAATTTGAAGATCTCTGTGGATTTGACATTATTTAACCAATCCTCTCCTGATGGACATTTGGGTTGTTTCTGGGTTGGGTTTTTTGTTGTTGTTGTTTTTCCTTTTTTTTCTTTCTTCCTTTTTTTTTTTTTTTTTTTTTTGCTATTGCAATTAATGTTCTAAGGGTAACAGCCTTGTGCATATTTACAGTTAAAAATATTTTTTTTGCCAGGTGGAAAAATACATTTTGTCATTTTGTTTTGGGGTGAGATCACTAGATATGAGATTGCTGGTTGAAAGGATTGGTAATTTTATCAGTATGGCCAAATCCCCAACAACTATGATAATAATTTGCAGGACCATTAACAATGTACGAATGTGCCTGTTTCTCCACCAACAGTATGTCAATCTTTTAGATTTTTGCCAATTTAATATATAAGAAATAGTATCTCAGTGTTGGTTTTATTTGTGTGTTTCACTTAATATGAATGAGGTGAGCATGTTTCAGTTAGCCATTTCTTTTCCTGTTCATTGTTTATCTCACAGAATCGATTTCCTGTAGAGTCCTTGGTCTTTTTATTTTTAAAAGCTCTTTAAAGATATCAAAGATAGTAACAAGTTTAAATATTCTCAGATACCAGCAGGTGTCACAATATCACATAGAGGAACTCATCCATGTTTCTTTTAGTAATTCTATGAATATTCATATGTATAAAAACATGAACACATTTTTCAAGCAGCATTTGTTGAAAAAACTGTCTTTCCCTATTGAATTACCTTGGCACTTTGGTCAAAAAATTGATCATAAACACATGAAAATATGTCTCTGGATTCTACTATATTGTGCCTATCTACATCATCATGTAGTACCACACTGTCTTCATTATAGTATAATTTTGAGATTAAAAAAAATTTTTAATGTTTATTTTTGAGAGAGAGAAAGATAGTGAGTGGGGGAGGGGTAGAGTGAGGGAGACACAGAATCCAAAGTAGGATCTAGGCTCTGAGCTGTCAGCATAGAGCCCCATATGGGGCTCAAACTCAAAGGCTGGGAGATCATGACCTGATACCAAATCGGATGCTTAACCAACTGAGCCACACAGGTGCCCCAAAAGATTTTAACTAATCTCTACACCCAACATGGGGCTCAAACCTACAACCCTGAGACAAAGAGTCACGTGCCCTACCGACTGAAGCCAGCCAGGCACCCCTGAAATTTTTTGTGTAAGGGCTCTAAATTTGTTCTTTTTGTAAAAATGGTTTTGGCTATTGCAGATCCTTTGCTTTTCTGTAAAAATGTTAAAATCAGCTCAATTCTGAGAAAAAAAGTGTACTGGCATTTTGATAGGGATTGCATTAAATGTGTAGAACAACTCGGGGCGCCTGGGTTGCTCAGTCGGTTGAGCGCCGACTTAGGCTCAGGTCATGATCTCGCGGTCCGTGAGTTCCAGCCCTGCATCGGGCCCCTGTGCTAACAGCTCAGAGCCCAGAGCCTGTTTCAGATTCTGTGTCTCCCTCTCTCTGACCCTCCCCCATTCATGCTCTGTCTCTGTCTCTGTCTCAAAAATAAACGTTAAAAAAATTTGGAAAAAAAAAATGTGTAGAACAACTCAGAATTGCTATCGTAACAATATTCTTTCAATCCATGAACATGCTCTATCTGCACTTCTTTAGGTCTTTAATCTGTCTCAGCAATGTTGTATAGTTATCAGTGTACAGGCCTTATACATCTTTTGTTAAATTTATTCCTAATTTTGTTATGTCATTAATGATTTTTTTATGATTGATAGTATATAAAATACAACTGATTTTTGTTTATATGTATTGTTCTTGTATCCTTGCCTAAGGATGCTTGCTAAGTTTATTCATTCTAGTTGCCTGTTTTTTCCCCCTTTAATTCTAAGCTGTATGACTTTTTCTTTTCTTGCCTTATTGCCGTGGCTAGTACAATTCCACATAGAAGTGATGAAAGCAGACATCCTTGTCTAGTTCCTGGTCTTAGGGGGAAAGTTTTCAGTCTTTCACTATTAAGCATGACATTAGCTGTATGTTTTTCATAGATGTTCAGTATCAGATTGAGCAAATTTCCTTCCCTAATTTGCTGTTTTTGTCATAAAAGGATATCAGATTTTGTCAAATATTTTTTCTATGCCTACTGAGATCATATGATTTTTCTCCATTATTCTGCTAATATGGTGTATTATGTGTTTTCAGATGTTATACCAACCTTTCATTCCTGGGATAAAACCTCCTTGGCCAAATCCTTTTTATATGTTGGTGAGTTATTTTTTTTTCTTTTTTAAATGCCAAATCATTTGATGTTAATTTATTTGATAAATCCTTTCTCCATAGTGTCAGATACTCCACGACTAACTACTACAATTCCAAAATAGTGGTCTGAATTCAAATTCCCTTTGTGACCTCTGCACTCCTTTGTATAGATTTTTATTTTGTGTCTACTACATGCTAGGCATTTAGATGTTGAGGATACAGAAATAGAGTAGATAGATGCAAGCCCTTGCCCTCACAGCAGTGGTGAAGACAGTCAAAACAAGTTATGAGATAGCTTGATGAATGCTGTACAATATTGGGTACAATTGAGATTTAAATAAAAGGAACCCAAGATAGAATTTTTTTACGCCACCTAAAGGAAATTACTTGACATGTGAATTGAATTTAACCAGGATCACCATAGCATTTACCATCCAAACAGGAATTTTTAAAAGTCAAAGGGAGAACAAGTATAAACCAGGATGTATGGTTATCTCAGATCTAACCAAAGGGGAAGAGTGTTTGAGGGAGAAAAAAATTTTATGTGAAAGAGGACAAGGCCTATTAAAGTAACTAAAAAATCTCAATTTAGTGAGTTTATAAACTGTAAGGAAGAAAATTAGGCTTGAAAAGCAAGGAGAGATCAGATTCTAAAGTCCTTGTAAACGAGAAAGGAACCTGCAGCACTGTATTCCAAAGACAGTAAAAGTTCAAAGCAAAGGCAGGACATAATTGTTGGAAAAAGATAAGTTGATTGTGGTGTGGAAAAAGTGTGAACAAAGAAAGGGGATCAGCAGCAATCATCTGGGGAGAAATGGAGAGTATGTATGGGTTTTTGGAGTCGTGAAATGTTTTGTAATTGTGTTTGCTATTTGAATTACAGCTCAAGAAAGCTGTTTTGTTTTTTAAAAGATTTAGGAAATTAAGTTCTCAAGGTGAAAGGATAGGGGCTTTAGATTGATGTGTTAGAAATGAAGATGAGTTCAAGAGATATTTAAGAGAAACTAGAAGGCCCTGTGACTCACAGGATATGGAGATGAGGGAGAGAGGAAAGTCCAATTAACTCCCAAGATTCTGGCCTAAACAGCAGGATGGATGATGGTGCTGTTTACTGAAAGAACCTGAACCAGATGCATGTGTGAGGTGTGAGTGGGGGGGAGATCTTAAGACATGTTGGGTGTGAGATAACTGAAATAAGCTAGAGATTTGTTTTGGACTGTTTGTGTCCCTCCAAAATTCATTTGCTGAAACTCTAATCTCAGTGTGATGGCATTGGGAAGTAATTAGGTTACGAGTGTGGAGCCTTCGTGACTCTCATTAGTACCCTTATAAGAGGCCAGAGGGCTTGCTCCATCTTTTTCTTGCCACGTGAGGATACAAGAAGTCAGCAGTCTATATTAGCCCAGAAAAGGGTCCTCATCAGAATCTGACCATGATCTGACTCTGACCTCAGACTTCCAGACTCCAGAACTGCGAGAAACAAATTCCTAAGCCACCCAGTCTATGGCACTTGGTTATAGCAGCCCAAGTTAAGACAATATCCAAGTCAGGCTCTCAGATGAAGGTCTAGGCCGAAGGAAATCAACAGGAGTCACTGAAGTAAACAGTACTGGTTAAGGCATGTGTGAATATACAAAATCAAGATGTAAAAGAGGTGAAGTCAGCTTCTGAGGAAAGGCCCCAGAGGTAGGAAGAAAACCAGGCGAGTGTAACGTCACAAGTCCAGTTTAGAGTCTTTCAAATAAAGTGTTCAACAGTGTAAAGTGCTATTATGTGTCAAAGCAAACCAGCAGAGTCCAGTCTGGACTTAAAAAAAAAAAAAAAAAAAAAGAGAAAGAAAGAAAGAAAAAGAGGGGCGCCTGGGTGGCTCAGGCTGTTAAGTATCCAACCCTCGATTTCAGCTCAGGTCATGATCTCACAGTTCCTGAGTTCAAGCCCCGTGTTGGGTTCTGACAGCATGGAGCCTGCTTGGGATGCTCTCTCCCTTTCCTTCTGCCTCTCTCCCGCTCACTTGCATGCTCGTGCTCTCTGAAAATAAACTTAAAACAAACAAAACAAAACAAAGTTCAAGTTTCAGTAGAGTGATAGTGGCAGAAACCAGGCTCACATGGTTCAGTGGTAAATGGTGAGATACGGTTTGTCAAAGGCAATTCCAGGAAGGAATTAGGTTTTGAAGGGGGAAAGAAGGAAGGGGGTGAGGAGGAAAAGACTGTTTTACAAAAAGGTTTGGTCATGTTTAAAGAGAAAGGAAAAGAGCCAACTAGGGAAGTTGAAGACAGTGAAGGGATGAGAAGGCAGCTTCAGAATCAGGGAGGATTGCTTCAAGCTTAAGGTTTGGGTAGAGTCCGGGAATCTGTATTTAATCTTGACAAGATTCTGGTGCATAAGCAAGTTTGGAAGCCAGAGTAATCATAGAGCAGACTTTGCAAGAAGCTTGGAAAAGATGGTATCTTTGATACAGATCCTTGACTCTTTTATTTTCTCTCTGAACAGAAGAGGAAGAACTTGTAGTGGAGGAAGGTACAGATTTAGCGATGCAGTTCAGAAAGTTTGCGCTCTATCATTTTCCTGTGAAGTAGTAATCTGCTCACAGAGTTGGGGAAGGTGAAGATTTCCTAAGACTGGAGGTTTCAAATTGCTTCGAATAACGAAGGGTAGCTTGCTACTATTGAGGATCTAGTGGTTGTGGATGGTGACCGCAGATGATACAGTGGCACCAATCTGTGCCATCATGTGGTTTCCTGTGGCAGTGCTCAGCAGCCCAACGGTAATCAGAGGCAGAGAGAGCTGAACTCATCGAAGATTCAGGTTTTGCCCCACAGTGACAAAATAATGACAGGAAAACAAAGGAGTTTGGGATATTGCCAAGAGAGTGGCCGGAACATTATGACAGACCTAAACTGGATGGAGAGCTAAGTGAAGAAAAGAGATGACTACTAGTGGAACTCCTGATGAGAATAATTTGGGTTTGACTATTTCAAACTCAAGGCCCTTTACATGTATCAGCTTTTGTTCAACATTTTTATCACCAACTATGCTACACTGCAAGGGGACGCAGCTGTACATAAGAAAACCCCTCCCCTCAAAAACATCGTTTTGTAGAAGAGTGCCAGTAAGAGCACTCAACAGAATGGTACAATTAACAGGTCAAGGTACAAGGTACTGAGGACGTGTGAGAAGGGACTCTTTCCAGCACAGGGGAAGAGGTGGTTAGGGAAGCATTCATTTAGAAACTGCCCCCAAGCCAAGTAAGGTAAAAACGGAGAGGGGGCAAACCGTAAGAGACTCTTGAATACAGAGAACAAACAGGGTTGCTGGAGGGGTGTTGGGTGGGGGGATGGGCTAAAATGAGTGATGGGCATTAAGGAGGACACTTGAGATGAGCATTGGGTGTCATAAATGATGAATCACTGAATTCTCCTGAAACCAATACTACACTACATGTTAACTAACTCGAATTAAAAAAAAAACCACAAAACAATACCCTGCCCCAAGTAGATCTTAACTACAGAAAGACAGCTACAGGCAGAAGAGAGACAAAAAGACCACGGTGAGTAGAGCAAGTAGCATAAGCAAAGGCAGGAAAGTATAGCAAAAGCCCGATTAGGAGTTAAAGTATAGGGGAAAACAATGTAAGATAAGGCTGTAAAAGTAATTTAAAGTCAAATTACAGAGAGCCTTAAAAGTGCTAAAGAATTTGGGACTTTATTCAGTAGGCAGTGAGAGGCAGTTAAAGTTCGTAAACCTGATTGGCAATGTGCTGTAGGAAGACTGGCAATCCAGAATGAGATCCTCATTTAAGGCCTAAACCAAGGGTTCTTTCTCGATGTGACTGCCCGAAAGAATCACCTGTAGTGCTTTGAAAGACACTGTTGCTTGGGTCCTTGAGTCCACCCACCAGAAATTGTGGTTTGTTTTGTTTGGGATGAGGCTCTTGAATTTAAAAGTACTCCAGATGATCCTAATCTGGGACCAGGGTTAAAGCCTTGGCTCTGTGTCTCTAAAGTTGATGCTGATACAGTAAGGTTCAAATCAGACAATAAAGGAAAGCCAAATGTGTGTGTGTGTGTGTGTGTGTGTGTGTGTGTGTCAGAATTCTGGGGGAAAAAAAAAAAAACACTTGTAACAAGTTAAACTGCCCCAGTAAAATTAAAAGCACACCGTTGCCATCACAAGAGATATCGTATATATACAATTTATTTAATAAATTAATGTCATTCAAAATACAGTGCCAGAACATGATGCAGTTGAACATGCTAGTGATGTCGTCATGAAGCACCTGTGCTCATGTTAGGTTGGCGGCGCCCCCGCTACTGCTAGTGGTTCCTGGGATTAATGCCAGAGCAGCACTAGTTGTCTGCTCTTCTGCAGCTAGTGCAGAGAATTCCTGAACAGTTCACCTTTCTAATCCTACCCCACCCCCCCACACACGACAGGTTAAAAAAAAACACACCCTGACAGCTAATGGATATCTATACACAATCACTCTACAGTAATGCTTGTTATTAAATTAAGATGTAATGACCTGGTTAACCCACTCTAAATCTTTAAGATGGAGAAATACAACAGCAGCAGGTAGTTATACGCATGAGCCAATGTTAATGTAATACAGAGAGTGGAGGCATTTATTGATTAAAGCTCCACACAGACCCGCACAACAAGGGACTAGCAATTCTTATTGCAAGCCCAGCAACTTAAGTCCACACCTGGTAAATGACCAGCTGATTGGAAGACCTGTATTCTAGATAGACAAGTATAAGTTAGTGAAAAGAGAGTACATGCACCTAATAGTATAGTTAGACTGATCCTGCAGTCATAGCTCTCCCTGTGCAATACCGTGAAATGGAAGATCTTCCTCAACTAGAGTATAGGATTTAGACAACACTTCTATACCAACATGGACACTAGTGTTAAGTGCAGCTGAATTAATTACACTGAAAAAACAGCTGTATCTCAGGACTTCAGAACAGAAGCACGGGAATGAAATACATATACTAAAAATAACCTCAGCACAATCTGTGATATACCACACTAGGAACAGGAAACTACTTTAATAAGTGAACTTTTTGAACTGTACATAACACAGGGCTAACGATGTTAGATAATCCAGATTCTTATGCGCTCATGATACATGTAAAACTTTCTCAATTATTGGATAATCTATTTCATATTATGGAAGCATATCTTTCTGTAAGACTCACTGATATATATTATACTGATGCAAATATTAAGTAGGGCATAAAAATAAAATTTATCAAAGATAGATTTTTATGTACTCATATTTAGTCCTTTCATAGCCTCTCTTGTTTAGCAAAGAAAATGACAAAGCACATAAATCAGGCGTGCACTCCCTAAACTCCCCAACTATACAGGTGGTAGTGCAACCATTTCTCCATCCAGTTCAAACTCCTCTGTCCCATCCGGTGAAAAAAGGTAAGTTGGTGGTTTCCATGGAGATTCTTCAAGGCAGGATGGATAAAGTTTCCCCACAGTGCACCGGAAATCTCTCCCTAAGTCCCACAGTACACGTTCAGATATATGTTGCCGCAGAGACCACCGGTCAAGTTCCAGATCATACTGGTAGGTGACGTATTTAGCTCTCTCATTTAAGTGGGTTTCTCGCATGAACACACAAAGAGAATTTGAGATCACAACAGCTCTAACGCAGGGGTCTGAGTACCTCTTAGCAGGGATGTTGGCTGCCATTTTCCACTCGTTTTTATTCACATCGTAAATTTCCACAGTTACTGAAGACCCATCGACAGTGCCAGAGGGGAGTCTTATGCCAGAATTGGTAGCAATGTGCAACCCTCCAATATAGAAAATTTTATCACCAAAAGCTGCAGCTGAAGCAAAAGACCTGGTAGTCTGTCTCATGGCCATTTCCACCCATGAATCAGACCTTGGAAAATAACAGTACATGAGGTTCAGTGTCATCACATAAATGCAGTCATGAACCACAACTGCTGCGCTCCACTGCCAAGCACAAGGCAAAGGGCTTACCATTGTCCACTCATCCTTCTCAGTATCGTATCGTTCCACGGTCCTCCGATTAAGTTCTCCACCTACACTGTCTCCTCCAATTGCATAGATATAGCCTTCACAGCAAACCAAAGATGGCTTTATGCGGACAAAAAGCATTGGGGTCTTTGGAAACCAGGTATTTTGCTGTGCATCAAACCAATAAAAGCAATTCACAGTTCTGAAGGCAGTCTGAAGTTTGCTTGTTTTACTGTGATTTGTTTTTGTGTTTTTCAGAGGAACTTGACCACCGGCTATATAGATGTCATTATCAGGAGTTACAACAGTCCCAACCTTCTGCAAATCAGCTGGTGGGCTGCACAGCTTGTAAACTTTTTCTGCTTGGGGGCTGTAACAGACAGAAGAGTAAAGACTACAAGGATTTTCTGAAGATGCCTCAATGAAAATCATCATCTCCTCTTTAGTCATTCCAAGTCTTGGTTTGAAAAACTTGGGCATAGACTTATACAGACCTTGAACCACTACAGACTTGTCATTGGGTGGGAGGCCTTGGAACCAAGCTCTCTGCGTTACTTCTGAAAGTGCATCAATTCTGATTTGGCTAAGAACTGAAGACAAATACTGGGATCGTGATTCTGTGTTGTACTCTAGCCACAGCATAGCAGCTTCGCGAACTGTCTCCTCCTTTTCAACATTTAAATTGTCACTACTGAGGATGTCTATCAGTAGGTCATGTGACAGCTGCATGAATGCTTCCTGGTGATACACAGCAGTGAACTTGTGCTCTACCATTCTTTTAGCACTTTGCTTTAATTCTTCACAACTGAACAGATCAGCAAAACTCAACAATCGCACACAATTCTCTGCATTGATTTTCTTAATTAAGTATTCTCGACAACGCTGTAATACATCTTCTACCTAAAATGGGAGGAAACAAAATGTTGATAAAGACAGGACAGACAAATTTTACTTTTATTGTAAAACACAAGTGTATTAATCAGATCCCTATACTACGGTTTGTTTTTAGATATGTATGTTTGGGCTAAGAGATAATGCCTTCCAGTAATAATAGAATTATAAGATTATGCATAGTTTTGTATTTCTTCTTGTCCAGTGGCCTACTTAAGTGCCCTATTTAAGAGCTAATAATGTAACATTAAAAAGGCTCTTAAAATAGCCTTACAGGAAAGGAAAATTTCTGCATAATTGTTTAGGCTTTAAAAAATACACGATTGAGAAAACCAAAGGGAAAACAATGTAAATATATCATAGTACATAAATGATTATCATTTATCATCATAAATGGTTATTACTGAGGAACCAGAATCTGGTTTTCTCAACATGGACAAGATAGTCATTTATAAAACAAGAAAATCACGCACAATGACTAAGTACCTATTTGCCTTTCTTATCTAGAGAGGTAACATAACCAAAGGTACAATAAGCACATTCATGTGCCGTTGTAAATTACCTACATTTAAATGACCCACCTTAGCCATTCTGTTTCTCAGATTTGTTTTTTCTTAAGGAAGAGAAGTAGATCTTGGCTGAATCAGAACTGGTACCTACTATACCTATTCACACAGCACGGTAACTAGAAGCAGCTTAGACTGAGAAGTCAGGTTGCTAAGATTGGATGGTCAGTACTTGTATAGTATTAGGGAGCTTTACTTCTCCAAGCTTCAGCTTCCTCTTGTATACAATGGGGAGATCCTTACCAACGATCACAGTAAAGATTAGATGATATCTATATGTCATCTATATAGATAAAGCAGGATATATATCTAAAACATTATACATAACCTAGATAAAACAGTATGTGGCATATAAAAACACTACCACTCCCTGTGTCTAATAATGAAGATCATGTTGGTGTCACAAAATGCCCCATCCCAGGCCTGTCAGGGCAACCCAGTAAAAGAGACAAGAGTCCTGTTTTTCATTTCGTGAGCATATGCATATGAGTTCACTAACATGTTAGGGAAAAAGTTAGGAACAGTGTTCCTACCTCCAGTAATAAAGTATTCTGAAATTCGTATTTTTTAAATTCCTGGCTTTAAAAAAGGTATTGAAAACTTACAAACTACAGAAAGACAGTGGACATATTATAACATTTCCCCCTTTCATGTTTGGATCTAGGTTATGAATGCCCTTGATTCTAAAGCACCAGTGGGCGCCCTGGGTGGCTTAGTCAGTTGAGTGTCCGACTTTGGCTCAGGTCATGATCTCACGGTTCATGGGTTCAAGCCCCACATCAGGCTCCACACTGTTGGTGCAGAGCCCACTTGGGATTCTTGCTCTTTCCTCTCTCTCTCTCTCTCTCTCTGACCCTCCCTTGCTCACACTTTCTCCCTCTTTCAAAAGAAATAAACTTAAAAAAAAAAAAAAAAGGCACCACGAAGCTACTATGGCTTCAGTTTCCCCAGAGATGTAGGTACAGTGGGACAATGCACAATTTTCTAAGGAAAAAAAGAGTACAGAATAAAAAAAGGAAGAAAGCTACATAAGACATGGACTATACTCTGGTTCCCAGAATTTCACCCATGTTGATGTTCAGTGTCACTCATACTCATTCAGCACATACTTATGAAGTACCTACTTTTCTAAGGCTTTACAAAAATAAAAAAAGGGCATTTAAATTTAATAAACACTTCTAAAAATTACTTCTACTTAAAATCTAAATTCTCAGGTAAACCAGGCAAAATATGAAACCAGTATGAAATTTTCACCCATCTTTTTAATTAAGTTCCCATCATAAAACTAAAGTTTATTGGCTAATCAAATCCTATTATTTTTCCCCTTACACATTTTTTAAAAGTTTTATTTAAGTAATCTCTACACCCAACATGGGGCCCAAACCCAGAATCCCAGGATCAAGAGCCATCTGCACTTCCTACTGAGCCAGCCAGGCGGAGCTCCCTTATATGCTTTAAAAAGAGAAAACTTGGGGCGCCTGGGTGGCTCGGTCAGTTGAGCATCCGACTTCGGCTCGGGTCATGATCTCACGGTCCGTGAATTCGAGCCCCACGTCGGGCTCTGTGCTGACGGCTCAGAGCCTGGAGCCTGCTTCCGATCCTGTGTCTCCCTCTCTCTCTGACCCTCCCCCATTCATGCTCTGTCTCTGTCTCAAAAATAAATAAACATTAAAAAATTAAAAAAAAAATAAATAAAAAATAAAGAGAAAACTTACCTTCTAAAATCTGCAATAAGAAAATTACATCAATGGAAGACATCACTGATGAAACAATGTTTCTTGACAAAATAAACCAGTTTATGTACATAACAGAGGAAAAACCGCTTACCTGCAGGAAGCAAGCGGTTTCATAAAGCTGTTCGACAGTGCTGTCATTTATTGCCAAGTTACCCGTGTATGCGTATGCTATTATTATCTGTAAGGTGGCTGCATCCACATTCCTCAGGTGCACGTGTGTCTGTTTGCTTTCACTGAGTCCACTCATGAACATGGCCCTACATCAGAATGAGAAACAAAGCTGATGGGTTTAGTGTAAAACCAGCGTAGACCTAAGAAGGACAACTAGATAACATGGGATGTTTATTTAGGGTATTTGCCTATGGACACATTATAAGGAAAGCTTTTCAGGGACACAAGAGAAAAGCATAATAATTCAGTGCCAAAGATATAACTATTCCACCATCTGAGTGGAAACATCAAACTCATTCTTCATATTCATACAATGGAATACTACTCAGTAATAAAAAGGGAGTACTGATATGTATTATAACACAGATGAACCTCAAATACGTGCTCAATGAAAGAAACCAGATACAAAAGACCATATATTGTATGATTCCATTTATATGAAATATCCCTCCCCCAAATAAATGCAGAGACAAAAGGGAATTAGTAGTTACCTAGGGCTATGGGTAAGAATGGTGAGTCATTGTAAATGGGCACAAGGTGAGTGCAATGTTTCAAGTTAGATTGTAGAAATGGTTGTGCATCTCTATAAATACACTAAAATGCATTTAATTATACCCTTAAAATAGGGGGATTTTATGGTATGTAAATTGTATCTCAATAAAGCTGTTAAAAATGTGATTTACTCAAACTGATTTCCTAAAACTATATGGGACAATTTCCTAAAAACCTATTATATACAATATATACAATGAAGTATAACTCGGCAATCAAAAAGAATGAAATCTTGCCATTTGCAACTACATGGATAGAACTAGAGAGTATTATGCTAAGTGAAATCAGAGAAAGACAAGTATCATATGACTTCACTCATATGAGGACTTTAAGATACAAAACAGATGAAGATAAGGGAAAGAAAGCAAAAATAATATAAAAACAGGGAGGGAGACAAAACATAAGAGACCCTTTATATTTAAGAGAGCAAACAGAGGGTTGCTAGAGGGGTTGTGGGAGGGGGGATGGGCTAAATGGTAAGGGGCTTAAGGAATCTACTCCTGAAATCATTGTTGCACCATGTGCAAACTAACTTGGATGTAAATTATAAACAATAAATAAATTATAGAAAAAAAAAAAAAGAAAAAAATCTATTATATACAGGAAACAATGCCAAAAGGCAATCAGTGTTGTAGAGAATACAAAACATAACACCCAAACGTAGGTGAGAGATGAAAAAACAATGCAAAGAGTATTACCGTATGCATAAAAGAGAAAAGTCTGTGGTGATCAAAAGTGGGATGACAACAGCACTAGCTTGGGCCCCTGAAGGACAAGATGAGGAAGGCCTTCAACAATGGATAAAACAGTGAGGGCAGAACATAACTGTTTTTTCCAGGGGCATGGCTGAACATAAGGGTTCATGCAGGAGACTGGAAAGCAAACTGGAAAAATGAGTGGCAGTCAGATCACAGAGGGCTTTTAGAGGCCTAGGAGGGGCGTGCCTGGGTGGCTCAGTAGGTTGAGATTCCTGACTCTTGATTTCAGCTCAGACATGATCCTAGGGTCGTGGGATCTAGGACTGCATCAGACTCTGTGCTGAGCGTGAAACCTGCTTAAGATTCTCTCTCTCCTACCCCTCTCCCTGGCTCACACTCTTTCTCCAAAATAAAAAATGGAGACATAGGAGTCTGAGATTTTTCTTATAGTGAGAACACTGAAGGGTTTTGTGCATGAATTTATCAGCATAATAAAATGTATTGTAGAATGAATACTCTAGTGACAGACCTCAAGTGGCCAAAGGGTAGAGACAGGCAAATGGGCTCTATGAGTCTACTGCAATAATCGAGATGAGGAGTAAGAAGAACCTGACCCAGGGTGGCAGAAAAGGATACAAAAGCTATCACAATGAATCAAGTTCTGGTGATTTTCTGAACATAGGGAAAGGAATAGAATAGGAAGTAGATAGGGAAATAAAGCTACTTATTTTCAAATAATTGCCTAAAAAAATAACTGCTAGCCACTGAGAGAAAAATTTTAAGATCACAGAATTGTAAGTCAAGTTAATCCTGGGAAAAGGGGGAGTTAAATTTTGGATTTAAGGTAAGGGCAATTGAGTCAAATGGAAATAATACAATAATCAGTTAAGTATTTAATATTAATGAAACTCTGGGGAAGATCAGGAATTAATACAGTAAGCAGTGGGGGTGCATGGTGGTTCAGTCGGTTAAGCGTCCAACTCTTGAGTTCAGCTCAGGTCATGATCTCAAAGTCGTGAGACTGAGCCCCACGTTGGGCTCTACATGGAGCATGGAGCCTGCTTAAGACTCTCTCTCTCTCTCTCTCTCTCTGCCCCTCTCCCCTGCTTGTGCAAGCTCTCTCTCTAAAAATGCACACAAAAAAATTGGTGGGCTGTGAATTCTCTACAAAGTGACATGTGTTAAAGATGAATAAGGTATCTGAGGGTGACTAAAAAACTCAAAAGAAAAATGCATCCAGAATCCCAATGACCAACCTGAGGTAAAGTTCAATCAGGATAAAAAAAGAAAAAAGAATGACACAAGGTCAAGAAAAGATTCATCAGAGAAATAAGTCCAGTACCATGCTTCTTAGGACAAGAGAGGTGGGGTGTCAAAAACTAGAATCAAGGACCACAAAGTCACTGGTGACTACCTAATTGCTCTCATGGTATAGCTCAGAATGAGGAGGAAGGACAGCAGCTAAACTTCAGGCAGTGAAGGAGAGGAAGAGTGGCACAAACAAAACCAATCAGGGTAGCTAAGGACATCCTCCTCAAAAGTACAGGATGAGCATAAATAAACCTGAGTACTGGAGAAGAGGAAGTGTTCTTAGAAAATATCCAAGACATGACAACAAACTCTTTAAAAACATACACACACACACATATATATATATATATTTAATGTTTACTTATTTTGAGAGAGAGAGAGAAAGGCAGAGAGAGGGAGAGAATTACAAGCAGGCTCTACACTGCTGGTGCAGAGCCCAACATGTGGCTCAATCCCATGATCCATGAGATCACAGCCTGAGCCACAGTCAAGAGTGGGATGTTCAATTGACTCAGCCACCCAGGCACCCCTAAAAACACCTATAACTAGCTGGCTTCACCTGTTTGACATGAGAATGGGAGATAACCAAAAGAAACCTGAAAAAGAACTGTAAGAGCTCTGAGTAAAAATGGAAGACTAGGGATCAGGTGGTTTATATGTCTATTCCAGCAGAAGGCAGTAATTTTGGAAAAGAGAGAGGGCAAGAGAACAGCTGACTATACAGACAACATTGAGACTGGCTATTTCTACATCATGGTTTTATAACACCAGAAATATGGACATCTGTGAAGGAGCTAAGCTTGCTGAAGACCAAAGATAGAAGCCTAGCCAACCTGATTATAAAAATTTTCTTTTTTAAAGTTTGTTTGTTTATTGATTGATTGATTGATTGAGAGACAGCACTCAAGCAGGGGTGAAGCAGGGAGAGAGAATCTCAAGCAGTCTCAGGCTATCACTGCAGAGCCGGACATGGGGCTCAATCTCACAAACAGTGAGATCATGACCAGAACTGAAACCAAGAGTAAGCTTAACCGACTGAGTTACCCAGGCGCCACATGAAAATTTTAAACGTTTTTAAGAAAGAGTAAATACTGAATTACATATTATATATGAAATATGGAAAAGTACCACAGTGGAAGAGGTGCTGAGTAATTCTCAAGTTAATCTCTCATTTGGGGTCTAAAATGAACTGTAAATGTTACTAAGACGTACTGTTTCAGAGGTTCTACTGATTCTTGGTGGGATGTAACTGGTAACTTAAACTACAAGGAAAGATGTATGTAACCCAAAAGGAAGAATTTCCAATAGTAAATTTCTACTGACTAGTATTATACATAAAGATATACTAAAATCAACGAACCTGAAAGAATCCAACTGAAGAACACTTGGGAAAAGATCAAATTATTATTGTGGAAATATAGGATAATCTACCCACTCCAGAGGAAAGGTATATATGGGAGGAAGAAATATAAAAGACTGTTTTCATCTTGGGGATTAAAAAAGCAGCCCAGACACAGGATTTTAAAGATGTGTGGCTTTAATCACAAATATGTATCAGACTATTCCTCCTACTTATAATTACTTCTACTTAATTCTACTACTTATTATCTGATTTGCTTTAGAGAGAATATATTTTCTCACAAGACCAAGGATGCTAAAAAAGGGAACTGGCCATTGAAAAGGAAATAACAGTAGCCTTAAGAAGACTGTGTTGTCTTTAAGACTGTAACATTATTGAGGGGCGCCTGGGTGGCTCAGTCGGTTGAGTGTCCGACTTCAGCTCAGGTCATTATCTCATGGTCTGTGAATTCGAGCCCCGTGTCGGGCTCTGTACTGACAGCTCAGAACCTGGAGCCTGCTTCGGATTCTGGGTCTCCCTCTCTCTCTGCCCCTCCCCCTCTCATGCGCGCGTGTTCTGTCTCAAAAATAAATAAAAACATTTAAAAAAAAATTAAAGACTAACATTATTGAAAGATTTAAGTCTCCTGGTCTTCAGGAAAATCAATTCTAACCCACTTAGTTAAAGATAAACAGCCTCATGACTAGAGAATTTAAAGAACAGTGTGTTACCTATACAATCACAAATAAACTTAATGAGAAAGGAAAAAAAAAAAAAGGGAAGACATCTACAAAAACGCAAGTTTACTTCCTGATCAAGATGATGACCATACAGAGAATATTATAGATGATGGAATTTCTGCACAGATTTAAAAATCAGACTAGATGACTGCTAAGGTCATTACCTTTACAAAAGATTCTATTCTATGATTAAAAATATCAATCTGAAAATCCACAACTAAGGCATAAAACTCTTTCTAATAATGGATAATTAATTTATAATTAATGGCCATTAAAACGGGACAGCTAATAACTCTCGGTATTGACTGAATCTGTAACTTCAAATTTCTAACACCATCTACTAAGCCAACAGATCTGAAAAAAAAACACTGACCATCACAATCATTTAGTAAGTTTTTAAATATGTAAAAATTCCTGAACTCTAACCCTGACTCACTGAATCAGAATTTCTAGGTTTGAAATCCAAGAACCTCTATTTGTAGAAGCACTTGAGGATTCTGATGATCAACCAAGTTTTAGAATCACTGCTTGCAAATATGCTAAGCTTTCTAAGAAAATCAATGTCTGAAATTGCATGAAAAATCCACAGCTTAACCTGAAACAATCGCAGGCACAGGAAAGATAAATAGCATTGGGCCTTAACTTCGGGAATCATCAGGAGATGTGCTACATTAAGAAATGTAAAGTTCTGAGGCGCCTGGGTGGCTATCGGTGAAGTCCAACTCTTGATTTCAGCTGTCATGATCTCACAATTCGTGAGATCAAACCTTGCATTGGGCTTTGCACTGGCAGTGTGGAGCCTGCTTGGTATTTTCCCTCTCTCTCAAAATAAATAAACATTAAAAAAATGTGAAGTTTCTACACCTTCAAGTATGTTAACCTTACAAAGTCAACATTAAACCTGCCCTGTCTATAGCTGACACTAAAGAACAGCAGAAATTAACTTTCACAGCTGATCCCCACTTATGACTACTAATATTTGTGGTAGTATTATACTGGTCCACATTTAACTCATCTTTATTGACCCTGTCCCTTTCAAATATTAAGTAAAAATTCAACCTAAGGGCAAAACACAAATAAAAGAATTTCTATGACTTTGCTTCCATTCTTCTCACAAAACACACAATAAAGAGAAACCTACTAAAAAGGTTAAAAGTTGCAGAAGATCATAAAAATGAAAAGTTAAGCTTTATTTACTTGCTATTACAAATAAATCAGCTTCTAAATTTTGATGCATAGAGAACAATAGTATTAATTACTAAATATTTAAATCTGGCAAGGAGTCTGGTAAGGCTAAATGGAGATCATAAATGATAATAGTAAACTAAGAGTGAGAAAAACACATTTTTGCAAAGGAAATAAAGTCCTTAACACACCTAAACAGCAACAATTATCCTCGAAAAGTTATCGTTCAGCCTACTACAACTCTTACATCAATGACGGACTACTCTTTTCGTTTTTTTTTTTTAATTTTTTTTTTAACATTTATTCATTTTTGAGAGTGAGAGAGACAGAGCATGAGCAGAGGGCAGAGAGAGAGGGAGACACAGAATCCGAAGCAGGCTCCAGGCTCTGAGCTGTAGCACAGAGCCCGACGTGGGGCTTGAACTCACAGAGTGTGAGATCGTGACCTGAGCTGAAGTCAGACCCTTAATTGACCTTAACTTAACCCAGGCGCCCCTGACTACTCTTTTCTGAATATTTTAAAATCTCAACAGTAAATAAAAATTATTCATTTCTTTTTAAAAATTTTTTTAACGTTTATTCATTTTTTGATAGAGACAGAGCGTGAGTTGGGGAGGGCCAGAGAGAGACACAGAATCTGAAGCAAGCTCCAGGCCCCAAACTGACAGCACAGAGCCCGATCCGGGGCTCGAACTCACGGACTGTTGAGATCATGACCTGAGCTAAAGTAGGACACTTAACTGACTGAGCCACCCAGGCGCCCCTCATTTTTCTTTATCTTTTAATGGCAAAACAGCATTCTGAATCTTTTTGCCTCCCCACAATGAAAACTTTACCGGAGTTAATTTCAACAAATTTCTTGCATTTAAACCTTTGCAAAAACTTCTTTTTCCTGTCCTTTACTTAAACATGCAAGGAAGTGATTTGGCAAGCACCATGCCATTGGAATAGAAAGTTTAAGCAAAACATTAAGATGTCATTTTTTTTTAACTGAAACGTTTAAAAGAATTCCCATTAAAACATTAAAATAAGCTAACATTCTACATTTGAAATTACAAGCCAAGCAAGATTTAAGTACTTACCTAAAATAAGAGCTACATGTTGCAAGAACCATCTTATGACAAGGGAATTCAGTGCCCTCAACAATTAACACTATGTCAGTAAACAACTGCTGTTCATAAAACAGTTTTAACTGTTCCAACAAGGACACAGCATATTCAGTATTGATCTGCCTCTCGTCTTGAGTGGACATGACTGTATTCCATTAATATCTCCCGGAACAGATTGGAAAAGTCAGTCTTACTGATGGAAGGTCAAGTGAATGCTTCAGAAATAAAGAAAGGAGAAACTCTGCTTGCTGTTATCTGTAGCATTCAGAATCAAGACTGACACATTCACTAATGAATAGTTTCTTGTTATAGGCTTAGAATCACTCCTAGGTCATCCTGTGTTAATTAGGTTCTTCAGTTTTCCAACAGTCTGCAGACGTCTTGCTCAAATTTACAATTGTTGTGCAGCTCATGAGTTAAAGAG
Source organism: Panthera leo (assembly GCF_018350215.1). Taxonomy (NCBI): domain Eukaryota; kingdom Metazoa; phylum Chordata; class Mammalia; order Carnivora; family Felidae; genus Panthera; species Panthera leo. Next base: position 122,461,336 of record NC_056680.1, read on the forward strand.
AGTAACACACGAGGTAGATTTTGTGGTGACATCCTATGTTTTGTGGATCCTCTGGAGAAACTAAAAAAAAAAAAAAAAAAAAGTTCAGTTAGAGTATGTAGGCCAGTACATTTTTAGAATACAATGCTTAAAATAGCAGATTTAAATATAAATTATATTTATTCAAAGTTCAACTTCAAACATTACCATAAAAACGAAACATGACAAAAGGTACATTTCTTGTTGATGTTTTTTTTTTTTTTTTTTTTTCAGAGAGAGAGACTGCACACAGGAGCACAAGCAGGGAGGGGGCAGAGAGAAAGCAAAAAAGAGAAAGAGGGAGAGCGAAAGAGAGAGAAAGAGGGAGAAAGAGGGAGGGGGAGGGAGAGAGGGAGAGAATGAATTTCAAGCAGGTTCCATCCTCAGTGCGACGCCCAACACAGGGCTTGATCCCATGACCCTGGGATTATGACCTGAGCTAAAATCAAGAGTTGGATGCTCAACCAACTGAGCCACCCAGGGCCCCCTTGAGAAAAGGGATATTTAAAGTCTATTACATTTAAAATTAAAAAGACTGGGAAAAAATAATATTTATACTCTTAAATTAACTTTTTGTCTTCTCTACAAAATACAAACATCCTAGAAAGTAAGCAGCATATCAATAAGCATATATTTTAAAGTTACTTAAAAATAAAGAATTACCAACAAAGCCAAATACACTAGTTATTTGTTTAGTGGCAATACATGACCATAATTTAAGAGAAAAAGAAAAGAAAACGAAACCCTTTCTCTTGCGTGGAGAATCTCATTTTGGGAAATATATTCTAAATATACTTACAAACGCTTTATATTTAATATAAATCAACTATATGGTAAACATTCCATTTGTTAATTTCCAAAATATATATATATATATATATATACATATATATATACACACATACATATATATATACGTGTGTATTTTAAGTTTATTTATTTATTTTGAGAGAGACAGCATGAGCAGGGGAGAGGCAGAGGGAGGGAGGGAGGGAGGGAGAGAGAGAGAGAGAGAGAGAGAATATCCCAAGCAGGCACCAAGCTGCCCGTTATGGGACTCAAACTCACAAAAGTGTGAGATCATAATCTGAGCCAAAACCAAGAGTCCGACACTTGACTGAGCCACCCAGGCACCCCAAAACTATATACTTTTTAAATCTGTAGTTCAGTTCAGTAAGGGTAGCATAGGGAGTATATCTCTTTGTCCAGTGGTGGTTCCTTCCTAGAAATCTTTTATTTAAAAATATAGAATTTTCCGGGGGGGGGGGGGGGGGGTACAAAAAACCCTTTTTGAAACCAAACATGATAAAGAGACATGTGTTCCTACATGGAAGACTCTATATTATACGAATATGAACGTTCTCCAAAATGTATAAATTTAATACAAATCCAACCTAAATCCTATTTGCAGAAAATTCATCCGGAAGAATGCACAGCAGTTGCCAAGATATTTGAGGGGAACGGAAGGCAAGTTTTTCCTTGTGACTCTTGTCAATAGTAAAATGTATTAAAAATCTAAAATAAACCCAAGTAAATATAAGAAATTAGATATGCTAAACACTGGCATTTTAAAATAGGAAAACTGGCTTATTTCAACAAATAATGTTGGAACAACTGGCTAACCACTTGAAAGAGGGGGGAAAAAAACCTCTACATTTTAGTCCTATTGCATACCATTCATCAAAAGAAATTCCAACTGAATTAAAATTTAACTTTGGCAAAGGAATTACAAATCAGGAAAAGAAGAGATAAAACCCACACAGAATTACTAAATAGCTAAAACTATCACTTCTTTTCTAATTAGATGACTCTTAGTTCCCATAATGAGAAAAATCAAGTACTATTGACATGAAACCTATAAATAATACCGTGATTGGAACCACTAACACTTTTTCTCACAAAGTATCTCCCATATGTCAAAGAGAAGATCACATTGTACTTCCTGCCAAACTATACTATTACACGAACTGCTAACTTGATATACACTGTCAAATTTCCAGCCAACTTAACTCTGAACGTAACTAAAACAGGTGCAAAGGCAGAGAGAGACTTTGGGTCATTTAAGGTAACGACTTTGCTCTTCCAGATTTGAAAGTTACACTATAAATCTAAGTTCTACTACTATAACCTCTAAAGCTAGTAATACCTAAAATCACTGGCTATTTTCACATATCAATAATGCAAGGCCCAGTGAGGGTATGGAGAAAATGAGCATTCTTACACAGAAGTGTAGGTCAAGTCATACCTACAAGCTCTTATTCAAAACTCTTAGGGCTAGAGAGGCACCTGGGTGGCTCAGTCGGTTAAGCATCTGTCTTCAGCTCAGGTCATGATCTCGCGGTTCTTGGGTTCAAGCCCTGCACTGGGCTCTACGCTGACAGCTCAGAGCCTGGAGCCTACTGTGGATTCTGTGTCTCCCTCTTTGCCCCTCTCCTGCACGCATTCTCTTGCTCTCAAAAATAAATAAACATTAAAAAAAAATTAAAAAAAAAAAAAAAACCTCTTAGGGCTAGATATGTTCTGGAATTTAGAATTTTTCAGGTTTTATAGAGATAACGTGGTACATGTATCATGTATTACAAGACTCTCTCAAGGAGTCTGGCACAACACTCCATAATTGAACACACTACTATCTTTACTGTGGGAAATATGAACAGTGTGAAAATAATACTATAAATAGCCTGGTGTTACTTCAGGTTGAGTTCTGCTAGTTTTTCTTAAAACTTGATTTTAAGAGCTTTCTGAATTTCAGAACTGCAAGTGAACTATTACAGAAAGCATAGTATTTGGCATTGTAAATGCTGACTACCCCAATCTATCAATTCTACCTCTAGAAATTTATCTTACAGAAATGCATGCATTGATAAACTGAAAGTCCTAACCATAGCTGCAAGATCCAAAATCATCCTCATCCATATTTAAATCAGGTGACAAGAACTGGCAGTCTGGGCCAGGATGGATTTGGATCCCACTGCTAGACCCCAGAATTCCTTGCAGGCTAGCTGTACAGACTAGACTTACTCTGGTCATTTCTTTAACTTCATATTATGACTTGATTTTTTTGTAGTGACTTGATTTTTTGAAAGGACTTTTTTAGGTCTGATTTGTTAAGTCTCTTACTAGATGTAATTTTTTTTTTAATCATACGCATGATGCCACAGTAAAACAACTGAAGATGCTTTTAGAAAATTACACCATGAGCCAGCTTTATGTAAGCCTCAGTATGGCTGCATTATACACCCCTAGTCCCCACACCTTACTTTGTAATCTGGAGTACATTTTCTTCCTGATAGGGCATTTTTTATTTAGGATATCTTAATATTAAAATAGGCAGAAAAAAGAGGTACCTAGGTGACTCAATCAGTTAAGTACCCAACTTGATGTTGCTCAGATCATGATCTCACGGTTTTGTTGAGTTTGGGTCCTAAGCTGGGCTCTGCACTGGCAGCACGGAGCCTGCTTGGGATTTTCTCCCTCCCACTCTCTGCCCCTCACCTGCTCGCTTGTGCTCTCTCAAAATAAATAAATAAGTAAATGTTTTAAAAAATAAAGTAAAATAGGCAGAAAAAGTTATTTAGATATCATATTAAATAAGTGTAATAATTTGAACACCTGTATCTAATACAATTCAAAATAAAACTTCTCTGAGACCAGAGACTTTAAATATGTGAAAATATGTAAAAATGTGAAAAGTTGCAAAGTTTAAGATGACCAACCAACAACCTTCAAACGCCCGTAACATGAATATTTACAGAATCCTTTTCTCGTAGAAACAATACTTGAAATCAATATCCTAAAAATATTTCACAAAGCCTGTATTGTATTACTTAATTTCACCAGTGATTTAACAGATTTTATGAATTTTCTTTTTAGTAAATATATTGTGTCATGTATCATTCTATGTCATACCTAAAATTAGCTTCAAAGTAAGTCACACATCTTGTTATCTGAAGAAGTTAGCAGTTAGTTACCCACAGACCGAGTAATTCCCAGGTATCAGGGAATTATTTTTCTATCACAAATCAATGGCTACTTAAATTTAACTCAACAAATGTTTACTGAGTATTTATTAAGTGCTGGTCATTGTACTAGAAGTACTCAGACTGAGGGTTGCCAACCACTAGAGTTCCAAAATACCATATGCATTTATTCTTACTATAGATTACAGCCAAAACCATGATTATCATTTTAAAAAATGGTGTTTTAAAGACCAGTTATTGCAGACAAAAGCTAAAAAGGTGCAAATGGGTAAAGCAAGCCGCGTATAAGAAACGCTTTTCTTAAAATCCACCTGTCTTGATCTTTCATTTCAAAACTTCTGATAATACAAGAAATTTTATTCTTTACCATAAGAAAAACTGTAATACAAGTAAAATGAGCAAAGGAGGTAGTTGGCATTTGATTCCACTACTAACAGTGGTTCATGTTGCAGAAAGAGGAAAAAACTTAGTGAAGACTTTTTTCAATCCTTCTGTTTATTAACATATGCAATGATTATCTAATTTGAAAAAAAAAAAACTTTTAAAGGGTATACTACTTTCTCTTATCACAAAGACAAAATATTTCAGAGGCTTTGTAAGTTATAAAGCCTCTGTCCCAAATGCTTAGCTGTGTTTTTGTAGTGTCAAAGTGGCAAAAGACAGCATGTAAACAAATGGGCATACTTTATTCCAATAAAACTCATTTCCAAAAACAGGCTGCAGACCACATGTACCAATCTCTGCTTCAGACTGCTTCTTGATCAAATATTAAGAATCAGTGATTAAAATACATAACTCAGGTTGTTATCTCCTAGAAGGTCTTCCCTTTACATCACAATAACGGGAAAAACATACACCTTAAATGCTTAAAAGTTGAATTAAATGTAATTCGTAATCTAACCTGTATATGTTCCACTTTCTCTTCATTGAAAATATTTTAACATCTGTTCCCTAACACACACCTGCTTTCCCCGCCTGCTTTTCCCCAGGTTCAGTGGATTTCTGAAACACTTTCTCTTTTATGCAGTGTGAGTACTCTTTATTAAGGTTAAAAACAAACAAGGGGCACCTGAGTGGCTCAGTTGGTTAAGCAAGAGACTTCAGCTCAGGTCACGATCTCATGGTTCCAGACTTCCAGCCCTGCATAAGGCGTGCTCCTGTCAGCATAGAGCCTGCTTTGGATACTCTGTACCCCTCTCTCCCCTGCTCATTCCCTTGCTCTCGCTCTCTCAAAAATAAATACTTAAAAAAATTAAAAAAATAAAAAATAAAGTACATTCGTCTACAAGATAATCTGCTAGGAAAAAAACACAGTGAGAACTATATAGTCAAAATCACTTATTTCCTATTTTATCAACTACAATAACTACACGCAGTTGAGAAACAGAATATGTATACAAGATAATTTTTGTGTAAAGAGATATATTTTAAAGTCCTATATTTGAGGGGCGCCTGGGTGGCTCAGTCGGTTGAGCACCTGACTTGGGCTCAGGTCACGATCTCGCGGTCCATGAGTTCGAGCCCCGCATCAGGCTCTGTGCTGACAGCTCAGAGCCTGGAGCCTGCTTCGGATTCTGTGTCTCCTTCTCTCTGCCCCTCCCCCACTTGTGCTCTGTCTCCCTCTGTCTCTCAAAAATAAACGTAAAAAAAAAAAAAATTTAAAGTCCTATGTTTGAAAGCTAGTCATAAGAAATATTCCACAGCGAAAAATGACGAGAGTAAGAAATGGGAGTTGTACAAACACGATATAAAAAAAATTCAGAATGTACTAAAGTGCACTGTACTTTGACATAAAAACTATGGATATTCTAACATTTTCTTTAAATGTCTATTTTTAAAAAAAAAAAATTTTTTTTTAACGTTTATTTATTTTTGAGACAGAGCATGAACGGGGGAGGGGCAGAGAGAGAGGGAGACACAGAATCGGAAGCAGGCTCCAGGCTCTGAGCCATCAGCCCAGAGCCCGACGCTGGGCTCGAACTCACAGACCGCGAGATCGTGACCTAAGCTGAAGTCGGATGCTTAACCGACTGAGCCACCCAGGCGCCCCTAAATGTCTACTTTTGAGAGAGACAGACACAGAGTGCAATCAGGGGAAGGGCACACACACGTGCGCGCACACACACACACACACACACACACAGAATCTGAAGAGGCTCCAGGCTCCAAGCTGTCAGCACAGAACCCGATGCAGGGCTCGAACTCACGAACTGCAAGATCATGACCTGAACCAAAGTCAGACGCTTAACCAAATGAACCACCCAGGCACCCCTCTAAATTCTTTTCCTAACTTATGGGTTCATTTCAACGTTTTTCAGTGATCTACCTGACAGCAGAGAACAACAACAATGAATAATGTTAGAATGCCACGTACAGGAGGAGATCTTTTCTTCTACTCTCTACCCATAGACTTTCTGCAAAAAATCAGGGGACAAAGTCCAACTTATTCTTAAATCTAAGGACTTCCTATAAAAGTAGGAAATTTATATTGTGACTGAGAGAGAAAAAGAAAAGCAAAAGTTTTGATTCTAATACATTTTTTCTCTAGGCTACCCAAGCTTCCAAGGTACTTTGAGTGGATTCCACCACACAAAATAGTTTCAAAAGGAACAAGCACTGCTATTCCATGATCATCAGGATTAAATCAGTCAGCAATCCATATTAATATACACAATTCTATTTAAAAATGTGAAACTCCTCATGAGAAATTATTTCAACAGATTTTCCTCAAATAATCAACATGACTATAAAATAAATCTTCATAGAGCCAACCTGTTTTACACTTTCATCATTAAATCAGAAATATAGAAAATCCAACTTTAAAATTACTCGTACTCCAGAAGTTTAATCTAGTTGTCTGAAATCCTCACTTCATTTTCCTAAAAAAATAACAGTACTACAAAAAAGGTGGTTAAGTCATGAGGCTCCAAAAGCCAACATATGCCCCAAAATGTATCTATAAAGAAAACCTACACAAAGTACACACTGTAATAATGACAATTAAAGAGATAACAGTAACAATAGGGGCGCCTGGGTGGCTCAGTACTTCTGCTCAAGTCATGATCTCACAGTGAGTGAGTTTGAGCCACACATCCTCCAATATGTGCTGTCAGCACAGAGCCCACTTTGGATCCTCTGTGCGCCCCCCCCCACCCCCGCCGTCTGCCCCTCCCTTGCTTGTCTGCTCCTCCCCTGCTTACGCTCTCAAAATAAATAAACTGGAAAGAAATAGTAGCAATTTATATTGTATAGATTCTGAACATTGACTTTAAAGGAACAGAAACCAAGATTAATTGGAGAAAGGCTTGAAATATTGAAATTTTAAAAGTTAACTCCAAACACTCAAAAGATTTCAGAGGTTGATGGCTAAGGGTTCTATTAGGGGGAGAGGAGGTATCAAATTTCACCCTGAAACCTAGTTTTCAACCCCACAGGTGTGTCATTTGCAGTACCCTTCCACTGAGTAGCTAAGAAACACAAATAGAGCATTTTCCAACGCTAACCAGGCAAAACAGAGAAGATAAAGGAAAGAATAAAGGATTAAATACCTGCTGCAGGTGAAAATGAGATTGATTAGCAATTAAGTGAGCTGTGTATGTTAAATGAAATTAAAAGATGGAAGGAGGTTGCCAACAAGGACTACACAGAAAATACATAAAGGATGAAATGATAGAGAGGAAGGGCAGTGAACTATAGATCATGTATGAAGCACTTTCCAGTTTTATATTTTTAACTTAGATGGTGCTGCATCTTCCAATGCCACAAATGCCAATACAAAAGATTGAAGACTTCTTGGAAAGGATCCAAGGCATTCTGAATGTCAAGTATTGCCAAAAAATTAAGAGCATGAACTGTGGAGCTGTGAAAGCCCAATTCTTCAACTAGTTGTGTGACCTTTTGTAAGTTATTTACTTTCTGTGCCACAATATGCTAATTGGTAAAATGGAAGATAAAAACAAATCTCTTTTCAGTGAGCTGAATAAATTAATTTCATAAAGATCTTCGGATGATGCTTGACACAGAACCCTACCACACAAACCTGCAGTTATATTATTAATGCAGTCACTGGCCAGGCTTTTTGTGGCACTTTCCCAACTCCTGAATCTCCACACCTATACAGGTCCAGGCGTCCCAATTACAAAGTCTCAGTACTCAAACACGGTTCTCTTTTTACCAGGGGTGAAAGGGATCTTAAAAAACATTCATTCAAAGATTTAGGGAGGGTTTTGATGGTACAAATCACAGAACAAACTGGCTCAACAAAGACTAATCTTGAAAGGGCCGATGCCAGTGCAAAAAAACTAAAGGAGAACCAGGAAGCACCAGTCACAAAACAAAACTTTGTTCGTATCAATGAGGCAATAGATTTCTCCTCAGGGAGGACAAAAAAGATTGGTGCCAAGAAGCTTGCTTTCAAGTTAACAAAACCATCCTGACAGTTGAGAATATTTGGAAGACCGCTTGGTCTTTAGACTGATTGTCAACCACTACACAAACAGTATTTTTTGGAGGCGTGACAAACATCAATTAAAAAAAATACCTTGCCTTTTAAAGACTTTATAAAGTTTGATAAATTTCAGTATAGCTTCCCCTATTCTAACCAAATTAAGAGCTCAGGTCTATTCCTTTCCAACCACAATGAAAAGACTACAGGACTCCACCAAGTCAATTATGCTCAGCACCCTAAGTAAATTCAGATCACAAGTATAAGCTCCTATATACTACATTACGATTAGTAAGTTACTTCACTGTTTAAAAATTAAACAAGAACAACAAAATATTAAATGAGAACACAAAGGAGATGCTACCTGTGATAGAATAGTCATATGAGTATAGTATGTCCTTGTACTTTGGATATCATTTTTCGATTTTTCCTCTCAGCTCTACATAGTGACTGATGAAAGCTGGAGAAATACAGGCTAAAGAAAAACTGACCTTAACTTTTTCACTAGGATTTCACTTTCCATCAAGTCAAAAATCTTTTCAATCACAGCAGAAGAAAATATTTCCCAGACAGTCAAACATACTCATAAGGTCACTAAGGGCACAGCCAGTTTATGATTATGACTACTGAAGTTTCTCAGTTTATATCCCAAAAAATAAACTGAGGAATACTTAGAATCCTCTGCCTACCATGGAAGCCACCGCCATGTCACCACTTGTCAGAGGTGTGGAAGTAGAGCAAAGAAAGTGAACAATTTTAAAAGCTTCTCTCATTAAATTATATTTTCTCCAAATCTTCCACAACAATCCCTTCTCCTCCCACACTGAGAACAATCTAGGTACTGCAAATTCCGGGCAAAGGAACCAGGAGTAATCTTCAAATATTTAAAAAATTACTTGCAATCAACCTGTCATTTTTTATACTGAGTTAAATGTTACTTGCTGTATTCAAACTGCACAAAAGTGAAAACGATAAAGCTGATATATAATGAAGAACTCTGATATTTTCATTCATATATTTTAGGACAGTAAGACAAATCCTTTTTCCTGGCCTTAGAAAAGTGGGCAATGAGAAAAACAACTCTTGTCTAAATAAATGTGTAAAATCTCTTGGCTTTTCAGACTGCATTCAAATTTCTAGGAATTCAATGTTCAATGTTTAAAATCTACGAAACAGTTCATCATTTCCATTAACCAGGAGAAAGAGAATCTATAGAATTGTGTGGACTTAAGCACTATGACCCGCTATTCCAACCCACCTCCTTAGAGGCCCCATGAATAACTAAAGCTAACAGATCTTATTTATGGTAACGCTTCCTATGAGAGCAAACAAAAAGGGGAGAAGTTACTGTACTTAAAACTCCTTCCTACAAAACTCCGCGTAGAGAAATTAGCACTAGGTGTCAGAGTGGGAAGATAAAGCATGCACAACAGAAATGCTACAGTCCTGTATAGCTGATCAACAGACAACTTCTTGAGAATTTCAGGGCCCAATGTAAAGGGTTTTCAACAAGCAGTAGAACAAAAGATCAAAGTGTGAAGAATACGCTTAACGTTAGTCACCAACCAGATGAGAAGAATACCAAATATCACACGGCCAAAACTAGAAAATAACGGCCTAGTTTGATTCTTCAATTTATTTCAGGTCAGAAAAAAAAAGTCCTCCTGAAAAAACGTTACCAAAGGTTAACTAAGTCACTCACAACCCAAGAGATTTGAATACTCAAATTCAGGCAAAAATTCACAACTCAGAGGGAAGGAAAAAACAAAAAGAGAAGAAACAAACCACCCCGGTAATTAGTTGCTTCAATAAAAGAAAATGTAATTTTGGTCAGACCACATTACTGATAGGGTTTTGTTTCTGAATGCCTGAATGTTCAGTGAGCCAGACGTACAGATTCATGTATAAACAACACGTGACCAGTCCTGTACCCTACATTTTTATAAGGCTAAGTGATCTAGAAGATAAATACTGCATACAAACGTGCCCTTTTAAAGTTAATTTTACATTTGGGTTCTTCTTCTATTTTCACTTGAAAGGACCATAGTGGTAGCGGACAATTCTAGGGATCTGTAGCCCATGGAGTATGTACTCCTCTCCCTTTAAGGTCGCTGTAAAAGGAGATCTTAGATTGCTAAACTAGAATACAAAAGACGTTAACTCCGGAATAACTGCTCCAAATCAAATCAAAGGATATTCTTCTACTTCACGGTTTGTCAATTCATAGGGAGAGGGAGGTGGTCGAGTTCAAATAAGTTAACGATTTCACAGTCTAAAGTAAACACGTACACAATTTTGTTTCAAAGGGCAGCTTCTGCTTTCTTTTTAAAATCGTTAGATCATAATGGGACCTCTGCTAATTTACACATCTCCTGCTTACTTCAGATATACTGGGAAGAAAAAAAATGCAAGGAAGGGCTTGCCCTTCTCCGGCCCACCACCTCGCGAACACGTCGCGAGGCATTAAGGGAAACGGTTTTATTTTGGCAAAGGCGGGCGCCAGCCGGGGCCAGGGAGCCGCCTGGGAGCCCCGCGGCCCCGAGGCGCCCCGAGGCCGGGGCCGGAAACGGCCCCGCGAGCGGCGCACCCGCACACCCCAGCCCCACACACCGGCCCGGCTGCGGAGGGGCCGCCGCGGGTGCGGAGGGCGGCGCCGGCTGCCCGCGCCCCTCCCCCTACCGCGGCGGAAGCGTCTCGGGTTTGAAAGATGCCGCCGCCGCCCCCCGCACCCCCCCCCCCCCCCCGCGCCGGCAGAGCCACAAAGGGCCGAGCCCCCTCCCACTGCTGCCCTCCTTCCCCAATTCCTCCACAGGTCTTGGCGGGCTCCCCCCGCCCGCCCCTATCTCCCGCCCGGCGTTGAAGACGCCTGCTCACCCGTGTCCCCAGGTCCCAGGGATCGGGATCCGGTGCGGCCGGCGGCCCCGAAAACACTGGGCCCCTCGGGCGCGGCGGCGGGGGCGTGGCCCTCCCGCCGCGGCCAGGGCCGGGGTCTCGCCTCCGCCTCCCCCGAGGAAGGCTGGCGCCGTCGCCTCGTCTTCCTTCCGGCTTTCCCTCGCGCCCTCCCTCGGTCGGTCCGTCCTGCGCGGAAAGCAGCGTCCTCTGCGGGCGCCGCCGCACGCTCCTTAGGGCCCGACCACCGCCAGACTCCTCCCCCGGGAGCCGCGCCGCCGGGCCGCGAGACGCCCGGCTCGCCGCTCCCGCCCCGCCCCTGCGGCGCGCGCTCGCCCCCTTCGCGGGCCCCTTCCGCGGCCCGGGAACGCGCGGGCAGCGGACGGCGGGCCAGCCTTCGCCAGGTTTTAACTCCCGCCGCTTGCGCCCGCCTAGCGGCACAAGCGGCAGTTTTGCAGTTTCCCGGGTTCTTGAGACCCCCACCCCTTTCCCGCGCCCTTCCCCTAGCTTCCCCCGCCCTTTTCCTTTGCTGGATCCCACCGGAAAGCCAAAACAATTGGGTCCGCGCAGGCGCAAAAAAGGAAGCGGAAAGAGGAGGAAGGGAGGGGGCGGTGCGAGGTGACGGGGAGGTGCTTTTGGAGGGGTTTCCCGGAGAAGGTCAGCGGATAGCCCGCGGAGGGCGCGTGCGCGACCAGGCGGTGGTCGCTTCCTAGAAGCGCGGGCTTGGGGCTCAGGCTTAGCCTCTCGAAAGGAGAGGCCCGAGAAATTCAATGCTAGGAAATCCAGACCCCAAAGCACCAAGTTTTATGCCGGAGGCTGTTTTTCCCCCCTTGAAACACAGAAATTTGTAGGCTGGATCGGGAATTGAGAATGAGGAGGGCTAGACATCAGACCATAGGAAGAAGGGGAGACGTTGGGTGACTGGCTGAGTGGGCTTTGTCTCAGACCCTGCTCTCCAAACGCGCCTTCCACTTTCAGAGCTTGTTCGGTTTTCCCGATCTCATCAAGAGAGGCTTCGTGTCCGTCTTTCAAGGCCAAGGAAAACCTAAAAGCAACACCTGAAAGGGCCCACAGTTCTGGGGAGGAAGCAGTTTACAGGGTGCGGGGTTGGGGAGGCAGCCGCATACGAAGACTTCAGATAGGTTTGTGCTGCAATGCGGCGGCTACCTGCTACCCCGCCCCCCGCAAGTTCCAAAGGAGCGCCTTCTAGCCTCACAAGAGAAGCTTTTGTAGCAGCAGATGGCTGTGGCCCACGCTGGTTTGGTTAACTTGGTACATACAGCTTGCTAGCAAGCAGAAAGTTGTAGATTTGCTCTCTCATTTGATAGAAGTTATTCATGGATGCAAAATTGTCAGGAATGCCCACACAGACTTCACCTACCTTCGTAATTTACACTCTCGGCACAAGCCCAATCTGGAAAATGTACATGACTAATTATAAACTAAAAGCATGTAAGTTACCAAAGAGCTTCTTCCTGTAGGCTAGGTTAGATCAACTGAATGCACGCCAAGATGTGTGTATTTGGGAATACTGGTAAAGGATTTTACAGTAGAATTTAGAAAATAGATTCATTCAACAAATCTTTATTGAGTGCCACGTATGCTGTTTTGATATTAACAAAAAAAGCTATAACAAAGATTCAGTCACTTTGCAGGCTTGAGCACCTACTCAGTGCCAGACAAGAAAGCACAAACAAACAATACTTATGGTTAGAGTTTGTGTTTCATCCTGCAGACAACAGAGTCATTTAAGATATTTAAGAAGAATATCTTGATAAGATTTTAGAAAAATAATTCTGAAGGATGGTGGATAATCAGACTGGAAAGTGGGGAAACTAGTTAGAAGGCTGTTAAAATAATCCAGGTAGGAGATGGGGAGAGTGTCCAAACTAATTTAGTGGCAGTGAGAATAGTGAAGCAGAGATAGATTTGAAACCAGCTAGATAGAGTCAATAACACTTGTTTACTAAGAGGATGAGGGAAAATAAGAAGTGAGAGAGGGCTGAGTTTTCTAGTCTGGGTGATTAGAGAGCAATATCAGTAACTATAGGAAGAGTAGCTAATTGTGAGGATGAAAAAGAGGACTAAAATTTGTTTTAATAACTGTACAGTAGGAATACATTTGGCTGCAAGTAAAAAAAGTATTCCATTGCAGTGGCTTAAGTAAGGGTCTATTTGGTCACCTAAGTCTGTAGGTGGTCAGTTACCCTGATTTCAACAGCTCAGAAACAGCAGAGCCATAATTTCTGTGATTCTCTTGACATTTCTGGTTGCAGGATTGGCTGTAGCAGTTGTAAGCTTCACACCTTTGTTGAAGGCAGGAAGATGGGGAAAGGAGTGGCCTCAACCATCTATGTTTTTTTCTTTTCTTTTCTTTTCTAAGTAGAAGCCTTCTCAAGATAAATACCTCATACCCCCATCTCAGCAGACTTCACATGCATCGCATTTTCCAGAACTGTAATTTGGCCAACGGCAGCTGTGAAGACTTAGTTTTTCCAAGCTCTAATACGAGGCTACAAGGCAGACAAGCATTGGGAATGGATGTTGGGTCAAATAGCAGTCTGCTAGTTTGTTACTACTTAAAGCATCAGTTTTAACATTTAACCAGAGGTAGCAGGCTGGATTGATGTTTCTAGAGTTTCAAAAAAGTCCAATCTTTTTGGTGTTTTAGCTAGGAAAAGAACAGGTTGAACATTTATCCTCAAATTATTTCTACTTGTTTGCCATTTTTTTTCCCCTCAAGGCTGCCATCCCTTTAAGTCTCAGAGGGGATTAGAACAAGAAGAGACTTGCTGCAGTCAGAGAAGGCTGACTTCTTGTTTAGCTTTCCGTCTACAGCTGCTATTATACAACTGTAGGATACTTGACATTATTAGTATCAACACCACCTTCATTTTTTTACACATCCTGCCCCTCAGCTTGGAAACTGAACAATCACAGCTAGTTACAGTGTCTAGTTTAAGGAGATAATAAATCAGCATTTCTAGCAATTACACTAACTTTTTTTGGAATGTATAGCAGGTCCCATGTGATCTATATCCAAAAGTAGGCACATGACATTGTTTTAAGCTCTCCTTTTTAGTTAAGAAGGCATTTTCTTCTAACTAAATGCCAAAAACCATGAAACAGTATCCTTTTAAGACTGCATGTGAAACATTATGATTCTAGAAAACAAATAATGGAAAACCATTATTATAACAACCATTTCTGGATGTTATAAATCATAATAAGTTAAGATGGTAAGGTAATCTAAAATGTTATTAATGTTAATTTTAACATTTTAACCTATTTAAAAATCTTGGATTTGGAGAGGAAGTTACCAGGGCCATCTCTGAAGGGGACAGTGCATTCCAGAGCTAATATACAATATATCCTCTCCATCTTGCTTCCCTGTAATAATAGAGAGAAAATCTAGTTAAAATGGACATCATTATTACAGGGGAGTACAAAGGAGTTCTTTGTGGTAACAGAACAGTTCTGTATCTTGATTGTGGTATAATCACGAATCTATCTATATGATAACATTTATTAGAACTATATATAAAACAGCTATTAAGGTGATAAAATCTGAGTAAAGTCTGTAGTCTAGTTAATTTCATTGTGCCAATGTCAATCTCCTATTTTTTATAATGTCCTATAGTTATCTAAGATGTTACCACTGGGGGAAGCTGGGTGATTAGTACACAAGGAATTCTATTATTTCTACAACTTCTTCTGAGTCTATAATTATTTCAAGATAAAAAGTTTTTAAAAGTGGATACCATTTGTTCAACAAAGATTTATTTTAGTATCCTGGGGTACAGAGATAAAAGATTCATGGAGGAAGAGGAATGTTGTACAAAAAGACCCAAGCAAACCAAGAGTGGAATAAATTCTGTGAAAGCAATATGCTTTCAGTATATGAGAGCAATATGTATTAGGAAAGTCTATCTGAAGAACAAGCAGGTCAAGAAAGGCTTCTCAGAAAAAGTAGAGCAGGGTAGGTGGAAAAAGAAGGGATCCAGCAAAGGAACACAGCATGGGTCAAGGCATAGAGGTTTAAATGAGCTCTGGTAGGTTTCACTATTACATGTTTTCATTTCACAGAGCACTTTTAATCTCATAGCCCTTATAATGATTATAATTAAATGTTTTGTAATGAAAGCTCTGTGAAGGCAGAAACTACTTCTATATCTTTTTTTTAATTTTATGTATTTATTTTGAGAGAGAGAGAGAGAGAGAGGTGCTAGTGTGAGCGGGGGTGAGGAGTGGGGGCCGGGGAAGAGAATCCTAAGCAGGCATCGCACTGTCAGCACAGAGACTGACGCAGGGCTCAAACCCACAAACCATGAGATCATGACCTGAGCCGAAATCAAAAGTCGGATGCGTAACCAACTGAGCCACTCAGGCGTCCCTACTTTTATATCTTGTTGACTCTTCAGTGCTTTACATAGTTCCTGTCTAGGCACTCATAACTATTTGTTGAATGAATGAGATCATTGGCCATGGGGGTAAATGTGGGGGAATGACAGGATATCTAGAGAGGAAATCAAGAGATAGATACAGATCATGAAGGGTCTTATGTATTACGTTTGGACTCTATCCTAAAGGTTATGGAAAACTATCAGCAGAAGATGATTTCTTTTGGGTTATAGAAAGATAATACAAAGGATAGTATAAACAATACAAAATGTAGCAATGTTCCAAAGAGGCAAAATGCAATGTGAGTAGTTTGTATGTTACCAGAGGAAAACAAGATAGGCTGTTAATAATTGCAGATCCCACTCTAGGGATTATATGTCTACCAGCCTCTGAGTGTCCAAGGATTTTGTTTTGCCCCAATAACAACAACAACAACAACAACAACAACAGCAGCAGCAACAACAACAACGACAAAACAATAGCTAACACTTGGTGGGTGAGTACTTACTTTGTGCCAGACACTGTATATATATTAACTCATTTAGTCCTCACAACAACTATATGAATTTGCTGTTATTGTCTCTACAGTTGAAGTGACTGAGGTGCAAAGAGATTAATTAATTCACTCTAGATTATACTAGTAATAAATGGACAGAGTTAGGATTAAAATCTAGGCTGTCTGGCTCCAGAGTCTATGCTATTAACCACTCTGTTTTCTTTCCTCCTAGCCAATCGCTTCCTTGATCACTTCAAACATTAGGAACTACCAGTATGTCAGCAACATGGTTTAAGTAGTATGAACAGGAAATAAAAGAAGGTGATATTTCTTTTCCCTTCTCTTGGGTTATCAATAAAAATATTTCCCAAAATATTCAGCAAAGTTCCTCTTACATCTTCTTGGCAGGAAAATCAGATTGCCATAATTGGTTTCCAGTCATGGGTTGAAGCAGAAGGGGCAAAATTCCACCTTCTCTGAGTACATTGCTTTTCTTTATCTGGACCAAATGATGGTTCTCTTAGCAAGGAATAAGTGGATGAGCCCATTGGTAAGACCACCAACAATGTCTGCCACAAACATAATCAAACCATGAGACCAATGCAGTCAATGAGAGTGTACTTCAGGAAGAGCACTGGACTGGATTCTATTCTCAATCTGCCGTTCAGTAGCTACGTGATCTCGGCAACTTATTTAGCCTCTCTGAACCTATTTCTTCATATAAAACTTGTGCATACTATACCTTAAGATTGTATAAGAATTTAAGACAATACAAAGTGCCTAGCACACTGTCATTTAATAAGTTACAGTTGTTAAAGTTATGTTACTTTCCACATGTTAAATATAAAATTACCATATGATTACATCAATTCCATTCCCAGGTATATACCCAAAAGAACTGAAAGCAGGGACTCAAGCAGATATTTGTACACTCATGTACATACATAACAGAATTATTCGCAAGAGCCAAGAGGTAGAAACAAATGTCCATTGATGGATGAATGAAATGTCATGTGTACATTAGAATATTATTCATACATATACCACTGGAATATTATTGCAATAGAATAGAATATTATTCAGCCTGGAAAAAGAAACTCTGACACATGCTACAATATGGGAGAAGCTTGAAGACATCATGCTCAGTGAAATAATAGACACAAAAGGGCAAACATTATACAACCCCACTTACATGAGCTACATGGAGCAGTCAAATTCTTAGAGACACAAAAGCAGAATGGTGGTTGTCAAGCGCTGGGGGGAGGAAAGAGTGAGGTTCTTATTTAATGGACACAGAGATTCTGATCTGATTAATAAAAAGTTCTGGATATGGAGAGTGGCAGTGGATGTGCCACATTGTGAATGTACCTCATGCTACTGGATTGTATGCTTCACGTGGTTCAAATGACAAATTTCATGTTATGTATTTTACCCCAAAAAAGTTAAAAACAAAACAAAAAGAAAACATTGAAAAAAGGCCTTTGTCACTTACTAGATCTGTGACCTGAGGCAAATTATATAACCTACTCAAGCCTCAGTTTCCTCATCTATAGAATGGGAAAAATAATAGTACCTACTTCCTAGGTTTATCACGCAATTAAAATGAGATGACTTGGTAAAGTACTACTTTGTCTTAAGTTTAATTCTTCCTAGCTTCAAAGGAATATTCTTTTTAAAAAAAAATTTTTTTAACGTTTATTTATTTTTGAGACAGAGAGACACAGAGCATGAATGGGGGAGGGTCAGAGAGAGGGAGACACAGAATATGAAACAGGCTCCAGGCTCTGAGCTGTTAGCACGGAGCCCGACGCGGGGCTCGAACTCACGGACCGTGAGATCATGACCTGAGCCGAAGTCGGCCGCTTAACCGACTGAGCCACCCAGGCGCCCCTCAAAGGAATATTCTAATATTCTATTCTAATTCTAATTCTAGAATATTCTAATTCTAAAACTTGTGGAAGTCCTTAGTACTTTACTTAGCATAATTGTTACTATGGCAGAGAGAAAATGTGCATTTAAAAAATTTTTTTAATATTTATTTTGTGTGTGTGTGTGTGTGTGTGAGAGAGAGAGAGAGAGAGAGAGAGCGAGCATGAGCAGATGAGGGGCAGAGAGAGAGGGAGACACAGAATCCGAAGCAGGATCCAGGCTCTGAGCTGTCAGCACAGAGCCCGACACGGGGCTCGAACTCACGGACCATGAGATCATGACCTGAGCCGAAGTCAGATGCTTAATCAACTGAGCCACCCAGGTGCCCCAAAAATGTGCATTTTTAATTTGACTGGATCGTATGCTAGGAGTATGTTTAGTTTTATGAGAAATTGTCACAGTTTCTTCCAAAGCAGGCATACCATTTTGCATTCCCAGCAGGAATGAATGAGAGTTCCTGTTACTCCACATCCTCTCCAAGCTTTGGTGTGGTCAGTGTTCAGGCTTTTAGCCATTCTAATAAGTATATAGTGGTATCACGTTCTTTTAATTTGCAATCCCTAATGACAATGATGTATAGCATATTTTTACATTTATTTGCCTTCTGTATATCTTCTTTGGTGGGGTATTTGTTAAGGTCTATAGACTATTTTTTTGAGTTTATTTATTGAGAGAGAGAGAGAGAGAGAGAGAGAGAGAGAGACAGCACAAGCAGGGGAGAAGTAGAGAGAGAGGAGAGAAAGAATCCCAAGCAGGATCTGCACTGTCAGAGAGGAGCCTGATGCGGGGCTTGAGCTGGCAAACTTTGAGATCATGACCTGAGTCAAAACCAAGAGTCAGACACTTAACCAACTGAGCTACCCAGGCACCCCTGTAAACTATTTTTTAATTGGGGTGTTTGTTTTCTTAGTGTTAAGAGTTCTTTGTATCTTTTGGTAACAGTCTGTTACCAGATATATCTTTTGCAAATGTTTCCCCCAGTCTGTGGTTGTCTTTTCATTCACTTGATTGTGTCTTTCACAGAGTTTTTAATTTTAATGAAGTCAAGCTTATCAATTCTTTCTTATATGGATTGTGTCATTGGTGTGGCATCTAAAAAGTCATCACCATACCGTCTTGTGTTATCTTCTAGGAGGTTTTTTTTTTTCTTGTTTATTTATTTTGAGATAGAGTGAGCATGTGTGGGAGGGGCAGAGAGAGGGAAAGAGAATCCCAAGCAGGCTCTTCGACATCAGCACAGAGGCTGACTCAGGTCTCGAACCCAAGAACTGTGAGATCATGACCTGAGCCAAAAATCAAGAGTCAGACACTTAAACCAACTGAGCTTCCCAGGAGCCCTGATCTTCTAGGAGTTTTGTAGTGTTTGCATTTTACATTCAGGTCTGAGATTGATTTTAACTTAGTGTTTGTGAAGGGTCTAAAGTCTGTGTCTAGATTCACTTTTTTTTTGCATGTAGATGTCTAGTTGTTCCAGGACCATATCTTTGCTTCACTTTATTGTCTTTGCTCCTTTGTCAAACATCAGTTAACTGTATTTGTGTAGGTATTTTTGTGGAATCTCTGTTCCATTGATCTTTTTGTTTATTCATTTGTCAATACCACAGTGTCTTGGTTGCTGTAGCTTTATAGTAAATCTTGGAGTAAGTCAATGTCACTTCTCTAACTTTGTTGTTCTCCTTCAACATCAGTTGACTATTCTGGGTCTTTGCCTCTCCATATAAACTTAAGAACCAGTTTGTAGACACAATAATTTCCTGGGATTTTGACTGGCCTTGCACTGGTTCTATACATAAAGTTTGAGAGAAAAAATTGACATCTTGACAATATTGAGTCTTCTTATCCATAAACATAGAACATCTCTCCATTAATTTAGTTCTTTGATGCTTTTCATTAGAGTTTTATAGTTTTGTACATAATTTGTCAGATTTATACCTAAGTATTTCATTTTGGGAAGATGTTCATATAAATAGTAATGTGTGTTTAATTTCAAAGTGAACTTTTATTTTATTTTATTTTAAATGTTTTATTTATTTTTGAGACAGAGAGAGAGCAGGGGAGGGGCAGAGAGAGAGACACACACAGAATCTGAAGCAGGCTCCAGGCTCCGAGCTGTCATCACAGAGCCCGACACAGGGCTTGAATTCATAGACTGCAAGATCATGACCTGAACCAAAGTCAGATGTCCAACTGACTGAGCCACCCAGGTGCCCCAAAGTGAACTTTTAAATTGCCGGTAAATGTGAAAGTGATTGACTCTTACAGAATAACCTTGTATCCTGTAACCTTGCTATAATCACTTACTAGTTCCAGGAGTTTTCTTGTCCATTCTTTCATATTTTCTACATGGCAGATCATGTCATCTGCAAAGACAGTTGTGTTTCTTCTAATTTAGTATACTTTTAATTTCCTTTATTCATTTTATTGCTTAGCGAGGACTTCCAATATGACATTGAAAAGTGGTGGTGAAAGGGGATATCCTTGCTTTGTAGCAGATATTAGTGGGAAAGCTTCATGTTTCTCACCACTATCTATGTAATGTTCCATGTAAGCTTGGAAAGGCTGTGTATTCTGCTGTTGTTGAATAAAGTAGTATATAGTTAAACATTTTATTCAGGGATTGAGAATGTTGTTGAGTTTATCTATGTCCTTATGATTTTCTCCCTGCTATATTTAGAGGGGTATTGAAGTCTTCAATTATAATAGCGGATTCATCTATTTCTCCTCACAGTTCTATTAGTTTTTGCCTTACACAGTTTGACAGTTTGCTGTTACACACATATATGTTAAGGATTGTTTGTTTTCTATCATTATGTAATGCCCCTCTTTATCCCTGATCATTTTTTCTTGCTCTGAAGTCTGCTCTATCTGAAATAAATATGGCTACTCCTGCTTTCTTTTGATTCGTGTTAGCACAGTACATCTTTCTCCATCCATTTACTTTTTTTTTTTAATTTTTTTTAATGTTTATTTTAGAGAGAGAAAGACAGAACACAAGCAGGGGAGGGGCAGAGAGAGAGGAAGACACAGAATCTAAAGCAGCTCCAGGCTCTGAGCTGTCAGCACAGAGCCCAATATGGGACTCGAACTCATGGACCATGAGATCATGACCTGAGCCGAAGTTGGATGCTTAACCAACTGAGCCACCCAGGCGCCCCTTCATTCTTTCTTCTCTTTGCTTCTCACTTTTTCAAATCTCTATTGTTACATCCTCAAGCTCAGAGATTCTTTCCTCAGCTCCGTCCAGTCTACCAATGAGTTCATCAAAGGCATTCTTCATTTTTTAATGTTTTTTTTTTTATCTCTAGCATTTCTGTCTTAAGAATTTCCATCTCTCTGCTTATGCTACCCATCTGTTCTTGCATGCTGTCTACTTTATCTATTAGAGTCCTTAGAATATTAATCATAGTTGTTTTAAACTCCCAGTTTGGCAATTCCAAGATCTCTGCTATATAGGATTCAGATTTTGATTCTTATTCTGTCTCTTCAAACTGTTTTATGTCTTTTAGTGTGTCTTATAATTTTTTCTTGATAGTTGGACAAAATGTACTGGGTAAAGTACATCATGGGTACTGGGTGAAGAACTGCTATAAATAGGCCACTAGCAATGCAGTAGTAAAATGTGAGGGTAGGGAAGAATTCTATTGTCCTATGATTAGGTCTAAGTCTTCTAGTGAGGCTGTAACACTGGTGAACTTCACACATGCTTCTTTGTCTTACACATACCTCCCCCACCCCCAACCTTTAGGTGGTATAGGACAGCTAGCACATGCTGGAGTTGGGAATTTTCCTTCCCAAGGATACTATAAGCTCTGATAAAACTCCAGCAGATTAGGCACTGGTTAGATAGTTTCTCCTGAAGGAAGACATTGTCCAAACAAACAAACAAACACCCCAAAATGAGCAGGTATACTTAAAAATGGTTCCTTTTTGATACAAAAATACAAATTCAAAGGGGCATATGCATCCCAGTGTTTACAGAAAAATTATCAACAATAGCCAAATTATGGAAAGAAATCAAATGCCCATCAACTGATGAATGAATAAAGATGTGGTGAGTGTGTGTGATGAAATATTACTCAACCATCAAAAAGAATAAAAGCTTGTTATTTGCAATGACATGGATGAAGCTAGAGTTTATTATGCTAAGCAAAATAAGTCAGTCAGAGAAAGACAAATACTATATGGTTTCACTCACATGTGGAATTTAAGAAACAAAACAGATGAACATAGGGGAAGGGAAAATAAAAGAGAGGGAAACAAACCATAAGAGACTCTTAACTGTAGAGAACAAACTGAGGGTTGATGGAGGGGAAGTGGGAGGGAGACGGGCTAAATGGGTGCTGGGTATTAAGGTGTGCACTTGTTGTGTTGAGGACTCAGTATCATATGTAAGTGATGAATCACTACATTCTACTCCTGAAACCAATATTACACTATATGTTAGCTAACTAGAATTTAAATAACATTTTTTAAAATAAAAAAATAAAAAATAAAATAAAAATCGTTCCTTTTCCCTTGCAGAAAGCACCTAGGAATTATTCTCTAATATATACTTACTGGAAGCTGGTAGACCTGCAGAAGGCAAAACTGCCTAAAGGTTGGGGGCCCTGCCAATGACTGGGTCTCCCTGGAGTTCTTGGTTCTCAGATGTGTCAACCCTGAGGCTCCAGCAATTTGTCAGTTATAATTCAGATTTCCTTACTTGGTCCTGGTTTCCACAAAGGTTGCTACTCTTGAGTTTCTACTCCTGTAAATTATAATTCTCTGGATTAGCCTGTCCTAGAATCAACCATTTCTCCAAGTTCTGATTCCTTTTAGTGGAGAATGATATTTGGAAAGAAGATCTGAGGGCTGTGCTCCTTGGTCCTGAGGTATTGTTGCTTTAGTCTCTCTCAGAAAAATATGTAATTATATCCACACACACACACACATGTATACATGAACATACATTATATCTATATCTGTCCATGTACATATATGTGAAACACATGAGTTCACACTAATATCTCTAACTCAGATCTCCCATCCAAGTACTAACAAGGCCCGACCCTGCTTAGCTTCCAAGATCAGACGAGATCAGGTGCATCAGGGTGGTATGGCCGTAGACTCTCTAACTCAAATCTAACACCACTGGGTTCAATCCCCCTTTCCATATTTGTAACTCGCTCCCCTGCTAGTGAGAAGTCTGTCTCATAATGGGAGATTTCAAACACATGTCACTCAGTTAATTAAGTAGACCCAAAATTAATAAGGGTATAGAGAATTTGAACAGAACAAAATTTGATCTAAGGGGTATTTATAAATAAAGAACATCTAAAGTAATTAGCAAATAAATTTGTCAAATGTGGAGCACTTGGGTGGCTCAGTCAGTTAAGTGTCCAACCCTTGATTTTGGCTCAGGTCATGATCTCAGGGTCGTGAGATCAAGGCCACCATCTGGCTCTGGGCTGAGCATGCAGCCTGCTTAAGATTCTTTCTCTGTCTACAGTTCATGCTATCTCTCTTAAAAAAAAAAAAAAAAAAGGAAAAACTTGTGAAATACAACTATAGTATTTAAAAGGACATTTATAGCTTTAACATATATATGGGGGGCTCCTCGGGGTCTCAGTCAGTTAAACATCCAACTCTTTTTTTTTTTTTAATTTTTTTTTTTAATGTTTATTTATCTTTGAGACAGAGACAGACAGACCATGAACGGCGGAGGGTCAGAGAGAGAGGGAGACACAGAATCGGAAGCAGGCCCCAGGCTCTGAGCTGTCAGCACAGAGCCCGACGCGGGGCTCGAACTCACGAACCATGAGATCATGACCTGAGCCGAAGTCGGAGGCTCAACCGACTGAGCCACCCAGGCACCCCTAAACATCCAACTCTTGATTTTGGCTCAGGTCATGATCTTGCCATTTGTGGATTCGAACCCCCCATCAGGCTCCGCGATGACAGGCGAGACGTGCTTGAGATTCTCTCTCTCTCTTTCTCTCTGCCTCCCTTTCTCTCTGCCCCTCCCCACTCATGTGTGTGTTCTCTCTCTCAAATAAAAATAAAATAAAAATAAACATATATGTGGATATGGATATGGAAAATTAATTAGTTAAATGTACAACTCAAGAAGTTAGAAAAGCAAACAACAGAGAAGTACAAAAATATTTAAGGACGGGAATAAAAGAAGAGTAATTTATTACACAGAAAATATGAGAGGAACAACAAAAGACTGATTCTTTGAAAGACTAATTAAACAGATATATTTTTGAGCACAATGATCAAGAAAAAATACAGAAGAGGAGAAATATTAAGTGTCAAAATGAGGGGTGCCTGGCTGGCTCAGTTGATGGAGCATATGGCTCTTTTTTTTTTTTAATTTTTTTTTTAACGTTTATTTATTTTTGGGACAGAGAGAGACAGAGCACGAACAGGGGAGGGGCAGAGAGAGAGGGAGACACAGAATCGGAAGCAGGCTCCAGGCTCTGAGCCATCAGCCCAGAGCCCGACGCGGGGCTCGAACTCACGGACCTCGAGATCGTGACCTGAGCTGAAGTCAGATGCTTAACCGGCTGAGCCACCCAGGCGCCCCTGTGGAGCATATGGCTCTTGATCTAGGGTTGTGGGTTTAAGCCCCATGTTGGGTATAAAGATTACATAGATAGATAGATAGATAGATAGATAGATAGATAGATTACATAGATAGATAGATAGATAGATAGATAGATAGATAGATAAAAACTTAAAAAAAAAAAGAATCAAAATGATGAGCCACTTGGCTGGCTCATTTGGTAGAACATGCCACTCTCAGTCTTGTGGTTGTGAGTTTGAGTTCCACATTGTGAGTAGAAGATACTTAAAAAAAAAAAAAGACCAAAATGAGGACATATTTACAGATATCACAAGCATTTTTAAAAATCAAAAATTATGAAAAATTTTATACCTAAGAATTGGGTAACATGAACAAAAAGGACAATTTCCTTGAAAAAATCAAGCTATCAAAACTAAATCAAGAAATGGAAAAAAAAACAAACAAACCTATGAACACTGGATAAACTGCATCAGTAGTCAAGTGTACCTACAAAACAAAATACACAACACACTCTTTCAGAGAAGTTCTACCTAACTTTCAAGGAATAGGTAAATAATACTTCTCTTACACGAACTGTTCTAGAAAACAACAACAACAAAAAAAGATAAGTTATCTAACTTATTTTGTGAGGCTGGGATATCTTGAAACCAATAAAAGACAATGTAAGAATTGAAAATTGTAAAACAATTCCATTTACAATCTTAGATTAAAAATTCTAAGTAAAATACCAGCAAATGGAATCCTACAATGTATATTTAAATATCAAGCCTAAGTTGGGTGTATCCCAGCAATACAAAGATTGTTTAATGAAAGAAAAACCTCTTAAGGAATCTACTTTGTTAGAAAGGGGAAGGAGAAAAAATATGATTATTTCAATAGATTCAGGAAAACCCATTTGCTAAAACTCAACATTCATTCAAAATTTTAAAACTTAAAAATTTTCAGCCAATTTGGAATAAAAGAGACTCTCCTAACTTGATAAAGGGTATCTAGAAAATAACCTACAATAATTCTTTATGGCAAATCATTAGAAATGAAGAAGTGTTTGCTATCAGTCTTTTTTTTTTTTTTGCCTTTGAATATTTTTAAATTTAATTATTTATGTTTTCTTTGAGATAGAGAAAGAGAGAGAGAAGGGCAGAGAGAGAGAGAGAGAGAAACAGAGAGACAGAGACAGAGACAGAGATAGAGTATCCCAAGTAGGCTCCTCACTGTCAGCATAGAGCCTGACTGGGGGATTGAACTCATGAACTGTAAGATCATGGGCCAAGATCAAGAGTCAGACGCTTAACTTACTGAGCTACCTAAGTGCCCCTGTTATCAGTTTTTAAAATTGAATATTGTGCTGAAGGTCTTAGAAGATTAAGACAAATGTGAGAATACATTCATTGAAAAGAAAGAAGTAAAACTGCCATTATTTGTAGATGATTCAAGTGTCCACATAAAAAATCTGGTCAAATCTACCAAAAATTGAAACTAATGAGAGTTCAGCAAAGTTGCTGGAATAAAAATATCAGTAGATGGGCTTAGAGGGTATTATGTTAAGTGACTAAATCAGACTGAGAAAGAAATACTATGTGATTCCACTAATAAATGGAATGTTAAGGAAAAAAAAGAATAAACAAAGAGCAGAATCAGAACTATAAACACAAACTGATGGTTGCCAGAGAGGAAGGGGCAGGAGGTTGGGCAAAATGGGTGAAGGGGAGAGGGAAATACAGCCCTTCAGTTATGGAATGAGTAAATCACGGGAATAAAAACAGAGCATAAGGAATACAATGGTATTGTACAGCAATATAATGGGACAGATAGTAGTTACACTTGTGGTGAACTTGTGGTGAACGTATAAGTTTGTCAAGGGACGCCTGGGTGGATCAGTCAGTTAAGCATCTGACTCTTGATTTCAGCTCAGATTGAGCCCCATGTCGGGCTTGTTGCTGTCAGTGCAGAGCCTACTTGGGATTCTTTCTCTCACTCTCTCTCTGCCCCTCCCACACTCTCTTTCTCTCTTAAAAATAAACATTAAAAAAAACAATTTGTCAAATCACTAGGTTTTACACCTGAAACTAACACTGTGTCAACTATACTCAATTAAAAAAAAAAAAAGTCAATAGTATTCCTATATACCACCAATACAGTTAGAATATAATTTAAATGAAATAACTAACTTTCAATAGCAAGGAAATTTATAACTGTAAAAGATATTTATAAAGGAAATTATAAATTAGAAACTTGTACTTAAGGTTTATCCATGGATGAGTGCCTGGGTGGTTCAGTCAGTTAAGCGTCTGACTCTTGGTTTGGGCTCAGGTCATGATCTCATGAGTTCAAGCCCAGAGTCAGGCTTTGTGCTGACAGTGCGGAGCCTGCTTGGGATTCTCTCTCTCTCTCTCTCTCTCTCTCTCCCTCTCTCTCTCTCTCTCTCTCTCCCCCTTCCCTGCTCATGCTGTCTCTGTCTCTCTCAAAATAAATAAACTTTAAAAAAAAAAAAAAAAGGAGATTTATCCATGGAGACAGATGTGATCCTAGTTCATTTATTTAACTCCTGTGTACTACACCATAATTTATGTATTCTCTTGTTTCATGGACATTTGGGTGGTTTTCAATTCTTTTATGTTACAAGCAATGCTACTGCAACAAGATTTTTTTTTAAATATTTATTTATTTTGAGAGAGAGAGAGAGAGAGCATGAGTGAGTGGGAGGAGGGGCAGAGGGAGAGGGAGACCCAGAATCTGAAGTAGGTCCAGGCTCTGAACTGTCAGCACAGAGCCCAACTGCAGGGCTTGAACTCATAAACCGTGAGATCATGACCTCAGTCCAACACTTAACTGACTGAGCACCCAGGCACCCTTGCAACAAACAGTTTTAATAGATAGCTCCTTGGGATCATATGCAGAATTTTTTTCTAGAATATTTCTAGATGTACAATTGCTAGTTATGGAGTATGACCCTTTTTCAACTTAAAAAAAAGTTGTTTTTTTTTTTTTACATTTTATTTATTTTTGAGAGAGAGACAGACAGAGCACAAGTGGGGGAGGGGCAGAGAGAGAGTGGGAGACACAGAATCCGAAGCAGGCTCCAGGCTCCAAGCTGTCAGCACAGAGCCCAATGCAGGGCTTGAACCCACAAACCATGAGATCATGACCCAAGCTGAAGGTGGACGCTTAACCAACTGAGCCACCCAGACGCCCCAACCCTTTTTCAACTTTTTGATATTGTCAACTTGCTCTCCAAAGTGATTTGAAGTATCACCAGCAGCAGTCTATACATGTTCCTACCACTTCACTTCTTCCTCCTTAACTCTCGTGTTGTCAAACTGGTTACATTCCCACCCCCCCCCCCACCCCCCCCCACCCCCGCCATCTGATAGTTATAAATGGCATCTCACTGCAAATCCCAAAAGAATGTAGACTCCCTAGGAATTATAATTTTTTCTTCCCTGCTGTTTCCTTAGGGTTACAGTTGTGCTGGTCCCTTTGTACGTACTCAAATATTTGTGGAGGAAATGAGTGAATGAAGATTCACTAGTAAGGCTGAGCATCCATGATGTGTTTATAGCTCACCAATATGTTAAAGAGGAAGCTCAAGGTATGGAAAACAAGACTATTATTATTATTACACTTGGTGTTTAAATTTTCAATATAAAATCCAGTGTGTCAACTGAGGGGAAAGTATAAATCAGGCTGCTTTAATGAGACAGAGACTGTCAGACTGTCAAAAGGAGAGTAACAGGGACCGCCCAAGCAATAGAAAAGGCACTGGGCCTGGGAATCCAAAGACCTTAGCCCAATCTCCTTCCAATTTAGGATTGAAACTTCATATATATGGTTAGATTACTTAACCTCCCTGAATCTCAGGTGTCGTCATCTTAAAATAGAGACAATGATAATAATACCCATTTGGAATCCTGAGCAGAGAACACAGAGTTCACTAACTGGACCTTAACATAAAAATAGCAACCACCACCTAACCTCAGACACCCCACCCCACACAAAATGCCTCAGTTGGCACAAAAACATTTTTATATTAGAGGTCTAGTGGAATCTATGAGCCAGATAGTACCACTACAGACCAAGTAGTAGAAAACTGGGTAGTTTCATCTGTGACATCTTCCAGCACAGCCTCAAATCCAAAGCTTCCAATTAGCTGGCATTTCTGGAACACTCTCATTCCAATCCTGCTCCCTGCTGATCTACCTACGAACCCTCTCGATTATGTAACTTGGAAGCCCTGTTTGGCTGAACACAACCCACTATATCCCTCAACCTATTTCTGAATAGTTGCTGAACTTTGTTTCCTCCCAAGGACACTCCTATTCTGAGCAGCCCTTGTAAGGAGGTTCTTCTTTCTTTCACTGTTCATGCACCCCAGCACTGAGATATGGCCACTAGCTTGTGGAAAATCCCAGTTTTCTGGGGACTGACTATTATAAATTTTGGGGGTTATCTTTAAGAAAAATATTATAAAATTATAAATACAAACATCTTCTGATACTTCTGTCTTTCACCTTGTGGGTCACTGTGCCACATTCATTGAGGACATAGGAAACCTCTACATGACCACGATATGAAGGAGGGCGTGAGTCATCCAAAACTCCAGCTTACAAGATCTTTTCCTTCCTCAGTGCCAATGACTCTCACCACACAGCATCTGAGCAAAGCACTACTTGATCACCCGATGGACCTTGTTATAATTAGCAACAGTTCCAACTCTGAAATCCTAAATTTAAACTGTCCATTCTCTGACTACAACTCCCTGTCATGTAAAAGATTTCCATTAATTTTTTCTCCATTTGATCAGCTCCCCTCTGACATTACTTCCTTTCTCTTCCTGACTATATACTAGGCCACTAAGTAGGGTGGGGTGAGGCACCTAGGGTAAAACTTTAAGGAGGCACTCATGTTCACGGTCATGCAAGTACAGGGTATACATTATGTGTCATGATGTATTAATTTCTCACCATGACACTGAACTTTCTTGAACCCTTGCTCTTCTGTCCACAAGCTCTGTAAAACCACAGTCCTTGGTTTGGATTCATGCAATCATTCAAGGTCTCTCCCAAGCAACTGAATATGACTGAGCAAGTGATACACCACTACAGATGAAGGAAAATGCAAAGTACTGATCCTCATTCCAGGTCAGCCCTCAACTCTACCAGCAATCCTTTTGCATGTTTGTAGAACACTGTTTTTTCCCTTCCCTGCAGCAGTATGGCACACATTGTTAGTTGTCAGCTCAATTAATACCCATTCTCTTCCTTAGTCATAGCATCTCAATTTATTGCAAGTGGCAATATGCCTAGCTAAAAGACAACTTCATTTCAGCCATGGGAAGCCATTGTGGTATAAACTGAAGTTGGGTAGGTCTTCTAGTAAAGCTCCTTAAAAGCAATACTGATGACAGAAGAGAAGCTGCTGTGTACCTGTTGTGCTCTTTTTTACCCTTTCCCTTCTCAACCCCCTGCTTTCTGCCTGGAACAAGCATCTTGGAACGTGTGGCATTTTGAAGATGGAAGCCATTGTAAGGATGGCAGAGGAAAACAAAAGGAGACTGGGTTCTTTGTGACAGCAAGGAGCTTCCAGACCTGCCCTGGAATACCTCCATCTCTATGTGAAAAAAAAAAAAAAAAAAAAAAAAAAAAAAAACTTTATCCAGTTTCAGGCACCAGTATTTCTGCTCAAACACAACTTTACCTGGTAATGCAGACAGTCAT
The DNA here is from genome assembly GCF_018350215.1 of Panthera leo. Lineage (NCBI taxonomy): Eukaryota > Metazoa > Chordata > Mammalia > Carnivora > Felidae > Panthera > Panthera leo. The sequence continues at coordinate 122,491,775 of NC_056680.1, forward strand.
CCCAAATTTTCAGTGTTCCCTTAAAGTCTTTATTCTGCCATATTAAGTCAATTAAGTGCCAGACTCTTGGTTTCAGCTCTGGTCATGATCTCACAGTTTTGTGAGACTGAGCCCCACTGTGCTGACAGCAAGGAGCCTGCTTGGGATTCTCTCTCTCCCTCTCTCCTCTCCTGCTCCCTCATACACACACACACACTCTCTCTCTCAAAATAAAAAACTTTAGAAAAAGAAAAATATCAAGGTCATCACATGCTAAAGCACCGAAACTCCTGCCCTCAAAGACTTCATTTCCCGCCTATCTCAGTAACTTTCTTCTGTCCAAGGGAAAGCATTGTAACCAGGCTTAGCTAACCTCACCTTGTGCTTCCTCAGAACTGCCTCCTAACATCCTTTCTCTCTCCACTATAGGTAACATCTCCCTGTCTCTCCATTCTGGCCTTACAGATACCTAAATCTCTCGCTTTAAAAACAAAACAAAAAACTCACAATAATCCTTACAACCCCACGACTCCCATTAACTACGATCCTAGGCCTTTCCTTTCTTTCCCATGCAAAAAAAGCGGAGTCCGTGTGTGCCAGCTTCTCTCTCCAACTGCCCATGTACCAGACCACAGACGACTTCCCCAGGCCCTCTGTTCCTCACTCTCCCAACCCAGGGCGCGCTAACTGCCAGAGCCTCTGCACCCCTGCTTTTACTCTCCGCAGCGGTAGGGGCTGGAGCGCCCCTCCCTTATGAATCGCCTACTTTCAGGTCCACACGGTCCAGGCTAGCCTCCTCCTTCCTCTCTCCTTCTCCTCCGTCAGCTCCTCTTCCTTCGTGTCAGGAGTGTTAGGCCCAAGAAGGAAGACCAGGGGCTCAGAGCAGGGGAGACAAGCTGTCTTCACCGAACACACTCAAATGGAAGGGACAGTCCGGGAGAGCGAGTGGGACAGGGAACCGACCGGTCCTCCGGAAGCGCCAACAGCAGGGCGTCCAGGCGCCGGAGCGAGCATGGTGCCGAAAACTGCTCCAAGGCTTCTCCAGGTGTCCTTGGGAGGAGCAGTCAGGCTCCGATCCTCGCCCAGGGCGCATGCGTGAGCCATCTGTGGGAGGCCCGCGCAGCGCGCGGAGTGGATAAAAGTGGGAGCCAAGGCCCAGGTGTCAGAGACGTTCCGGGTTGTGGAGGTTGACTTAGAGCAGGTGGGCGTACCGAACACGGTGAGTGGTGGGGTTGGGTGCCGAGGGAGTGGAGGCGACTGACTTGCAGGACAGGGAGTGGGGTGTGAGTCGTGGGTAAAGAGAGGCTGGGTCCCCCAGGATGGGCTCCTCTGGACCGGGGAAGGGGCGCGGTGGGCACGCCCGAGAGGCTGAGGACGAGGGCGCTGCAGGCCAGGCCTAAGTGATGGCCCTGGAGTGGAGCTCCTGGGCACAGCCCGTCACGTTCGAGGCGCTGCGGCAAGTTCTCTCCTGGCCTCAGTCTTCACTCCGTGCTGCTGCTGCTGCTGCTGCTGCTGCTGCTGCTGCTGCTTGGGGAAGCCGAGACTTGTTTGTGCGAGATGCGGCCCGGGCTTGTGGGCAACGCTGCCCGGGTCCCCAACGCCGCGCAGCCCTGTGTCCGCGATCCCAGGCCAGCCAGAAGAGGTGAGGACCCTTCCACCCAGACTTGGAATTCTGGAAGGGAAACAGGAGAACTTCTCCGTTAACTGTAGTGTATGGCACTTGAGTGCGACTGCCCCTTCCTAAATATGAACACCTGTCTTTCAGCCTAGGACATGAACGCCTCTTCAGAAAACGCACATTTCGAGGGCAGTAACGCCAGACCCTTTTTTTATGTGCACGCCATGGGCCAGCAGCCTTACCTGAGTCCGTGGTGCCAGAGTCCCACCTATAATCCATTCTCTGTTCCTGGGGCAGGTAAGCAGTCCAAGAAGTTCAGTGCGGTTAGAGACCCTACCCCCTAAAGCAACGCCTGAGGTTTTCTAATACTTGAATCCATGATCTCCCTTTCCTCACTCTGTCCTGACACAGAAGAGATTATGGCAGCACATAGGGGCAGTGTTTGAAGTTCACCATTTTAATAGGTAACATTTGACTTCTAGCTATATGCCGGTTATTCTGCTAAATACTGGACGTAGGTTCTCTCATTTGACCTCAACAACCTGATGGACTAGGTATTATTGCTGTCTTTGTTTCACAAATGGGGGAACTGAGGCTTGGAGTCTGGGACTTGCCCAGAGTTACACAGGAGTCAAACCAAAATTTTATTAAACTAGTCTAGTAGAGGGACCTAGAGCTCCTAGTCCCTATAATTTTTTTTTAACAAGGCCTAAAGATTCTAAGAGCTATTATGGTAAGGTCAAAAAAAAGTACTCTGGGAGAAGTATGGCAAAACTTAAATGTTTGGGAGGTGGACATCTAGGATTTCATGCATTACGGGGTGGAAGAGGGCTTTAGGCAGTGCAGGAGAATCCATGGGGTGATTCTCCCTTCTCACACCTCCAGTAGCAAAGATAATGTTAAACCTATTCTTCTGTGTACCCTGTTGTAGATGAAGCATGTTGTGTATCTTATGCAACTGTTTTCCAAGGAGAAAACTAGGTGTGATAAGGATTTCTTTTGAGTTCATCAGTCACTGATCCCACATGAGTAGAATTTTTAGTCCAAGGAGCTCCTGGTGGCAGCCGTTTTATAGCTGTAGTCTGAGCAATAAGGAATTCTGCCAGCATATGGTCTACGGACTTCAGCTCCTCACTGTCTCCAGCAAGACGGCCCACTTGACATATTTTGGACTTGTACCTCCACATGAGCTTAAAGAAATTTTTATATATAAGCATTCCGTTAGCTCTATTTCTCTGGTGATCCCCTAATTAATACAGATGTTGAAATGTGATTTTGGAATGGTAGATGAAGGAATTATATCAGGAAAACTCTTGAGGTCAGAGGGTGGGAAATTCCTAAAAGAAATGCATATTGTACCTTAAACTTTCTTTGAATTAAAAGGCTGAGATTCCATACTTGTGCAGTTTGTTCATGTGATTCACTTTCAGGTTTGTTTATTTATTTAAAGTTTGAGAGAGAGTGCCCATACAAGCAGGAGAGCGGCAGAGAGAGAATCCCAAGCAGACTCCATGCTGTCAGTGCAGAGCTGGAGGCAGGCTTGATCTGGCAAACTGTGACATCATGACCTGAGCCAAAATCAAGACTCAGACACCTAACCAACTGAGTCACTCAGGCACCCTTCACCTTCAGGTTTAAAATATTTGTCCTAAGAGTTGTGATTTAGAATTAAAGTGGTGAGTACTGGAAGTAGGACTCAGATTTGTATTGCTTATTTGCTTGTTTGTTTTAATTGCAATCAAACTCAGAGACTTTAGGAATTACTGTCTTGTGTAACCTAGAACTGCAAGAAAGAAGCCACTTCAGGTTGGCTAAACAGGGAATCAAAAGACATAATCCAGGGGCGCCTGGGTGGCTCAGTCGGTTGAGCGTCCGACTTCGGCTCAGGTCATGATCTCACGGTCCGTGAGTTTGAGCCCCGCGTCGGGCTCTGTGCTGACAGCTCAGAGCCTGGAGCCTGCTTCCGATTCTGTGTCTCCCTCTCTCTGACCCTCCCCCGTTCATGCTCTGTCTCTCTCCATCTCAAAAATAAATAAACATTAAAAAAAAATTAAAAAAAAAAAGACATAATCCATATTAGTACTTATTTCCCTTTATTTCTAGGTTTTGAGTTTCTCTGTATTAATCTCATACTTAGCCATTTCAAAGTGGCAAAGATGGTTACAGCATTCCTAGGCCTGTAATGATTTTATGGCTAGGGGTCTCAGAGAAGAGCCCACTCTTCCAGTAGATTCAGTGAGTTCCAAAGCTCACTGTCAGTGGTCTGGCTTTGTCACATGCCCTCCTTGTTCTACTTACCAAGCCAGGAATATGGACCAGTCTCCTTAATCAGTCTAGGTTATAGTCCCCATGTTGAAGGTGTATAAGCCAGTCATATTCCATTTGGACATAGAAGGTCTCTCCATTTTCAAAGGAGCTTGAAGGGCCTATTGCCAAGAGACGAATGGATGCCAGTATGGAAAGATAAATGTTGACTATAGATTCACTGAGGATAATTTACATCATTTTTGGATAAAGTTAGTTAAGTAGGAAATGAGAGGAATGTATTAGAACTTGTCAAATAGCTGGATAAAATTGTGTATTAAACACATTTGCATTTCCTTGATGACAGATGATGTGAAGCATGTTTTCATATGTATATTTAGCAAGTTTTGTCTGTGTATTTTCTTTGGTGAGGTGTCTGTTAAGGTCTGAAGCCTCTTTTTTAATCAGGTTCTTTTCTTTTTTCTTTCTTTCTTTTTTTTTTAAGTTTATTTATTTTGAGAGACACAGAGGCAGCATGAGCAGGGGAGGGGCAGACAGGGTGGGAGAGAGAATCCCAAGCAGGCTCCACACTGTCAGCACAGAGCCTGATGTGGGGCTTGAATTCATGAACCACAAGATCATGAGCTGAGCCAAAATCAAGAGTCAGATGGATGTTTAACTGGCTGAGCCACTCAGGCACCCCCTAATTGGGTTATTTTCTTAATGTTTTAAGGGTTCTTTGTATATTTTGGGTAACTGTCCTTTATCAGTATTTTCTCCCAGTCTGTGACTTTTCACTCAGTTGACAGTATCAGTATCTTTTGCAGAGTTTTAAATTTTAATGAAGTCAGCTTTCAGTTCTTTCTTGCATGCATCATATATGCCACTAGTATTTTGTATAAGAAGTCATCACTATACTTAAGGACATACAGGTTTTCTGTTATCTTCTAGGTCTTATAGTTTCTGCATTTTACATTGAGGTTTGTGGTCCATTTTGAGTTAATTTTTGTGAAGGGTGTTTAAGGTCTTTTTCTAGAATCACTTTTTGCACGTGTATGTTCAGTTGTTCCAGGATGGTTCATTGAAAAGACCATCTTTGCTCCATTGTTTTGTCTTTGCTCCTTTGTCAAACATTGGTTAATTACACAGGTCTGGGTGTGGGCTCTCCAGTCTATCCTATTGATCTGTTGGTAACTTCTTAAGTGTTTGGTAGTCTTCAATGGGCCCTTCTGGGCCTGTACTTTTTGTTCTAGAAGGTTATCAGTTGATTTTTTTCTTTAATAGATATAGGTCTATGCAGATGTCCATTTCTACTTGTATGAGTCTAGCAAACTCTGTCTTTCAAGGAATTGGTCCATTTTGTGTAGGTTATGAAAGCTGTGGTAATAGAGTTCATAGTATTCCTTCCATCTTTTTAATGTCCATGGGATCTGAAGTGGCACCCTCTTTCATTTCTGATACTAGTCATTTGTGTCTTCCCCTTTTTCACTCAGTGAGCTGGCTGGTGGTTTATCAACTTTATTGATCTTTTCAATGAACCAGCTTTTTTATTTTATTTTTTTATTGATTCTGTTGTCAATTTCATTAATTCTGCTTTAACTTTTATTTTCTTATTCTTTGAATTTAATTTGCTCTTTATTTTCTAGTTTCTGAGATAGAGATTATATAATTGATTTTCAAATCTTTTCAATTTTGTAAATTTCCCTCTAATCATTACTTCCATGTCATCCAACAAATTTTGACAAGTTCTATTTCATTTAGTTCAAAAATCTTTTTCTTTTTTTTTTTTTTTTTTTTTGAGTAGGCTTTGTGCTTATCACAGAGCCCAGTGCCAGTGCCACTCATGACCCTGAGATCAAGACCTGAGGTGAGACCAAGAGTTGGACGCTTAACTGACTGACTCACTCGGCACCCCTAGCTCAAAATCTTTAAATTTCTCCTGAGATTTCTTCATTGACTCAGTGTTACTTAGTGTTTAATCTCAAAGTATTAGGTGATTTTACAGCTATCCTTGTTTTCTATATTCAGTTGTAGGCTAAGAGCAGACACTGTATGATTAATATACTTTTTAATTTGTAAAAGTGTTTTTTTATGGCCCACAGTATGTACTGTCTTGGTGAGTGCTCCATGTGGGTGTGAGATGTGTATTCTGTTGAATAAAGAAGTCTGTGGATGTCCATTATTTCCAGTTGGTTAAGCGTACTGTTGAGTTCAGCTGTCCTTACTGATTTTGTACACCTGCCATATCTGTCCTATTCTGATACAGGAGTATTAAAATCTCCTAGTGGTAATAGTGGGTCATTCTATTTCTCCATGTATTTCTATCACTTTTGGCCTCACATAGTTTCACCCTCTGTTAAGGGCATGCACTTTAGGGAGGGATTGTTACGTTTCAGTGAAGAATTGATGTTTCATGTAATGCCACTCTTTATCCCTGATCACTTTCCTTGGTCTGAAGTCTGCTCTGTCTGAAAGAAATACAGCTTGTCCCCTTTCTTTTGATTAGTATTAACACGGTACATCTTTTTCCATTCCTGTCTTCATATTTAAAGTGAATTTTTTTTTTTTGTAGACAATACAGTTTTTGCCTTTTAGGGTGTCTTGTAATGTTTTATTAATTGCCAGGCATTCTGTACTGCATAAAAGGAAGTGCTCTAAATAGGCTTTTAGTGACATGGTAAGTTGTGGAGGTAGGACAGGGACCATTGTGCTATGGTTATAGAAGGACTGTGATTTTAGGTCTCAGTCTTTTAGTGAGATTGTGCCTTTGGACTATGAACTATGCCTTCTCCCATTGGGCAGGGAAGGGTGGTTAGGGTGGTTTGAGATAAGTATTTGCTTACACCCTGATCAGTTAGGCTCTGGTCAACTAGCTTGTCCTGAGGTCTGGTGTTAGTGTTGGCTGGAGTTCTCCTTGTGTATGTCACAGTGGTTCCTCTTCTCTCCTCTTCCTGTGGGATCTTTCTCCTAGATTTAATGTAAGAAACTGGTTGAGCTACTGTAGATAAAATTCAAAAAAAGCAAAGGGCAGCAGGGGATGGGGGAGGATTCCCTATGAATGGATCCCCTTGAAGTTTTTAACAATCAGATTTGTTCTCCTTGAGCCTGCAATTTGTCAGGAACAATAGTTCAGGCTTCCCTGTCCCACTACTAATTCCCATGGAATTTTTATCTCTTGGGTTTATACCCCTCTAAGTTGCACTTATCTGCATTCACATATCTCTCCAACACTGGGGTAGCACTTTGCCTATAACCTACTGCTATGAAGGGTCTGGGAAGAATTCTTGATTTTTTCAGTTCACCTTTTTACTTTGTGTGGAGTAAATGACTTCCAAACTTCTTACATATCCAGAATCAAACTCTACCAGCTTTTAATATTAATTAGACATGCAGTACTCATAGGTGTGCAATTGAAATAGAGGGACAAATTCATGCTTTTATAAATAGGCTGATTTTGATTCAATATTAAGTTCTGTTTGCATCCATTCCCTCCTTTGTATAATAAGATGAATTAGTTTTCTTTTGACATTGGCCAACATCTCCCCATTTCTCCCACCACCCAGCCCCTGGCAACCACCATTCTACTGTTTCTGAGTTCATCTTTTCTAGATTTTACATATAGGTGAGATGATATGGCATTTGACTTCCTTTATTGAACTGACTTCTCTTAGGAAAAGCCCTCAAGGTCCATCTGTTATCACAAGTGGCAAGATTTCCATTTAAAAAACAAAAGGTTGGGGCACCTGGGTGGCTCAGCGGGTTAAGCATCTGACTTTGGCTCAGGTCATGATCTCATGGTTCATGAGTTCAAGTCCCACATCAGGCTCTGTGCTGACAGCTCAGACCCTGGAGCCTGCTTTGGATTCTGTGTGTGTGTGTATCTCTCTCTGCCCCTCCCCAGCTCACACGTGCGCCCTCTCTCTCTGTCTCTCTCTCTCAAAAATAAATAAACATTAAAAAATTTTTAAGAAAAAAAAAGCAAGTGGGCATGGGTGGCTCAGTCGGTTAAGTGTCTGACTTTGGCTCAGGTCATGATCTCACAGTTTGTGGGTTCGAGCCCTACATCGGGCTCTGTGCTGACATCCCAGAGCCTGGAGCCTCCTAAGGATTCTGTGTCTCCCTCTCTCTCTCTCTCTCTCTCTCTCTCTGCCCCCTCTCCCACTCATCTCTCTCTCTCAAAAATAAATAAACATTTAAAAAGTTAAAAAAAAAAAAAAAGAAAGAAATGTATTAGGGCACCTGGGTGGCTCAGTCAGTTAAACATCGACTCTTGATTTCAGTTCAGGTCTTAATCTCAAGGATGTGAGTTCAGGTCCTGCACTGGGCTTTGTACTGGGTGTGAAGCCTATTTAAAATGTGTGTGTGTATATATATATGTATACAGATACATATGTGTGTATAATATATATATATGTATGTATGTATATGTATATATATGTATGCATGTATATGTATATGTATATATATATGTATATATATTATACACACACATACAGCTGTATACAGATACAGATGTATCTGTACACACACACACACACACACACACAAAAGATTTTGGTAGCAGTTGGAAGAAGTAGGGAAGGAGGGATTTCCAGTAAAGTGAAGAGAAGTTGGCCTGTGGGGAATCCACATATGGCTAGAGCCTACAGGCTTAGTGGGACAGGGAGATGATACAGATACAAATCAGATAATAAGGGCCTTTATGGTACCCTAAAGAATGGGGTCATTGTTCCTCATTTCCTGAATGGCAGTGATAAGCCCTTCAAATACTGTGTCTGGAGTGAGGAGGGGTCACAGTTGAGTCAGAAATAAAATTCTGGGGGCACCTGGCTGGCTCAGTTGGTGGAGCATCTGACTCTTGATGCTCAGGGTCATGAGTTTGAGCCCCATGCCCCACAGTTGGGTAATCTCTACAGTTGGGTGTAGAGATTACTTAAGAAAAGAAAAAGATAATTCTGGAGGTAGTATGGACTACACACCTGTGAATGTCAGAGGGATGGGTAAAGGAAGTTACTAGTAGTTACTGAGGTAAAAACATAGGAGAGGACTTCAAAGTCCTTCGCATGGTAGAAGAGGGAAGGTATTACAAAGAGTAGCCATGGATTTTGATTAGTGAGTGACAAAACTTTAACACCTATGTTTTTGCAGTAAGTGGCTGAATAGGGTCCTGTAGTAGATTCTACTGGCAGAGATCTGCTATTATGGTATTTTGTTCCACTGTATGATATGGTACAACATATGGTAGGAAGTTATCTGAGTCATGAACTTCATTCTGTTGGCTTCTAACCTCTATAGACAGTGTTGAACTCCCAACGTGAGACTTATCTGTTTACTTTCAATACAGAAAGAAACCCATGAGTTTGTATGTATAAATACATCAGGCCAGGTCCGACAGGCATTTTGATGCAGTCTTAAACAGTGAAATTGAGTTCATAAGATCAACTTCACTATATTGAGTAAACTGCCTCATAAACACTGATCTGAGTATAATTACTGCTTTTATATACTAAGTAGAGGTTTTATCTTAACTTTGTTAATCGTATACATCTGTTTTGCAAAAGCAAATGCCTTTCCTTAAATGAATTTGTATGAGAGAAATGTGTCTGTCATTCCTGGCACCACTGCACTGTTTACCCCTAAAGAGTGGAAAATGGGGGAAGATGTGTGTATGTGTGAATGAATAGTGCTGAATGAACAGGTTTAGAAAGGCTTGTACATACAAAGGACTTTTGTTCTCCTTTGCTCTATAAGAGCTGACATAATTATTCTTTCTTCAGCCACAACAATCCGGAATTATGCTTAGTGGGTGCTTGGTCTCTTTGAAAAACCGCCACTACTAAGTAGGGGTGATTCATGATATGTTATCTGATGGTCTGGCAACCAGTCAGAACAGATGCCTGCTCTTGTAGTGAAGGAGGGTGCTGGAGGCCCCACTGTTCTGGTCATTGCCCTTTCACTTGTTGAATCCTGAGGGGAGAAAGTGGGGGGCCATTAGCTACCAACTAGCATGGAAGAAATGCCATATTTTAACACTTGGTGTGGCCACTTGGCTGTGTACTGGCTGAATGTTGGGACCAGCTGCAGGAGACAGAGTGACTACTGTATTCTCTTTCCAGGTTTCAGAAATGGAAGTCTGCATTTTCCATATTCAGTGGTACTCAGTGAGTATCCTGGCTTCCTTGTTCCTCAGTCACCATTGCCCACTACACTTAACCGACGACCTATGTTTTATAACACAGCACATTTCCAGCACTGTAGTGGCTATGGAAAGAAAAAGAAAACGAGAGAGACTCAGACTGAACCTCAGCAGGCTGAGAACATGACTCAGAAACAAGACACCCCCTCAGAAGGTGATATGGTGACCAGTATCCCTACTTCTAATATTGACATAGAAATGGACGACATTCCTGAAGAAACAGATGGCGTTTTGTCTTCTGTTGCCCAAAAGAGGGAGCTACACGGTAAGAGCCCTTCTAATAACAGCCTGTATAGGACATCACCTCAAGGAAGCTATGCATCTGAGAAAGAGAAAATGAGACTAGAACAGAGCAAAGGATCCCTTGTAACGCAGTTCTTGAAGACTTTGAAGGAAACTATGCGTTTGTATGACCTAGCTTATGGTAAAGCCATGCCAGAGAAGATGGTGCAGGACAATAGGATTTCACAGAGTTCTTGGGAAAATAGAACTTTCCCTCATGAGGGTACAGAGGGCATTACATGTAAAGATGAAGAAAGCACTGTCTGGTTGGAGCAGTGTCATGATGTAAGACATGATGATGTGGTAAAGTTGGGCTCCATCATGAATATGAACTTGGGTAAAGAAAAAAGCTATGCAGCTGCTCCCCAATTCCTATCTTCTCCAGATGAGGCAAAAGACAGAGATAGAATCCAGGATACCCTGAACTCAAATCTGTGCCTGTCTTCTGGAGATGGCAATAAGCTCCAGCAGGAAAGGCCGGTCTGCTCCAGCAATAAAGCCATTGAGGACCTGAGCCTACAGTCCAATCCCAGAGTCCCCTTCGCATTGAGGAAAGCATGCTAGACAATGGTAGTGGGGGCCATGGCTTCCCTGTGAACATGAATGAAGTTGAAGTGATACAGAGCAACAGCTACCCTGAGAATTATGTCCCTCCTCCTATCTCGCTGGCCAAGTTCAACCAGGCTGATGGAGGCATTCAGTGTGATATGAGCCGGTGGCAGGATGCAGAGCTGGAGCAATCCCCTGAGCAAATGCTTTCCAAAGATGAGTCATGACCAGACTACAAAACTAAGGGATCACAGAGAAAGTCAATCAGGAATAGGAAATTGAACACAAATGAAGAAAAAATGACCATAAATGATGAGATTGAGGAGGAGTATCATGAGAACTTCAAAAAGTGTGCCAAAATTAAAAAGACTGTGAAAGGCAGAAAGCAGAAAACCCTGAGCAACTTCTCAAGTGGTAACATAGTGTATTTGTTGAAGAAAATGCTGCCTTGAACACTGTTCTTCCCGAGGATTCAGAAGACTGTGAGTTGGAAGAGGAAGTTGAAGGTGAAATGTATGAGGTAGAATGCCTCTTTGAAGAAGTTAGTCCACCAGACCCTATGAATTCCTCAAAAAGAAGGATTTATTGCAATGCCAGCAGGATAATCAGGATGCCACCTGAGTGGTCTCTCCCTCCTCAACTTATCGTCTGGCCCACCAGAAATAAGGACAGGTTAAAGCATGTTGAATATGAGAGCATCCCTATGGTGTATGAAGTGACAGGACAGGATGGCAGGATCCAAAGGGAATGTATGATGGCCATGCAGAAGGGACTGGAGTCTAAGACAGCCTCTCACAAGTCATGGGAATGTAAGTGACTAATGGGCTGATCCTATTTGGTTGTCTGTGGTGGTTCCATACTGCATCCTGGAGGCAAAGGCAGCCGTACATCAATAGTATTTCTCCATTTTGAAAGTATGTTCTTAAACAATTATAGATGCCCATGTGTGCAGGATTGGCAGAGATCCCAAGTCTGAGGTCCTGCATTCCAGGAAATTGTAATGTAATTTGAAATAAAGAGCTGTAGCAGATGATGGAGAGCTGGTTGGTCTTAAAGGACAGTGGGGTTGAGAGAGCAAAGGAGAGATGGACATTGAGGTAGGTGGTTGCTGAGAATGGGCAGTCCATGTGGAGGCAGTGAATTGTGATACAAATTTGGGGACTGTGGTTTGAAGTGGGAATGGAGACAGCAGCATTGAGCTTATCAAATGGGCAGCCAGGGCAGGTCAAGTGTGTTTCAGGGATTGAGCTTGAGACCAGCCGGCCAGAGGGGAGACCTATGTTGAGTTGAGAAGGTAGGTCTAAGCAGAATGGGCTAAAGTAGTAGATATTTTCCTTTCTAGATGTTTTTCCTCTAGGCAATAAGGAGGTGCCAAAGCAAACTGAATAAAGGACAGGAAGAAATATGCTCTAGGAATCTTCAGCTGGCAGCACAGTGTAGGAGGAATTTGAACTCTGCCTATATGGCTAAAACCCCTGTATAAAGTCAGTTTAAGTGAACTTTGGATATAAAATGATGAGGGTCTTAACTCTCATGGGAGTAAAAGTTTTACATCTCAGAGAATTCATTAACGAAATTGACTCCTTAAGAATAGAAGGCTGGGTTTTGAACTTGAGTACCTAGAAAAAATGGTAACATCTGTGGTAAAGTAAACTTGGGAAGGGAATTTGTTTTGCTTTATGTGTGGCTGTCAGTGGGAGGACTGGACCAGCAGGTCATGCACACCTGGTTGAAGCTGGAGTTTGGATCACCGTATTTTTAGGGAGGGGGCTCAAACGAGTGGGAAGGGTCCAAAATAGAGCCTGGGGGATGATTATATCTGGGGTGCAAAAGTGAAATGAAGCAGGTAAGGGATGAATGGGATGCATAAGGACCTGCAGGAAATTTAATTAAGCTCAGTCTTAGCTCCTAAACCAGAACACTGGCCATCTTACCTTTAGTCTTCTTAAAGTCTCATTTGCCTCTGCTGTCATTTCTCATCAGTGTGTAGGAATCCATTTTTTCCATCCTATCACAGCCCTGTGAAGAAGATAACCTCAATTTACTCTTGGTTATGCAGTGAAGATGGTAATTTTCAGGGTGAACCTCTAGATTATGTCTATTACATTTTTTTATTGCTAAGGACAGTAGAATGATATAGAATAGGATCTTGAAAAATAGGTTTTCTTGAAAGATGTATTATTTATTTATTTATTTATTTATTTATTTATTTATTTATTTATTTTTTGCCATTGTTTTTTTAAGCAATTTGGGTTATTTGCTGTATGAATCACTTCTTCCCTCAGGTAACTCTGAGAGATGGAAAAGCAAGGTACCTTACAAAGTTTCAAACAGATTCGAGGCATATGCTGTAAAGTTTAGGAAACAGCCAGCAGGTATAGAGTTGGTATCTATCCTGTGTCCAGTTTTCAATGTCATGATTAGCTTTTAGGGCTTTGTTTGGGGTTTCCTACTCAGTGCATGTTCTGTCCTCTAAAACTAACACTGCTTGTGGGCAGTGAAAAATGGCAGCATTCTAACTGGGTAGTAGACCTGTATCTATATAGATTCTTGCTCACAAGCAGATTGGAGCCTAAGCCTTTTCATTCTGTGGAGTGTCATTTTTATGTCAGTTTTCCACATTTAATTCACCAGTGCTGTTATGGTAGTGTGTTGTATGTTATATGGGATTTTGTAAGTTATCCTGCTGGTTCAAAGTGTCCCAGGTTAGAGCTAGTAGAGCTGGGCACTGGAAGTTCAGGATCTCCCTTAAAAGTTCAGGATCTCCCTTAAAGGTCTAGTAGTTTGACAGGCTTCTTTTCACACTGGGTCTTGGCATTGAGTATCCCTGCCACACCTTCAACCCCTAGGCCTGGGGTGTCAGGGAGAAAGTGCTTATTGGCTTTTTAAATGGGCCATTCCTGCCTTGCAGCGGTCATAAAGTAAAGATTGATAATCATGCTCCAGCAAAATGTTAAGACCTTTAACTTTATCCTAAAGATGAAAATTAAAGATATTAGTAATGATTCTTTGTATAAGATATCTTGAGTTTTACAGCTGATTTAAGGAACTGTATTATTCTATTATTTTACAGGAAACAAATACTGAGTTCCAGCTCCATAAAAGAACTAAATATTGCATCATTATGGTGGTTTAGAACGTGTGATCATCCATTGATTTAATCTAATAAAGCTGTTACACCAACAAACAAGAAAATATGACATTGTAAAGCCTTTGCAATTAAAAGATATAAAACAGCAAATAAATTGAATTGTGTATGTGTGTGATTCTCAAGCATTTTGCTCCCGTCTCAAAATGGCCACATCACTGGTAACACCAACAGAGTTGGGTCATTCCTGAATACTTCTGCCATGTCTATTACTGTCTTATAATCTCAGGGACCTTTAAATATGGGGAAAAGGATGGCAGAGTTGAGGACAGACTAAATAGATGGATTCCCCATGAACAGGAACTACCCTGAAGAGAGAGACGGTACCTTTTTCATTTTTTATAAATGGAAACCAAGCATATGGTAGGTCCACTGATGGGTATGTCCCATGGTGGTTTGTAGTATGTTACTTACTTCCAGTGTACACTTGTAGAAACAAGGGAAACTTTAGGCAAACAAGAGTTCCTTATACTCAGAACCTATGACCTAGATGGTAAATTTGTGGAACCAGTCTTCTCCCAATAAAAGATACAGGTTAAGTCTGTGGCTAGGTGCCAAAATGTTTACATGTGGATGAAGGCTGTCCTAAGAGTAATTATAAGATATAGGTATTTGGCAGATATGGAGAGGCTAGGGTAACCTCTTGGAAGGGCTCTCTGAGTGATCGTATCAACAATATTTTGATACATATGGATGGATCCACTCAATATTGCCTCTAAGTTGTCCAGTGATTTTAACTATATATATATATATATATTTTTTTTACTACATTTTTATATTTTTAACTCCATATGGTAACAAAGTATCTCTCAAGATGGATTAAGGAGATGGTAAAAAGTGATGGCACTGCATGTTTTCAGATGAGATGCAAAAAGGCAAGCAAAAGATGATATGGTTTCTAAAGCTGGTCTTATGAGAAGATCTGACTTATTTCCTGCCTAACTCCTATTTAAAAGATGGAGTAGATATTCTAGGAGAATATCTGTGACCCCTATCCCCACCCATGGCTGGATTATGTGACTCTGCTATGTGTCTTCTAGTAACACCTGCATTTTCATTTTCATAGCCCATTATGTGACATATCACAGGAGAGTTACGTTTTCAACCTTGAGACCATGTATTCCTTAGGGCTATAGGTTATTGTCTCCAGTAGATTATCTCCATGGAATAGTTAGTATAGAGCCTGGAACATCATATGCACTCAAGTATTTGTGAATGAATGGCTTAGTGTCAATTTAAATGAACAGTTTTGTCCTTGGCCCTGTTCCCACCAACATTCCAAGCCCAGAACATAACTGAAATGGGAAGGCTGGAATAACTGAACAATAAGGAACACTTGAGTCCAGATAATCCAACTTCTGAGCTTATTTGGGAACTACAGGAAGGCATTCCACTACTCTAACTCCCTACCAACAGTTCTGATTCATTCAAATTCCAACAGTCTGATTCATTCACCTATAAATCCCCATGAGAAGATTAAAGAGTGTGGTTTTTCATTAATGTGTTAATAGGAGTTGAATCTGATTGCTTTTTTGACACCTGTGAAATAGGAGTTTGAAGTGTGGGTAAACTAATTCAAGGCATTTAAATGGACCATAACTGGGGCTCTCTGGCTAGTAGAAAGATATTGGACCCTAGAAGTTAGGAAAGATGGTAATGCCGGTATATGGAAGAGGAAACAGAAAAAGAGGACAACTCCAATGAACACTTCCCTGCTTTGTAATCCCTCTCGAAGTCTTTATTCTAGAGGCCAGATGAGAAGTCAAGTATAGGTTTGGAAAGTGGAGTCCAAAATGAAGGGTACATCCTGATACCACCTTCCGTTTCATTTTCCCAAGCGGTTATTATACCCCATGGCACATTTAGTTCCTTAGGTTTAGACTCTGACATGAAGATTTGTGTGCAGGAAGTGCTTTAATGGAGAGTGCTTTGGGGAGTAAAATCTCTGAAGGGGCAAAGAAAGAATGATTAAGCATAGGGAAGAAGTTTGGATATGATGCAGCAACAACAAAGACCTCAGCCAATCCAATTGGGAGCTCCTGAGCTGCAATGATCCTGCAGAATTTTCTCAACTGGGGTAAGAGGACACCCCTATACCCGTGCACTGACCAGTCACTGATACAGGATGACCCTTAGAAAGGAAGCATGACCTTGGGTACTGCGGCTTTCTTCAAGAAAGATCAAATCCCTGGATAGGGGAAGTCAGTTGTAAGTTGTCAGTTGTTAGCCATCCCAGCAGGTGGGAGGGTAAATATTTTAGTCCGAAAGTCAGCAGTGGGAACTAGGCAGATACCAGTAGCACAACAAAGCACCCACTACAACTTCCAAATCAGGTTCCAACTGGAGCATGTAACCGTACTTCTAATAAATTCACATTCTGTTAGAAGTCTAGGGGCACCTGGGTGGCTCAGTCAGTTGAGCATCTGACCAGCTCGGGTCATGATCTCATGGCTCAGAAGTTTGAACATTGGGCTCTGTGCTGGCAGTGTGGAGACTGCTGGGAATTCTCTCTCTCTCCTCTCTCTCTGACCCTCCCCAACTTGTGCTTTCTCTCTCTCAAAAGAAATAAACTTAAAAGAAGTTGAATCTAGAGGTGCACCTGGGTGGCTCAGTCAGTTTAGTGTCTGACTCTTGATTTTGGCTTAGGTTATGATCCCATGGTCATGAGATTGAGCCCCATGTTGGGTTCCATGCTCAGCATGGAGCCTTCTTGAGACTCTCTCTCTCTCTCTCTCTCTCTCTCTCTCTCTCTCTCTCCCTCTCCCTCTCCCTCTCCCTCTCTGCCCCTGCCCTGCTTGCACACGAACATGCACATGCAACTCTCTCTCAAAATAAACAAAGTTGAGACTAGAACATGAAACAAGATGGTCTCTGCCCAAAAGAAGCTTCCAGACATGTCACTAATTTCAACAAACGTAGTGGCTTAAAACAATAACCGTTGACTTCCGGTTTCTGGACTAGCATATGAGGAGATAAGAAGTCTTTTTATTTAGATTCAAGTTAGTTAATATACAGGATAGTATTGGTTTCAGGAGTAGAAGGGAGTCTTCACTCTTTCCTGAGAAGTAAAAAGAACTAAAAAATTACCAAATCTCCCTAAATTCATCAAAGAATGGAGGTCATGACAAAACCGCTGATCCAAAAATTGGAGAGAGAGGCAGACACGGAAAATCACAACTTCCCATAGCAGAAGCCTCTGTGGGAGATAGGTGCGCTAGGGTAGGATATCGAATGTAACAAGTGGACCATTTTGGTGTTGATGTGAGAGGTGGGGTTGTGGGTATGTGAGGACACAGAATATATGGGTAATCTCTGTAGTTTCTGCTCACTTCCATTGTGAACCTAAAATGGCTCTGAAAAAAATAAGTCTGAATTTTTTAAAAAATGAAAAATAAAAGCATCACCCATTTATCATCTCATAGGTCTGTAGTTCAGAAATCTGGGTAGAATAGATTCTCAGCTTAGCACTTTGTAATGCCAAAATGAGGTGTGGGCAGGGCTAGGCTATTACCTGAAGGCTGTGGAGAAGAATATGTGCCCAAGGTCATTTTGACTATTAGCAGAAGTGAGTTCCCTGCAAGTACTATAGGACTGAGGTGACCATTTCCTTGCTGGCTGTTGACTACGAATGCTTTTACCTCTTGGAAGCTGCCCCATTTCCTTGCTATATGGCCCCTTCCTTTTTTTTAACTTTTTTTTTTTTTTTAAGATTTTAAGTAATCTCTACACCCAATGTGGGGTTTCAGTTTACAACCCCAAGATCAAGAGTTGCATGCTTTACTGACTGAGCCAGCCAGATGCCTGGACCCCTTCATTTTAAAATAAATCCACCAACAGCACATCGTGTCTTTCTCAAACTCGGAATGTGACTTCCTCTTTGCTACCTGTCAGAAAATTTAAAAACTTCTGGTTTTAAAAACACCATGTGATTTGGTTCTGACCATCCACATAGTTACGAAAAGATCAATTGTGTATTATAATCTAATCATGGGATTAAAATCCATTATAGTAACAAGTTCTACAGATTTGGGCAAAAAATCTTGGAGGTTACTTTATAATTCTGCCTACCACAACCATGATGACAGGTTGACATATACCTTGGTAGAAGGAGTTCTGGTGACTTCTCTTCATTTTCTAAATAGGACTGGAGAGTACTGAGTCTGAAGGGAGAGATTTCAGGATGAAGAACTTTTGATTGATGAGCTTTATGGGCTCAGCTGTCTGGGAATTGGAACAGAGGAGGAAGAGGTTAGTTTGAGGTTCTTCTGGGTAAACCGGGCAAAAAGACAGGTCAAGGGATATGACAGACTGAAGGAAAGGACCACAGAATCTAGGCCAGAAACAGAAGACAGAGAAACCTGGAGTGAGAGAGGAGGAATTAACTTGCAAAGGCTGCAGTGGATGGCAAGATTCCAGTTAAAGCAGGAAGTGGAAGAAGGCTTCAAGAAGAGGTTTAACATTTGGAGCAGTGGTTCTCCAAGTCTGGCCCCCAAACCAACAGCGTCAGCATCCTTTGGGCATTTGTCAGAATTGCAAACTCTCCAGTCCACTCCAGACCTAGTAAATCAGAAATTCTAAAACTCTAGGAACAGGACAGAGGAATCTATTTCAACAGCCACTCCAGGTGATTTTGCTGCTCCGTAGTTTAAGAATCATCGATATTATTCTCCTATATTGTAACAGAATATGTTTATCAGGAATGGGTTTCCAGCAGGAGAAAGAAAATTCCTGGAAGGAGAATTTTCCCATTGCATGCTCAGCTAGGATGCCTAGGGTAAATGTACGACACGGCTGAATGAACTGGCCTTACAGTTTTCAGAAATAACAAATCCTGGTCATTCTTATCTGGGCCAATTGTGTTACTGAGATAAACTTTCTAAGATCAAGGCTAGGAACAGTTACTGAAGGGAGCTAGAGAAGGAGCCAGCCTGGACTGCATCAGCCACTCTTTAGAGAGGGGAAACCTCAGGGAAAGTGGCAAAAAGTAGGAATAATGTGTTCCAGGGACCCTGAATGATGAGAGCAGCAACAGATGCTAGTGGAGAGGGAGGGACACTTGCTTATGACCAAGATCTGGCTCCACTTTGGCTCAGCAAAGAACAGACACTCTCCCCTAGCTGCGGGCACCACCCCAACCAGCTGAGCTGCCTCAGCTGTAGCTGTTCATAGGTGGGCTGTGCTTAGCCAACAGGATGAGGATGTATTTGAGGATGTGGGTAGCTGACCCAGTACAGTAATCTGTATCACCTTATAATTTTTCTGAATCTACTATTCTAGAAATAATAATAGTTGTGGGAAAATAGCAGTAAGAACTAAGCAAGTTAAATACATAATTTTTCAATGTTATTACAGGGTATCCCACCCCTCCAAAAAACCCTCAAGCAATCATGCCAGGGTTTATGAGCATAGGTCTTTTGAGTGCAGCGAAGCCCAACATGCTTTATACTGTTGAGTTAAAAAATGAAAAAATGGGAGCACCTGGTGGGCTCAGTCGGTTAAGAATCTGACTCTTGGTTTTTGGCTCTGGTCATGATCTCATGATTCGTGAGTTAGAGGCCCGAGTGGGGCTCTTCACTGACAGTGCAGAGGCTGCTTGGGATTCTCTGTCTCCTCCTCTCTGTGCCCCTCCCCTGGTCCTGTTCTCTCTCTCTCAAACATTTTTTCAAAAATGAAAAAATTGGTGCCGACAAATGTTCATACTATGCTAAAGAGAGAAAAAACTTTTTCTATGATACATAAATATTTCCTGATGACTTCACAATACATTGGTAACATTAGACACTGGGGAAGGGAACTGAGTGGCTGGGGGAGAAAAGGAAGAATTGTCATGATTAAAAACCTTATGTACCTTTTAAATTTGGAGCACATGCATGCATTATTAAGAAATAAAAAATTACTACACTTAAAAAATAAATAACGAGCTTTTATTATCCTCGACAACAGAGAAAAGCCATGCCTGGAGTCTCTGGGAATTCTGGGAACGCTCCCAGGGGGAGGGGAAAGCTGCAAGTAGCACCTGGAGCTTCCTCAGAGACTCATTCCCTCAGTCTCACTCCACTGGCAGTGGCAGCTGGAAGGAATCACAAACTGCAAGGATCAGTGGGAGGAAGACAATGAACAACGCTTTCCTGCCTGAAATCAGCCGCTGTCCAGAGCCAGCACCAGGGAAGACACAACTCACCCTCCGGGGGTCACGTCTTCGCTGGAAGGCAGGTGAGAATTCATACGCGTGACACCGAATGCCCTGCTCTCTTGGGGTCTCCAAGTCCTCCCCGATTCCACACCCTCTGGTCTGGGGCCACAGTGTCTGATTTTTGAGAGGAGAACATGGAATAGGTCAAGTCCTTGTCAGTCCGAGTCTGAACTCTCATTCGACTTGGAAGACTTATGCTTTCGTTTTTTCTTCTTTTCTTTTTTCCTTTTCTTATGCTTTTCTTTCTTCTTCTTTTTCTTGTGTTTCTCTTTACATTCTGAGGAGCTGGAGCTGCTCCCATCTTCATCGGAGGTGGAATCCTCCAGTAACTGTTTTAACTGCTGTATCCTAAACAGAAGTTTGACCAAAGAACCATATTCAAAAAAAATTGTAGATAAAAATGATGTGAGAGCAGCAGTGAGGGTAAAAAATGTCATGAATTAACCACCTTGTGAAAGACGGTACTTATTTGTGCATGTCTTCCCCATTCTTGTCCACGTCCATGCCTGTTTGACAGGACTGTAACCAGTATATGAGCCATTCTGTGTTCTTTTCATTGTCCTAAATATTTCTGCATGTTTCTCGAGTCCTTACCACAGAACTTCTAACAGATGCCTACTTTCCTTACTCACCGCCCCCAACTGCTCAAGTAATCTACCTCCTCAAAACAATTATTACTTGGCGTCACCAGTTTTGGGAAAAACAAACTCTCCCGTTTCTTCACCCTATCTTTGTTCATGTCTAAGGATCATTTTTCACAATAGCTCAAATCCTTAAAGACACTGGAGAAGATAAACTAAACTACGGTTGGTTGCCAACATCAACTATCAGTGGTATGAGCAGGCTGGGCCAAACCCACTGCTTTAAGCCAACCCAGACAGAACAAGGCTGGCCTGCTCATTCCCCACATACTGGCCTTTCCAGTGACTACTCCTGCCTTCCACACATTTCACAACTAAATTAAAGTACCATATTTACCAAACCACTCATCTAATACTGGGATGGATGTTTCCAACTTTATATAAGAGGGTATTGTTATCACCAGGACCACCTCACCTTATGTCCTTTTCATGTCTTTTATTCTCTCGTATGATGTCATACATGGGATCTTCATGTGCCTTGAGGGTTAGAGAAGGGTAAGGTTGGATTAGGGCTTCATGGACTGTTTAGTTAAATTAAAATTAAATCTCTATTTCACTGAAATAAGAATACATGGGGGCGCCTGGGTGGCTCAGTCGGTTAAGCATCCGACTTCGGCTCAGGTCATGATCTCGCAGTCCGTGGGTTCGGGCCCCGCGTCGGGCTCTGTGCTGACAGCTCAGAGCCTGGAGCGTGTTTCAGATTCTGTGTCTCCCTCTTTCTCTGACCCTCCCCTGTTCATGCTCTCTCTCTGTCTCAAAAATAAATAAATGTTAAAAAAAAAAAAAATAAGAATACATGTAGGAGGAATGTTACAGTATGTAAACTATCTCAATTTTAAAAAAGAATAAATCTAATTTGTAGAAATTTTAAATGTTACCAAAAAATCATGTTAAGCTTGGCTCTGGAGAGTCCATTCTGCTAGTCTTCTGGCAGTTTTCTGGGTTGGTCTGGAAAACCTCCAAAAGCATGAAGGTTAAAGAACACCCTACTAAAGAATGAATGTGTCAACCAGGCAATTAGAGAAGAAATTTAAAAATATATGGAAATAAATGAAAATGAAAATACAACAATTCAAACGCTTTGGGATGCAACGAAGGCAGTCCTGAAAGGAAAACACATTGCAATCCAGGCCTATCTCAAGAAACAAGAAAAATCCCAAATACGAAATCTAACAGCACACCTAAAGGAAACAGAAGCAGAACAGCAAAGACACCCCAAACCCAGAAGAAGAAGAGAAATAATAAAGATCAGAGCAGAAATAAACAATATAGAATCTAAAAAAACTGTAGAGCAGATCAATGAAACCAAGAGTTGGTTTTTTGAAAACATAAACAAAATTGATAAACCTCTAGCCAGGCTTCTCAAAAAGAAAAGGGAGATGACCCAAATAGATAAAATCATGAATGAAAATGGAATTATTACAACCAATCCCTCAGAAATACAAGCAATTATCAGGGAATACTATGAAAAATTATATGCCAACCAAGTGGACAACCTGGAAGAAATGGACAAATTCATAAGCACCCACACACTTCCAAAACTCAAACAGGAAGAAATAGAAAACTTGAACAGACCCATAACCAGTGAAGAAATTGAATCAGTTATCAAAAATCTCCCAACAAATAAGAGTCCAGGACCAGATGGCTTCCCTGGGGAATTCTACCAGACATTTAAAGCAGAGATAATACCTATCCTTCTCAAGCTGTTCCAAAAAACAGAAAGGGAAGGAAAACTTCCAGACTCATTCTATGAAGCCAGCATTACTTTGATTCCTAAACCAGACAGAGACCCAGCAAAAAAAGAAAACTACATGCCCATATCCCTGATGAATATGGATGCAAAAATTCTCAATAAGATACTAGCAAATCGAATTCAACAGCATATAAAAAGAATTATTCACCATGATCAAGTGGGATTCATTCCTGGGCTGCAGGGCTGGTTCAACATTTGCAAATCAATCAATGTGATACATCACATTAAGAAAAAAAAAGAAAAGAATCATATGATCCTGCCAATCAATGCAGAAAAAGAATTTGACAAAATTCAGCATCCTTTTTTAATAAAAACCTTTGAGAAAGTCAGGATAGAAGGAACATACTTAAACATCGTAAAAGCCATTTATGAAAAGCCCACAGCTAATATCATCCTCAATGGGTAAAAACTGAGAGCTTTCCCCCTGAGATCAGGAACACGACAGCCATGTTCACTCTCACCGCTGTTATTTAACATAGTGTTGGAAGTTCTAGCATCAGCAATCAGACAACAAAAGGAAATCAAAGGCATCGAAATTGGCAAAGATGAAGTCAGGTTATCACTTTTTGCAGATAACATTATATTATACAAGGAAAACCCGACAGACTCCACCAAAAGTCTGCTAGAACTGATACGTGAATTCAGCAAAGTTGCAGGATACAAAATTAATGTACAGAAATCAGTTGCATTCTAATACACTAATAATGAAGCAATAGAAAGACAAAATAAACTGATCCCATTCACAATTGCACCAAGAGTCATAAAATACCTAGGAATAAACCTAACCAAAAATGTAAAAGACCTATATACTGAAAACTATAGAAAACTTATGAAGGAAATTGAAGAAGATATAAAGAAATGAAAAAACATTCCATGCTCATGGATTGGAAGAATAAATATTGTTAAAATGTCAATACTATCCAAAGCTATCTACACATTCAATGCAATCTCAATCAAAATTGCACCAGCATTCTTCTTGAAGCAAGACCAAGCAATCCTAAAATTTGTATGGCACCACAAAAGACCCCGAATAGCCAAAGTAATATTGAAGAAGAAGACCAAAGCGGGAGGCATCACAATCCCAGACTTTAGCCTCTACTACAAAGCTGTAATCATCAAGACAGCATGGCATTGGCACAAAAACAGACACACAGACCAATGGAATAGAATAGAAACTCCAGAACTAGACCCACAAAAGTATGGCCAACTCATCTTTGACAAAGCAGGAAAGAATATCCAATGGAAAAAAGACAGTCTCTTTAATAAATGGTGCTGGGAGAACTGGACAGCAACATGCAGAAGAATGAAGCTAGACCACTTTCTTACACCATTCACAAAAATAAACTCAAAATGGATAAAGGACCTGAATGTAAGACAAGAAACCATCAAAAACCTAGAGGAGAAAGCAGGAAAAAACCTCTCTGACCTCAGCCGCAGCAATTTCCGACTTGACACATCACCAAAGGCAAGGGAATTAAAAGCAAAAATGAACTATTGGGCCCTCATGAAGATAAAAAGCTTCTGCACCGCAAAGGAAACAATCAACAAAACTAAAAGGCAACCGACAGAATGGGAGAAGATACTTGCAAATGACATATCAGACAAAAGGCTAGTATCCAAAATCTATAAAGAACTCACCAAACTCCACACCTGAAAAACAAATAATCCAGTGAAGAAATGGGCAGAAAACACGAATAGATACTTCTCTAAAGAAGACATCCAGATGGCCAACAGGCACATGAAAAGATGCTCAACACCACTCCTCATCAGGGAAATACAAATCAAAACCACACTGAGATACCACCTCACACCAGTCAGAGTGGCTAAAATGAACAAATCAGGAGACTATAGATGCTGGAGAGGATGTGGAGAAACAGGAACCCTCTTGCACTGTCGGTGGGAATGCAAACCAGTGCAGCCCCTCTGGAAAACAGTGTGGAGGTTCCTCAAAAAATTAAAAATAGATCTACCCTATGACCCAGCAATAGCACTGCTAGGAATTTACCCAAGGGATACAGGAGTGCTGATGCATAGGGGCACTTGTACCCCAATGTTTATAGCAGCACTTTCAACAATAGCCAAATTATGGAAAGAGCCTAAATGTCCTTCAACTGATGAATGGATAAAGAAATTGTGGTTTATATACACAATGGAAGACTACTTGGCAGTGAGAAAGAATGAAATCTGGCCTTTTGTAGCAACATGGATGGAACTAGAGAGTGTTACGCTAAGTGAAATAAGTCATAAAGAGAAAGACAGATACCATATGTTTTCACTCTTATGTGGATCCTGAGAAACTTAACAGAAGATGTTGGGGGAGGGGAAGGAAAAAAAAAAAGAGAGAGGGAGAGAGCCAAACCATAAAAGACTCGTAAAAACTGAGAATAAACTGAGGGTTGATGGGGGGGTGGGAGGAAGGGGAGGGTGGGTGATGGGCACTGAGGAGGGCACCTGTTGGGATGAGCACTGGGTGTTATATGGAAACCAATTTGACAGTAAATTTCATATTAAAAAAAAATTATGTTAAAAAAACCTATTACCTTCTTACCTGGGGATAATTACTATTAATATTTGGTCTCTTTCTTTCAATCAATATCATTAAATTTATGAAAAATTATTAATCCTATTACATGTACAACTCTTATTATTTTTTACTTGTGTCTTCATGAACATTTTTCATGATGTCTTCTAAAACATAATTTCTGGGGTACCTGGCTAGCTCAGTGGGTAGAACATGTGACTCATGATCTGGGGGGGTTGTGAGTTCAAGCCCACACTGGGTGCAGAAATGACTTAAAAATGAAATCTTTTTTTTTAATGTTTTATTCATTTTTGAGAGAGGGAGAGAGAGAGAGAGAGAGCAAGTGAGCAAGCATGCACATGTGAGGGGGGAGGGGCAGAGAGAGAAGGAGATGGAGAATCCCAAGCAGGCTCCTGCTGTCAGAACAGAGCCAATCACAAGGCTCAAACCCACGGACTGTGAGATCATGACCTGAGCCAAAATCAAGAGTCAGATGCTTAACCAACTGAGCCGCCCAGGTGCCCCTAAAAATAAAACCTTTTTTTTTCTAAAAATAAAGTCTTAAAATAATAATTCCTAATGACTGAATCATTTGTATGTTACAGAAATTTATGTTGATATATTAGACTATTAAGTTTCCAATTTTTCTTCAGTTTCCATCATTTCAATGATATAATTATGAGAGTTATCATTATGCATACATATCCTTAATCATAAACAGTGTATATGTTGATGTTCTCTTATATCCTTAAAATAAATTCTTGGAAATGGGGTTTCTGGTCAAAAAAAAGGAAAAAGAATATGTTCAAAGTTTTTGAGATTTATCATCAAACTATGTTCTATTACAATCTGTAAAAACCGACATTCCACTTAAGTGGAATGATTGATCAAAAAGAAATTATTTCAGATTATTGAAATTATAACACAACATCTTAAACTCCTTAAAACCTTAAATAATGTTGACCCCAGTTTGACATATACTGATAACCTCAGTACATCCAGACAGTAGCATATTTCACTTGGCAGAAGCAGTTACTGAATGGTAAATTAACACCTTTAGGGGATGACTCTATTAAAATAAAGTGAAGAAATGATAAGTCTATTTTACTGTCTAAAGAGCATATATAATTTATATACACACTTATAGCTTATAAAGACATCTACTCTTTAAAAACTGGGAGGGGTGCCTGGGTGGCTCAGTTGGTTAAGCATCTGACTTCAGCTCAGGTCATGATCTCAAGGTTCACGAGTTTGAGCCCCGCATTGGGCTCTGTGCTGACAGCTCAGAGCCTGGAACCTGCTTTGGATTCTGTGTCTCCCTCTCTCTCTACCCCTCCCCTGCTCGCACTCTGTCTGTCTCAAAAATAAATAAACATTAAAAAAAAAGGGGAAACTAAAACCGTAATTATAGTTATGATGTTATATATAACTGAAAACAAGTGATTGAATAAATAAAAATGTCTGCTTTAGAAGAAGAATCACTATTCCCAAGGTATAAACAAATAACACTTTAATAAAAAGTTAGTTTTTTGTTAACTAATCTGTCACACAAATGTAATTTAACAAGAGATGTAGTCAATACTGGATATTCTGGCCAAAAATCTCTGAGAATGTGTTCTATGTGAATTTCCAGTTCACCGATTACTCCCTGGTTTGTTAATATTCACTACTTCTGAAAAATGTAAATTGACAAGGTGGGGTTCTACTTACTACTCTGAACTGTTCTAATTTTTGGTTGCCTTTGATAAAAAAAGGGCATTCTTTGTCGCCTGTTCGGTGACCATACCGCTTACAACGCCAGCCTAAAAACAAAGAAAAAAGGAAATATTTCTGTAAGTAACAGTTTCATTTAATGAAGATGAAGAATCAGTACACCATATTAAAGTTTTTCTTCATTAAACTCCAATTCTAAAAGCAAATGCAATGACTGGATGAATCATATACAATCCTAGAAAATAAAGGGAAACTGATTACTTCCCAAGCATCCTTTAATCGTGTAGCTTTGGGAGTAAATATTACCTCACCAGATAAGTATTAAGCAATCCAGTGTAAAAGTATTGTGAAGAGTGAATTTTTTTTTGTCTGTAGCTTACTGTATTTTTCAAAGAGAAGGTCTTTTCTATTCATCAAGTGACTCTGATCCTCATTTACAATTTCAGACACTAGAGCAAATAGCTTCTTTCTCTGATTGAATCAAAAACTGCACAATCCCTCCCCTTTAATTAAACCAAATCACAAATTATCTTAAAATGTTAATTTCATTAGCACTCTAATATGGCTTCACCTGCTGAACAGGGAAATTGTCCTTTGTAAAAAGTATATTATTTAGAAGCAGACAGCCGTGATGAGGAATGGGGAAGAAACACAGTAAGAAAATACATGCACATGTTCCAGGACAACAGAGGGAAGCACACAACTTTGTGGAATTTTAGTGACTATGGACATGGCATCAGGCATTGAGATATAGGGAAAATGAAGTGGTGAACAAAACAGGAATGGGTGAGATGCTTATTATTTCTCTCACCTGGTCCTCTTAGAACCATCTAGATTTGAGGTAAATCAGGAAGTCATATGAGAACAGTGAGTTAAATGTTTGGACATTAAGCAACTCCAACCAAGGAAGTCAGGAAGCAGGTAAAGGGATTACAGCTAAGATCAGCCAGGTTTGCTTCATGCTGACAGCTACTAAAAGCGTGAAGTGAATGAGAAGGGAAGTTTTTCCTTTTTAATTTTGAGGGCTGGAGGCAGGAAACCACTGAAAAAAAGTGAAGTTTGGAGATTCTTTATTGATTGCCTCCGAGCTGTCCCTGTCTTTCATTAACTCTCCCAATTAATTTAAAATTCTTTTTTTTTTTTTTTTTCTCCCAATTAATTTAAAATTCAGGAAAGAAGGATTATACTCCTTCAAACCAAAGTCTTTTTTTGTGTTCAAAATTGTCGTATCATTAAAGGAAAGGTGATTCTTGCCATTCAAAATGTGGTCATGGACAAGCAAAATCAGCAACACATGGGAGATTGTTAGAAATGTATACTGTTAGGTCCACCCCAGAAATACTGACACATATTAGAATTTTAAAAGATTAACTGGTGATTTAAAGACATGTTAAAGTTTGAAAACCACTGTTCCAGATAACACTACAATCAACAAAATCAATGAAAATATGTACATGTACATGTGTCTTTCATCCTGTCTGGGAGGAGTCCAAATTTTGTGGGGCCTGAGCTTAAATTATGGGTTTGTAGAAGGGGGCTCTTTAGAAAGAAAAATACCTTGCCTTGGCAAATTTTGCAAAATCATATGACCGTATCAACACATCACTGGAACTTCTGCAGGTCCTTGAAAATCTCAAGTGAGTCAAACTGGCTCTGGTCCCAACTCTGACACTTATTTTCCAAGTCAATGTACATAGACATAAAATGGTAATTGAAATGTAAGTAACTACCTCATAAAAGAGAGCAGTGGTATTCAAACTTAAAAAAAAAAAAAAAAGCTGTAGACTTCTGGGTAAAGATGACAGACTAAATACATTTACCTGTTTTCACTCCCTTCCTGACATGTCATAAAAATGAAAATGAAGAGAATTCTTTCCAAGGGGAATAAGCCAAGAAGCACTTCAAGAATGGCCAAGTGACAGCCTCCATAAAAGCACTGAAAATAGTTGCAAATTTTCCCACATCAATTTACTTGAAACCCTGTAAATTAATCAAAGGTTTGCCACAATCTGAGGACCATTAATTCAAGAAAAGATAGTGAAGTTTGGTAAGAACAGAAGGGTTTCTGGCATTTTAACCAGGCCTTCTCCCAACCCTCTTTCCTGATTGCCAGAATAATCTTGAAAACTAGCAGCCGTGCAACCATGACAACTATGAAAAGCAGCAATCCTGCACTCTCAATGGGGTAAGGCCAGGTTTTGAGTCTCTCAAAAATCCCTAACCCCAAAGCACAGAGCCAAACTGGCAGGGTGTTGTTGCTATTTAACCAGTCATGTAGTTTACTCTACAGTAAAAACCCAATCCCTCAGGATATTTGTTGAAAACAATTACCTGCAATTGTTTAATATCACAGCTCCCAACAGCTGTGATATGGATAAATAAGAGCCGAGCTAAAGATTTTAATGATCCAGGTAATGAGATGTCCACAGAGGGCTTTTAAAAATTCTGACACAATCCTGGGAAGCTAGAAGGCTGTGCACATGTGCCAACATTTATTTTGTTTTTTTTTTTCTTTTTAAGTTTTTTAAATGTTTTATTTATTCTTGAGAGAGATAGTGCATGAATGGGGGAGGGGCAGAGAGCGAAAGAGACACAGAATCGTAAGCAGGCTCCACGCTTTGAGCTGTCAGCACAGAGCCTGATGCAGGGCTTGAATGCACAAACCGGGAGATCATGACCTGAGCCAAACTTGGATGCTTAGCTGACTGAACCACCCAGGTGCCCGTTTTTTTGATAGTAGCCATCCTAACAGGTATGAGGTTGTATTTCTCTAATTACTGATGCTGAGAATCTTTTCATGGGCTTACTGGATACCTGTATATCTTCTTTGGAGAAATGTCTATTCAAGTCCTTTGCCAAATTTTAATCAGGTTGTTTCTTTGTTGTTTTTAGGAGTTCTCTATATATTATAGATATAATCCCTTATTAGATATATGATTTACAAATATTTTTTCCCATTCTGTTAGTTGGCTTTTTACTCTTTTGTTAATGTCTTTTATTCACAAAATTTTGTGGTTTTCATGAAGTCAAATTTGTCTGTTTTTTCTTTTGTTGGCTGTACCTTTGGTGTTTCATCCAAAAAATCATTACCAAATCCAATTTTGTGCAGCTTTGCCCTGTTTTCTTCTAAGAGATTTTATAGTTTTAGGTATTATATTTAAGTCTTTGATCCACTTAGAGTTAAATTTTATGTATGATATTAGATAAGGACCCAACTTCATTCTTTTGCAAGAGGATGTCCAGTTTTTTTTAAAAGACTGCTCTTTCCCCATTTAATGGTCTTGGCTCCACCAAAACAAGAAATTAAAACAACAAAGATGAGTCAACATATAGGAAAACAGGAAATCCAAGACAAGAAAGAAGCTAAGGGAAACTGCAGAGTGAGTGTCTTAGTTCCGGCTCCCATAATATAGAGTGGGTCACTTACATAATAGGATTTTCTCATAGGCTAGGGACTGGAGATCTAAAATCTGGGTGCCAAAAGAGTTGGTTTCTGATGATTACTGTCCTCCTGGCTTGCAGACAGCTGTATCCTCTCATGGTGTGTCCTTACACAGCAGAAAGAGAGCAAGCTCTCTGGTCTCCTCTTAAAAGGAACTCATCAGGGGCACCTGTGTGGCTCAGTTAAGCCTCCGACTTCAACTCAGGTCGTGATCTTGTGGTTTGTGGGTTTGAGCCCCGCGTCGGGCTCTGTGCTGACAGCTCAGAGCCTGGAGCCTGCATTGGATTCTGTGTCTCCCTCTCTCTCTGCCCCTCCCCCCTCACGCTGTGTCCTTCTCTCCTTCAAAGATAAATAAACATCAAAAAAAAAAAAAAAAAAGGAACTAATCATATCATCAGAGGCACCCTCAATACTTTATCCAATCCTAATTACCACCCAAAGGTCCTATCTCCAAATACCATCCTATTGGGGATTAGGGCTTCAACATACGAATTTATGGAGGGACACAAACATTCAATTCATAACACAAAGTGAGGCGTGCCTAAGTGCCTCAGTTGGTTAAGCGTACGGCTCTTGATTTCAGCTCAGGTCATGATCTCGTGGTCCTAAGATTGAGCCCTTGTCAGCTTCCATACTGGGCGTGGACCCTGCTTAAGATTCTCTCCCTCTCCCCTGTTCGCTCTCTCTCAAACAAACAATACAAAGTGAAGGGAGATTCCTGGATGATAAGCATGGGAGCAACCATTTTCAGAAGAATGTAATTAATACAATGTCTCAGGCATTTAGAGGTCTTAAGATTCAATCTTTAGAACAATTTGAGACTGAGTAAAAAGAAATCAGTACATGGAAACCAAAAACAATAATAACAAAACACATGCACATAACACACACCAAAAACAAGATAACTGTTAATCTGGGGCGGGAGGGAGAGGTAATTATTCAGGATGCATAAAGGAAAAGTAATCACTTTACTACATGACTCAGCTCTGGACATAATTATAATAAAGTAAGTACCCAGGATTATCTAACCAAAATTATGAAAAAACTATTTTGGGGAAGATGTGATATAGTAAGGGTACATATGTGTAGTAAGAGCTAAATTCTCATCTTCCATTGTATGATGTTAACAGATACCACCTAAACCTGAAAAATCAATGCAATGTAAATGTGATCTTAGGCATATGAAGATAAATATCAAAATAACCAACTAAAAGAGCTAAAAGTGGGAATGGAGAAAAAGAGACTGGGAACTATTTTAATTATGTGCATGAAGAATCTTTATACAAACAAATGTGTTTAAAAGGCAGCAGTATCCTTTCTTCAAATACCAAATACCACTTAAGCTGGATGAAGGTGTTGCGGCTCTGGTGGGGTGGGGCCGTGCACACACAGCACTACTGCTCTGGACCCCCCCGCCCCCAGGTCACATGGATGAAACCTTAACACCACTGATGGGGGGGGGGGGGTGTACAAAGGACTGAGGCAAGACCCAAAGGGATCTGCCCCCTCCAATGTATCCCAATGTATCTCCTTGTCCCTTGTGGCATTTCTACAACAGAGTATCCTTTCTGTTACTTGAATATTACCAAGGAGTGTACTCCAAAGGCAGCTACGGTCCTGTGGGCAACCACTGCCCTTGGGAGTCAGAAGCCCTGGAGTCAAAGCCATGCTCTGCCTCTTAGACACTCACTAACATACGCAGCTTGGCTTCCTTAACTATGAAACAGACATCACGCCTTGGCTTAACAGGTCTCGGTGAGAAAAAAAAAAAGAGGTAAACATGCTCTGTAAGTCGTGGTATATAACTTGTGTGTGCTGAGGAGTGTTACCTGAAACTCTCCCATACTCACACTGCATAACTTTGACTTCTTTCCCGAGTGGCATCCAAAGTCCTTTAGTTGGTGCGTGAGCCAGAAATTCCCTGGCATGTTCGTTGCCTGGTACATCTGGTATACAGTCTTCCGGCTTAGTCTCATCTTCCTAAAAAAGGAAACAACATGTACACGACGTGGCAAAAGAGCACTGGAATTCTCTCCTACCTGCTTCAGAACACAGCACTGCTGGCTTTCACATGGGCTGGAAATGCCCACGTCATCCTGTTACCCTCTCCAGTACTAGAAAGACAAATTATACCTGACACAAAAACCAGAAATAAATATACCAGAAGGACTATATCATGAAAACAAAGTAGTTGTTCTTAGAGAAAAGTTACTAGTAAAGCAGAAATCTGCCCTTCATATAGGAATGATCTGTGAGCTCCAAATTCTAACGTAAATTAGATTTAAAGATCAAAAAAAGGTTCCACGACCACAAAATCTTAGTGAAATGAGGCAAGGTATAACAATTAAAGTAGGGGCACCTGGCTGGCTCAGGAAATGGAACATGCAACTCTTGATCTCGGGGTTGAGGTTTGAGCCCCACGTTGAGTGTAGAGATTACTTAAAAACAAAATTTAAGGGGCATCTAGGTGGCTCAGTCACTTAAGCACCCAACTTCACTTCAGGTCATGATCTCACGGTTTGTGAGTTCGAGCCCTGTTTCAGCTCTCTGCTGTCAGCACAGAGCCTGCCTCGGATCCTCTGTCTCCCCTCTCTCTGCCCTCTGCCGCCTCTCAAAAATAAATAAATGTTAAAAAGAAAAAAATTAAATTAAAAAAATATAAATTTGCCTGGCTGTTTCACTTGCTTAAGCATGTGACTCTTTGTTTTGGCTCAGGTCATGATCTAATGGTTTGTGGGTTCAAGCCCTGCATCGGGCTCCGGGCTGACAGCGTGGAGCCTGCTTAGGATCCTCCCTCTCCTTGTCCCTCCCCTGTTCTTGTGTGTGTGCTCTCTCTCGCTCTCTCTGAAAATAAATAAACTTAACATATGTATATACGCATATACATATACATATGTATATGTGTATATACATATATATTTCAAGAATTAAAACAGGATTATCTAGAATAAAAATGTTATGTTAAAATAGCTTATTATAACTTGAAGACCATTGTCATGTTTTCTAGTCACACACATGCTATCTATATGTGTGAGTTGCATATTCACCACTGAATATATGCATTTACAATTAAAGAGGGTTTTTTTTTCAGTTTCCATGAATATTTAATCTATAACAGAAGAACATTTTCTAAAACTCTTTTCTTTTAATTTAAAAATTTTTAATATATATTTTTTATTTTAGGTAGGCCCCACCCCTAATATGGAGCTTCAACTCCTGACCCTGAGATCAAGAGTCTCATGCTCTACTGACTGAGCCAGCCAGGTGCCCCTAAAAGTCTTTTCTTTTATTTGAAAGTGAGCATGCATAAGTTTGCTCTGGCCTCTAAAGAGCCCTCTAAGTCTCACTCTCACAGACACTGGACAACATGGCCAGGTGGGCAGGAGGTGGTAGGCGGTGTCCTGCACCAGGGGCTGGACTAGAGGAGCTTCCAGTCTCCACACAGACTACTGTTCTCTGAGCTGACGCTCAGGAAAGCAGCAGTGAGTGAGTCAGAGATGGAGCAGAGCGGTGAGAAGATGCAGCCACAGCAGGAGACAGAGAAGGGGACCGATCGCTGAGGAACACGTGGGCCTGCCACCGTTTCTTAGGGAACAGTCACACGGTTGATTACATTGCTACAAAGACACAGGCTGGAGACACAAAGCCCAAAGTGTATGGACTGACTGGCATCTGCAGGGAGAAGCAGGGTTATGAAAAAGATGTTCCAAACCTTATATAACAGTTTTTCATAACAAGTTACTGAGTCTGAGCACTGAGTCAAATATGTCTGAGAGAATAACCAAAGGTACAAACTTCACACTGACCTTGATAAGCCCAGGAGGAGGTTTTTCATAACTAGAAAGGAAAAGAAAAACTGCCGTCAATCATGTTAACAGGAACACAATACGTTTTAATGAGCAAAAAGCAACTAGAGGTCAAAATGAAAAGAATATCTTTAGTAAAACCTTAAAACTGCATTAGATCTAAAGCAGTTAGTAAAATATGCCCAGCAGTCAGAGATCTTATATAAGTAAACTGATGCTACACCACATCCTGCAGAGATCTAGAACTAAAATTCACTGAAATGGTAACTAACTTGGTGTCTGAGCACAATGAATTTATTTTCGAAGAAGAGAAAGCAAGAGATTGCAGGCGAAATGTGTGGGAAGACCCAAGAGCTAATCATGCTTCCAGACTGTCACGGTTGTCAGGTTATTTACCTACCATAACTTCCACTTACTCAGCATGGAGGCTCATGTGGGGAAGGCTGAGGAATCTGTTCTAACCTGGATGGAGGCAGTGCAGGGGGGGCAGGAACAAAACTGGAGGGAAGGGCCTGTTGCAGGGGATGGAGGCGATGGTGATCTGTCCTAGAGGCTTCCTTTCCCATATCCCTGCAGCTCTCAGTTCAAATCCTGCCCACTCACCCTGCCCGCAGAGTGAGCCATCCATTCCTCAGTTCCGACAGCCCGCTGTGCCCATACTGACCTCACTGGACTCGGGGTGTAGGACCCCTGCATGGTGCCTGGACGACATGCTTTACTGAATGCTGCTAGAGCAAGCAGATGTATGATGTGTGGGAATGTACGTTCCCTTGGAGCTCACAGACTCCCAAGGGTCCTAAGGGTACATACGCATCATGTCTATGCTCCCAATTCATTTTCACTTCCTATCACTCTGCCAAAGTGCCCCAAAAGGGTTCTGGATTCCAAATCTGGAAAATCAACACCAAATGCTCATGTTCATTTTTAAGTACTGACACACTACTAGCTATAACACACACTGCGTGGGTATTTATTTGGCTTTTAACTGTGAATGTTGATAGGACCAAAAGCAAAAATAAGAATGAAAAAAAGAAACATTATAACCAAATATCCTGGGTCTATTCAACTCCTGCAAAGCACATTTTACTGAAGATATCTGGCCATAGCAGCTAGCTAGTTTAAAACCGTGAAGACTCCAGAAAGTTATAAATGTGAATGCTTTAACATTGCTGCACCCAGATGGTGAAGCAAGGGTGACTAATTAAATTTTCTATAATGAATATGTATTACTCTTATCAACCGATAAACACTGATAAATCTTAGAAGAGTGAATTAGATACTGATATGGAACAATTTCCACTATAGTTTTAAGTAAAAAAAAAAAGGTAGGGGGAGGGCAGAGGGAACAAAACAGTGTATTTGGTAAGCTTCTATTTGTGTGTATGGGAAAAAGGAGACTATATGTGGCCACGTGCAAGCAATGTGCCTGCACACACACCAAGTTACCTCTACAAGGATATCTAAGAAATTGGTTACATGCCTGCCTGTAACCAGGGAAAGGAACTAAGGTTCATTAATGGCAGAGACCTGTGTTTCACTGTATTCACACCTACATGTACCAACCTAAAAAATGCTTTTTAACTGTAAACGAAAAGTGGTATCAGTGGTATCTACAGCAATGTTGGTATTAGCCCAGGTTAACGTATCTCTGAGAGAAAAACCAAAGATAAGTTGGGACTAAGAAAGAAAAATGGCGCCAAAAATATGCTATTAGGAGTTCATATCAGCTATAGAGTTACATAGGCTGCATTTCTCTTTTAACAATGCTGTTTCTGTAATTGTTTCAGGAACATAATCCCCACCCTAGCCCTAACCAACTTGATAGTTTCCTCCCACAAAAAGGGAGCAGGTACACAATAGGCAAAACTAAATTTGATATTCAGGTAATATTAAGTGTTCAACATAAAAACTTGCTCCCTGTCGAAGTAACCAATCAATTATTGTCCCAGGCATGTTGCTAGGTACTAGAAGGGAGAACTAAGAGCATAACGATGTAACTAGTTACATCCAAAGAAACACATAAAATGAAAAGTACTCTCATAAGTATCAATAGCTCTTTATAACTGCCCTGATAAAAGGAGATGGTCTATCTTTTTGGAGTATAAGACCCCAAATTCTAGTAGGAGTATTTTTCAGTTCCAAATCAGTTGAATGAGAATCCTGTAGAAGTGAAGCAAGGCAGAGCAGAAACTTCACGGGCTTTGGAGGTAAAAACCTTTGAATAATGATTCATTCTCACTGTGTACTTAGGGCACATTACTTAATCCCCAGAGCCTCAACTTCCACATGGGTGAACATATCACACCATATACTTCACAATGCTGGCTTTTGTCCCTTCTGTTGAAGACAAGTCCATGCTCTCAAGAGCTTCATGAGGCACCTCAAGACTGGAGGGAGCATTAGCATCACAGAGGCCTAGATCTGGACCAGCAGAGGTAGAAGAAAACAACGTGCCAGGTGGTAAATGACAAATGCCAGAAGACTATTCTAGAGCTTTTCTGAGCAGACAGAGGAGGATCTGCCCCATGAAGATTGCATAGTAAACAACTAGGCATGAATAGACTTAGCTTTTTAGGTGTGCTACAGTTATTTTCCAAAGCAAATGCTTAAAATATTTTCAAACACAAAGTGGTGGCATAACCTAGCAAGAACAATGTAAATCTGCACAAACTGGGGAATGATACAGTTCATCTGCAGTCATTCATTAGAAATATTGATGCAAAGAGACCAGGGGCGCCTGGGTGGCTCAGTGGTTGAGCGTCTGACTTTGGCTCAGGTCATGATCTCGCAGTCCCTGAGTTTGAGCCCTGCGTCGAGCTCTGTGCTGGCCACTCAGAGCCTGGAGCCTGTTTCAGATTCTGTGTCTCTCTCTCTCTCTGACCGTTCCCCATTCATGCTCTGTCTCTCTCTGTCTCAAAAATAAATAAACGTTAAAAAAAAAATTAAAAAGAAAAAGAGACCAAAGGGAGTTTGGTGGTACAGTCTATGAACCCAATAATCCAGTAACACCTCCTTTGAGCCACAAGAGTTGTACAAAAACAACAGATGGCCAAACGCAAATCCAAATTCCTGAAAAATATGTAATTGTTATTGCCAAGATGAAAAGGAGTGTGATGGAACTACACATTGTGAAATCTATTATTAGCAATGACATTCCCTAAAAAAAGTCAATTT
The DNA here is from genome assembly GCF_018350215.1 of Panthera leo. Lineage (NCBI taxonomy): Eukaryota > Metazoa > Chordata > Mammalia > Carnivora > Felidae > Panthera > Panthera leo. Next base: position 122,529,034 of record NC_056680.1, read on the forward strand.
ACAACTGTTTTCACAAATTTAAAGGAAGGTGGTTGATGGCTGAAGGGTCCCATTGAAAAGAGCAGGCCAGCCTCCAACAACGCAATGCATTTTGCGTCAAAGGATTAATTACAAAGGATTTGACTCCTTTGAAGACTTTTCTTTACATGATCATCTTAGTACAGGTAACAGAAGTGCCTGAAAGAAAAACGTGTCATTTATTGAATAACTCAGGGAACAGCAAACTTACGTTTGCCTTCTGGAGCTCATTACAGAGTGACAATCACAGAAAAGCACCGAAAGGCCATAAATGCACCTCCCGCCTGATGTTTCCATCTCCTCTACAACCTGCCCTTCTCCCACAGCCATGGGCACTCTCCTCGAACCCGCCGGAGCTGGCCTTGCACGGGGCCTCTTGAAGTCAGGCTGACCAGCAGGAACAGGAGACCCCGGTCCTCATTCTTTCTGCTCAGCTGGAACCGGCCTCTTCGTAGCCCCCACCCTTCATGCTGCTCAAAATCCTCAGGACTAAAGAGAACAAGTCTCCACGCTCTTCCACCTGACAGCCACCTTCGGAATCTTCAGGAACAGTCCGTCACCCCATTCTCCGGCCCTCCCCTCCGGGCCGCACGAACGGTACAGGACGGCTGGTTCTCGTCCCTCCTTCGCAGCAGATGAAGAGAATGCGATTTGACCCGGTCCACCGGGGGCCCTCTGAACCGACACCGTGAAAGGGCACGACCGCAGCGCTCACTGCACTTGGCCGCGCGTTCAGTCCCCAAATCGCGCCCGAGCGCTTACTAAGTGCCGCCGGATCCGCCGCACCCGCCCCGCGGAGCCCCGGCCGCACGCCGACCTCGCGCGGGGAACTAGAGCCCGCGCTTCCCCTGCCGGCCCCGGCCGCTCGGCGCGCGGGGGGAACGGCCCTTCCCTCCCAGCGGAGGCGCCACTGGAAGTCGGGTGGCCGCGCCGCGCGGGGCCGGAACTGGCGGCCGGCTTGGCCGGGGTCCCGCTGCCCGCGCCCGGGTCCCCCGGGGACCCAGCCTCACGCGCCCCCGCGCCACCCCGACCGCACGCCTCGCGGAGGAGCGCGGGCGGCGCGGACTCACAAGGACTCCAGGTGCTTGAGCTGCTGCAGCTGCTGCGCGTCGTGCCGCCGCCGCTTCTGCTCTCGGCGCCGCTGCAGCTCCTGCTCGGCCGACTCCCGCGGCCGCCGCGCGCCTCCGGCTCGCGCGTCGTCACGCCCGGGCCGGGAAGACATCGTGGCCCGCGCGGCTGAGGCGACCCGCGGCGCGCCTGAGGCGCCTGAGGCGGCCGAGGCAGCGAAGACGGCACTTCCTCCGCGCCGCGCCGCGCCGCGCCCGGGCCGGCCCCGCAGCGCCCCCTCCCGCCGTCCGCCCGGGCAGCGCCCTCAGTCTCCGCCGTGGCCTCCCGGTCCCCGCCTCCCGCCAGGTCCGCCGGCCACCTCCCCGGGCCGCGGCCCAAAGTCGGCGCTCGGAGCTCCGTGAGCCCGCCGCCTGGCCGGCCGGTGCCGGAGTTCCGCGCGCGACCCCTGGCGGTGGCGGCCAGGCGGGCGGAGGAGGCCTGCGGGGCAGCCGGAAAGCCCCGCCCCCGGGACCCTGGGAGCGGGTGCGAAGTGACTTTGTAGTCCCGGGTGGGATTAGACTATGAGCGCTGCTGCTACGTGGTGCTGGGATTCAAACAGCTTTGAAGAAAGCAAGACTCTCCATAGAAATTCTCTAATTTTCCGGAGCATGGTGAAAACATAGCGTACAGTGTATTTAGACGTTTGGGTGCTGGGCGAAAAGCTGTATATACTGAGCGCTTTTTATGTGTTGGTCATTGAGCTAAGCCCTTAAAAACGGGTGATTTAATCTTTAAAAACCAATTGCTGTTATTACCCTTGTAGATAGGAAGGAGCCCAGGGAGTTAAATAACATGCACAGGCAATAAGTCGTGGAGCCAGGATGCAAAGTGTTAAGTGCTTAACTAGGTTGCATTTTGAAAATGTGTCTGATACGTGAAGTTATAATTGTTTTAGCTTTAACATAATGGAAGAAACCACAACGGAAGTAAAAGTAACAGCATAGGGAATATATCCCTCAAATGTGGTGTTCAATATAGTTAATACTGAAAATATATGAAGAGTGCCTTCATATTTATTAGAGAAAATCCAAATAAACAAAGGCTATGAACACAAACACATGTTACACTGATTTGTCCATTTGTCCCATAACTTGGAAATCAGGTTTCCCTTGAGAGGGAAAAACTGGTACATATAACCAGTCCAGCTGTTGATGTAAGCTACCTGGCCCAATAAGTACCCTGTAAATACCTTGCAAGACATCTTCATCTAGTCAAGAATATTGTCTAAGGAAGAGATGTGACTGAGAAACAAAGAAAGTGTAACTTAATCGTGTTACAGAAGGAAGATGGTCTCTAGAACCTAGAAAAAGAGAACCAAGGTAAAATAATCAGGTGGTGTTTATCCAGTATTGTCCACTAAAGACACAAATTATATAAACACACATGAGTGTTCTGATCACTGGAGAAATATCCATCATTTGGAATATGGCATGAAATTGACCAAACATGGCCTCATCTCTTTTTTTAGTTGAAGTGTAGTCCACATACGCTATTATATTAGTTTCAGGAGTACAACATATTGACTCAACGTTTATGTACATTAAGAAATGTTTAGGGGCACCTGGGTGGCTCAGTCTGTTGAGCGTCTGACCTTGGCTCAGGTCATGATCTTGCAGTCGGTGAGTTCAAGCCCCTTGTTGGGCTCTGGGCTGACAGCTGGGAGCCTGGAGCCTGCTTCAGATTCTGTGTGTGTCTCTCTCTCCCTCCCCCGCTCATGCTCTGTCTCTCTCTCTCTGTCAAAAATAAATAAACACTAAAATTTTTTTTAAAAATGTGTATCTTGATACTCGTTACCATCTGTCACCATGCAAAGTTATGGCAATATTATTGACAATATTCCGTGTGCTGCACTTTTCATCCCTGTGACTTATAGCTGGAAGTTTGTGCCTTTTAATCCCCTACACCTATCTCACCCATCCCCCGATCACTCCCCTCGAGCAACTGCCAATCTGTTCCCTATTACACTGTTTCTGTTTGTTAGGTTTTTGTGTTCTAGATTCCACATGTTCGAGAAATCATGGTATTGTCTTTTTCTCTCTCACTTATTTCACTTAGCATAATACCTCTAAGTCCATCCATGTTGTCGAAAATGGCAAGATTTCCTTCCTTTTTATGGCTGAGTGATTTCACTGTATGTATGTGACACATCTTCTTTATCCATTCATCTATGGATAGAGACAGGTTGTTTCCATATCTTGGTTGTCGTAAATAATGCTGCAAAAGTTGGCCCTATCTTAGGGAAATACCTTTCAAGACTAGCTAAGCTCCTCTGCTCTGATTCCATTCCCACCCAACAACATCCTGACAGTGTATTATACCAGATCCTAATATGAGGAGAAAGGTGTTTTTGTCAGATTTGAGTACTGGGGTGAGTAGAAAGGTAGTTCTTCTACTGTAGATCAATAACTTGACATTGCAATTTGTAATTTAATATCTTATGACTATAGTTATTGTGGCAAATGGTATTATTCAAGTCACCTACAATAATCTCTCCCATGTCACTTGTTTTCTACAAATGACCTTGATACTCTTCCCATGGAGAGGTGGGGTCTATGCCCCTTCTCTTGAATCTAGACCAACCTTAGTGATTTGATTGTAACCAGTAGAAAGTAGTGGAAGTGATGCCTCATCATTGTAAAGATTAGGTCAGAAAAGATCCGATTGTTTCCACTTGGTTCTCGTTGAATATGTGCCCCTAAAGCCTTAAGAAACGTAAGCTGTTCAACTGCCCTGAAGCCACCATACTGTGCTGAAGCCCAAGTTAACTCATGAGGAGAGATCACATGAAGCGATCTTGAGACTCAATAAACAGAGGAATGCTAGGCCACACCCCAGTGGCCTAACCACCCCGAAACACTAGTCAGATGAGTCCATGGTACATAGCAGAGTAAATCCAACAAACAAACAAAGCTGAAGCAGAATTGTTCCTCCCCTCCTCAAGAAGCCTTGTTGATGGCCAAGCTACGCTCCTAAATTAAAAAAAAAAAAAAAAAAAAAAGGAAGAAGAAGGAAGAAGGAAAAGATAAAAATAAAAGACATCAAATGTTCTCCGACCATAACCGGTGATCTTATAGCAATCCAGCAAATAATCTGAATACCTTGGGATATACTTCTATGCAGAAACCAATTGGGTTGGGTTTCTGTCACTTGCAATCGAAGGAATCACGACCGATTCGAATATTTGCTTAACACAATGATTTGATCTCTCCCTGTAAGGTGGTGCTAGGGGAGATGGATACAAGAAGATCCAGGGATTGATAGTGCCACTTTAGCAAGTATCAATCAAGACTCTTTGGAAAATACCAACAGATCAAAATCCAAATCAAACTGTTTTAGGGGGAAAAAAAAATGAAGGAATTTATTGAATCATATATGTCAAATGTCATGGGGTTGAACTTCAGGAATGGCTGCATGTAAGGGCTGAAATACTATCATTAACAGCTTCTCTCTCTTCACGTTTCTTTTGTATTGCTTCAATTTCGTGTTGTTTCTCTCACTGTGGGGGCAAAGATGGCCACTAACTTAGCAGCCCCAGATGAAAGAAACTTTCTCAGTTCCAATAAGACGTCCGTGTATTATACTCATCGGCTTGGTAAGGATTATGTGGCTCTTATGGAAACGGTCACTGTGATCAAGGAGATGTAGTACTCTGGCCAAACCAGTATCATCCACCTTAATTCACAGGGGCAGGATTAACAGACTGGGAAGGAGAGTTCCTCAAAGTGAAATCAAGGTTCTGTTAACAAGGGAGAGAGAGACAGAGAGAGAGAGAGAGACGGAGTGGAAAGGGATTCTGGACAGGGAAAAATAGCAGATGTACAGTTCGGTAGTCTGACAGCCTCTCCCAATACCACCTCCTAGTCTGCATTCTGGGCATCTCTGTTTGATGATTAACATGTTAGAACTTATAAAGCAGTGAAAATCTTTTGATCCTTCCCTCTATGCGCGTCTGGGTTCTTTGTGTATTTTGACACCAGACAGAATTTTCCTGGTCATTAACCCAGTGTGATATGCAGGGTGTTGCAGTCACTTCACAAAGGCCTGATGGACCCTCATCCACCCAAAACTGGTTCACTGTCAAGACTGATGATGCCACAAATGCATCAAGAAAGTAGGAAGAAATTTGTTATTCACATATTGATACTTTCTGGAAGAGCAGTTCAGACACCTAAGCTAGTCCAAAAATGACTTCAGCAAAAGTAAGGTGACTGGCCCTGGGTTTTATTGTGTTTAGGGGGTGAAACTGGGTGAGTGTTGAACCCCACACACAGCCCAAGACTTTGTGTAATTTGAACTCCCCACCCCCACCCCGGTGCCACTTGGACTTTCCTATCAGCTCACCCACATGTGGGCCAGAAGCAGAAAGTGGAGATGAGGCTTGAAAATTGTCAGTGGTCAGCATCAAAACTGGAGTCAGATGCTTTATTACACAGCACCACCTCTCAGACCCGTTTCCTCGTTGTGATGATAGACTCAATGTAGTAGCATCTCATTCATTAACCAGGGAAACAAACAGGAATTCTTTCCCTATTGCTTATAATGCTAAAACATTATTCTTACCTTTCCCCCATTATTTGTGCCTGTAGAATCTGGAGGGGTGTGCAGGTACAGTTTCTTTCCAGAAAGAGAGTAAAGTGATTATTGCCCAACCATGAATATGTAGGGAATCAGCCTTCACTTTGTACTAAAGCACTTAACCCAGGTGAGAGATGCTTTATTTGTATTCCCTCCCTGCTGTACCCCCTGCCTCAGTTTTTTTGTAACCACTACTCCATCCTAAGATACCATATTCATTCTCAAGGCCAGCCAAAGGCCCTCAGTGTGGGCCCAATTGTGGAGGGGTGGCTGCTGACTGTGTTTTACTGGTTATGTGTTAAGCTTTCCAGACTAGAACGATGTTAAAAAGACTGGACTTTCTCCTGCTTATATCGATCACCTTTCGCAGCATAACTTTGATACCATTATTTTGCTCACAAGGTGTATTATTTTACCTACCTATTTTTTGCCAGAAGAATCTAGATGAGTGTATTGTCATTCAAATAATTCATAGAAAAAGGAATGTAGCGACAGGTTCAGGGTAGTATGAAAAGAACCTGCAGGTTTGGAGATGTTGCTCTATTTACATCAGAGAGGAGGCTCTCCCTGACGTTAGGCACAGCTGCTGCCTTGTCGGATGCCCCTTTGCAGATGCAGCCCTGGGCACACTTGGCACAGCCCGTGGGGCAGCAGGAGCAGGAGCTCTTCCTACAGGATGTGCATTTGCAGGAGCTGGTGCAGGTGTGTGAGCCCCCGGTGGGGCAGGAGGAGTTTGGGTCTATTTTGGGGTCCAATGCAAAGTGGTGAAGGGAGGCACTTGGGCTGGCTGGAGGTGTGGTGGTCCACAAGGTGTATTTCTCTAGTTTTTATCTTACTAGTGACCTTTCTCCACTGGGAAGATGGAGGAAGGTAAAAGGTGAGTAAAAGAGAAAGACCACATTCTGTTATATATTAAAGAAACACTGCTAGCTTAGAGGGTAGGATGCAAATCTGTCTTTTTAAAAATTAAAAACACCAGATTTCAAAGAATTCTCTTGGTGAAGTAGGCAGTAAGCTCCCAGGAATACATGTTCACAGTTCTCTGCGGCACAGTGGAAACATGTGAGAGACCCTGCATTATTTCTAACAATTTTAACTGGTATTCCAGTAACAGTTTAGTAACTAGTCGGATTGCAGGAAGAATGTCAGACAATATGCTTTATTTGAGGCTTGCAAGTAGAGAAGACTGAGGGAAGAAGGGGAGACACCAAATGTAATTGGTAATCTGTGCCAAACCTTGTTCGTTGCCAACCCAATTGTCATTTCCCCTTTTCTTCCTTGCTGGAAGCACTGAACAAGCACTTGTTCAGGAGTCTAAGGTAGCTGTCTACTTCAGGGGAGGCTGGTTAGAGAGTAGAGACCCCTTCCATCCTTTTTGGAGGTGAATCTTGATAAGTCTTAAAGCAAACGTAGTAACCCTATTCCTCTTCCATTGATTGGTTTAGCAATGGACACAAGATTCAATTTTAGCCAATGAGACGTGAGGCGCGGTCTTGTCCGAGGAAAGCTTTATAGAAAGTTCCTTGATCTTAATAAATGATACTTGGAATGATACTAAATGATCCTTCCTCCCTCAGGATGGTTCTCCTTGCAAGTGGTAGCTGGATCTGGGGCAGCCATGAGGGGACAGCAGTGAAACCCCAGGCTGACTGAGGAGAGGAGACCATTCAGCTCTTGAGGATGTTTTAGAGACATTTGATAACCAGTCCTGGAGCTGCTTTCCTATTCTGAGAGACAGTATATTTCTTTTTGGGTTAAGTGATTTTGTGTTGGGTCTTCTATTACTCATAGATAAATATGATTCCTCACATTTACATCGTATTTTGCAGACTTCTGACCCTCATAAACTGCTTCAGTTGATCTTTACAGAAACTCTGTGGAAGTAGGCAAGACATTTTACAGATAAGAAAATTGATTGCTCAGAGAGTAGGGGAATGGGTGGCCCTACAACCAAGGGCATCTGATTTCTAGTCTAGGGCTTTTCATCAGAGCATATGGTAATTCCAGGAGTGTTGTCATTACAACGGGTGGGATAATTTGCTGTAAGCTCTTGGGGAGGGAAGAGAGAGGGCGCTGCCGCAAGCGAGTTTCTCCTGCTTCACATTTGCCTCAGGCCAGCTCAGATGGACTTTCCAGTGATGTTTTTCTTAATGCTGGCCTTTTCTTTATCCCTGCTTAGTGTGTGCCAAGCTAAAGTTAACAGCTTACTTAGCTTAGCCTCCAGGGTTTACTACTCTTGGAAGATCTGATTCATGAGACTTCTTTATTTCGGGCTCAATGAAAAGTGGAATTCTCTCTTTATTGCCTAGCTTGATTTTCCCGATCAACTTCCTGTATAGAGGAGATAGAACAGAACCTAGTTTTCTGACTTTCATCCAGACCAACCCTTTGCCAGATGTCCCTTTTCTTCCTTCTCTTTGCTGTTCCATGCCTCCATTGACCTCAGACTTTTTGGATGTTTCTCTTATTCTGTCCTTTTCTTTATTTAAATATTTATTTATTTATTTATTTATTTATTTATTTATTTAGAGAGCAGGGGAGGGGCAGAGAGAGAAGGAGAGAGAGAATTCCAAATAGGCTCCACACTGTCAGCACGGAACCCAGAACAGGGCTCGAACCCACCAACCGTGAGACCATGACCTGAACTGAAACCAAGAGCCTGATGCTTAACTAAGCCACAACAGGCACCCCATTGTTGACTCTTCTTGAGTATATATTCAGTTTTGAGACATGGGAAGTCCTCACAAAGTCACCCTCAGAAACTCAATGGAAATATATATTTTTTAAGTTTCAGCTTGGGGGCACCTGGCTGGCTCAGTCAGGTAAGCGTGCAACTCTTGATCTTGGGGTTGTGATTTCAAGCCCCAAGTTGGTGGTAGAGATTACTTAAATAAACAGTTTAAAACAAAGTTTCGGCTTGATTTTAATTAGTTCTTAGGATAATGCTATCACTAAAGCCAAGAGGTAAATTTTCTCTTTGGTAGATTGCTATAGAAATCCAATGCAAAGAATATATGTTGGGATTTAGCAATGTTAAAAAGCGCACATACTGTTTGATTAGATAATTAACTTTTTATAAAGTTTTTTTCTTAAATTTTATTTATTTTGAGACAGTCAGAGACAGCATTAGCAAGTAAGGGACAGAGAGGAGAGACAGAGAATCCCAAGCAGGCCTGGCACTGTTAGTGCAGACAGAACCCGATGTGGGGCTCAAACTCATTACTGGTGAGATTACCACCTGAGCCGAAACCGAGAGTTGGAAGCTCAACCAAGCCACCCAGGCACCCCTAGATAATTAACAATTTTAAAGGAATGACAAGAAATCAAACCGCCAGGAAGCCCTAAAAGGCATAATGGAAGGGGCAGTCACCACTTAGCCTACCTCTTCCTACATCTGTCTTCTATTCTGTCCTGGAGTGTTTGCTCTCTCACACTATCGTAGGATTTTAGAATTGGTGGAAGTCTTAGAAATCAACCACTTCATTTTACAGAAGAAGAAACTGAGGCCCAGACAGGTGACATGTGTCACCCACAGTCACAGGAAGGGGGTGGAAGATTCCTGTTTGTTTCTGTGTAAACTGGGTTATTTTGATAAACGTGTAATGCAGTCATTAAAAACCAACAAGGAACATTGAAAAGTACAAAGAAGAAAGCAAATCATCACCCCAAATTCAACCACTTACAGATAACCAGTGTTAATAGGATGAATTATATTCATAGGTTTTCTATTTCCATAGCGTTAGCTCTGTTGGGAACAATGAACTACATGTAGTTTCTTATTAGATTCTGGGATCTAATGAAATCCATCATTATCTTCTAATTACCATGTTTTATCTTCATCTTACAGAGCACACAGAGACCGTTTATTAATTTGCAGAAGGTCACCTAGGTAGTGCATATAACGGTGTATTATTCCCTTAATAAACTGATGAATTCAATTTGCTCACATTTTATTATTTTGTACTTGTATTTATAAATTAGACTGGTGCCCAGTTTCTCTCTCTGTCTCCCCCTGTGTTGGCCAGATCTTGGTATCAGGATTGTTTACTTCCAAAAGAAGCTGAGAACCCCTTGGTGATTTGCTCTCATTAGTCCAAAATTTTAATAAATAAGAACAACCGATCCTAAGAATTCATTTAAGTACTCTAATGAATTTCTTGGGGCTTCTCGGTCTCTATTGTGAAGGCCAATCTAACTTAGTCACGTGTGTGGGGCCACGTGAGATGTTTGCTACTGAGTACCAGCTCACAGTGCATCCACTAATGGCTTGCGGGAACACTCACAGTAACTTGAAACTTTCTCGTGACAGCTGTCAGGGGAGTATCACAATACATGCCTCTCCCTTTCTCTTTAAGTATAAAAGACAATCCTGAAAAAAAATCCTGAAGAATGGTTTCAGTCTTTTTCATGTAGAATCCATTCTTTTAACTAAGTAAAAAACAAAACATAATCATCTAAGATTCCCTCCCTTCTCAAAGCAGCCAGAAGTAATTGGATCCGCGGCCACGTAGGAGCTTCTGGTGGCGCTAAATCTGGGGAGTCTCCAGGGACAGGCGGAGACGGGCCAGTCTGCCGGGGCAGTAAATGCTTTTCTCTTCCAACTTTGGGCCAGAGCCCCGTCCCGAGGAGTTCACGGTTTCTCCCTCGGGGACAGGTTCCCTCTGAAGTTGCCAGGCTCTTCCCAGGGCGGGCCAGTTCGCAGGACAGGGCAAGGTGGGGCGGGGCAGGGCAGGGCAGGGCCAGACCAGACCCGGGCAGCGCGGGGCGCAGCACACCAGCTAAGGCGCGCGGCTGCGGCTCCTCCCCTCGCTCGGATGTGGCCGGGGGGCGGGGGGTGGGAGAGGGGGGTGGCGGCTGCCGCCCGGGGAGGGCCGGGAGTCTTTTCCACGTTTGCAAACGCCGCGGCGCGCCCAGCCCGGACCCGCGCTGCCGGAGCTCCGCACTCCCTCGCCGGCTCCACGCTGCGCCCCGCGCCCGCCCCTCGCCGCTGTCCTCGCCACCCCTGATGGCATTCAGAGCCCGGGGCTGGAGGCCTCCGCCGCCGCCGCTCCTGCTGCTCCTGCTCTGGGTGACCGGGCAGGCGGCGCCCGTGGCGGGCCTGGGCCTCGACACGGAGCTGCAGATCGAGCGGCGCTTCGTGCCGGACGAGTGCCCGCGCACCGTGCGCAGTGGCGACTTCGTGCGCTACCACTACGTGGGGACATTCCCCGACGGCCAGAAGTTCGACTCCAGGTACCGCGCCCTGGACGCCCGGCCGGGCCTCCGAGGCTGCAGCGCCCACTCTCCCGTTTCCTTCTCTCCGGACAGGCCTTTCCCTCCCGACGGACCTCCCCCAGCTCCGCCCGGCGATCCCCGCGCTCCTCCCTCTCCCTCCTCCTACCCAAATGCTCCGCGACCCTAAATCTGTCCTCCGCGGGGTAAGTCCACCCGCCCTAAAGCTCGCTTCGCCCGCCCGCCCGGGACCGGAGCCTTGGATAGGTCCTGGCACAGAGGGGTTGGAACAGTTCCCATCCTCCCAGCACATTCACACAACGCGAAATCTATGTTAAATGGCCACCCTGCAAGTAGACCCCCCCTCCCGCCAGGAGTAAATGTTGATGTCTGCTTGCCACCTCCCTTTACTGGCCTTTCCGCAGGCCCCTTGAGTCAGACGACGTCTCTCGCAGTTGATGATGATGATGATGATGATGATAATGAGCTGACGATAGCAGTCGTTACATATATGGAGCTATTACACTGTGTGCCAGGGTAGTTCTAAGTGCTTTGCCTATCATGAACCCATTTAATTCTTAACAACAGTTCTCTTAGGTAGCTACCACTATTTTGCCAGTGAGGTTACTTGAGGCCACTGAGGCTAAGAAACTTAAGTGGAGTCCAACTGAAAACCAAGTGACGGTCCAAGGCCAGGGTCTGTGCATAAAGCTACCACTGTCCTTCCTTCTCCGCTACTGGGCGTGGGGTAGTCCAGAGCAGGTCGCTCAGCTTTGCGCTGGGGCCCTGGACCATGCCCACGATTCCTTCCCTCTAACTCTGCCCCGGGATCACAATACCTGCCCCCAGCTTCTCTCCAGTTGAGCTTTAGGGTTAAGAGGTCTCTTCCTCCAGCTACAGTCAGCTCTCCTCCCCAAGACATTGTTCCAAACCCAGGTCTGTGCCTGCACTTCTCTCAGTGAATCACCAGACGAGACAAAGAGAACTGTTTGTTGAGCATTTGCTGTGTGCCCTTGGCTGTGCTAGGCTCATTCCAGAAGTCATCTTAAAAAAATACTCTTACCTTTCTTGACTTTGAGTCAAGACAATGAGTCCAGACAATGAGTGCGTTTACAAAAGCTGTTTAGTATGCAAGTGGCACATACCAAATGCTTAGAAATAGTCATGTTTACTATTGTTTCAGTTGCTTCTTTTTATTTTTAACAGCTTTACTGAGCTATAATTCACATACCATACAATCCACCCATTTAAAGCATACAATTTGGTGGTTTTTAGTGTATTCACAGGGTTGTGCAACCATCACAGCTATCATTAGATAGCTAGAACGTTTTCATCACTCTAGAAAAGAAATACTGGACTCATTAGCAGTCACTCCCCTCCCCTCCAGCCCTAGGTAACCACTAATGTACTTTCTGTATCTATGTGGAATCATATAATTTGTGGTGATTTATATCTGGCTTTTTCACTTAGTGTAATATCTTCAGGGTTCATCCATGTTGTGGCATGTACCAGTGCTCCATTTCTTTTTTATGGTTGTATAATATTCCACTCTACGGAGGTTCCACGTTTTGTTTATCCATCCACTGGGTTTTTTTTTTAAGTTTATTTATTTATTTCGAGAGAGAGTGGGAGAGGTAGAATTAGCAGGGGAAGTGCAGAGACAGAGGGAGACAGAGGATCCAAAGCAGGCTCTGTGCTGATAGCAGACAGCCCGATGCGGGGCTGAAACTCACCAACCACGAGATCATGACCTGAGCTGAAGTCGGACAGTTAACGGACTGAGCCATCTAGGCACCCCTATCCATTCATTAGTTAAGGGTCATTTGTATTGCTTACACTTTTTGGCTAATGAGCATTTGTGAACAGGGTTTGGTGTGCAAATATGGTTTTCTTTCTTTTGGATATATACCTAGGAGTGGAATTGCTGGGTACTGTAGTAACTGTCTTTAACTTTTTGATGAACTGCCATACTGTTTTCCAATGTGGTTTCACTATTTTACACTCCTGGCAATGGATGAGTGGTCCTAGTTGTCCACATTCTCCTCAACAACTGTAATTGTCTATCTTTTTTATTCTAGCTCTCCTAGGGGGTGTGAAGTGGTATCTCATCGTGGTTTTGGTTCACATTTCCCTAGTGGCTAATGATGCTGAGCATCTTTTCATGTGTTTATTGGTCATTTGTATATCTTCTTTCATTTGCGTTTTTAGTTAGAAAATAAAGAAGGGGTGCCTGGGTGGCTTAGTCAGTTAAGCGTCCGACTCTTGATTTCAGCTCAGGTCATGAGCTCATGGTTCCTGAGATTGAGCCCTGCATTGGGCTCTGCGCTGACAGTGCAGAGCCTGCTTGGGATCCTCTCTCTCTCCTTCTCTCTGCTCCTCCTCTGCTCTCTCTCACTCTCTCTCAAAATAAATAAATAAAACTTAAAAAAAGAAAAGAAGGAAGAATTTCCTGCTTGTGCTGATGATAATTAATAATTCCTACTATAACAAGCTGATACTTTCTACCCTCTAGCTTGGCAGCCACTGTGAGGCAGTGTGGGACAATGGAAGACATTGGAAAGAGGCACTACCATCCCTCCAGCCAATATGCAGTGTCTGCCCCTGAAGAAGGTGTCCTTCCCTGTCCCTACAGCTTATGGTCCAGGCCATTACACAGTGTGATATGTACAGAAGGGATAATAGCATACGCTTTTGTTTCTCGTGTAGAGTCCACACAGTTCTTACCACATACCTTTTGATATATGAATTCATTTAATGTCAAATGAATTCATTTAACCTCACAAACAGTGAAGTAGGTAACTCAACAACAAACGAAGAAACTGAGGCTCAGAAAGTTCAAGTAATTTGCTCAAGGGATCTGGCTACTAAGTGGTAGAGTGAGGTTTTGAACCTAGGCAGTGTAATGTCTATGGCAGTATATATAGTCTATGGCCCGTAGTCTATGCATATATATAATGAAAAGAAGGCAAGGAGCTGTGGAAAACACACAGAAAGCTTAACTGTATGTTATGTGGGGATGGAAAGAGAGAGAGTGGTTGGGATGGAGTTCCAGGATTGCAAAGATAAGACCTGAGGATGATTAAAATTGACCGGGGGGGTGAGCTGAGGGGTGAGGGCTGTGGAGAGAAGAGAGGGTGTGGCTGATGGAGGGAAGAGCCTATGCAGAGGTTTGGTGGTGGGAGTGTTGTATAGGGGAATGTGAAAGCTGTTCACAGTGGCCTCAGCTTGGAGTGGCAGTGGGGGAATGACTGAGAGGGAAAAGAAAAGGCCAGAGGAGTCTGGGGAGGAAGGCTGGGCCCAGCTTTGGGAGATCTTTTTTGCTTGGCTATTGAATTTGGACTTGTCTAGGACAATGGAAAGCCACTTAAGAATTTTAGTCATGGGGGTGAGGGGTCAGACTTTTCTGTGGTTGCTGTGCGGACAGTGGAGTGGAAAGGGCAGGATGCATAGTAGGTTGTTTCATTAGTGTGAGTTTTTCTCCAGGGCGTCCATTCCTTTGGGAATTTATGAAGTATTAAGGCACAACTTTGCTATTCCTGCCCAACGAGCTTAGGGAAGGAGAAATCAAAGGTGTTTTGGGTTCTGGCTACTGATTTGGAGGTTTTGCTCAGAAGAAAATGGCTGTCACCCTGACCAGAGTCGTAAGTCACAAAGGGCCTCTGTTTCCACAGAGCTTTCTTCCTCTGGGCCACTGGCTCGGGCATGGTTTCATTTTATTTTGGAGCCTCCGTGGGCCTGTTAATATGTCCCTGTGGCTGCAGCTCCAGATCGAAGTCGACAGCGGCTTCCCAGCTACACTTTTTAGGGGGCTCCTGCTCTCACTTTCCAGCTCTTGGGAGCTCCTTGTTAGCCACTCCTGATTCAGCATTTTTAGAAGTTCTATAGCATTCCTAGCAATAAAGGTGAGGGGGATGGTCTCTTTGCTCTGATTTCCTTCTGGAGACTGAAATTTACCATGTTGCTGTTATCGTTAGCAGGCAAAGCTAGCCTCTCGTCAGTTCATTCACAGCCTCCAGGCTTGTCTGCAGACACTCAAGGTCCCGATATTCAGTAAATATTATCGTGTGTCTACCACATGTCCTGTCGGGTGGGCTGCTCTAACGCAGTGGTGTTCAAACTGTACCTGCATCGCAATCATCTGAAGAGATTATTGTACACAGTTCCTGAATCACTAGGTCTGGGCGGGGCCTGAGAATGTATTTGCCTTTCTAAGTGCACAGGTGATGCTTTTGCTGCTGGTCTGAGGACCACACTTTGAGAACTATTGCTCTAGGGGACCCTGGGTGGCTGAGTTGGTTAAGTGCCGACTTCGGCTCAGGTCACAATCTCGCAGTTCGTGAGTTCAAGCCCCGCATTGGGCTCTGTGCTGACAGCTAGGAGCCTGGAGCCTGCTTCAGATTCTGTCTCTCTCTCTCTCTCTTTCTGCCCCTCCCCACTCATGCTCCATCTCTCAAAAATAAATAAACATTAAAAAAAAATAAAAGAGAACTATTGCTCTAAAAAAATCAAAGACTTATTAACAGACATCAGATTAATTTTATATATTCATTCATTCATTTATTCATTCCATTCACTCAACAAATATTTATTGAGTACCTGCTGTTAACACCTGGTGGGTATTGAGTGAAGGGATGTTAAGGCTCACCTTCTCT
Source organism: Panthera leo (assembly GCF_018350215.1). Lineage (NCBI taxonomy): Eukaryota > Metazoa > Chordata > Mammalia > Carnivora > Felidae > Panthera > Panthera leo. The sequence continues at coordinate 122,544,597 of NC_056680.1, forward strand.
GCAGGATTGGTTCTGAGAAGAGCCAGGGAGCTGGGCAGCACGCCAGATGGTGTCAAGGTGCACTGGAGGAGTTAAGTAGTGACAGGGAGACTAGTCAGGTCATGACAAGGCTCACTTAGGCAGGGAGCTTTTTATTTTCCCAGAGAGAGAGAGACAGAGAGAGAGAGGAACTGCGCTCTCCTGCCTGAGTTGGGGAGAAGGGTAGAGGGAGGGGGGAGGGGAGAGAGAGAGAATCCCAAGCAGGCTCCACTCTCAGCGTGGAGCCCGATATGGGGCTGGATCCCATGACCCTGGGGTGGTGATCTGAGCCAAAATCAAGAGTCGGTCGCTCAGGGGACCTAGGTGGCTCAGTCAGCTGAGCATCCAACTCTCGATTTAGGCTCAGGTTGTGATCCCAGGGTCGTGGGATCGAGCCCTACATCAGGCTCTGTACTGAGCATGGATCCTGCTTGCAATTCTCTCTTTCCCTCTGCCCCTTGCCCCCACTCCACTCCGGGCACTTTCTCTCTCTCTAAAATAAATAAATAAACAAATTTTTAAAAAGAGCCATATGCTTAACTGACTGAGTCACCCAGGTGCCCCAAGCAGGGAAATTTTAAAAGTTTGAATTAAAAAAAAAAAAAAAGTTTATTTATTTATTTTGAGAGAGAGAGAGAGAGAGAGAAGGAGAGAGAATCCTAAGAAGACTCCCTGCTGTTAGCATGAGATCATGACCTGAGCCAAAACCAAGAGTGGGAAGCTTAACAGATAGAGCCATCCGGGTGCCCCTAAAGTGTGAATTTGTATGGCAGCTCTTCCTCTGGAAAAGCCACGTGATGAAAGGGAAGCTGCTGCTGGAGTCTTAGCCCAGTGTGGCTCTCCTGACTTTAGGAAAAGAGCCTACCCTCCAGGCAATTCTTCTTAGGATATCCTGAGGTCATTGGCAGGCTTACTTAGCTGCAAAGACTTGATACATTGCTTTTAACTTTCATTTGTGAGTCATTGTGAGGGACTGTGCATGCATATTGATCATTTAATTTGGCTATATTTTACTCACTAAGAATAAGATTTATAGAGATCTAATATTTTAACTTCAGCAGTTGCTGAAAGACAAAACTCCGCAAGAGCAGTGCAATGATTTCACTTTGCAGAGGTTTTCTCTTAATCATATTTTAGTGTGCCAAAAATCATCCAGGCCAACGGCTCACATTTCAGGGTCTGATCCTCTGTGAAGGTAAGAATGAATGTGTTCTTTCTCATTTCCCTCTTCTCCACTCTTACTCCTTCCTCTCTTGTCCCTCACCATCTCTCTCTTCCTCCATTGCAGTGTTCTTCATTTTTCCATCTGGTAGTGGAACTGGTTTGCCAGTTCATTAAGGGCTTGCCTTTTCCCACTGCCACGGCTCATTAGCAGCTGGTAGAGGTAGTTGTTTGGGGGAAATAATCTTGGACAAAGAGTCTGGGAAGCACATGGTGTGCGGAGAGAGACGGGAGACAGAAAAGTCAGACTTGGCTTCCCCCACTTTTTTTTTTTTTAATTTTTTTTTTAATGTTTATTATTGAGATTCAGAGAGAGACAGCATGAGCATGGGAGGGACAGAGAGAGGGAGAGACACAGAATCTGAATCAGGCTCTAGGCTCTGAGCTGTCAGCACCGAGCCCTATGTGGGCTCAGACTCACAAACTGCAAGATCATGACCTGAGCTGAAGTCGAACGCTTAACTGACTGAGCCACCGAGGTGCCCCATGGCTTCCTGCATTTTCAAGTCTACACTGGGGCCCAGGCTCCTTGGTGGAACTCAGCCAGGGAAAGGTCTTACCTGGCTCATCCCAGAGCTAGGCTAACAGCTGGGAGGTGTCTGCTTTTGTGCATTTCATGCATTTTTCAATCCTATTCACATATGGCTCTGGCAGGACCACAGCCCTTCTTTAGGCAGGTCCTGTATGAGCCAGTCGTCTGGAGTTGGCCTGAGAGTGGACCAACTTTGAGGCACCCAAAACATGGTTCCCATGCCCCATGGGCTGGCTCTTTATTATCTTGCTTCCCTCCAGTTACAAGTTCTTAAAATATGGTAGTGTCTTTAATGTTCAAAGAAATGAATTCAGTCTAATATATAGTATTGTGAATATAGTTAAGAATACTGTATTGTATACTAAAATTTAAAAGTATACTTTATTTACACTTGAAATTTACCGACAGGGTAAACCTTAAGTGTTCTCACCACAAAAAAGAAAGAAAGAAAATGTTAACTGTGTGAGGTGATGGATATATCAATTAGCTTGATTGTGGCGATTATTTCACATTGTATACGTACATCAAAACATCCGATCATACATTTTAAATGTATGCAATTTTTATTTGGCAATTGTACATCAGTGAAGATGGGAGGGGAAGTAACGTATTCAGCTTTTATTTGTCTACGCTGAATCTAAAATTGGCATACAGAGCCAGCTGACTGGTCCTGTCATAGCTGATCAGGACCTCAGTTCTAACCGGAGGGCGGTTTTCTCTCCCTTTTGTAATGGCCATTTTTCCTTTTTTTCTGCATCTGAGATAAAAAATAATCTCAGCAACAAGTAGTGTAAGTGTATATAAATTTTTGTCAATAGTTTTAAAATTAATTTAATTTGTATTTTATTTAGTAAAAAAATTTTTTTATTGTTTATTTTTGAGAGAGAGACAGCGTGTAAGCAGGGGAGGGGCAGAGAGAGAGGAAGACACAGAATCTGAAGCAGGCTCCAGGCCCCGAGCTGTCAACACAGAGCCTGATGTGGGGCTCGAACCCACAAACCATGAGATCATCACCTGAGCCGAAGTCGGACATTCAACCGACCGAGCCACCCAGGTGCCCCTAATTTGTATTTATTTATTTAAAAGTTTATTTATTTTGAAAGAGACAGCGTGCCAGCGGGTGAGGGTGGGGTAGGGGTAGGGGCAGAGAGAGAGGGAGAGAATCCCAAGCAGGCTCAATATTGTCAGTGTAGAGCCCAATATGGGGCTTGAACCACGAACTGTGACATCATGAGCTGAGCCGAAGTGGATGCTTAACCAACTGAGGCGCCCAGACACCCCCAGGCTCCCCAAATTTTTTTTTAAAATTAATCTTTATTTATTTTTGAGAGAGAGAGTGCGAGCAGGGGAGGAGCAGAGAGAGAGGGAGGCACAGAATCAGAAGCAGGCTCCAGGCTCCGAGCTGTCAGCACAGAGCCCGACGTGGGGCTCGAACCCACAGACCTCGAGATCATGACCCGAGCCGAAGTCGGACGCTCAACTGACTGAGCCACCCAGGCGCCCCCCAAATTTTTAAAAGTAGTATCATATAGGGGCGCCTGGGTGGCTCAGTTGGTTAAGCGTCCGACTCTTGGTTTCGGCTCAGGTCGTGATCTCATGGTTTCGTGAGTTCGAGCCCCACATCAGGCTCCAAGCTGACAGTGTAGAGCCTGCTTGGGATTCTCTGTCTCCCTGTCTCTCTGCCCCTCCCCAACTTGTGCTGTCTCTGTCTCTCTCAAAATAAATAAACTTAAAAAAAAGTAGTATCATATATTATTTTTGCATATGCACAGAGTCTTTAAAACCAGTTAAATAATTCCATAAAGCTTAAAATTGTAGTTGCAAAGCTGCTAGGAGTGGGGAAGGGGCTCAGGGTGGGGTGTAGCAGTTTTGGATGCAGACTTAACTCTAGGCTTCCTTCTGCCCTGCCACCTGCCACTCTTCACCTCTGCAGACTCTGGGATGCACAGGGCTTGGCCAGATCCCCCTTTGTTTCACCTAGATTCTGTTTCTTCCCTACTAGGTCAGATCCTACACCTGTTCCCTTTCTGTCTTCCAAAATTTTGTTGCCAGCTCTTGACAGCAATGGTCTCCTCTCCTTTTCCTAAGTTGTTGTTTGTTTGTTTGTTTTTTCACAAAGAAGAATGTAGGAACTTGGGGAGGGAATGGGCTTTGGGGACTCTAGGGAGGGAGTGCATTCAGTTTGATATATGTTCTTTTATTTATTTATTTTTAATACTTATTTATTTAAAAAAATATTTATTTAAGTAATTTCTACACCCAACATAGGGCTCAAACTCACAACCATAAGATCAAGAGTCAAATGCTCTTCTGACTGAACCAGCCAGGCATTCCATAACATATGTTCTTTTAACAGTTCATCCTCGGGGCGCATGGGTGGCTCAGTCGATGAAGCATCCAAGTCTTGATTTCGGCTCAGGTCATAATCTCACAGTTCATGAGATCAAGCCCCGACTCGGGCTCTGTGCTGACAGCATGGCCTGCTTGGGATTCTCTCTCCCTCTCTTTCTGCCCCTGCCTTGTTTGCACTTTCTCTTTCTCTCAAAATAAATAAATAAACATTAAAAAGAAAGTCCATCCTCATTGAAGATTGAAACCTACATTTAGAAATAGAGCCACAGTGGGGCGCCTGGATGGCTCAGTTGGTTAAGCGTCCAACTTCGGCTCAGGTCATGATCTTGCGGTTTGTGGGTTCGAGCCCCATGTCGGGCTCTGTGCTGACAGCTCAAAGCCTGGAGCCTGCTTCGGATTCTGTGTCTCCCTCTCTCTCTGCCCCTTCCCTGCTCATGCTCTGTCTATCTCTCAAAAATAAATAAACATCAAAAAAAAAAAAAAAAAAAAAGAAATAGAGCCACAGTATTTATGCTTTAGGAATGCAGCCACAGAGTTAGTTACTTATCCTGAGGAATATCCTGCAAGTCATGTGTGTGCATGTGTAGACAGTTTCATGAATTGGTTATGATGGGTTTTATGTGATGTCTCCTGTTTTAGTGATCCTTGGGCTGGTAAACTTGAAGACCATCACTGGAGGATGCTGTAGCCCCCCCCCCCCCCCCCCCCGCCCTTCAGGGCGGGGAAAGTAGAAAGAAGTGTCAGGGATAGCAATCAAAGGGTCTATAGCAGCGAATGAGCAGAGGAGAAAAATAAGCTGATGGAGAGGAAAGGGGGATTTTGGACGTGCTAGATGATTTCCATTTGCCTTTCTAGGTCCTTCTGTTCCACTTGGCTTTTTGCTGTGTGCATACTATGGGTTATATAAATGACTCCCTCGTCACCTGGCTTCTGGTTGGGTTCAGTCGGTGGGGCATCAGCAGGAGATCAGAGGGAGGAGAGTGAGGTGGAGATATTTATTCCCTGGGCTCCCTGCCTGTAGGTCTCCACCATTTGTGTCCCTGGACCAGAGGTCTTAGCTAAGCTTCTGTCATGTGGCCCTGAACCATCACCTTCTCTGTACCTGGATCCTTCAAGCCCAGGTCTGACAACAGCACCCCCATACTTGTCCCCGAGGTACTACATTGTCCCTTGGGTTGTCTGCACTCTGCACACTCCTTTGCACACAGTCCCTTTATTAAACTTTCCTGGAACTGCCTAGTTTGGGTGTATCATTTGTTTCCCGCAGGACCTCAACTGGGACTTCTGCAAAAGGTGTAAATCAGTCAGATACTGGGACAGGCCATATAAGTGCTTATTCCAGAGCTTGCAGAAGTAATTTTCATAACCACTTCTGGGCTTGACTCTGCAAGTGAATTTGTGCCAGTTGTGCTGATCAGCACAGATTTACTCAGAAAGACTTTATTTTTCCAGATGGTCAGAGTTTTAAGCAGGAGATAATTCTAGTCTTGCATTGTTAATTTCTCACATATGTAAATTAAAACTTTTCTTCAGAAAGTTTTTTTGTTTTTTGTTTTTAGCACTTTGCTTAGGTAGTCATCAAGTGAAGAAATTAATACTGCAAGGCAACAACAGTTAAAAAAAATTTTTTTTTTAATTTGAGAGAGAGAGAGAGACAGAGAGAGCACAAGTGAAGAAGAGAGGCAGAGGGAGAGAGAGACAGAGACAGAGAATCTTAAGCAGACTCCATGCTCAGTGTGGAGTCCGACATGGGGCTCAATCTCATGACCCTGGGATCATGACCTGAGCTGAAGCCAAAAGTCAGATGCTCAACCGACTGAGCCACCCAGGCACCGAAACAACTGTTTTTATATATCATCTAGGGCCTGGCCCCATGCTAGGAGGTTAAGGGTCGGATAGACCTGTGTTCTCGCTTTTTTTCCCCAGTTGGCTAACTGTGAGCTTGGAAGATTCTTTCCCCTCCAGAGAGCCAGAGTATCAGCACCCACCTTGAAGTGTTGTCTGATGATTACATGGGGTAGTATGTGGAAAAGCTTAGTTTGCCACTGTACCTGACACATAATAAACACTCTAAATAGTAATTATTATTAAAAACTCTTATTAAATTTGGGAACCATATTCAGGTTCTATGGATGAAAAACTTGTTTCTAAGGTAGTTTCCAGCCTGTGCATTGTAGCTGTTTGCACATGTTCTGTACCTGGGATGTCTTTGAAGCTTTGAGTTTTGGTCCATTATTGATATAAACCCGCCAGTTGGATGATGGTTCAGGGCATGGCAAGGCCCCAGCCAAGTGAAATTAAAGAGCTGGCATTCCAGGGGGCGGGTGTTGGTCCCTGGAGGTAGAGGGTGGAGGTGTAAAGCTGTCTTGGGCACACAGTTGACCATGTGTGTTTGTCCTTTGGCTTGCTGACCTGAACTTGGAATTTTGCTTTCTGTTCACCGACCTTGCAAAAGGAAAGTTATTAAAATGGGTTGTAAAACCAGGAGGAGGAAGCATAAGAAGGGCGGGTCTGAGGAAGCTGCCCTGATGGGTGGGGAAGTGGACTGTGCTGCTCCTCCAGATTGTTCATTAAGGAAAATGAGGAAAAGGTGGCAGTAATTTACCGAATGAAGAGAGCACATCCCAATGAGGTAAATTCTAACAGCTCTTAATATTTTATTACATGTGTCTTTCATCATCATTTTGAAAATTAAGAGAGAATTAAAGAGAAAACAAGTTAAGCCACCTGAAATGGTACTCATAGAGTACCATTGGTAATGTTTTTATGTGTCACCCTGTGGATTTCGAATGTATCTATGTCAGTTCAAAATGGAATCCTTTTACGCTGTGACTCTATAGCCTGTACTTTTCTGTTACTGTATATGTCCTCCTGTGCCAATGGACATAAATCTGATATTTTTAAATGACTACACAGCGTTTTATTGCACGACCTTGCCTTAAATGCAATCAGTGCCATACCCTTGAAACTTCTTATTTCCAGTGTTTCATTGTTATAAACCAAGCCCTGTAGTTGTTTTCTTCAACATAGTATTTGAAACTCTCTGGGTATCTCTGCTGGTTTTTTTGCAATAGGCAAAATCCATGCCTTGGATGTTTTTATATCTCCCAAAGCACCTAGCACAGTCTCCTAATAGGCAAACCCTTGATGGTTGTAGAATTTGACATAAAGAGGATGAGATCATAGATGTTGGTCACGGTTCCATTATTTATCTTCCAACCTAAGGCCGTCACCAATCAGCCTTTAAAACACATGTATTAGTGATTCCTAGACTGTATCAGACTTTCTATGACCTGTAACAATTATAGTAATATTGGCATAACTCTTAGGTTTTCAGAGCACGTTACCGATTGTAATATCATATATATCTTGGGATGACTATTATTGTTACTCCCATTTTTGTGGTGGAGGAAATCGGTTAAGAGAGTTTAAGTATCCTTTATGCTATCATGCTACTTCTCCAACTTACAGACCTAAAGATAAAAAGAAAAATCAGGGGTGCCTGGGTGGCTCAGTCGGTTAAGCGTCTGACTTCAGCTCAGGTCACGATCTTGCGGTCCGTGAGTTCGAGCCCCGCGTCGGGCTCTGGGCTGATGGCTCAGAGCCTGGAGCCTGCTTCCGATTCTGTGTCTCCCTCTCTCTCTTCCCCTCCCCCGTTCATGCTCTGTCTCTCTCTCTGTCTCAAAAATAAATAAACGTTAAAAAAAATTAAAAAAAGAAAAATCAGATAAATATGGTAATGGAGCATTAGTATCTTACGTTGTTGCTTTTATTGTTTTTTTTTTTAATTTTTTTTTTAATGTTTATTTATTTTTGAGACAGAGAGAGACAGAGCATGAAAGGGGGAGGGGCAGAGAGAGAGGGAGGCACAGAATCATAAGCAGGCTCCAGGCTCTGAGCCATCAGGCCAGAGCCCAACGCGGGGCTCGAACTCACGGACCGCGAGATCGTGACCTGAGCTGAAGTCAGACGCTTAACCGACTGAGCCACCCAGGTGCCCCTACGTTGTTGCTTTTAAACAATCACACAGGGGCGACTGGGTGGCTCAGTCGGTTAAGCGTCTGACTTCGGGTCAGGTCATGATCTCATGGTTTGTGGGTTTGAGCCCCTCATCGGACTCTGTGCTGACAGCTCAGAGCCTGGAACCTGCTTCGGATTCTGTGTGTCTCTCTCTCTCTGTCCCTCCTCCACTTATGCTCTCTCTCTGTCTCTGTCTCTCTCAAAATAAATAAACATTAAAAAAAGATTTAAACAATCGCATAGAAATTGAATAAACTGTTTTTAGTGAAAGACTTGATAGCTCTTTTGCAAAATAGACTTAATAATATAATATATTAAAAATAATATATGTTTTTTCTAGGGAGAGTTATGTCACTGCTTATCTAACTGGATTTACTGGCAGTATTCACAATAATTAAAAAACTCCAACCCTGAAAGTACTATTGGTGAAGACGTTTCCTGTATCAGTAACTCCTCTACAGGCTGATTTTGGGTTGCATTGGCCTCACTCTATCCAGGGGTACATTTTCACTGGATGACTTCACTAAGGGAAGGATTAATTTGTACTTTTCTTATTCTTGTTCTACCTCTTGGGTCTTCAGCTATGACAGAGACTCTACTTTCAACGTGTTTGTGGGAAAAGGACAACTGATTGCAGGGATGGACCAAGCTCTGGTTGGGATGTGTGTAAATGAGAGGCGCTTTGTGAAGATCCCCCCAAAGCTTGCCTATGGAAGTGAAGGAGTTTGTAAGTTTTGTTCCATATTTGTAAACGTATCTGCAGATACAACCAGAACATTTGAAGGGCTTTCAGTCAAGCAGACCAGAGGATCTGCAGAGACTTTAAATTGGGGGGAAATGAGAAGCAATGAACACATACACACACAGCACTAAAATTTCATCTTCAGTGAATTTTTTCTAAATATAAAAGAAGTTGTTATTAACACTGGTATATTGAATGTCACCCTTGTTGAGAGGAAAACATTTTTTTCTCTTTTCTATTTCATTTGGAGGAAAGAGGGAGGGAGCATGGCCCATTTTAGAATTGTTCAGCGACCCCCTTGAATCCTAGGTGTTTATTCATCTGGCCCGAAAGGCAGCAACTTCTCAGTGTGAATTCTCTTTAATTTTTAGCTGGTGTGATCCCCCCAGATTCAGTTCTTCATTTTGATGTACTTCTAATGGATATTTGGAATTCTGAAGATCAAGTTCAGATTCACACTTACTTCACACCCCCCAGTTGCCCTCGGACCATCCAGGTGTCTGATTTTGTAAGGTACCACTACAATGGAACGTTCTTGGATGGGACACTGTTTGATTCAAGGTAAGTCCTGCCATTCAAGGTAACATTGGTGAAATGCCCCTTACTTCCTTCTGTCTCACCTGCTTTTTATGCCCATCAAGAAACCAGAAGACAGACTCTTCCCAACTTCCATCAGCACCAACCCCTTTCCTTAATGCTTTTGGTACATGTTTCATGCTCCATAAAGCCAGATCAAAACTTTAATATATTTTACAGAAATGTGAGAACAGTGTTTCTCTAAATTAACAGTATCTTGAGAGCTCATCAATAAGTGAAGAGCCCTATTTCCAAATAGGTTGATGCATTTTTTGGTCCATTTTAATAGTTTTCCCGTGGAAGGAAGAGGGGAAGGCTGAATGTATGTGATGCTATGGAGAACTGCCAAGAGTAGGGTGCTAAGCCAGAAACAGTGAACCTTTTGGGCTTTCCTGTCATTACAGTGTATTTGGTTAGATAGAATAGCAGGCCAATTAGACCACTGTGGTTTAATTACATGATTTCTCAATTTGAAGACTGCTGCTGTCTTTGGGAGTGAAGATCCAAAAATGCCTCTTCAGAGATGGGTATAGGTTCACTATTTAGCTGATAATTGGGTATCTAAAACATTATTGAGGGATGAGTTGGAAACACCCTCATAGCATGGAACTTTTCCCCTTTCTCATTGGTTTTCAGTCATAATCGCATGAAAACATATGACACATATGTGGGCATTGGCTGGTTGATTCCTGGAATGGATAAAGGGCTGTTGGGGATGTGTGTGGGGGAAAAGCGCATCATCACCATACCTCCTTTCCTGGCCTATGGAGAAGATGGAGATGGTAAGTCTTTCTCATTCTTTAAGCTACTCTCATCTCTCCTTATTTTTATTGCAGTGATTAATTCAATTTACCACATGAAACCCGCCAGACCTTTTGGTCTAGACTTGCACTGTCCAATATAGTAGCCACTAGCTCCATATGGCTATTTATATTTACATTTAAAATAAATTAAAACTAAATAAAATCTAAGATTCTGCTCTTTAGCTACACTGCCACATTTCACGTACTTAAGAGCTGCATGTTGCTGCATGTACTTAAGAGCTGCATGTACCTAGACAGTGCAGGTACAGAGCATTTCCATTACTGTAGAATGTTCTGTTGGGCAGTGCTAGTCTAAATCATCTAGTGTCTCATCACTGAATTGTAGAATCTTCCACTTATTCATGGTCATTGGCTTTTCATAAGTAAGCATCTGCCACTGCCCCATAAACTGTAACCTTGGGCACCAACCTCTCCAGCCTACATTTTCCCATCTGTGAAATGACAAATGAACTGGAAAGTCTAAAGACTGTAGATATCAAGGTATAAATTTAGTATATGATGCCAGAATTGCCATTTTTTCCCCTGATTTGTTCCTTCACAGTGGGCTTTACCTGTGACATTAGTTCCAGGTGGACAGATGCAAAGCATGTTAGAAAAAAAACATTAATTTGAATTAGTGTCCTTTTTGTAGAGAGAAAACAGACTATTGTTTGGCAAATGGAATTTCACAGTTACTCATATTTTAATTTCAGACATATTTAATCACCCTGGCAGGCTAACACAACAAAGACAACCTCCTGGCATTTAAACAAGTAGATATAGGGTCACCTGGGTGGCTCAGTCCATTAAGTGTCCAACTCCTGATATTGGCTCAGGTCATGATCTCACAGTTTGTGAGATTGGGCCCTGCATCAGGCTCTGTGCTGACAGCACGGAGCCTACTTCTCCGTTTCCCTCTCTCTCTGCCTATTCTTCTACTTGTGTACTCTCTCTCTCTCTCTCTCTCTCTCTCAAAAAAATAATGAACATTAAAACTTCTCTTTAATCAAGTAGATATACGTAGCGAAGAATTGAAATGATAAAATGATACATCTAAGAGTTTACTGACTGTGGTACCTGACTTATAATGACCCTAAAATAATGTTTTCTAAGCTGTGTTTCCTGGCTCTGTATATCTACAGAGCAGGAGGAGAGAGAAGGAAATGGGGCTCAGCCTTCTCTCCTGTCCACTTCTACTTGTATTGCTGGAGATCTGCAGACAGACAGTCTCTTCAAAAAGCAGGGGTAGGGATTCCATGCTAAAAGAAAAATAAAATTTGAAAACAACTATAATTGTAATCTGTAAATACAAATTCTCCAGTCTCCAAGACATGTTGTTATTCTTATTACTCAAATGGTCTCCTCCTTAGCCAGGGGGAGTTTATTTCCCAGGGCTCTCAAATCCTTTTGACGTCATCCAGGTGCATATGTCATACATAGTAAAACTAGATGCCTGGCCTAATTTGAGGAGTATTATTTATTTATTTTAAATAAATAACTGAAGGGGTACCTGTGTGGTTCAGTCAGTTAAGCATCTGACTTCACCTCTGGTCATGAATGATCTCACAGTTCATGAGTTCGAGTCCCGCATTGGGCTCTGTGCTGACAGCTCGGAGCCTGGAGCCTGCTTTGGATTCTGTGTCTCCCCCTCTCTCTGCCCCCCTCTACTCACTCTCTCTCTCTCTCAAAAATAAAGAAAACATTTAAAAAAAATTGAAATAGTTATTATTTAGTATTTTAATACTGTGCTCAACTACCTGGGTATGAGTTTAAATAGGTGAATTCTATGGTATGGAAATTAGATCTTGATAAAGTTATTGTTAAAAAAAAAAACATAGATGCAATTAGTACATGATAATGCTAGAAAAATTTAAACTCTGGAGTTACATTTAAGGCTTTCTTTTTTCTACTAAATTAAAAAATACAGGAAAGTACAAAAGATTAATATTCTGTCACACCCATACACACACTTCAGGGATTGACCACACCTTGCATTCCAGAGTCTGACTCAGCAGCTGCTTTCAGAAGATTTCATGATTTCCCTGAGGGGAAGGAATAGGGGTGGGCTCTGCCAGAGCCATTGAAGGAGCTCAGTCATAGTGTACTGTCTTACTCACTTGCCCAGGCCTACTCCTTTGCAAGGTATAACAAATGGCAAGTAAGAGTGTGGAGGTAGGTGGTTTTTGTCAGTTAACTTCCTTTATCTCAAAGTACTGGATTGAGTTATTTATTGCTTGATGTTGATCTTTGCAGGAAGAGTTAGTGCCCAATAATCTCTTCGTGTAGATTATCATTTTGCAGATACTCAGTAAGTCCCCACTGCTGGGAACATCCAAAAGAAGCAGTATGATCCAGAAGTGAGGTGGAAGCGATTTGAGGATTTGTATTTTGCAATGTGGGTGCCATTTTTTTCCCTCTTAGCTAGCTTTAGTTTTATTTATATCTTGTTTTAGATGTAGTTAATACATTGAATTGTGCATGTTGCCGCTTCAAAAAATTGGCTGTTGGTTCCAAAGAACAAGTCTGTGTCATATTCTGCAGAACCAGGTCCAGGGTTTGGAATTTATACCTTCAAATGTCTGTGATTTGCATTTGTATGCAAACAGAGACCCACAGAAGCATTTGGGCTTGCATGTGGGTGCATAACCACCCACGTAGCACCTTGATTTGTCAGCACAAGCATAGAAAATATGGTTGTAGTAGTGTCGCATGTCATTAATATTGGTTTGCTCCTTTTCCTGAAGAAGTCAGTCTTCAAATATACCCGCCAGCCCATGGTTGGGCACCATGGACACAATGGTGACAGAACATAGTTGGACACCAGAAGGACCACCCAACATGCAGAAGAACATTTATTCCTTTGGCTTGAAAACTTTAAGGAATGAGTAACACCAACACAGTGGGAATTGAGTTGTAGTTAAAAGTACTTTCTAGGGGCGCCTGGGTGGCTCAGTCGGTTAGGTGTCCGACTTCAGCTCAGGTTATGATCTCACAGTTTGTGAGTTCGAGCCCCGTGTCAGGCTCTGTGCTGACAGCTCAGAGCCTGGAGCCTGCTTCAGATTCTGTTTCTCCCTCTTTCTCTGACCCTTCCCCACTCACACTCTGTCTCTGTCTGTCTCTCTCTCAAGAATAAATAAACATTAAAAAAATGTTTTTTTAATAAAATAAAATAAAATAAAATAAAAATACTTTCTAAATCTTGTGTCCTGATTTCATCAGCTTCCTCCATTCCCCTCTAGGGAAAGACATTCCTGGACAGGCATCTCTGGTGTTTGACGTTGCGTTATTGGACCTCCATAACCCCAAGGATGGCATTTCCATTGAAAATAAGGTAGTGCCTGAAAACTGTGAGCGGCGAAGTCAAAGTGGGGACTTTCTCAGGTATCATTACAATGGCACACTTCTGGATGGCACCTTCTTTGATTCCAGGTAAGGAAATAACTGGAGCCTTTACTCATCAGAATGACTTACTAAATACAGTCTACCTCTGGCTGGACCATGATCTGAATACTCTGTCAGTGCTGATTTGTAGTTAGTATTTTCATCTCCAGTATAGACTTCTGTTTTCTGACACTGAATTCCTTCAGAGGCTGTTGGAACAGTCTCCTTCTTGGGGCCTGGGGCATAGAAGTCTACAGGAAAACAGGAGAGGCTCAGCTTACACTCCCACCATCCCCCTATAGTGTTCTTGACTATCCAGTATGAACCCAACTATGGGATCCAGGATGGGAAGTGGCCAGAACTGAGGTCTGGGTGGTAGGAGGAGGAGAGAACAGACTTGGTGCCAGGAGATCTGGGTTCTAGCCCCAGTGTATGGTCTGGCTTCCCTGAACTTCAGTTTTTTTCCCTGTTATTAGCACCTTTCTCAGAGATGGTTAAAGAGATAAGGGATGTGAGAGTGCTCTGTGAACTTCAAAGGCTACTGCAGGAGGCCAGTTGGGTGCATTCAGCTTCCTTCTGGTTGCTTCAGAGGCTAATTACCATGCCTCTGTTGTTATTCAGAGTCCTGTTTTGTTTATTGGGCTTAGCTTGCAGTTGTGCCAGTGGCTGGAGCAGGCAGTTGCTGTGTCTTGCTCTTTCAAGTGGTAGGTATGTGCTCTTTGGAAACCACCTCTCTAGCTTCCTGTAGAGCAAACAGGTAGTGACAGCAATCTACCTGTCTCTCTGAGGTAATAAGCTTCTAATTTCTTGAGTCATCCAAAAACAGTACAGAAGAATTTTTATATGGTATTCCTTATATGGTATTATTTTGTTTGAATAATTTATCTTTCCTATTCTTTTACAATTTTCATTTGATTTCTTTGGAAAAAGTAATAGCTACATGGTTCAAAATTAAAACAAAGTATGTATTAAGGTATATCCTATTACCTACTCCTGCCTACCTCACATATCCCTCCCCCCTCCAGCCACTTAGAATTAACTACTTTTACTTATTTATTTTTTTTATAAATTTTTTTATTTATTATTTATTTTTGGGACAGAGAGAGACAGAGCATGAACGGGGGAGGGACAGAGAAAGAGGGAGACACAGAATCGGAAACAGGCTCCAGGCTCTGAGCCATCAGCCCAGAGCCCGACGCGGGGCTCGAACTCACGGACCGTGAGATCGTGACCTGGCTGAAGTCGGCCGCTCAACCGACTGCGCCACCCAGGCGCCCCTATTTATTTTTTTTAAAGTAAGCTCTATGCCCTATGTGGGGCTTGAACTCACGACCCTGAGATCAAGAGTTGCACACTCTACCACTCTACTGACTGAGCCAGCCAGCCACCCCTAGAATTAACCACTTTTTTTTAAAAGTTTATTTATTTACTTTCAGAGTGAGAGAGAGAGAAAGAGAGAGAGAGGGAGAATCCCAAGGAGGCTCTTCGCTGACAGGGTGGAGCCCAACATGGGGTTTGATCCCACAAACTGTGAGATCACAACCTGAGCTGAAATCAAGAGTCGGAGGCTCAACTAAGACACCCACTTTTATTAATGAGTTTCTATTTGATTCTTCCAGCGTGTGGATTTTTTCCTAATGCAAATATAAAGAAATACAACTATTCTGCCTCTTGCTTTTTTTTTCACCTTGTTTTTTTTCCATATTTAATACATAGAGAGAAATTATTTATTTTTTATGTCTGCCTAGGTTTCATTGAGTGAATATTCCAAACTTACTTAACGTTACATTCCCCTATTGATGAACATTTGAGTTGTCTTTAGTCTTTTTCTGTTACAGAAAACATTCAGTGTGTGTGTATTATTGTTATATGAGCTTGGTTCTGTCCTACACACACACACACACACACACACACACACACACACACACACACACATACTTTTTTTTCTAAGTAGGCTTCACACCCAGTGTGGAGCCCAACATGGGGCTTGAATTCATAACCCTGGGGCTCAAGACCTGAGCTGAGATCAAGAGTCAGACACTTAACCGACTGAGCCACCCAGGAGCCCCTCTGGAATTATATTTCTAATTAAGACCATTTTTTCTATTGTACACCATATTTCTTTCCATATTAGAACTATAATTTTATTAGATTTAAAAAAAGCTTTCCATTGGAGTGACTGGGTGGCTCAATTACTTAAGCATCTCGCTCTTGATTTTGGCTCAGGTCATGATCTCGCGTTTTGTGAATGAGGAGTCTGCTTGGCATTTTCTGTCTCCCTCTCTCTCTGCCCCTCCCCTGCTCATGCTTTATCTCTGTATCTCTCTCTCTCAAAATAGATAAACATTAAAAAAAAAAAAAAAGCTTTCCATTTCAGTGCATTGGGATCTAGTCTGTCCTAATAGCTACATAATATTCTTTATATGGATTTGCCTTAATTTAGGTAATCAATCCCAATTGTTTTCTACCTTTTACTGAAGTATAATTAATGTACAGTGTAGTTTCAGGTGTGCAACATAATGATTCAACAATTCCATATATTACTCAGTGCTCATCACAATAATCATAGTCCCATCTGTTGCTTTCTACCTTTTGATATTCTTTTTAAATTTAAGGTTTATTTATTTTGAGAGAGAGAGTGAGAGAGAGAATCCCAAGCAAGCTCCACACTGTCAGCCCAGAGCCATGGGGCTCGAACTCATGAACCATGAGATCATGACCTGAGCCAAAATCAGGTTGGATGCTTAACAGATTGAACCACCCAGGTGCCTGCCTTTTGACATTCTATGTAGGGCTGCAGTAAATATTTTTGCAGCTAAATCTTAACGTGTAAGATTGTTTCCTTGGGATACACTTCTAGAAGAATCTCTGGAACAAAGGTATTTGGGGTTTTTTTTCAAGAATTTTTTTAAGTTTATTTATTTTGAGAGAGAGATGTGGGAAGGGGCAGAGAGAGGATCTCAAGCAGGCTTCCTGCTGTTAGAGCAGAGCCCGGTGTGGGGCTTGACCTCATGAACGGTGAGATCATGACCTAAGCTGAAGTTGGACCCTTAACCGACTGAGCCACCCAGGCACCCCTGGGTTATAGTTTTTGTATACACAACTAAGTTTTCCTCACCAAGCCTTTACTCACCATCACTATCTAAAAATGCCCCATTCCCTCAAACTCAGTGACATTGAGAATCATTTTTATTTTATTTTTTTATTTTTTATTTTTTTAAAAATTTTTTTTAAGGTTTATTTATTTTTGAGACAGAGAGAGACAGAGCATGAACGGGGGAGGGGCAGAGAGAGAGGGAGACACAGAATCCGAAGCAGGCTCCAGGCTCTGAGCCATCAGCCCAGAGCCCGACGCGGGGCTCGAACTCACAGACCGCGAGATCGTGACCTGAGCTGAAGTCGGACACTTAACCGACTGAGCCTTCCAGGCGCCCCGGGAATCATTTTTAAATAATCTTTGCCAGTTCATAGGAAAAAAATGGAACCTTATAGTTTTCATCTGTATTTCTTCATTGCTACTGAGGTTGAAATTGTTTTAAATGTTTATTACTAGACCATTTGGTTACCTTCTTTTATGATTTACCTGTTTGTATCTTTTGTCTGTTTTTATGTTAAAGATACTGGTATTTGTCCTTTTCTTATCAGTTTGAATATATGAAGACCTCTATACATTAAAGATAGTAACCCTTTTATGGTTGTATATTGTTGAAGGAATATTCCTTATTTTTTTGCATTTTAATTTTTGTTATTGTGATTTTGGACCTATTTAAATGTAAACTTTTTATGTTGTTAAATACATTTAACTTCTTTATGGTTTCCTTTACTCTTACATAAATTCTTATATATTCTGTCTTTGGGGGCTTGGTAAAAATAAAGAATCTGTCCCCTCCCCTGGAGTACATAAACATTTGTCTATATTTTCCTTAAGCCTTTTTAATGGTTTTAAGGTTTTACCCTTTAAAATATTCCTTATTGGGGCATCTGGCTGGCTCAGTTGGTAGAGTATATGACTCTTGATCTTGGGGTCGTGAGTTCAAGCCCCATGTTGGATGTAGAGCTTACTTAAAAAAAAGTATTATGTTCTTATTGTATAAGTGAAACAATACAATGATGTGTAATAAAATGTAGTAATTTCCCATTAACCCCTTTACCACCTGAGGTAAATATTAATAGCCTTCCACAGTGTCTTTCCATGCTCATAAATGCTTTCATGTTTAAATCTTAAATCCATCCAGAACTTTTTGTGGTATTCAGTGTGACAGTCAGAATCTAACTTTATTTCTTCCAGAAACGCTATCTTTCCCTCACTCATCTAAAATGTGACTTTTATTGTGTACTAAATTATTTTCCTTCTCTTTTTTTTCCTTTCTTTTTGTTTTGAGAGAGAGAGAGAGAGAGAGAGAGAGGACAAGCAGGGGAGAGGGACTGAGGGAGGGGAGAGAGAATCCTAAGTAGGCTCCACCCAGAGCCCAATGTGGGGCTCAATCCCACAACCCTGGGATCATGACCTGAGTCAAAATCAAGAGTTAGATGCTCAACCGACTGAGCCACCCAGGCACCCTGATTATGTACTAAATTCTTACACATACTTTTGGGTCTTTGTCTAAAATTTTTACCCTTTTTTATTAACCTAGCTATGTATAGGCCAATACCACACTTTTAACTATTGTTGTTTGTTAGTTTGTATGGTAGAGAGTATTCTTTTTTCCTTTTTATTTTTATTTTTATTATTTTATTTGAGAGAGAGAGAGAGAGCACAGGCAGGGGAGAGGGGCAGAGGGAGAGAGAGAATCTTAAGCGGGCTCCACACTCAGTGCTGAGCCTGATGTGGGGAATCAATCCCACAGTCCTGGGATCATGACCTGAGCTGATATCAAGAATCAGACGCTCCACCGAATGAGCCACCTAAGTGCCCCTCTTCTTTCCTTTTTAAATATCAGGTTTTTAAAATTAAGTGATACATTGATGTGGATCGAAATCCTAAAAGTACAAAAGGGTGTACAATGAAAAATTTCCCTCCTATCCTGTCCCTCAATCACCCAGGTCCCCTCTCCACAGGGAGCCTGTGTTTTTAGCCTCATAGGTCTCCACATGTACACAGTGAAATACTTATACACGTTCTCCCATTTTATTTTTTTACAGGAATGAGAACTTGCTATATCCTGGACCTTCAGAACATTTTAAATAGTTTCTTTTTACAAATGAATTTTGGAGTCCCTCTTCCCCTCCCCCCACACCACTCAGATTTTGGTTGAAATTGTTTCAAAATTCATATATTAGTTTGGGGGAGCATTGACAACTTTCTAGTCCTCAACTTTCCCATTGGGGAAACATGGTACTTTCCCTTTTTTAAAACAAAATTTTTTTAAATGTTTATTTATTCTTGAGAGAGAGAGAGACAGAGACAGACAGGCAGACAGACAGACAGACAGAGTGTGAGCAGGGGAAGGGCAGAGAGAAAGGAAGACACAGAATCCGAAGCAGGCTTCAGGCTCTGAGCTGTCAGCACAGAACCCAACGCGGGCTCGAACTCACGCACTGCGAGATCGTGACCTAAGTCAGATCATGACCTGAGCCGAAGTCGGATGCTTACCTGACTGAACCACCCAGGCGCCCCTCCCCTGCCCCCTGCTTTTATTTAAGTCTTCTTTTAAAGATATTCGAATTTCTCTACATGTCATGGCCACCCTGCTCATCCATTCTCTTCCTCTGAGGCTCTTTTCTGCCTCTCATCCTTGGCCTCTTTGTTTCCCCAGTCCTTTCCCCTGTGCAGATCCCGCCTCCTCAGTGTCCACTGTCTCCCCCACCCCCATGGAACCTTTGCTGACTGTTCCACCCAGTGGCTCTTCCTGCTCCCACTGCTTAGTGTCCCTTTATAAGGGACCCTGTCTGGCAGTTGTCCTCCTCTTCCCTGAATCCCTGGTGGTGGCTGTTCTCTGCTGATGATCTCTCAAGTACTGGCTAGGGAGTAGTAACCTGGGGAAGGTGAGAGGTTGGCTCATGGCTAGAGGATGCTAGGGAGCCAAGCCTGGCTTCCTTGATGGCTGTGTTCCCATCCTGGCCCTCCTGGCTCATGTGAATGGCTGCAGTCTGGAGTTCCTCAGTGTGGGGGGAAAAGGGTATTTCTCCATAGCCTCTTCTGAGGGGTTATGTAGATAATCTGCTTCCTGAGTGAGGAGAATCGTCTGTTATCCTTTTTCATGTCCCTTGACTTTGTGGTTGGTCTCTGGGGGTATTGAGAAGGGAGAGCCCCTGACAGAGGGTCTTTTCATCCCCCTGGCACCATTCGGCTGGCCATCTATTCTGAGGTGGTCATCATGTTTGAGGTAATGGTGGAACTGACTGGCTCTTTCAGGACAGACTTTTTGCCACATCTGCACTGGGTGGGGGTGAGTAATGAGTGCAGATTACCGTGGTTCAGACTTTGGTAGTAGACGTGGCAGATGAAGTTTTATTATTTTATCCTAGAAACATCTGGCTGTGAGGACTTGATTCCTGTCCTCACCAAACTCACAGTAATCGGCTTCAATTGGCAGTTTATACAAAGGCTGGATCTCTCCACTGAGCAGAATGCTTGGGCCTCCTGCCAGTGACACTTGGGAAACCCAAGCACTCATCAGAAGGTAGCTTGGTGAGCAGAAATTACAGGAGGAAGGGTTCATCCAGGCTCTGGTAGACACTGCAGAGTTAAATTACTCTCTATATGTTACTTTTCAGGCAATCCAAGTATTCATGTCTGACATATACAGATATTCTCTTCTTTAGAAACTGGAGACATTGCCCTTGTGACACATTCTTAGCTTCTAATAAGATGCTTTCTTCATTAACTTCACATGGTTACCAAGCACAGTCCAACTTATGTTAGCTGCATTTCTGTGTGTTTGCATCTCATCCATAATCTGGCTAACCCAGAGGGCTGGAGGGCTTGTTCCTGGGAATGTGTCTGTACGTGACTGCTCCCACGCTGTGTGTGGGTTCTCGGGGGAGCATGTTTCCAGGCCGTGTCCTCACATTCTAAGGTTTGGTCTTTTCCAGGGTCTGGAGGCCTCTGCGTTCCTGATGCCTCATGGTACTGACAAATGCACACAGCTGCTGTGGTATCGCTCGTGAGGAACCTCTTTCTTCCCTTCCATCTTTTCCAGCTACTCGCGGAACCGCACTTTTGACACATACATTGGGCAGGGCTACGTGATTGCTGGCATGGATGAAGGTTTGCTTGGTGTTTGCATCGGAGAGAAGCGGAGGATTGTGGTTCCCCCTCACCTCGGCTATGGAGAGGAAGGAAGAGGTGAGTGCTGGCTGCTTCTAGGCTGGTTTCAAGTAATCAGAGCTTCTTGAGAGCCAGAATATGGAAGCTGAAGTCCCATTTAAGACTTAAATGTCGGGGCGCCTGGGTGGCTCAGTCAATTAAGCTTCCGACTCTGGCTCAGGTCACGATTTTACAGTTCATGAGTTCGAGCCTTGCATTAGGCTGCGCAGTGTTAGTGCAGAGCCTGCTTTGGATTCCCTCTCTCTCCGTTTCTCTCTCTGCCTCTACCCCACTTGCATTCTCTCTCTCTCTCAAACCAAATAAATAAACTTAAAAAAAAAAAGACTTAAATGTCCAAATAGCTTTGGTTTCTAGACATGCGCTATTCTTTCCTCTTGTCCCCGCTACCAGTTTCCCTCTGAAAATTCTTAGTTATGCCAAAGTTGGAAGAACTTTGCGATGAACTCTTAGATTCATCAATTGTTAACATCTTGCTATGTTTTTTTTTAAAGTGTATTTATTTATTTTGAGAGTGAGAAAGAGAAAGAGGGTAAGAGTGTGCATGATGGGGGGAGGGACAGAGAGAGAGAGAGAGGAAGGAGAATTCCAAGCAGGCTCCGTGCTTTGCATGGAGCACAACTTGGGGCTTGATCTCATAATCCTGAGATCCTGACCTAAGCCGAAATCAAGAGTTGGGCACTTAACCGATTGAAACACCAGGTACCCCAACATCGTGCTATGTTTATTTTCTTTCTCTCCTCACATTTGTTTGTTTGTTGTTGTTGTTGAGCCATTTGAAAATATATTGCAAACCTCCCCTTATCGATTTTTGTTTTTTAACGATTTTATTGATGTATAATTTATATGCCTTAAAATTTACCCATTTTTTAATTAAAATTTTTTTTAATGTTTATTTATTTTTGAGAGAGAGAGCATGAACAGGGGAAGGTTAGAGAGAGAGGGAGACACAGAAACCGAAGGAGGCTCCAGGCTCTGAGCTGTCAGCATAGAGCCTGATGGAGGGCTGGAACCCACAGACCACAAGATCATGACCTGAGCCGAAGTTAGACCCTTAACCAACTGAGCCACCCAGGTGCCCCGAAAATTTACCCATTTTAAGTGTACAATTCAGTGACTTTTAGTAAATGTAGTGAGTTGTGTAACCATCATCCATCTAATCTAATTTTAGAACATTTTTGTCACTCTAATAGCAAACCCCCTTTCGAACATTATACAAATGATACATGTTGAGTTTAGAAAAAAGAAAATACAGATAAAGAAAGAAAACAAAAATCTCCCACAATCTCACCATGCAGGAATAAACACTGTAATGTGGTAGGCAGAACAGCAGCCCCAAAGATGTCCCTGTGCTATCCCCAGAACCTGTGAATATGTTACCTTTCATGATAAAAGGGATTTTGTGGATGTGATTAAGATGGGGATGTGATTAAGATCTTGAGATGGGGAGGTTATCCTGGATCATACAGGTGGCCTTGATGTACTTAAAAGAGCTTTTGTAAGAGGGAAGCAGGTCAGAGAGAGGGGAAAATACTCAGCTGCAGACTTAGAAGTTGGATGAAGGGGTCACAGGTCAAGGAATAAGGGCAGCCACAGAAAGCCGGAAAAGGCAAGGAAACAGATTCTTCCCCAAAGCCTCCAAAAGGAATGAGTCCCTGCCAATACCTCGAATTTAGACCTTTGACCCTCCAGAGTTATAAGAATTTATAAGAATAAACCTGCATTGCTTTAAGCCACCAAATTTGTGGAAATTTGTTATAGTAACAATAGGAAACAAATGAAACTAATAGGAAACAACCATGAAGTGAAAATATATATCCACCTAACTAATAAATACTAACAAAAATGGGATTACCTAGGGGCACCTGGCTGGCTCTGTCGGAGGGGTGTGCAACTCTTAATCTCCATGTTATGAGTTCAAGCCCCACGTTGGGTGTAGAGATTAATAAAAAAAATAAATTAACTTAAAAAATGGGATTATCAGAGCGCCTGGGAGGCTTAGGGTGGCTTTCTCAGTCAGTTAAGCGTCTGACTTCGACTCAGTTCATGATCTCATGGTTTGAGAGTTCAAGCCCTGCCTCTGGCTCTGTGCTGACAAGTCGGAGCCTGGAGCCTGCTTCAGATTCTGTCTCCCTCTCTCTTTGCCCCTCCCCCACTCACGCTCTGTCTCAAAAATAAACATTAAAAAATTTTTTAAAATGGGATTATCTATACATATTTGTAATTTCTCTTCTTCACCTAATTTGTTGTAAACAACTATCTATGCCAACAGGTATTTTTTTATGATTGCATAGTATTTCAAACCATATTTTCCTTCTTAAGTTTTTTCTCATATATATAGGCATACTTCATTTTATTTCTCTTTGGTTTATGGAATTCCACAGATAGTATTATGTTTTTTTTTTTAAACAAATTGAAGTTTGTGGCGACCCTGCATCAACAAGTCTATCAGTGTCATATTCCCAGCACCATTGGCTCACTTCATGTCTCTGTGTCACATTTTAGTAATTCCTGCAATATTTCAAACTTTTTAATTGTTACTATATTTGTCATGGTGATCTGTGATCGGTGATTACGACTCTGAAAGCTCAGATGATGGCTTACATTTTTTAGCAATAAAATACTTTTAATTAAGATATGCATTGTTTTTTATAGACATAATGCAATTGCACACTTGATAGGCTGCAGTATAGTGCAGACAAAGCTTTTATACACACTGGGAAACGAAAACATTCATTTGACTCGTGTTATTGCGATATTTGCTTTATTGCTGTGGGCTGGAACCAGACCCACAGTATCTTAGAGGTATGCCTGTACCATTGTTTGCTAACCTGCTTAGGACTAGTGGATGCAGTATTAATTTTGCTTTTGTATTATTTTTGCTGGTGGGATTCTGCCTGGTTTGGCTGGCTGTATACATTAATTTTGTTCTTCCAACCACTACTGATAATATGTATCTTCAGAATTTTCTTAGTAGGGTTTATTCAGAGGATCTATGAAGTATCAGGTTGGCTGGAAGCTAGAGTGTACCATGGAGAAACTTTCTTTTTTTTCTCCCGGACTTAAGTTCCTGTTTTCAAAGTAAACTCTACCCCCAATGTGGGGCTCAGACTCACCACCCCAAGATCAAAAGTCACATGCTCTACCGACTGAGCCATCCAGGCACCCATTAAATTTCTTTTCTTCTTTTTTAAAGTTTATTTTATTTTTTATTTTTTTTATTAAAAAAATTTTTTTTAACGTTTATTTATTTTGGAGAGAGAGAGAGAGAGCATGAGTTGGGGAGGAGCAGAGAGAAAAAAATGCCCAGGACCAAACCAGGCTCCGGGCTCTGGGCTGTCAGCATGGAGGCCAGTGTAGGACTCGATCCCATCAACCGTGAGATCATGACCTGAACCAAAATCAAGAGTCGGACACTTAACTGACTGAGCCACCCAGGTGCCCCTAAATTTCTGATTTATAAAGTCATACCAGGTCACAGCTTAAGACACGTTCAACAGATCTTGCTTCCTGTCCTGTTTGTCAAGTGTCTTGATGCTCTGTTGTTTTGTATCATGTAAAATTCTGTTCAGATACATACAGAAATAGACAAATACTTTCCGAGTATTCATGTTTTGTTATGCCCTCAGGATTAATCCTTCGTTTCTCTAAAAATAATATATTGATGGAAAACATTTGCTTAAAGTATTTTTTTCCTTTTGGCTTTCTATCAAGTATGAGACAGAGCTCTGCAAAGAATTATATAAGGCTCTGGAAATCATCGGAAGGCTCATAAATTCTGTGGTTATGAGGCTGCTTCATTCCAAATCCTATGTTGCTGTGGGGCAGGGGCACTCAGATATGTACTGTCTACATGCTCTTGCATGGGGGCAGGGGAGAAGGGCAGGGGGTAGGGGGGCAGCACCTCTGTCTTCTTTTGAATAGCATCTCCCTGGCCTCTTGGTGATGTTTGCATAGGGCCTAATGCTAATTCCTCAGGGACTGACCCAAGAAAGATGTCAGGACATAGAGGAAATTTGGGGTTTCCTCATCACATACCACGGGGCCAAGCACATAGTAAACATTCAATAAGTATTTGTGGAAGGAATGAAATACTGGGCCCTCTGTGGGGTTCTCCAGCTCCATTCTTGGCATTTCATTTTGTTGAGGCCATTTTGCCCTGCAGGATTGGTGGAGGGGAGGGAGTAGGCCTTCTGGAAAGGCTCTGGTCCTCTCTGCTTATCTGCTCTGTTCCACAGGGTCAGCCCTGAACTTTTGATGCTTGACTATGTTTGCAGCCCTGGAGGGAAGAATGGATTCTGCCTGAGGGCTTGTGGAAGCATCACTTCCTGATTTCCTTCCTTCCTTCCTTCCTTTCTCTTTTCTTTCTTTCTTTCTTTCTTTCTTTCTTTCTTTCTTTCATGTTTATTTTTGAGAGACACAGAACACAAGCAGGGGAGGAGCAGAGAAAGAGGGAGACACAGAACCCGAAGCAGGCTCCAGGCTCTGAGCTGTCAGCACAGAGCCCGACGCAGGGCTCAAACTCACAAACCGCGAGATCATGGCCTGAGTGGATGTCGGACTCTCAACCGACTGAGCCACCCAGGCACCCCATCACTTCCTCATTTTCTGTTCCCCAACTTTCAGGTTACTTTCCAAGTACTCTTAGATTGGGAATATAGGATTATAATGAGAATTAAATAATTACATATAAAGCACGTAGAAGAGTGTTTGGTACTTAATAAGCATTGTGTGTGTCTGTGTGTGTGCGTGTGTCTGTGTGTGTGTTACAGAGAGCAACCAAAAATGGACACAGAAAAGTCCATTGCAGGGATGGGGGGAGGGGCTATTGGTGTTCACATATCTCTGTTTGAATTCTTTCTATAGCTGTGTTATTTTCTTCAACAAGTTATATCTGAGTTGGTTTTCTTACCTGTAAAACACTAATGAAAGTATTATACATCCTTGATTCTAAGTAGTACTATTTACAAAAGTTTTACATTTAATCTTCTTTGAAATGAGGGGTGCCTGGGTGGCTCAGTTGGTTGAGCAGTGGACTCTTGATTTCGGCTCAGGTCACAATCCCATCCCAGCGTCATGGGATCAAGCCCTGCTTCAGGCTCCGAGCTGAGCTTAAAATTCTCTCTCTTCCCTCCATCTCCCCCTCCTTTCTTTCTCTCTCTCTCTCTAAAAAATATAAATAAATAAATAAACTTCTCTGAAATGATCTGGGGGTGTGTTTAACCACAATGCGTATGTTTAAGGTGTCCCTCTGGCCCCCTCGAGCCTCCTGAGAAGCTGCCATTAAATTCATGGAGCATCTGCTAATGCTGGGTTTATAGTAATACCCCACAAAGCGGTTGCAGGGATTTAATGAGATAGTGTATGTGAAGAATACATTGTAGACTGTAAAACATTATTCAGATGTGAGGTAATGTTTTCAAAAGTGGAGATAATGGAAAAGAAAAGTTTACTAATAATTTTGTGTAGAACAGATAGGATGTGTTGTAAAAGTACTTTGTGAACCGTTAGGCCCTATCACAAGGGGTGTGTATGGGCCAAATTTGGCTGGGTGTTTTTTTCCCTCTGAAGTTTCTGTTAGTTTAGCTCCTCCTGCACAGTGATAGAGGACTGGAGTGATTTTTCACTCTACGGCTGGTGTTCTCACTTCACCTCTTACTTCTGGTAGGAGCCAGGCAAGCCTTAGTTTCCTCATTTGTGATGAACTTAGCCATGCATCTTTCAGGCTTAGTGATTCCGTGGGGCAGTAGCTCATCATCTTGAATTATAGTCCAAACTGTGTTCTTAAAGTTTGTTTGTTTGTTTGTTTGTTTGTTTGTTTGTTTGTTTATTTAGAGAAATCCCAAGCAGGCTCCAAGCTGTCAGCACAGAGCCTGACACAGGGCTCCATCCCCGGAACTGTGAGATCATGTCCTGAGCCGAAATCAAGAGTTGGACACTTAACCGACTGAGCCACCCAGGCGCACGTCCAAACTGTGTTCTTAACTGGTTGCATGACCCTGGGCAAATCTTTGCCTCAGTTTCCCCATGTATAGAATGAGGGTTAGGTTACTTCTGACCGCCATTCCAATTCATTCTCCCAGTATTCCCTAGATTTTCATATTTAGGTCCCTGTGTTTCTCACTGGAGGTCTGTGAGGACGTGCCTGGTGACGCTGGGGAGGCACATGTGCTGCCACTTGGAGGGCTTGCTCGTTAATTTCCTCTGTCTGTCCTTTAGGGAATATCCCTGGCTCGGCTGTGCTGGTGTTTGACATCCATGTGATTGACTTCCACAACCCTTCAGACTCCATCAGCATCACCTCCCACTACAAGCCCCCCGACTGCTCAGTGCTGAGTAAGAAGGGGGATTACCTCAAGTATCACTACAATGCCTCCCTTCTGGATGGGACTCTGCTGGATTCCACGTAAGGACCACTGGGGACAGTAGAGGAGGGAGCTTGGAGGATAACAGCCATAGGTCCCCATGATTCTCCTTTTCTTTCATCAGATACTGGTTGAGAGATTTTCTCTCCATGCTTCCCCACTGCAGAGAGCTAGCCTACATCACTGCTCAGGTGCATTATTCTATAAGTTCCCTATGAATGGTCTCACCTTGCTCCTGTGAAATTGTCTTTCTGAAAAACGGGTATCATCTTATAACTGCTTTCTTTAAAAATTAACCCGCAGCTACATTATAAACTCCTCAGTCTGGCACATCAGCCTCTTTGTCAGCTCTGTTCTGCTTAAATGGTCTTATCTTGTGTTAGGGCCCATCTTTTGCCTCTAGGGCTGCCATGTGCAGTGGCGCAAGATGTGTACTGCTTAAACCCTTCCTTCTGACCAACTTCTGCCCTGGCAAAAATGTCCTCCCTTTTCACAAAATCTTTCCTTAATTCCTAGGAAGAATCAACTGCTCGCACTTCTGTGTCTCATAATCTTTTAAGATACTATTTTTATTAGCAAAAATTATTTATTTTTCATTATTTATTTTAGTTTCTGTCTCTGCTGCTGGTCTGAATACCTTAGAGATGCCCAGCATGTTTATTCACATTTTTATTCTTTACACCTAGCCCAGAGTCTTAACACGAAGGGAGCATTTTATAAATGTTAACTGAGATGAATCTGAAATTTTATTAATAGGAATCAACAGTATAATCTAATATCATTGCCAATTTTGGTAAAAGGAGCTTTGCTTCTTATGTTTCTGAATCTTTAGGTATAGCTGTAAGTTAATAAAATATTCTCTGGGAAAGAAACATTTTCAGCCTTTCTTTGTATCTCCATAGAAATCTATCCATTTTTGTACCGAGTCTGACTTAGACTCCTGAGTTGGGGCTTGGGGAGAAAGAAGGGCTTCATAAATAAGTATGTGTTGCTGCATTTATGCTGCATGAGGAAGGCCTTCTCTGCCTTGCACCTGCCCCTCTGCCTTCTAGCTTCAGGCAACATTGTGTGTGGCTGGAGAGAGCGAGCCAGGCATGGAGACAGAGCCCTAGGGACACGTGCTCTTCAGAGCATTCTCTCTGGGTGCTATGAGATCCCGTATACCAATGCACTTCGTGTATTTCATGCAATCTAAAACGTATTGGTTATTAGAAGCATCATGTTATGTATCTCTAAGAAAGTAAAAATGCCCCCAAATTAACATGCTGTTAATTATGAAGTGTATCCCAATTACAGAGATGTTAAAATGTGAAAATGTGTGCATTATAGAATCAGTGAAGTGTATACTAGCTTCCAGAGAGCAGATTTACGCGGATCTGCTTTACAACAAACCTCATTGCATTAATATGAAAAGACTTTGGAGGGCAGTGGGAAAGAAGCATGCCTTGTTGTTTGGGGGGATTAAGCCCGCGCTTATGCACGTTTATGCACGCTTATGCACGTGAAAATGGCCCACAAGGTTAGAGTAGTCTAGAAGGTCAATGGCTTGCTGTCATTGTCTTGCTAATGTTCATATTCTTGTCTGGTTCTCTGACTGCCGGGTGGGGGTAGGTGGGAAGGGGAAGTGGGGGTGGAAAACGAACAAAGGAATTCCTTCTCAGTGGGTTCAGGATATGCTTCTCATGTAGGGTGGGGAGAATCAGCCTTCCTGCCTTCTAATGTGTTTGGTGGATTCACAACATTCCTACAGAGCATCCGGTAGCCATGTGAGGCTCCTTCCTTTTATCAGACTCCATTCTATACCATGAGAGTCGTTTGTGGTACGTGTAAATCTACAATGAAGAGCAACATCCGGCATCCCCGATGGTCTGTTCTGGGCGTAAGCTTCAGAGTAATGGGAAAATGGGATGTAGGGTGGGATGTGTGTGGGAGAGGAAGGGAAGACCTGGTCCCACCCCGAGCCTTCCACGGGCGTTGTAAACAAGGAGGCAGGTGCTGCTGCGGGCGCTTTTTCATCAGCACGGAGAGAAACTGGCTGTGGAGAGGATGGAGGGCAACGTGGGCGGAGAGCCAGAGAGGGCAGCCTACAAGTGGGAAGCAGGAAGCTTGCAGTGGATGGGAAGCCAGGAATGCACAGAAAGAATGAGAAGAATGTCAGAGGAAAACTGGCAGGAAACAAACAAATAACTAAACAAGCGGTTGATCTGAGGAAAAACAATTAGTGGGGCTTTCAGAGATGACACGTGAAAGCAAAATGTTTGCTTGGAGGATTTTCTTCATGTGTGTTTAAACTGGCCTCAGAGAGGAAGAATAAACATTTGTTATTTGATAGCTAAATGAGGTTTTTGAATATTCGGGAGACTTTGAAACAGAGTATTCCCATGGGAGGTCCCAGCGGTCCCCGGAGAAAGGCAGGGTGAAGGTGCCTCTGTGCTGCTGACAAAGGAGGAATTGTGTGTGGGGCAGGACAGAGGATGTCCTGCTCCCTCCCACAGGCCTTGGGCCAAGGCATCTGGTGCCAGAGCTGGCTTTGTTTTGGTTTCGTCCCAGGTAGGACAAAGGCAAACCCTGTTTTGGTTTGTCGGTGCCAGAGAGCCAGCCTGGCCCTGGGAACCAGCTTGAGAAGAGAAAGTAGCCCTGCACCCAGGGGAAGCTGGGAAGCCTGAGAAGGGGATGTGACCCGAGGGGGCTGTCCCCTCCATGTTGTCACCATCCGGAAATGGGCATCAAGGGAGCCCTAAGATACTGGGGAGGTTTTTCTTCCTTGATATCGAAGAAGAAAGCGGTAGCGCCATACGTTCTGGAACTAGATTTATTTTCGGTAGTGAGTGAGGTGATAGAGGCAACTTTATTGTACGTGGGTGTCTCAGGGACCGTGGACATCAGGGATGCTTTAACTGTGGCTCAAGTTAAACTTTCGGTCATTTTTTTAGAGTCAAAAACTATGCAGACACAAGCACTTCGCATACTCAAGGCCATCCATTTTTTGAGCTCTTTATACTTGTTCTCCTCCGTGCCAGCATCATGAGTTATTTACTGTTGAGAATATCCCTGTGAGATAGCTATTATTATCACCAGTTTATAGATGAGGAAATTGAGAGATTTTATTTTTCAGCATCCAATCAAGTGGCAGAAGCAAGATTCAGAGTCAGGTCTTGATAAATTCAAAACACATAAATCCAAAACACAGGGTTATGTATTTTTCAAATTCTCATGAAAACTCCTTACTAGGATATTTATTAAAATATAGAGAAAAGTTGTAAGAGCAGTACGAAGGAAGGACTTCTTTTTTCCCCGAATCGCTGGGGATAGGTTGCCACCATGATGTCCCATCACCCATTTCCTACAAATGTCGACATTCTCCTACATAATTCAACGCATACTTTATAACCAGAAAGTTAACACTGATACGTTATCACGTTTTAATCCCCAGACCCCACCTAAGTTTTGCCACTTGTTCCCAGAAGGTCTTTTATAGCAAAATGATCCCACTTCATATTCTCCAATACTCTGGACTGATTCCTCAGCCTTTCCTTGATTTTCACCTTGACACTTTTGAAGATTACAGGTTCTTTTTTTGCAGAATCGTTCTCAGTTTGCTCTTGTCTGATGTTTCTTCCTGATTAGATAGGGGTTCTGTGTCTGTGGCAGAAGAGATGGTCCTTTTCATGAAAACGCTTTCAAATATCAATGGGTTGATGACCTAACGAGGGACTCTTCTGTTTCATTTTCAGGTGGAATTTAGGCAAAACGTATAATATTGTTTTGGGATCTGGACAAGTTGTGTTGGGAATGGATATGGGTCTCCGAGAGATGTGTGTTGGAGAGAAACGGACAGTGATCATCCCACCCCACCTGGGCTACGGGGAGGCTGGCGTGGGTGAGTAAGCACCAGCATTAAAGGGTTTTGGGGCACGTTCACAATCTGAGTGTTGTGCTTTTGGGGTACCATATTTAGAGCCCCAATATGCTTCTTCCATTTAAAACCCAAAGAATCAGGGGCACCTGGGTGGCTTAGTTGGTTGAGTGTCCGACTTCGGCTCAGGTTGTGACCTCACGGTTTGTCAGTTCAAACCCTGGATTGGGCTCACTGCTACCAGCAGAACCCACTTCAGATCCTCTGTCCCCTCTTTCTGCCCCTCCTCTGGTTGTGCAGGCTCTCTCTCTGTCTCAAAAGTAAATAAACATTAAAAAAAAAATCTGGCACCTGGCTGGCTCAGTTGGTGGAGCATGCAACTCTAGATCTTGGGGTCATGAGTTCAGGCCCCATGTTGGGCGTAGAACTTACTAAAAAAGAAACAAAAAAACCATAAAGTGCCTGCTACTTCCTCCAGTCCAAGAAGAAACACTTCAAAAAATGGGTACCCTAGAAGACCTTGTGATATATATTATAAATAATTATAACATAATAATTTTAAAAAAGATATTATATATACATGCATATATATATTCACATACTTACATTTGAGCCCATACTATATATACTGTTCTCAAATTTGTGTTTACAGTCATATCTTAGGTCAGGATTTTAAGGCATACTGTTTTATTCTTAAGGTTCTGCTGTAGGATTTATTCAAAAATTCTACCATTGTGGTCTCTACTAGTGCTTTTCAAACTTTTTTCACCGAGACATAGAGTTAAGAAATACTTTTTATCTCCCCATCTGTGTTACACATGAACAGGCAATTTATACATATACTCATACACAATTAGTTCTATATATAAAATTTAAACTCAAGTTTTATGAAACCATACCTATCCTTTCTATGGACAGTGTACCCTGATCTATTTTATTCCTGAATTTAAAAAATTGGTGGTCACCATGCTGTAAATAGATTTCATGACTTACTAATGGTAAGTACTTACAGTTTGGAAAAAAAC
This sequence comes from Panthera leo, assembly GCF_018350215.1. Classification (NCBI taxonomy): domain Eukaryota; kingdom Metazoa; phylum Chordata; class Mammalia; order Carnivora; family Felidae; genus Panthera; species Panthera leo. Next base: position 122,576,755 of record NC_056680.1, read on the forward strand.
CACTTGCTGGTTTTGAACTTTTTTGTTTTTAATTTATTTTTTAATTTACATCTAAGTTAGTTAGCATGTAGTGCAGTAATGATTTCAGGAGTAGATTCCAGTGATTCGTCCTCTATATATAACACCCAGTGCTCATCTCAACAAGTGTCTTCTTTAATGCCACTTACACATTTAGCCCATCCCCCCCTCCCACAAACCCTCCAGCAACCCTCTGTTGGTTCTCTATATTTAAGAGTCTCTTATGTTTTGTCCCTCGCCCTGTTCTTATATTATTTTTGCTTCCCTTCCCTTATGTTCATTTGTTTTGTATCTTAAGTTCCTCATATGAGTGAAGTCATACGATATTCGTCTTTCTCTAACTGACTAATTTCACTTACCAGAATACCCTCTAGTTCCATCAACGTAGTTGCAAATGGCAAGATTTCATTCTTTATGACTGTCGAGTAATACTCCATTGCATATATATACCACATCTTCTTTATCCATTCATCCATCGATGGACACTTGGGCTCTTTCCATACTTTGGCTATTGTCAATAGCGCTGCTATAAACATGGGGTTGCATGTGCCCCTTCGAAACAGCACACCTGTATCCCTTGGATAAATACCTAGTAGTGCAATTGCTGGGTCGTGGGGTAGTTCTATTTTTAGTTTTTTGAGGAACATCCATACTGTTTTCCAGAGTGGCTGCACCAGCTTGCATTCCCACTAACAATGCAAAAGAGATCCTCTTTCTCTGCATCCTTGCCAACACCTGTTGTTGCCTGAGTTGTTCATGTTAGCCATTCCGACAGGTGTGAGGTGGCATCTCATTGTGATTTAATTTGTATTTCTCTGATGATAAATGATGTTGAACATTTGTTTATATTATAGTCTGTTAGCCATCAGGATGTCTTCTTTGGAGAGTGTCTATTCATGTCTTTTGCCCATTTCTTCACTGGACTATTTGAATTTTTTTTTTTTTTTAGTTAGTTTGTTTATTTATTTATTTAGAGCACGAGCAGGAGAGGGGCAGAGAGAGAAGGAGACAGAGAATCCCAAGCAGCTTGATCCTACTACCCTGAAATCATGACCTGAGCTGAAATCAAGAGTTGGATGCTTAACTGACTGAGCCATTCAGGTGCCCCTGGTGTTGAGCAGGAAATGCTTGCCATCTGTGAGGCAGCTAGAACCTTGGGTGGGGGAGGGAGGTTGAGATGGGCATGCCTGCTGCCTGGTGGTGCTAACCCTGTTTCCTCCCTTATTGGTGAGGCAGATGGAGAAGTACCCGGCAGTGCCGTCTTGGTGTTTGACATTGAGCTGCTGGAGCTCGTGGCGGGTCTGCCTGAGGGGTACATGTTCATATGGAATGGCGAGGTGTCACCCAACCTGTTCGAAGAAATCGACAAGGATGGTGATGGAGAAGTCCTCCTCGAAGAGGTAACTGACCTTCAAAAGAGAGTGGGACTAAATGAGCTGGGGGGAGCCTTATTGGGGCAGGGGATCCATTCCAGATGTGAAGCCTTCTCAGAGTGAGGAGGACGCACTTTTGTACACACTCTCTAAATTGAAGCTCACAGTTCCTCCCTGGAGAAACTGAGGCCCTGAGAGGTACAGGGCTTGATCCTAGGGCTGACAGATCTAGATTTGGTTCTCAGTTCCTGGGTGCTCACTGTATGCCTGCATTATGTTGAATGTTTTTCATATACATTCTCTTGCTTGGCCCTTGTGGCAGCCACGTAATCATCATCCCCGTTTTTCAGAAGCAGCAGCTGTACGCAGACGAGATAAATGATTTGCCCGAGGTCACAGAGCTACCTAGTGGTTTGAGCCATGGTACATATCTCCATCTTGATCATCTAGGTCCTGAGTGGATTCTTCTGTAGCAGACACCCCTTCATGGAGCTGGAGAATAGAGTCGGCTGTCCTGTCACACCCTCCTCAGTTCCAGTATCTGCCTGTTCCACATCTGCTTATTCAAGGACACGGCTCCAGCCTTCTCTCCTTTCTCTCTTACATCAGCCACATTTCCCTGGCTACTGGATTGCTCACATTAGCATAAAAACATGCTATTATTTTCCCTTTTCTTGGTGCATCTTCTCATTTATTTTGTTTCTTTGCTCCCTTTACAGCGAAAATGTCAAAACTTTTAAATCCACTCCTGTCAGACATTTGTCCTTCTGTGTCACTGAACCTGGTCTTGCTAAGGTGACCAGTGCCTTTTATGTGGCTGCAGCCAGTGGTCACTGCTCACTGTCCTCACTCTTGGACACAGCTGACTACTTTGCAGGACACCTTCTTTCCCTCGCTTCCAGACCAGACTTTCTTGGTGTTCCTTCTACCTCACTAGTGGCTCCTTCTCAGGAATCTTCTCCCTCTCTTCATGTTGGAGTGTCCCCAGCCTGAGTCCTGAGCTTGTTCTCTCCTCCATCTCATGTCACTCCCTTGGTGATCTCAACCAGTCCAGTGGCTTTGTCATCCACATGCCATGACTTCCAAACTTGTAGCTCTGGTCTGGTCTTCTCTCTCTACCTCATACTCAGACATCTAATTGCCCACCTGACATCTTCATTTTTTGAATGCTGCTACCTCCCTCTCCTGAACTTGCCTCACCCAAAGCCTTCCTCATCTCCTCTGATGGCAACTCTGTCCTTCCAGTTGCCAGGTGAGAGCACTCAGTAATCTTTGACTCCTCTCTTTCTCACATAGGCTATAGTAAACCCACCAGGAAATCATCCTAGCTCTATCCTGAAAATTTACGTCTCACCACCTCCAGTCGGTAGCATCTTGGCCCACTGTCTGCTTGGTCTTGCTTGGACCTCTACGAAGGTCTTTGTGCTTTTCAGCCTTGCCCCTCACGGCAGCCAGAGTGATCCTTCTGAAACTTCAATTGGATTATGGCTTGCTTTGTCTCAGAACCCTGCAGAAGCCCCTCTGTTTCCAGAGTCCTTACAGTGGCCTGCAAAGACCCCAAGAAGGTTCTCCACGACCTGCTTGCTGTAACTTCCTCTTCAGCTGCTCCTCTCTACCAGGCATTGCACACGCTGGGCCTTTGCACCAGCTGTCCCTCCACCCAGAAGACACTTCCCTGGATAACTGTTTGGCTCATTCCCTCCCTTCCTTCAAGCCTTTGCACGGGTCTCCCTTTTTCATTGGGGTTTTACCCTGACCACTGGATTGAGACCTCAACCCACTCCCCGACCTGTACTCTTGATCCTCCTTACTTGACTCCACTCCTTTGTTTTCTGGAGCATTGCACTTTTGAACTTAATATGTGACTTACTTAATTTTTTATGTTCTTTTCTAATTGTGTGTCTTTCCCACTAGGATATATGCTAGAATTACAAGGGCACGGTTATGTTTTCATTGTATGAAGGAAAGAAGGGAGGGAGGGAGGCAGCAGTGTTCTCAGAGGCAAAGATGGTTAGAGCATCAGCCTGTGGTGGAGAGCTAAGTGTTGATTTAGGGAGAAGGGATAGCTCCAGTCACTGCTGCATGGAGCCTAGGAACTTCTGGAGTCACTAGTCATTATGGTTATACACCTGCATCTGGAGGGAGAAACACCAGGCAGGTTGTGTAGCTCACAAAATTTTGTCTGTTTTGCAAGCTTAGACTCAAATTCCAGCCCCATTGCCCTCGGGACGCTCTGTTCAGACCCTGGCTCGGCTGCTGTATCTCATGGTCTGTCCTGTCCCCTCTCTTTCCAGTTCTCAGAATACATTCATACCCAGGTGGCATCTGGCAAAGGGAAACTCGCTCCTGGTTTTGATGCTGAGATGATTGTGAAGAATATGTTCACCAACCAGGACCGGAATGGAGATGGGAAGGTCACGGCAGAGGAATTCAAACTCAAAGACCAGGAGGCTAAACATGATGAACTCTAAACCTGCCTTGGGCCAACTGCGTGATACCAAGCCCCCGGTCATGGCTGAAAGTGAAGCGAAGGCCCGCGGGTCTCTCAGAAGGTGAATCGTCCACAAGTAGTAGATGGTCACATAGTACGTGGGGCATATGTCAGGGATGGGTCGATACACATGGTGAGAATTTTAGGCCAAATGCCAGTGATATGAAAATCAGTGTGAGGTGCCTTAGCAGGGGCTGTGTAGAATATTGAAGAGCTGCACTGTCAACCATTGTTTTGTGAGCCTTCTGTGTAGTTTTGTTATTAAAGGAAAATAGTGTCATACAGAGGTCATAACCATTTTAGAGGGAACAGAAGAAAAAGCGTCCAGGAGATCTACATAAAGAGCATTAAAAAAATTTTTTTAACTTGCTGGTGTTTTAAAAGTGTTCTCCAGATGAGCAGAAAAGACAAACAGCATGCCCCAGCAGTATTTCCCCAAAAGCCCCAGGATGGGGCCCTTTTGTCAGTGGCCCGTACAGGCTCTGATAATGCCCAGCTTCCACTTTCCTGCTACACACACACACACACACACACACACGCATGCACATGCACACACACATACTTGCACATGTGTGCTTTGATAGTTAATCATGCTCTACCTGTTGTGGTCTTCCAATTGGCTGGGTGACTTGGAAGTTAAGAAGAAAATCAGTGGACCAAACAAGAGGCATCTTGGACTATGAGTAGAGAATTTGATTCTATGTTTGCCACATAAGATTATCTGCTTCACCCTTTCTTATTCCCATTGCTCTATCCTCCCTGAATCTTTTGATCAGATAGATTTGTATAGGGCTTGTGGCTAATCCATGCTCCAGCGTGTGTGACCAAGATAGGAAGTATCATCTCAACAGATGAGCATACACAAGGTGACATATTTCTGCTCATTTGTGTCCTGGAGAGGGAGGTGCCCTAAAGCCCATGGGCCTCTCTCTGTGTAGAAAAACAAGGACACTGTTAACCTGCCCCCATGTTATGCAGTAACCAACAACCTTGCTGCCTTATGTCCTCTGTTCCCAAGTGGTGGTGGCGTCCACCCTGAAGTAATCAGTAATTTTCCTTTTGAAACTGCTTTATTTTTACTAATTTAAACTGTTTTGTACTGATGTAGCCCTGAGATAGTTCATGAAAATGCTGTGCACTCCTTCAATGGAATAAATGTTGGAAAACTGAACTTTTCATATATAAAAAAATTGAATGATAATATCAAGTGTTGTGGAGTTTTATTTGAAGGCTGAGAGGATCCCATGAGAATACGTCTTGATTATCCATTGAGAATCACCTCAAGGAGGGCTGCATCTCATTGAAGGTGGAGGAGTGTGACGGATAGTGTATGGGGGGTGTGTCAGTCAGGGTCCTGGCAGGAAACACACCCACATACGGGCCTTCCAAAGAGAAGCTATGTAAAGGACTTTACAGATGTGTGGACAGGGCCTAGAGACCTAGTTAGGATGTCAAGGTACCATGATAGATGTTGGCCAGCAGCAGTAGGGGGCTCTTCTACCCCCCTGGGGCTGAAAGGTTAAAGGGGAGACACAGCCACGCCCAGAAGTGTGGCTGGCGCTGCAGCAGAGGAGGGCAGAGACACCCCATTCTCTGTCCTGTAACTCGTTCCCATTCGCTGAACCCAATCTGAAGCTAAAGGAAGAGGAGCTTAGTGGCTGGTATTCTCAGAGTCAGCTTTTTGGGGTGCAGAGTAAGGTGAAGGATTAGGCATTGGAGTGGGAGCAAATGGAGGATAACTGGCACATGTATAGAGAAAAATACATTTTTTAAAAAAAGCAAATGTTACAGTTTACTCTTTGCAGAAGCAATCTCAGGGACTCTGTATGCTTTTGGAAGGCAAAGGAGATGCCTGCCCATGGCCTTCCTGGCTGTTGCTGTCATGGTAACTAACATTCCTTAACCGTCTTCTACCTGGCACATAGTCACTCAAGATTTTTTAACAGAATTCCTTAAGTGCACGAGATAGGTTAATAATTTTGCTAAATGGAATTGCCCTTTGGAATGCACTTGATCTGTAACACCTCATTATCCTTACACATCTTCATGAAGATAAAAACCTTGTGCTTATTCTGTCCCAGGTTTTTAGTTGGTCCTGTCTGAATTTCTTCACTGGTTGTTTTCTTTGGTGGTGGACAGGTTTGCTGAATAAAAGATACGTTTCTCTGGGGAAATTAAGCACTGTGGGCCTTAGAGCTTCAAGAATAGAGGGAACATTTAATTTTTTTTTTTAAGTTTTTAAAATTTATTTTGAGAGAGAGAGAGAGAGAGAGAGAGAGAGAGAGATAGCACTAGTGCGGGAGGGCAGAGAGAGAGGGAGAGAATCCCAACCAGGCTCTATGCTGTCAGCACAGAGCCTGACTTGGGGCTTGATCTCACGAACCGAAAGATCATGACCAGAGCCAAAATCAAGACCCTTAATCAACTGAGCCACCCAGACACCCCTCAACCAATTTTTTTTAAAAGTAATCTCTACACCCAACATGGAGCTTGAACTCACGACCTTGAGATCAAGAGTCTTGTGCTCCACTGACTGAGCCACCCGGGAGCCGGGTAGCTTGTTTTTGTTTTTAAACTGCCTGCCTGACTGCTGAACTGGAACCTTGGTCTTTTTTGGCCTTCAGACTCAGACGGAAATATTGGCTCTTCTTGGTTCTCCAGCCTGCCACCTGTTGTGTTTTTTTTCTTTCCTGAGGTGTAATGAACAAGTAAAATTTTAAGATACTTAATGCATATGTGATGATTTGATATATGTACATGTTTACATTGTGAAAGGATTTCTCCATCTATCACTTCACGTGTGTGTGTGTGTGAGAGAGAGAGAGACAGAGAGAGAGAGAGAGAGAGAGAGAGAAAACATTTAAGTTCTACTCTTAGCATTTTAAAACTATACAATACAGGGTTACCAACTATGGTTGCCATGTTATGTATTAAATCCTTAGACCTTATTTATCTTATAGCTGGAAGTTTGTACTGTTTAACCAAACTCTGTTTCTCTCATCCCCCTGCCCCTGGTAACCATTTTTTTTACTCTATTTCTATAACTTCAACTTATTTTTTTTAATACCACATATAAATGATACTGTGTAGTACTTATCTTTCTAAACCTTTGGCTTGTTGTTGAGCACTACTGGGGCACTTTGATTCTTCCTGCTGCTAAGGAAGGCATTCAATTATCTGTGACCATGACAGAGGCTTTAATCTCTGGCTCAACCAGCTGCTCAGATGGCCTCACCTCATGATGCTGCTGCAACCCTGTTTCTATCTGCGTTATGATTAAGGGTTATAGCTCTGTTGGCAAGACTGTGAGTACTCATTAGGGAGCCAAATACAGGGTAGGGATGCCACAAAGCATTTTTCTCAATCACATCTTATACTCATTTTCTGTGTTGCTGCTTGAGGCAGTTTGGATCGGCTGTAGATTGGGATCACCTAACTTATGACTCATGCAGATTTTGGACTTTGGGCCCTAAAGATGAAGTAGGTCATTGATGCCCAGTGGGAGATTAGAGTATCTCAGAGAATATGACATCTGAGTATGCATGTGACCTGTGTGCTTGAAACACCACTTAAGCTATCTTGCGAGCGTAAGCAATCTGCATTATTTTGTTGAAACCTGGTGAGTTTTGATCTCTCATTACTTAGGAATTTATAATACCTTTCAAAATTATTACTTAAGGGGCGCCTGGGTGGCTCAGTCGGTTGAGTGTCAACTTCAGCTCAGGTCATGATCTCACGGTCTGTGAGTTCGAGCCCCGCGTCAGGCTCTGTGAAGACTGCTCGGAGCCTGGAGCCTGCTTTGGATTCTGTGTCTCCCTCTCTCTCTGCCCATCCCCTGGCTCATGCTCTGTCTCTCTCTGTCAAAAATAAACATTAAAATTAAAAAAAAAAAAAAAAAAAAAAAAAAAAAATTATTACTTAAAAGACAGAAAAAAACATTTCATTTTGGCAACAGAGTGGGCCTGAGTGCAATTACACGTAAGTGCTTATATATAGCACTTCAATGTCTTAGGTTTCTAGGAACAAGGTTGCTTTCTTTGAAGTCTTTTTCCCTTGGCTTTCTTGGGGATCTGGTGTCTGTTTATAAACTAAGAATACTGTTCCCAGTTACTTATTGCTAGTTGCAGATATCACACTTTCATGCTTATTAAAATAGTGTTTGAGGGGCACCTGGGTGTCTCAGTCGGTTAAGCGTCTGACTTCGGCTACACGAGGGCAGGAAGCATGTCTGGTGTGTTAATTGTTTCTCTAGAACCTAGCCCACAGTAAGGACTTCAATCTTTGGTGGGATGAGTGACTCTTCATTGAATCAATCTTCACCTCAAATTAATACCCCATTTTAGAGATGAGGAAACCAAGGCCTTGAAAAGTTAGAAACTTACCAAGTGTTGTAGTTAGAATCTAAGACTCAGATCCAGGTTTGACTGATTTGAAGGCCTGTACCCTTTACACCTCAGCCACACTTTATCTTACCTATTAAACTTGTACTGAAATACAAAAATAAGTATAAAACACAGCAGGACTGGTGAATCTTGAGGTAACCTTGGATAAGTCTCCAAATTATTCAAGATCCCATGAAATTTTTTCTTCCTTTTAAAAAAATATTTATTTATTTATTTATTTTTGAGAGAACGCGAGAGAGTGCAAGTGGGGCAGGGGCAGAGAGAGAGGGAGACAGAGAATCAAAGCAGGCTTTAGACTGTGAGCTGTTAGTACAGAGCCCGACATGGGGCTTGAACTCATGAACCATGAGATCATAACCTGAGCCAAAGTCAGATGCTTAACCAACTGACTGAGCCACCCAGGCACCCCTTTTTTATTTCCTGATTCTCCATGGTGTATGCCTTGAACCTGAAGTCTGGTTAAAAAAAAGTGTTCAATAATCTACCTAATTAACTCTGGTCTTATCAAACATATCATGGAAAGCAGAGTTCCTGTGAAATCACTCTGGAACAAAGTAGTATCTCTGACAGTTTTTGTTTTTCGGTTTCATCAAAATTGTTCATCTCGGCACTCAAAACTGCTTTACCTCCTAAAGTAAAATTCAAAATAAAAAACAAAAAACAAAACTCTTAACAGTTAATGCTAGACTCTTAAGAAAATGTGGTAGTTACCACACTGCCGGTGTTCACTAGGGCTACAAAATAACTTTGTTTCTTCAGTTCACCCAGACTGTGCTCACACTTGCGGACAAATAGCCAGCAATACTGAATACTTGCGCTAAGCCATTCTAAATGGAAATACAAAATTTAAATGCATACGTAGATGTAGATGAGTACATCTCATTCTCACAGGGATGTATCTGGAGGACGTATCATTACCTTCACTTTACAGATGAGCAAACTGGGGCACAGGTTAAATAATCTGTTCTGGTCACACAGCTACTAAGTGGTAGAAGGAAGATCCAAATCACAACAGTCTGACTCTATATTGGCTACATTAAACTGCTCTGAAAACGGAACTTGAAAACAAATTATTTCAAATACCAGTAGAACAGGGGGCAGTGAGAGGTGATAGGGTCCCAGGGATGCAGTGGAAAAGGCAGGGGCCTTGGCTTGATATTCAAGTTATCCTGATAGTGGCTATAAGGGGCTACAAAGACTGCATGCCCTCAAGGCCTTTGTTAGATGGGGAGGTGCCTGACTTCTATAGTCTTAGTAAAGGGCTGAGCCAAGACTAGAATGGAGGTCATACCTTCAGTATTCTTTACATTTATACCATGAACTATGCTTATTTGTAGAAGCATATTATAAACTCCTTGGAAAACAGTCTATATGGCAAGCTCTAACTGCAATATGGGATAAAAAGTTCTGATTAGATCAGAAATGCCCAACATTTTTTCTGTGTGAAAAACTCCTCCAGGTAATTCTGATACTCTCATGTGACGCTAATCTGCTTTAAAGCAAGAAGCTTGGTTTCTTCTTCCTCCCTCCCTTCTTCCTTCCTTCCTTTCTCTTTCTGAATCTTGGTTTCAAGGGGTCCCTCCCTCCCTCTCTTTCTTTCTTTCTCTCTCTTTCTTTTAGAATCTTGGTTTCGAGGGGCACCTGGGTGGCTCAGTCAGTTAAGTGTCCGACTCTTGGTTTCCGCTCAGGTCATGATCTCATGGTTCATGAGTTTGAGCCCTGCATCAGGCTCACTGCCGTCAGTGCGGAACCCACTTCGGATCCTCTGTCTTCCTTGCTCTCTGCCCCTCCCCCACTTGCACTCTCCTTCCCTCTCTCTCAAAAATAAATGAACATTAAAAAAAAAAAAGGAAGCTTGGTTTCCAGTTTGATTTTGGAAATACTTCAACAGAGAATAGTCTACTTCTGGCCATTATAAACTTTGTTTCATTGTTTACTATAAAAAGGAGTAGTGGTGGAGGGTAAGGATGGGCAGCCCCAGGGCAAAGGTTTTCACTGTAAGACCTCACCTACCTGCCACATCAAATGGGACTAGAGATTGCCGACCACACTGGGTGTCCGGAACCAGCTGGAACATGCTCTGTGTGTATCTGAGCTCAGATGCTTTATGGAATTAGTGGCTCGGAGACTCTGGAGTGGAATGGTTAGAGCCAGGGTCAGATTTATCACAATGGCAAGTCTAAACTCTGTATGAACCATTTATGGGGCAGCAGAAATTTGGAACAGGAAGTCAGAGTGCAAAGACAAATGTCGGTTTAACTCAGCAGTACTCGGTTTCAGTTACCATGAGACCCAGCTCCACTTTGTTCCCTGCCTGTGGCTATTTCTGAAACTATTAGACCTCCAACAAAGTACCCTCTTTTACTGATATTTTCAATGAGGGAAAACAATTTTCCCAGTCCCCGGTATTTTCTGAAGGGCTGATTAAATTTTCTCTGCAACTATCCCTTCATCCTTAAACTTATAATACGTAAATTTAAAAATATGCAATCTAAATAGCCACTATAACAATGACATAGGATTCATCTCTCTCTCTCTCTCTCTCTCTCTCTCTCTCACACACACACACACACACACACACACACAAGAAAAACACTGCAAGAGCTTAATAAATATTTGTTGAATAAATGAACAACAATGGTCTTGACAGTACAATTTAAAAGGCTTTTCACTTCATGTGTATTATCAGTGCATCAATATAGAACATTTTGTAATGATTAGTGATATGTGGATACCAATGGTTTTTCAAACACCAAGTGCCATTATTTTCTGATAAATACTGACTTTCAAGAACAAAATAACCAAACATAATACAATTTCAGGAGATGGTGATATCATCAGCATAATTCACCCACATGACAAAAACAGCAACACTTAAAATCATGCACATTATTCCACCATTTCATAAAACTTCTTTTTAAACTTATACAGACTTTTTTCCCAGAGTAAAAAGTTTCCTCAAAAACCTCATGATAACATTAAACTACAAAATTCACTCTGGAAATTAATTCATGGAGTTATTTTTCAAATTTTACCTTTAAGGTTTTTTTTTTTTTTTTTAAACTGTTAAAAAATATAGTTGAGTGTGTTGAGAGAGGTGAGGAAAAAAGGAGTTTCCAGTTGATGGATTCAATATGTCTGAAAATACCTCAGTAACGTAGAGAAAAAACTTCAAGAGCAAGAATGTATTATAAATAGAAGTCTTTCAGCAAGATGAACAGGTGAGCAGTTCCTGCATCAATTGCACCCACAGCACAGAGGTCTTCTTGAAGAATGCTTGTTTATAGAATCTTCTGTAAGATAGAGTTGGCTACGTCCAGTGATTCATCTTTTACTAGAACAATATCGTAAGAGTCCATGTACTTTTCTAAAAGCTCATCCACCTAATCAACAACAACAGAAAAATTAAAAGGATATACAGGGAGGAGAAGTAAATTGTTTCAGTGTGGATCTCATTATTACATTCGATCTTTTGGGCTAAAATGAAGTAAATCAAATTTACTTTCATAAGACTTTTGAAATGAAGACTTATGAACATAGCCACAGGGTGGCTTTACTCCCAAAGTCACTTCTCTCTAGTCCAGTGGGTCTCAACTGGGGAGACTGCCCAAGCAACTCTCTGGCAATGCTGGGGACATTTTTGACTTTCATGACTTGGGGGTGCTAAGGTTTCTGGTAGGGAGAGGCCAGAGAAGCCACCCTAATACCGATGGCATACAGATGTACATCCCAATTCCCTTAATCACACCAAAGTAAAAGGATAAAGAGCAATCAAATTGTATCTAACTCCTTTTGCATGTACCTTTAGTAACAATTGCCTATTAAGTTCCATCCTTATTTTTTCTTATAAGAAAATTAAATGACAGACCTGTATACTTACTCTATCATTTAGATATCCAATTTTCAGGATGTGTTCAACATTGGCTACTCCATCTGCCATTCTTATATCTCCTTGGGAATCTCCCAGCAGAATTATATTGCTATTATCTTTTAGCCGATTGAAATATTCTGTGTTCTTCAAGGCACCATCATGTTTGTTAAATACATGAATTAGTTCGCCTTTAAATCCTTTGAGCACCCCCTATAAAAACATAAATCCTTTGAAACAGTAGGTTCCAAACTGCAAATTCTGTTTGTTCTATTTTCACATTCATGATAGGTAAGAAGGGCTCTGAGAAGTTAATGACTTTCTAGAGAGTACTTTAAATGTTAAACACAGTGAGCTAAACATCCAATTCTAACTTTTCATGTTTCCTAACCAGAGGTCCCATTTTATGTACTTCACAATATATTGTCTTGAATTGAAAAATTTATTCAAATAAAGTCAGTTCTAATTTACTTCTTTTTTTCCACCTATGGGTATTAAGTCTTCAGAGCTGCTGCACTGAGTTACATTAAAAGAACTTTTCTTAATTTTAATATTAGTCTATAGGTTGGGAAACAGAAGTTTAAGAAAGGCATATTATTTTTAAAACATGGATACAGATAGAACACTGGGAGATGAGCCTCAGAGTAGGCCTATTGACCTGACCTAATTTAATATACGTTATATATTATATATGTTTTATATATATGTATGTATGTATATATATATATATATATAAAGTAATATACCTTAAATGATAAAAACCAACTGCATTTACATGATTAAAATATATTCAGATTTTAAAAGTAATTATGAAGAAAAATTACTTATGAAGAAAATAATTATGAAGAATTATTTAGAATGATATATTCAGATTTAAAAAGTAATTATGAAAAATGTTCTTACATTGTCATCAAAATCCATGAAGTTGGACACTACTGTGATGTTTGGGTGATAAACGCCAGCTTGATGGATCACCTCCTCTAGTATATCACCGATACCAGCCGAAAATATGAACACAGGGATACCGTATTGCTGGAGCTTATCAAAGAAATTCTCATACCCTTCCCTGCAAGATGGAGGTAGGAACTGATTGTTAAAAAAGCAAGATATAGATATATATCCTTTCACCTAGAAATGAAAAAAGCAAAACATTTCTACCTAATTCCATGGCCCATTTATATTCCCTTTCCAGAATCCTGCCTCAGAGCAGGGTTACTGATGTATATGACAACTTTAGCACAAGTTTTTCCAAACAGTTCACTCTTTGCCTTGCTTTTAATAAATTCTAATGATACAAATTAGATGATTTTAGACTCTCATTAAATATGGACATAAGCCTACAGTTCACAATGTATACCATTTAACAGCAAATAATTAACCACAACTGGAAAAAAGCACACCCTGGAAAACCCATTGAGAAATGGGCTGAAACACTTCCCGCTTGCCATCCTGCTCAACTATTTCCTCTCAGAAAAGCAGAGGGGCAGGAACTGAATGTATTCTCTTTACAACTGGCATCTCTCCTGCTTAAGGCGTGGCTGTAGGTAATGTTTTTAACTTATTAATCTAAGTTTCTTCCCTTACTCTTCCTGGGCTATATGTTAAGCTGCCTACAAAGGAATGAAATGCTTACTAGCTGTCTTCACACTCTTTCTGACATTTAATACCTTCCTCCTTAGAGGTAGATCACCTTAGAGGCATGCCTGGGTGGCTCAGTTAGTCGGTTGAACATCCTGAGCACCTGACTCTTATTTTCAGCTCAGGTCATGATCTCACAGTTTAAGGGATGGAGCTTTGCAAGGGCTCCATGCTGACAGCACAGAGCCTGCTTGGAATTCTGTCTGTCTGTCTCTCTCTCTGCCCCCTCCCCACTTGACTGTGTGCGCACCCTCTCTCTCAAAATAAATAACTGACAAAAAAAGTAGGTCACCTTAAAATGTAGGTCATTAAAAAACGAAACAAAAAAATCCCCACGACATCATCATATTTACCTAATAAGTTGAAAATTTTTAGAGGTGGTAAACAGTATTGAAAAGAAGCTTAAAAATGTTTCTATCTTATCATTCATGTAATACAAATATTTTTACCATTTGCTAAATCATATTCACCTTTCCTAGAGATAGTTTTCAAGGAAATTTGAGAATTCAGAAAGTAGATTCATGTAACTTTATAAACAGGGTATGAGCAAAAAATTTCTTTTCAACTTGATTTATAAATGTTCCTTTTATATTTTATGTCTTTCAAAAGAATTTTGCTAAAAAACTCTACAATGGTCCTGGTTTCATAAATTTCTAAGTTAGTCTTAAAAAAATATTTTTGAAGTATTTTTTTTTAAGTAATCTCTACACCCAACAGGGGGCTTGAACTCACAATCCCAAGATCAGGAGTCGCACATTCTTCCCACTGAGCCAGCCAGGCACCCCAAGTCTTGAAATTTTTAATGTAGAGAGAGGAAATGTAGATTAGAACTTAAATCTCATAAGGCTCTTACTGCCTACACCAAGATCTAATATATCATTCTAAATCCTCATCATTATTTTGCGATAGGTGGCATATTTTGGCTACATTTTTATAAGTAATATAGTTATAGATTATTTTTTTTAATTTTTTTTTTTTCAACGTTTTTTATTTATTTTTGGGACAGAGAGAGACAGAGCATGAACGGGGGAGAGGCAGAGAGAGAGGGAGACACAGAATCAGAAACAGGCTCCAGGCTCCGAGCCATCAGCCCAGAGCCTGACGCGGGGCTCGAACCCACGGACCGTGAGATCGTGACCTGGCTGAAGTCGGACGCCCAACCGACTGTGCCACCCAGGCGCCCCTAGTTATAGATTATTTTAATATAAATATACACTTGAGTACATATGTAAGTCTGTAGACAGTTAACAGCAAAAAACACCCTAGAAACTTACTTGAGCATAACATCAGATTCTGCCACGATTTCTTTAAGTTTAGCTTTTGGTAAAGCCTGTTCAATAAGCAAGCCATGTGCTTTAGTATACCTGGAGTTCATGACCAAAGAAAAAGAATATCAATTAAAGCAAATCAAAACCATCATCTTTATTAAAAGGCATTTTTCAGTGACAGATAATGCAGTATTTCATTCATCATATTTTGGACTTAAATTTTAGAAATTTAAATTCATCACTAATGACCATGTACCCTATGGTTCTCAAATCAATATACCATCTTCTTATTGTATTTCCCAGTTCACCCCAAAGTTTTAGTTTAAATGTGTTAATGAGACAATGAAAGGCTACTACGTGTACACCTTTCCTCAGTCTTCAAAGAACTAAATCCAACTGAGAGAGGCATTCTCTGATTATGAGAATTAGTGCAAAGCCATTTGTTTTACCTGTTTGTAGTCTAAATTGTTGTGAAATACCTCAGTACTAAAGATGCTCTCTAGCACACACGAGAGAAAACCCTTGTTTTGACAAGTTTGATAAACACATGATTTAAAATTATATCAAAGTACCTATAATCAAAGCATCTGCATAACAGGCCTTTAGAACCTCTCCACCTGATACCCAGTATCATCGTGCAATATTCCTAAGGGACCCCCCACTCTGGATCAGCTCCCATCACGTTGGTGAGCTCATTCTTCCAGGGAAGCTTATATCATTGCTAGAAAATTCTAATTACTAGGTAGTCCTTTCTTTCATCAGGCTGAAATTGGTCTTCTTAAACCTTCTAAGTCTGCTTCCAGTTCTGCTTCCACAGAGGCCCAACTTTTCAACATTTTGTACCATAAACATTGATTAAGTGTACAAGGCATTCAGTTTAGGTCATAGGATAATGAAGGTAAAGAACATCACTCCTGTCCTCTTAAGATTCAAAAACCACAGTTGTTGCTTCTCAAATCACAGCTTTCTCTCTTCAGTGAAATCTTTCCCAAATGGGATGGCTCCAGTTCCTGTGATTTTCTTAGTGGACCCATCTGACACACTCTAAGTTTCTCAACATTTCTCTTAACAGCATTCTCTCAGGACTCAACACAATGCTTTCTGTGTGGTCAGCTTGGAAGGCTCCATTTCCATTAACGCAGCCAACATCAAGAGGCCCATTTCTTACCAACTATGTCACCTGCTGGCTCCAAACGAGTTCAGAGTCAATTCAAATCCCAATTCTTTTTCTTTACACATGCAGCCCACATTTTGTCCATTAAAAAACAAACAAACAGAACAAAGCAAATTCTACACTGAGTGATTAGAAAATTAGGTTCATTTTGTTGTATTTATTCACTGCTATAACTCCTTAGATAATTTATGAATCTATTTATATACACCATAGGGAAAAAAATAAGCCATTAGTTGTAACTGCAGTGTTATGTTATTATATTTTTAAACCTCCCCTTACCCAATACATACTTACCATTCTACCATATAGGGGTACTTCTCTTCCATGGTAAGAACAGGATCAATTTCAATAGCATAATATTTTTCCTTTAGTTGCATTAACTAGAAATAAATGAATAACTTAATTATGAAGATGACAGAGTTGTCATTAAATTGCATAGTTTTATAGAAAGCAAAACAATGTCAACAAATGTTTGCTATAAACGGCTGTTAAAGATTAGATCACGAGTACTTAGCTAATATATATATCAACTAAGATCTTTGTTGACCTTGCTATACATGTAACAAAATGTACCTGCAAAAAACTACCTTTCTTTTTTTAAGTACTTTCAGGTCAGCAATTCAGTGAAATCGACTAATAATCGAATTATTACTACAAAAAAGCTTCTGTTCTCATATCAAAGTATTAAATTTGATTCACACCTGCAGTCCTATTTTGTTAACACAGACACCAATAGACACATACTCAAGGAAAGCAGAGGACTGAGGCAATTTCCTGATTAATTTAAAGGAGCAAAACTGGGGTGGCTGGGTGGCTCAGTTGGTTTAGCATCTGACTTTTTATTTTGGCTCAGGACATGATTTCATGTTTTGTGGGATCAAGCCCCACATCGGGCTCTGTGCTAACAGTCAGGAGCCTGCTTGGGATATTCTCTCTCTCTCTCTCTCTCTCTCTCTTTCTCTGTCTCTCCCCTTCTCTCTGTCTCTCCCCTTCTCTCTCTCTCTCTCTCTCTCTCTCTCTCTCTCTCAAAATAAATAAATAAACTTAAAAAAATAAATAAAGGAGCAATATCTGCACAAAATCAAAGTACTTTTGTTTTAATGTACACTTAATGTAAGGACATCAGAATATTTTGATAATCAACTAAAAGTTTCTCATGTTAATTTTATTGTCTTTGTTAAAAAGTTAATTTTTTCTTTAAAATAATGTTGAGTATGTATAATCCACACAATAAAACTAACATTTATTCAGTGTTTACTATGGGCCAGGTATGGTGATAAGCACTTTATATCCATTGTTTGTGTGAATGAACCTGAAGAAATTCTCAGGCAAAAAGGCTAATGAAGTCTTTGAGTAACTCTGGATTACTGTTAGTGTTTACCTTTTTCCGACATTCATCTGTAACCAGCTTACTGTTGTCAATGACATCTGAAGAGTGAAAGCAAACGAGCATTAAAAGAAATATTCTGATTGATGCTACCACTACTTTAAATAACTCACTACTTTTAAGTTTAAATGCCAAGTCCACTAGCATGGTCATTATAACTTCTGGTCTTAGTGCTATGGTACAAGTGACATTGCTAGAGAATCCAATGGCTTTAAAATCCAAACCTTGGATCTAAAGCTTTTTTCCTACATTTAGAAGGACTTCATTAAAAATTTTCCAAGAATCGGTGGGCCAAAGGGTATGATTTCTAGTGGTTTTAATATAAATTATCAAAACAATTTCTCAAACTACACATGCAGCGCCAGTAAATGAGAGGACTTGTATCACTGCTTGTCAGGTTGAAGAGGATTATTTTTAACACTGACTGCCAAGTTTGGAAAACACATAACTTGATATTTATTTAGTCACTCTTACTTAATTTATAAATCAACACTGCAAAAATTCAGTGACATTCTTAGAAAACAGTAGTTGATAAAAATGCTATTTCTAAGAAATACTAGGTTAATCCAAAGTTTAAAGTCCATTTAAATATTTCTTGATTAAATAATGAACAGACCACATTTGGAGAAAAATTTCAGAAGTCTTCATTCCTTTTGTAACCAAAACCATACCTGAAAATACCCATTTGTATAACATGGGGGAAAACAAACCCTCGAAATATAAGAAGAAAAAGGCAGGTCCTCTTATTTTCAATGTCCAAAAAGAAGAGCAAACCGCAGTCAATCTCATAGATAATACAGATAACAGTGGATCTGAAAACGGAATCACTTTCATGAAATTTGTTTATGAACGCCACACTTACAATGACATGTTGGGCATCTTTTCCCTTCGTAGGAAAATCTACTCAGTGTCATATCAAAGTCTGTTATTATCTGTAAAAAAAAAGGGGGGAAAGGCATTATGGAAAATACAGCCACCAAGGCTAGACATGTACTGCACTTAGAGGCATGGGACTGTGCTCAGTCCCTAACATCCACTATTGGTTATTTGCTGCATTCTGCTTTCTACTGCAGCTCTTGATCAAGAATAGCAGCCCCGTCACCTACAAACTCAGATCCCTGTACTGATTAACCAGGTTTTATTTGGTGGCAATGCCAGGGCACTGAAGGTATTGCCGTGCAGTTAAGTCCTGGGAGCTATCTTAACCACAGAGTGATACCTTCAGTGCTCTAGCATTGTCACCAAATAAAATCTGATTAATTGGTAGGGAAATCTTCAGTTACAGGTAATTGGGCTACTGTTCTTGATAGAGATAAAATGTTGCAAAATTTCAAACTACTTAGTCAATGTACAAAAATGCAGTGGAAGCAATTAAATTATATGAGGCTCTCAACTAAAAAGAAGGACATCCTGTCATACTATACAACATGGATGAACCTTGAGGGGACATTATGCTAAGTGAAATAAGCCACTTACAGAAGGACAAATACTGCATGATTCCACTTACGTGAGGTATTTAAATTAGTCAAACTCATAGAAGTGGAAAAAGAATGGTGGCTGTCAATGGCTGGCGGGAGAGGGGTGTGGGGAGGGAAAGAAATGAGGAATTGTTGTCCTGTGAGGATTGAGTTTTAGTCAGGCAGGATGAGGAGATTTGAGAGATCTGCTGTACAACAATATACATAGAGTTAACAATACTGTACTGAACACTTAAACATTTATTGAGAGAATAGATTTCATATAATGTGTTTTTTACCATAATAAAAAGCATATACTATTTGTGCAAAATAAGTAAATAAATAAATAAATAAATGATATGAAGTTCTTAGTTATTGTTACTATCACATTTTTTATTTAACTTGCTATGTAGTTAAAGCATACCAATGAATGAATGATACTGATACATGGAGATAGTTTACCAGCTCTTGAAACTTAGGTGACTGGGTTAAATACTTTTTCAGAAGTGTTTTAAAAAGGGAAAAATTTTGGGGGGGAGCACCTGGGTGGCTGTTGGCTGAGCATCCAACTCTTGATTTTGGCTCAGGTCATGATATCACAGTTTGTGAGATCAAGCCCCGGCTCTGTGCTGACAGCATGGAGACTGCTTGGGATTCTCTCTCTCCCCTCTCTCTCTGCCCCTTCTCTGCACACCCCTTCTCTCCCTCCATCTCAAAATAAATAAATAAATAAATAAATAAACATTAAAAAAAAAAGAGAGAGAGAATGAGGGGCCCCTGGGTGGCTCAGTCAGTGGAGCATCCGACTTTGGCTCAGGTCATGATCTCACGGTTCGTGGGTTCGAGTCCTGCGTCGGGCTCTGTGCTGACAGCTCAGAGCCTGGAGCCTGCTTCGAATTATGTGTCTCCCTCTCTCTCTGCTCCTTCCCCACTCACATTCTGTCTGTCTGTCTCTCTCTCTCAAAAATAAACATTAATTTTTTTCAAAGAATTAAAAAAATCAGTTATTCACTAATAAAGTTACATCTTAATTTGAACTTGATTTGAAATTTGAGTATTATTCTTACAATGGTTTGAAACTGAAGTGCCTGGGTGGCTCAGTCGATTTAACACATCTGACTTTTGATACCGGCTCAGGTCATGATCTCACAGTTCGTGAGATAGAGCCGTGCATGGGGCTCTGCACTGATAGCGCTGAGCCTTCTTGACACTCTCTCTCTCCCTCTTCTCAAAATAAATACACATTATTTTAAAAAAATGCTTTTTAATATTTATTTAGTTTTGAGAGAGAGGGAGAGAGAGTAAGATGAAGTGTGAGAAGGGAAGGGGCAGAGAGAGAGTGGGACACAGAATCCAAAGGGGGCTCCAGGCTCTGAGCTGTCAGCACAGATCCTCTGTCTCCCTCTCTCTGCCCCCCTCCTGCTTGTGCTCTCCCCCAAAATAAATAAATATTTTTAAAAAATGGCTTTATACTTTTGCACCAGCATTAATTAGCTTAGTACTTAGTATTACCCAGATTTTAGCAAAACATGAGATGAACGCATGTGCCTGAACATTAAAAATAAAGGTTTAATAGTAAAGACTTCTTGATAATTATTCACCTGAAGTTTGGCAGCTCCTCCCTTAATAAGACCGCAGATAATTTCTTCTACTCTTGCTGGGTTCTTGATTCGAACTGAACTTCTCTGGAATTCTGGCATCTAAAAAATTAAAAGAAGTTAATTAACTCCTTTAAATCCCCTTTTCTCAGGTTCTTTTGATACCAAGCAGAAGCTTATATTAAGATATAAAAATGGTAAGGCACTATTAAAAAAAAAAAAAAAAAGCAAATCATCATATCAAATTACCATTTATACACACAAAATTTTTTGAAGCACATCAACAGTTTCCATCTGGAAGATTAAAACAAAATTATGTTTGTCAGAAAGTGTAATTCTTCTAATTATAAAAGTTGTGCATGGTTACCACAGAAATAACAAAAAATATAAAAAAAGAAAATAAACATTGTTTGGAATTCTACAACCTGAAGATAAGCTAGTAAACATTTAAATATATTTTTCATTATTTTCTTTGATTACAAACATGCATGTATATGCACAGTTTATGTCATTCTCATATACTTTTGCATCTGGCTTTTTAAAATTAATATTATTTAATAAACAGCTATACAAATGTTTTTCACAGAGTTCATTAATCAAAATAAAATTCCAGAATGGAATGGAGACTATCTGAACTTTATGATAGTTTTCTTATAAGATCTTTCTGCTTAAGATTTAGCTTCTGTTTATATTTACATTAAAAAAATCTTAGCAGAAAGGTAACAAATGTTAAAGTATTATTGTCCTCAAGTGTACCTTTGTATAGGTAACTAAAATGTTTTTAAAATATATTTAACTTGAAAAGGTGCTTCAATATCTTGTGCCTTTATTGTGCTAAATCCTAAATAATTTCATTGTTCTTGGCCTAAATTTTACAAAGTATTTATTTCAAGTTAAGACAACTACTAAAAGGTATGAGACCACCAGCAGGAGACTCTTGATCTTGGCGTGGAGAGTTCAAGACCTATGTTGGGGGTGGAGCCTACTTAAAAAAAAAAAAATATTAGACCACCTGGGCTTAGGTTGCTACTAAGCCGGTTTATTCAGGATTTAGTGTTGCTCAACAATGTAACATTAATTATTGTTTCTTTTTTCTACCCTATCACAGGGAGAATGAAACTGACCAGAGTAAAACGCACAAGCACAGTGCTCTTACAGCACATGTATAAGAAGATGCAGGGGGTGTGTGTTGGGGGGGGGGGGGGGGTTGTGGTTATGGGGCAGTTAATAGCTCCACAGTATGAAAAGATAGTAAGAGAACCTCAAATCAAGGTTCCATACTGGGTTGTATCCAGTAACCTTTATTTACTTCATATGCTATTATTCTGGGTATGTTACCATCAATAGTAGCATATGTCATGTGTATCACAGATATGGTCATAAAAAATTCCCTAGACCTTACATCTCTGCTCCAAGAGCATGTGACCAGTTAAGTTTCTCAGGTCCTCTGCTCTCTCTACATAATGACCAAAATTAGAAAATCAGAAAAGGCTAAAATGTTTTCCTAAGACTGAAAGATAAATGCAGAAGTGCACAGGAAAGAGAAATGCTAACATTAACACTTTTTTCCACTAATGAAAGATCCTACAATATACTTAATTTTAAAAATCCATATTTAGGGGCGCCTGGGTGGCTCAGTCGATAAGGCGTCCGACTTCCGCTTAGGTCATGGTCTTGTGGTTTGTGAGTTTGAGCCCCGCGTCAGGCTCTGTGCTGACAGCTCAGAGCCTGGAGCCTGCTTCAGATTCTGGGTCTCCCCTGTCTCTCTGCCCCTCCCATGCACATGCTATGTCTCTCTGTGTCTTTCAATAATAAATAAATGTTAAAAAATTTTTTTTAAAGCCATATTTAAATAGAATAGGATAACCTGCAATGCAACTAACCTACATACTGAGATTCTTCAACTTAATTGGACGTTAAAGGTGTCAACAGAATAAAGGTTACCTAAATATTCATTTTATAGTGATTTTTCAATAGATGAGAAAAGCAAATAGGCATTTATTCCTACATTCCTTTTCTTCATTTGTTAATCATTTAATTTGCTTAACAAATATTTACCTGTATCTACTTTGTGTCAGACACTAGATGTCAGAGATATGATGATCAACAGTACTTACAACGCTATTGCTTTCCCGCTGAGTTTTAGAAACTGTTGCTGTTTTGGAACATCCCTTCTGTAGCTCCCTTACAAATACCTCAACTAGTATGTTCACTTCCTAACAACTAAATTCTGCTCTTACATCTGCCTTAACTGGCAGATGTGTAGTAGTCAGCCCATGTTTGACTTAATAACTAACCCATTACTGAAAACAGAAGATATGAAAGCAACAGCAGATATATGCCACTAACTATATTTTCACCAAGAGAATTAAACATTTCGGTGTGTCCATACTGACAAAGATGTCCTGTCTCATGCAAATCACATTCTACAATACATTAATTAAAAAAACAATTTTTTTTCCAATAGGATAGTATAACCTGTTTCAGATAACGGATAGGAAAAAAGTACCAAGGCTACTTCAAAGGAAGCCAGTTTCTGCCAGGTTAAAAACTATTAGAAAGACAACCAGAGGATCGAGGCATTGATATCCCTGCTTTTGTGCAACACACAGCCATTCGTTTTCAGATAAATAAGTAGGAAATACCCAAATAGCACCAAGGTGAAATCACAGTGATGAAAACAGACGAAAAGAGCAGCAACTTTCTCCAAAGAACACAATAGGAAAGAGGGTGTAAGTGTAAGAAATTTTAAAATGATAATTACATCTCTGCTTTGGGTTATATGGCAATAATACCTACATCCCTCCCTCCCAGTTCCACGATACACATATAATGTCACCAAAGTATATCATAAATATCTCTCAGGAACTTGAGATACTGGGCATTTTACTCAAATATTTTAGAATTCAACCTAAGAAATATAATTTTAAAATACTATATGAAATGTGTCAAAGAATATCAGAATACCAGAACATTAAGAAGTGTACTGCGGGAATATACATTCATCATACATCACACACTTTTGGTACCTCCTCAAATCCCTTCTTCCATATTCCTCTTGAACAAAAACACACCTATTTGGTAGCACTTAAAATAATGATACTTCAAATTTGAAAGGCGAGTTATTTTGAATTGTCTGAAAACTTTTCAACTTAATTTTATGGAAAATAAATAAGTGGCTAAAAATGTCCATTACTTACAAACAAAAGAAAATAAATTCATTTCATAAGGCCATAATGTAAAATGCTGAAAGAGTAAAGTTTTCCTGACAAGAATCAGGGCATTTTGGTTGACTGGAGCCAAATCTGAATCAATGCTAAAGATGACCTCATAAAAACCTAAAATATATGTATTCTGGCTGATCTTTAATAAAATGTATTTGTACAGATGAAATGATCTCCTAATCATTAGTCTACTTCCTCACTCAAAAAAGCAGTGATTTCTAAAGAAGTTGATTTCAAAGCTATACAGTTTTATTCACAACTCTACAGAAATATTTGATTATTTGATATTATCTTTATCTTGCAGATACACTGAGACAAGATATAACAGAGATCTACATGGTATAGTTACAAAAGTGTCCTAGTTTTACCTGTATTTTCTGAAAATGGCCCAGTAAAAATTAGTTTAAATGACTTAAAGATCTCTGTCCAAAATTCTTAGGGGAAATATTTTTTGTTTTCCAGTGTTCATATTGGGTACAAGCAAAAGATTTCATTGCTACATTGATACAAAGAAGGGGGCACTACAATTTTCATGTAGCTACATAGAAAGTTTAGATCCAAAGTCACCTATTCAGACTGGTACATTCACCCTCATACATAGATGACTCTATGATTTATTTGGAAGATTATGCATTGCTAAATTATAGTGATAGCCATCTCCCCCTGCCTACCATATATTTGGCCTGTCTCTATATTAAGGGAGTGTAGGCCAAATTCTTTGATTCATTCACCATTTAATCATTAAGTACAAGGCAGCTCTGTAAGAAATACAAAAATTTTAGTAAGATAAACATTTTATGCTCCAAGTGCATGTTCTCTAACATGGTCTGTAATACAGGAGCCCAAATAAGTAATCCACTGCCCAGATGTCCAGATAAAATGCAAGAGGAACAGAAGTCACTGAGATTATTTCCGCTGGGGCCAAAAGAAGAACCAACTGAGCTAGGCTTTCAAAGAGAAGCAGGACTTGTATATGCTGAGATCAAGAGTCAAAGTGGAGGGTCTAATGTGGGAAAAAGATAAATAGCTCTCTTTGTTTAGAAGTTTAGTGTACATGGAGGGGTGTGTGTGTGTGTGTGTGTGTGTGTGTGTGTGTGAAGTATGGAAAGAGATTTGGAGCCAGATCATAAAAAGTTAAGAATAACATCCAAAGGAGCTGTCAACCTAAAAGATGTTACCAACATTTTTAGAAAAGCAAAACCAAAGGTAAAAACTGTGCAAATTAATGCAATGAAAAGTAAAAAGTAAATAAATATGTACCTGTTTTTGGGGCTTGTTTTCCTTCAACAGTCTCTTTGTGGGTTGACTACAGTGCTACTTCCAAAGAAGACATGCTAGAGGGTTTTGGACCCAGGTAACAACACATTATACGGTAGGACATTCCTACATCACTAGTATTCATTTTGGTTAAAAAACATCAACTCAAGCAAAAAAAAAAAAGTTTGGACTGACTTAATTCTACATATCATAAACATTCAATAGCAAAGAATCAAATGCTAACCAGGCAATGGAAGCAAAGACCATGCTGAATGATGTATCTGGCTGAACCAATCAAAACTGCCCATGTTGGACTCTTCAACATACAAAAGCACAGCAATTTCATATGTTCTATCCTAATAGCAATAACTACACCGATGGCAGCTTAATCAGTACTTTGAGGCAGCCTTCCCTTCGTGTTGCATGCTGGATGAGGACAGCTAAACTGAACATAGAGATTTATTAATTGTGACACAAAGCTGTTTGCATGCTAAGTCATGTTCTGGTTTATAGACTCAAATAAAAAAAAAAGAAAGAGGAAGAAAAAAATAGAGAAGAGGAAGAAGGACAACAAAACAGAAAAGAAAATATAAGGTGATCGTGGGACAGTTGTCCTCTTTAAAAGAGAGCGGAAATTTTGATTTTTAGGATTTTACCATGGTGAATATGGAAAAGATATAATTTTTTCCACACATGCAAATAAATGCTACTTACATAGTTAATTAACATTTACTGAGTGCTTACTTTATGCTATTAGGCACTTTACATACTTTTCCATTAAATATAAACAAGAACATTTCATTTATAAGATGAATAAGGTCTAAAAATCCAATGTATGCTACAGTGACTATAGTTTATAACACTCTATTGTATAACTAAAATTTGCTGAGAGTAGAACTTCAATGTTCTCCTCCCCACCTCCCAAAGGGTAAATATGTGAGGTGATAGATGTATTAACAAGATGGGTTCACAATGTATATCAAATCTCAAATCATCACATTGTATACTTTAAATATCTCACAATTATATATAATGTCTATTGTATCTCAATAAAGCTGGGAAAGAATATGAATAAAACAACAAGAGTTTGGTGGTTTCATACCATTTCTTAAAGGTGAGACTGCTGCCCTCATTCAAGGGTATCACAGCTCTTAAGGACTACATTAAGATCTGAAGCCAGCTCTGACTCCAAAACCTTTATTTTTCCTTCCTTTTCCTAATGTCTACAATGCAATGAACTCTACTGTGACACAAGAAGTTTTTTTTTTTTTAATTTAAACATTTGTTGTTTTAATTCAGATGCTAAATATAAAATAACTCATGCTGTGTGCTTTAAGTGTGTTTTTGCTGAGCAAGGAAAATTTAGCACAAAAAGGAATGGGGTAACCATTTCATATGCTGAGAAACACTACACATTATATTTCAAGCAAACATTTTTTCAAAGGTAAGGTGAAATTCAATTCAACAAATACTTGAGGTTCTATTGTGTGTGAAACATTGTGAAGGGAGATCTGGATAAAGTTACAGTCCCATAATTAATGATCTGGTTAGAGACAGAGGTAAAAGTGGTGAAGATTCACCATTAATAAATGGAACTGGGAATACTCAAATACCCACCATTTTCACATGCACAGCAGAGTCTTGATTAGGCATTTCTTGGTTATCCAATCTTCTGGATTTCCCCAGGTGATGTCACAGTAAAGGAGAGAGAAAAAAAGTACACGTGACATACATATATTTCAGGCTGTTCCTGCATGTTAATGACATAGTAGGGTGGTACTTTTGGTTTGATTTAAATACCAAGTTACTGAAGGCAACTTTTTTCCTTTCCTAAGAAGCTCAGCAAAGATTTTCTCTATCTCACAAAGGCTGGAGTTAAAAATCTGTATGAAAAATTTGTAGCTCTCCCATAAGGACTTATATAGTGTTAATGAGATTTGAATAAAGAGTTCAAGTGAAAGTCTACATTTGCAAGAAAATGCTTTATTACAAGAATATTTTACCAACATTGTCTCTACATAGAAAGATGAAGTTTGTGGGAAAATTATGCATTACTATTACTGAATCAATGAAGGAATATATGAATAGAACTTAAGGAGAAACATAATACACAAAAGTCAAGTTTATTTTTTAATTGTCCCATATTAAACTCTTTAATTTTGTGAAATGATGTGACTAATATCTGAGGTGTGTCTGAATCTAGCAGTGTCTGGCCCAGAATAAGTATGTGATAGTGTTTGTTAACTGAATGATCATTTTACAGGTTTGGGTGGAATTTATACATATCAGTTTGTTAAACCAAAAAAAGTGGTTTTTAAAATATCTCTTAATAAAATAAAATAAAATACTTATCATTCTTTTTTTTTTTTTTTTCATTTTTGCAGTATCACTCTTAGGGAAATTTACATACTTTTGTTCCTCAATGACTTTACTTTAGGTAAGTAAAAATTTTTAACAAAAGCAGTACTTAAAAGGCCAATGTTAAGGGCGCCTGGGTGGCTCAGTCAGTTGAGTGTCCAGCTCTTGGTTTTTGCGTAGGTCATGATCTCATGGTTCATGAGTTTGAGCCTCATGTTCAGCTCTGCGCTCTGACTGTGCAGAGCCTGCTTGGGATTCTCTCTCTTTGCCCCTCCCCCACTCACGCTCTCTCAAAATGAATAAAACTTAAAAAAAATTAAAAAGTAAATAAAAAGGGCAACTTTATCAAAAGGGGAAAAAACTTTTTTCTTAAAAGTTGGACATTATATATGTGTTCTTTATAATTAAAATTTATTGTAGCATTTTCTCAAATTCTAAAATTCATTCCTCCCCCTTTCATTTTAAATGCATTAAATTAGGAAATGTCTTATAAAAAGGTATTTCCTGCCCCCCCCCTCCCCGAAAGGTTGTTTGTAAGCTAATGGTTTTATGATTGGTGGCATCTTAGAGCTAAGTAAACAGTATTTCCAAATAGTAAGATACTTCCAATTTTTCACATGTGAAAAATAATGTACTATCTGCAGAAGTATCTATAACTCATAAAAGCTTTGATCACTACCCTGAAAATGTAATTGTAATGGTAGTTTGGGGGTTAGTAGTCTTTAGATGATCATGGTCAAACTGAAGTAACCCTTCCTTTCTGTCAATTCTCATAAACAAAGAAGATGTCACGGAAGTTGCCTGCAAATCTGTTTCTTCATTTATAGAAACTAAAGCATACAATACGCATATGGTTTTCCTTTGATGTTTAATATTGAAAAGGAGTCTACATTTGTCTGAAAGCACTATTTAAAGTACAGTAGAGTTGGGGTGCCTGGGTGGCTCAGTCAGTTAAGCATCCAACTCTTGATTTCAGCTCAGGTCATGATCTCACGATTCATTAGTTCAAGCGCCACATCGGGCTCCACACTAACAGTGTGGAGCCTGCTTGAGATCCTCTCTCTCTCTGCCCCTCCCCTGCTTGCACACATGCTCTCTCTCTCTCAAAATAAACAAACATTAAAAAAAAAATAAAGTACCGTAGAGTTTACAAAAACACCGTGTACCCTGAAACATCTGAAAAACCCAAAGGAAAAGAGAATTCAAGCAGTGCAGAATACATTTTAATATCTGGGAATCTCAGATGTTTTTGTTACACAGAGCCAGGCAGCCCATTCCTCTTCACCACCCCACCCCCCAATTTTGCTCTTTTTGGAGTATTTACGTTTAGTAATAAAAGAAAAGGAAAAAAAAGCCAGTGTTATTTGAAAAAGTAACTGTCTTTCTCATGGTCTCTTCGTATTTTATTAAAAAAAAAACACAAACAGAAATTTGACAATGGCCAATTTTAGGACATATTTTTGATAAGTAAACCTAATAGTTTATGGATACCATGTAAATTTCAACTGAACATCCTTGCTCTCCCCAATTCTCACTGGCAATCTGACCAGAATGTATCCTTGTTCAGAGATAATATCACATAAAGTGATACTGTTGTCCTAATACAAAAATCACCCCATTGTTTCTATCATTACAAAAGTGTAAAGACTAAGGCATAAATGCCAGCATTCTGGCACTATTCTAAGGAAGACATTGAAAATTAGGGCAGGGTATTTTTAAACCAATAGGCTTGTAAGCCTATACTTGGTATATAATGTTCTGGCTTACTTTGCCAACAGTCATCTGTTGCAGATGCTTCAAGAGAAGAGCTGTTGGAAAAAACACATCAAGTGTAGAAGACATGTTCAAAAATAGAAAATACTACCCTGCAACTATGAACTCTTCTTCACGGGAAGTTTTGAAGTTTCAAAGTCTTTGGAATTTTAAATGTGGACTGTAAAATGTGGAAATTGGAATAATTACTTTGTGTGCCTTCACTATGAGGTTAAGGTCTCTGCGCTAACAGTGTTTATTACAAAGAATCTGAAGCAAGAGGTAAGAACTTCGCTTGAATAGCACAAACTGGGTAACTGAATTAGCTATCATGGTTATTTCCTTCTGAGATCATTAACTTTACCTTGAAAAGATATTTACAAATCAATGACTGAAAATTTCTACATCTATATGAAAAAATTTACTTGCCTTTATACAAGTTTTAAAGTATCTGAAGGCAAACTGAATACTTTTTAAAGGCCTACTTGACTCTGTCTTACAGGAAAAGTGAACAAGATTAAATTCATTAACATTGGTTTAAAAAGTTGTGAGGCTGCTTTAATTGTAATACTTGCAGAAACATTTACACTATACAAGAATAAGGTAAAGAAAGTTTGAATGGTAAACTGCACACTACTTACATAAGATGCATATTACTATAATATGGACAGGGTATCAATCAGCAACAGTACTAAATTTCCAAATGAATCCATTTTTGCTACACTTTTCCAGCAACCTGTATTACTTATGATATAGCTTACGTTTTTAATAATGACACTTTCTTAGGACACGGAATAAAACTGTAAGTTTATTACTTCAGTAGCACTGTAAATCAGTTTCATGAAGCATTTAAATAATTCTCCCTAATTAGATTTTCAAGGCAGCAGTGAAAAAAATATATACAAACTAGAAAGTGAAACTTTCTCGATACAGACATAAACGAAAAATGAAACTGAACATTCTCAGGTCTTTCCTAAGCCTGTTGGGGGAAAGAAAAAAGAAACGGAATAGGAAAAGGTGGGAAGGGAAGAGAAGGAGATAGAAGAAAAATAGATTTCAAAGGCTAGTTATTTAAAAATTGGGAATTTATACCAATTTCCTTAAATAGTAAAACTTGGTTTCTCGGTCAGACTTTTATGGACACTTAAGAAAATGCACAATTTCAGAGCTTAGAATTTATTCATATATCCTCCCACCCCCACTGCCTTAATATCTAATAGCATTTTTCAAGAGGAATAAACCAAGGCACATGGAAATTAAGTAATTTATACTGATTACCCTAAGGGTACTCTGAGTTCTTCTGTCCTTGAATTTGTCCTAGAACAACAGCATAGGTGGTAAGCAATATCCAGGGATGCAGGGCTTGGATATACACTGCCAATAAAAACCAAGTAAATTGCTTTAAGAAATGGTGTGCTGTATTACCTAATTTTCCTGATTAAAAAAAAGAAAAAAAACTATAAAAAATAAGGTAAATTCAATTATTTAAATCTAAGTTAACCATAACATTCTAGGCTTTTACAGTAATATATGTTTGAATCTTAATTTTCAATATACAATTTGTTATAAACCTTAGAGATTGTGATCCAGCTTTTATCAATTCCTAAAACACACCAATATAATTACACTCCATGATATCTTGGCTAAAACTCACAGGCACGTAATAAAAATTATCTTTATTACTAGCCATAATAAATGCTTCCTAATCCTAGGGACACAAAGCATAGCAATCAGCAAAATTAAGTCACAGAGCAACTAAATGAACAACAAAATTGGATCTTACAATGTTTTTTTTTTCCCCTTTGAGAAGAGATTTCTGAGGGTACTTTGCTTTTAGTTAACATTTATATGTGAAACAAGAAGCTCTTAAAATTAGATCCTATAAATTGTAATTTCTGAGACCCAAGGCACTGCAAGGTTATACATATTCATATCTTTGCAAATGTTAAAGTTTTGCATTTTACTGCTTTATTCTATTTTTATTTCCCTAATTTGTATTTTTAAATGCCTAAAATTTCACCAAGATACTGAACCAAATAAAAGATAAAGTTAAACAAAAGAAACTCATTTGTTTCCATGAACTGTACACACTTACCCTGAATGTAACCGGACCAGCTACACCAGCGAAAGAAAATTCTTCCTGTCTGAGAAGTACTAATATAGCACAAGGTGCAACTGAGGGCGGTTCCAAAAGTCTTGGCTAAGCTCTATGCAAAAACAGTCTTGTGACGCATTACTACACAGTGCTTTATTATGCTCTGGGTGACACTTGCTAGCTCTGAGCTAGTCCCCAGCCAGTCAACAGAAAATTATCAACTGAAATAATGTGACAGTTAAGAGAAGGTAAATCTGTACTATTAGAGCTGGCAACTTGCTCTGCAAAGAAAAACAGAGCCTCCATATTAACACTTACAAATACTCCCTTCCTCATCCTGTTTTTTGGTTGCCAGTGTACTTGTGGTATATGCATTTTTATGTATGAAATTATAGTGCAACAGAAGGTAAAACAAAATTAGGTTGTGGTTGCCAAGGACTGGGGGAGAGGAGAATGGGTAGCCACGACTCAATGAGTACAAAGTTTCAATTTGGAAAATGAAGAGTTCTAGAGATGGATGGTGGTGATGGTTGCACAACCTCAGTGTATTTAATGCCACTGAACTGTACACTTAAAAATAGTTAAAACAGACAGGGGCGCCTCGGTGGCTCGATCAGTTAAGCATCCAACTTCGGCGCAGGTCGTGATCTCGTGGTCTGTGAGTTCGAGCCCTGTGTCCGGGCTCTCTGTGCTGACAGCTCAGAGCCTGGAGCCTGCTTCAGGTTCTGTCTCCCCCTCTGCCCCTCTCCTGCTCAGTCTTTGTGTCTCTCTCTCTCTCTCTCTCTCAAAAATAAGTAAACGTTAAAAATATTTAAAATAGTTAAAATAGTAAATTTGATGTTGTATTTTATCACAATTTTTAAAAGATTACCTCATTTAAGACACATGAAAAAATACATGATGCATTTAAGATACATGAAAAAATACATGATGCATGCTAAGTGGTCACTAGAATGTTATGAGCCTTTACTACAGGGCACTGGGATTTAAGTGATTTTTATTTTTATGTTTTTCTTCATATGCCTACACTGCAAATTTTATCAAGACCATGCATAGATTTGCTAAAAAAAATTTGAACACAATGAAAACTAAGTTTCATTGAAAATTTTGTTAAAAAATGGAAAAACATGCCTTTCCTGTTGGAAATAAGTGGTCAATCTTTTGTGAAGAAAAATATTTTTAACTTTTAAAGAGAACAAGTCTTGTTTTTAACTTGACTAGCAGGACTGCAATATGCTAATGCCATATGTCAGGGCCTCATAGATAAGTTATGCTTACCCCCGGGGAAGCTTTATCATTAGGAACATGAGGAAGCTACACTTTAGTAAATAAATTTTTATATCTGCCCTCTCTTTTCTATGTTCAAGAGAAATCGAACTCACGCAACATTTCAGTAATCAAATTTTGTGAAGTAGCATGCTCTATTAAAAACAAACTCCCAATTTTTGTTAACGAATTTTAAAAAGGCCACTAACAAATTATCCAAACTTGGTATCTACCAAAGGTTAAAAACTTGGCACAGCTATCTTATTTTAATAAGATGAGAAGACTTACAACAAAACATTCTTCTACAAGGAAAATCTTTTATACTCTACTAATGGAGGCTCAAGGGCAACCAGGTGATCCTTTTTAAAAATACTCTGTATTATATATGAATATTATGACTTAATTGTCCTGCAATATATCAATATAGGTAGCCATAATAAGAATTTTAAAGATACCACTTAGAAAGATGACTCAAGATAAGTCATTCTCAACAACAATACAGGATGCTGGAGTCAGAGTTCCTTTTTGGAGGGCTATTTAGAAATACTATTAAAAACTTTAGAAATATACATTCCTTTTGACACAACAATTTTATGCCCTAAGGATTTTATCCTAAGGAAATAAGGCAGTACACAAAGATCTAGTCGCCAAAGATATACAGCTGCCATCTAGTACACAAAGATACATACTACAGACTTGTTTTATAATACTGAGAAATTATAAACAACCTAAATGCCCAATATCTAAATTATCATTAATATAAAAGAGGTGAATACATTGTGGTATACACATAAAATATAAGATTATAGTTCCCAACATTATTATTAATTGTTAAAATTTATTGTACGTTTACCATGTGTCAGATACTTCTAAGTCCTTGACATACTTCATCTCATATAATACTCATAACCCTATAATGTATGTGTTATCATTATCTTCATTTGATAGGTGAATTAATTAAGGCTATAGCTGGCAAGTGACAGAAATGGATTCAAACTCAGGTCTCTGACTTCAGAATTCATGCCTGTAAATCACTGGACAGTACTGCTCTATGAGATCAGTATGGAGATGTACATGATCTACTATTGAGTGAAAAAAGTTATGAGAATATCTACAGCAAGAGTCCAATTTGGGGGGAATTCTTTACACAAGCATAGTAAAGTCTAACATAGAACACATAAGACAGTATCTGTGATGGGATTATGGGACCATTTTTTTTTTTTCTGAGCTTTATACAATGAATTTCATGGGGAACAAAAAATGATTTAAAATGTTACAGTAGTAGCACAAATGTGTATAATCAGAAAAGAACGTTAAAAAATAAATTATAAAAACACCTGGAGCTAGTCAATATCATGGACAGATGATTTGAAACAGTGTTTTCTTTTCTTTCTTTCTTTTTTTTAACTTAAATCCAAGTTAGTTAACATATAGTGTAATAAGGGTATCAGGAATTGAATTTAGTGATCCATCACTTACATAACCCAGTGCCCATCTTAACAAGTGCCTTCCTTAATGCCCATCACCCATTTAGCCCATTCCCCCCATCCAACACCTCTCCAGCAATCCTCAATTTGTTCTTTGTACTTAAGAGTCTCTTATGGTTTGCCTCCCTATTTTTATCTTATTTTTCTTTCCCTTCCCCTATATTCATCTGTTTTGTTTCTTAAATTCCACATATGAGTGAAATCACAATCAACTCATCTTCAACAAACCAGGAAAGAATATCCAATGGAAAAAAGACAGTCTCTTCAGTAAATAGTATTGGGAAAACTGGACAGCCAAGCAGATAAATGAAACTAGACCATTTTCTTACACCATACATAAAAATAAATTCAAAATGGATGAAAGACCTAAATATAAGACAGGAAACCATCAAAATCCTAGAGGAGAAAACAGTCAACAACCTCTTTGGACCTCAGCCACAACAAGTTCAGACTTGACATGTCTCTGGGGGCAAGGGAAACAAAAGCAAAAATGAACTATTGGGACCTCATCAAGATAAACAGCTTCTGCACAACAAAGGAAACGATCAGCAAAACTAAAAGGTACCCGAAGGAATGGGAGAAGATATTTGCAAATGACATTTCAGACAAAATTAAATTTCAGACAATGCAATGCATTTTCAGACAATGCAATGATATTAGTATCCAAAATCTATAAAGAACTTATCAAACTCAACACCCAAAAAACAAATAATCCAGTGAAGAAATGGGCAAAAGACATGAATAGACACTTTTCCAAAGAAGACATCCAGATGGCTAACAGACACATGAAAAGATGTCCAATATTACTCATCATCAGGGAAATGCAAATCAAAACCACAGTGAGATACCACTTCACACCTGTCAGAATGGCTAAAATTAACAACTCAGGAAAAAACAGATGTTGGCGAGGATGTGGAGAAAGGGGAACACTTCTGCTGTTGGTGGGAATGCAAACTGGTGCAGCCACTCTGGAGAACAGTACGGAAGTTCCTCAAAAAATTAAAAATTCAGCTACCCTATGACCTAGCAATTGCGCTACTAGGTATTTATCCAAAGGATACAAAAATGCTGATTCGAAAGGACACATGCACCCCAATGTTTATAGCAGCACTATCAACAATAGTCAAATTATGGAAAGAGCCCAAATATCCATCAAATAATGAATGGATAAAGAAGATGTGGTATATATATGCAATGGAATATTACTCAGTGATCAGAAATAATGAAATCATGGGGTGCTTGGGTGGCTTAGTTGGCTGAGTGTCCGACTCTTAATTGCAGCTCAGGTCATGATCTCAGGGTTTGTTGAGTTCGAGCCCTGCATCGGGCTCTGCACTCATAGACCAAAGCCTGCTTAGGATTCTCTCTCTCTCTCTCTCTCTCTCTCTCTCTGCCCCTCCCCCATGCATGCTTCCTCTTTCTCTCTCAAAATAAATAAATAAAGTTAAAAAAAGAATGAAATCTTGCCATTTGCAACGTAGAGGAACTAGAATGTGTTATGCTAAACGAAACAAGTCAGTTAGTGAAACAGTATTTCTAATGGGGAGACAAAAGCAAGGAATTCACCCAGTTTGCTCTAAAATAAAACAAAATACAGGGGCGCCTGGGTGGCTCAGTCGGTTGAGCGTCCGACTTCGGCTCAGGTCATGATCTCACAGCTCGTGAGTTCGAGCCCCGTGTCGGGCTCTGTGCTGACACCTCAGAGCCTGGAGTCTGCTTCTGCTTCTGTGTCTCCCTCTCTCTCTGCCCCTAACTCACTCGCACTCTGTCTCTGTCTCTGTCAAAAATAAATAAACATTAAAAAAATTTTTTTAAAAAAATAAAACAAAATACAGTATGAAAAGAAAGATGACTAGTATATTATCAAAGAGGTAGAAGATAGCTTTGGTGCCCTGGTGTTCTGTCCTGCTAGTCTAAGGAAAGGAGAGAAGAGAGGAAATAGGAGTACGGCTTCCTGACTACAGGGAACTTTTCCCACAGTTTAATTCCACCCAGTGGGTATAGGAACTGGGGGTTGGATGGGATGTCTGGTGGGCTATCCCTCCAAATGGGACTAACATTTTTCAAGCACTTTCTTTTTTTTTTTTTTTTTTTTTTTTCTTTTTTTTCAAGCACTTTCTTACCTTGTGTGTCAGAGTCCCAGAAGCATGCAATGGCCTTTTATATATTGTGGGACCAAGGGCAGGGGCTACCCTAAGATGGCCCACTTTAGAATAAAGATTATTTTGAGTTAAAAATAATCAAGACCCAGCAGATTTAGGAAAAGCTCTTTACCTCCACCCTCCTACCCCTTACAACTGCCTATAATAATTCAGATAAAAGACCTTCTCCAGAAAGACAGCTATCATCATAGATAACTACACTACTATAAATTAGGTAGAGTGGACAGAGAGGAACCTAGCAAGGCCTCTTTGATCCAAGTTCTCTCTTTGTCCCACCATTTCTAAGTGGCCCAGCAAATATTTGTTTATTCTTCCTCAGGCTTGCATTCCTTCCCTTTGAAGACCCAGACCCCTTCTCCTTGTTCACAATGACATACATACTTCATTCTGCCTGTCTTTGGAATTTCCATGTCTTTGTGGGTTCTCCAGATGTATGCTATTAAGTTTGATTTTTCCTCCTGTTAATCTGTCTCATGTCAATTTGATTCTTAGCCTAGCGAAAAGGACCTTGAGGGGACAGGATATTCTTGCTCCCTGGTAACATGTTCCATTTTAATGTATTCAGTAAAGCCTTACAAAAAAGATAATATTCCCTCTTTATTGTTGATAAGAAATCTAAGGTCTGAAGGGGTTACTTACTACTTATGTGACTTTTCTCTTATTACATCATGCTGTTTCTAGGCAATAATATACACATAA
This sequence comes from Panthera leo, assembly GCF_018350215.1. Classification (NCBI taxonomy): domain Eukaryota; kingdom Metazoa; phylum Chordata; class Mammalia; order Carnivora; family Felidae; genus Panthera; species Panthera leo. The sequence goes on from NC_056680.1 coordinate 122,613,730, forward strand.
CACACGAGAGGGCTAAAGATGTCTGTGAATAAGAATAATGTTTTGAAACTGTGCCACAAAAAAAAAAAAAAAAAAAAAGAACAAGAACACAAACACAATCAAAGTACAGAGAAAAAGAAAATGAATTTTGTTTGAAATCGCTCTCAGATACGATGTTTTGTTTTTGAAAGGGAATATAAAGGTTTCAGAAGTAAGAAGTTGGAGGCTTTTTAGCAGCACAATGAAGACCATTCAGTAGTGGACTCGATGACTGGTCCCTGTTGCCTTGGGAGTTTCTTTACTCCTGGTCATAGAAACAAATCACTCATGAAGCTCCTAAAGGAAACTCTACGCTCGTAATTGATATGCCAAAGAGCACAGAACTTCTCGTACAGGACTCAAATCTGTGGAAGATTTGTCTCCCCTTATAACACTGAAACTGGCTGTCTTTATCAATGAGAAAAAAAGATACCCATTTGTACTTCTGAGTAACTAGTTACAACTTTTTAGATACTGTCAATTATTCAATCAACTTGAAAAGCTAAAAATGATCACTTCATATTTGCCATCAAAAAGTTTCTCAAGATTCTGAAATAATGAAAAAACAAAAAGTCCACAGAAAATCAAATCTATCTGTTTAAACCTTAATAACTTATTTATTGATTGATTCACTTTCCCTTTAATCTTGGGGCTGAGAAGTAAAGGGAATAAAAGTACTCCATTACTTCATAGTTGTATGTGAAAGAAATCCCTTCACAATTCTACATAAAACCTGTAGTAAGTATACTTTATTTCTCAACTATTTAATCTAAGACATAACTACTAACTCAGTTTACCATGATCCTATAGTTTGGCTATGGAATGTATTTTTAAACTCCAATCTGAATGTGACTGACACCCTAGGAAAGTATTCCAAACAAAACAATAAAATCATATAAGAAAGACCATTCAGTAGGAGGTGAGATGCAATACTCTCTGTAAGGATTCTTGCAAAACTTGTTCCTGCTAATTCCTGTAATTGCTGTATGATATATATAGAAAGATGATTTTTTAAACATGTAAAACATCCATCTAAGCATTTGACTTCTCTTATAACTCCTCTAAAGAAGGCAAGAGTCAACTAACTTCAACACTGTGACTGATCAACACAGAATTGAAACAGATGTTGTTAATGTTTATATGAATACAATTTTAAATGTTTAAGGAGCCAAATCAGAGATGGAACAATGAATCCTTCCATTTTGGGATGAACAGGAAGTAAAGATCTTCTGTAAGTTTCTTCTCATTTAAAATCATTCCAAAAACTTATCCTATTAGGTGATTGTTAGTGAAGTTGACTGCTGCATTTATGAATTTACAGGCATATATGCAAACTGAGGAAAACCTGTGGTTCTAATCTCAATGCATTTCTTAAAAACTCTGCAAAAATCTAGGATTGAGTAACTTAATTTTCAGAAACTCAAATGCAGTTCTCAAACATGGTTTATAACTTTTTTAACTTAAAAAGTAGTAAATTCTGTAGTTTAAACTCCTTTAGAGGAAATGACATGTATGTTGCAACAGGTAGGTCAAGTTCAAGAAAATTGGGGGCACCTGGGTGGCTCAGTTGGTTGAGCACCCGACTTTGGTCCCCTGTTGGGCTCTGTGCTGACACCTCTGAGCCTGGAGCCTGTTTCGGATTCTGAGTCTCCCTCTCTGCCCCTCCCCAGTTCCTGCTATCTCTCTCTCTCAAAAATAAATAAAAACATTAAAAAAAAAAAGTTCAAGAAAACTGGATGTAATACTGTATCATTAATGAAGGGAGTCTTCACTGGCTCTCCTCTGAAAGGCACTATGTTCTAATATTCCAAGATGCTTAGCACTGAAATTGTTGTTTCCATTTTATTATATCTGATCTCTGTACCTGAAATGGAACAAGAAGAAAAACTTTGTTTTAATTTTGGACTCCTTCCACAATCACACAGTTGGTATTCTGTCTGTTGAAAAGAAACAGTATTGTTTAAGATTGTTCTTTTGGTATGGGTTATACTAAAAAAATAGCAAAAATGGTTATGTTATTTATGCTTTTATTGTTCATGTTATTATATCCAATACCTCTAAATGGAGAGTACAAAAACTTACTATCTTCTTTTTGCTCTGCAGGATAAACTCATTTAAAAAATAGAAAGGTAAGAAAATGATGAAGAAATTTATTTTGAAAGAGATTCAAACTTATAAATAACTTATAGCAAAGGATTACTTGAAATTATACGGAGGATGAATGAGAACTTGAGTTTTAAAAGTATGTAAATAGAAAAAACCACAAAATATAGTCCTAAAAGGACTAAAAAAACTTCCTTAAATATTAATAAACTCAGTATGTTAGACCAAAGTACTTAATTTAACCTATGAAAAGTTTTGGTAACATATGTTCAACAATGGAACATGTGTTCATCAGAATGGAACTTATAAAAGTAGGTTTATCAGAGAATGGCCTTCAAAGTGCTTTATACTTTATAGTCAGGCATCATACTGGTGATCTCTTTCAAACTTTTAAAGGGCTCCATGCTAGATATAAACTGCTTAACAACACATAAAAAAGAGGTTAAGCTATCCAATTCCATTTATGAAACTAGTATAAAACCCTGAATCAAAAGCCTATCAAAAATAGTACAAAAAGGGGGGGGGGGTACCTGGGTGGCTCAGTCAGTTAAACTTGCAACTTCAGCTCAGGTCATGATCTTACCTCTGTGGATTCAAGCCCTGTGTCAGGCTCTGTGCTGACAGCTCAGAGCCTGGAGCCTGCTTCGGATTCCATGTCTCCCTCTCTCTTTCTCTGTCCCTCCCCCGCTCATGCTCTGTCTCTTTCTCCCTCAAAAATAAATAAACATTAAAAAAAAATTTTGGGGGGGGGGGCGCCTGGGTGGTTCAGTCGGTTAAGCGTTTCACTTCAGCTCAGGTCATGATCTCGCGGTCCGTGAGTTCGAGCCCCGCGTCGGGCTCTGTACTGACAGCTCAGAGCCTGGAGCCTGTTTCAGATTCTGTGTCTCCCTCTCTCTCTGACCCTCCCCCGTTCATGCTCTGTTTCTCTCTGTCTCAAAAATAAAAAAACGTTAAAAAAAATTTTTTTTAAGTAGTACAAAAAGGGGATACATAACCTAAGTTCACATATGAATATAGATACAAAAGTCCTAGGGGCGCCTGGGTGGCTCAGTCCATTAAACGTAGGACTTCAGCTCAGGTCATGAACTTGCAGTTCGTGGGTTTGAGCCCCGCATAGGGCTGGCTCTGTGCTGACAGCTCAGAGCCTGGAACCTGCTTCAGACTCTGTGTCTCCCTCTCTTTCTATTCCTCCCCTACTTGTACACTATCTCTCTTTCTCAAAAATAAATAAAAATTAAAAAAAAAAAAGTAAAAAAACAGTCCTAAATAATAATGCAGTAACAAGCTAAATTCAATAGTATAGATAATCACTCAACATGGCTGAATCAAATATATCATAAAACTCAATTAACAGTCATTACAGAGGAATAAAGGATCACAGCTGACTGTATTTTCTTCTTCATATTCTTTGGTATTTTCTAAATTTTCTGTAATGAACCTACCTTATGCCCAGAAGAAAACAAATATTATTTTTAAAAAGTTACATGGCCTGGGGCCCTGGGTGGCTCAGTTGGTTAAGCATCTGACTTCAGCTCAGATCATGATCTCATGGTTCATGAGTTCAAGCCCCAAGTTGGGCTCTGTGCTGAGGCTCAGAGCCTGAAGCCTGCTTTGGATTCTGTGTCTCCCTCTTCCTCTGCCACTCCTCACCTACACTGTCTCTCTCTCTGTCCCAAAAATAAAATTAAACATTAAAAAAAATTTTCTAGGGGTGCCTGGGTGGCTCAGTTGGTTAAGTGTCTGACTTTAGCTCAGGTCATGATCTCACAGCTCGTGAGTTTGAGCCCCACGTCGGCCTCTCTGCTGATAGCTCAGAGCCTGGAGCCTGCTTTGGATTCTGTGTCTCCCTCTCTCTCTGCCCCTCCCCAACTCATTCTCTCTCTCTCTCTCAAGAATAAACACTAAAAAACTTTTTTTTTTAATAAAAAAAAAGTTACATGTCGCAAAATGTAAGAATTAAGAAATACATATAATGCTACTACATCTTTGGACAAAATGGACATGCCATATGTTAAGCCATATTTATGAAGGTAAAATGAAAATTATCTATTGAGGTAAAATCCTACCTTACTACTTTTTCTGGAGTAAGAAAAACTTCCTCATTCTTTGGCTGGGAGGATAAACTAATGAGTAAGCTACACAAACTATTTAAACATTATGTTAGATTCTCCTCCCACTCTGTATATCGAATGAAGTCATAATGTGTAAATGAGGAGTCATATACAAATTAAGCTCCGTAAAGCATTATAAAGAATTAGTACATTGGTTTAAAGAAGGCATTTAGGTGGGTGGGGAATTGGGATAAAAAGATAAAGGGGATTAAGAAGTACAAAGTGCCTGGGTGGCTCAGTCGGTTAAGCGTCCAACTTCAGCTCAGGTCATGATCTCACGGTTTGTGGGTTCAAGCCCATGTCGGGGCTGTGCTGACAGCTCGGAGCCTGAAGCCTGCATTGGATTCTGTGTCTCCCTCTATCTCTGCCCCTCCCCATTCACGCTCTGTTTCTGTCTCTCAAAAATAAATAAACATTAAAAAAAAAAAAAAGAAACACCAACTGGAAGTTATGAAATAAAGTCACGGAGATGAAAAGTAGGGCATAGGAAATATAGTCAATAACACTGTATAATCTTGTATGGTGAAGATGACGACTACACTTATCATGGTGAGCATGAACTGTTGAATCACTATGTTATACACCTGAAACTAACAGAATACTGTATGTCAACTACACTTCAATAAAAAGAAGCAGCAGCAGTCAATAGCACACATTTAAAGATTTGAAAGGAGGGTCACTCTTAGACTACTCAAAAATGGAAGTGAAACAAAAAGACTTGGAAAAATACATTCCTAACATACTCTCATGGTTAAAATCATTATAAAACCCCTTGCAAATCAAGAAAAATAACTTAGACAATTCAGAAAAGAAGAAAATAAATGGCCACTATTATTTTTAAAGGTTCAGCTGAATATTTAAAAACATATTATTTGGTAAAAATGAGAAAAAAAAATGACACCTCTTCCCAGGAAAACAGGGAGCTAGGTACTTGTATATACTGCTGGTGGAAATGTAAATTGGTACAAACTTTTCAGGGGGTAACCCGAGAGTACATTCAAAAGCCTTAGATTTGTGCATGTCCTTTGACCTAGCATTCTACTTAAACAGTTACTGATTTGCAAAGATGCTACATGAATATTTACTGATACATTATTTACCATAATGAAAAATGGAAAACAATCTAAATGCTCAACAATGAAGAACTTGCTAAAATAAATTATGATATAATAACATAAAGGAATATAATACTCTAAAATAAGTATAGAACTGGTAAGGAATAAATTAATAAATGAATAATCTTATTAAAAACAATGTTACAGGGGCACCTGGGTGGCTCAGTCCATTAAGTGCCTGGCTCTTGATTTTAGCTCAGGTCATGATGTCATAGTTGGTGAGTTCAAGTGCTACATTGGGCTCTGCACTGATAGTGCTGAGCCTGCTTGGGATTCTCTCTCTCCCTCTCTCTCTGTCCCTTCCCTGCTAGTGCTATAGCTCTCTCAAAATAAATAAGTAAACTTAAAAATATAAAAATAAAAACAATGCTACAATATAATCTCATGCTGAGACAAAGGACAACAGTTACATGCATAGAAAAACAAAGGAGTATACTAAAATCTGTTTGTTTTTTTTTAAGCTGGTGAAAATTGCTGATTACTTCTTTTTGTTTACCTAGATGTAGTAATTTTTTTATATCAGCATGCATTATATCATATAAAATAAAAAGATAATCAGGGGAAAATTAAGCTTAAAACAGGTAAATTAAAAGGGAGAAATTCTTTATAAAAAACTGGATCTAATTCAGGTACTAATGAGTCCTTAATTATTAAAACTTCCCTAAAACAGAGCCATATGACTGGAAATCCACACATGTGAACTTCATGAATAAATTTTTAAACATCTATACTCTATCATATGATATGCTTGTTTTTAGTGTATTAGAGGGGATTCAAAATTAGTGAAATACATGTAGAAGCTTTATTCTTTATAAAAGCCCATGTTTCTCATACAACTTTAGTGAAATTAAATTTCAGTAACTGAAAATGATATTATAATTATATATGCCAAGCCTGTAAGTATGCTACTCAGGTCAATTTAACCACGTACAAATTATGATTGCAGGCCAGCAAGGATTAGGCCCTAGAGGGCTAGGTACTCAGGTGAAAAACTGTTGCTCAACATTCTCTCTCCATTCCGAATCTTTTTCTTTTTCTTCTTTTGAGTTTTATTTATTTATTTTGAGAGATGGGGAGGGGCAGAGAGAGAAGGAGAGAGAGAGAATCCCAAGCAGGCTCTGCAGTGGCACTGTCAGTGCAGAGCCCGATAAGGGGCTCGAACTCACTAACCATGAGATCATGACCTGAGCCATGATCTTAACCAACTGAGCCACCCAGGTGCCCCTCCATTCCCAATCTTTATAACTTTAAGAAAGATGTATGATGATATAATTAGACATTCTGCTTTTATCTCCAGGCCTGAGAGCTCAAACAGAATACTGTTTAGAGACAATTGTTAAATCATTACTTAATATGAAGCTCCTATAAGAGAACATCATGTCTACAAGACAGCTGTGAAAAGAATGCTTTACCTCAAGAAGGAAGAAAAGAGGATTAGCATTTATTGAATAACTACTATGTGGTAAACAAAGTTTGGCACTATATGCATATCATCTCTTTTTAATCTTAACAACCCAGGGTAGATATTTAGAATGCACTGTTGGAATTCTCCTAAAGGCATTATTTAAAATACCAAGTAAAATAAACAATACAAACACAAAGACAGAACATATTCTTAATATAATACCCTGAAAGAAACAAGGGGGCAGAGGAGTTTTTAGGTGAATCTTCTCCATTCTGGAGAACTGGAAATTGAGACTTAGAAATTGTCCAAGGCTAGGGGTGCCTGGGTGGCTCAGTCGATTAAGCAGCTGACTCTTGGTCTTGGCTCAGGTCATGATCTCACAGTTGTGAGACTGAGCCCCACATTGGGCTCTGAGCTGAATGTGGAGCGTGCTTGGGATTCTCTCTTCTTCTCTCTGCCCCTCCCCTACTCATGCTCTTTCTGTCTCTCTCAAAGTACATAAACATTTTTTTAAAACCACAAAATTTTCCAAGGCTAAACCATCAGATTGTGGCAGTGCTGAGTCTGACCCAAGGATTCACCAACTACTAAACTCTCAAACATTATATGTTATGACTTCATTCCCTTACCAGATACTCTAGAGTTCAAGTCAGCAATTATGAAACTTGTTAAATAAATTATTTTATCTTTATTATATAAGATACAATACTTATAAATTACAGAATAACTGAATTAATTATGGAACACTAGATTTCCCCATCCTACCAAAACTAAGCCATGTGACAAAACCATCAAAAAGATGAAATAGAATAAAGTATTTAACTTGGAAAGAGAAAAAATTAAAAAAAAAAATTTAAACATTTATTTGTGAGAGACAGAGACAGCATGAGCAGGGAAGGGGCAGAGAAGAGAGGGAGACACAGAATCTTTGAAGCAGGCTCCAGGCTCTGAGTTGTTAGCATAGAGCCCAGCGCAAGATCATGACCTGAGCAGAAGTGAGACGCTTAACCAACTGGGCCACCCAGGCGTCTGGAAAGAGATAACATTTTTAAAGATCAGCAACACAACACTTCATTAAAGCAATTCTTATTCCCAAGTGGGAAGCAGGCTTTCTTTAAGCATACTGAGGGCTGGTCTGCTACTTACTAAGCTAGTTCCTAAGCAAATTAATACATATTATGACAACATTACTAGCTGGACTGTGTTTTTAAGGATTAAATAAAGTAAACATGCACAGTGAATTTAACCATAAGTAGACACCCCCAAATCTTAGTTCCTTTCTCCAGGTCACAGGATGATAGGGCGGTGCCCAGCTAACGCAAATGGGAATCAGTTTCTAAGTGTTTTCTAGTGTTAGCCCCAGGGTAGCCCCCTGTTTTCTTGAAGTAACTTCAGTGGGTTTCTGTTTTGTCACTTTTCACTATGCTGTTATGCTTAGGTTCTCACGCTTTTCCTATCTCCCTCCATCAAAATTGACTGAGGGTCTCATTACCTTACAACACTAATGGTGTCACAGAGAAATCTAGATAAATTTTGGTTTTTTTTGATGATGGTGTTTTGAACCCAGGCTCTGAGTGGGGCATTTGCTGTAAAATAAACGAGAGGGCTGTGCCATGACAAGGCTTCAGAGATAAAATGGGGACAGGAAGGATCTTGCGGGAACCCACATCACGTTAAACATGTGACTATCTATTTCCACCCACTTACAAGCAGGAACTTGCCAAACAAATTAAGCAACCTTCCAATCAACCACTAAATAAAACGCTGTAATCTACTAGCACCTTGCAAATGAGGAAAATAAACAACATATATGGAAAAAAAATAGACAATGGAATTTACATCTATAATGGCAGAAGAGTGTCAGTTGGTTTAAATTTTATAGATTAATGGTTTGTAAGGGCAGAACGATAACTTTCCCTCTACCCTTTTATGTTCTTTGCTGAGACCACCCACACTAAAAAGATTAACTAAAAAGATTAACAGAAAAGAAATCCTTAATTTCACACCTATGGGAACCCACAAAGATAAGAGACCTAAAAGCAGTCAGGCAATTGAGGCTTATAAACCATCCTGAGCTAAGGAGAAAGGGGTAGAGGTCTGGGGCTTCAAAGGGGAGGAAGGCAATTCCAGGAAAATGAGAAGAGCAACATTTGCCTCCATGCAGGTAAATCTCTCAGATAAAAAAGCAATCTCTGGTAATAGCTCTCTTCCTGGTACACGCCCCTTTCTAAATTCTTTTAGGCAGGTAGAAGGGCAGTAAAAAGCTTTTCCTGACCCCTCTGGGTCTTGACTGGCTTCAGTTCACAATAATTCACATGACAAAGTGGCACATTTTGGGGTGGCAAACCTTTAGGTTTAAGCAGCAATGAGAGAGTAAACATAAAAATGTATCAACAAGAAAGGTAATTTAGAAAGCCAGCACTAAGCCATAGCAGAGAGAAGTCTGCCACCTGCTGACACAAAAATGGAATTGTGTAGATTTCCTTGATTGACATTTTTAAAGGTGGGGGGAACCTCAGATAAGGTTCATGGCACTGGATTTCAAATAACTTACTGTACTGAGGAGACAAATTACAATCCCTAATTTAAAAGAGAATAAGGATTAAAACTGGATTTCAGGTTCTTTATAGGCTTAATTCAGTACCTCTAAATAAGGTGATGTCTGAATTATTTTAAATGCAAACAAAAAAGAAATATATGGAAATGATTTAACAAATTGTAGGAAACATTCAAACTGCTACGATGAATTAAGGATAATCCAAGATACTTTGTAAAAATTATAAAGTCTGTGGGGGAGGAAAAATAATTTTGCCTATACCCTTCTAGGTTCTTGGCCAAAACTCTCCTATAAAAAAAGACAGATTAATAGGAGAAAAACAAACACAAGTGTAATAACATGCATACTTCCTGTATACATGGGAGATACCCAGGAAAACTAAGTAACTCCCTGAAATGTCCCAAACCACCATCTTCAATACCATCTCGAGTTAAAGAAAAAAGAAGACGGCAGATTTTGAGGTTACCAATCCTGTTCCCTTTTAAATCCTACAGATTTCACCTCTGCAATCCACCAATTTTCTGTCCCCTTTTTACTACTACGCCCATAGCAGTCTCGGGCTTCATTCTCTTTAATCCAGGCTTATTTTAATTCCTGCTCCTTGAGTGTGACAGAATATCGCCCCAACATATGCCTCTTTGGCACAAGGATTATTTTGAGCTGGTAATTTCAGAGAAACTGTAGACACCGGAGAAGCTCTGAAAAGAGCAGAAGTTCTGTTTTGCAAGGGAAATGTACATTTATAAAGGAAATCTCCATTTCTGTGTGTGTCTCCATCTCGGTACCAAAAGAGAAGGAAGAGAAAGATGATGAAAGCACCTCAAACTCAAATCAATGGACAGAATGCACTTAAATCTGCACATCAACCCTTACTCAAGTTTACCATACTTTTCTTCCTCCCATCCCACAACAGGCCTCTTTCATTACCTTTTCTCTTTTTGTCTTTAGATGTAGATGGTATAATTTTAAAGCACCCAGGAGAGTTACTCATTTTTCCCAAGGTATCTCTCATGTACATGTGCTAATAAAACTTGTTTTTCTCTTGTTAATTCTAACTTTTGATATAGGGTCCCAGCACAGAACTTAGAAAGGCAGAAGGAAAATTATCTTTTCCTCACACTGCTCATCTCTTGATTCTAGTTATGCTAATTTCATATACTTTAGTTACCAGATTAAGCACACTAAAATGCATTCCAGATCTTACCACTGATTATTTAAAATGAATATAACACACGCAAAGGCTCTTCAGCAAATTAATTACAAATACCTTACTACTGATAATGAAGATGCTTCTACACTGTGGTCCCAACACAGGTTTTAAAATGTTTCTTTCAATTAACCAGTTCTTAAAAAAATAAACATGGTCATGTTACTTCAAACACTACGAACATTAAAGGATGAAAAAGTAGAAATCTCCTTCCCCAGTCTCATCCTCCCAAGTTCCACCATAACTAGTAACAACTGCAAACAGCTTCTAGTACAGTTTTTCAAGAATTTCAAGTGACATACAAGCATATACATGTGTATCTCTGTCAGAACCACAACTGTTCTAGAACATGCTTTTCTCCCTAGTTACTATCTTTCGAGTTTTTTTAAATGTTAACTCATACAGATTTACTTTCTTATTTTTTAAGCTGCAATAATATTTTATTATACAAATGCACCATAATGTAACTGATTTTGGAGTGGTGGGAGTCCAGAGCTGATGGTCAAGAAAGAATTCTTGTGACGTCTTTGGCGCAAAAAGGTGATTTTATTTATTAAAAAAAAATTTTTTTAATGCTTATTTATCTTTGAGAGAGACAGAGTGCAAGCAGGGGAGGGGCAGAGAGAAAGGGAGACACAGAATCCGAAGCAGGCTCCAGACTCTAAGCTGTCAGCAAAGAGCTTGATGCGGGGCTCGAACCCACGAGCTGTGAGATCATAATGTGAGCTGAAGTCAGACGCTTAACCGACTGAGCCACTCAGGCACCCCCAAAAAGGTGATTTTACTAGAGTACAGGGACAGGACCCGTGGGCAGAAAGAGCTGCACTGGGGTTGTGAAGAGTGACTGATTATACACCTTCAGGTTGGGAGAGTGTTAGGTATAGCATAAATCTCTAAGGTATTTTGGAAACAAGGTTTCCAGGACTTCAAGGGGCTAGCTGCTATTAGGAAAAGGTCATTTATTACTGTTTAGTAAAAATTCAGTCTTGAGACCCTTTAGATGTTTATTATCAGTGGGCCACATGATTGCTATCATATATCTTGGGGGGATGGGTTATAAAGGAGGGTTCCAAAGGAATTTTTATATGTAAAGTAGACTTACAGGATCCTGGGGTGGGGGGTGGGGGATCTGCAGTTGGGATACTGCTAAGCTAAGATTGCCTTTTGCCCTGAGCAAAGTGTCATCATTGAGGCAGCTGAATTCTTAAAGGAATGTCACTGCCTGTTTCAAGACTTGTCAATGCATTGTAGGCAGTAAGGAAACTTAATTTTTCATTTGCCTTTCTTTCCCACAAGTAACCAATGCACTATAATTTATTTAACCAGTGTATATATCATTTCCAACAGAGTAAACGAAAGTGCTCATTTTTCTAAATGCTCCTCACTGATTTCTCTTTCCACACGGTAATTGTTTGGTAGCCCTTAATTGTGACTATTTGTGAACAATTAAACTGGATTTTTTTTTTAACAAATTTTGTAAACTTTGAAATTTTGCTGGGGACAAAAATTTGAATTCTTTAACTTCTATGATTCTCAAACTTTAGCTCACATTGGAATCACCTGGAGGGCTTATTAAAGAAAGTAAAGAGCGCCTGGGTGGCTCAGTCAGTTAAGCGGCCGACTTCGGCTCAGGTCATGATCTCGCGGTCCATGAATTCGAGCCCCGTGTCGGGCCCTGTGCTGACAGCTCAGAGCCTGGAGCCTGTTTCAGATTCTGTGTCTCCCTCTCTCTGAGCGCCCCCCCCCCACCCCCATTCATGCTCTGTCTCAAAAATAAATAAATGTTAAAAAAAAATTAAAAAAAAATAAAGAAAGAAAGTAAAAAGATCTACGGATATGATGGTTTTTAGCTAGAAAAGATCATTGGTTCTTGGATAATTAAAGTTCTTGGATATTAAAGTATCAGGGCTCCTGGCTGCCTCAATTGGTAGAACATGTAACTCTCGATCTCAGGGTCGTGAGTTCAAGCCCCACAATGGGCCTAGCCCTTACTTAAATATAAAAACAAAAAAACACCCGAAAAGTATTATAGTATCTGGTTCAAGGGTGGCTCCATCTGTTGTGTAAATGAATTCACAACAAAAAGAATTAAAAACTCCAATGGTATCAGGAAGTATTCTGACTAACATAAAAACAGCTCACTAGATTAGAGCTCACACTTGCTGAAGCTGATGTGGTGAAACTTGCTACATGAGGATAACACATAGGTAACATGGCAAATGTGATTTGAAAAGACAAAGTCATATACCTAGTACAAATTATCTCCACACTTGCAAATTTGGGATTCAAAATGATCTTGGACATATTCTTTGCCAATGTCAAGGGTTTAATATATTCCCCTTATTTTACAATATATATTTTATTCAGACTGGATCAATCATGATTGTCACTCTTCAAATAACACCACATCCATCAAACATTACCCAATGTAATCTCCTATTCCTTTGAATTCCACACAGCCTTTCCTTGCTATCTCTTTCACAAATTTATATTTATTCATTCTAGAAGTACTGTTAGGACTCTAGCTTTTAAGCTAGTTGTGGCACATAATTGGGAGACTAGCTTCTAAATCTTAGCATGCATAAACCCAGTGTGATATCTCCAGAACTACTGAAGACCTAGGTATTTCAGGTATGAATGAATAAATCTTTATGCTTGTGGTAGACAGAAGAGCAAAGCTATTCTGAGTCTGTATTCTGGACTGCCGTCCAGAATGGCCAAGGACTTGTAGCAGTTGGAATGCTCTGTTTTTCCACCAGCCAACTGACCACCAGTAATCCTAGATTATATACATGCATTTATATTTGATCAAATTTTAAATCAATTTACTGAATGGCAAGTAATACAGAAAAAGAATAGGGACTATGGTATAGTACGGTAGACTGCTTATTACCTAATTCCTCCCTTTCTTTCTTACTAATAGAATCTTAATTTTATTGGGGGGGGGGTGATTTCTCAGTCAAAAAAATTCCTCAGCTTCACAATTAGGGTGGCTATGTGACACTGTCCTCTCTAATGACAAGTGAGGAGAAAGTTCTGCTTTACTGAAATGAGCATTCTCCTCCCTGGAAGATGGACATGTTGGGCAGGACTACAGAAGCCATCTTGTCACCATGAGAAGAGCCAAGAGAATTTCAAAGACCTCGGTCTTGATACCCATGTGCCCCCTAATTAACACCAGCAACTGCCTATTTTTTGGACTTCTTACATTAGAAAAATAAAATGTTTATTGTTTATTAAAGCCACTGATTTGGGGTCTCTGTTTCTCTTAGTTGGGTGCAACAAATAAAAAAGGCAAATATGGACCAATCTAGACCCTTAAAAACCACACATAACAGTAAACAATACAAGACAGTGTATAAATTGCTCCTTTATGAGAAATCATCAGGAAATACCACAGGAGTTCAGGGAATATGCTTTACAAAACAAATCATTAATTCAAAACAGGTCCTAAAAGGTCATAAATCTGTGTACTGATGTAAATTAGACAAAAGTTGAGATATAAAGATATTTTCAAAAGCCTATGCAACAGCTGAGCCACTAAAGCAGTTGTGTTTAAATCTTCATTCCCCGCCCTCTCCCTTTTCTAAATATACATTCAATAGTGGGCTTTACACTTACTCAGTATAGTACCCAGAGAACATCTGATGTTACCTTAAAATAGAAGAAAGGAAGAAGTTTTTGTTAGAAGTTTATCTCCAGGAAGGAAACTCACTCAAGTTTCAAAAATACCACCAGCTATTTAAGGAGTAATTGTTGGTGTGTAGAAGGAAGCCGTGAATAAATGGGGTGCCCGGGTGGCTCAGTCGGTTAAGCATCGGATTCTTGATTTCAGCTCAAGTCATGATCTCGTGTTTGGTGGATTCGGGCCCCAAGTCAGGATCTGAGCTGACAGTGTGGAGACTGCTAGAGACTCTCTCTCTCTGCTCCTTTCCCGCATGCTCTCTCTCTCAACCAACAAACAAACTTCAAGAAGGAAGCCATAAATAGTTGAGATGTGTTTAAATTAGAAATCACAGTTTTAACTGGCTGTGGAGCTTCTAGTGAGGGGGAAGCCAGTGTCCATCTTGTCAGTCCAGATGAAAGAATGAACACTAGAGAGAGGTTGTATCACCCAAGGAGGCTGAACAAGCCAAGGAAGACACAGAACACATAAGCCTAGACTCAAGAAATGGGAATGCTTGCTTATCATTCAAAAGCATGTAGGAGTCCAGGGCAGGCCGCCCCGAGATGGGCCACTCTGGCAAGAAGATTATTTTGAGCTGAAGGCAAGCGAGACCCTGTGGGCTCAAGAGAAACTTTTGTCCATCCTTTAACTACATAGAAAAACTCTAAATTGGGGGATCTTCCCAGAATAAGGAGACAAATTTTACGTGAGTGACTCATCTACGTGGCAAGGCAAACGTCTAATTACCATGCAGCTGCTCTTCCTTCTGTCCTGTGAAGTGCATTCCTCTCAAGCCTCAGACCCCTATTCCCTTCTCCTGAGTTCAGAATGACATGTACACTTCATTTTGCCTGTCTTTGGAATTTTCATGTCTGGGTGGATTCCCCATATGTACGCTATTAAATTTGATTTTCTCTTGTTAATCTGTCAATTGATTTCTTGTTGATTCTTAGTCCAGTTAGAACCTTTGAGGGGTCACAATTCAGCCCATAACAATGAGTAACATCTAAAAAAATTCACAGAATGTTAAACTTATGTAATAGGATATTAACTTAGGAATCTTCCTGTTTCGGTTCAATTCAGTGACAGGTATCGTACCAAGGTGAGGGGAGGAAAATGGGGAGAATTGGCTTGATGACTCTTGGGCCCTCACCCACTTAAGGAATACAAAAGAGTGAAAAGAGTGAAGAGTTGTTGCTGTGCCCTCTGCTTCTAAGGGAATGGGGATGGTGGAGTGCTACCTTCTCACCAAGCAACAGGGGACTCTCGTGGGGTCTCTGGGAGAACCTGAAATGTGTTTTCCACCTGACCCAAGCTACAAAAGATACTCAGTGGGACAGAAGGGGCTCTGCTATGCTCCACTGGCAGCACATATACTAAACTTGGAACACTAAGAAAATTAGCATAGCCCTGTTACAAGGATGATGGCGAATTCATCAAGTATTCTATCTTTTTTATAGTTAACACTGTACTATATAATTGAAGTTTGCTGAGAGTAGAACTCAAATGTTCTTAGATGTTCTCACACACAAACACACACACACACACACAAAGATAAATAGGTAAGGTGATGGGTGTATTAATTAACTAGATGGGGGAATCCTTTCCACAGTGTATATTATATCCAATCACAACGCACACTTCAAATATTTCATAATTTTGTCAGTCATAACTCTGTAAAGCTGACATTGTTAAAAAGTGGCTTTGTTGTAATAGCCTGTACTCCTAGAGTTTGTCAGAGCCAGGGATAAGTGAATGTTTCCCACAGACTAGAAGAGAGACAATGCAGGAGGGAACCAGCCAGAAACCTATTTATGTCCAGCCCACAAGAGCCACCTGAGAGGGAGAGACTTCAAAGGCATGAACCTGTATGGAATGGATCACTTAAAAAAAAATCAGGTTGAGGTAGAGTGGGGTACCAAAAAAATTAATTGCCCATATTATGGGGCTACAGTGGAAGAAGAAAAAGCCAACTTTATTTAAAGTTTATTTATGTAATCTCTACACCTAATGTGGGGCTGGAACATGACCCCCAAGATCAAGAGTCACACACTCTTCCAACTGAGACAGCCGGGTGCCCCGAGGAAGTCAACTTTAAATACCTTGCAGGCCCAGAAAGCACAAACCTATCGAGTCAAATAAGAACTCACATTTCTTTACTTTCTAGTAAAAGACAGCCTTCCTCCTACCCTATTAACCCAAAAGTCTGAAGCAATGGCTAGCGGGGGAAGGAAGAGCATCAGGGAAACAGAGAGGGTGACTTCATCCTTCCATCCAATCTCAGATCACTCGCCACCATTAACTAGGGAGGGGAGGAGCCACCTGCAGTGAGCCATCGCTTTGGGGTAGTGAAGACGTGTTAGTCAGGATAGGTTATGGGGCTATAACAACACAAAAATCTCAGTTCCTTACCACACAAAAAAGTTGATTTTTCATTCACACAAAGTCCAATATGGGTTCAGAGGGCTCTCCAGGGCAGCTGTCCTCCACATATTGGCTCAGTAGTCCAGGCAGCTTTGATATTGTGTTGTCTCCATGTCAACATGATGCTTCAGGGTTTACTCTAGTAGTAGGAAAGACTAGGGACAACTGTGTAACTGTTCATAACTATACTGGCCTGGAAGTAGCCATATCATCTCCAGACACAGTCTATTGGCCAGAATAGCAAAGCCTGCCCAAAGGCAAAAAGGGGAGAAGACTAAAAATACCGGTGATACTAGTAATATCCATTTAGAAGTCTCACTACAGAATTAATATTGAAATCATGACTACTATATGACTAGACACTTGTATTTACAGAAATGGAACTGACTCTGACCTCGGCTCAGGTCATGATCTCACAGTTCACGAGTTCGAGCCCCGCATTGGGCTCTGTGCTGACAGCTCAGAGCCTGGAGCTTGCTTTGGATTCTGTGTCTCTGTCTTTCTCTGCCTCTCTTTCTCTCAAAAATAAACATGAAAAAAAAGGTTATTTTTTTTGTTAAATAAAAGACTGTCTTTTACCTGAGAGTAAGCAAAAAATCATAGGTTCATCAGCATTTTCACCACTGGCAAGAAAGATTACTACTGAAAGAGGCCACAAGAAAGAAAAATAAAGGCATGTTCTATTTACATCCCTTGCATCATGTATAGTCCACATGCCAATCACATCTTTAGAAGAGATCACAGAAATCAAATTTAACTCCATTTTTCATAATAAAACCTTTAATCTTTGTCTAATTTAAAGATTATAATTCTATTTCCCTCAGTAAATATGTGAGGCTAGAAATGTTTGGTCTCCTTAGCCAGCTCTTTCTGTTTACTAAATAGTCTAATCAAATGAAGCCGTTCTCTTCCAAGAACATAATTTATTTTAGTTTTTTTTTTTTTTTTTTTTTTTTTAGTATTTTTCTTTCTTTTTTAGTTTTTTTTTTAACATTTATTTATTTTTGAGAGACAGAGAGAGACCGAGCATGAGCAGGGGAGGGGCAGAGAGAGAGAAGGAGACACAGAATCTGAAGCAGGCTCCAGGCTCCGAGCAAGCTATCAGCACAGAGCCTGATGCGGGACTCGAACTCACAAACTGTGAGATCATGACCTGAGCTGAGTCGGATGCTCAACTGACTGAGCCACCCAGGCGCCCCAATTTATTTTAGTTTTTAAACTCTACAAGGAAAGGTCTGTTTTCAACTTACTTTAATAGCAAATAGAAGAATAACACAAAAAGATAGGCCTTAAATTTTAAAGTCAGTTTTCAACAGTGTGGAGGTTCCTCAAAAAACTAATGATAGAATATCCCTACAACCCAGCAACAGCACTACTAGGAATTTATCCAAGGGATACAGGAGTGCTGATGCATAGGGGCACATGTACCACAATGTTTATAGCAGTGCTTTCAACAATAGCCAAATTATGGAAAGAGCCCAAATGTCCATCAACTGATGAATGGATAAAGAAGATGTGGTAGATATATACAATGGAATATTACTCGGCTATGAAAAAGAATGAAATCTTGCTGTTTGGATGGAACTGGAGGGTGTTATGCTAAGTGAAATACGCTAGTCAGAGAAAGACAGATATCATATGATTTCACTCATATGTGGAATTTGAGAAACTTAACAGAAGACCATAGGGGAAGGGAAGGAAAAATAAGATAAAAACAGAGAGGGAAGCAAACCATAAGAGACTTTCCAATATGAGAAAAAACTGAGGGTTGTTAGGGGTGGGGGTTTGGGGGGGCTGGGGAATATGGATGATGGGCACTGAGGAGAACACTTGTTGGGATGGGCACTGGGTGTTATATGTTAGTGATGAATCACGGGAATCTACCCCTGAAGCCAAGAACACACAGCATGTAGCTAACTTGAGAATAATAATCATTAAAAAGTCAGTTTTCAGTCTTTCAATACTTTGGATTAAAAGATAACACAGGGGCACCTGGGTGGCTCAGTTGGTTAGGCATCTGACATCAGTTCAGTCATGATCTCATGGTCCATGAGTTCAAGCCCTGCATCAGGCTCTGTGCTGACAGCTGGAGCCTGGAGCCTGCTTCAGATTCTGCATCTCCCTCTCTCTCTGCTCCTCTCCCGCTCACCTCTGTCTCTCTCTCTCTCTCTTAAAATAAAAAACATTAAAAAAAATATATGTAACACATGAAAAAATACTCAACATCACTCATCATCAGGGAAATAC
Organism: Panthera leo; assembly: GCF_018350215.1. Classification (NCBI taxonomy): domain Eukaryota; kingdom Metazoa; phylum Chordata; class Mammalia; order Carnivora; family Felidae; genus Panthera; species Panthera leo. Next base: position 122,632,584 of record NC_056680.1, read on the forward strand.
AAATCCAAACCATAATGAGATACCACCTTACACCTGTCAGAATGGCTAAAATTAACAACTCAGGCAACAACAGATGTTGGCGAGGACACAGAAAAAGAGGAACCCTTCTGCACTGTTGGGAATGCAAACTGGTGCAGCCACTCTGGAAAACAGTAAGGAGGTTCCTCAAAAAATTAAAAATAGCTACCCTACAAACCAGCAATTGCACTACTAGGTATTTATCCAAAGGACATAGGAGTGATGATTCGAAGGGGCACATGTACCCCAACGTTTATAGCACTACTACTGACAATAGCCAAAGTATGGAAAGAGCCCAAACATCCACTGAATGATGAATGGATAAAACAGATGTGGTAGATATATATACAATGGAATACTACTCGGCTATGAAAAAGAATGAAATCTTGCCATTTGCAATAAGGTGGATGGAACTAGAGTGTATTATGCTAAGCGAAATAAGTCAGTCAGAGGAAGACAAATATCATATGATTTCACTCATGTGGAATTTAAGAAACAAAACAGATGAACATATGGGAAGGGAAGCAAAAACAATATAGAAAGAGAGAGGGAGACAAACCATAAGAGACTCTTTTTCCTTTTTTAATGTTTATTTTTGAGAGACACAGAGAGACAGAGAGTGAGCAGGGGAGGGGTAGAGAGAGAGGTAGACACAGAATCTGAAGTAGGCTCCAGGCTCTGAGCTGTCAGCACAGAGCCCGATGTGGGGCTCAAACTCAAGAGCTGTGAGATCATGATCTGAGCTGAAGTCCGATGCTTAACCAACTGAGCCACCCAGGCACCCCTAGAGAGACTATTAAATACAGAGAACATACTGAGGGTTGCTGAAGGGATGTTGGGTGGGGGGATGGGCTAAATGGGTGGAGGGGCATTAAGAAGGACACTGCTGGGAGGAGCACTGGGTGTTATATGTAAGTGATGAATCACTAAATTCTATTTCTGAAAAATTATATATATATATATATATATATATATATATATATATATATATAGTCAGCTTTCTAAAACAACTTTAAAACCACAAATTACACATATGGTATTTTGATAATTTGAAAAGTTGGTCAATTTGTTATCAATATATTAAGGGCATTACATTTTCTGTCCTCAATGACACTAAATAAATTTTCTGGACTAGTTTCTGCAATTAATACAACAGAACACCAAATCCTAAGTTGTTGTACTGAGAGATCAATGTATTGGACAGCTCAATGCAAAATTTTATAAAAGCAAATAAAACCCACACTGTTGGCTAACCTATCTAACAAGAACGATGACTAAAGAGGAACAGTGGGGAAAACAGAGATTCTGAGATTCTTAAAACTGTAGGGAAGTTCTGTGGTGGATCACTGTAGGACAGGAAAGCTAGCATTCATTCAGGAATAACTAGTAAAAACACTTGCAAGATTTCTCCTAATATAATCCAGAAAGAAGACGAATTCTTATAAAACAGCGTATGTGTATATAAACATATATACATCTGATTAAAATGTTTTTACTTTAAAATAATTGTCATTTGAAAGTGGCTGCATCTTGTAAGGAGTTTCATCGGTGCTGTCCTAATGCCCTGATGGCTAACCACATATATTTTTAAATTCTCTTTTTTTAAAAGCCACATTTAGCACTTAAATTTGTACACTGCTGTTTTTTTAATCACTAACACTTAGCTTTATTTAGTTTCAAGCACTGGGTTTTACTTTTACTTATTTTTAAATGTTTACTTATTTTTGAGAGACACAGAGAGAGAGACACAGAGAGAGAGAGACAGAGACAGAGACAGAGACAGAGAGAGACAGAGAGAGAGACAGAGAGAGAGACAGAGAGAGAGAGAGAGAGAGAGAGAGAGAGATGGTGAGTAGGGGAGGGGCAGACACAGAATCTGAAGCAGACCCAGTCTCTGAGCTGCCAGCACAGAGCCTGATGTGGGGCTTAAACTAATTAACTGCAAGATCATGACCTGAGCCAAAGTTGGATGCTTAACCAACTGAGCCACCCAGGCACTTTTTACTTTTATAAAGCAAAAATTACAGTTCCTACTATTTCCCTAAAATTTGATTAGATTCCTTAACTTATAATGCTTTGACTTGTAATTCTCTGACTTTACTATGGTGAGAGAGTGATATGCATTTAGTAGAAACTATACCTTGAATTTTCATCTTTTCCTGGGCTACTAATGTGTGGTACAATACTCTCCCCTAATGTTGGGCAATGGCGGTGGCCACAGCTCCGTCAGCCATGTAGTCACAAGGATAAACAACTGTTACATTGACAACCATTCTGTTTCATACAAGTATTTTGTTTTTCACTTTCAGTAAATTATATTAGATATTCAACACTTCACTATAAAAAAGGCTTTGTGTTAGATGATTTTGCCCAGCTGTAAGCCGATGTAAGTGTTCTGAGCATGTTTAAGGTAAGTTAGGCTAAGCTATGACGTTTGGTAGCTATATTAAATGCATTACAGACTTATTGTAGTTTCAACTTAACAATGGGTTTATAGGAACATAACTCCATTGTAAATCAAAGAAGACGTGTATTGTTAATGCTTTTATACTTACGCTAAATTAATATGAAAGTAGGTAAGTGCTGTCTGAAAAGAATAAAATATGGAAGCAATGACCATGAATAAAAATCAATCAAGTAAAAAACAATAAAGCCATCATGTATCATTCAATTTAAAAAAGTTGTATGGAGGTGCCTGGGTGGCTCAGTCGGTAAGCATCCCACTTCACTGACTTAAGCTCAGGTCATGATCTCATGGTTTGTGAGTTCAGGCCCTGCGTCAGGCTCTGTGCTGACAGCTCAGGGCATGGAGCCTGCTTCGGATGCTGGGTCTCCCTCTTTCTCCCCCTCCCCCGCTCTCTCTCTCTCTCTCTCTTTCTCTCTCTCTCTCTCTCAAGAATGAATAAATATTAAAAAAAAAAAAAGTTGTGGGGCACCTGGGTGACTCAGTCAAGTTAAGCACCCAACTTCTGCTCAGGTCATGATCTCATGATTAGTGGGTTTGAGCCCCACATTAGGCTCTGTGTTGACAGCTCGGTGCCTGGAGCCTGCTGTGGATTCTGTGTCTCCCTCTCTCTACCCCTCACCCACTCATGCTCTGTGTGTGTCTCTCTCTCAAAAAAAATAAACATTAAAAAAAATTTTTTTAAGTTGTATATAAAAAAAACCTGTATGGGGTGCCTGGGTGGCTCAGTCGGTTAAGCGTCCGACTTCAGCTCAGGTCATGATCTTGCGGTCCGTGAGTTCGAGCCCCGCGTCGGGCTCTGGGTTGATGGCTCAGAGCCTGGAGCCTGCTTCCAATTCTGTGTCTCCCTCTCTCTCTGGCCCTCCCCCGTTCATGCTCTGTCTCTCTCTGTCTCAAAAATAAATAAACGTTAAAAAAAATTTTTTTTTTTAAAAACCTGTATGAAAGATATATATATGTTTACATTTCCCTCCTTCAGAGTATATCTATCAAAGCCTAAACATTGCATTCGAATGGGTTTCTCTGCCTGGTAGGAAACTAGCAATAAATACTTAAGCTTTATTCCAGAATCTTTTTTTTATTAGGAGTAACCAAAAGGGCCGCAAAAAGAACAGGTCCTATCTGAGCAGGCATGTTTGATTAGAATAGTGAGTGAAAACTCAGTAGCAAGTGGTAAGTGATGGTCAATAGCAATGAGGAAGGACTTGAAACCTGCAAGAATTTAAGAGAGGTGGGGGAATTCATTCCTTAAAACAATTCATCACCAATACTAGTTTCATTTGTGCAAAATTCTACTGCATATGTATCAACTTCTATACACATGCTTGGCAACTTTAATCTTTTCAGTCCAGTTAATAAAAATTGCAAGCCATCCTTACTGAGGATAATTAGAGTAGTTTTTACAATGAAGGCTTAGGAGAGATAAAGATAGAAAATAATACCAGTGGTTAGAAATTATGCCCTAATCGAGTTCATAAGGAAAAAATGTAGGCTATGAGAGTGGCTGATAGTCTGTGTTTTGGTATAATAATTACATCTACTACTTATTAAGCAGTTACCATGAGTTGGATATTATTAAATTACATTTATCAGTTTTTATAAACACTTCTGACCCCAAATGTGTGGGTTTTCTTCCTCACACCAACAATCTTCCAACTCTTCCAACAATTCAATACAATTCTGATACTATCTAGAGTTAGTGTCTGATCCCACGAGATAAGGACTTAGTCCACAAGTCTGTCCCCACTTCAGATGCCAGTCACGAGTCCCAGGTTGCCAAACATACTTCCGATGGATTGGGTGTAAATTTGAGGATTTTTATTTTTATTTATTTATTTATTTATTTATTTATTTATTTATTTATTTTTTCAATATATGAAATTTATTGTCAAATAAATTTGACAATGCTCATCCCAAAAGGTGCCCTCCTCAATACCCATCACCCACTCTCCCCTCCCTCCCACCCTAAATTTGAGGATTTTTAAAACTACCTCCTCAGGTTCCATAATTTGCAAGAATAACTCACAGAACTCAGGAGAGTGCTTAATTACTATTACAGGTTTAATATAAAGAATATAACTCAGAACAGCCAAATGAAAGAGAAGCATAGGGCAAAATACGAAACACTTAAAGTTAGAGGTCTTTATAGACAGCTGGTATGTAGGTAGGTTTGATTAAATAAATTATTGGCCAGGAACTCCAACCCCTTCTCCTCACAGAAGGGAGAGGGGGTTAAAAGTTCTACTGCTCTAATCATGTCTTGATCTTTCAATCAACCAGCCCACATCTTGAAGCCATCTTGGGGGCCCCCAGCTACCAGACCACCTCATTAGCATAGAAAAGACACTGTTAAAGCTTCCCAGAGTCCAAGTGTTTTAGGAGCTGTGTGGCAGGAACCTGGGACAAACACCAAATATATATTTCTTATTGTATCACAGATAAAACAAGAAAAATCCGAGAAACTGTTACAGTCAAGATGAGGACACATGATGACAAAATGTATGTGGTGCCCTGGATGGAATTCTAGGACAGAGAAGGACATTAGGTAAAAACAAAGGAAATCTGAACAAAGTATGGATATTTAAAGATGTATGAATATTTGTTCATCAATTTCAACAAATGTACCATACTAATGTAAAATGTTAGTAATAGGGGAAACTGGTTGGGACTCTACTTATTTGCTCAATTATTTTGTTAATGTAAAATTGTTCTAAAATAAGTATTTAATAATGAAGTATATTGACTATGAGAAATGGTTTCTCTTCTCTCTGAACTCTGAACATCCTGAGCATGTCTTCTGACAGGCTTCCTCTGTATATTTATCTCGCTGCCCTAAAGGACCTTCCAGCTGTAGCAGTTTCAGCCCACTAGCCACACCTTTGTGTCTTTTAGTTAAAAATTCTTAAGGCAATGCACAATCTAAGCCCAGTGCCAGAAGTCATTTGCTTACCTACCAGCTAACAGGCCCACCCTGCTTAGGTAGTTACTGCTGGTTCCATTATTTGTGACCAGTTTAAGCTATGTCCACTAGACATTCACAGGTTTGTACAGATTCTCTAGGGTGGGGGTTTGAAAGATGGGGCAGGGGATAGGCAGAACATGACCCCTAAAACACAGCTGTTACAAAGAGATAAAACTAAGATATGAACCCAAATTTTCAGAATCCCAATCAAATGTTTATTCCCTTTGAAAAAGTAACCTATTAAAATTACAAATTAAAAAAAGAGCTCTTTCAACGTTTTCCTTTTAAAAGCTACCAGCAAGCTGCACATATATCACACTCTGAATTGATATAACATATTATGTATACATACGTGTATGTAAAGACTAATTTCTATACTACAAATCATAAGTAAAGTTGGTCTGCCTGATGGGCTTTTATTATTTTTCACAAAGACAGCAAACTGTTCTTAGGATGGTATCACTGTGGGATTTTATGAAAGCATTGATTTTTAACTCTACTTGGTTTAGAGAAGTGATATAACAGACCAATCCATAGTTTAAGTACACACAAGTAAGTGTGTGGCAGTTAGTTCCCCTCCCCTACCACATGGGTTATAAATTTTTGGTTTGGAACAAAAGGAAACTCCCACAGTTCTATAAGCAGGACAGCAACAATAAAATGAAATTTCTGAAATAAAAATATTTGCTGGGTATAGAGGTGAAGAAAAAAAATAGGGGTTCCTGGGTGGCTCAGTCAGTTAAGCATCCGATTTCAGCTCAGGTCATGATCTTATGGTTGGTGAGTTCGAGCCCTGCATTGGGCTCTGTGCTGACAGCTCAGAGCCTGGAGCCCGCTTCAGATTCTGTGTCTACCTCTCTCTGCTCCTCTCCAGCTCACACTCTATGTGTGTGTCTCTCTCTCAAAAATAAATAAACATTAAAAATAATTTAATTGTAGCAATAAACAAAACTTATCAATATTAGTGGCATATGAGACATGGGAATTGACATATCTTATAATGTTAGTTATGGAAAAATATTTCTGAATTCAATCTGGGGCCAGCAGGACAGTTTCTTTAATCAATTAGAACATGTAACTGAGGCTGAAGTATTCCAAGTATATGAACCTAAAATGATCTTACTTAATATGGTGGTAGACTGTCAACTTACTTTTCATGAATATTTGACCCCAGATGTTCATGTGCATAGCACATTACTGTGAGTAAACATGGGATTATGCACTCCAGTAAGCACGTTAAAACGCAATTTGGTGAGTAACTTGTCTTGACGAATGGGTTTTAAATAAAAACAACAACTAAAAAATCCCCAATTTTGAAGCAAATATTGTTTATAATGTACCTTAAATAGGTACATTCTTGAAACACTCTTACAATAAAATTGGAAATAAATTTCTAAAAAAATGTTATGCAAGAGGTTTGGGGGAAAAACGAACACAAAGATACTTCCTGGCAGTTTGAGACAAGAAGAAATAACACAAATACAAAATAAACTATTCTGAATTCCAACTGGGTTAAATGGCATTGTTCCAACCACTGAGAAGTTACACCTTTTCATAATCTAAGTCATTCTAGCCAGGGTGCAGAAACAACTCTGTCCGAATTGGATCAGTCACAACGGTTTGGCTGCAGGAATTAGGGAACAACCAACCAGTCTAGAACGTTCAGTTTATTTCTTGAGAAACGGGTTTGGCTGCAGGAGGTGGCTTATTTCCGAATCACCTATTTGCTGCCTTTCTGTTTCAAATGGAGACATAGCCAAGGCCAGAGGAGTGACACCACGGAGGGTCCAGACCGGGTCACTGGCCCTCGGGCGGCCGCTCGTGGGGTGAATGGGTCCCCAGCGTGCCCAGTGCATTCCAGAAGCGCCAGCGCGGGAAGATAAGGCCGGACGGAACACCCTGCGGCCCATCAAGCGCTTGGGCGCACCAACCCCCGTACTCACCATCTCGATGATCTTGGTCTTCCGCCCTGTCTTCCTCTTCAAGGTGAATATGTACTGGGCCAGTACCACCCCCGCCACCAGGGCACACACACTGGCGCTCGCCACCGCGCCCATCCTCGCCACGGACGCCCGGTCCATGAACAGGGTGTCCTGCTTATCCCGGCCGGAAAAGAAGAGGTCGCTGGGCGGCTGCGGTCTGCAGAGAAGCCCGGACGCCCCGCCCCGCCCCGCCTCTCTGCAGGAGCCCCGCCCCCGCCCCCTCCTGCCTGAGCTCCGCCCCGCGGAAAGCCCCGCCCCTGTGAGCGGACACAGGGACGGGTAGGCTGGGAGGGGCGTGGCCTGCTTCCCCAGCAGAGGCGCCGGGTCGGTTTTCCTCAGAGCCTCCGTTTGAGGAAGTATCCAAAGACCGAAAAAGGAGTGGTATAAATTATATCTCTGCTAATGAGGACCAGCAAGTGGTTCACTCCAGGCCCGTCCGGTAGAAATCTGATTCTAACCACTACCCACGCAGAAAAAGTCTTCTACCTTCCGCCCTCCTCAGCCGCTTAGGACTACAGCCCCCAGAAGGCCTCAGCAGTGGTATGTGCTATGACAAACTGCTGAACAGCAAAAGAAACAGTAAAAAGGCCACCTATAGGGGCGCCTGGATGGCTCAGTCATTTGAGCATCCGACTCTTGATTTTGGCCCAAATTATAATCCCAGGGTTGTGGGATGGAGTCCTGCTTCAGGCTCAGAGCTGAGCCTGGAGCCTGCTTAAGATTCTCTCCCTCTGCCCTTCCTCCCCTCCCTGCACTCCCTCTCTCAACAACAAACTCAATTTTAAAAATGGGACAAAAGATTGAAAAGATGCTCAACATCACTAACCACCAGGCAAATGCAAATCAAAACTACAATTAGATACCACTTCACACACATTAGGGTAACCATTATTTTTTTCAAAAGACAATTACAAGTGTTGGTGAGGATGTGAAGGAATAGGAACTCTTGTACACTGTTGTTGGAAATGTAAATTGGTGCAGCTACTATGGAAAACCACAGACATTCCTCAAAATTTTAAACTAGGAAAAAAGAATAGAATTACCATATGATCCAGCAATGCGGATATATATCCAAAAGAATTGAAAGCAGGTACTCAAATATCAGCACTCCCATGTTCATTGCAGCACTGTTCAGAATAGCCAAAATGTGGAAACAACTGAAATGTCCATCAACAGATGAATGAATAAAGAAAATGTGGCATATATATTGAATGCTTTGCTATTCAGCCTTTAAAAAGGAGGACATTCTGCAGTATTCAACAATACTGATGAACCTTGGGCACATATGCTAAGTGAAATAAACCAGTCACAAAAAGACAAATACTTCATTATTCTACTTATATGAGATAGTCAAATGGTTAGAAAGTAGAATGGTGGTTCTGGGGTTGGGGAAAGCAGAAGAGAGGTAGTTGTTCAATTGAGTACTGAGTTTCAGTTTTGCAAGGTGAAAAAGGTTCTAGAGACCTTAGACAAACAAAAATAGTTAACACTACTGTATATTCTAATATGGACAAATCGGTAAATTTTATGTGTTTCATAGCACAATTTTTAAAAATGTGCAATGACAACAGGGTAAAGATGGTTTGAAGTTAGGCAGTGTCCGCCTCTGCTGTCCTTTTCTGCTACATTCCACTCACTGCCTCTTAAATCATTTCATCCTCTTTGTAAGCATCAGGACTTATTCTCACCTGCCTGGTCTCTTGCAAGGGACTGATGCAATTTCCTTTACTGATCTCTATGGGTGACACAGAAGGGATCCAGAGAGGTTCTTTGGAGCTGGTGGTGCTGCCTGGTGAAGCTCTTTTTTTTTGCCTGGGACGTGGAACAAATTGGAGTAGGGGAATAAACAAGGGGGAGCAGTGAAGCTACAGGTTGCTTTTTTCTGTGCCCTCCATTCCTGATCTGGGACCCCGGCAGGAGTTCTTAAAGGTCAATTTGTGGGAAGAGCATTCTTAGAAATGTAAAGGAGGGCCTACCTGATCAGGCATCTGGTAAGAAAGCAAGTCTGGAATTAAACATCAGGTACACGAGTGTGCTATGTCTTGTTTTGTGGGCAAGATTAATTCCCTGATGCCATAAAATGATTTGAGGGATATAGAGTGATCAGTTTCTTAGGAAGGATGTTAGCCTTTTTGTTCATTTTAATATAAGCACAATATATGTGAGACCCTGTAACTATATCTGAGAAAAAGATGACACAAATTTTAAAGTATTCATTAAGAATGTTATGTGCTGCTTGAGCATCCTTCCCTGTGACCTACACTCAACAAGTCCCCAGCAAATGGTAAAGCAAATTTCAGCCTATGAAGTTGGATTCATACACTAATACCTCATGATTCCTTCTTGCAATAGGATTATTGCTTCTACTTCCCTCTACTTTGTGGGTCACAGCAGTTTAGATTGATTTAGCTGATTTTAAGACCAAGATTCAGAAAATGAATTATTAATTTCTTAATCACACAAAATTTGTACCCAAAATTTCCTTTTGTGTACAAAGGGAAAATGTTTTGTGTTTGCTTTGTTTGAACCAAATGATCTTTATTAATCCTGTTAAAGACAAGGATATTCAGAAACCTTAAGTAAGGTCTTTCAGATATACTATCAGTTCCATCTTGAAGCCAAAAGGGAAATCTATGTTGTGATTTTTAATTTTTAAATTGTTATTATTTTTAATTAGGTAAGCTCTACAACCAACATGGGGCTTGAACTCACGCCCCCAAGATCAAGAGTCACATGCTCCTCTGACTGAGCCAGCCAGACACCCTATGTTGTGATTTTTAAATCTACCAATTTCTTTTAAGTGTAGTTTTATTTATTTATTTATTAATAACATTTATTTATTTTTGAGAAACAGAGAGTGAGTGAGCTGGGTAGGGGCAGAGAGAGAGAGGGAGACGGAGAATCCGAAGCAGGTTCCAGGCTCGAGGCAGGTTCCAGGCTCTGAGCTGTCAGCCCAGAGCCTGATTCGGGCTCAAACCCATGAGCCGTGAGATCATGACCTGAGCTGAAGTTGGATGCCCAACTGACTGAGCCATGCAGGTGCCCCTAAATCTACCAATTTCTTTAAAAAGGAAATTAATGGTATGAAATCTTTTAACAAATGAGATTTTGTTATTTCTACAATTACCATTGTAGTCTTTGATTGGGTTAATTAGCTTCTGAATGAAACCAAAAGTAACTGTGCACCAAAAAAGTAATTTGGTAGCCTGATGGAACATAGATAATGATATAAATAGGGTAAATAGGAAGGTTGACTTAAAATTTCATCTCCCTTGCCAACTTTAAGTTCCACTAATTTCTGCCTTGTCCTACTTTTTTCTAATGGCTTCATTATTTATGACTCTTTTATCTACCCTGGCTAATGTCATGGAATACATTTGAACTGGGAGTTTGGTTGCTGCAAGACTCTTGAACATTGGTTGGAATGGGGTTGGTAATTCTATCTCAGTTTTAAATTACACTAAAAGAGCCCAAGTGATTTGAAGTGGGTCCAGGGAAAATATGAGAATATCAACATTGATTCTGGGTTATCAGAGGATTCAGAGTGAGCTAGGAGATGTTTCAGGCTGGAAAGTTGGGGAACATTCTGGTCTGGGTGGCAAGGGAATGATGTATATTTGGTGGTCCAATAATAGCACATATTACAATGTTCCTATGCATCTGGAGTACACAAATGAGAATATGGGGACATTAAATATTGGTACTTCTCTTTCAAGTAGTTGATCTTAAAAAGATCAGTAAAGGTGTATTTTTTAAGTTTTTTTTTTTTTTAAGTTTATTTATTTTGAGAGAGAGAGAGGGAGAGAGAGAATCCCAAGCAGGCTCATCCACTGTCAGCTCAGAGCCCTATGTGGGGCTCGATCCCACAAACTGTGAGATCATGACCTCAGCCAAAATCAAAAGTGGGACACTTGACTGACTGAGCCACCCAGGTGCCCCAATAAAGGTGTATTTTAAGGGTTTATTGCATTTGTTTAAGACTCACTGCCAGATCTGAAAGTTTATTTTTTATTTTTTATTTTTTTTTAAACGTTTATTTATTTTTGAGACAGAGAGAGAGACAGAGCATGAACGGGGGAGGGGAAGAGAGAGGGGGAGACACAGAATCGGAAGCAGGCTCCAGGCTCTGAGCCATCAGCCCAGAGCCCGACGTGGGGCTCGAACTCACAGACCGTGAGATCGTGACCTGAGTGAAGTCGGACGCTTAACCGACTGAGCCACCCAGGCGCCCCAAGATCTGAAAGTTTAATCATCTGCTGATCTGCATGGTTATATAACACAATTAGCAATAATAAACAATGCAAATGTTTTTCAGAAACTCTTCCATATATGTTCATATTCATTTCACATTTATTTATCTGCTATGTATTTTTTCTTCAGTTCTACTTCTTAGCATAAAGAGAAGACATTGGTTGGAAGTATCTTGGAAGTAAAAACTTCCTTCCTTCCTTTTTTCTTTCATTTTTTACAGTTTTTTTCTTTTAATTTTCATTTTGAAATAATTTTAGACTCCCATAGAAGTTGCAGACATAGTACATAGAATTCCCTTGTGCCTTTCACACAGGCTTTCCCCAGTGATACCATCTTACAGCTATATCTTATAGCCCAATTACAAAGTAAGTTGACATTGGTACAACGCAGAAACTCTACACATCTTACTTGGATCTCATCAGTTTCCACGTGCACTTTCTTTTGTTGTTGTTATACAGTTCTAAGAAATTTTGTCAGGTGATAGGATCCAGAACAGGATCCAGAACCAGGATCCATCATCATCCCAAAGAAGTTCCCTTATATGACCACTTTATAGTCACATTCTCACCCAAAACCAACCCCTGGAAACCACTGATATATTCAGTGTAATGTCCTTATTTAGGCTTCATCTAATTTCTGTGTATCAGTGCTTCATTTTTTTTTTTTTTTCTGATTTGTATTCCATGATATGGATATACCAGTTTCACCATATACCCGTTACACACTGAAGGGCATTTGGGCTTTGTTTTTGTTTTTTTTCTTCTTGAATGTTGCTTTCGAAAAACCATGAAAAGGACATAGCATCAAGAATTAACATTCATTGGGTACATAATAGTGCCAGGTTGAATAGTTTTATTGAACTCAATCTGCAGCCTTACTTTTTCTCCCCTCCCTGGAGGCTGTGCGGTAGGACTGAAAGTTCCAACTTTCTAATTACCAATTTGGTCTTTCTAGTGACTAGCCTTCATCTGTACTATCTAGAGGCTCTATCCTGAGCCACTTCATTAGCATACACTTTTTGTGTGGTTCAAAGGGGCTTGTTTTGAATAACAAAAACACTCTTCGCTAAGGAAATAACTAGAGTGTTTAGGAGCTCTGTGCCAGAAACCAGAGACAAAGACAACATGTATGTTTTTCTTATATCACAGGCCATGGATCTGTAACAAAAAAGATTATAAGAATGAAAAGATACTAACATATTACTAGAGTCCATTCAATAATTAATAATTAGTCCAGTCCATTATCCTTTCATATGAAAATGTCTCCCAGGGCAAGGCTTCTCAGGTTTATAGGCACACATTCTAGATCTTAACTGTTGTAAAACCATAAACGGCTTCATCCTTTCAGGCAACTAGTACGTGTAATGGAGCTAAGAGACAAGGTTAGCTTTTATTCTGATCTACTTTCAAGGTATTAATGTAATATTGGATTTCCCTCACTTACACAACTCATTTACTCATTTATCCTCAGCTACTGTTCCTCCTTCTCTCCATTTATACCCAAACTTTTCCACCTTCTGAAAGTTAGATTGGGTCACTGTGCCAGTCTGTACTGCAGGCAGCAGTTCTAGTTTGGTAGGCACCTCCCATCAGTCCATCCCCATTCATACCATAAGGTATGAAGCCACTTGGAGCCCTCCAGCCAACCTAGTAGTTTACTAGCTTTTGTAAGCATCCTTAGCCTGTATGATTGACTAATTAAACCTTTCTTTCTATATCTATAGATCATGCATTCTTTCCTAAAAAAAAGAACAGAGACCTTCTATACATCACCAGACCCTGTTGTACCACTCCTGGGCAACAAGGAACCAGACTCCCTTGCACAACCTCTGAGCACCACAATAACATCTGTAGCTGGTACCACGAGTCTGCACATAATCAAGAATTGTTACAGACCACTGCACTCCCTTAACTGATTAACCGCTTTAAAAAATCTCTGGGCTGGGCAGAAACCTCAGAGTTGGCATTTGGACAGGTCTGCCTTTTCTCCAGGTAGCCATTCTCTCCTGAATAAAGCTCATATTTCTTTCCAATCAATCTCTTGTGTATTGGCTTTTTGAGTGAAGGGCAGTTGAAATTGGGTTTCAGTAACAGGTAGGGTTACATAGGTACAGAACTGGTGGACTATTTTTACCACCACGGAATATAGCTGCATTCACTATTAACCTTAATTTTGCCAGACAGAATGAAAGCACAATCCTCCCCTATCAGGCCCTTAAGGAATTCTAACATAATACTTTAAAAAAATTTTTTTAAGGTTTTATTTTTGAGAGACAATGTGAGCAGGGGAGGGGCAGAGAGAGAGGGAGACACAGAATCTGAAGCAGGCTCCAGGCTCTGAGCTGTCAGCACAGAGCCCAACTTGGGGTTCAAACTTGTAAACCGTGATATCATGACCTAAGCTGAAGTTGGACACCTAACTGACTAAGCCACCCAGGCACCCCAATAATGAAAAAAATATAGTTCTAGTCTTTTGCCTTGGGAAGAATTGCACAGTCCTGCTAGCATCCTCCCTCAGATGCTCATAGCCAGATATACCAGAAAGACAAAGGAATCTATCTAGGAGGGATACTCCCCTTCATTTTGAATGTAAGCACACACTCATGCCTATCTTCCTTCACACCCCCTGATTTAAACAACCAATGTTCAATTGCGAATTCCAATTCTCTATTCATTATTTGTATGTTTAGTAAGCAAGTAAGCTCTACACCCAATGTGGGGCTTGAACTCATGACCTCGAGATCAAGGGTTGCATGCTCTACCAACTGAGCCAGGTAAGTGCCCCTCTCTTTGCCCATTTTAGAGATTATGGGCTGTAAAGCATTTTCTTTGGTCTGAAGAAATATGATTCAAAAAAAAAATATGATTCAGTGGTCCAAATTTGGTGTAATATCCTCTGTTCAGATTCTATTAAAGTACTCTGATACATTTGCTTTGAACACTGGTTAAGCAAAGTCCAGCCCCAAAACAGTGTCCATTCTTATCAAGACCCATCGGTAGCCCCAGGGGGCTGGGCATGTCTGACTTGTCAGCCATGCTCAAGGCCTTGCCATTGGGAATCTGCCACATAGCTATCCGAAGTCTCTGACTCTTGGTTGGCAAACAGAACAGTCATTGACATTTCATACCTCAGAGGGCATGAAGGAATAGGTCTACATTCAGCCCATCTCTGCATTGCTGCAGTCCCCTCAACACCCACTCATTGACCCAGGTGGCCACCACAAGCAAACACACAAGGATATCCACTTGTCAATTTCAATTACTTTCATAACTTGGAACCCTCTGGTTTCAATGATTTACATTTTTTGCCCTCCTCCGGTGTGCACTACTTTCTTGGTGAGCAGAGGTTTTAGAAGTACTTTCTAGGGGCATGTGGGTGGCTCAGTTGGCTAGGCGTCCTACTTAGGCTCAGGTCATGATCTGTGAATTCGAGCCCTGCGTTGGGCTCTTTGCTGACAGCTCAGAGCCTGGAGCCTGCTTCAGATTCTGTGTCTCCCTTTCTCTCTGCCTCTCCCCTGCTTGCACTCTTTCTTGCTCTCAAAAATAAACATTAAAAAAAAAAAAAAAGAAGTACTTTATGTTGTTCCAGAATAATTATTCTATTTGGGGATGGCTTTGAGCCTATGGACTAAGCTGGGACCAACTAATATTTGAGCTTGGTCCAGCATCAAGGTCGAATCCAGTATTCTCTTTTATTTTCATTTTAGCTATTACAGCTGACAACAACCAAGATATTATATATTTCGCATTTTTCTTATTAGTCTTCATTTCCTTATGCATCAAGTGAGCCAACTCCCTGGAAATTGAGTCCATCCCTAAATCCCACTGGTACCTTTTAGTTTAGCAGGACAGCTCTGTTCTGTACCACAGGTGACCATATGGTCAGTCAGGAATCAAAGATGGCTCATCACTGGCATTTTGTGCATTCTCTTCCCAAACTGTAGGTTTATCTAAGTGAAGGAAGTTCTAGTGAATCTCACCTTTTTTTAACACCAAACGTATATTTTAATTTTTTTTAAGTTCATTTATTTATTTTGAGAAAGAGAGAGAGTGAGTGGAGGAGGGCGGAGAGAAAAGGAGAGAAAGTGAATCCCAAGCAGACCCCGTGCCGCCAGTGTGGAGCCTGATGCGGGGCTCAAAACCCACAAACTGTGAGATCATGACCTGAGCCACCCAGACACACCCCCCAAATATATATATTTGAAACAACAACCAATTCTCTACACCAACTGGGTTCAATTGAATTGGACAATTCAATTCTGACAACACCCAGAGTTAGTGCAGTACCCGTAAGACAGCCCATAAGACTGCCCTGACTCAGATGCCAGTTTTGAATGGGGTGGCCAGGCCACAAAACTTCTGCCCAGCCAACTACCAATTTGGTAGTTCCTACCACCACCTCCTCAGGTTTGCAAATTCACTAGAACTCACAGATCTCAGTAAAGCACTTTACTCATATTTACCAGTTTATTATAAAGGACACAGCCAAATGGCAGACAGAGCTAAGAAAAGGTATGGGGTTTGGGGATGGCACAGAGTGTCCATGCCCTCTCTTGATGCATCACCTTCCTGCCATATCAGTATATATACAAATAGTCAATTTTTCTTCATATCATTTCTCTTGCCTACTATGAACAGAGTCGAATTTAATGGAAAAAGGATACACCAACCCCAAAGCTCTCTCAATCTCCTGGTTCAAGTTTGTTTTTTGTTTTTGTTTTCCCACTCAATCTTCAGCAACCTTCCCCCTCCCCCCTGCCAGGAGGTGGAGAGGGAAATTTAAAGCTCTAATCTTGTTTGGTCATTCTGGTGACCAGCTTTCACCCTATAGTTATCTAGGGACCTTACTCTTCTCTAGAGAGAGGTATAGGTTTGTGTCGCTTCTTACACATTAGTTTGCTGGAATTCAAAGAAAAATATGAGGTTTGGCTTAATTTGTTAAAAACCTACATCTGGTGAGGGTAGAGCTAGTAAAAACATTTTGAATTAAGAAATTTTGTTTCATAATACTGTACAAGAATAATCATATTCCCTTTTGTTGGACCAATCATACCAGAAAGCATGAATTATGCTGACTTATTGGATGGCTATAAAAGTTGTTTCTTTTTCATATTACTGTACTGAAAACAACATACAACACACTATCCTATTTTTATACTAATTGCTTCTGCATCAGTTTGCTAGGGCTGCCATAATGAATACTACAGATTGAGCAGTTTAAATAACAGTAATTTATTTTCTCATAGTTCTGGTGTCTACATGTCCAAGATCAAAGTTTTGGTAGGTTTGGTTTCTTTTGTGGCCTCTCCATGACCTGCAGATGGCTGCCTTCTCACCATGTCCTCACACTTTCTTTCTGCCTCATATCTCTGGGTCTTTATTAGATCACCAGCTATACTGAATTAAGGCCCGCCCAAATGATCTCATTTTACCTTAATTACCTCATTAAACGTCCTATCTCTAAATATTGTTAAATTCTGATCTCCTGGGGGTTTGACTTCAACATACGAATTTTAAGGGGCGCTTGGATGTCTCAGTTGATTAAGCATCTGACTCTTGATCTCAGCTCAGGTTAAGATCTCACAGTTTGTGAGACTGCACCCTGCCTCGGGCTCTGCGCTGACAGCAGAGCCTTCTTGGGATTCTCCCTCTCCCTCTCTCTCTGCCCCTTCCCTGCTGGCCTCTATTTCTCACTGTCTCAAAATAAATAAACTTAAAAAAAAACAACATGAATTTTAAGAGGACATGAGTCAACTTAATATCTTTTCTGCATTTTTTTATGTTTTAAAATTGATCTTTAACATATTTTAGTTCTTAGGGCACCTGGCTGGCTCAGTTGGAAGAGTATGTGACTCTGGATCTTGGTGTCGTAAGTTTGAGCCCAATGTTGGATGTAAGGATTACTTTAAAAAAATAAATAAATAGGGGCACCTGGGTGGCTCAGTTGGTTAAGCATCTGACTCTTCATTTCAGCTCAGGTGATGATCTCACAGTTAGTAAGATTGAACTCTGCATTGACAGCATGGGGTCTACTTGGGATTCTCTCTCTCACTCTCTCTCTGCTCCTTCCCTGCTTGCTCTCTCTCTCTCAAAATAAACAAACTTTGAAATAAATAAATTAAAAACAATCAAAATATTTTATTAAAAAATTTTTAATGTTTATTCATTTTTGAGAGAGAGAAGGAGAGGGAGCAGGGGAAGGGCAGAGAGAGAGGGAGACACAGAATCCCAAGCAGGCTCCAGGCTCTGAGCTGTCAGCACAGAGCCCAACATGGGGCTCAAACTCACAAACTGCAAGATCATAAGCTGAGCCAAAGGTGGACACTTAACTGACTGAGCCACCTAGCACCCCAGAAATAATAAAAATATTTTAGTTCTATATCCTTGTTATTTAGAATTTATATTTGCTTTTTATTAAAATTTACAGGCATAAGTTTTTTGTTTTGTTTTGTTTTGTTTTTTCAAAATGCTCAAAGTAGTTAGATTGAATCCAGACAGCTCTCTGGCTACTAAGAAAGCAAACTGATAACTCTATTGTTCAATGTATATACAAACAGTCCGTTTTTCCTCATCCATTTCTTTTGTTTATAATGAAAACAGCAGAATCTAGGGGGAAAACTGAAAAAATAAAATTAAATAGGGAAAGAAGAAGAGTAAGAGAGATTAAACTGCACTGAACACCTAATACATTATTTTGAAGTATAATCTGGACTCTGAGTTCCTACCGAGAGAAGGTGGAAAGGCCTTCTATTCAGACAGTATACGGTTTTTCAAGGACTGGGTACCCTGTCCCCATACCTAATGATTGTTAAACATTATGGTTCCCCAACTATTTGGCAACATAAAGTAGTTATACCTCAGATATACTGCCAGAAAACAATTTCAAACCTACAACAACTCCACCTGCTTGGCTGGGTTGGATATAACCATCTAGGTAACATACTGCCTACGCATACACACCTAAAAAAGCTTCTCAACTGCTATGCCACGTGTGGAGGTTAACGGTATGCTAGGATGTTGCTTTCTCCCAAGGATGTAAACAAGAATCATCATTAGTGCATGTCCTAACAATAACAAAATCTTCTACTGAGATGTAAAGGTCTGGTAGATACAGGGGAGATTGAGATTTAGGATTGAGCAGTCTGCTAG
This sequence comes from Panthera leo, assembly GCF_018350215.1. Lineage (NCBI taxonomy): Eukaryota > Metazoa > Chordata > Mammalia > Carnivora > Felidae > Panthera > Panthera leo. Next base: position 122,651,409 of record NC_056680.1, read on the forward strand.
TTGTATTTGATGCCCTGAGGATGTGTGAAAATGCAGAGAGAGAAGGTGGAATAAGAGAGAGGAAACATAAGGACCGTAACATAGAGGATGTGAACACTGAAGACAGAAATTTTAGAAGAGAAGCCAGTAAAAGACTTTAAGAAGGGCAAGCAGGAAAAAAGAAAAAAAAAAAAAAAAAAAAGAAGGGCAAGCAGAGAGGAAGGAGAATGAGGTGGGCTGGTACCTGAGAGGCAAGGTTTAGTGACATGAGGACTGAAGTTTCCGTGCCATTAGCAGCAAGGGGTTCATTAGTGTTCTTGGTGAGGGTGGATGAGTGAACACGGTGGTAACAAAATCAAGATTTGCAGTGAGTGAAGGAGCAGGAGGTGGAGAAGCCTGAGTGTTTATGACCTTTTATAAAGAAATTTAGCTGTGAAGGGAAGAAGGGATGATGATGATTGGACTCCATATAAGTGAAGGGAAGTGGGAAATTACTGATTCTTCCATTAACTAAAGCAATATATAGCAGTTATTTACCTAATTAGTACCTATTCTCCCCTCGTTCTTGGTGACAGCATCCCACCTTATTATAAGTGACAACATGCCCTGCTAAAAGATAAGAGCTCCTCAAAATCCTTTCAGCTGTGGGTAACTAGTGACAGAGATAATGATCTGAAACTGCAGGAGTTTTCTAGTATTACTCCTTCAGAAAAAGATCAATGACAGAGCAGAAGTTGCTGTGTGCACCATCTGCTCTGCTCTTTATCCTCTCCCGTTACCTTCCCTACCTTTGTACTTGGAGCAGGAATCTTGGATCATGATGCAGGTTGAAGAAGGAAACCAGTGCTAAATTCTTAGCACTTAGTTGGAGTAGGAAGAGAAGACATTGGGTACTTTGTGATGCCAAGACACCACCAAACCAGCACTCAGGCAGTCTGCCTCCAGAGTTCTTCATGTGAAAGAAAATCTTTCTTCTGTTTCACCCACGGCAAATTCTGTGAAACACAATTTCTACCAAGTAATGCAGTCATCCCAAATTTTCAATGCTCCCAGCAAGTCTTATTCCTGCCCTCTTTTGAAAAAAATCACGGTTGTCAGATGCTAAAGCACCGAAATTCCTGCCTTCAGGACTTCATTTCCCGCCTATCTCAGTAACTTTCTTCTGTCCAAGGCAAAGCATTGTAACCAGGCTTAGCTAACCTCACCTTGTGCTTCCTCAGAACATCCTCCTAACATCCTTTCTCTCTCCACTATAGGTAACATCTCCCTGTCTCTCCATTCTGGCCTTACAGATACCTAAATCTCTCGCTTTAAAAACAAAACAAAAAACTTACAATAATCCTTACAACCCCACGACTCCCATTAACTACGATCCTAGGCCTTTCCTTTCTTTCCCATGCAAAAAAAGCGGAGTCCGTGTGTGCCAGCTTCTCTCTCCAACTGCCCATGTACCAGACCACAGACGACTTCCCCAGGCCCTCTGTTCCTCACTCTCCCAACCCAGGGCGCGCTAACTGCCAGAGCCTCTGCACCCCTGCTTTTACTCTCCGCAGCGGTAGGGGCTGGAGCGCCCCTCCCTTATGAATCGCCTACTTTCAGGTCCACACGGTCCAGGCTAGCCTCCTCCTTCCTCTCTCCTTCTCCTCCGTCAGCTCCTCTTCCTTCGTGTCAGGGGTGTTAGGCCCAAGAAGGAAGACCAGGGGCTCAGAGCAGGGGAGACAAGCTGTCTTCACCGAACACACTCAAATGGAAGGGACAGTCCGGGAGAGCGAGTGGGACAGGGAACCGACCCGTCCTCTGGAAGCGCCAACACCAGGGCGTCCAGGCGCCGGAGCGAGCATGGTGCCGAAAACTGCTCCAAGGCTTCTCCAGGTGTCCTTGGGAGGAGCAGTCAGGCTCCGATCCTCGCCCAGGGCGCATGCGTGAGCCATCTGTGGGAGGCCCGCGCAGCGCGCGGAGCCGATAAAAGTGGGAGCCAAGGCCCAGGTGTCAGAGACGTTCCGGGTTGTGGAGGTTGGCTTAGAGCAGGTGGGCGTACCGAACACGGTGAGTGGTGGGGTTGGGTGCCGAGGGAGTGGAGGCGACTGACTTGCAGGACAGGGAGTGGGGTGTGAGTCGTAGGTAAAGAGAGGCTGGGTCCCCCGGGATGGGTTCCTCTGGACCGGGGAAGGGGCGCGGTGGGCACGCCCGAGAGACAGGACGAGGGCGCTGCAGGCCAGGCCTAAGTGATGGCCCTGGAGTGGAGCTCCTGGGCACAGCCCGTCACGTTCGAGGCGCTGCGGCAAGTTCTCTCCTGGCCTCAGTCTTCACTCTGTGCTGCTGCTGCTGCTGCTGCTGCTTGGGGAAGCCGAGACTTGTTTGTGCGAGATGCGGCCCGGGCTTGTGGGCAACGCTGCCCGGGTCCCCAACGCCGCGCAGCCCTGTGTCCGCGATCCCAGGCCAGCCAGAAGAGGTGAGGACCCTTCCACCCAGACTTGGAATTCTGGAAGGGAAACAGGAGAACTTCTCCGTTAACTGTAGTGTATGGCACTTGAGTGCGACTGCCCCTTCCTAAATATGAACACCTGTCTTTCAGCCTAGGACATGAACGCCTCTTCAGAAAACGCACATTTCGAGGGCAGTAACGCCAGACCCTTTTTTTATGTGCACGCCATGGGCCAGCAGCCTTACCTGAGTCCGTGGTGCCAGAGTCCCACCTATAATCCATTCTCTGTTCCTGGGGCAGGTAAGAAGTCCAAGAAGTTCAGTGCGGTTAGAGACCCTACCCCCTAAAGCAACGCCTGAGGTTTTCTAATACTTGAATCCATGATCTCCCTTTCCTCACTCTGTCCTGACACAGAAGAGATTATGGCAGCACATAGGGGCAGTGTTTGAAGTTCACCATTTTAATAGGTAACATTTGACTTCTAGCTATATGCCGGTTATTCTGCTAAATACTGGACGTAGGTTCTCTCATTTGACCTCAACAACCTGATGGACTAGGTATTATTGCTGTCTTTGTTTCACAAATGGGGGAACTGAGGCTCGGAGTCTGGGACTTGCCCAGAGTTACACAGGAGTCAAACCAAAATTTTATTAAACTAGTCTAGTAGAGGGACCTAGAGCTCCTAGTCCCTATAATCTTTTTTTAACAAGGCCTAAAGATTCTAAAAGCTTTTATGTGAGGTCAAAAAAGTACTCTGGGAGAAGAATGAGGAGGCTTAGCAGTTTGGAAGGTAGACATCTGGGATTTCATGCATTATAGGGTGGGAGGGATCTTTAGGCAGCACAGTTTACTATACATTATAGGGTGGGAGGGATCTTTAGGCAGCACAGTTTACTATACTATACGTAAAACATGTTCTGTACTTTATGCAACTTGTTTTCCAGGTAGAAAATTTGGTGTGACAAGGAGTGCTTTTGAGTTTGTCATTGCTTCCAGCTGGTAATAGAATCTTTTTTGCTCTGCCTGTTAATGACTCCATCCTCCCTAACCCTTGGCAACCACTAGTCATTTTACTGTCTCCATAACTCTGCTTATTTCTGAAGTAATTTCAGTGAAGAATTGATCTTTCATATAATGCCACTCTTTATTCCTGATCACTTTCCTTGTTCTGAAGTCTGCTCTGTCTGAAAGAAATAAAGCTTGTCCATTTCTTTCAATTAGTATTAGTATAGTACATCTTTCTCCATGCGTTTACTTTTCATCCCTGTCTTCTTATTTAATGTGAATTTTTTTGTAGACCACAGTTTATGCCTTTTAGTATGTCTTGTAATGTTTTCTTGATTGGTAGGTATTCTGTTGTAGTGCTCTTAAATAATTTAGGCCTTTAGTGATGTGTTAAGTTGTGGAGATGGGACAGAGATCATAGTTTTACAGTTATAGAAGGACTGTGATTTTAGGTTTGTGCCTTTGGACAATGAATTACACATATACTTCACCTTCCTCCTCCCATTGGGTAAGGAAGGGTGGCTAGGGTGGGTTTGAGATAAGTATTTGCCTAACCCCCTGGTCATTTAGGCCCTGGTTAACTAGCTTGTTCTGAGATCTGGCTTGCTAAGAGTAGAGTTTTCCTGGCATATGTCACAATGCCTCTTCTTTTCCACTCTCCCTGGGGGAAGCACAGAGAATTTTTCTCCTAGATTTACCATGAGAAACTGGTTGAGCTACTGTAGATAAAACTCAAAAAAGCAAAGGGTCCCCTTGAAGTTTTTAACTCTCAGATGTATTGACACTGAGCCTGAAATTGACAATAACAGTTCAGGTTTCCCTACCCTATCACTAGTTTCTGTAGAGTTTTTAGCTATTGGATTTGTGTTCCTGTAAATTGTGGTTATCTCCATTCACATCTCTCTCCAGCATTGGGGATAGTACTTTGTCCTATAACCTACTGCTGTGAAGGATCTGAGAAGAGTTCTTGGTTTATCAGTTCAGCTTTTTTATTTTGTTCAGAGTAAGTGATTTCCAACCTTCTTACACATCCAGAATCAGGTGTCTTCCACCTTTTTTTAATTTAAATTTTAGTTAAGATACAGTGCAGTATTGGTTTCAGGAGTAGAACCAAGTGATTTCATCACTTACATGATGCTTATGTAAGTGCTTATCCATTGCTTATCCCAACAAGTGCTCATTAAAAAAAATTTTTTTTTACTTTTATTTATTTTTGAGAAATAGTGAGACAAAGTGTGAGTGGGGGAGGGGCAGAGAGAGAAGGAGACACAGAATCTGAAGCAGGCTCCAGGCTCTGAGCAAGCAGTCAGCACAGAGCCTGATGCAGGGCTTGAACCCATGAACTGTGAGATCATGACCTGAGCCGAAGTCGGATGCACAACCGACTGAGCCACCCAGGCGCTCATTATATATATTATATATATCAATATATATATTAACAGGTGCTCATTAATACCCATCACTCATCTAGCCCATCCCCAACCCACCTCCCTCCATCAAACCTCAGTTTGTGTTCTACCATTAAGAGTCTTTTGTGTTTTTTTCCCTCTCTCCTCTTTTTTTCATCCCTTCCCATATGTTCATCTGTTTTGTTTCTTAAATTCCACATATGAGTGAAATCATATGGTATCTGTCTCTTTCTGATTGACTTATTTTGCTTAGTATAATACATTCTAGCTCCATTTATGTTGTTGCAAATGGCAACCTTTCATTCTTTTTGATGGCTCAGTACTATTTCATTGTATGTATATACCACATCTTCTTTATCCATTCATCAGTCGATGAACATTTGGGCTCGATCCATAGTTTGGCTATTGTTAATAATGCTGCTGTAAACATTGGGGTACATGTACACCTTTGAATCTGTATTTTTGTATCCTTTGGGTAAATACCTAGTAGTGCAATTGCTATATCGTAGGGTAGGTCTATTTTTAGTTTCTTGAGGAACCTCCGTACTGCTCTACAGAGCAGCTGCACCAGTTTGCATTCCCACCAACAGTGCAAGAGGGTTTCCATTTCTCCACATCCTCACCAGCGCCTGTTTTTCATGTGTTGTAAATTTTAGCCACTCTGACAGGTGTGAGGTGGTATCTCATTGTGGTTTTGATTTGTATTTCCCTGATGATGAGTGATGTTGAGCATCTTTTCATGTGTCTGTTCACTACCTGGATGTCTTCTTTGGAAAAGTGTCTGTTCATGTGTTCTGCCTGTTTCTTCACTGGATTGTATTTTGGGTTTTGGGTTTGATAAGTTCTTTATAGATTTGGGATACTAATAACCCTTTGTCAGATATGTCATTTGCAAATATCTTCTCCCATTCCATAGGTTGCCTTTTAGTTTTGTTGATTATTTCCTTCACTATGCAGAAGCTTTTTATCTTGATGAAATCCCAGTAGTTCGTTTTTAGTTTCCTTTGCCTCTGGTGATGTGTCTAGTAAGAAGTAGTTATGGCTGAGGTCAAAGATTTTGCTGCCTTTCTTCTCCTCTAGGCTTTTAATGGTTTCTTGTCTCACATTTAGGTCTTCCATCCATTTTGAACCTATTTTTGTGTATGGTTTAAGAAAGTAGTACAGTTTCACTGTTCTGCATGTTGCTGTACAGTTTTCCCAACACCATTTGTTGAAGAGACCATTTTTTTCCATTGGATATTCTTTCCTGCTTTTTTGAAGACTAGTTAACCATATAAGTTGTGGTGTCTACCACCTTTTAATGTTAATTAGATATGTAGTACACAGTGCTGTACAATTGAAATAGAGGACTAAATTGACATATTAAGGGAGATATACAGCATTTGTTTTTCTCTGTCCAACTAATTTCTCTTAAGAAAATGCCCTCAAGATCCGTCTATTACAGAATGGTGGGCTTTCTTTTTCTTCTTTCCCTTCCTTCCCTTCCCCTCCCCTCCTTTTCCTCGCTATCTTTCTTTCCTTCCTTCCAAGATTTTGGTGGCAGTTGGAAAGGCACGTGGAAGGAGAATGTCCCAGAAAAGGGAAGAGTAGTTGACCTGAGGGGGAACCCACATATGGCTAGAGCCTATAGACTTAGTGGGAGACTGAGATGATACAGTGACAAACCAGATAATGAGGGCCTTTATGGCATCCTAAGGGATGGGGTCATTGTTCCTCATCTCCTGACTGGCAGTGATAAGCCCTTCAAATACTGTCTCTGGAATGAGGAGGGATCACAGTTGAGTCATAAAGATAATTCTGGTATGGGCGCCTGGGTGACTCAGTTGGTTAAGCATCTGACTCTTGATTTCAGCTCAGGTCATGATCGTGAGATTGAGCCCCACATTGGGCTCATGCTGACAGTGCAGAGCCTGCTTGGGATTCTCTCTCTCTCCTCTCTCTCCGCCCCTCTCTCCGCCCCTCTCTCTGTTCTCTTTCTCTCTCAATAAATAAACAAACTTAATTATAAAATAATAATTCTGGTAGTAGTGTGGATCACAAATCTATGATAATATATCAAAGAGATGGGTCAAGGAAGTTACTAGTAGTTACTGAGGTAAAAATGTGGGAGATCACTTAGATTTTACTGATTACTGGGAGACAAAAACCCAATTCTAACATCTATGTTTTTGCAAAGGGTGACTCCTGTGGTGGATTCTGGTGGCAGGGACGTCCTATTAAGGTATTTTGTTCCACCATATGCTACAGTACAATATGTATGGTGGCAAGTTATCTGTCTCTTTAGGTATATGAACTTCATCCTGTTGACTTCAAACCTCTGTAGACAATCTTGAACTCCAAGCTGAGACTTGTCTGCTTCTTTTCAATAAGAGAAGAACCCTTATATGAAGGTTGTATGTATAAACATACATTATAAAAATGTATAAATACATTAGGCCAGGTCCAAGAGGCATTTTGATGCAGTACAACAGTGAAATTGAGTTCATAAGATCAATCTCACCATATTGAATAAATTGCCTTGTGAATGCTGATCTGAATAGAACTATTGCTTTTATATATTTAGAAGTTTTTTTTTTAGAGGTTATATCTTAACTTCATTTGTCAATTGTATATACCTTTCCCAAAATGAATTTATACAAGAGAAATGTGTCTGGCATTATTGGCACCATTGCACTGCTTACTTCTGTAGAATGGAAAATGGGGAAAGATGTGTCTGTGAGGGAATAGTGCTGAATAAATAGGTTTAGAAATGCTCATACATACAAAGGACTTTTGTTCTTTACCCTGTAAGACCTGAAGTGAATTATATTCTTTCTTCAGCAGTGACTATGCTGAATTATGCTTAGTGGGTGCTTGGTCTCTTTGAAAAAGAGCTGCTCTAAGTAGGGGTGATTTATGATACACTATCTGATGGCCTGGCAACCAACCAGTCAGATCAGATGCTCACCATTGTAGCGAAGGAGGGTGCTGGAGGCCTCACTGTTCTGGTCATTGCCCTTTCACTTGTAAAATCCTGAGGATATCCAGGGAGAAAGTGGGGCCATTAGATGCCAAAAGACATGGAAGAAGCCATATTTTAATCATTGGTGTGGCCACATGGCTACGTACTGGCTGAATGTTGGGACCGGCTGCAGGAGACAGAGTCACTGACTACTGTATTCTCTTTCCAGGTTTCAGAAATGGAAGTCTGTATTTTCCATATTCAGTGGTACTCAGTGAGTATCCTGGCTTCCTTGTTCCTCAGTCACCATTGCCCATTACACTTAACCGACGACCTATGTTTTATAGCACGGCACAGTTCCAGCACTCTAGTGGCTATGGAAAGAAAATGAAAACGAGAGAGACTCAGACTGAACCTCAGCAGGCTGAGAACATGACTCAGAAACAAGACACCCACTCAGAAGGTGATATGGTGACCAGTATCCCTACTTCTAATATTGACATAGAAATGGACGACATTCCTGAAGAAACAGATGGCGTTTTGTCTTCTGTTGCCCAGAAGAGGGAGCTACATGGTAAGAGCCCTTCTAATAACCGCCTGCATAGGACATCACCTCATGGAAGCTACGCATGTGAGAAAGAGAAAATGAGGCTAGAACAGAGCAAAGGATCCCCTGTAACACAGTTCTGGAAGACTTTGAAGGAAACTATGCGTTTGTATGACCTAGCTTATGGTAAAGCCATGCCAGAGAAGATGGCGCAGCACAATAGGATTTCACAGAGTTCTTGGGAAAGTAGAACTTTCCCTCATGAGGGTACAGAGGGCATTACATGTAAAGATGAAGAAAGCACTGTCTGGTTGGAGCAGTGTCATGATGTAAGACATGATGATGTGGTAAAGTTGGGCTCCACCATGAATATGAACTTGGGTAAAGAAAAAAACTATGCAACCGCTCCCCAATCTCCAGATGAAGCAAAAGACAGAGATAGAATCCAGAATACCCTGAACTCAAATCTGTGCCCATCTTCTGGAGATGGCTACAAGCTCCAGCAGGAAAGGTCACTCTGTTCCAGCAATAAAGCCATTGAGGACCTGAGCCTACAGTCCAAATCCCAGAGTCCCCTTAGCATTGGGGAAAGCATGCGTGACAATGGTAGTGGGGGCCATGGCTTCCCTGTGAATGTGGATGAAGTTGGCATGATACAGAGCAACAGCTCCCCTGAGAATTATGTTCCTCCCCCTATCTTGCTGGCCCAGTTCAACCAGGCTGATGGAGGCATTCAGTGTGATACGAGCCAATGGCAAGATGAAGAGCACAATAAATCTCCCAAGTCTTCACCAGAAAGCAGAAAGGCAACACAAGAAAAGTCAGTCAGGTGTGGGAAATCAGATGAAGTGGTGGAGAGGGACAGCTACCCAAAGTATGTCCCTAGCCCTGCTAGGTTGGCCCAGATGTACAGCAAAGGGATGGATGAAGGGATTCAGTGTGATATGATCTGGTTGCAGGATGCAGAGTTGGAGAAATCCCCTGAGCAAATGCCTTACAAAGATGAAGAGTCATCACCAGACTGCAGAACTAAAGGATCACAGAGAAAGTCAATCAGAAATAGGAAATTGAACACAGATGAAGAAGAAGTAACCATGAATGATGAGATTGAGGAAGAGTATCATGAGAACTTCAAAAAGTGTGCCAAGATTAAAAAGACTGTGAAAGACAGGAAGCAGAAAACCCTGAACAACTCCTCAAGTGGTAACAGAGTATATTTATTGAAGAAAAATGCTACCTTGAACACTGTACTTCCCGAGGATTTAGAAGACTGTGAATTGGAAGAGGAAGTTGAAGATGAAATGTATGTGGTGGAATGCCTCTTTGAAGAGGTTAGTCCACCAGACCCTGTGAATTCCTTGAAAGGAAGGATTTTTTGCAAGGCCAGCAGGATAATCAGGATGCCACCTGAATGGTCTCTCTCTCCTCAACTTATCGTCTGGCCCACCAGAAATAAGGACAGGTTAAAGCATGTTGAATATGAGAGCATCCCTATGGTGTATGAGGTGACAGGACAGGATGGCAGGATCCAAAGGGAACGTATGATGGCCATGCAGAAGGGACTGGAGTCTAAGACAGCCTCTCACAAGTCATGGGAATGTAAGTGACTAATGGGCTGATCCTATTTGGTTGTCTGTGGTGGTTCCATACTGCATCCTGGAGGCAAAGGCAGCCGTACATCAATAGTATTTCTCCATTTTGAAAGTATGTTCTTAAACAATTATAGATGCCCATGTGTGCAGGATTGGCAGAGATCCCAACTCTGAGGTCCTGCATTCCAGGAAATTGTAATGTAATTTGAAATAAAGAGCTGTAGCAGATGATGGAGAGCTGGTTGGTCTTAAAGGACAGTGGGGTTGAGAGAGCAAAGGAGAGATGGACATTGAGGTAGGTGGTTGCTGAGAATGGGCAGTCCAGTGGAGGCAGTGAATTGTGATACAAATTTGGGGACTGTGGTTTGAAGTGGGAATGGAGACAGCAGCATGAGCTTATCAAATGGGCAGCCAGGGCAGGTCAAGTGTGTTCCAGGGATTGAGCGTGAGACCAGCCAGCCAGAGGGGAGAACTGTGATGAGTTTAGAAGGTAGGTCTAAGCAGAATGGGCTAAAGTAGTAGATATTTCCCTTTCTAGATGTTTTTCCTTTAGGCAATAAGGAGGTGCCAAAGCAAATTGAATAAAGGACAGGAAGAAGTATGCTCTAGGAATCTTCAGCTGGCAGTACAGTGTAGGAGGAATTTGAACTCTGCCTATATGGCTGAAACCCCTGTATAAAGTCAGTTTAAGTAAACATTGGATATAAAGTGAGGAGGGTCTTAACACCCATGGTAGTAAAAGATATATATCTAAGATCTGGGGTTCCAACTTGAGTACTAGTGAAAGTGGTAACATCTGTGGAAAAGTAAACTTGGGAAGGGAAGTTATTTTGCTTTACTGTGTGGTTGTTGGTGGGAGGACTGGACCAGCAGGTCATGCACACCTGGTTGAAGGTGGGATTTGGTCCACCGTATGTTTAGGGAGGGGGCTCATATGAGTGCGAGGACCAAAGTAGAGCCTGGGGGATGATTATATGTGGGGTGCAAAAATGAAATGAAGCAGGTAAGGTAGAATGGGATGCATAAGGGCCCCCAGAAAATTTAATTAAGTTCCAGTCTTAGCTCCTAAACCAGAACACTGGCCATCTTGCCCTTAGTCTTCTTAAGGTCTCATTTGCCTCTCCTCAGTGTGTAGGAATTCATTTTTTCCATCTTATCACAGCCCTGTGAAGAAGACAACTTTTTTTTTAATGTTTATATTTGAGAGAGAAAGAGAATATGAGTAGGGGAGGGGTAGAGAGAGAGGGAGACACAGAATCTGAAGCAGGCTCCAGGCACTGAGCTGTCAGCACACAGCCCAACATGGGGCTCGAAATCATGAACTGCAAGATGTAACCTGAGCTGAAGTCGAATGCTTACCAACTGAGCCAGCCAGGTGTACCTGAAGAAGATAGCTTTAATTTACTTTTGGATATGCATTCAAGATGGTAATTTTCAAACTGAATTCTCTAAATTATGTTTACTATTGTTTTTGCCAAATGATTTATTTTTTCTGGCAAAGGATGTAGAATGATCTAGGATAGTATCTTGGACAATAGATTTTTCTTGAAAGATGTGCTTTTGATTTGTTTTTTCCATTGGCTTTTAAGCAATTTGGGTTATGGTATGAATCATTTTTTCCCTCAGGTAACTGTGAGAGAAGGAAAACCAAAGTACCTTACAAAGTTTCAAACAGATTTGATGCAGATGCTGTAAAGTTAAGGAAACAGCCAGCAGGCACAGAGGTTGGTATCTATATTGTGTCTGTTTTGATGTCTCATTGATAGGGCTTTGTTTGGGGTGTCATACTCAGTGTGTATTCTAACCTCTAAAAGTAACACAGCTTGTGGGCAGTGAAAAATGGCAGCATTCTAACTGGGTAATAGACCTGTATCTATAGATCCTTACTTACACGTAGTTTGGAGCCAAAGCCTTTCAAATCTGTGGAATGTCTTTTTTTTTTTTTTTTTTTTTTTTTTGAATGATTAATTTTTATTTGAGAGAGAGCATGAGCAGAGGAGGGGCAGAGAGAGAGGGACAGAGAGAATCCTACATAGGCTTTGCACCATCATCACAGAGCCCGATGTGGGGCTTGATCTCAGGAACAATTGATCATGATCTGAGCTGAAATCAAGAGCCAGACACTTAACTGACCCAGGTGCCCCTGTGGAATGTCATTATTATGTCAGTTTTCCACATTTAATTCCCAGTACTGTTAATGGTAGTCTATTTGGATTGTATGGGATTTTGTAAGTTATCTTGGTAGTTTCACTCAAAGTGTCCCAGTTTAGAGCTGGTAGAGTTAGGTACTGGGAAGTTCAGGTTCTCCCTTAAGGGGCTAGGAGCATGACAGGCTTCTCTTTACACTGAGTCTTGCATTGAGTATCCCTGCCACACCTTCAACCCCCAACCCCTGGGGTGTCGGGGAGCAAGAGGTTATTGGCCCTTTGACTTGGCTGTTCCTGCCTTGCAGTGGTCATCAAGTAAAGACTGATAAAAGCAAAAATGTCATGACTTTATCCTTAAAATGGACTCTTAAGACCTTAGCAATGACTCTCACTATATCTTGAGTCTGTTATACAACCGATTTAAGACAATGTATTATGTCATTTTTATTTCATAGGAAAGAAATTTCTGAGTTCCAGCTACATAGAAGAGCTAATTACATCACCACGACAGTTTAGAACCTGATTATCCCTTGATTTGAACTAATAAAGCTATTATAACTAGAAGCAAGAAAATGTGATATTGTAAAGCCTTCAGAATTAAAAGGTATAAAATAGCAAATAAATTGAATTGCTTATGTGTGTGATTCTCAACATTTTCTTCTCCTCCAAAAATGGCCATATTATCAGTAACACCAACAATAGAGTTGAGTTATTCAGGAATATTCCTGCCATGTATATTACTGTCTTATACTCTCTAGGGACTTTTAAATATGGGGAAAAGTATGGTAGAGCTGAGGACAGAATAAATAGATAAAAGATTCCCCATAAATAGGAACTACCGGAGGATAGAGACCATACCTTATTCATTTTGTATAAATGGAGAATGGGCATATAGTAGGTCCACTGATGTGTATATCCAGGTGTGGTTTGAGTAGTGTGTTCTGTAGTTATGTCCAGTGTATTCCTTGAAACAAAGGAAACTTTAGGGAAATGATTTTTTTTAATGCTTTTAAAATATAGGACCTATCTGGTCAACTTATAATCAATATTCTGTCAATAAATGGTGCAAGTTAAATATGAGTAGGTATCAAAAAAGATATATATGTGGCTGAATATTCCCAACTTTTGAAAGAATAAGGCATGGTAGCATCTATGGTGTTGCAGATGTGGGATTTTACTGATGTGTGACCAAGAATGCCTCCAGATAGGCATATATGAGGATACATGGATGGTACCATCCAGTGTTGTCTCTAAGGTAAGCTCTATGAACATGTACTTCCTGTATTTGTAATTCCTTATACTAACCTAATACTTCTGTAGATATCATAGTGGAGGCAAGCAAAAGGTAGTTTTCCAAGGGCAGTTTTATGTAAAGATATGTGTTTGCATAATTTCCAGCTCAGGACTGCTTTAACTCCAGCTCTGGCCTGTGTACCCACTCACGGCTGGATAAGGTTATCTGCTTGTATACCCAATGTGCTGTTATCTCATGGTATTATACATAAAGTATAATAACAGGCGTACTTGTTGCACCTTAGAACCATGGCATACATGTTTTGTGCCACTGATAATTGCTATATCCTCTGGGGCATATCCCCATTAAGAAGTTAATTTTTTTAGGTAACTAGTACAGATAACAGTTTTCTATACCCCTCCCCCCAGCACACAGATTGTGTCATGAGGTCTGCTACATGTTAGAGCCTTTGACCTCACTACAGTGCCCTCTGTACATCCCCTCACACTATAAAATCTGTGGACTGAGGTCTGGACTTTGTGGAAAGTAGTTGTGTAGCTCCCTGGATCCTTCCTTACTTGATCCCCTGTCAGTTAGTCACCCTAAGTAAAACTCTGTAAACAGTATGGTGTTGCTTGCTTTGTTTTTTGGTTTCAAAGTACTTTCTCAGCTTTGGGGGCTAATTTACTGTCCCTCCTCCACCTTCTAACAGCATGGGTGGGGTTGGTACTGGGGTGGTTGAGTGGATGGATACAAGTGGCGCAACTGGTACTTAAAATCATGTTCCAGCTGGAGAATCTACCAATTCAATAAAATTGAACACCAATTTGTCGTTCAGTGTTGGAGGCTGAGGATACAACAGGGAACATGGTCTGTGCCATCAGGAAGTTTCCAGATAGTGGGCAGTCAGGCAAGGAAATAGTCACCTTAGAGTGTGATACGTGCTTTGGGTATTGAGAAGCACGCAGGAGGAGCAGCTGAGGGCTTCTGAGAGGGATCAGGCTAGGCTTCTGACTCAGAACTGAGGTGGTTCGTGGCACCATTTTTAGAATGAAAAAAATGCTGATGGGTATCCTGCTTGAGAACAGGATAGAATGGTGGAATGCCCACAGGATTCTAAGTGAAAAAGTCTAGGGTTCAGGAGAGTATTCAGGGCTGTCATCATCAGAGTATTGATACTTTAAGGTCATAAAAGTCAATGAGAACACAGAAGAGTGAAGAGAAGGTCTAAGTCACAACTATGAGAAATAGTGATATTTAAAGGACTGAGGCCAAGAGTTACATGGGAGAGGAAGCAAGAGCAGCCAATGAGATAGAGCATCTGGAAAATGTCATGAAATCTGTTGCTAAGGATCTTTCATGAAAAAGTGGTCAACAGTGTCAAATGCTAAAAAAAAAAAAAAAAAAGAGAAAGGATTTGTTAGATTTGATAACCATGGCAACGCTGATGGTCCTAGCAAGAGCACTGCTAGGGATATTTTGTACTGAATTGTATACCAAGCTTCATATGTTGAAGTCCTAACACCCAGTGTGACTACATTTGGAGAATAGGATCTTTAAGGGAGAGATTAAAGTTAAAAGAGACCATAAGACTGGGTACCTGATCTAGTAGAACTGTTCTTATAAAAGAGCAAGACATAACAGAGTGCTCTCCCCATGAGGGCATAGAGGAAAGGCCAAGTGAAGGCTCGGAAGGTGGCTGTTTACAAGCCAGAAAGAGTCCTCTTACCAGAAATCAATCTGCTGGCACTTTATGTGGAACTTATAGCTTCCAGAACTGTGAGAAGATAAATCTCTGTTGTTTAGGCCACCCATTCCTTGGTATTTTGTTATGGAAGTCCAAGTGGAATAATCTAAGAGGTACATCCAAGACCACAATGGGTAAGGAAAAAAGAAAAGTATGTAAAAACAGCAAATACCATTGACCTTTGAACAACACAGAGGTTGGGGTGCCAACCCTCTTTGCAGTTGAAAATTGAGTATAATTTAACTCCCCCAGAACTTAACTACTAATAGCCTACTGTTGATTGGAAACCTTAACAGATAACATAATTAACATATTTTATGTTGTATGTATTATATACTTTATTACAGTAAGACAAGCTTAAGTGTTAAGAAAGTCAGGGAAGAGAAAACACATTTTCAGTACTGTATTTATTGAAAAAAAATCTGTATAAGTGGACCCACAAAATTCAAACCCATGCTGTTCAAGGGTCAACTGTATAGGCAATTCTTTCAAGATACTGCTCAAGCAGTGACTACCAACTCAGGCTGTTTCCCTAGATTTTATTATTAAGCCATTTTATTGAGGTATGATTGGTATACAAAAAGCTCTACATTGGTATATAATTTGATGAGTTTGGAGATAGGTATACACCTATGAAAATATAAAATACTCCCCATAATCTATGCCATAAATCTTCAAAAGTTTCCTATTTTCTTTAAATATACATATACATACATAGTATGTTAAAAACGTAAGATCTAGGGGCACCTGGCTGGCTTGGTTAAGCATCTGAATTCAGCTCAGGTCATGATATCGTGGTCCGTGAGTTTGAGCCCTGCGTTGGGCTCTGTGTTGACAGCTCAGAGCCTGGAGCTTGCTTTGGATTCTGTGTCTCCCTCTCTCTCTCTGCCCCTTCCCTGCTTATGCTCTGTCTCTGTCTCAAAAATAAATAAACATTAAAAAAAAACATAACATCTTCCTTTGTAAAATTTTAATTATATAGTATTGTTAAGTATTCGTTCTGTGCTATGAAGTCAATTTCTAGGACTTATTCATCTTATATAACTAAACCTTTACTCTTTAATATCTTCCTTTTGTCTCTCACTCAAGCCTCTGGGAACCACCATTCTACCCTCTTGTTTCTATGGGTTTGACTATTTTAGATTCATCCTGTAAGTGGTATTTTGTCATCATGTAGTATTTGTCTTCAGTGTCTGGCTTATTTCAGTGAGCATAAAGTCCTCCTGTTTCATCGATGTTGTCATAAATTGTAGGATTTTCCTCTTTTTTTTTTTTTTATGGCTGAATGATACTACGTTGGATTTACCCATTTATCTGTTGATGGACATTTTTGTTGTCCATATGTCTTGGCTATTGTGAGTAATGCTGCAAGAAACATGGGAGTGTAGTACCTCTTCAAGATCCTGAATCTACTATCTTTGGATATATACTTAGAAATGGGATCACTGCATCACATAGGAACAGTAGTTCCTATATGGTTTTTGGCAGCAGTCTCACCCATTTACATTGCCACCAAGAGTGTACAAGGGTTCTCTTTTCTCCATATCCTCACCAATATTTATCTTTTTTCTTTGATGATAGCTATCCTAAGAAGTATGAGGTGATACCTTACTGTGCTTTTGATTTGCATATCCTATCCCTGATCAGTGATGTTTTTGTGTACTTGATGGTTATTCTTCTTTGGAGAAATGTCTATTTAATTTCTTTGTCTATTTTTTAAAATCAGCTTGTTTTCTTGCTATTGAGTTGTAGGAGTTCTTTATATATTTTGCATATTAGCCCTATATCAGATATGTGGCTTGTAAATATTTTCTCCCGGTCCATAGGTTGCGTTTTCATTTTGTTGATTGTTCTTTTGCTATGCAAAAGCTTTCTTACTTGCTTGTAGTAGGTGTCATATCCAAGAAATCAGTGTGAAGGCTAATGTCAAGAAGATTCTTCCTATATTTTCTTGTTTTCATTTAATGTTTGTTTGTTTGTTTATTTAGAGAGAAGGAGAGAGAGAACCCCAAGCAGGCTCCATGCTGTCAGCACAGAGCCCAACCTGGAGCTCAGTCTCATGAACTATGAGATCATGACCTGAGGTAAAATCAAGAGTCAGGTGCTTAACTGACTGAGCCACCCAGGTGCCCCATTTTCCTATGTTTTCTTTTCTTTTTTAATGTTCATTTATTATTTTTGAGAGAGTGTGAGAGTGTGCTCAAGTGGGGGAGGGGCAGAGAGAGAGGGAGACACAAAATCCAAAGCAGGCTCCAGGTTCCACACTGTCAGTGCAGAGCCCAATGTGGGGCTCAAACTCAAGAACCATGAGATCATGACTTGGACAGAAGTTGGATGCTTAACCAACTGAGCCACCCAGGTGCCCCTCCTATATTTTCTTTTTTCAATTTTTAATTTATGTATTTTTTAAATTTACATCCAAGTTAGTTAGCATACAGTGCAATAATGATTTCAAGAGTAGAATCCCATGATACATCACCTGCATATAACACCCAGTGCTCATCCCAACAAGTACCTTCCTCAGTGCTCCTTGCCCATTTAGCTTATCTTCCCACTCAAACCCCCTTGAGCACCAGTGTTTGTTTTCTGTTCAAGAGTTTCTTATGTTTTGTCCCCCTCCCTGTTTTTATATTATTTTTTTCTTCCCTTCTCTTATGTTCATCTGTTTTGTACCTTAAATTCTACATATGAATGAAGTCCTATGATATTTGTCTTTCTCTGACTGGCTAATTTTGCTTAGCATAGTATCTTCTAGTTCCATTCATGTTGTTGCAAATGGCAAGATTTCCTTCTTTGTGATTGGTAAGTAATACTCCATTGTATATATGTGCCATGTCTTCTTTATCCATTCATCTGTTGATGGACATTTGGGCTCTTTCCATACTTTGGCTATTGTTGATAGCACTGGTATAAACATTGGGGTACATGTGCTCCTTTGAAACAGCACTCCTATATCTTTGGATAAATATCTAGTAGTGCAATTGCTGGGTTGTAGGGTAGTTCTATTTTTAGTTTTTTGAGGAAACTCCATACTGTTTTCCAGAGTGGCTGCACCAGTTTGCATTCCCACCAGCAGTGCAAAAGAGATCCTCTTTCTCCACATCCTTACCAACATCTGTTGTTGCCTGAGTTGTTAAGGTTAGCCATTCTGACAGGTGTGAGGTGGTATCTCATCGTGGTTTTGATTTTTATTTCCCTGATGATGAGTGATGTTGCACATTTTTTCATGTGTCTGTTAGCCATCTGGATGTCTTCTTTGGAAAAGTGTCTATTCATGTCTTTTGCCCATTTCTTCACTGGACTACTTGTTTTATTGGGTATTGAGTTTGATAAGTTCTCTATAGATTTTGGATACTAACCCTTTGTCTGAAATGTCATTTGCAAATATCTTCTCTCATTCCACCGGTTGCCCCTTAGTTTTGATGATTCCTTTGCTGTGCAGAAACTTTTTATTTTGATGAGGTCCTAATAGTTCATTTTTACCTCTGTTTCTCTTGTCTCCAGAGACGTGTTGAGTAAGAAGATGCTGCAGCCGAGATTAAAGAGGTTTTTGCCTGCTTTCTCTCTAGGATTGTGATGGCTTCCTGTCTTATGTTTATGTCTTTCATCCATTTTGAGTTTATATTTGTGTATGGTGTAAGAAAGTGGTCCAGGTTCATTTTCCTGCATGTCGCTGTCGAGTTTTCCCAGCACCATTTGCTGAAGAGATTGTCTTTATTCCACTGGATATTCTTTGCTGCTTTGTCAAAGATTAGTTGGCCATATGTTTGTGGGTCCATTTCTGGGTTCTCTGTTCTGTTCTATTGATCTGTCTGTTTTTGTGCCAGTACCATACTGTCTTAATGATTACAGCTTAAAATTTTTTTTTAATGTTTTTATTTATTTTTGAGAGAGAGACAGAGTACTAGTGAGGTATGGGCAAAGACACACACACACACACACACACACACACACACACACACACACAGAATCTGAAGCAGACTCCAGGCACCAAGCTGTCAACACAGAGTCCGAAATGGGGCTCAAACTCACAAATTGTGAGATCATGACCTGAGCCGAAGTTGGATACTCAACCAACTGAGCCACCAAGGCACCCCTAAGATGATTATAGCTTTGTAATATGTCTTGAAGTCCCAGATTGTGATGCTTCCAGCTTTGGTTTTCTTTTTCAGGATTGCTTTGGCTATTTGGAATCTTTACTGGTTCCATACAAATTTTAGGATTGTTCTAGCTCTGTGAAGAATGCTGGTGTTATTTTTATAGGGATTGCATTAAATATGTAGATTGCTTTGAGTAGTGTCGACATTTTGACAATATTCTTCCAATCCATGAGCATGGAATGTTTTTCCATTTTTTGTGTCGTCTTCAATTTATTTCATAAGTTTTCCATAGTTTTCAGTGTATAGATTTTCACCTCTTTGGTTAGGTTTATTCCAAAGTATTTTATGTTTTTTGGTGCAGTTGTAAATGGGATCGATGCCTTGATTTCTCTTTCTGCTGTTTCATTATTGGTGTATAGGAATGCAACTGATTTCTGTGCATTGATTTTATATCCTGCGACTTTGCTAAATTCATTGATCAGTTATGGCAGTGTTTTGGTGGAATCTTTTGGGTTTTCCATATAGAATATCATGTCATCTGCGAAGAGTGAAAGTTTGACTTCTTCCTTGATGATTTGGATACCTTTTATTTCTTTGTGTTGTCTGATTGCTGAGGCTAAGACTTCCAATACTATGTTGAATAGAAGTGGTGAGAGTGGACATCCTTGTTGTGTTCCTGACCTTAGGGGGAAAGCTCTCCGTTTTTCCCCATTGAGGATGATATTAGTGGTGGCTCTTTTGTATATGGCTTTTATGATCTTGATGTATGATCCTCCTATCCCTACTTTTCTTGAGGTTTTTTATCAAGAAAGGATGCTTTTGTCAAATGCTTTTTCAGCATCTATTGAGAGGCTCGTGTGGCTCTTATCCTTTCTTTTATTAAGTGATTTATCACATTGATTGATTTGCAGATATTGAACCAGCTCTGCATCCTAGGTATAAATCCTCTTGACTGTGGTGTATAATTCTTTTAATGTATTGTTGGATCCAGTTGGCTAGTATCTTGAGAATTTTTGCATCCATGTTCATCGGGGAAATTGGTCTATAGTTATCCTCTTTAGTGGGGTTTTGTCTGTTTTTGGAATCAAGGTAATACTGGCCTTGTAGAATGAGTTTGGAAGTTTTCTTTCCATTTCTATTTTTTGAAATAGCTTCAAAAGAATAGGTGTAACTCTTCTTTAAATGTTTGGTAGAATTCCCCTGGAGAGCCAGCCAGTCCTATACTCTTGTTTGTTGGGAGATTTTTGATTACTGATTCCACTTCTTTACTGGTTATATGTCTCTTCACATTTCCTATTTATTTATGTTTTAGTTTTTGGTAGTTTATATGTTTCTAAGAATTTGTCCATTTCTTCCAGATCTCCCAATTTGTTGGCATATAATTGTTTGTAATATTCTCTTATTATGGTTTGTATTTCTGCAGTGTTGTTTATGATCCCTCCTCTTTCCTTGTTGATTTTATTTGGGTCCTTTCCTTCTTCTTTTTGATAAATTTGGCTAGGGGTTTATCAATTTTGTTGATTCTTTCAAATAACCAGATCCTGGTTTCATTGATGTGTTCTATTGTTTTTTTTTATTTCAATATCATTGATTTCTGCTCTAACCTTATTTTTTCCTGTCTTCTGCTGGTTTTGGGCTTTGCTGTTCTTTTTCCAGCTCTTTAAGGTGTAAGGTTAGGTTGTGTATCTGATACCTTTTTTCGTTCTTTAGGAAGGCCTGGATTACTATATACTTCCCTCTTAGGACTGCCTTTGCTGCATCCCAGAGGTTTTGGGCTGTCGTGTTATCACTTTCACTGGCTTCCATATATTTTTAAATTTCTTCTTTAATTGCCTGGTTAACCCATTCATTCTTTAGTAGGGTGTTCTTTTTAAAAAATTGTTTTTAATGTTTATTCATTTTTGAGAGAGAGAGTATGAGCATGGGAGGGGCAGAGAGAGAGGGAGACACAGAATCTGAGGCAGACTCCAGGCTCTAAGCTGTCAGCACAGAGCCTGATGCAGGGATCGAATTCATGAATCATGAGATCGTGACCTGAGCTGAAGTCAGACCTCAACCAATTGAGCCACGCAGGTGCCCCTAGTAGGATGTTCTGTAATCTCCAAGTATTCGTGGTCTTTCCAAATTTTTTCTTGTGGTTGATTTTAAGTTTCATAGCATTGTGCTATGAAAATATGTATGGTATGATCTTGATCTTTTTGTACTTGTTGAGGGCTGATTGTGTCTCAGTATGTGATCTATTCTGGAGAATGTTCTGTGTGCACTTGAGAAGAATGTGTATTTCTGCTGCTTTAGGATGAAATGTTCTGAATATATATTAAGTTTGTCCAGTCCAGTGTGTCATTCAAAGCCATTGTTTCCTTGTTGATTTTCTGCTTAGATGATCTGTCCATTACTGTAAGTGGGGTGTTGAAGTCCCCTACTATTATGGTACTATTATCAATGAGTTTCTTTATGTTAGTGATTAATTGATTTATATATTTGGGTGCTACACGTTGGGGACATAAATGTTAACAATTGTTAGATCTTGGTGGATAGACCCCTTAATTATGATATAATGCCCTTCTTCATCTTTTGTTACAGTATTTTAAAATCCAGTTTGTCTAAGTCTGGCTACTCCAGCTTTCTTTTGGTGACCATTAGCATGATAGATGGTTCTCTATCCCCTTACTTTCACTCTGAAGGTGTCTGTAGGTCTAAAATGGGTCTCTTGTAAGCAACATATAGATGGAGACTGTTTTCTTATCCATTCTGATACCCTATGTCTTTTGATTGGAGCATTTAGTCCATTGACATTTAGAATGAGTACTGAAAGATATGAATTTATTGCCATTGTGTTGCCTGTAGAGTTGGGAGTTTCTGGTGGTGTTCTTTGGTCCTTCTGATCTTTGCTGCTTTTGGTCATTTTTTTTTTTCTCTTGTCTCTTCTACCCTTAGGGAGTACCCCTTTAAATTTCTTATGGGGCTGGTTTAGTAGTCATGAACTCCTTTAATTTTTGTTTGTCTGGGAAACTTTTAGTTTCTCCTTCTATTTTGAATGACAGCCTTGCTGGGTAAGGAATTCTTGGCTGCATATTTTTCCGATTCAGCAATTTGAATATATCCTGCCACTCCTTTCTGACCTGCCAAGTTTCTGTAGATAGGTCTGCTGTGAACCTTAACGGTCTTCCCTTGTAGGTTAAGGACTTTTTTCCCTTGCTGCTTTCATTAATTCTTTCCTTGTCTGTGTATTTGGTGAATTTGACTATGATATGCCCTGTTGATGGATGGTTTTTATTGAATCTAATGGGAGTACTCTCTGCTTCTTGGATTTTTTTATGTCTGTGTTGTTCCCCAGATTAGGAAAGTTTTCCACTATAATTTGCTCACATAAACGTTGTACCGCTTTCTCTCTCTCTTCATCTTCTGGCACTCCTCTATGATTTGGATGCTATCCTTTTAAATAAGTCATTGAGTTCTCTAATTTCTTATATCATGTCTTTGCCTTAGTTTCCTCTTTTTTTCTGCTTCATTATTCTCCGTAATTTTGTCTTCTATATCACTGATTCGCTGCTCTGCTTCGTCCATCCTTGCCACTGTGGCATCCATTCAAGATTGCATCTCAGTTATAGCATTTTTAATCTTGTCCTGATTAGATTTTACTTCTTTGATCTCTGCAGAAAGGGATTCTATGCTTTTTTCAATCCCAGCTAGTATTATTATGTGGTTCTAAATTCTAGTTAAGACATCTTACTTATATATGTGTTGATTAAGCCCCTGGCTATCATATCTTCCTGTTCTTTCTTCTGAGGTGAATTTTTTCATTTTGTCATTTTGTAGGAAGAAAAATAATTAATAAAATAAAAAAGAAAAGTTAAAAAATTAAAAACAACAACAACAAAAATAAAGGAAGCAATATCTTAGGTGTGTTTTGGTCTGGTTGTTGAAAGAAGCTTGATAGAATAGAAAGAAAAAAAGGGAAAGAAGAGGAAAAAAGTAAAAACTTTAAAAATTAAAAAAAATGTGTAATAAAAGAATAAAATGAGATGAAGAAAGTGAAACAGAATTAAACATTTTACAAAAAAAACATAGTAAAAAGAATTAAAACTATTTTTAAAAAAGAGGAAAATAAAAATAAAATTTTCTTTCTGTATCCGAGAAAAAGGAGAAAAAAAAAAAAAAAAGAAACAAATAGACCAGCAAACAGAATAAAACCCAAATGAAGTTACATCCAGTTTCCCCTGGAACTTAAACTATGAATATGAAGCACTTTATAGTCCATACATTAAGCAGGAAGAGGGACTTGTGGTGGTCATGTAGGGCATGTGCTAAGAAGGTGCAGTTGGGCAGGGCTTGGTGTAATGGATCTGTTCTCCTCTAGGTGGCCCTGCTTAGCTAGGGTAGATCAGTGTGGTGTGCACGCACATGTATGTGTATGTATGTTCATGTGCAGGAGATGTGAAAATGGTGTCACCCAGCTTCCTAGTTTCTGGCACTGGAACTCTGTGCTCTCACCGACCCACAATCAAGCACCCCTCCTTTGTCTCAGGCTTCTTTCCACTCCCTGCTTCTACACTGTTTGTGTCCAAGCCATCAGCCTGCCAGGTGGCACCTCCTTCCTGAATTTTATCTCAGATGGTGCCGTGTTTCCAAAGCCCTCACTTCTGAGAACCCTGCGGCTTGGCCCCATTCTGACCCTCTGGGAGAGGGTCTTGCTGAGCAATGGCTGGGTGCCAGCTTGCCCCAGGGAATGTTGTGTCATCACGCTACGCCAGAGGTTCAGAGACTATGGACAGGTGCTGGCTTGCCCCAGAAAAAGTTCATGCAATTGCACACCGGCAGAGGTTCTGAGATTTTGGCAAACCACAACACACAGCTGGCATCAGATTTCACTGCACTCTGGTGTCTGTCTCAGTACCAGCAAACATGGCTGCTCTCTGGGGTCTGCTGGGACCTTTGCCTGTGGGGAGGATGTATGGCCTCTACCAAATGTCCTCCAAGCAGGGGAACTGCTTCTCCCTGTGTGGCCCATGAACCTCTCAGACCTAGCTGCTTGCTCCTGGGGATTCACCCTTCTTCCCTAGCAGAGCACTGTCAGGTATTGTGCTCTGGAATTTCCTACTCTGATTTCCCGTGTATAGAGTCGTAATGGTATTGAAACCCTCTCCTTTCTCCCAGACAATGGTTTTGGGGAACAGATTTTTTGCTCAGTCCCTTGTGAATGTTTCCACTCTGTCTCCAACTACTTTTGAGGGGAGTGCTTTTCCTGCACTCTTACCTCCCATTCTCTGACCTCTGCAAAAAACAGCTCCCTACCCTGTGTGGTGTCTGTCTCCTCCAGTTCACCTCTTCATGCCATGTACCTACTGAGTTTTGTGGCTCAAGTTATGCAGATTGTTGTGTTAATCCTCAGATCAATTTCTCTAGTTGCATTTCAGGGATGAGAGAGGCTGAGAACTTCCATTTGCTCCACCATCTTGTCCCTTCCCACCCCTCCTATGTTTTCTTATAGGAGTTTTAAAGCTTCAGGTCTTAACATCATTTATCTATAACAATAATAATAATCATTATTATTACTATTATTTTAAAGTAAACTCTATATCTAATGTGGGCTTTAACTCACAATCCCAAGATCAAGAGCCAGCTAAGTGCCACTCAGGTCTTAACATTTAAATATTTACTCCATTTTGAGTTGATTTTTGTGTGTGGTAGAAGAGTCTAATTTTATTCCTTTGTATGTAGATATTTTTAGTTGTCACAACTGAGGGGTGGTAGTGCTAGTGGCATCTAGTGGGTAGAGGCCAGGGATGCTGCTGAATATCCTAGAATGTACAGAACAAACCCCCACAAGTAAGATTTAGTCCCTGAAATCAATAGGGCCAAGGTTCAAAAACTCTGCTACAGGGGCGCCTGACTGGCTCAGTTAGTAGAGCATACAACTCCTGATATCTGGGTTGTGAGTTTGAGCTCCACCTTGGGTGTAGACAGTACTTAAAAATAAAATCTTTAAAAAACAAAAGAAAACCCCTGCTGTAAAGGAGAGGAAAGAGCTAGACAGAGATATGGGATCAAAGGAGGAACTTTTTGTTTTTGTTTTTTTTCAAAAGATGAAAGAACCTTGAGGCTGCTTGGTCAGTGAAATGGGCCCCTTTAGACAAGGTAAGAGGTTGTGAAAATTGGTCGAGACTGTCTTGGAGGGCAATTTGGTAGTACCTGTGAAAATTAAAAGATTTCTACTATCAATGACCTATTCTATTGAAATACTTGCACATATACACTAAGATATTTACTCACAGATTTTCATTACAATGTTAGTAGCAAAGTGAAAGTTTTTGAAACCAATTCCAACGTGTGTTTCCCCACACATCCAAGGAATTCTTGTGACACCAGCAGGGTGTCCTACAACTTACCTAAATTCTCATACTACCTGGAAAGAGTATCAGATTCCACAGGTTAAGGGCTCAGTCCAACAAGACTGCCCCACCCCTCTTCAAATGCCACTCACAAGCCCTGTTCTTTGCCAGACCAACTTGCTACAGGTTGGAGGTTCTAATGCCACTTGCCTTGGGTTTGATTAATTTGCTTAGAGCAGCTCAGAGAACACCCACAAACACTTTACTTACTAGATTATTGGCTTATTATAAAAGGATGTAAGTCAGGAACAGCCAGATGGAACAGATGCTTAGGGCAAAGTATGTGGGAAGGGGTGAGGAGCTTCTATGCCCTATGCAGGTGTGCCTCTCTAACAGGACTTCCATGTGTTGACCCACCTGGAAGCTCTCCAAACCATATGAGAAACTCCGTATTACATGGACATGATTGATTAAATCATTGGCCACTGGTGATTAATTCAACCTCTGGACATTTTTACCCTCCCCTGAAATCAGGAGGTGGGGCAGAAAGTTCCTTTGCTATTCATGGTTGGTTCCCCTGGCAACCAGTCCTCATCTTTAGGTCCTTTCCAAAATTCACCTCATTAACATAAGTCTAATGATGGTGGAAAGGGGCTTATTATGAGTAACAAAACACCCGTTTTTGCCTTTATGGTTCTGAAGTGATTTCAGGAACTGGGGACAGGAGACCAAATGTTAAAACAAAAAACAAAAAACAAAACCCTTATTGCTCTTATCACTCATGAAATTCCAAGTGTTTTAGAGAGATATGAGCCAGAAACTGTGGATGAAGGCCAAATGTACATGAGAAATATATTTTGGTCATCTGAATGACCATGTAGGGGCCAAGGCCAGGCTACCCCAAGATGAGCCACTTTGACATGAACATTAAGTTAAAAGCAATCAAAACCCAGAAGATTCAGGAAAAGCTCTTTATCTCCTCCTCAACTGCCTGCCTATACCAGGAAGAGAACTATTAACAGAGATTCTTCTTTTTCTAAGATATTTATTTGTATAATAGGATCACCTCTGTTTTCTAAACATCTCTCACCTCCCTGCTAATGTTTTGCTCAGCCTCCTACCCCTCTCCTAAGCTCATTTATATTGCTTCACTGTCTTTGGAATTTCATACATAGGAAACTATATTTGATCTTCTCTTGTTAATCTGTCTCATGTCAATCTGATTCTTAGTCCAGCTAGAAGGACCTTGAAGGGCAGAGAACATTCTTCCTCCACAATGACCAAATACATAATTCTCATAAATCACCATATCACAGAAGATAAATAGGAAACAACTGTACTGCACAAAGAAGAATGGTTAAATGGTTATGTGGCACACATTCCAACCAGGAATTTTGTGGCCACTTAAAGCTTGTAGTAAGCAGTAAGACTGCCAGGATATAGTGAGATGAGGTCATAGAATGGTGTTCATAGTGTTACTCAGTTATATAAAACTAATTAAAAAAAAAAAACTGTATGATGGTGTTTGGTAGTGTATTTTTAAAAAGATCTTGAAGGCTCTACCAAACTATTTTAAGTAGGTAGACCCTCCTTTCACTTATTACTCTCTAATGGCTCTGAATTGGGAACTTTTTATGAACATATATTACTTTTATAATTTTATTTTATTAAAAAAATTTTTTTAAGTAGACTCCATGCCCAACATGGGGCTTGAGCTCAAGACCCTGGCATCAAGAGTCACATGCTCTACTGGCTGAGCCAGCCAGACGCCCCTGCTTTTATAATTTTAAAACAGCTTTTAAATGATGGTGGCAACAGAGCAGTTGAAAGGAAGAAAGAGTCTGAAGACAAGAGTGATGGGAAAGGAGGAAGATCCCAGAGGGAGCAGGAACAGATAATGATTGTAGCATAAGTAGCAGCAGGAGCAACTAACATTCATTAAGCAACTGAAATATTCCAAACTGTTGTAAATTCTTGATGATTCTGTGAGGTATATATTATCTGTCAAGGAAATGGTAGCACAGAGAGATCAGGCAACTTGCATAGTCGGATAGCTCACATATGGTACAGCTGGGATTCAAAACCAGGCAGTCTGGATCGAGAGCCAATGCTCTTAATCACTGCCCTCTACTGCTGGCTGAGTTGGGGTCCAGAGCACAGGTGGAAGCTGGCCTGACAAGAAGAGAAACTTGTTTAAACCACTGTATTCATTTTCTATTGCTGGATAACAAATTACCACAAACTTAATGGCTTCAAACATGTATTATCTTACAGTTCTGTAGATCATAAGTCTGAGGAGACTCCACTGGGTTTTCTGCTTAGTGTCCCACAGAACCAAAATCAAGAGGTCAGCAGGGTTGGAGACTCTGGGTGAAGATTCTTTCCTTTGGCTGTAGGACAGAGTTCCCCATCTCCTTGCTGGTGTTGGTCAGGGGCCTCTAATTAGTGTCTACTGCATTCCTCACCTTATAGCCCACTGTAGTCCTGTCATCTTTAAATCAGCAATGGTACGAAGGAATGGAATCTGAGTTCCTATATTACTACCAGCCAGAGAAACTCTGGCTGTTATTTGTTTAGGAACACACAGATAATGTCCCTTTCCTTGTGCTTGTAAAATAATCTAATCATGAAAGTAGAATTCATCATATTAACAGTCACGGAGATCAGTGGGGAGAAATGTTGGGACCATTTTAGAATTTTGTCTGCCACAACTATTATGATGAATTTGTAGGATGTCTTGGTGAAGGGAGGTCTGAGGGCTTGTAATGCTTTCCTGGATGAGTGGAAAATGCTCCATTTGAAGGTAGATGCTTGAAAATTAAGGTTTGAGTAGGTGACTAATAATACATTTTTGCTTGCTGGTCAGCTTTATGGGCTCAGTTGAGTTTGGAGATGATGAATTTGTGGGGGTACCAATCTACAGAGCTGTGTGATTTTTCTCTAGTAGTCTGGGTATAGATGCAGAAGAGGTTTGTGGTCTTTCTGAGAAAGCTGGGCAAAAGGACCACAGGTCAAGGGAGATGACAGGCTTAAGTGATGGACTCTGGGATCTAGGCCAGAAACAAAAGACAGACAAAACCAGAGTGAAGGAGTAGGGATGGTAGTTACCTTGCAAGGGTTGTAGGAGATGGCCAGACTTCCAGTTATAGCAAGAAGTGGAGGAAGGTTTCATTAAGAGGTTAAAGATACAGAGCAGTGGTTCCCCAAGTGTGGTTCTCAGACCAACAGTGTTAGCATCATTAGGGGTCTTATTAGGAAAATTCCCAGGTTAACCACAAACCTACTGAATTAGAAACTCTGGAAGTCTGGGAGCACAGGAATCTGTGTTTTACAAGCACTGCAGTAGGTATTGATGCCCCAAGGCTTGAGAATCATTGATGTAGTCTTTCATATTAAGAGTGTTTTTAGGGGCGCCTGGGTGGCTCAGTCGGTTAAGCGTCCGACTTTGGCTCAGGTCATGATCTCGCGGTCCGTGAATTCAAGCCCCGCATTGGGCTCTGTGCTGACTGCTCAGAGCCTGGAGCCTGTTACAGATTCTGTGTCTCCCTCTCTCTTTGACCCTCCCCCGTTCATGCTCTGTCTTTTTATGTCTCAAAAATAAATAAACGTTAAAAAAAATTAAAAAAAAAAAAGAGTGCTTTTATCGTGAATAGGATTCCAGAGGGACAGTAAGAAATTCCTAGAAGAAGAGTATGAGACTGGTAGGAAACACTGAGATATATGGGAGAGGACAAATGGCCTATGTTCTGCATGCTGACCTAGGATGCCAAGGATAAATGTAAAGGATGCCTGAATTAACTGGCCTTAGAATTTTCAGAAATAACAAGCCTTAGCTGGCTGATTCTAATCTGGACCAATGTGTTACTGAGGTACTACTATTCCAAGGCCAAGATTGGGGGCATTTACTGATGAGTAGGAAATGGGTCCATTCTGGGACTGGATTGGCTGTTCTCAACCTCCAGGGAAAGACTCAGAAATGGGAGAAGAGTTACTGGGGCCCTGAAAACCGCAACAGCCCCTGCTGAAGAGGGAGGGATGCCTGTGAGCAAGCTCTATCTCCATATGGCTCAGTAAAAAACAAGATTTACTCTCCCTTGGCTGCAGGCACCACCATGATGGGCTGAGCTGCTTTTGCTATGGCACAAAGATAGAGGAGCACAGATAGGTTGTGCTTAACCAACAGGAAGATGAAGGAAGTGTGGGATGTATTTTGGGATATGAGTAGCTGACCCCATATAAGAATTCCCCTATATTCTTAAAAATTTTCTGATTCAATGACTCTGGGAAAAATCTTGGGACTCAGTAAGATTTAAACACGTGAAATACAATGTAGCCATGCAAGATTTTTCATTGCTGTTACAAGGAATCCTTCCTCATCAATTAACAAACCATCTCCGATGATTATACACACACCTTTTGGTGCAGCAATGCCAAAAGAGATTAAACAGATTAAAATAATCTGTTTTATACTTTAACAAAAAACCAATGTGCAGATGAGTGTGTATGTCATTTGTGTAAAAAAAAAATGCCCTATATTTGTGATATATAAAATACTTCTGGAAGACTAAACAAGCACCTTGTAAAACTGTACCCTTTGGGGAAGGGAAATGGGTAGCTGGGGGAGAAAAGAAGGAAGAATTTCCATGATTAAAAACCTTATGTACCTTTTAAACTTGGAGCACATGCATGCATTATTAAGAAATAAAAAGTTACTACATTTAAAAAATAAATAATGAGCTTTTATTACCCTCGACAACAGAGAAAAGCCACGCTGGAGTCTCTGGGAATTCTGGGAACATTCCCAGGGGGAGGGGGAAGGCTGCAGCAGCACCTGGAGCTTCCTCAGAGACTCATTCTCTCAGTCTAACCCCCCTGGCAGAGGCAGCTGGAAGGAATCACAAACTGCAGGGATCAGTGGGAGGAAGACAATGAACACGCTTTCCTGCCTGAAATCAGCCGCTGTCCAGAGCCAGCACCAGGGAAGACACAACTCACCCTCCGGGGGTCACGTCTTCGCTGGAAGGCAGGTGGGAATTCACACGCGTGACACCGAATGCCCTGCTCTCTTGGGGTCTCCAAGTCCTCCCCGATTCCACACCCTCTGGTCTGGGGCCACGGTGTCTGATTTTTGAGAGGAGAACATGGAATAGGTCAAGTCCTTGTCAGTCCGAGTCTGAACTCTCATTCGACTTGGAAGACTTATGCTTTCGTTTTTTCTTCTTCTTCTTTTCTTTTTTCCTTTTCTTATGTTTTTCTTTCTTCTTCTTTTTCTTGTGTTTCTCTTTACATTCTGAGGAGCTGGAGCTGCTCCCATCTTCATCGGAGGTGGAATCCTCCAGTAACTGTTTTAACTGCTGTATCCTAAACAGAAGTTTGACCAAAGAACCATATTTAAAAAAAATTGTAGATAAAAATGATGTGAGAGCAGCAGTGAGGGTAAAAAATGTCATGAATTAACCACCTTGTGAAAGACGGTACTTATTTGTGCATGTCTTCCCCATTCTTGTCCACGTCCATGCCTGTTTGACAGGACTGTAACCAGTATATGAGCCATTCTGTGTTCTTTTCATTGTCCTAAATATTTCTGCATGTTTCTCGAGTCCTTACCACAGAACTTCTAACAGATGCCTACTTTCCTTACTCACCGCCCCCAACTGCTCAAGTAATCTACCTCCTCAAAACAATTATTACTCGGCGTCACCAGTTTTGGGAAAAACAAACTCTCCCGTTTCTTCACCCTACCTTTGTTCATGTCTAAGGATCATTTTTCACAATAGCTCAGACCCTTAAAGACACTGGAGAAGATAAACTAAGCTATGGTTGGTTGCCAACATCAACTATCAGTGGTATGAGCAGGCTGGGCCAGGCCCACTGCTTTAAGCCAACCCAGGTAGAACAAGGCTGGCCTGCTCATCCCCCACACACTGGCCTTTCCAGTGATTTCTCCTGCCTTCCACATATATCACAACTATATTAAAGTACCATATTTACCAAACCACTCATCTAATACCAAAATGGGTGTTTCCAACTTTATGTAAGAGGGTATTGTTATCACCAGGACCACCTCACCTTATGTCCTTTTCATGTCTTTTATTCTCTCGTATGATATCATACATAGGATCTTCATGTGCCTTGAGGATTAGAGAAGGGTAAGGTTGGATTAGGGCTTTGTGGACTGTTAAAGTAAAATTAAATTCATATTTCACTGAAACCAGTTCTTTTTTTCCTGTTTGGTGTAATTTTATATTTAAAATTTTCTAATCCTTCTTAAGGGTCACCATCACTTCAAACTTGTGGACGTTACAAAAAGATTTTTCAATTATACAAATCCAATTTGATAAAATATAATCTGAATAGCCTTTTTAAGGATATAAACCATGGAAGATTCATTATTAAATATTACTCAAGGTTAGAAGTATTGAGGTAATTCTATGAGGACAGATGATCAAGAGATACTAAAATAAGTTGGAAAACGATACGTAAGAATGATTCATTTATAGGTGCACAAAAACATATGTATATGCCCAAAAAGAACTGTAGAAGTATACTTATCAAGCTACTTAATGCATATTCTCTCTGTAGAGATGCAATATTGCTTTTGAAAAATCAATTGTGAAAAGCCCTAATGTAAAATGTCAATTTAGTTAAAGCAAATGTATTCTTGTAACATTTGTGTAATTAAAAAGTACTTGCTTAGAATATGACTACACATAGACTGAACTTTGTGGTATGTCAAATATCTTTAAAAATATCTAGTAAAAGTTTTACATATTTAAGATAAAAAAGCAGCTAAAAATGTCTATATTTGTACCATCCAGAGATATCCACTGCTAACATTTTAATGTGGTTGTTCCAGTCATCATTCATAATTTACAAAAAATTATAATCATATTATATATACAACTCTATTCTCTTTTTCACTAAGATTTTATTTTTAAGTAATCTTTACACCCAACGTGGGACTCAAACCTACAACTCTAAGATCAAGAGTTGCACACTCTTCCAACTGAGCCAGCCAGGCACCTCTTTCTCACTTATGTCTTCATGAGCATATTCCTATGATACTACACATATTTCTAAAACATGATTCTTAAAAGCTATATGACTTCTATGTTACAGTACTTATATTGATGTGCTGGCCACTGCAGTTGTTTCCTATTTTTCTTTAGTCTATTTTTCAGTCATATAAATAATTCTAAATAATCCCTTATACATTAATAAAAATTTGTATATATTGATTTTTGTTATACCCTTAGGATCTATCCTTAGAATTTGGGTTTCTGAATTAAAAATAAATGAATTTGTTCATTTTTTGAGAGTTATGACCAATTTATCTGTTATAGTAATTGTAAAAATTGTCATTCTAGGTAGTGTTGATTTATCCAGAATATTTTCTTCAAATTTTTTAAATGAAAGCACAATTTTTAAATGTCTTAAAATCCCTGGCAAATGTTTGTGGACCCTAGTTTGATATATGGAGATAATCCCAATCTATCTGATAACAGCACAGCTGAACTGACTGAAACTGACTGGTTAATTAATCGTTGGAGGTGAGTGTAAAATAAAGTGGGGAAACGACAGATTTATTTTACTGTTATGTAAAGAGGATATATCATTTATAAACACACTTCTACTTTATAATAGAAAGATATTTAATCTTTAGACAAAGACTGGGAAACTAGAATGATGATTTTAGTTATGAAACAAGATTTTTTAAATATAATATGTAAAAGGTGACTGAATATATTAACAGTGTCTTTTGGAAAAAGAAATCAGTGTTCCCAAGGCATAAGCAAATAACGCTTTAACAAAAGCTAAGTTTTTGTTAATGAACTAATCTATCACACAAATTCAGTTTAACAGAGATGTAGTTAACACTACATATTTTGGCCAAAAGCCTCTGGGAATATATTTTATGTTAACCTCCAGTCACTGGTAACTGCCTGAGTCACTTGACATTCCCCATCTCTGGTAAATGTAAATTGAAACTCAAGAGTTTTACTTACTACTCTGAACTGTTCTAACTTTTGGTTGCCTTTGATAAAGAAAGGGCATTCTTTGTCGCCTGTTCGGTGACCATACCGTTTACAACGCCAACCTAAAAGAAAGAAAAGGGATATATTTCTGTAAGATAAAGCAGTTTTACCTAATTAAGATAAAGTATCAGTAGATCATACTAAAGATATTTTTCATTAGATTCCAATTTCCAAAGCTAATGCAATTAGTGGATGAACCATGTAAGATACCAGAAAACTGAGAGAAAACAATTGCTTCCTCAAGGATCCTTTCTTTAATCTTGGGTTTTAGAAATGAGCCAAGTAGGGGCGCCTGGGTGGCTCAGTCGGTTAAGCGTCTGACTTCGGCTCAGGTCATGATCCCACTGCTCATGAGTTTGAGCTCCGAGTCAGGCTCTGTGCTGATAGCTTGGAGTCTGGAGCCTGCTTCAGATTCTGTCTCTGTCTCTCTGCCCCTCCCCTGCTCATGCTCTGTCTCTCTCTCTTAAATATAAAATAAAATGTAAACAAACAAACACAAATGAGCCAAGTAGTTACTAAGCAATCCTGTGCTAAAAGCAAAGTGTGATTTTGTTTTAATAGTGTGTTATGGCTTGAACGGTATTGCTCCCTCCACCCTGTCCCCCCATTATTTTGAATGTTCTAACCGCTTGTACTTCAGAATATGACCTCAT
The DNA here is from genome assembly GCF_018350215.1 of Panthera leo. NCBI lineage: Eukaryota > Metazoa > Chordata > Mammalia > Carnivora > Felidae > Panthera > Panthera leo. Next base: position 122,685,556 of record NC_056680.1, read on the forward strand.
TGCGAGATAGGATCTTTAGATCCCTAGGCCTGGGACAGATCCTTCCCTCACAGCCTTCAGAAGGAATCAACACTTCTTACACCTGGATTTCAGACTGATAGCCTCCAGAACTGTGAGACAATAAATTTCTGTTTAAGTCACCTGAGAGCCTCTTCATGAATGAAAGACAAGGATGCAAAAAAAAAAAAAAAAAAAAAAAAAAGACCAATTTGGAAGAAATAAAAACATAATGAGAAGAAAAAATTAATATCCTTAGAGAACATATTGCAACAACAGAATTAAAAAAATCATAGAAGAAAATCACAGCTTTTGGAATTGAAATAAAAATCTTAACTGAAGGACTGGAAGATATGTTGATGAAATAGTCTAGAAAGCAGAAAAAAAAATAGGACAGGAAAGATCAGAAATTAGAAAATCAATCTAGGAAGCTCATCAGGTGAGCTCTAGCCCCACTTTGGGTGAGCCCCACTTTCTCTCCCTCTCTCTTCTGCCCCCTCACTCACTTGCGCCCTCTCTCTCAAAACAAAACAAAATTCTTCTGTAGTAAGAAGTTAACAGATAATGAAGAAACCTGAAAAATCAAAAGGCAGGAATATAATCACATAATTTAGATACATAGAGATAAACTTGAAAATATTTAAATTTTATTTAAGTAATCTACACCCCATGTGGATCTCAAACTCACAACCCTGAGATCAATAGTCACATGCTCCTTTGACTAAGCCAGCCAGGCGCCCCCCCCAAATAATCTTAAAAGAGGTTTACAAGGTTACCTTTAGGGTGAGGTGAATGGGGCAAGAAACTAGGAATTGCTATTTTTTTTTTTTTTTAAAGATATTTGTTGTATTCAAACAGTTTTCTCTATTTTTATTTTTTTAAGTGTTTAAAAAAATTTTTTTTTAATGTTTATTTATTTTTGAAACAGAGAGAGACAGAGCATGAACGGGGGAGGGTCAGAGAGAGAGGGAGACCCAGAATCCGAAGCAGGCTCCAGGCTCTGAGCTGTCAGCACAGAGCCCGACACAGAGCTTGAACTCACGGACCATCATGACCTGAGCTGAAGTTGGACGCTTAACAAACTGAGCCACCCAGGCGCCCCTAGGAACTGCTATTTTTAATTATGTACATGAAGAATCTTTGTACAAGCAAACGTCTTTAAACGGCAGCAGTACCTTTTCTTCAAATACCAAATACCACTTAAGCTGGATGAAGGTGTTGCGGCTCTGGTGGGGTGGGGGCGTGCACACACAGCACTCCTGCTCTGGACCCCCCCCTTGTGGCCGTAGCTCCTCTCAGGTCACATGGATGAAACCTTAACACCACTGATTGGGGGGAGACGGGGGCAAATCACTGAGGCAAGACCCAAAGGGACCTGCCCTCCAATGCATCCCTTGTCCCTTGTGACATTTCTACAACGGAATATCCTTTCTGTTACTTGAATATTACCAAGGAGTGTACTCCAAAGGCAGCTCCGGTCCTGTGGGCAACCACTGCCCTTAGGAGTCAGAAGCCCTGGAGTCAAAGCCATGCTCTGCCTCTTAACTCAGACACTCACTAACATACGCAGCTCGGCTTCCTTAACTATGAAACGGAGATCATGCCTTGGCTAAACAGGGCTCAGTGAGGGGGAAAAAAAAAAAAAGTAAACACGCTTTGTAAGTCGTAACATATAACTTGTGTGTGCTGAGGAGTGTTACCTGAAACTCTCCCATACTCACACTGCATAACTTTGACTTCTTTCCCAAGTGGCATCCAAAGTCCTTTAGTTGGTGCGTGAGCCAGAAATTCCCTGGCATGTTCGTTGCCTGGTACATCTGGTATACAGTCTTCCGGCTTAGTCTCATCTTCCTAAAAAAGGAAACAACATGTACACGACGTGGCAAAAGAGCACTGGAATTCTCTCCTACCTGCTTCAGAACACAGCACTGCTGGCTTTCACATGGGCTGGAAATGCCCACGTCATCCTGTTACCCTCTCCAGTACTAGAAAGAAAGACAAATTATACCCGACAGAAAAACCAGAAATAAACATACCAGAAGAATTATATCATGAAAATGATATAGCTATTCTTAGAGAAATAGTACTAGTTATTGTTCACATAGGAATGCTTTGAGCTCCAAATTCTGACTCTAGATCACAAAAATTAGATTCTAAGATTACAAACTTTTCTGCTAACTTAAAAGCCTTGTGGAATGAGACAAAGTAGAGAATTAAAAAAGATTTCCTGAAATAATAAAAATAACCTGTTAAAATTAAAAAAAATTATTATACCATGGAGATCACTTGTCATGTCTTACAATCTCATACATGCTGTATTTGACATGTGCTCTCATCACCAAATAACTTCAGTACACAATTCAGGTGTTATATTTTTTTACCTTCTGATTTTTTTCAGTTCATGTGAATATTAAATTTATAATGAAAGAAGGTTTTCTAAAAATCTTTTCATTGAAAGGGAGCAAGCAGAAAGTTGCTCTGGCCTCTAACGAGTCCTCTAAGTCTCGCACCAGGGGCTGGACTAGAGGAGCTTCCAGTCTCCTCAGAGACAGTAGTCTCTGATGATGCTCAGGAAAGCAGCAGCGAGTGAGTCAGAGATGGAGCAGAGCGGTGAGAAGATGCAGCCACAGCAGGAGACAGAGAAGGGGACCGATCGCTGAGGAACACGTGGGCCTGCCACCGTTTCTTAGGGAACAGTCACACGGTTGATTACATTGCTACAAAGACACAGGCTGGAGACACAAAGCCCAAAGTGTATGGACTGACTGGCATCTGCAGGGAGAAGCAGGGTTATGAAAAAAGATGTTCCAAACCTTATATAACCGTTTTTCATAACAAGTTACTGAGTCTGAGCACTGAGTCAAATATGTCTGAGAGAATAACCAAAGGTACAAACTTCACACTGACCTTGATAAGCCCAGGAGGAGGTTTTTCATAACTAGAAAGGAAAAGAAAAACTGCCGTCAATCATGTTAACAGGAACACAATACGTTTTAATGAGCAAAAAGCAACTAGAGGTCAAAATGAAAAGAATATCTTTAGTAAAACCTTAAAACTACATTAGATCTAAAGCAGTTAGTAAAATATGCCCAGCAGTCAGAGATCTTATATAAGTAAACTGATGCTACACCACATCCTGCAGAGATCTAGAACTAAAATTCACTGAAATGGTAACTAACTTGGTGTCTGAGCACAATGAATTTATTTTCGAAGAAGTGAAAGCAAGAGATTGCAGGCGAAATGTGTGGGAAGACCCAAGAGCTAATCATGCTTCCAGACTGTCACGGTTGTCAGGTTATTTACCTACCATAACTTCCACTTACTCAGCATGGAGGCTCATGTGGGGAAGGCTGAGGAATCTCTTCTAACCTGGATGGAGGCAGTGCAGGGGGGCAGGAACAAAACTGGAGGGAAGGGCCTGTTGCAGGGGATGGAGGCGATGGTGATCTGTCCTAGAGGCTTCCTTTCCCATATCCCTGCAGCTCTCAGTTCAAATCCTGCCCACTCACCCTGCCTGCAGAGTGAGCCATCCATTCCTCAGTTCCGACAGCCCGCTGTGCCCATACTGACCTCACTGGACTCGGGGTGTAGGACCCCTGCATGGTGCCTGGACGACATGCTTTACTGAATGCTGCTAGAGCAAGCAGATGTATGATGTGTGGGAATGTACGTTCCCTTGGAGCTCACAGACTCCCAAGGGTCCTAAGGGTACATACGCATCATGTCTATGCCCCCAATTCATTTTCACTTCCTATCACTCTGCCAAAGTGCCCCAAAAGGGTTCTGGATTCCAAATCTGGAAAATCAGCACCAAATGCTTGTGTTCATTTAAACAATTATTTTTTAGATTGAGATACAATTGGCATATAATATTATTATTTTTAGGTATAATCACGTTGATTTTTAAGTACTGTCACACAACTGGCTATCAAACACACTGGACACACCCCCTTCCCTCTACAAAAAAGCAGCAACTGGAAAATCATGTGGGACAACTGAACATCTTAGGTCTTGTCAATGACTCTATAAATAATATTTTGAGAGGGCATCTGGGCAATAGGCTGTTTAAAGTTGTGATTTGAGAGGCGTCTGAGTGGCTTAGTCAGTTGAGTGTCTGACTCTTGATTTTAGCTCAGGTCATGATCCCTGGGCAGTGGTATCAAGCCCCATGTTGAGCTCTGCACTGAGCATGGAGCCTGCTTAAGAGTCTCTCTCTCCCTCTGCCCTCTCCCCGCAGCTTATGCAATCAATCAATCAATCAAAATTGTGTTTTGACCCTAAAAGTTTGGAAATGTGGGAGTCCCAAACTGCTGCACACAGGTAGTGGGTTCAGAGATGATTAATTTTCTGAATTTTGTATAGTGAAAATGTCTTACTTTTAGCACCAGGAAAACATTAATAAATGTTAAAATGGTAAATCATTTATCTAATAGTCAAATAGATATCAACTATCCCAAAAGGAATGTAGGACAATACTGCAAACAGTTTAAGTTAATAAAAAAAATGAGTAGGGTAAAGTATTTGGTGTGCTTTTATGTGTATATATGGTGAAAAGGAGACTATATGTACATACATATAAACACAGATATGCCTTGTTATGAATAGCATACCTCTGGAAGAGTACCTGAGGGAGGGACCTTTAGTTTTCATTACATTTATTTATATGCAAATATATCAACTCAACGTTTTTCATTACAAAAGAAAAATGAAATTAATGGCATTGTCCTTATACCTATGCTGGCATAAACCAAGGAAAAATTAGCCTCTGAAGGAAAATACAAAGGTAATTTGCGATATGAAAGAAAAAAGGGCCAAAAATATGCTATTAGCAGCTCCCTTCTGCTATAGAGTTATATAGGCAGCATTTTTGTTTTAAAGTTTTAGTGTTATTTCTGTAATTTTTTCCCACGAATTAAGTCTTGACTCTAGCTCTATTCAACTTGGTATTTTCCTCCTAACAAAAAAGAACGGGTAAAATAGGTGAAACTAAAGTTATCAGGCAATATTGAAGGTTCAAGTTAAAAACTTACTCCTTGCAAAAGTAGCCAGTCAACAATTATGCCAGGCATGGTGCTAAGTATCAGAAGAGAGAACTAAGGGCATAGAAAACTTGCTTTTGCCCAAAATCCCTAGGAAGAATGAGGCACGGTACTCAATCCATGGATTTATTTCCCTTGAGTAAAGAACATCAAACTCATAACTAAATTGTATTATTTTTGTTACTTGATTCTCTGTATAACTGTGCAACTGTCTTGATGGAGAGGTTTGTTTTTGAGTAGAAAACCCCCACATTGCAGGTAGAACATTTTTTAGTTCAAGATCAGTGTGAGTGGCCTTTGGAGGTGTTAAAAAGAAAACCACAGGCCCAAAATGGAGCCAGTTAGGCCAGGTCACCAAACTGGGCCTTAATACAGACTCTAGTTACAGTTTCAACCTCACCCATAAATGTAGTCTTCACCTTCAGCAGTAATTTTCTGATCAGTACCAATAAACTAATCTGTCATATGGGCCCTCCTACCCCCCAAGAGAAAGATGAGGTAATTTGCAGGATAAAACTCCCTGTTCTTCCAACTAAGGCAAAGTGACTTTGCCTGGAACAATTGTTTCTTTTCTTTTGCTAATAACTTCATTCACCACCCTACTTATAGAAATGTTCCGTTTTGTACAACTCTTTGGAGCACCTCTCTACTTGCTAGATGAGATGCTGCTGGATTCATGAATCAATTAATAAAACAAATTAGATTTTCAAATTTACTAGGATGAATTTTTGTTCTTTAATACAGGTAAAAAAAAATTTGGTTTGAATGGACTCATTCTCACTGCTGTGTACTTTGGGACAAGTTATTTAACCCTTCAGAGCTTCCATTTCCTCATGGGTGAATATGTCACAGCACGTGTAAAAGGCACTTTGCAGTGGTGGCTCCTTCTATTGAAAGCAAGTTGCTCTCAGCAGTCTCATGAGGCAGGTCAAGACTAGAGCACTCGCATCACAAAGACCAAGAAACCTTGGAAACCTTGCCATCCCAAGCCAGACTTCACATCTTTGTGTAGATCTGTAGCTTTGTAAGGATTTGCCAGCTGCTTCTAAGTGGAGGTGGGCATCAACCTGACAGTGGACTTCCCAGACAGCATCCCCAGCTGGGTTTACTGCCTTTCTTTTTAAAAATAATTTATTGTCAAGTTAGCTAATATACAATGTAGTCTTGGCTTCAGGAGTAGATTCCCGTGATTTATCACTTACATACAATACCCAGTGCTCATCCCAACAAGTGCCTTCCTCAATGCCCACCTCCCATTCTCCCTGCCCCACCCCAACCTCCCACCCCCATGATCCCTCAGTTCTCTGTATTTAAGAATCTCTTATGGTTTGCTTCCCTCTCTGTAACTTATTTTTCCTTCCTTTCCCCTACGGTCTTCCGTCAAGTTTCTCAAATTCCACATATGAGTGAAAACATGTATCTTTTTCTGATGGACTTATTTCACTTAGCATAACAGCCTTCAGTTCCATCCACGTTGTTACGAATGGCAAGATTTCATTCTTTTTCATTGTCGAGTAGTTTCTAAAGCCATGAGACTCAGAGACTCCTCTTCCATATCTGGCTTCAGGGATCACTGCCTTTTCCCCATGCAGGTGGTACATCAGCATTCAGCCAAGTCTATCGTCATGTCCTGTGAGGCTCATAAAATATGCCTTATTATAGTTATTAAACTATCTTGATAAAATCACATAAGAAAAGGGCAGGCCAGGGACTCTGACCCTCAGTTTTTTCAGTATCAATTCCAACATTTTCCCTCATTGATTCCAACAACTGAACACTAAGCAGTAAGCAGCTGAATTGGGACAATCATCCAGACCTTGTGACATTCGGCATTCTTTCACTGAGTTGCAGCCACTGTTCTGGGCCAGCAGTGTATCTCCTGTATTAATAACTGTTCCTGGGTTAAATAAATTGTGCAAGGGCACACAGCCCAGAGTCCATGTGCTCACCTGTATATGACTATCAGTACATGTTTAGCTGAATCCAGTAATCAGTCTAGCACCATGTTTATCACTGGAAAACAGAAGACTCCAGTAACACTTTAAATTCAGAGCTTCAGTACAATTTGATTTAGGCATAGATATATTGTGAATCCAGTTTTCCCTAAAAATTTCCCCCCACATTGCTTATTTATCCTTATTTGTGGTAAAATTTACATACCATACTTCCCTAGGTTTTGACAACACTCTCCTCCCCAAAGCAAAATACCATGAGGCTGTGGGAGGTAGTAACAAGGACAATGACCTCACACTCTCTCTGAGGCAGGGATCGGGTTGAGTGTGTGCAGATATTAAATGTATACGCGCTTGGTTGTTGATGCTAGGAACATCCATGTGGAGGCAGATAATTCTAAGGAGTTTGTGAGGGGAAATGTCAAGCTACAAGGCAACATTTGAGCCACGCCCTGACATATATACCAAGTTAATGGGAAACAGAGCTATAGGGTTTTTAATCATGGATTTTAGTAAGGATAAGCTTTCATCATCTGGTTTGCAGACCAGGAATCACCAGTGGAAAACGTACCCTGCCTGTGCTCAGCTGCATGGACTGAGGAGGCCCTCCTTATTTCTGGCCAGGGGCTGAACTGAGAGAGACCCAGAAGCCTGAGAAAGAGGAAGCAAATTCTGAGGCTGGGTGTCTGTGTACTCAAAGAGCATCTCAAGCTCTTAAAGGGATTTGTACCTCTTCTATAAGGGGTGATACATAAAGATTTTAGCTCAGATCTGTACATTAATGTTGTAAATCTCCAGGGAAGGATTCATTTTAATACTTCAGAACGGCTGCAAAGTATAGAAACACTTAATGATTTAATGTTTTCTTTATTCTGACCCTCTTCTTATGCACCAACTTTAAAGATCCTTCAGAACAGGGGCACCTGGGTGGCTCAGTCAGTTAAGTGTCTGACTTCAGCTCAGGTCATGATCTCATGGTTTGTGAGTTTGAGCCCCGTGTCAGGCTCTGTGCTGACAGCTCAGAGCCTGGAGCCTGCTTTGGATTCTGTGTCTCCCTCTCTCTCTGCCCCTCCCCCACGTGTGCTCGCTTGCTCGCTCTCTCTCAAAAATAAATAAAACATTAAGAAAAAATAAAGATCCTTCAGAACAGGGTGAATATCGGAGGTTACAGGGGTTAGGGAGAATTGACCAAGGGAAAAGTGAAATGCTTTTTCTTTGGCCCTTCTCTTAAGATGTGAAAGAAAACAACTGTGGTGGATGTTATATTATGGCTTATAATAAGACTTGTAATTTCCTATATAAAGGTTATAGGAGCATCTTTTCTTATAATGTTTAGTTTTGTTCCTAGTTCCTGAAATAGGTCCAAAACTATAAAGGTGAAAAGTTTCTTTTGTTAGTCATAACAAGCCCCTTTCAACCAAACTGTTTATGTTAACAGAGGTGACAAAGCTCCTAAAGATGAGGACTGGTTGCCAGGGGAATGGATTCTGTGATTAGAGAATTGGAACTTTCAGCCTTACCTCTAGGGAGACTGAATTAATCACCAATGGCCATTGATTAAGCAATCATGCCTATGTTATGAAGTTTCTATAAAACCCCCCAATAATGGAGTTCAGAGAGCTTCAAGGTTTAACACATGGAGGTGGGGTGTACCTGGAGAGGACATGGAAGCTCCATGCCCCTTTCCATACACCTTACCCTATGTATCTGTTCCATCTAGCTGCTCCTGAGTTATAACCTTTCATGATAAATCAGTAATCGAGTAAAGGCAGTGTATTCCTGAGTGCTAAGAACTGCTCTAGCAAATTAACCAAACCGGAGGAGGGTGTTGGGGGAACCTCCGCTTCACAGCCGATGGGTTAGTAGCAACCTCAACTTGTGAGTGGCATCTAAAGCGTGTGGAAGGGAGCAGTCTTGTGAGACTGAACCCTTAACCTGGGGGTTCTGATGCTGACTCCAGGTAGGCAGTGTCTGAATTAAATTTATAAGACATTTACTTGGTGTCCTCTGAGAATAGGAGAATTTCTTGGTGGTGTTGGAAAACTCCCACACAGACTAGTGCTGTGAGTGTAATATGAATGTATAAAAGGAAAACAGGAATGTTTTTTCCTTCGCAGCAGATTAAGAATGAGAAATGCCATGAATTGTTATAGTAAGGAAAACCTTCCTTTGACTTCATCTCTGGATGCTTCCAAATAAGATTGGGATGGAGGCTTCTCTGCTCTCATCCTCACCATCATTAATCCAAAGCTTTTCTAAAGGGAGGACTTAGAGGACTCAGAGGAGGACTTAGTCCCTGAAGATTACATGGTAAATGACTGGGTATAAACAGAATTAACTTTTTAGATATGGTATTTCCAGAGCAAATACTTAAAATATTTTCTGGTGGAAAGCTGTGACATGTCATATGCCCAGGCTTCTCTTAGCAAGAATAATGGAAATTTGCCTGAATTAAGCAGGTGATACAGTCCCATCAGCAGCCATTCATTAGAAACATTAATGCTATCTATCCCTTATGGATTGGGACTTAAGGGAGCTTGGAAGGGAGGAGGTAACATTTACATAAATACCCAGTAATCCAACAATATTTTCTTTTGCCATAGGAGGTGTACAAATAACAGATGGCCAAAGTAAAATCCACATTCCTGGAAAATATGTAAATGCTTTGGCATAAGTGGAAAAGGAGTGTGATGAAACTGACTACACATTTTGCAATCTGTTATTAGCAACATTTCCCTTCAATGATTCCAACAGTTGAACGCTACACCAAAAAAGTAGTCTTAAAAAGTCCATTTTACAACTGTTTCTCCAAATTTAAAGGAATGTGGTTGATGTTTTTTTCCCAGGGCTGCACAATTCATTAGTTTATGTAACACATTAAAACAATATTTCTGGGGCACCTGGGTGGCTTGGTGGATTAAGCATCCGACTTTGGCTCAGGTCATGATCTTGTGGTGAGTTCGAGCCCCACGTCAGGCTCTATGCTGACAGCTCAGATCCTGGAGCCTGCTTTGGATTCTGTATCTCCCTCTCTCTGTTCCTCCCCCACTTGCACTCTGTCTTTCTCTCTCAAAAATAAATAAAGATTAAAAAAATTTTTTAAAAATAAAAAAATTTAAAAAACACAATGTTTCTCAAAATCTAAAGTAATATTTCAAAATGACAGATGTAGGGGCATCTGACTAGCTCAGTCAATAAGCATATGACTCTTGATCTTGGGACTGTGAATTTTAGCCCTAAGCTCCACGTTGGGTGTAGATATTACTTAACAAACAAAAAACCAGACCTGGAATAGGAGTGTGTTTGTTGTGTAGGTTGGCTTCTGTGCTGTAACAGTTAAGAAATCTGCACTCTTTATAGTTAATCCTGAGAAAAAAAAAAAAAAAAGTTGGTGGAGGCCCATTATTTTGTACCATCTGTGAAGCCTTGCTATTATATCATTCAGATTGTAATAAGTTTCTCTGAGCAGTGTGAAGGCTAAATTTAGATAAGATAGGAAAAACTTCATCTTCCCAACTGGGTATGGAGAAAGAAATCTTTATTTTGCCAAGTACTTAAAAATAGTCTTGTATTTCTGAGTGCTGGCATAGGATTTCTTTTGGAAGAGTCCTTCATGTAAGCATACTCAATTCCAGGTGTTCCCACAGCTTGTTCCTATGGTGTGGAAGGCAGAAATGAAACTACCATATACCTACAGAATCTCTATTCTGTTATGTCCAGCAGACAACGGACGCTTGAGTAATACAGCTGGAGCATGGGTTAGAGCACAGGGTGGAAGACTCAAATGCCCTTGGGGTCCTGGCAGGTTTGGTGAAAGGGTAAAAAAAGGTAAGGTCAAGTGTAAGAAACTGATTAGAGGAGTGGAAAGGGAACTAAAGAGGGAATACCAGGGGGTAAACGAATTTGAATTCAATTTGTAAAAAAACACTATGGAGCTTCCGATTTAATGTGGCTGGCCAGCCAACTTGCTTGTTTGCCTTCCTTTTCCACACTCTTTTAAAAAAATGACAGTAAAGAAATAAAAAAGGTAAGCAGCCACAAAAAAATCTTGAGAGGAGATACTAGCATTGAACAATTTTGAGACAAAGCTGGGAAGACAATGGAAAGTGGAAGAAAGGGACTGACTTCTTTAGCTGGAAGAAGTTATAAGCTTTGGAAGACAAGGGTTAGGAATATGAACACTGAGTGGTTGAAACCACCAGTGTTCTCGTGCCCCACAGCCAGAAGACTCTGTGTGCCCTCACCCTTGAGAGAGACTGCAGGTGTAGTCCCCTGTGAAACTTAACTGGAGAGGCCCAGATGAGAACACTGGCATAGTTCAGAATGGGAGTGAGGGTGAGCACTAGATGAAAAATGAACTCTGGAATCAAAGTCCCCTCCTTCTCCATTCCAATTCAGGACACTTGCAGGCAGGCATATTTCTGGCACCCAAGCCTGAGAATGAAGGGTTCTTTGGACAAGCTGAACAGGCCTCAGAAACCCTCTACCTCCTGATACGTGGGTGTCTCCCCATGTAAAAGGCAGATCACAGTCTGATATCCCTATGGTGAGACTTACCAGTCAGTAAACCAGCACCTTTGCATTCTCCCTCTCTCTCAACTGCTCCTTTCAAAATAGCTTTATAATGCCTCACTCTTAATGGGGGAGATCCAAGGATCCCTACACATTAGGAAAAAACCTCTAAGTGAAAAAATCACAGGAAAAGGCAAAGAAGACACAGACAAAAGGAGAAGAAAACAAACAAAAATGAGTATCCTCAAAGATGACAGATTTGTTACTGATCAAACAACAGGATGCTATGAAAAATAGAATTCTCAGGATAAGTTCTTTAAAGTTAAAAATTGAAACTTAAAAAAAAAGTGCAATGGTGGAAGGATAGGAAGATAAATCTTATAGGATGAAAAGACAGAAAGTAAGAGTGAAAAGAGGATCACAGAAGTCTTAGAGTAAGAAAAAACAAAATGGTGGTAAGGAAATTAAAACAGAGTTTACGTATGTATATTAAACACCCACAAAGTATCTAGAAAAAAAAATGTGAAATCCAGTGAGAAAAATTTCACATCATGAAACAGCAAAATACTAGAAATAAAGAATTCTTTAAAGCTTGCAAAGGTGGGGGAGGTAGAACAAGTTCCTTATAAAAGAAAGGGAATCAGAGTGGCATCAAATTTCTCAGCAATACTGGGAGCTAGGATGGGGCGCCTGGGTGGCTCAGTCGGTTAAGCGGCCGACTTCAGCTCAGGTCACGATCTTGCGGTCCGTGAGTTCGAGCCCCGCGTCAGGCTCTGGGCTGATGGCTCAGAGCCTGGAGCCTGCTTCCGATTCTGTGTCTCCCTCTCTCTCTGCCCCTCCCCCGTTCATGCTCTGTCTCTCTCTGACTCAAAAATAAATAAAAACGTTAAAAAAAAATTTAAAAAATACTGGGAGCTAGGAAATGGTAGCATACCACCTTTGAAACCAAGTGAAAATTTTTCTAGCCTAGAATTCTATACCTAGCCAAACTACCTATATGTTTGAGGGTAGCGTAAAGACATTTTCAGATATGTAAAGACTCAACAAATTTACCCCTAATGCACTTTTTGTAGGAAGTTATATAATATATTTCAACAAAATGAGCTAAAGAGAGAAAGAGGAAGACATGGGGTCCAGGAATGGGATCCAAGACAGGAGACTGATGAGGGCAGTTGTACACCAGGTCTAGAAAGCAACCAGAGTGTACTGGAGGAAAGTAGAAGGAAGATTTTAGGTTTTAAAAATAAACCTGATAAACCATATCAGATTGTCCGATATATAGGAGCATGGAGAAAAAGTACCTTCAGCTTTTAGAGCCTTTGGAATAAAATTAGCAGGAGAGAATAAGAAATTAAGCAAATGAAAAAAATTGAGGCTCTAATTAACTAGTTAAAAAATACAGTTGTACTAGATAGCTAAAGAAATCACAGAATACCATTTGGCTCAAAAGTAAACAATACTGGGGTGCCTGGGTGGCTTGGTCAGTTAAGCTTCATACTTCAGCTCAGGTCATGATTTCATAGTTCATGATTTAGAGCTCCGTGTCCGGCTCTGTGCTGACAGCTCCGAGCCTGGAGCCTGCTTCGGATTCTGTGTCTCCCTCTCTCTCTCTGCCCCTCCCCTGCTCATGCTCTCACACTCTCAAAAATAAACATAAAAAAATTAAAAAACAAGTGGACAATACTGAATAGTTATAATAATGCTAATACCAACTGAACCAATACTGATTGAACAAAAATTATAATGAAACTATATTGGAAGGATGGACGCAAGAAAGGTAGGGAAAGAGAACTAAACCCTCATTTATGTGACATTAGGTTTATAGGTAATGTCTATTGTTCAATCTAAAAGGGCAGTATAAGCATATCATTGAGAAATTAGTTAAGTCCCAGAAGAAAAAACTAAGTTTCCTTGTTGAAACCTTGGTGCTGGGAATGTGTGGGTGACTACAGAACAGGGATGCAAACCACTATTTCTTGAATTCAGTCTTTTAGTACTATGTGATGTTTAAATTAAAGTATTACTCTAAACATTTTGACTTAAAAGCAAACAAGTCTCTAAACTAGCCAAACCAAATATGGCAATAGTCCAGAAGGTTTAAATCCCTGAAGTGGAAAAATCCAACCAATCTGGGTATCAGATGCCTGGGTTTCTCTTTGGTTTTGCTAGTTTACAGGTCAGTGTATCCTTGATCAGGTTACTTAACTCCTGAACCTGCATTTCCTCATCTGCAAAAGGAGATTATAGTCTCTCCAATGTCTACGGGTGCTTTGTGAGTTACAAAATAAATGTATGGTGTTAACCAGGATCTGGTATCCCACAGTTAAAGACAATGTTTAACTTAGCCCTGCTAAACTCAAGCTTATTCTAGGCAAAGAATTTTGAAAATCTGCGGTGCACAGGACAGGTCCACTGAGGGCAAGAAGAGGCCAGGACTGTACCTGCTAACAATACAAGGCCTGTATCCTGCAACCACTGCCTTACTAAGGTGAAATTCAGCTCAAGGGTCATGATGAAAACAGCTGGCCAGCCTCCAATAATGCAATGCATTTTGTGTCAAAGCTCCCAGGTTAATTACAAAGGATTTGACTCCTTTGAAGACTTTTCTTTACATGATCATCTTAGTACAGGTAACAGAAGTGCCTGAAAGAAAAACGTGTCATTTATTGAATAACTCAGGGAACAGCAAACTTACGTTTGCCTTCTGGAGCTCATTACAGAGTGACAATCACAGAAAAGCACCGAAAGGCCATAAATGCACCTCCCGCCTGATGTTTCCATCTCCTCTACAACCTGCCCTTCTCCCACAGCCATGGGCACTCTCCTCGAACCCGCCGGAGCTGGCCTTGCACGGGGCCTCTTGAAGTCAGGCTGACCAGCAGGAACAGGAGACCCCGGTCCTCATTCTTTCCGCTCAGCTGGAACCGGCCTCTTCGTAGCCCCCACCCTTCATGCTGCTCAAAATCCTCAGGACTAAAGAGAACAAGTCTCCACGCTCTTCCACCTGACAGCCACCTTCGGAATCTTCAGGAACAGTCCGTCACCCCATTCTCCGGCCCTCCCCTCCGGGCCGCACGAACGGTACAGGACGGCTGGTTCTCGTCCCTCCTTCGCAGCAGATGAAGAGAATGCGATTTGACCCGGTCCACCGGGGGCCCTCTGAACCGACACCGTGAAAGGGCACGACCGCAGCGCTCACTGCACTTGGCCGCGCGTTCAGTCCCCAAATCGCGCCCGAGCGCTTACTAAGTGCCGCCGGATCCGCCGCACCCGCCCCGCGGAGCCCCGGCCGCACGCCGACCTCGCGCGGGGAACTAGAGCCCGCGCTTCCCCTGCCGGCCCCGGCCGCTCGGCGCGCGGGGGGAACGGCCCTTCCCTCCCAGCGGAGGCGCCACTGGAAGTCGGGTGGCCGCGCCGCGCGGGGCCGGAACTGGCGGCCGGCTTGGCCGGGGTCCCGCTGCCCGCGCCCGGGTCCCCCGGGGACCCAGCCTCACGCGCCCCCGCGCCACCCCGACCGCACGCCTCGCGGAGGAGCGCGGGCGGCGCGGACTCACAAGGACTCCAGGTGCTTGAGCTGCTGCAGCTGCTGCGCGTCGTGCCGCCGCCGCTTCTGCTCTCGGCGCCGCTGCAGCTCCTGCTCGGCCGACTCCCGCGGCCGCCGCGCGCCTCCGGCTCGCGCGTCGTCACGCCCGGGCCGGGAAGACATCGTGGCCCGCGCGGCTGAGGCGACCCGCGGCGCGCCTGAGGCGCCTGAGGCGGCCGAGGCAGCGAAGACGGCACTTCCTCCGCGCCGCGCCGCGCCCGGGCCGGCCCCGCAGCGCCCCCTCCCGCCGTCCGCCCGGGCAGCGCCCTCAGTCTCCGCCGTGGCCTCCCGGTCCCCGCCTCCCGCCAGGCCCGCCGGCCACCTCCCCGGGCCGCGGCCCAAAGTCGGCGCTCGGAGCTCCGTGAGCCCGCCGCCTGGCCGGCCGGTGCCGGAGTTCGGCGCGCGACCCCTGGCGGTGGCGGCCAGGCGGGCGGAGGAGGCCTGCGGGGCAGCCGGAAAGCCCCGCCCCCGGGACCCTGGGAGCGGGTGCGAAGTGACTTTGTAGTCCCGGGTGGGATTAGACTATGAGCGCTGCTGCTACGTGGTGCTGGGATTCAAACAGCTTTGAAGAAAGCAAGACTCTCCATAGAAATTCTCTAATTTTCCGGAGCATGGTGAAAACATAGCGTACAGTTTATTTAGATAACTTTTGGGTGCTGGACAAAAAAGCTGTATATACTGAGCGCTTTTTATGTTGTGGTTATTGATCTAAGCCCTTAAGAGTTGATTTAATTTTTAAAAGCTTACTCAGTGCTGTTAATTACCCTTATGCATTACCCTTACCTTATTGTGTAGATAAGGAAGTTTAGGGGCGCCTGGGTGGCTCAGTCCTTTACACATCCTACTGTTGATTTCCACTCAGGTCATGGGCTCCTGGTGCCTAAGACTCCCCCAGCCCTCCCCCAGCCCTCCCCCAGCCCTCCCCCAGCCCTCCCCCAGCCCTCCCCCAGCCTACTAGGCTTTGTGCTGACAGCAGAGAGCTGCCTTAGGATTCTCACTCTTTCTCCGCCCTTCCTCCACTCATTCTCTCTCTCAAAAATAAATAAACAAATTTTAAAAAGGCCCAGAGTTAAATAACAGGCCCAAGGATGCAGAAGTAATTCCTGGAACCAGGATGCAAAGTGTTAAGTGCTTAACTAGATTGCATTTTGAAAATGTGTCTGATATGTGAAGTTATGATAATTGTTTTAGCTTTAATGGAAAAAACCACAGAGGAAGTAAAAACAGCATAGGGAGTATTTCCCTCAAAAGTGGTGTTCAGTATAGTTAATACTTAAAAAATATGAGGAGCCCCTTTGGATTTATTAGACAAAGTCAAAATGAATGAACATATAAAGGCTATGAACAGAAACAGAATATTAACACTGGTATGTCTTAGAACTTGGAAATTAGATTCTCCTCTGAGAGGAAAGAACTGGTGCATTAACCAATCTAGTGGTTGATGCAAGTTGCCTGAACCAGTAAGTGCCCTGAAATACCTTGGGTGTGAGGTGTTTGAATCTGGTTTTCTGGGTTTGATGAACTACTTGATTGCCTTGAAACTAGTTTTTGTTTAAATCAGCTAGAGTGGATTCTATTGTCTATGACTAAAAATTGTCAGAAACAATGTTTGCGAAGTTAGTTTTTATTTTTTTTAATGTTTACTTTAAAAATTTTTTTAATGTTTATTTTTGAGAGAGAGAGAGAGACAGAGAGAGAGAAAGAATGAATGGGGGAGGGGCAGAAAGGGAGGGAAATTCAGAAACCAAAGCAGGCTCCAGGCTCTGAGCTGTCAGCACAGAGCCCGACACAGGGCTTGAACTCACAGACCACGAGATCATGACCTGAGCCAGTGTCAGATGCTTAACTGACTGAGCCACTCAGCCACCCCTAATGTTTACTTTTTGAGAGAGAATGTGAGCAGATGGGAGCAGGAAGTGGGGAGAGAGACAGAGGACCCAAAGCAGGCTCTGTGCCGAGAGTGGAGAGCCTGATGCAGGGCTTGAACTCACAAACGGTGAGATCATGACCTGAGCTGAAGTCAGATGCTTAACTGACTGAGCCACGCAGGCACCCCACAAAGTTAGTTTTTTTAAAAAAAAATTTTTTTAACGTTTATTTATTTTTGAGACAGAGAGAGACAGAGCATGAACGGGGGAGGGTCAGAGAGAGAGAGACACAGAATCTGAAACAGGCTCCAGGCTCTGAGCTGTCAGCACAGAGCCCGACGCGGGGCTTGAACTCACTGACCTCGAGATCATGACCTGAGCCGAAGTCAGCCGCTTAACCGACTGAGCCACCCAGGTGCCCCACAAAGTTAGTTTTTAAAATGAACATGGATAGGGGTACCTGGGTGGCTCAGTTGGTTAAGTGAATGACTTGATCTTATGGTCTTGAGTTCAAGTCCCCCCCCCCCCCGCTCCCCCCCCTTTGCACTCTTTGCTGGGTGTGATGCCTATTAAAAAAAACCAACGTGCATGTCCTGATAATAAAGAAATACAATGGTAGTATAATTCATTATTTAGAAACGTAAAGTTTCCTTCTTACAGTTTACAGCAACTTCTTATAGTTCTCCCACATGAAAGGTGAGGGTACTCAGTAACTCAGTCATTTGAAAAGTGGAGTCCCTGGTCCCAGCTTGTGTGTAAAGCCCCTGCTACTAGTGTGATTCCACATGTTTGAGCACATCTAGTCAATGTTTGTGGTGAGCTTTCCAGGATCCTGACAGTATCAGGGCCCATGGAACCTCCTGAGCAAGAACCCACCCATAGGTCATAGGCATCAGGCACCCAAGTTTGGCCAGCAGCAAAGTCACCTCAGGAGGGAAGGAATAATTCCAGTCATTTGGTTGGTGTGAGCCACTCAGATTCATCTCTGGTATGCACCATGGAGTTGTCTGAACTCTGGAGAGTGCCAGAAGCTGTGAAGTTACAAAGGTGGAGGAAAGAGCTAATAAGAATTTCAAAAAATGTTCATTTATTCATTTATCAAACAGTAAATTAGACCTGCTATGTAAATAATGTTCTGAGTGTAGGGGAGAAAGCAATCTTTGCCTTTGTGAAGCTTATATAAGAAAAATGTTGAATTGACAATTACCCACATATTAAAATTTCAATTATGATCTGTTCTATGGAGATATATGGGGGTATCTATTCTGATGGTGGTATAGGAAGTCTTCCCAGGGAAAGGGGCATATCAACAGAAGCTTAAAGGATTTATAGGAAGTGGTGGAGCAAAGAAAGGAAAGCATCCCAAGAGGCAGAAGAACAGCCTGTGGAAAAGAGGCTTCATGTACAGAAGAAACTGAGAGAGAAGGCCAGTGTGGGGCTGGAGGCTGGGGAGCAAGAAGAGCCATGAAATGAGACTGGAGAGGTAGACAGGATGAGATTGTCCAGGTCTTTTAGACCTTGGGAAGGACCTGGATCTCAAAGTAAGTATGGTAGGAAGGTAATGAAGAAAATAAAATTCGAAGAAGTGATTATCATATTTGAATTTTAGACATTTCTCTAGCTACCATCTGGTACCACACTGCGTGATGCTACACATATTCTGTAGGTGTTGATGTGCCGAATCTGCCTTTATGACATTCATTCATTCCAGAAACATTTATTTGGACTGCTAAATCCTATATTCATGTTGTTCAAACTTTGGGTCAAGAGTCATTAGAGGATTGTGAAATCAATTTAGGGAGTTGCCAGCGATATTGTAAACTATGAAATAAAACAGAAAAGAATAGAAAGAAATATCAGAGTGCATCATACATAAATAAGTTAGGTATTATCTTTCAAAATTAATTTTGCTCTATGAGTGAAAGCAAAAAGTTGAGCAATTAGCTCAACAAATAATTGGTCTTGGGGGGCGCCTGGGTGGCTCAGTTGGTTAAGCGTCTGACTTCGGTTCAGGTCACGATCTGGCGGTCCGTGAGTTCGAGCCCCGCATCGGGCTCTGTGCTGACAGCTCGGAGCCTGGAGCCTGTTTCAGATTCTGTGTCTCCCTCTCTCTGACCCTCCCCCATTCATGCTCTGTCTCTCTCTGTCTCAAAAATAAAATAAATGTTAAAAAAAAAATTAAAAATAATTGGTCTTGGTGATGGGTATAGTTCTTCATGTCTCTAACATGTATGAGGTTTAAAAAATAATATCTGGGGGCACCTGGGTGGCTCAGCTGGTTAAGCGTCCGACTTCGGCTCAGGTCATGATCTCACAGCTTGTGAGTTCAAGCCCTGGGTCGGGCTCTGTGCTGACAGCTCAGAGCCTGGAGCCTGCTTTATGTTCTATGTCTCCTTGTCTCTCTGCCCCTCCTCCACTCATGTTGTCTCTCTCTCTCAAAAATAAATAAACAGTAAAAAAATTTAAAAAATAATGTCTGTTGGGTGGGCAGTTCTGCTTTGGGTTGGCTTGATGGATCCCAGCTCTGCGGGGCTTGGTTGGTCTAAGGTGACATCACTTACTTATGTGTCTAGTGGGGCAGTGGAGATGACTGACAACATGTTTCTCATCATTCAGCAGGCTTCTACAGGTCATTCACAAAGAGGTGGTGGCAGTATTTCCAAGAGAAGCATGAGAGGGAGAAGCACTTTTTGTGGCTTTGCTTGCATGTTTACTAATGTCTCATTGACCAAAGCAAGTCACGTTCAGATTTAAGGGTAGACCTGCAAATTCATATTGTAAAGAAATGAGCAAAAATGCAAAAAAAACCCTACAGCTATTTTTGTAAACTATCACACTCATTAAGAAGAATTATGGCACCAGCTGCTGAAAATAAACTTTTCATGCTACAAATGATAAATTACCTTAGCTTTCCCAGCAAATAGTATTCTTTCTACTATCCTATGTTGTCACTGAAATAGGTTGAATTTGGATATCACAAGCTTTCAGAAGCTTCTCCTGTCACAGGGAATATGTATTAAAAAAAAATTAAGCAGTTACATGGGGGCACCTGGATGGCTCAGTTGGTTAAGTGTCTGACTCTTGAGCCTACTCCCATGGTTTGCAGGATTGAGCCCTGAGTTGGGTTCTGTGCTGATAGCATGGAGTCTGCTTGGGATTCTCTCTCCCTTTCTTTCTGCCCGTCCCCCACCCGTGCTTGCTCTCTCTCTCTCTCTCTCTCTCTCTCAAAATAAATAAACATTAAAAAATTAGGCAGTTACATATCCTAGCAGGTTGAAATATAAATTACTAATTCAAGATAATTTTCATTTAATTATTTTACATTATTTTATTCTATTATTTAATATTTTATTTATTTTTTTGAGAGAGAGAGAGAGAGGGAGAGAGAGACAGAGTGTGAGCGGGGAAAGGGGCAGAGAGAGAGAGGTAGACACAGAATCCGAAGCAGGCTCCAGGCTCTGAGCTGTCAGCACAGAGCCTGACATGGGGCTCGAACCCACAAGCTGTGAGATCATGACCTGAGCTGAATTCAGACACTTAACTGTCTGAGCCACCCAGGCGCCCCTTATTCTATTATTTAAAAAAACCTTTTATTCTGGGGCACCTGGGTGGCTCAGTTGATCACGTGTTCAACTCTTGGTTTCTGTTCAGGTCACGATCTCACAATTTCTGGGGTTTGAGCCCCGCATCAGGCTCTGTGCTGGCAGCCTGGAGCTTCCTTGGGATGCTCTCTCTTTCCTTCCCTCTCTCTGCCTCTGTCAAATAAATAAACTTAAAACAAAAAAAGAAAACTTTTATTCTAATTATAAAGTTAATGCATGCCATTGAATGAGTAATGGAAAACAATGAACATACAAAGGAAAAATCAAATCACTCCTAAACCCATTGTGTGGCCACAGTAAAGGTTTTTGTGAAAATTCCAACATTTTTCTTATGTTTTTCTTTTCAAAAATAATATCAAATTGCATACATCTTTTACACTTTTTCTCACATTATGAACACTCAAGCCAAACGTTCAATAATTTGAATTTTAATAGTGGAATAGAATTTCATCATAATTTGCCTAAGCTCCTATTATTGTCAATCCAAGTAATTTCCATTTTTATTAAAAAAATTTCTTTGAAGTAAGCTCCACGCCCAACATGGGGCTTGAACTCACTCATGATCAAGAATCAGACGCTCTACCAACTGAGACAGTCAGGTGCCCCCCCGTTTCTTTTTTTTTATAACAAATGTTGTGATGGTTTAATAATATCAAAATATTAAAAATTAATGATCTTGATGATTTTCATGAAATTCTTTTAAGAACTGTAATAACTTAGAATTATATTTTCTAGTCAGAATGTGAAAAACAGGTATGGTGAAAAACAGGAAATTTAAAGCCTAAGAAAAAATCCAGTGGAAAAAACAATAAGTTTCAAGGTTGGTGACTTTTAGGGTATTACACCTATAGTGATTTTGATAGCAAAGATACAAGTTTGAGAAATTGGCATAATTCTTATGTTCAGTTGTAAAATTGAACATATATATACCTATATTCCCGGTAATCCACTCCAGGGAATAGGCTACAGAGAATAGCTCGTGTGATCAGGGAATAGGTACAAATAACCTCATAGTAGCACTGTTTCTACTAGGAAAAAATAAACACCTGAAAATTGTTTAAAGGCTCCACCACTTTGACGATTTTGATCTTTAGCCCCGTCTTCCTCTTCAGGGCGAATTTATGTACTGGGCCAGCACCACCTCAGCCATCAGGGCTCACACAATGGCGCTCACTTCTTCGGCCACTTTGGCCACCGCTGCTAAATTCAAGGTTTGGGCCTCTTGCGCCTCAGGGCGGGAAAAGTACCGGATCCCAGAGGCTCGGAAGCGCGTGCCCGCGTAGAAGCCCTGACACTCCGCCCCATCTGCCGGAGCTTCGCCCCCTAGGAAAGCCCCACCCCCGAGTGCTGACACACGGGACGGGAAGGCGTGGAGGGGGTGTGGCCTGCGTCCGCAGCAGAGTCGAAGGCGGGTCTTCCTTAGAGCCTAAGTCTGAGGAACAGTCAAAAGACGCAAAAAGGAGTGGTATTAATTATCCCTCTGCTAATGAGGACCAGGGAGTGGTTCACTCCAGCCCCGTCCGGTAGAAATCTGATTCCAACCACTACCCACGCAGAAAAAGTCTTTCGCCTTCCACCTCAGCCACTCTGGACTACAGCCCCCAGAAGGCATCGGAGCTGAACCACCCGACTTGCGCAGCGGCGTTCGTTGTAAAGTGCTATGACAACAGGGCGAAGATGGCTTGGAGTTAGGCAGGAGTGGGGAGGTGTCCCTTCCGCCGTTGCTGTCCTTTATCTTCTGCATCCCGCTGACTGCCTCCCTCACCATTTCCTCCTCTTTGTGAGAAGCGGGACTTGCCGTTGTTCTGGCCTGCCTGGACTCTTCCAAGAGATTGATGCCGTTTTCCCCGCTTGTCTCTGGGCTTGACACAGAAAGGATGCAGGTTTACTCCTCGTGGGTGTCACTCCAACTCTGTGGAGGTGGTGGTGCTGCCTGGTGAGGCTCTCTCTCTCTGCCTGGGACGTGGAACAGGTTGGAGCGGGGAAACGACCCTGGCGGGCATTCTTAAAGGGAGATCTGCAGAGAGTTGCAGGAAAGGTGGAGCAGGACCCACCTGATTCGGCACCAGGTAAGAGTGTGTCTGGAATTAAACACTGGGAGAGTGAATGCCCTTTCTGTGTTTCGTTTTGGGGGCAAGATTGATCCCTGATGCCATGTAATGGTTTGAGGGGATATTGGATGAGAGGTTTCTTAAGAAGGATGTTTGCGTTAAAAATAAGACAAAGCGCAAGTACGACACAATGTGTGTGAGATTTATGGACATTTAAGAGAAAGGGTGACAAGAAATTTTAAAGATTCCAGTCAGGAACGTCACGTGGTGCGCAAGCAGCTTCCTCCCCTGGCACTTCAACAGGTCTTGGGAGCAAATGGTCAAAGCAGTTCTCAGCCTATGACTGAAGTAGGATACATGCACTAATACCCTTTAATTCTTCTTGCAATAGGATTATTGCTTCTCCTTCTCTGTGTATTGCAGACCACAGCAGTTTAGATGACCTGAGCTGATTTTTATCAGCATCTCCTTTCTCCAATCCAGTCCTGCAACTGACTTGAATTTCCTGGAGAGATTCATAGTTTTTCCTTTTTTCTTTTTTCCATCTCACTTACACTTTGAACATGAAACCATATCACACACACACACACACACACAACTTGAAGATGCTAGGGGAAAACTATGGGGCTTCACTAAAATCTGCCAGCATTTAGAGTGGGATAGATTTTCTAACTTGTTAGAAATATGTAAATAGAATAATTGCTGAGATTTGTGTGTGTGTGTGTGTGTGTGTGTATAGACCTAACCCTTATTTAAAAGAATTAAAAAAAGCTTTTCATTTTGCAAATAATTTATAAGTTATTTATTAGAGTTTAAGGAATTTTCCATTTTGTGTAGCTGTGTGTAATTGCTCTTAAGTTGCAACTACACACTTATGTTTGTGGTACAATTTCTTGATGGAAATATTCACTGAGGGGGAAAATTCCAATATCAATAGTATATAGTATTATTTATTGATTTTTAATGTTTATTTTTGAGAGAGAGAGAGAGAGAGACAGAGAATGAGCAGGGGAGGGGCAGAGAGAGGAGGAGACACAGAATCTGAAGCAGGCTCCAGGCTCTGAGCTGTCAGCACAGACCCCATGTGGGGCCCAAACCCACAAACTGTGAGATCATGACCTGAGCCGAAGTTGGACTTTTAACCGACTGAGCCACCCAGGAGGCCCTATATAGTATTTTTTAATCTTTTAAACCTTTTGATGTATGTATCAAATCTCATCCCTCAGAATAAAGACTTTCAAATATTTTTCAAAAATTATTGAAACACGTGGAGTCATTATAAAACAACTCTGCCAACTAACATTTCAGTGAAAGGTTACTGTCAGTTTTTTGAATATCCCATTTAAATATCCAGTCCAGAGGTTCAGACTGGCATTTGTAACTTTGTCTTGCTCAGGATACATTCCACCACCACCACCACTTCTATTACTACTACTAGGTTACTAGTGACATTTATCTGACATTTATTGAGTACATCCTATGGGTTGGGCATTGGGTAAGCAATTACATGTGTTAGGTCATTTTATCTTTCCGTTCCGCAGAACAGTTGGGAGACTAGAAGGTGAGGGACTTGTCCAAGGTCACTCTGCTAAAGTGTGAAATGAAAAAGGGAACCCAAATCTGTCTAACTCCCTTTCCTGTGTTTTGTCTTCTGTGCCTTTTATTGAAAATTCCAACACTGATCTCTTATATTATCTTCAAAAGCAGCATTCTTCTAATTCTACATACACTTGTCATCTTTCTTGCACTGAATGCCCTGATTCCTACTTTCCAAAATTTGAGGCAGCAGTAGCGTGACCTGGAGAAAGCAAAACTCCAAATACGAACAACAATAGTGTCAGTGTGCCTTCTAATTCCAGGATCTGCCTTCTTTCCACAGGATTCTTGGGGTTATTGTTGCAGTGATTGTTCTAGTCATCCTTCCTTATTGTAGGACTAGGCCAATCGGGTGTGAAAACATCCATATCTTAAAGAAAAACTAAATCTGAATAAATTTGGTGTGGAACATAACATATATATAAGCAAGTATTAAAAATTAAAAAAAGTGTCAAGTGATAAATATGGAAAAGCATTTCTGGAGTTGAGGGGATAGAGAGATTATTTTCTACTTATTATTCTAATAAGGCATAAGAAATCAATCTTTTGTGGCTCTTTATAGGTATGGACCTTTCAAAACCTTCAAATTATTGTTTTCTAGTCATCCTTTAAAAATTTAATTACGTGTATAAAATACTTTCCTGCAGTTTGAACTTGCAATGATTAGAGTTAATATTAACAGTATAGCTTTTTGGTCTTTGTGGAATAGTTGCACTTGTTTAGGGTTCTGGAGTAGACAGAATGGTTTTGGATGCTACTTGTTACTACTTACTAGTTGTGACCACTTGGGCAGGTTTCTTAATCTCTCCGTACCTGAGTAACAGTACCTACCTTCTGTTTTGAAGATTAAAAGAGAATACTTGCAAAGCACTTAGAACACTGCCTGAGACTTAGTAAATGATTAGTAAATGTTACCTATTTGGGAGAAGAGATAATAGCCATTGGAAATCTTATCTTTGGTTTTTGTTTTTCATTTACTTAAAAACAAAACCACTGAGGAGCTGGAAATCAACATTGAATGAAGAGTGGATAAAATACAAATTCTTGTTTCCTATTTTTATTCAAGACAGTTAACTAAACCAAATAAGAAAATCAATTTATATATATTTAATTTTTTGTCATTCAGCATACTTTTTGTTTTTGTAGTAGAAAAACCAGGTTTCACAGCTGAAAAATGTCCCATGTTTCTTAGTTTCCTTCTTCCTAACCTGCCGGTAACTGACCTTCCCTGCCTACTACTTGCCTTAATATCTTAAAGTCAAGGCCTGTATCTCATTGAATTTGGAAAATGAATCAGAATTTTATTTATTTATTTATTTGTTTAGTAGGCTTCATCAGGCAGGTGCCCCTAGAATTTCATTTATGTCTTAATTTCTGGTTAATTTTTTTTTTTTAAGTTTATTTATTTTGAGAGAGTGCGAGTGTGAGCAGGGTATGGAGAGAGAGAGAACTCCAGGCAGGCTCTGCACTGACAGTGCAAAACTTGAGCTCAAACCCATGAACTGTGAGATCATGACCTGAACCCAAATCAGGAGTTGGATGCTTAACCAAGTGAGACCCAGGCACCCTTGTAGTTAATTTTTCTTTCTCTTAATGGGGTGGGATGTCCTTCTAGGAGAAAGGGTAGGGTTTATTTTGCTAACCTTCTGAATTTAACTTGCTATCCTTTTGTTCTGCTGGAGTGGTAAATGGGACCAGAATATGGGAATATCCTACTTTAAAAAAAGTGAAAGTTTATTATTTTTTATTATGGGATATTTTACACATAAGCAAAAGCATAAAGAATAGTATGTCTATCTTTATGATATGACCTCATATGTCTATCACCATTTATTCTTTTAAAAAAAATAATAGCTTTATTGGAAAATAATTTATAGGGCCCGGTGGAGAAAGGGGCGGCGGCGGTGGACCGCAGGCAGGAGCCCAAAGGGGGCCGTGAGAGGAGAGTCCCTTTCTGCCCGGGTAATTTACCAGATTAAATATGGTTGATGATGGTTCTGAACAAATACAGCTTTTATTTGAGGTATGCCATTTTGAAGACTGAGACCATGGAGTTTTATCCTTGAGGATAAAGGAAATATTTGCAAAAGTCTATTTTATATAGCAAAAATGTGAATCCTGAGACTGAATTCTCTAAAGGGCCTATACAACGTAATAGATGTTGGTGGAACCATTTACACCCAGTCAGCTTGAAGAGTCTCAAATGGACCCTACCACTGAGAAAACAAGATGGCAGTCCACTATGGGGAATTGAGGAAAATGGATTAATACAAGAGTGCTGTGATAATATACAACCAAGACAGGGTTCTTTTAACCTGGATTTCATGAAATGAATGAAGACATAGGTTTCTTACCCAGCACAAATGGACTTTCTAAAGACTTTTTGTATCATTAAAATAAGTACATTTTTGACATTTGGAGAAGAAAGATGGCACATTAACACAGATGATAGTTTGTATGCCTGGAACTTTTGGCAGTTTGATTTGTATGAGTATGACCTTGTGAAATGTTAACTTTAGTAAAATTTCTAACACTTAAAAAAAAAGAAATATAATTTATAGAACATACAATTCACCAATATAATTTGGACAACTCAACGTTATTTTTGTATATTTTACTTTGTATATTCACAGATATGTGCAACCGTCACTTGCGCTGTAGCCAATTTTAGAATATTTTCATCACCTCAAAAAGAAAACTTGGCACTCTAGCTGCAACTCTCTTGTCCTTTATTTCCCACTGGAATTTATTTTCTTCCTGTATGGATTTGGCTATTCTGTACATTTTGTCTATCTATTTATTTATTTGTTTGTTTGCTTATTTATTTATTTTTAGTTGAAGTAGTATTAACATGCAGTACTTAGTTTCAGGTGTTTTCTATATATTTTACATAAATGGAATCACAAAAAAAATGGTCTTTAGTGACTGGCTTCTTTCTCTTGCATAATTTTTCAGGTTGTAGCATATATCAGTACTTTTTTTTTGTTGCTGAAGAGTATTCTATTTTATGGACATGCCAACTTTGTGTTCATATATTCATTAGTGGATAGACCTTTGGATCATTTCTACCTTTTGGATATTATGAATGATGCTACTATAAACATGCATGTATAAATTTTCATGTGGACATATGCTTTCATTTCTCTTGGACTGGAATTGCTGGATCATATGATTACTCTATGTTTAAGTGTTTGAGGAGCTGCCAGATCACTTTCCAAAGTGGTTGTACCATTATATTCCCAACAGCATTGTATGAGGACTTTGATTTCTCAACATCGTTGCCCAAACTTGTTTCTGTCTGACTTTTTTTTTTTCAACGTTTTTTTTTTTTTTTTTTTTTTTTTTTTATTTATTTTTTGGGACAGAGAGAGACAGAGCATGAACGGGGGAGGGGCAGAGAGAGAGGGAGACACAGAATCGGAAACAGGCTCCAGGCTCCGAGCCATCAGCCCAGAGCCTGACGCGGGGCTCGAACTCACGGACCGCGAGATCGTGACCTGGCTGAAGTCGGACGCTTAACCGACTGCGCCACCCAGGCGCCCCTCTGTCTGACTTTTTGATTCTAGTCATCATAGTGGGAACAAAGTGGTATCTCACTGTAGTTTTGATACGCATTTCCCTGGTGGCTAATGATACTGAGCATCTTTTCTTGTGTCTGTTGGCCATTTGTATATCTGACTTGGAGAAATATATATTCATATCCTTTCCCCATTTTTAAATTGGGTTTCTGTCTTTTTATTATTGAGTCATAAAGAGTTCTTTTTATGTTACAGATAGGTATCTTTTATCAGAGATATGATTTGTATTTTCTCTTGTTCTATGGGTCATCTTTTCATTTTCTTATTTGTGTTCTTTGAAGTAAAAAGTTTCAACTCTTGGTGAAATCCCTTTATTTTTTCTTTTGTTACTTATGCTTTTGGTGTCAAACTTAAGAATCTATCACAATATCTGATATCATGAAGATTTACTTTTAAGTTTTCTTCTAAGAAGTCTTCTAGGAGTTTCTAAGAATTTTATAGTTTTAGCTGTGTATTAACATACATAAAGGTCTTTGATCCATTTTGAATAAAATTTTTTATATGGTTTTAGGTAAGAGTCCAACTTCATTCTTTCACATGTGGCTATCCAATAATAATCATTTGTTGCAATTTCTCATTGAATGGTCTTAGCATCCTTGTTGAAAATCAATTTACCATAGATGTGTAAGTTTATTTTCAGACTCTCCATTCTTTTCCATTTATCTGTATGTCTATCCTTATGCCAGTACTTACTGTCCTAATTACTATTGCTTTATAGTTAGGTTTTGAAATGGGGAAATCCTTCAACTTTGTTCTTCTTTTTGAAGATTGTTTTGGCTATTCTGAATTGCTGGCAATTCTATATGAATTTCAGAATAAGCTTGTCAATTTGTACGAAGAAGTCCTATGGGGATCTGATAAGGATTCCAATGAATCTGTAGATCAGTTTGGGAAGTATTGCCATCTTAATAATGTTATGATTTCAGATCCACGAACACGGGATATTTTCCTGTTTATTTAGATCTCCTTTAGTTCTTTCAACTATATTTTATAATTTTCAAGGTATATGTTTTACACTTCCTTTGTTAAATTTATTCCTAGGTATTTTATTCTTTTGGGTGCTATTGTAAATGCAATTGATTTTTGTATATTAATATTATTGTGTCTTTCAACTTTACTTAACTTGTTTATTAGCTCTCATAGTTTTTTACTGAATTTCTTAGGATTTTCTATCTACCAGATCATGTCATCTGTGAGTAAAGATAGCTTTACTACTTCCTTTCCAATCTTGGAGCCTTTTAGTTCTTTTTCTTACCTAATTGCCTGACCTAAAACCTCTGGTACAATGTTGTTTTTTTTTGTTTTTGTTAATAGTGCCTTTTGTTTATTTCTCTTACAAGTTTAGTAGTAGCTGGATTTGAAGGGAGATGGGGACAATAAGATGAATTGATGAAAGCTCATCAGTATGTCAAGGTTGGGGGCTGAAGGGGACACCGGAACAGGTTTCTGTTACTCTTTTTTTAAAAAATGTTTATTTATTTATTTATTTATTTATTTATTTATATTTTATTTTTGAGAGAGAGAGCGAGCGAGCGAGCAAGCATGAGCAATGAAGGGGGAGAGAGAGAGGGTGACATAGGATCTGATGCAGGCTCTAGGTTCTGAGCAGTCGGCACAGATCCTGACATGGGGCTTGAAATCATGGATCATGACCTGAGCCGAAGTCGGATACTTAATGGCTGAGCCACCCAGGCACCTCTGTTACTCTTTATTTTAGTAATAGTTGTGTGAAGGGGCTCAAGTTGCTGCCAGAGGCAGCAGCGGCCTCTTTAATGGCTTTTCTCTCTGCCAGCATCTGCTGCTTCTGTTTTGCCAGGTACTTCCTGGTAGAATAATGGGCCCCAAATCATGATTGTGGTCCTGGTAGGCCTTGGCCACCTGGGTGAACCACTCCAGCTCCTTGACACAGTTCTGCCTGTAGTTCTTGCCTTCCCTCTGCTGACAGGCCTTCAGCCTTTCCTGCATAATGTTGACAATTTCTTGGTCAACTTTAGTGTCTCTTCCCCATTGCATTTCTGCTTCAGACATGCACAAGACATTCTTTTCCTGGCACTCAGTGATGTCTGGCACATGGCTGAACTCCTGGTGGTAGTAGTAATACCTGTTCTTTACATGCTGATGTCTCTTAGGTCATGGGCCGGTCCATGAGGAGGTCTAAGGCCTTCGTCAAATATGTTATGGGGTTGGGCATTGAGAGCTGCGGCGAGGGCAACAGTGTGTGGCATGATGCCTCTGGGTACACGTCCTTGTCCCAACTGTCCAGCGTGGCATGACGGTGGTGTGTGGGGGCCTCTGATCTCTGACACTCGAGCCTCTCCTCTACCTGGGTTCCACACCTAGGTTGGCACAGTGTAGCAGCTCCTCCAGTACAACGTTGAATAAAAGTGGTGAATATGGACATCCTAGTCTTGTGTGTGGTCTTAGGGAGAAAGCATCTAGTTGTTCATCCTTAAGTATGATATACGCCATAGGTTTTGCAGTTTGAGGAAGTTCCCTTTTATTACTAGTGGTTTTTTTAGTGGAAGAGTGTTGGATTTTATTTTGTCAGATGCTTTTTTCTGAGTTGAGACGATGATGTGGTTTTTAATTTTTGTTTTATTGATATGGTGTACTATTGTAATTCATTTTTGGATGTTAGACTCACCTTGCATTCTTGGAGTAAATCTCATCTGGTCATGGTGCATAGTTCTTTTATATATTGCTTGATTCATTTGCTAGTGTTTTGCTGAGAATTTTTACATCCATATTCATTAGAGATATTGGTCTGTAGTTTTCTTGTGTTTGCTTACTTTTGGTATTGATGTAACACCAGCCTTATAAGAATGAGTTGGGAAGTATTCCTTACTCTTTTATTTTTTGGGGTAGTTTGTGAAGAATTGTTATTTGTGTTTGGTAGAATTCACCATCTGGGCCTAGTCTTTTCTTTGTGGGTAGTTTTTTGATTACTAATTCAATCTCTTTACTTGTTGTAGGTCTATTTAGATTTTCTATTTTGTTTTTAGTCAGCAACAGGTAGCTGGAAGCAAGATGAATAATGCTGATGTCCTGCTCCTCCAGGGAAGATAGTTCTCTGACTAGGAGCTGTGGGGAGAAGGGTGCCTTATTCTTGGCTGTACCAGTCTGGAGTGGAGTTTCTATCTTGTGAGCCAGGAGTGAGGGGAGAATGAGTGAATCTCGTTTTTTTAAAATACTATAGACTTTTAATTTTCTTACTGAGTTTTAGGAGGTTTTTAATGTTTCTTTACTTTAGGACAATATCCAGAGACTTTAAATGGTTATTTTAAAAAATAATTTTCACCAATTTTCCTGGGGAGTGGGTCCATGGAGCTTCTCACATGTCATTCTAAAAGTGAAGTCTTCTGAAACTTTAAATTGCATAGCATAATGGTTATGGGAGACATACTTATGTTATCAAAAGATTTGGTCAGAGTTCCATTAGGTATCAAGGTACTCTATCTAGTGTTTGTAAAACTGTTTAAGAGTAAGTTAAAAAGTTATTATATACATGCTTATTAGGAAACCAACTGCTATGTGCAAAGATAAATTTTTTGTATGTATGTTTTATTTGAGCCATAGGATTAAACCTTTTGTAGATAAACAGGGATATTCAGCAATCTTAAATTATTCAGGCTTGCTGTGGAACTCATCTTTGAAGCCAAAGTGGAAAGGAGCTCCTTTTTAAAATCTACTGTTCTTCATGGGGCACCTGGGTGGCTCAGTCGGTTAAGTGTTCAACTTCAGTTCGGGTCATGATCTCACAATTCGTGACTTTGGGGCCCACGCCGGGCTCTGTGCTGACAGTTCAGAGCCTGGAGCCTGCTTTGGATTCCATGTCTCCCTCTCTCTCTGACCCTCCCCTGCTCGCACTCTGTCTCTGTCTCTGTCTCTCAAAAACAAATAAACATTAAAAAAAAAATAAAAAATATCTACTGTCTTTCAGCTTAAGTTGTTTTAAAATCCACCAATTTTTGCAAAAGGAAATTAATGGTATGCCAACTTAGCACAGTTTGTGGTTTCTTAATTTCTTGGGAATGGGCAGCATGCCTTTCTTTGTTTCTGTCTTTAAAATCAGAGAGAGAGAGAGGCATTTGGGAAGCACATACTGGCTACTGACATCAGCTCAAATTGTTGGTTTTCTTATTGTTTATTAACTTTATAGAGATGTAAGTCCTTACAGTTCAATACATTATTGTCCACAATGGTACGTGATAGTGCCTGGGGCCTGGAAGAACCAGTATGTAGGATTTTGATGTAATGGAATTTATGCAGTTCTGCTATGTATTACCTTATGTTTGCCCTGGTAGGAAAGTCATTTGGTCCGAAATAATTAAATAGCTCTGGTTCTGTGAGGAAGAGCCATTTGTTGGACCTGTGTTTAAAATCAGCACCCTTCACCCCTCTTAAGAATTACAACAAAGCAAAACAAAATAACCCCTCTACTGACTCATGCTTTTCAATTTTTTTCCTGATATTAAATTGCAGGCAGTGGCAGCCTGAAAAGACAAGGATCTAGAGACCAGGGAGAGGGCACAGAGAAACAAGTTTCTGCCAGTAGCTGTGTGACTTAGAAGAATCCTACAACTAACCTTTCTGGGCCTCTCCTACAGAATGAGAGGACCAGCTGATTACTAAGTACCTTCTAGCTGTTCATGCCCTTTGGCTTGAAAAATAAGTCTTTTTTTTCCAAGCTTTGGAAAGGTAACTTGTAGCACAGGTCCCAGGAAAAAAGGAAGTGGTAAAGTAGAGCCCTAATATAGGAAAACATTTACTTTGGCTATCAGGTATCAGGTCACCTGGTGCTTTTTATACTTTAAGGTGCATGTGAATCATCTGGGTATTTTGTCTGACATGAGGCTGAGATTTTGCATCACAAGTTCTTGGGTAATACTGATGCTGGTCCAGGGACTACACTTTGGGTAGCAAGGAGCTGAACAGTGTAGAAAAGGAGGGCTTTCAGCAGCTAGTGAAGTAAAGGGTGACTAAGGAGAAACTGAGAGCAGGAGAAACAGAAACTAAATGTTGCCTGTGTTGTTTTGTTAGTAAGAATAGATCTTAAATTCTATGCTACAAGTCCTTGAAAAATAGTTTGATGTAGAACATTTCCATTTACAGACAACTCTCTATGTTGGAGAGTTAATTTTTCATATTGGAGGGTTTTTTTGTTTTTCATTTTTATTTTAGCAAACTGAAAAAATTTGTTCATTAACTCAGGATTTTGAGGCCATTTTCACATAATAGCTATTTCAGTCATGTGTGTTTATATTCAAACAGTAGCTATGTCTTTTGTGGTCTCTTATCTTAGCACTTTGATTTTTTAAAAATATCATTTAATAGCATTGATGGAAAAAACTCTTCTCTATGACCATTACTTAGGCATTTAATCTGTTCTATAGAAAACCCATGAGGTTTTCTCTTCTGCGTGCATGAGGTGAAAGTGACCCTTTTGGATGCTGAACATATAGATCTTCCCTTTCTATTTTCTCTCTGTAAGAGTCCTTTGAACTGGCTGATGCTGAATGTGTGCAAAGGATCTCACACTTGTTGGTTAGCCTATTGATTTCTGTTTTTGGCTATGTCTCCAAATGGAGATTGTGCCTCTAAGTCTTTATTCTTTATGATATTATCAGCAGCATTTCATATAGCTGGCCATTCTCTTTTTCTAGATATACCTTTTTTCATTTCCTTACAGGTGGCTCACTCCTGGTTTTCCTTTGGTCTCATTTGATGCCCCTATTCAGTTTTCTGGCCATCTTTCCTTTTTTTCCCCCTGGCCTCTGACCACAGAGCCCAGGTTTTCTACCTTGAAAGCTTGTGTCTGATTTCCTCTCAGCTCCCCCACACCCTTCTCCCATGCACCTTTTCCCTTTTCTGATTATACTTTGTATTCTTTCGCTGTAATAAATCACAGCCATGATGACAACTATATGATAAATGCTGTGAACCCTCCAAGTGAGTCTTTGAGTGGTACTGAATTTGGGTAACACTCTTCTCTGGGCTGCAAGAGAATGATGTATCTTTATACTGGTAGTCTAATGATATGGTATATTACAACTTTCCATATATTTCTGAATATATAATGAGAATATATGGCACTTATTAAGTACTGTTACTTCCCTCTCAAATAAAAAAATCTAATAAAAGTGTAATAAAGTGTTTATTACATTTTTTGTATGCTTGCTGCCAGATTTGAAGTTTAGTCATCTGGCAATTTGTATGGTTATATAATGCCATTAGTAATAACAAGTGATGCAGATGTTTTTCAGAAACTCTCCCACATATGTTAAAACTCATTTTAAGTTTATTTACCTATTATGTATTTTTCCCTTCATGTCCATCAACACCTTGCCTTTATCTGATTTCTTTTTTAGTGTAAATAGAGGCCTTGAGTGAAGCTTGCCTTTTCTTTTCTTTTCTTTTCTTTTCTTTTCTTTTCTTTTCTTTCTTTCTTTCTTTCTTTCTTTCTTTCTTTCTTTCTTTCTTGTTTGTTTCCTTAAACTGGTCATTGAAATAATATTATACTCACATAGAAGTTGCAAAAGTAGTGATTTCCTAATAATAACAGAACAATTATCAAACTACTAAATTGACATTTATACAATGCTATGACTAAACTATAAGTCTTATTTAGATTCACTAAGTTTTACATTACGTACACTTTTCTTTTTGGAATATGGCTCAAAGAAATTAAAATTTATCCCATGAAACCACCACCAAAATCAGGGTACAGAACTTTTCCGTCATCTCAAAGAAATCCCCTTCTACTAGTCTGTTAAAGTCACGCCCTCCCTTAACCCTGGCAACTGCTGATCTATTTTCCATCAGTTTAATTTTGTCATTTTGAAAATGTTATAGAAATGGAATTATTTAATATATGATCTTTTGGGATTGGATGTTTTTAAGACTTTTTATTTGTTTTATTTTTTTATTTTAGAGAGATAGAGTGTGAGCACAAACAGGGGGAGAGGCAGAGAGAGAGGGAGAGAGAGAATCTTAAGCAGGCTCCATGCCCAGTGAGAAGCCCTCTGCCAGGCTTAATCTTGAGACCCTGAGATCATGACCTGAGCCGAAATCAGGATTCAGACACTTAACTGCCTGAGCCACCCAGGCACCCCTGGGATTGGGTGTTTTTTTTTTCACTCAGCATAATGCTCTTGAGATCCATCCAAGTTGTTGTTACTTCATTTAAAAAATATTGCTGAGTTTTATTCCATGGTAAGGCTGTACCATAGTTTGTTTATTCACACATTGAAGGACATTTGTTTCTTTTCTTCAATGTAGGTTTTAAAAAATATCATAAAAAGGGTAAAAACCATAGCAATGGCTGACGTTTATTGAGTGCTTATTTGTGCCAAGTGTTGTGCTAATAAAACCGTGTTCCTTTTTTCAAACTAAGTTTTTATTTTTATTTTGAATTGTGAGAAAATATACATAACATAAAATTACCACCCTAACCACTTAAAAATATTTTTAAAGTTTATTTTTTTATTTATTTTTTGAGAGAGAGAGAGGAAGAGAGAGAGAATCCCAAGCAGGCTCTGCACTGCCAGCACAGAGCCTGACGTGGGGCTGGAATTCACAAATCGTGAGATCATAGCCTGAGCCAAAATCAGAAGTCAGGTGCTTAACCAGCTGAGCCACCCAGGCACCCTACTGTCTTAACTTTTTTATTTTTTATTTTTTTATTTTTATTATAATTTTTTAAAACTATTTTTTAAAAAGTTTATGTATTTTGGGAGAGAGAGTGAGAGAGTGTGTGAGCAGAGGAGGGGCAAAGAGAGAGGGAGAGAGAGAGAATCCCAAGCAGGCTCTGTGCTGTTAGTGCAGAGCCTGATGTGGGGGTTGAACTCGAAAGCTGTGAGATCATGACCTGAGCCAAAACCAAGAGTCAGATGCTTAACTGACTGAGCCATCCAGGTGCCGCATCTTAACCATTTTTAAGTGTACAGTTCAGTAGTATTAAGTACATTCACATTTTTGTGCAACCAGTCTCCAAAACTTTTCACCTTGTAAAACTGAATCTCTATACCCATCAACTAAAGCTTCCCACTTCTCTCTCACCCCAACCCTGGCAGCCACCATTCTACTCTCCATGAATTTGACTACTGTAGGTACCTCATATAAGTGGAAACATGCAGTATTTGTCTTTTTGACTGGTTTATTTCACTTAACATAATGTTCTTAAGGTTCATTCATGTTGCATGTGTCAGAATTTCCCTCCTTTTTAAGACTGATAATACTCCATTGTATGTATATGCCACACTTTGTTTATCCACTCATCCACTGATGGACAACCCAACTTGGGTTGCCTCTACCTTTTAGATACTGTGAATAATGCTGCTATGAACATAAGAGTGCAAATGTCTCTTTGAACTCCTGTTTTCATTTCCTTTGGATATATACCCAGAAGTAGAATGAGTGGATCATATGGTAATTTATATTTTTAATTTTTTGAGGAACCACCATACAGTTTCCATAGTGGTTGCACTATTTTAGATTTTCATCAACAATGCACAAGGGTTCCAGTTACTTCACATCCTTGCCAACACTTGTTATTTTCTGGGTTTTTTGTTTGTTTTTTGTTTTTTTTTTGTAGTAGCTGTCCTAATGGGTGTGAGGTGGTATTTCATTATGTTTTTGATTTGCATTTCCCTAATGATTAGTGATGTTGAACATTGTTTCACATGCTTTTTGACCATGTAACTCTTCTTGGGTTAAATGTCTATTCAAGTCCTTTGCCCATGAAAACAATTTTTTTGTTGATATTCATGAGTTCTTTATGTATTATGTATATTAATCATAATTAGATATATAATTTGCAAATATTTTCTTCCTTTTCATAGGTTGCCTCTACTGCATTCTTATTTATTCCTCTTTATTTTATAGATGAGGAAGCTGAAGTATGGGGAGTTTT
The DNA here is from genome assembly GCF_018350215.1 of Panthera leo. Lineage (NCBI taxonomy): Eukaryota > Metazoa > Chordata > Mammalia > Carnivora > Felidae > Panthera > Panthera leo. The sequence continues at coordinate 122,722,245 of NC_056680.1, forward strand.
GGTAACTCTTAGTAACCTGTCCTTGGTTTCTTGGTTTGTATGGAACATATATCCAAATTCACACTGACCACCTCCGGAGTCTGTACTTTTCACCACTGCATGATTCTCAGCTAATTTCTTGGCCAATTTAAGGAAAGCAAGTGGTCTTGCTTTCTATGATTAACCTATGTGGAAGGCATACTTTAAGAAGCAGATTGATTTACATTTTTTATTTTTTATTTTTAATTTATTTTTAATGTTTATTCTAGAGAGAGAGAGACAGAGTGTGAAGGGGAGGGACACAGAGAGAGAGGGAGACACAGAATCTGAAGCAGGCTCCAGGCTCCAAGCTGTCAGCACAGAACCTGATGCGGGGCTTGAACCCAAGAATTGTGAGATCATGACCTGAGCCGAGTCAGATGCTTACCCGACTGAGCCATCCAGGAGCCCCTGATTTACATTTAAAAAAAAAATTTTTTTTAATGTTTATTTATTTTTGATACAGAGAGAGACAGAGTGCAAGTGGGGGAGGGGCAGAGAGAGAGGGAGACACAGAATCTGAAACAGGCTCCAGGTTCTGAGCTGTCAGCACAGAGCCCAATGCGGGGCTCGAACCCACGAACGGTGAGATCAAGACCTGAGCCGAAGTCGGACACTTAACTGACTAAGCCACCCAGGCGCCCCTGATTTACATTTTTTAAATGTATAGTTGATCCTCATTATTTGCACATTCCATATTTGTGAGTTTACCTGTTTGCTAAAATTTATTTTTGATACCAGAGTCAATACTTATGGTGCTTTTGGGTCATGAATGGTCATACACAGAGTGGCAAAAAAATTTAAGTCACTTGACACACATGTACCTGGAAGATATCAATCACAGTGATTCTTTGCCTTCTTGTTTCAGCTCTTATACTATAAATAAGTGTCCTTTTTGTGGCCTACTTAGTGCCATGTTTTCCACATCTCTGTTGTTTGGATTTGTTTATTTATTTATATGCTCTGATTTTTGTTTAAAATCATCCCCATATAAAATGCTTAAGTGCTGTGTAATGTTTCTAATTAGGTGCAAGAAGGCTGTGATATACCTTACAGAGAAAATACATGTATCAGATAAGCTTCCTTCAAATATATGAGTTACAGTGTTGCTGACTGTAGAGTTGAATGTTAATGAATCAAGAGTATATTAAATAAAGTGGTTTTAAACAGAGAAACACAAAAAACAAAGTTATGTATTGATTGGTTGATGAAAAAGTTGTGACTAGAGGCTCACAGGAGCTTCTCTATTTCCCCTAGAGGCAATAGTTCAGTATTTACTAACTCAGTGTTTGCTGTGACCTTATAGAATGGAATGTCTTTATAAATAAGGAAAATTGACTGTATTTCCTATTATTTAAATCAGGGTAGCATGAAGGAAAGGCTTATTTATGTTGGATAAATGAACTTTCACAGAATCTCAGGATATGTGATGTTTGTGTTATAATTTGGGGTCCAGTGGGCATTCACATTCACCCATGTCGGTAACTTTGTGGTAGATGTTGCTGGTATACCCTTATTCTAGATGAGAAATCAAAGCAGAGAGAAGTTTTATGGGTTGCCAGTGTCACAGATGGTTAGTGGTATAGTGGTATAAATGCACCTATACCTGGTTTTCCTGGTTCTTTTTTGGTGTGAATTTTCTTCTTCCATTTTGCCTGTCTACAATTAGAATGGGGAAAGGGTGTGAATGCTTTTTGAGTCCTTGTAATATACTAGTTCCAGTGTTAGCCATTTGATACGTTTGACTTCATTTGCTTTTCTCAGCAACTCATTGTGGCATGAGATGATGCAGTCTTTTCAGTGACCAAACTGTAGGAAAATTAGGTATTTTGCTAAGGAATTATGTACTAACGAGTGCTATTAGAATTTGAATCTTGATCCTACAAAGAATATTTTTTTTGTTACTGTGTGTCATTGTCTACTACATGTCCCAGAAGAGAGAATTGGCCCAACATACACGTATAATTTTTCAGACTGACTCTCCAATGGCATTGCAAAATATTTGATTATGTTTCCAGCCATTTGATTTGTGGTTTCACATATGTTTGCAAAATACAAAATTAAAGTTAAATTCAGAAATGTTTTAACATTGTCCAAGTTTAATTTGCTATGCCTTAAGAAATAATTAATTCATAATTCATGGTGTGAAGTAGATTTTTACTATAAATAAATGCTTTCTTTTTATAGTGAACGAAAATGTCTTTATTTAAAGCCCGGGATTGGTGGTCTACTGTTCTGGGAGAAAAAGAAGAATTTGACCAAGGCTGTTTGTGTTTGGCTGATGTTGACAATACTGGAAATGGACAAGGTAAGCAACTTATGGCCATGCATCTTGGAGCAAAGCTTTACAGAAATAAAATAAAAATGACTTCCTTTTTAAAAATGTACTTTATAGAATGTAAGTGAACTATAGAATTATGCCCTAATTTTTAAGGTAGTTTTCCTTATAAGTAATATTTAGGTAGCAGGCTAACAAGGCTAACAAAGATAGTTTTTACTTCTGTTTTGCTCTTTTTTTTTTTTTTTTTTGATTTGTGTTGATTCTGTCATATTATTTGGAAGTAGAGCCACTAAAATATTTTAATTAATTAATTAATTTATTTTGAGAGAGAGAGAGAAAGGAGGCGGAGGGGCGAAAAGGGAGAGAGAGAATCCCTAGCAGTCTCCATGCTGTCAGCACAGAGCCAAACATGGGGCTCAGTCCCATGAACTATGAGGTTATGACCTGAGCCAGAATTAAGAGTCAGATACTTAACTGACTGAGCCACCCAGGTGTCCCAAAATATTTTTAATTTTGAAATTTTTTAGAAATTGTTTTCAAGGAAAACTATATTTTCTTTTTTTTTTATTGTTTATTTATTTTCGAGAGACGAGACAGAGCACAAGTGGGAGGGGCAGAGAGAGAGAGAGAGAGACAGAGAGAGACAGAGAGAGAGACAGAGAGACAGAGACATACATACTCGAAGCAGGCTCCAGGCTCCAGGCTCTGAGCTCTTAGTACAGAGCCTGACGCAGAGCTCAATCTCACAAACCGCAAGATCATGACCCAAGCTGAAGCTGGACGCCCAACCGACTGAGCCACTCAGGAGCCCCAGAAAATTCTATTTTCTAAAAGTTGAATCTGAAAGCCATTCATACCAGAATGGAAAAATTTTTCTAGTTCTATTGGATGGTAGAAAAAATAATTAAATCATTACTTTCATTTTCATATTATGATACTGAAAACAACATTCTGTCTTATTCTTATATTGATTTGCTCCTCTTTGCATCTTCATATTTTTTGAAGCAGTCTTTAAAACATTTTAGTTCTATGTCATTGCTATTTGGAAATTGTATTATTATTATTATTATTTTTTAATTATTATTTTTTTTTTTTTAGAGAGGGAGTGAGAGCATAAGCTGGGGAGAGGGGCAGAGGGAGATGGAGAGAATCTTAAGCAGGCTCCATGCTGTATGGAACTTGACATGGGGCTCGATCCCATGATCATGGGATCATGGCCTGAGCTAAAATCAAGAGTCTGACGCTCAACCGGCTGAGCTATGCAGGTGCCCTTGTTTTAATGATTATAGTCATGAGCTTTTTCTTTTCTTTTTTGTAATCCAGATAGTCATTAGCTTTTTAAAAAACAAACTTACTATAATCATTCTTTTGTTCAGTGTTTATAAATATTGTCCCCTTACATTTTTTTGTTATTTTATTTCCCTTTCCTATAACAAAAACAATAGAATCTTGGGGATAAGGTGAAAGGAGAAAAAATTTTTTTTTTAATTTACATTTTAGTTAACATACAGTGCAATATTTGTTTCAGGAGTAGAATTCAGTGATTCATCACATGAACACCCAGTGCTCATCCCACTATGTGCCCTCTTTAATACCTATCACCCATCTAGCCCATATCCCACCTATCTCCCTCCACTAATCCTCAGTTTGTTCTCTGTCGTTAAGAGTCTTTTGTGGTTTGTTTCCCTCTCTCCTCCTTTTTTCCCCCTGAAAGAAGAAAATTATATTGACAAAGAAGAATGGGAGGTACTAAGCTGTACTGAGCACCCAAATTATTTCTAAGGAAAATCTGGGCCCTGCCCTTCCACTGATAGGAGATGGGAAAGTCTTCTACTCAGAGGGTGTTCTGAGAGTTTCCTCAAACATTATGAACCTTATCTCCTGCCTGTTTGTTAAAACTTATGATTCCCTTATTATTTGGCAGCATAGAATGCTGAGACTACAAAAATATATGCCATAGAGAACAATTTCAAACTCATTTATGCCCAAACTATCTGAAGCTCAACTTGGTTGGAAACTATCCTGATTGATTGTCTTAATAGGCTACTGTTCACTCATTTCTTTTAGAGCTCTTCACTGAGGTGCCACCAGTGGGTTACCAGTTACTAGTTTGCTTCTTCCCAATTTTTGGCCAGCTGTGAGCAGTTTCCTCTGTTTTCCCAAGGATACTATACAAAAATAATTTCCTGTGTGTGTCCCACATAGGGAAAAAAAAAAATCCCTGATTATTATTTCTCAAAACTTGGACCACCAGCATCATCATATTCTGGGGGTGATTATTATATATAAAGATTTTCTATTTCACCTATATAAAATCCTATAAGGTCATGTTTCCTGGAGGGAGGTGGATTACAGGGGGGTGTAGGTATCTGCATTTTTGACAAGCTCCATTGTTGAATGGTGGTACACTACAGTTGAATAATTATTGTTGATCTTAGGGAGTGGAAGGTAGATGAGAGCAGTTTGGGACATGCTCTGTTTGAGAAAGGAATGTCTAGTAGGCAGAATAGAGGTAGTGATTTTGAAGTGAGCCGTATGCTGGTTGTATTTGAAACCCTGGAAATGCATGAAAATGCACAGGGAAAGAAGGTGGAATAAGGGGGCAGGAACCTTAGGACCATAACCTTTAGCATACAAGCATTAAAGGGGGAGGTTTGGGAAGGGAAGATAGTAATAGATTCTGAGAAGGGCAAGCAGAGAGGAAGGAGAACCAGTTGGGCTGGTACCTGGGAGGCAAGGTTTAGTGACAGGAAGACTGAAGTTTCCACATCATTTAGCAGCAAGTAGTTCATTAGTGTTCTTGGTGAGGGTGGATGAGTGGGCACAATGGTGACAAAATCTAGATTTGTAGTGAGAGAAGGAGTGGAAGGTTCGGAAGACTGTGTGTTTATGGCTCTTTAAAGAAACTTAGCTGTGAAGGGAAGAAGGGAGGATAATAACTGGGGGGCAGCGTAGGGTAAGGAGAAGTGGGAAAAATTCAGTGTATGGCATGGAGGATATAATAGAGCAGGGACGGGACACCCGGCTGGCTCTGTAGGTGGAGTGTGTGATTCTTGATCTGGGGATTGTAGGTTTGAGCCCCACGTTGAGTGCAGAGATTACTTAAAAGTAAAATCTTAGGGGCGCCTGGGTGGCTCAAGTCGGTAAGCGTCTGACTTCGGCTCAGGTCATGATCTCGTGGTCTGTGAGTTCGAGCCCCGCGTCGGGCTCTGTGCTGACAGCTCAGAGCCTGGAGTCTGTTTCAGATTCTGTGTCTCCCTCTCTCTCTGACCCTCCCCGGTTCATGCTCTGTCTCTCTCTGTTTCAAAAATAAATAAACATTAAAAAAATTTTATAAAAAAAATAAAATCTTAAAAAAAATAGAGCAGGAATTCAGAGAAGATAGAGATGGGATCAGGTGTGCAGAGGGAAGAGTTACCCTTAAACAGGTGTGAGCACTTTTTTTTCACTGTGACAGAAGGCGAGAGAGTAAGAATGGATACAGATGAAGAGAAATTTGCAGGTCAGGTCGGGAAGTTGAAACAGTAATGACCCCTACTTTCTTTGGGGTGATCAGAGAGTGAAAAGATGGTATTAGGCATCTTGAAATCATTGTAGGCAAAGCCAACTTGATATATAGAAGGATTCCTTCCTAAGTCTTGAGATCCCTGTTGAAATCGGACACCCTGCATTTAAAGTGTTTTTCTTAATTCAAGATTCCGACTCGTGAGAGAGGTAGTGAGAGTGAGGCTGAGAGGGAGACTCTGAGTGGGTCAGCTTAGGTTTCATGCCAGCCTGTGGTCAGGCAGGAGAGTTAGTTTCCTCTAAGAATCCTGAGTAGAAAACATAGGGCTGACAGAAAAATAGCTACTATGTTTATCTTTTAGCTACTCAGCATTGATACCTTACCTGTGGCAGCTGTCCCCATATACTGCACAAGCATGTGTTCCTACCCATCTACAGTGGGAGATAAACCATGTGCACCTACTGCTTCAGAGACACTTTCAGGGAGCCCTGGCTCTGCAAAAGTCCAGGATCTTTGGGTGATATCCCTTTCTCTTGTCATTGAGTCATTACCATGTTCCAATATTCGGCCTTTAGACTAAGTGGTATGTATGTACAATCTGTGTTCAAAACCTATACGAAAAGAAGAGAAAGAAAAATTTTAAAAATTAAGATTAAGGAGTAGAAAAAATTGTATGGTAACTTAAAGAAGTCATAATGGGGAAATACCTTCTGTTTTGTGTCTGGTCACCAGGCTATGTAACTATGCTTTTTCTTTTCTTTCTTTTTTTTTTTTTTTTAACTTTGACCAGCTAATTAGGGCTCTTGGTCTTGAGTGGAGATTAAGGAACCGGAGAATTGGTGTAGGCCTTCATTCCTGAGGGATCTAGAACACTAATGCTCGCCTGAAGAGGATTGTAGTAGTTTCATTTATTGATGCTCCCGATAGTATGGGTGAGGGTCCTTGGAGATTCCTGGGTTTCACTCAGATTTCTTTCAGTCCTATTTGGCTGTTAAGAGGTGATGAGGTAGTCCTGGTTCCTGCAGATTGGGTTGTGGCAGTACATTTAAAGATAAATGCCTTTTCTTGTTAGGTGAAAGCCATCTGTTTCTGTTGTTCTGTGTTTACTAGAAAGGAAAAAATGCATTATTAAATCTAGAACTGTATTCAAGCAGATGAGTCGTATCAGTTGGCTCCAAGAAAAGATAAGATGTGGAATAATAGAAGAAATTGGGATTGCCAATTTATACAGATCAACCCTAACTCTTTCTATAAGACCCATTAGACTTCAATATTGGCACATTTGGTTATAGAACATGGATGTGATGGGAATCACCACATGTGCATATTGAAGCTTTTTCGCAATGAATTTTGGAAACTACCCCAAATCAAGCCTAGGAGTGTTATTGCTTTTGATTTTCTCCCTAACTGGGAGATAGAGTTCCAGTGGTTTCCATACAGCTGTCCCAATATAATATCCGTCATGTAAATGTTGGGGAACCAAATGGGTGTTCTACTGTTTTCTGTGGAAATAAATTTCCTTTATTTAAAATCTAAAAAATTTTAATGTTTATTTATTTTTGAGAGAGAGAGAGACAGAGACAGAGACAGAGACAGAGAGACAGAGAACAAGTGAGGGAGGGGCAGAGAGAGGGACGGAGACACAGAATCTGAAGCAGGTTCCAGGCTTTGAACTGTCAGCACAGAGCCGGACGCAGGGCTTGAACTCATAAGCCATGAGGTCACGACCTCAGCCGAAGTCGGATGCTCAATCAACTGAGCCACCCAGGTGCCCGCAATACATATCCTTTAAACTCTCAGAAACTGGGTGAGAGAAATCATAGGCTGGCTTTGCTCTCTCACTGGTTGAACTAAGTTAAAAAATTCATTTATTACTGAGTCTCCATAATTAGAAACAATAGTATATTTCTGGGCTTTGAGAGTTAGTAGTAACTGGAGCCAGTATTCATCGTTCTCACACAATTTAGGTATTTCCCTTCCCTCAGTGCACCTGAATAAATGACTATTGGTCCTATAAGGAAGGATCTGAGGAAAATTTATATTAGGCATGTGTGGTGTTATAGCAACATCTATACACTGTGTTGTCTTTATTCAAGGGGCCGTGAATCTGTAAATTGACTTAAGTGTGGAAATGAGTGAGATGCCATGACTGTCTATATAGTGGCTTGAGTTAGTCCTCTTTTTCATGGACCTAGAATATTTTTAGTTATAGATTTCAAAAAAAAGACTTGAGTTTAAATTTTTTTTTCAATGTTTATTTATTTTGAGAGAGAGAGACAGACAGAGCATGAGTGGGGTAGGGACAGAGAGAAAGGGAGACACAGAATCTGAAGCAGGCTCCAGGCTCTGAGCTGTCAGCACAGAGCCTGATGCGGGGCTTGAACCCACAAACCATGAGATCATGACCTGAGCCGAAGTCGGATGCTTATCTGACTGAGCCACCAGGTGCCTCCCAAAAAACTTGAGTTTAATAAACATGTTATAGGACATTCTTACAATTGAATACTACTTGGTAATAAAAAAAATAAGTGAACCACTGGGAAAAAAAGGGTTTTAATGAGTTGCCTATTCATTTCATTCCTGGGGATCCCATTAATCATAGTTAGAAATTAGACTATTACCGGAGATCTGGTTACTATAAAAGTCCTGCTGTTGTTTTTTTTTTTTTTTTTTTAATTTTTTTTCAACGTTTTTTATTTATTTTTGGGACAGAGAGAGACAAACAGGGGAGGGGCAGAGAGAGAGGGAGACACAGAATCGGAAACAGGCTCCAGGCTCCGAGCCATCAGCCCAGAGCCTGACGCGGGGCTCGAACTCACGGACCGCGAGATCGTGACCCGGCTGAAGTCGGACGCTTAACCGACTGTGCCACCCAGGCGCCCCTAAAAGTCCTGCTGTTTTAATTATCATACTTACACCTTTTGATTTTAGGGGTTAAATTGTTGTTATGTGGGCTTTGCCATCCTGCCTTCCTTTTATCTCTGAAGATAGGGCTGTGTTGAAGTTGAATCTTGGTTATTTAGTGCGTGAAATAGGGATTAGGGCATGGTGGGATACATAGCAAGCTCAGTGGGGGAGTGTTTTAGAAAAGTTTGGAGGTTTAAGTATATCCAAGACTTTGCCAGTAACTCATTATGTAACATCGTAGTCCCCCTCTTTCTGATGAATGTCTTTACTCTTTTTTTTTTTTTTTTTTGAGGGAGGGAGGGAGGGGGAGAGAGAGAGAGAGAGAGAGAGAGAGAGAGAGAGAGAATGAATGTATAAGTGGGGGAGAGAGGCAGAGGGAGAGGAGAATCTTAAGCAGGCTTCACACTCAGTGCATAGCCTGACTCGGGGCTCAATCCCATGACCCTGGGTCCTGACTTGAGCTGAAACCAAGAGTTGGACTCTCAAACTGACTGAGCCACCCAGGCATCCCTGTCTTTACTTCTATGCAGGAAACCTGAAGAGACTGAACTCACTTGTTACTGTAACTTAAAACCTATAGAAGCAATCTTTGAATTAGATTCTTAGTGGTTAAGCCCCACTGATGTAAGAAGTGAGAAATTCTTTCTGCAGCATCCCAAGGACCCAGAGTTTTATTCTTTACACTGAGATGGGAATTTTGAGGTTTAAACCTATCATTCTCTTATTTTAACTTATCCAGTGCCTTTATAAAAGCCATTTTATATATGGTTTGGTATTCCTTCTTCCTGTTCAGTTGGCCTAGGTCAACAGCTATTCAGTCCACTAGAGTGCCACCTGCAATGGGCACAGAGTCTTAGATGCCCATTAACTGGAGGTGTTAACTTGATTGGCCATTCTGTCACTGTGTACAGTGTCTTTTAACCCTGTTTACAATGTGAACAGGAGTCTTACTGCTTTTGTGCCCCAGCTCAGCTAAAGAGCCAATTTCCAAATATCCCTGTAGGAATCGATACCTGCAATTTATTCTCTGCTGCCAATTTTTAAAAATCTATTATTATTATTATTTTTTGGCCATAGGTTACAGGAAACAGCTATGATAAATACAAATGAAAAGGGATTGGAGTAAGAATGACATAGATCTTCCAAATGCAGGAAGAGTTGAATTGGCCAAGCCTTAGTGGGGGATGGGAACAGCATGGCTCTAGAGACTTTGTAGACCTCCAGGGGGCTGCCATCAGATCATCGAGCAGCAGATTCCTGGTGTCTCTATTCACGATTGAAATTCCCAGGATAGTACCTCTCTCATTGGGTTATTATGAGGATTTAGTGAGTTAGTACATAAAAGAACTTACTTAGACCATTGCTTGGCACATAATAAACTCTCAGTAAATAAGTATATAGAACTCTTACTTTTAAGTAGATGAGAAAAAGTCAATATTCTATACTAATACAGCACTTTCAAAACCCAAAGTATTAGTTTCCTAGAGCTGCTATAACAAAGTACCACAAATTGAGTGGCTTAGAGCAACAGAAATTTATTCTCTGACAGTTTTTAGAGGCTAGAAGTCTGAAATCAAGGTGTTGAAAGGGCCATCCTATCCCTAAAGCCTCTGGGATCCCTCCTTGCCTCTTCCAGCTTCTGGTAGTCCTAGGCATTCTTTGGCTTGTGGATGTATCATTCCAATCTCTACCTCCATTGTCACATGATCATCTTCTGCTTGCGTGTCTTCACAGGACATTCTTCTTCCCCCGCCATCTCTACTTCCTTTTCTTGTAAGAGAGTCCTATTGCACACCTAATTGAGTGTGACCTCATCTTAACTTGATTACGTCTTCAAAGACCTAATTTCCAAATAAAGTCATGGATACTGAGGGTTAGGACTTCAATATATCTTTTTTGGGGGACACACTTCAACACACAACACCTATCTTAACCATTTCTCCCTGTTGTGTCCAAGTGTAGACATTGTTAATCAGAGCACTCTACGTAGTGAGGCCTCAGAATCCTTTTTACAACCAGCTGTAGAGTTGATACTCTATGATGAAATCAGTTTACAACCTTATACTAGTCTTTTGTAAAAGGACTTACTTTGACCGAGTTAAATTATAAACACTGACACCAAAGCAAGGCTTAGGAAAAACATGTAATACGTTAGTATGTGTGAATATTGGTGATATAAAAAAATTCTTTTTGAAAAACTATGTTATTAATATAAGTTCATTTTAATTACATCATCTGTTGGCAGATTGGCCATTGTATATGAAACAAGACTTGATTGTTTAATTTTTAAATTTCTTTTTTAGACATTAGAAAGTTTATTTCCAAAGAAATTTGTTGGTAATGTTTGTTTCTTATATCTTTTAAAAAAATCTCTCCACAGATAAAATAATTGTGGGTAGCTTTATGGGATACCTAAGAATCTTTAACCCCCATCCTGTAAAAACAGGAGATGGCGCTCAAGCTGAAGATATGCTTCTAGAAGTGCATCTACGAGATCCAATACTACAAGTGGAAGTAGGAAAGTTTGTTTCGTAAGTACAGCCCACTAATCCTGGCATTTTATCTTACTTAGAGTGTCATTTCCCCACTGTGTCATTTTTGTGGATTCTTAAATGAAAAAAAGACCATCTATGAGTTAATATTTTTTTGGATATTTTTACCTGGGTGTGTGTTCCTCATGTACTGAACTTTTTTTTTTTTTTTTTAATATGGAAAACAGCACATTTAAGAGAATAATTTAGGAATTTTTTTTATAGAAACAGACTAAGATCCCTGACACATCAGAGGTTTAAAGGAAAAGAGAGAAGCTTTTGAAAATAACCAAATAAAGAAATAGAAAGTACTCACTTACTTAAAGCACTAATTGTACAGATTATATAAATGTCTGTTTAAATAATTAGACAAAGTAGCAGTTTGGTATTTGGTAAATAACTTAGAAGCTTTAAAGTCAATTAGTACTTATTTGGTGTAGAAAGGTCCTTAGTTTCTTTTGTTTAATTTTTAAATTAGTTAATTTGCTTTTGAGAGAGAGAGAGAACATGCGTGTGCACAAGTCGGGGAGGGGCAGACAGAGAGAGAGGGACAGGGGATCTGAAGCAGGCTCCATGCTAACAGCAGAAAGCCCAATACAGGACTTGAACTCATGAACTATAAGAACATGACCTGAACTGAAATCAGATGCTTAACCAAATGAGCAAACTACGTACCCCTATCTTTCCATTAAAAAAAAAAAATTAATGTGTATTTATTTTTGAGAGAGAGACAGAGTGTGAGCGAGGGAGGGGCAGAGAGAGAGGGAGATGCAGAATCCGAAGCAGTCTCCAGGTTCTGAGTTGTCAGCACAGAGCCCGAAGCAGGGCTTGAACCCACAAACAGCGAGATCATGACCTGAGCTGAAGTCAGACACTTAACCGACTGAGCCACTAGGCGCCCCTTTCGTTTCATTTTTTAAAAGAATGAAGTGCTGTTATGATCATTCTGTTCAGTAGTTCTAAGTAGGGTTGTTATCTACATGGTCACTTGTTGGAAGAGAGGTTAACATTAATGAGTGGATACTGAACTGGCATTAATTAACTAGTACTATTTCATTAATCTTATCTACACAATGTGATCTGTATTTAAAGATAAGGAAACTAGCTAGAACTCAGAGCTTTAGGTCACACAGCCTGGATTCAAGACCCAGGTCTATCTGACTCCATACTCTATTACCTTTCCATGACATCATGTTCTTTTCCTGTGCATGGTAGAAAAATTGTTTTGAGTGTTCAGGGCAATAAAATTTTTTTGAAGTCAATATTGAATATGTGATAATTGTATATATTTGCATTTTCTGGTAGTAGAGTGAATGGTGAGCATTTATATTCATTATAATGATATTTTTCAGGTATTATCTAATAGAATTCATATTTTGTAAATGAGAGACTAACACTCTGAAAGGTTAAATGATTACACGGATACCAAGGTGCAGAGTCAGGACCCCACTCCAGGTCTTCAGATTTCAATTATAGTTCTTTTAGTTTAGAACAAACAGAGTCTGTATCAGAGGTCATGCCTTGGAGGACTGCTTGCAGATGTGTTTTAAATTTAAAAGAGTTGCTGATATTTAAGAACCAGGGATTTCACATAAAATCCCTGCTTTCTTGCTTTTCTTGGGGGAAAAAAAAAAGTGGAGATTTGGCCACAAGCCCAGAACTGAGTGGTGGTTGCTTCCTTTAGTCAGGCCCCACTCTGCAGTGGACCACACCATTTACACTCTTCACTCATTTCCATCTACTGACCTGACTCTTGAAGACTGGATTTAGGATTTCTAGACTGTATTATGTCTTGAAAACTAGTTGATAGGGGCTGAGAAGTATATTGGTGACAGTGGCAGTTTAGTCCAAACTGACATCTTTTCAGTGCCTTTAATAAAATTTCTGAGCTGGAAGTGACTTATACCATTTACTGATAATGATTAGCATTCTGTAGTGCTTTATACTTTACAAGGTACTATCACATGATTTCATTTCATTTAATTGAAATGTCTTATTTTCCAGGATGGGAAACGGGTTCAGAAAGATTAAATTACTTGCCCAAGGTCACAGGTTAGTTAGCCAGAGAGACAGGTCCAGAACTTGGATCTCTGTATTATGAGAGAGCACTCATGAAGCGGCCTCTGCTTCTATTTTTTCTTGGAGGCTCTATTGGCTTCAACTGAAGGAAGTTCCATGAGGCAGAGTCCTTGAGCCTCTGGGGTTGCCAAAGTGGTGTTTGTTGTTACATTTATTTTTCAGTTTCTAATATTATCTAGTAAGTTTTTAGTTAACTGATTATAGACTGTGGTTATAATCTCTTTTTAAAAGTATTTTGTATCTTTTTGAGTTACATCTGAAGTTAACATTTAAACTTTTAAAACTTTTCCTATTTTCCAGAGGTACTGAAATGCTTCATTTGGCTGTGTTGCATTCTAGAAAACTTTGTGTCTACTCTGTCTCTGGTAAGAAACATTTTTTTCTAATGTAGAATTTGTATTAAAAATGGCTTCTTAATATAAGAATAGATGCTTGTTTATGTTCACTTGCTAGAGAACACAAAACATTTGGTTGAAGATTTTCTTATCTTGGTTAACATTTTCCCTTGTTCATTTATTTTTTCAGGTACTTAGGCTATTGCCTTTTTTTTTTTTTTTTTTTTTTTTTTTTTTTTAATTTCTAGTAGAAGGTTCCTTATAATCTCCTTCCCAGGAATTGTGTCCAGGATAGCCTATGACTATTGGGGCCAATTCTGTATACTTAGGACACTTGAGTGTTTTAAAAGACTTTTGTTTATTTTTTTATTTAAGTATAGTTGGAGCTCAATGTTACATCAGTTTCAGGTGTACAACATGGTGATTTCACTTCTCTGTATGTTATGCTATGCTCATCACAAGTGTAGCTACCACCTGTCACCATACAATGCTATTACAAGATCATTGCCTATATTCCTTATGCTGTACCTTTTATCCAGGACACTTGAGTCTTAAGAAATGTTCAGTAGCAACAACAAACTTCATTAGGTGCTGAGTCATAATGGTTTAAATGACCTTTTCTTTGGTGAACCTCAAGTGTACACTCTTTACACTTTACACTTTACACTTCAAATTTCTTGGCTTTTGGTTGTTTTTACTCAGCCTGACCTGAAGGCACTTATTTGAGGCTTAATCAGATTTCATTCCCTAACATTTTTCTGTGGGTACAAGTATAATAGTTAATTGTAGTTTGGTTTTAGCACTTTGATTCTTATTAAATATGAAAGGTAACTTTAAAAAATTTTGTTTTAGTTATTAGATAAATTTTAGTTCATGCTGAGTTACTTTAATAGATATCAATATTGGGGAAATTTTTTATTGGCACAATAAAGCTAAGTCTCTATGGGTCTATTCCTTATACAAGAAGTGTTCTTTGGAGTTTGCTGTAAAATTTAGCTTTAGGATTTGGATTTTTCACACTCATTCTCTTTATTTGGGCTTTATTTGTATTTTGCATTTAATTTGAGTAATGATTTATATTTATTGTCACTGAGCTGGATATTCTTTTTTTTTCTGGGTTATTATTATTATTATTATTATTTTGGTTTCAGGAGTAGAATTCAGTGATTCATTACTTACGTACAACACCCAGTGCTCATCACAACAAGTACCCCCTTTAGCCCACCACCCATCTAGCCCATCTCCCACTCACCTCCCTCTGTCAACCCTCAGCTTGTTCTCCATCATTAATAAGAGTATCTCTTATGGTTTGTTTCCCTCTTTTCTCTCCCCTCCATATGTTCATTTGTTTTGTTTCTTAAATTCCACATATGAGTGAAATCATATGGTATTTGTCTTTCTCTGACTGATTTATTTTGCTTAGCGTAAGACATTCTAGCTCCATCCACGTGGTTGCAAATGGCAAGATTTCATTCTTTTTGATGGCTGAGTAATATTCCATTGTGTGTGTGTGTGTGTGTGTGTGTGTGTGTGTGTGTATACATATATACCACATCTTCTTTATCCATTCATCAGTTGATGGACATTTGGGCTCTTTCCATAGTTTGGCTATTGTTGATAGCACTGCTAGAGACGTTGGGGTGCATCTACCCCTTCAAATCTGTATTTTTGTATCCTTTGGGTAAATACCTGATAGTGTAATTGCTGGATCATAGGGTGGTTCTATTTTTAATTTCTTGAGGAACCTCCATATGGTTCTCTAGAGTGGCTGAACCAGTTTGCATTCCCACCAACAGTGCAAGAGGGTTTCCCTTTCTCCCCATCCTTGCCAACACCTGTTGTTTCTTGTGTTGCATATTTTGCCATTCTGACAGGTGTGAGGTGGTATCTCACTGTGGTTTTGATTTGTATTTCCCTGATGATGAGTGATGTTGACCATCTTTTCATGTGTCTGTTAGCCATCTGAATGTCTTCTTTGGAAAAGTGTCTATTCATGTGTTCTGCCTATTTCTAAATTGTATTATTTGTTTTTTGGGTGTTGAGTTTGATAAGTTCTTTATAGGTTTTGAATACTAATCCTTTATCAGATATGTCTATGTCATTTGCACATATCTTCTCCCATTCTGTAGGCTGCCTTTTAATTTTGTTGATTATTTCCTTCACTGTGCAGAAGCTTTTTATCTTGATGAAGTCCTAATAGTTCATGTTTGTTTTTGTTTCCTTTGCTTTCAGTGACATGTCTGATAAGAAGGTGCTATGGCTAAGGTCAAAGAGATTGCTGCCTATGTTCTCCTCTAGAATTTTGATGATTTCCTGTCTCGCATTTAGGTTATTCATCCATTTTGGATTTATTTTTGTGTATGGTATAAGGAAGTCGTCCAGTTTTATTGTTCTGCATGTTGCTGTCCAGTTTTCTCAACACTATTTGTTGAAGAGATTGTCTTTTTTTCCATTGGATATTCTTTACTGCTTTGTTGAAGCATAGTTGACTATATAGTTTTAGGTCCATTTCTGGGTTTTCTATTCTGTTCCACTGATCTATGTGTCTGTTTTTGTGCTACAAAGACAGTAGCATACTGTCTTGATGACTACAGCTATGGAATATAGCTTGAAATCCAGAATTGTGATGCTTCCAGTTTTGTTTTTCTTTTTCAGGATTGCTTTGGCTATTTGGTGTCTTTTGTGGTTCCATACAAATTTTAGGATTGTTCTAGCTCTGTGAAAAATGCTGGTGGTGTTTTGATAAGGATTGCTGAGCTGGATATCCTAAAGCAGTGTCTTTTTGGGGTTGAAGGTCTGTTAGCTTTTTAAGGCAAGCTTGGTAACCTGGCCTATGGTGTATGGTAGGCATATGTTGACTGCACAAGTGAACTAATTTCTGGGTGGGGCTGAGGTAATTGGTAGTGGCTCTTTATTACTCTGTTATTTTTCTTCTTCCTTCTTTTTTTTCCCCTCTGTTACCACTATCATTTTCTTTTCCACTTTTTTGTTTACATCAAAAGCCCAATATAGTACCTCTCTGTGTCATTGGTAAACCGCTCCCATTGGTTTCATGGTAACAGATGTTGTTCTTCCTAGTGATAGGGCAAATATTTAGTTTTCCAGAGTAAATGGAGAAGATGTGATATAGGTTACTTTATTACATGAATCTAGTTATTTCTCCGTTAACTGTGAGGTGATACTATTAACTGGGTTACACAAGACATGGAACAGAGGAAGTTGCATGCAATTATCCCTGAATACTTTCTGGGGAATTGGTCCCTTCTGAAGGCTCTAAGAGGGCAGGAGAGGGAAGGATCCTACAAACTAAAAATTGGGTAAGTCTTTTGGTCTTCTCTGGTCCCATTTGAACGATGGCTCAGAAAGTCAGAAGCTTTTGAGTTTCCCTGGGGTGTAAGGCATAGATTAGTGATAAAATGTGTGTTCATCAAAAAGGCCTGCTTAAAGAAACTGGCATGTTTGGTCACAACTTGTTTATGAGACATTGGTATTTTCCTTCAAATTAGTGTTAAAAATGAAAGTTATTTGTCATGGGAATGGTGATTTTTATTGCTTTTTTATTCTTTGTATTCGTTTACAACCTTTGTATACTCTAGGGACAAGGAGTTCTCCAAACAACGTTCCCTTATGCCCCATCTCACTTCCCTTTTCTGTCTCTCATTTCTTCAGTCTCTTATTATATTCGGAAGCTGACGGTTTGTGTATTTTTTCTGACTTGGCTTAAATTGAGAAGCAGAGAAGTTAATGTTTTTGTTCTCTTGAATATGTTTCTTGAAGTTCCAGACTGAATTTTTACTTAGATTTTACTGTAACAGGGGAAGCATAAACATTTTTTAGTTTAAGTAAAACCACTGTTGTCAACAGATGAAAGTGTTAGCTGAACTTGACATGCTCATTCTCAACTGTCTCTTTCCCACATATTTCTTGTTTTCTTTCATGTGCTGTGTGCTTCTAAAAAAGATTTGAGGCAAACTAGGGGAGACCTTCTGGACACACCAAACAACCTTCATAGTCAGAGGCTGCTGTGCTGACTTCTTTTTGGAGGGTGATATGTCATCAAATGCATGCTTAATGTAGAGAAATAGCAAGGTCTTGCTGAGCTGAAGTTAGCCCATCTTATCATACTTTGGTAAAGGAAAAGCATCACATAGCCTCTCAGATTCCTTTCTGATGGGCTTCAGTTTCTAAATAAATGGTTACAGATGTGTGAGCTTAAGTCATCCTGATGATGTCCTCTTAAATATTCTTTTCCAAATATTGTGTACTTCTTTTTTTTTTAAGGTTTTTTTTTTTAATGTTTAATTATTTTTTTTAAAATTTTTTTTTTTTTCAACGTTTTTTATTTATTTTTGGGACAGAGAGAGACAGAGCATGAACGGGGGAGGGGCAGAGAGAGAGGGAGACACAGAATCGGAAACAGGCTCCAGGCTCCGAGCCATCAGCCCAGAGCCTGACGCGGGGCTCGAACTCACAGACCGCGAGATCGTGACCTGGCTGAAGTCGGACGCTTAACCGACTGCGCCACCCAGGCGCCCCATGTTTAATTATTTTTGAGTGAGAAAGAGAACATGAGCGGAGCAGAGAGAGAGGGAGACACAGATCCGAAGCAGCCTCCAGGCTCTGAGCTGTCAGCACAGAGCCTGATGTGGGGCTCGAATGCATGAACCACGAGATCATGACCTGAGCCAAAGTTGGACACTTAACCGACTGAGCCACCCAGGCGCCCCCAAATATTGTGTACTTCTCATCAAGTAATTGCTAAGCATTTGACATATTTATAGAATTGTAATGTTTGCTGTGATTGAAAAAAAAATGTGTTTTTTACTTTTGATAGGCTTCTATAATCTGATTATTTAACACAGTGAACCTTTTAATTGTCTCTGTAATGGCTTTTATTTCATTTAACTTCATTAGATTCCTCGGCAGTTATGTAAAATTGCACCGAAAACTGTAGTTGGTGGCCTTTGATTTTTCCAGAGAATTTTTTGTTTAAATCAAATTTTCTTTAAACAAGGCCAACTGCATCAATGTTCTGATACTCATTTACTTTCTAATTGCTGAAACTTTATGTTAATTTTAGCTATAAGTAGACTATAGATACTATACTCAGTCTGTATATCCCAGAACAAAGCCTGTGTAAATTATTTTAATCTTGTATTATTGATACTTCTCTAGAAAAAAGTGGTCAGAAATTTTAGATTTTTCAGATACTACCTTTATTTCAAAGTAGTATCTAAGGAAGATAAATTGTCTTTTGTTCTCCATAGTTGCACTATTAAGTTTCAGAGTGCTATTACCTGAAAATTGAAAATTACCAATGCCTTTGCAGCTTTTTCAGAACACAAATCCTAGTGTCATTTCATGCCAAGTTTGTGAAGTATTGACTGCTGACCCCTGTGTTCACTGACCGTTCAGCTAGTAGGCATGTGTAAGTGCATTCCTTACTCAGAGGGGTTGATCTGGTTTTAGGTATAGGATGAAATTTGTAATTTCTGTAGAGACAAACCAAATGTTTCTAGGAACTTCTGTTTCTGGTTTCTTGGAGGCTAGACCTCTCCTTAGGTTGGGGCTGTTAGTTATTTAGTGTGTGTGTTTTTCTTTTTCTTTGGCCCATGTGGTTGTGATTACCCCTCAGTTTCCCTGGACCTTACTGATTTTGCTGCCATTTAGATTCCACAAAGCTTTCATCTCCTATCAGGGTTAGCTGGCAAATTTGAGTCTTTTTCTTTCTTTCTTGTTCTGTTGGTTTGTTAGGTCTGTTGTTACTATTCTCAGGGGCATAGATCTGAGTAGAAGTGATTTTTCTCCATGAAATCCTCCCTTATTCGTTTTCTCTTTCAACCCTTCACCTTCCAAATGAAGAAGAAGCCAGGTTGAGAAAGGTGGAGGTGGAAATGATGTTTTTGATGGCTGCTTTATTTAGGGAAATTGTCATTAGCTTACCAAATTTTTTGAAAGTTTGAAAGTTGTGAAATGATGGACAACTAAGTACCAGGATATATAGTGCTAACTCTAATAAAGACTTAGTTTGAGTACTTTGTCCTTTATCAGCTGTGTGATTTGGGGGGAAATTTCTCAAACTGTTTTTGAACTTAGTGTGCCTGACTTCTAAAATGGAAATAGAAATATTTTTGGTACTTACAACCTACATGTACATTGGTAAATCCTTTTGGGCAAAAACAAATAAATGCTCATGTATAAATATGTATGCATATACGTACATACAGACATTCTTAGATTGTTTTACTGATCTATCCAGTTTGGGGACTGCTTTATATTTAAAATTTTTCTTTAAATTTTCCATTTTTGAATGAAAGACAATGATGCTTTTTTAAAAAAAAATTTTTTTTTTTTAACGTTTATTTATTTTTGATACAGAGAGAGACAGAGCATGAATGGGGGAGGGTCACAGAGAGAGGGAGACACAGAATCTGAAACAGGCTCCAGGCTCTGAGCTGTCAGCACAGAGCCTGACGCGGGGCTCGAACCCACGGACCGTGAGATCATGACCTGAGCCGAAGTCGGACGCTTAACTGACCGAGCCACCCAGGCGCCCCAAGACAAAGATGCTTCTTAATGGAAACAGTTGCATTCTGAATCTTTTTTCTTTCTATCACCTCTTTTAACTGTAATGTTCTTGCCTGATTACTGAGGTATAGCTCCAACTGTAAACTACTCTAGAAAACCTGACAACCAGAATGTAAAATATGGATAAAGAATCTTTTCAAACATGGAAAGAAATAGAGAGTGAATATAGCACATATGATCTATTAAATGCAGAGAAAATATTTCTCTTTGTTTTGAAGGAGATTCTTCACAGTCTTCAAATAAAACATATTATCCTATTTACTTGTTAAGGCAAACTTAGAATATCTCTTCATTAAATTAGAATATACTGTACTAGGGGCTTGAGTATTTTGAGAGTTTGGACAGGAAACTGAATTGCTTGAAAGTGTGGGGAATTTTTTCTAAGACACTTTGAATCATGACTTTGCTCTATTGTTTAAGTATAAGGAACTTAACCTCATTTATTTCGGAACTGAAATTGGATGGTTTTGTTTTTATTTAAATAATTATACTTTACTCAGATAAAATGGAAATACGTAATAAATGTCATCCATGGTAGTGTTTCATCTAATGATGTAATCTAGCCAAGACTTAAATTGTTTTAACTGTGCTGGCACTCTATATCATCAGTGTGCTAATTGTTTGTAATACATATTGTTTTAGTGCTTTTTCATTTTAAATTTCACTGAAATTGAATTATTTAGAGATGGTATAGAGGATGAGAGGAAATTAATACTTTTAATGTAAACAAATAACAAAGCAATTCTTTAATTTTTCCTCCTTAGGAACCTTGGGTAATGTAGAACATGGGAACCAATATCAGATCAAATTAATGTATGAACATAATCTTCAGAGAACAGCCTGCAATATGACTTATGGATCGTTTGGTGGTGTAAAAGGTAATTTGCATTAATCTTGAGTATGCTATTGCAAGTACCAGATTTTGGGTTTTGGCCATATAAAAATGGAAGATCACGAGGTATGAAATCTCAGAGTTAAACATAGTTTATTGAAACCCCTATATTCAAATAGTCAAGCAAAATAACGAAGAAAGAAAACGTTAAACAACAAATGTGTTTGATTTTCACATAGTCATTTTTGTATGGTCTTCAGAGATATTTCTAAAAGTGTCTTTTCATCAAATTTTGTCTTCATATCATGAGCTGACTGAAATTGAGGTTTTTTGGGTAAACTGTGTGACTGCCTCTCTCACTGGAAGAAGGGGTTAATCTCACTGATAGAGTCCCTCTCCTACTTGTGATAGGCAGGGTGAAGCTGCAGAAAGAACACTCTCCCCACCTCACCCACCTCCAGGGCCACAACCAGGGTTGTGCTGGTGGTTGTGCTGGTTGTGCACGAGGGCACCTGGACTAAGGATAAGTGGAGACTGAAATGCAGACCTGATCCTGCTCATCAAGCCATGTGCCTTGGCCAGGAATAAACCTCTCCAGAGGAGGGGTGCCTTTTTAAATTTCACAACAGCGTTATATTTACCAGTGAGGTTGGGTTCCTCCCACCTTGGGGGTATCTTTTTCTAAGTAGCATGCAGCCACGTACAGCCTGCCCACCCTAATCCCAGAACTTCCTGAGTTACTAGGGCTTGATGCTTGCTTGGGTACACTGTTACTGTTGGCACGGGAGGGTTTTTATTTACCACCTAGCTCCTCTCACTTCACTGTGACAAGGTCATAGAGAAGCTGCTGGTACTGGAGTGAGGACAGGAAACCAGGTAGTGACACTTGCCTGTGTGGTTTTGTGTGTGTATGTGTGTGTGGCACCTGTGGAACATGAACTAGGGATTTCATAATATTTTAGCTCTTTCTGAGCTCATATTTTTTATGAGTTTATTGTTTAATCATTGTATTAAAAATGATCTGTGTTAGATCTGTCTTTAGTGATGTGAAAAAAACAACTATTTTGGATGTATCCTTCATTTGTGTGAATTCACTTCTTTTCATACATAGAGGTAAAGGTGAGGAAGAATGAATTTGAGCATATCAATTAACAAGAATATTTCAGGTGGTGGTGTACAAATAAATATTTTGCATAAAGTGATATGAAACAAAACACTTGGCTGGATTGCAGAATTGCTTAAGTTGAGTAATAGGAATGTTTGGATTGTTTAAGGAATATGGAAGATGTCCAGAGTTGGATGAAGAGGGGAAAGAGCTATAATTTGATGAGAGGCTAACTTTTATCAGTGCAGTATCCCTTCCTAACCTCAGCTGTTAGAACTGATTTTCACTGTTCTTTAAACAAGATGTGTGACATGATCAAGGGACCTAGGTCTCTATTGTTTAATAAATTGTTTCAATTATTTTCCTCCTACTAAATCTTTTTTTTTTTTTTTCCTACTAAATCTTTAAAAGGCAAATTGCTAAATTCTCTGCATCGGGGGTCCAAAAAATTATGATATGATAAAAAAGTGCTTTGGCTAAATGAAAGTTTTAATTTTTTTGATAGCAACAAGACAATTCTTTCTAAAATTTTTTTTTTAACATTTATTCATTTTTGAAAGGCAGAGAGAGACAGAGCATGAATGGGGGAGGGGCAGAGAGAGAGGGAGACACAGAAACAGAAGCAGGCTCCAGGCTCTGAGCTGTCAGCACAGAGCCCGACACGGGGCTCGAACTCACGGACCATGAGATCATGACCTGAGCTGAAGTCGGCCGCTTAACCGACTGAGCCACCCAGGCGCCCCAACAAGACAATTCTTTAGACCACAAATCAAATGTTATATCGATTGCACTGTATTTTTTTTTTTCAAATCAGATCAAGTTAACCCAATTAAAATAAAGTTTTAAATAAGTAAAAAGGGATTCCTTGCTTTTGTGTGACATTTTTGCTGGATTTAATAATGGTCTTCCAAAGTAACGATAGTTGCTACTAGTTTAGAAACGAACGTATGACTTTGTGCTTATATGATACCTCTCTTAGTTCTTAAATTATGCCTTACACTTAAAAAATACCTTTTGAGGGGTGCCTGGGTGGCTCAGTCCGTTGGGCATCTGACTTTGGCTCAGGTCATGATCTCTCGGTCCATGAGTTTGGGCCTCGTATTGGGCTCTGTGCAGATAGCTCAGAGCCTGGAGTCTGTTTCAGATTCTGTGTCTTCCTCTCTCTCTGCCCCTCCCCCGCTTATGCTCTCTCTGTCTCTGAAAAATGAAGAAATCTTAAAAAAAATTTTGAAAAGTACCTTTTGAAAAAAACAGGATGTTCTGACATGCTTTACTTTCCTATGGTTAAGCAGATCATTTCACAATTTGAAACAAAGAAATGTCTGAGTAGCAGAATTAGATATTCCATTTAATGGGTTTGAAACACTTATGTAATATCACTGAGGCATCTACAAGAAAATATGAAAAAATAGTGGGGTTGATAAATTAGTAAAAATTAGCCATATTGGGAGGTTGGCAGAGGTAATAGGGGGTTACTATTAATGGGTACAAGATTTCTTTTTGGGATGATGCAAATGTTCCAAAATTAGATTATGCTGATGGTTGTACAGTTCTGTAAATATCCTAATTACTTAAGCTGTATACTTTAAAGAGGTGGTATATAAAATATATCTCAATAGCACTGTTAAAAAAATTAGCCATGGGATAAAATCTGATGCTAGAGAGGTGATAGTACAGTCTGTATATCCTATATATGTAAAATGACACAACACTCTTAAAGGAGGTTGGTTATTGAGAACCACGAAAATAATCTTGGATGCTGATATGTGACTTACAGGGATGTAAATTGGGAAATGATCCAAAGTATAGAAAATAGAAAAATCATATCAAGTTACCATATATTTATTTCTTTCCTCTTTTTGTCATTCCTTCCTTCCTTTTGTGTGTGTATGTGTGTGTATGTATATATATGTGTATATATGTATATATAAATTAGAACTGGTCTAAATGAGTAATAGGGGAGAATGACTAGGTAAGTTTTGATGCATAGATTTAGTGGGTAATTATGAAGTTACTAAGATTGCTGAATTGTACAACTTTGTACATAATTCTTTGTCCACATTTCTCATTATTTCCTTAGGATAGTATGTGGAAGTGGAGATTGAGTCAGAAGGTTATATAATTTTTTTTCCTCAATCTGAAAACTCCCCCCAGCAAATATGATATAAATAAATTGTAAAAAGTACAGAACTTAAAAGGAAGAAAGTAAAAGTGACTCCAAGGTATTCACATTTCAAAATGAAGCCCATTTTCTAAGCCTATCATAACTGTGTGTGCCTAATATGCACTTTTCCAGGATTGAGTGGGTCAATCTTTTAATTTGAAAACCTCCCTAGAGTTGATCTGAATTTAAAAAAGGAAACTTAAAAAAATTTTTGTCTTCTATCTTCCTCTGTATTTAAGATGCCTTCTTGTGGAATTTAGTTGTGGAATCATGTCAGTAGTCCTCAAGAAAGGAATTAGGCAAGAAGAAACCCTGGCCCCATTTTAAACAAATGTATGGGTATGGGAGGGCAGAGTGAGTTTATTTTGCATGTGCACCAGAGTGAACTACCACTAGATGGCAGTCCTGTACAACCTTGGACTTTAGTTGGTTCCTCCTTTAAATAAAGTATGCTAAGAGATCACCAATGGAGGAATTTTGAGCCCAAATAATACTTTGCCTTTTATTAAAAATAAATGTAACTTCTGGGGCGCCTGGATGACTCAGTCCGTTAAGCGTCCGACTCTTGATTTCGGCTCAGGTCATGATCTCATGGTTCGTGAGCTCAAGCCCCAATTGGGCTCTGTGCCTTCAACACAGAGCCTGCCTGGGATTTCTCTCTCTCTCTCTCTCTCTCTCTCTCTCTCTCTCTCTCTCTCTCTCCTCTATCTTTTCTCTATCTCTGTCTCTCTCCCTCCCTGTCTTGCTCACTATCAAAAAAAAAAAAGCATTAAAAAAATAAATGTAACTTCTTCATGTTGCAGAAAAGTAATGAAGTGGTTTTTAAAAATTTTAATTATAATAAGTGATATCTTAGAATATAAATTGAAAATGCTTTCTAGCTGTGCTTCTCGAACTTGAAGTTGCGTTTGAATCATAATGGAATCTTGATAGAAATTCAGGTTCTAACTCTTTGTTTGTAATTGGAGAGTTTGAATTTCTGAAACTTTCTTCGTTGATGCCAAGTCTCAGAGATCTAGAGATATGTTGCTGCTCTGGATCTACCGAGTACTGTTCTATATGTTCTAAGTACTTTGCAGGTTGAATAACTTAAGATATACTAAGCAAGTGGTAGAGGAGAGATTCTAACTCAGACTCTGCTTCTAGAATCTTGTAGTGTTAACCATACTAAACTTCTTCCTTGTCTGGACTGTGAGTAAATTAACCTTCCTAAATCAGAAAAAAAACTTTCCTATCAGAAAAGGGTGTATTTTGGTTTGGCTGAAGTTAGTGCATAACTTTGATTCTTCATAGATTATGGAAAACATATTGAGTAACTGCCGTTTCAGGTACTTGCTTTTTCAGTTTGATTTTTTGGTTTGGTGCTTTGGTTTCTAAGAAAAGTCCTCCCCCTGCTCCACAATAATAAGAGAGGTTATATATGGGAGGGTAATATTTGATTTGAAATTAGCAAAAGAGTCATTACTGTTTTTCTTTAACCTTTTTTTGTTTGCTCGTTCATTAAGAAAATCTTTCAAAAACACCCTGAATACATTTGCAAAAACTCAAAAGTGCATTCATTTGATGCAGTAAGGCTTGGCTTTACCTCAAGCTACATGTAATGTCTATTAATGAGAAAAAAATGGTAAAGAAATAGGAAATCTAGTTTTATGAACTAAAGAATATATGCTTAATATCTTCCATTATTCAGACTACCACATACCATTCCAGAATTTAAGTTAAAATTCTTTCCATATTGTACTTTTTAGGGGAAGTGACTGATAACAAAGACTATATTGGATCCTTTTTTTTTTTTTTTTTCTTACACAAAAGGATGTGGGAGATGTGCTTGGAATTAAAGAATTTTTGTAGTTTCTCTAAATTTAAAGTACTGTTTTGAAAGAATGACTTTGGGTTTTTATAAAAATGGTAGTTTAAAAAAATGGTAGTTTATCTTTGCCTTTTATAATAATGACAAATTAATGCTTGCAAAATTTAGTGAGTGGTATAAGCATGGACAATTAAATTACAGTTTGGAAATATATTAAATTAGTTTTGAAAAGGTGGATTTGAATTGATCTAAAAATATGTTATTAACATTGATGGAATTTATTTGATTCAGTAATTTGAACTCTACTTGTTTTTGAAAAAAGGAATAAAGGATATCCCTGCCAGATTTTCCTCTGCTTTAGTTTCATTATGTTACTTCAACTTCCAATGGTTGTTGATATGGTACTTTACCTAGTTAAGATAAGCTTGCCAATTCAGAATAGTTATTCGGAAAAGGACAAATTAATATTGACTGACAGAATGCCAGTGGTAGAGTGAAGAAAGAATGTTACTGTTTTGAGGTCAACAATTGCAAATACTTAGCTTAGTAAAATAAGATACTTTATCTAGTTTATGTGATGTATCTTGCTACCATCAAGATATTTGAGCTAAAACTTCCTTTTCTCATAATATGATTTAGGGACCTATAGTTAGTTTACTTGCTCAGTTACCACAAATTTGTCCTGTAGAGCTGGGACACGTCGACAAGCCTTATAATGTATATGGCTCTTTCAAGTGTGTGAAAGGGACGTTGAAAAGAAATAGTTGATTTATTAGAGATGTATGGGAACTTTCAGGGACTAGAGAAAGTCTGGTGTTAGTTCTTCCTTGCATCATCTTTCTTCCTCCATCCATCCATCCATCCATCCATCCATCCAATGCGTATTTACTGAGAGTCTTTTGAGTACCCAGGCACTGTACTAGTTTATTGGAATAGAAAGATGAATAAAAGACAGTTTAAGTTCTCAGGAAGCTCACAATGTTGGGTACAATAAAGACTAAGAATTAGCTATGATATAATGAGGTAAGTTGTAATAAAGATGGATATGTACGAAGTTATACTGAAGCCTTGAGGAAGGAGCAGCTTCCTTAGGCTGAATAAATACGTGTGCATGTATGTATTTGTGTATGGGGAGGGCAGTACTTAAAGGTGAGGGAATGTGCTGTTACCTATTTTATTTCAGCTCTTCATTTTTATCCACTTTAATCTAGAGGTCACTAGCCCCAGTTTCCTATAAATGAACAGTTTCATAGTTTTCAGTATAAAGCTTTCATTGCTCATAGGCTGAGCCATTCAGATTCCCTCTGGGATAGTTTGTTCCTCTTGAGAAGATTATTTTTTAGACTTTGGAGCACTTAAAAATTATTTTTGCTTTAAGAAACCTTGGCATTTTCATACTACTAAATGGACTTTCTTACCTATAGTTTAAAGCCTTCAGTAAGGCAAAATTATCTTCTTTCGCTACCAGCTGATTAAAAAAAATTTTTTTTAATGTTCTTTTATTTTGAGAGAGAGAGAGAACATGAACAGGGGAGGGGCAGAGAAAGAGGGAGAGAGAGAATCCCTAGCTGATAGCACAGAGCCCAATGTGGGGCTTGAACTCATGAACCATGAGATCATGACCTGAGCTGAAACCTCCAGCTGAGTTGGACTCTTAACCAGCTGAGCCACCCAGGTGCCCCTTGCTGCCAGCTGATTTTAATGGAGGATATAGTGCTCTAGAGACAGATAGATAGAAACATAGTATGACTCTGTTTATTAAGAATGACAAATTGGGGCGCCTGGGTGGCTCAGTCGGTTAAGCGGCTGACTTCGGCTCAGGTCATGATCTCACGGTCCGTGAGTTCGAGCCCCGCGTCGGGCTCTGTGCTGACAGCTCAGAGCCTGGAGCCTGTTTCGGATTCTGTGTCTCCCTCTCTCTGACCCTCCCCCATTCATGCTCTGTCTCTCTCTGTCTCAAAAATAAATGTTAAAAAAAAAAAAAAAAAGAATGACAAATTTAAGGGTAGGGATAGGAGATGAAGTAACACAAGAGATTAAGAGATATAAATGGAGAGACAGAGCATGTCATGAAAGGAGAGGGAAGAGTTTCAAGAGGTAGGAGTCAGGAGAGTCAGAGGTTAAGCAGCTGGAGTGTTGAAAAGAAAATACTGGGTTTAGCTGCTTGGAGGTCATTGGTGATCTTTGGGAGAACAGTTTTAACAAAAGGATGGGCACACTGGTCCAGTTGCCTCAGAATGAGGACTTCATAGAAAAGAAATGGAAATCACAAAGGAAAGCTGTTCTGTGAAGAGGTAAGAGAAGGGTAAGAGAATGATATGGCCACAGCTGGAGGGGAAAAGGCTTTATAAGGAGGGAGAAGTCTTTGAGGAGGTAGGATGGAACCTTGATCTGATGAACAAAATGCCTTCCATAATATTTTGTTGAAAAAATTAACTTGAATATATTTTTATTTGAAAAATTATGCTGTTTAGAATATGATGGGCCAGTTCTTTAAAATTTTATTTCTTATCACATAATTGGTGCTTTATAGTCATGTTGAATTTTTGTCTTCTCTTCATAATGAATTTGTGGTTTATGGGAAAAAGGCTTTTTAATACTTCAGTAGAGATTATCAGCACCATCTGGTTCTTTCTTCAATTTTTACCCTTCTCTGACATTTTTTGCTTCTTTACTCTAATTTTTTGGCTTTCTTTCTTTCTTTCTTTCTTTCTTTCTTTCTTTCTTTCTTTCTTTCTTTCTTTCTTTCTTTCTTTCTCTTATTTGTCTACCTACCTATCAGTCTACCTATAATTTTACTGTGGTAAGAACAATTAACATGAGATCTACCCTGTTAGCAGATTTTTAAATTGAGGTACAGTTGACATACAATGTTATGTTAGTTTCATGTGTATAACATAATGCTTTGATATTTGTATCTCTTAACAGATTTTAAATTGTATAATATTGCTATTTATGGGCTGCTCTAATTTTTAAAATTAGTTTTCTTGATTATAAATTTTTGGTTTTCATAGAGATGTTTATATTTTGAGCTTACTGGGTAATAGACAACTCAAGATTTAAAGAAATGTTACCATAAAAAACCAATACCACTCAATTTCTGTATATGCCACTATTTTGCTTTTCCATTGGGTGTGCTTCTTTTCACTTTCCATCCTTGCCTTTGGTTAACTAAAGATCCTTTTCTTTTAAAGATTTTATTTTTAAGTTATCTGTACAACCAAAGTGGGGCTCATACTCCTAACCCTGAGATCAGGAGTCATGTGCTCTACTGACTGAGCCAGCCAGGTGCCCTGATACTGAGGATTCTTTTGACTGCAGTTGACAGTAGGCTCATGCAGGAATAAGAAATTTACTGTCTATCACCATTTGGGCCACCAATGTGATTAGATCTGTTTTTTTTCTTTTCATCTTTTGCTTCCATTTTCTTGCACAAGCTATTTCTTCCCGGTTACAAGATAGCTACAGCAGCTCTAAATCTTCTTAGATTCTAGTTCATGTGAAAAGTGCCTGCCTTTCTTCCAGAGGGCTCAGCAAAGGTCTCTTTCCAACTCCGTGGCTTTGGTTGGACCATCTCTGAATCAATCCCTGTCACTAAAGGAATGCAGTTAAACTTGGGTCTGAGCTAAGTATGGGAGAGGTAGGGCCATTTCTGTTAACCATTAAGACTAAGTGTGGAGAGGGGTGGACCTTTGGGGGAATATAGGTGAATAATCAACTGTGGTGAGTTTGAGGATTTTGGAGTTAATCAAGGAAAAAGGCATGACTATGAGATGTCAGTAGCCCACAGTGAACTTTATTTGGGTGTTGCTTTGACAAGATTGCATTCAAGGGTAAGTCCTTAACAGCAGGAGATTTTCCAGAGCCCGTGGCAGGGGACCACCACCTATAAAGGGAAGCAGGCAAGGAAACTCCTTGGGGAGAGGGATTTCTGAGTGGGGCTGTATGTCTAGGTGATAATCCTCAGATACAAGATGAAGAGTCTTGATCAGGAAGCTTTGGAGGGCAACAGTGACTTCTGTAGCTCCAGGATTTGTCTTATCTATGGCTAGTAAATGTTGGTTCATTTTTGCAGGGTATGCACTGCAGGCATGCTATAAATGGCTAAGAATATGCTTATTTGGTCTATAATTAAAGCAACTGAAGGTGTAAAAATTAGAGTTTTGCATCTGAGGGCTTTGAGTTCACATTCATGACTAGCCTGCTGTGAGGTACTAAACAAGGGGCCAATCAATGTATAGCGGCCACCTTTAACCAATGTATGTAACATTAACTGAATAGGGCAAAATAGGTGCTGGGGAGCCAATACACTGTAAATGTCCATCTTCCTTTTGCCTTCACATTCTCTCCTAGAGCCTTCCTGGGGTGCTCCTTTAGAAGTGACAGAAGAGGCAAGCAGTGGTGATTTGAAAGGTGTATGTGGACTGGAGGAGGCAGGGGATGAGCAGTTGAAGAGTGCTCTGCTTTGGGCTGCCTGCAGTCTCATTCTGGCCACACTGTAGGGGATAATTGCTCCGAATGTTTGTTCGTATTTAGAGATTTGTTGCAGTTTCATTTAATTGAATGCATTTCAAGGTCATTTGTCACGTTTTTAATTCTGGGTTTAGTCCATGTTAGATTTGGTGGCATGTTCCAAGTTCTTTATAGATAAATTGAAACTCGAAATGATGTAGGGCATGATTTTTACTTCATCTTTTTCTCTTTCAATGCTCTCCACACCAAAATGTGTATACTTTTATTATAAAAGTAATCATGTTAATAAGGGAATATTCTAAACATATGAACCTGTAGACAGGAGAAAAAAATGATTTAGCACTATCTCCTAAATAGAACCACTGATTACATATCAGTGTAGACTATAACATAGAATATTTCAACCTTAGTTAACCCAGAGTAATTTTATATTTCTGGAATTTAACTATCTCACCATCAAAATGGCACTATCATTGAAAAAATATGTTTATCATGGGAAGTCTGGTGCTATATGATATGGGATGTATGTAAGTAATGGCAATAAATTTGTGAAATAGACATATTTCTTAGCAAAGCTTTTACTTCATATGACTATAATATCTTGGAGTCAGTTGAAGAATTTATTAAATATTGGTCTTCAGTTTGTATCAGTTGAAAACATGATGGATTTACTAGCAAACAGAAAAAATCCTCATATTACTTGTGTTTAGCTATAAATGGAAAAAATAGCATGGTATATGATATTCCCAAATATTTGGTGATGGATATATTTCACCTGTCAATTATTTTTTTTAAAGTTTTATTTATTTATTTTTTTTGAGAAAGTGAGAGTGTGAGCAGGGGAGGGGCAGAGCAAGGGAGACACAGAATCCGAAGCAGGCTCCAGGCTGTGAGCTGTTAGTACAGTGCCTGACGAGGGGCTCAAACCCATGAGCTGTGAAATCATGACCTGAGCCAAAGTTGGATGCTTGACCAATTGAGCCACCCAGGTGCCCCTCAAACTGGCCTTTCCTTTAAAATGGCAAATAATTTTTATACAGTGATTTTAATTAATCAATTAATTGATTAATTAAAAGTGTTTATTTATTGGGGTACCTAGGTACTGACAGCTCAAAGCCTGGAGCCTCCTTTGAATTCTGTGTCTCCCTCTCTCACTGCTCTTCCCCAGCTCACATTCTGTCTCTCCTTCAAAAATAAATAAACATTAAAAAAAATTAAAATGTTTATTTATTTATTATGAGAGAGAGAGAGAGAGAGAGAGAGAGAGAGAGAGAGAGCTAGAGAGCACAAGCAGGGTAGGGGCAGAGAGAGAGAGAAGGAGCGAGGAAATCCCAAGCAGGCTCCACGCTATCAACACAGAGCCCAAAGGAGGCCCAAATTCACGAGGGGTGAGATCATGACCTCGGTTGAAATCAAGAGTCAGATGCTTACCTGAGTTACCCAGGTGCCACCATACAGTGATTTTAAACTTCTGCACATTTTATATTCTGGGGAAGCCCTCTTGAGCTGCACATAGCGTATATCCAGTCACAGCTCAGGATGTCTGGTAACAGTGTCTGCAGGAGAATGGGGAGTACCCTGTATCAGTACTCCAGGACTGATGGGGAGTATCCTGTGTCAGTACTCTGGGACTAATGGGGAGCATGTATAATAGCACTTCTGCTAGTCATCAATGCCTTTTGCTTGTTCTTGCTACTTTGCCTTTTCAGGTTCCGTTTTCAGCCTGTATACTTGGACCATCACTTGTAAATGACTTTGTTCAATGAAATTTGAGATTTCCTTACATGAAGTCATCCCTGAGGGTCTTTTTGGATCTTTTCCTTTTACATCCTGGTCATATTATGTGGATCATCCACTGATTATTTGAGATTTGGTAGATGACACCATAACCATGGTTCAGTTGATAACAAATTGTCTCTCAATTATGATAATGTTGTATTTCATATATATGTATATATTGCTAGGGTTTTGTTTGTTTCTGTTTGTTTCAGTTTTGCAGCCTCCTGTATCACCCTGTCATTGATTCTTGTTTTGTTTAATTCATACATTTATTAAATTACTCAGTAGTGTGAAATGTTTTCAGAGGACTTTCTTCTGACTCTAGGTTTTGTTTTCTTTCCATGTATTGTTTGTATGTTATCTCTCTCTCTTACTCTCCATGCTATTTTCCTATACTGTGTTTGTGGATTTACCAGGCCAATCTCTTTTTATCTTGCTCAACCCTAGCCTGGTGGCCAACTCTGTCTGGGCCAGCTTGCTTTTTATGGTGCTGGTGAATTTTCCTTCCTTTTGCTCCCAACCAGTCAAAGACAAGTTTGCTTTCCTTTTTCACACCCTGATTTGAGAGCTATATATTGCTCAGTGTCTCTGCCTGCTTCTTGTCTGTGGGGGAAGTATGGATGGGAGAGGAGGTGGAGTGGGTATCTGTGGCTATGGAAGCCTTCCTGGACAATCTGGCTTCAGCCCTGTCTTTTGTGGTTTTCTGAGGTATCTTGAATCACTGTTCCCTCTACCTGGACGGTCTGTAACTTGTTATCTTGGAAGGTAGGGAGGATGTTCTCAGACTTTGGATCTTCTCTGTGGCTTCCTCACCAGGTTTCCTCAGAGTCAGCTCCATTTGCTCCTTCTTCTGTTTGACTATCTCACCAGGCTCCATTTCCATTCCCCCCTTTCTTTCTTCCTATCACCCCCTTCCCCCTTTTTATTCTGGTTCCTTGTGGGTGTGTGTGAAGCCTCATGTGGCATTTCCATCTCTAGCCTGTCTTCCACTCCTCATCATTGCTGGAGATCTTTAGCCTGGCTGCTGTTTTTATGGTCTGTGGCTTTTATTGTTACCTTTATTTTTTCACAAAAACACCAACATGGTAAAATTTATTTTTCTTATCTCGTGGACAGGGACTGTAGTGAAGGTAGTTGTTTTTCTGGGCATTTTGATTTCTCCAGGCTATCTACATCCCCTCTGGATCTGTCTTTCTCTAAATTAGAGAATTTTAGTAAGGTTTTCAGAATTTTGGTTATTCATGACCTCATCACCCCTCCTCTTTAAGTGGAGTCTAGTTAGCACCTTCACAAAATGCACAAAGTCTAGCCCTGAGGATTCTTGGAAACCTACTTTTCTTGATGATCATCATTTTTTGAAGATATGGGATGAGGTTGGGTCTTTTCCCTTGTTTCACTGCTGCTGGTGTATATTTCTTATGCTTTGTCATTGGCTTATTTACTTGTTTGTTTAATCCACAGTGTTATATTTTTGAAAGTGTTTTTTGAAAATAGTCCTTGGGCTGCCAGATTTGAAAAATGGATGTTTATCATAAAAATTCTTGTGGATTCAACAGTTCAATTGTTTGGATGATGCTGGTAGACATCTGGATAGATAATCTTTTATTTTTATGGTGTGAGCTATTTATTTAGTACAGATTATTTTTTGTACATGATGTGAATGTCTTTTCACCATATTATTCTAGGGTTTTATGTTGTGTGTGTGTGTATGTGTGTGTATTTTAATGTCAAATTGTTCCTTTCCTGTATAATTTATTCTGTTTCCTCTAAGCTTAGAAAGTTCTGTCATCAGAGTTTTAATGTTTTTGTCTCCTGTGGATTGATCTTCTAGCAGGAATGTTTATATTTATTTATAGAGAAGACTATGTGGAGAGAATGCTACTGTTTATTATCTCCTATATGTTGTGCTATTGTATTTAACCCTGTAAGATAGGTAACTTAATAATATTTCCCACATTGGGAAATAGAAACCCAGATAAGGTAAAGATCTTGCTGCAGATCATACCTGGGCATAGAGAGGCTTTGAATCCAGAGTTGTCTGATTCCAAACCCCATGTTCCTTGTAATACATTACCACTTGTTCGACTGCCTTCCAAGTCAGAAAGAAGGTCTGTGTGAATTCTTTGAGAGGAAGGAGAGGGTGGCTTTTCTGTAAGCTTAATGAGGGCAGAGACCATTTCTTTTGTTCATCATGTGCTAATGTCTTGTGCAGTGCTTGGCACATAGTGGGATTAGTAGTATTTGTTGAGTGAATGAACCAAAATAGACATGTGGTTGGGCAGAACTGATGTTATACACATCAGGTTTTCAAGGTTACTTTTCAGAAACAAATGTTACCACAGTGCACTCATTCTAATCAGCTTCTGAGTTTTGTTTTCTTCTTTAGCAAGCACTTGTTGACTAACTGCTACAGTGCATGGGTTATAGTAGTTACTGTAGTGGTAAATGTGGAGGTGATTACTTGGGCCTCCTGGATTCACCTTTACACAAATTATTTCCCCATATGCCAGTGAGGCAGTATTTATACCGGCCAAGCTTACCAGTAGAAATACTGACCTTTTTCATCGATTTGGAGTTTTGTTTCTATACATTATTCATCCTTTTGTTATCAATATGTTTTTTTTTGCATAAAATGTGATATTCAGGATTATTGAGTATTAATGATAATATTCACAAATCAAAAAAGGTTTTGGTTTTTAATAATTCTTTAAATTCTTAGAAATTTAGCGTAACAGACATTTCTTTGTGTCTTTAACCCTCTTTATCTCTCTTCTCTCTGTGCCTGTGAGAGCTTATTTTCCTTGAATTCTTCCAGTTCTCTTATTTTACTTTGCTTTTCTTCACCTAATGAAACTTCAGAAAAGTAGAATTTTTATCAAGGAAAGTTTAAAGTTAGATTGTGGACATAATATGGGCATGGTATGTACTATAAAGGTCTGATAGCACAGTAGTCCCACATTTGTGATTGAAGTGGAAAGAAAATGCTGTATATAAAAGGTTCAATATGTTTGGATATAATTGTCAGTAAAGGAGGTGAACAGATTTTACTAATAATATATACGAGCATGGTGGAATACTTTTTAAATTGTCAAATGACTTCTATAAGCTTGTATGGGATTATATTGTCACATAAATAAAAATTCATGCATTCTTTGGAATAAAAAGCCCGCCAAAGAAAACAGTGAACTGAAGAATAAGTAAGTCACCTTTTGCCTCATCTTGAGGCAACCCTAGATAATCAGATTCTCAGCCTTCAAATAACTTCTAATTGTCTAAACTGAAGCTTTTTTTCTTGTCTGCTAAGGAAATGTATTAGTGGCCACATGTGGTTGCTGAGAGGCTGTGCTTCCCAAAGCCGTCTGGATTCTTTGATAGTCATCCAGAGAGTGAATTGATATGCTCAGCTGGGGTGAATGAATAGCCAGAACACAGTCTTGCTTTTTTGTATGGGTATATTAGTGCTAATAAAAGATTAATGCTATTTTCCTTATAGGGAATCAACAGATAATGTTTTGATAACCCTTGTCTCACCAGTGAACCATATGGCCCTTATTTTCTAACAGATATGGTTGAAATGTTAGAGAATAATGTTAGAAAAGGATCCCTATGGCGTGCTGGCTCCTATTCCTTGCCTAAGCATTAAAGTGTAGGTGTTTTATAATATTGGAGAACGTCCCTCATTTGTTTTTAAGATCCTTTATGGATCCACAGTGAGAAGTCGGAAGATCAAGGGGATAATAGGATTGATTCTCATCCTGTGCTGGGTTTTCTCATATATATGGTATTCATTTATAAAATCTTTGGTCCAAGACCCATAAAACAATGTTACTTTCAAATAGCGTCTTCCTGTATATTACATTGTATAAAACCTTTAGTTCCTGGGGGAAAGTTATAAAGAGGGTTCCCTGTAGTCTGCAAATTCATTTTTTACGTGATCATTTAAAGTTGTTACTTTTCCTGAAAGGTGAATTCTGATTCCTTCTATATATATATATGCTATAGAAATTGGTGGTTAAATGTCTCCTTGCCTACTGTGGCTAAGAGGGGAAGGGCTAAAAAGAATATTTTAAGTTTCTTAGTGTTGTTTGAAAAAAATAATAATTTCTTTCATGGTGGCTGAATGCCAAGGCTGGAAAAGTGTTATGGAAATGTTTGTGGTCAGGACTGCCTTTGACGAGAGAAAGGTTAAATATGGTAGTTTTGATAGGATTTGACAGCCATTTTTGATATCTATATATATATGTTTCATCATGATTCCCTTCTTAACAGTGGAGTAACTGAGCTATTAAATATTTTACTCAATCGAGAAGGAAAATGATTACCATAAAACTACTTTACTTAAATGACACTATGATATAAAATGTTCCAACAGTTTAAAATATTCATCTACAAAACTTATTGCCATGGGAAATGAACAATCCTCCTCTACCCCCCAGTCTTTCTTGAATTAAATTGATTCAGTAACCCTTTTTCATTCTATCTGGCAACTCTTGCCTGCAGATTTAAATTCTAAAACACAGGGTAGAGATATATGTTAATGCTTAATATGAAAAACAAATGTTTTTTGACTACTACCAGGTTAAAGTTATTTTAAGAGTACATTAGTAGTACTCTGGGTAGAGGATATCTATCTATCTATCTATCTATCTATCTATCTATCTATCTATCTATCTATCTATCAATTGACATACGTGTGTGTGTGTGTGTGTGTGTGTGTACATATACGCAATAATATATGCAATAAACTTTAATTAGATTATCTTTTTGATGTACCTTTCGGTGGTTTCCAGTTTTCTACTAATGTGAATAAAATTGCTGTGAACATTCTTATATAATTCTTTATGTGGACAGTATAAAAATTAGGGTGTTTACATATGTAGGATGATATAAAAATTACATTGCTAATTTTTTTCAATTTTTTCACTGTTGTAAAATTTTAAGTACTCAAAAATAGCAAGAATAGAGGTCTTGTATTAGTGGGCATGCTTTGCATGGAAAAATGGTATCATATGTAATACTTCTTAAACTTCTAAAGATCTAAAATTTGCACCATCAGTATTTCATACAGTACATAACTTAAGTCACTTCTGCCTAATTTAGAATATCAGAAATGATAAGCTTGGTATATCAGAATAAGTCCTCCCATATTATATTAATTTCAACTGTATTTCTGCCTAAGCTAAAAGTAAGCAGGGTTTTAAAGCCAAATTTCCTTACATTGAAATTTGTGAATAAGAAACCATTTCTAGATCTTTGCTAAAATAAGACAGTATTATTTAATATGGAAACAATAACTGAGAAACTAATTTGGAAAGTTATATTCATGATTTTAGAGTACTATGAATATAAAATGTATGGGTGGAAAATTAAGATTTCATATGGCTTTTTGCAGCTGGTTGATTAAGTCCTATACAGTTCATTGTCTTAAAGATGAAATTTGTACAAGGTTTTGGAAGGCAGGAGTTGTATATTAAAAGTTCTTGTTTCAAAGGTAGTACAAACTGGTTTTTAACAATCTATCATCTTTCATTTACCAAAGGAAATATGTAAAAAGAAAAGGAAAAGGTTCAGTGGGAACAAAACATTGAGATGATGAAAAGCTACATGGAAAGTAAAAAGACTTTAGAAAGACTACTAAAATGAAACTAACTTTTTTCCTCAACAATCTGTCTGAATTCATTTTGCTTTCATTATATATCTAGCCCGGAGGCAAAGTATGTTGAGCATTACAACAAAGAGGGTGTTATAAGGAGGGCTTTAAAAAAAATAATAAAGTATAACATATGTGTAAACCATGCAACTTTGTAACAGGAAACTTTATAATAAGGGAGGACTGTGCTTAGCTTTTCCACAATTTTGGAAGAATGAGTTTTATTAGGTGTTAGACAAAGAAATTATCAACTGACTTTTATGCTGTAAGGTTGAAAGATTTGTTATGACCATTCCTAGACTTTAGCAGTGGTTTTAATGTGGGTCCTGATATATTAGAAACAGTGCCTAGCACTGTTAATATGTCTACCGTTGCTAGTTCTCTTAAGGAATATGATGTTTAACTTTGGCCTTTCAGTGAAAGATTATTCAAAATCCTGTTATTCTGTGGTTTTTCTCAGCAGTATTAGGCTGTTCTTGAATTGATCAACACATAATATAATTTGGGAACCCAATCAATGGTTCTTTTATTTTTGAAAGATGGTGACAAATTCTTTTGAAACTTGGGAAATTGGCTCCATCATTCATCCCTTACTCTTTGCTTTTCCTGCCCAACTTCCTAAAAACTATTGTTTTGATGTCAATGTGTAGAATAGATTATCTATAGGGGAATCAGTGTGTATTAATTATATTGGAATAAATGTAAGCTTGACAAATGATATGAGTTAGTAGGCACTGTGCCTAATAGGTTATTCAGTTAATGAGGACACTAAAATTAGGGACCTCTAACATGCCAGAACCATATTTCTTGTAAATTTCCCCCAGTTTTGAGATTAACTGGCAATGGCTATATTTTTCTGGCTTTTTAAAGTCTAATATATTATGGTAGAGTTTTAGGATTTATATAGTGCTTATTATAGAATAGTTGAGCTCTTTGTATTTATCACACTGTTATTGAAGTGAGCTAGAGGAGTAGAAATAAGTCTTTTACCTTTTGGTTTTTCAGTAATCTATCTTTTAAAATATTATTCCATACTCATTTTCCTGTCTTCTCTCTCTCACTTAAAAATGATTACATACCATGCACATTTATGTACTGTTTTCATTGAAGGCGGGGGACTTTAATGACACCCTTTAATATCCAATCCACTGCAGGGATGTTAGAAAATCAGGGTTGAAGTTTCTAGGTTTAGGAGAGAGATGTTAGAAGTATGTTAGCAAGATATATTATTACATATTTAAAAATAGACCATTTATTTTAAACCTTGTAAGATCACAGAATAACTTTTAATCATGTGCAATTCATTTGACAAAAAGTTGAATAGTACAGACAAGCTAATGAAGGCATCATTTCCCCCCACCCCCTGCTTTTTTTTTTCCTCATGGTTAACTCTTTATCTCTAAATAATGTGATTACACCACTGTTATTGGATTCATCATATTTAGGTTTTGTCTATTGATGTACCACAGTGATCAAGAGTTTTGGTTAATGACACATCCTTTTTCGTATCCTTTTTCCAGTTAGATCACTATCTAATTTCCAATGCTGCTCTCACTTCAACTACAAACAGGATACTCAAACTCCTATTTCTTTTTTTTGTTGTTGTTGTGTTAAAAATTTTTTTTATAAAAAAATTTTTTTTAACATTTTATTCATTTTTGAGAGAGAGAGAGAGAGAGAGAGAGAGAGAGAGAGAGAGAGTGAGAGAGTGTGAGCAGGGGAGGGGCAGAGAGAGAGGGAGACACAGAATCTGAAACAGGCTCCAGGCTCTGAGCTGTCAGCACAGAGCCCAACGTGGGGCTCGAACCCACAAACCGGGAGATCATGACCTGAACCGAAGTTGGCACTTAACTGACTGAGTCACCCAGGCACCCCAAACTTCTATTTCTTACTCCATCAGCTTTCAATCCCTTGATTCCACATTTTGTAAAACGGACACATTAGCTATTTTATCTATACCATTATTACTGTCTACCTTAAGTCTCTCAACTTCTGTCAACTCCACCTTTATTATTCTTGCTTTGTCAAGAGTAGTAATATGTACCTACTGGTCTGTAATTACAACTAAATCTTCTG
This sequence comes from Panthera leo, assembly GCF_018350215.1. Taxonomy (NCBI): domain Eukaryota; kingdom Metazoa; phylum Chordata; class Mammalia; order Carnivora; family Felidae; genus Panthera; species Panthera leo. The sequence continues at coordinate 122,762,378 of NC_056680.1, forward strand.
TGACTTCTCTATAGATGATTCTAAAAGTTAAAATACATACTTTTATGTATTTTATGTAAATATTGTTCAGTATAGTATACCAGGATCATATTTCCTTCTTTATGATTACAATGTCCTGTGCTACTCAAAGGAAAATGTTTTAGGGGATTCTTTTTAAAAAAATCCTACATTTCACTTCATAGCCTTGTAATTTCTCAAGTTTTCTAGGTTTTCAGTCATACTGTTGAATTTGGATCTGTCAATTCCTTCTGCTTCCTATCTTCCTGTTATCTGGAGGTATGAGATTTTTCTTTCCCCAGGTTTTTTACTTTTGAATTATCTAATTTTGTCCTGGAGTAATTTTTATTTGGTGGTGGTGGTGGTGGTGGTGGTGGTGGTGGTGGTGGTGTGTGTGTGTCTTGGGCTTTTCTTATTGCTGGCCTTCCTCAAATATCTGATTGTCAGTTTTTCTTTGAGGGCTAATCAATAGAAAGACTAGGTACTATGAAAGTTGGGTTGGGCTTTTGACCAGCTGGCTTAGCTTTAAAGTGAGGGGATGAGGAGCTAGTTTAAATTAGGGATCTTCAAATGTCAGAATGAGGAGAAAAGGCCTATACATTCACAGGAACTAGCACCAGTATTAGTTACTATAGTTCTTCTCAGACAGGTCAATATTTCTTTCTTTCTTCTTTTTTTAGGTTTATTTATTTATTTTGAGGAGGGGGGAGAGCAGAGAGAGATGGAGAGAGGGAATCCCAAACAGGCTCTGCGCTTCCAGTCTAGAGCCCCATGTGGGCGGGCTCAACGCATGAACTGCAAATGAGCCAAAATCCAGAGTTGGATGCTTAACTGACTGAAGCACCCAGGCACCTCAGGTACATATTTCTTTAAAGAGAAAAACCCTTCTCTCTCTCTGTTTTGTTTTGAGGATGATGGGCAGTAAATACCTAGTTTCTGAATATATGACAAGTGGGAAGAAGGAAGGAAAGGAGACAGTTGGCTAGCTGGCTATCCTTGGCTATCTACATATTTAGTCTTTTTTTCAAGACATTAAAAAAAATTTTTTTTTTAACGTTTGTTTATTTTTGAGACAGAGAGAGACAGAGCATGAATGGGGGAGGGTCAGAGAAAGAGAGAGAGAGACAGAATCCGAAACAGACTCCAGGCTCCGAGCGGTCAGCACAGAGCCCGATGCGGGGCTTGAATCCATGGACCCCGAGATCATGACCTGAGCTGAAGTTGGATGCCCAACCGACTGAGCCACCCAGGCGCCCCCAAGACATTTTTATTGAGCTATAAGTTACGTACAATTCACCTATTTAAAGCACACAATTCAGTGATTTTTATTATAGTCGCACAGTTATGCAGCCATCACCACATCGATTTTAGAACATTTTTACTACTCCAAAATAAACCTCTTACCATTAAAATGATTTTGAGACTCAGTGGACTGTGTGGAGTGGGGATGGGGTACGGTTCCCACGCAGTACCAAATAATTCTCTTGATACCAGCCTGGGGTACTACAATTCAACTCAGTTCTGACACTGTCTGGAGATAGTATCAGATTCTACAGGTTAAAGGGTCAGTTCTATAAGATTGCCCCCCACCTCCACCCCACCCAATCACTTCCCCACTTCAGATGCTAGTTGTAAACTCATGTTGGTACCTGTGCTTCTGACCCACCAGCTACAGATTGGAAGTTCCCACCACTCCCTTCTTAGACTTTGGACACCAGTCCCAAGCCCAGGTTGGTACTTATACTTCTGATGGCAGCTATAAATGAGAGGTTCCCATGACCTCCTCCTTAGATTCAATTAATTAAGTTGTCAGAGAGACAACTTACTAGATTACTGATTTTTGTTTGTTTGTTTGTTTTTTACATAAAGGATATAACTTCAGAATAGCCAGATGGAAGAGCTGCTTAGGGCAAGGTATGGGGAAAGGGCTTGGAACTTCCATGTCTTGCCCAGGTGTGCCACTCTCCCCAAATTTTCATGTGTTCACCAACTTGGAAGCTCTCTAAACCCTGTCCTTTTGGGTTTTTATGGAGGTTTCATTACTTAGGCACAATTGATTAAATCACTGGCCGTTGGCTATCTATTCAACCTGCAGCCCCTCTCCCCTCCCTGGAGGTCAGGGGATAAGAATGAAAGTTCCAACCCTCTAATCATATGGTTGGTTCTCCTGAAAACGGCCCCTATCCTTAGGTGAGGTCCAAAAGTCACCTCATTAACATGACAAAAGACACTTTTTATTGCTCCCAACACTTAGGAAATTGTGAAAACCTTTGGACATTTCACATAAATGAAATCATACAATATGAAGTCTTTGTGATGGCTTTCTTTCACTTATGTAATGTTTTCCAGGTTTATCCATACTGTAGCATGTGTCAGTATTTCATTCCTTTTTAGTGCAGAACGGTATTCCATTGTATGGATATACCACATTATATTGATCTATTCACCAATTGATGGAAATTTAGATACTTGATGTTAACCAAAAGTCTGAGAAGAGATATTTGATGGACATTTAGATTTTCTACTTTATGGCTATTGTGATTAATGCTGTTGTGAACGTTCATACACAAGTTTTCATTTCTCTTTTGGATATAAACCTAGGAGTAGAAAAACTGGGTCTTATCATAACTCTATGTTAAACCTTTTGAGGAACCGCCAAACATTTTTACAAAGTTGCTGAACCTATTTTCATTCCTACCTGTAATGTATTAGGGTTCCACCCAAGAATGAGGTTCTCCACATCCTGGCTAATTCTTGTTATTGTCCATCTTTTTGATTATAGCAACCCTGGTGGGTGTGTGGTGGCATCGCACTGCGGTTTTGATTTGCATTTCTTTGAACTGTGTGTTCCTGGGGCTAGGGCTTGTCAACTGATGTGCTTTTCTTTAGGACAGTTAGGGGACTGCCTAGCTATTTTACTGGGTACTCAGATATCTGTAGCTGTAGGTCTTTGAGGTTCTTCTTTCTCTATAGGTGGTCTTCTTTCTCTATGAGTTTCCTTAACTTCTTTCTGGGGAATGTGAGCCTAGTTTCATGGTTGGGGAGGGAATTAGAGAATTGACTATTCCGGATGGTAGACTTTTTCTTCATCCATGTATTTTCAGGTACTTGCCCCATTGCCACGCTATTCTATGTCTGGTTCCTCTGATCTGGAGTCCCTAGTTTAGTTCAACTTCTCCAGAGATTATGCTTTCTTAAAAATTTTATTTTAATGTTTATTTATTTTTGAGAGAGAGAGAGAGAGAGCACGCGCGAGCGAGCATGAGCAAGGGAGGGGCAGAGAGAGAGGGAGACACAGAATCTGAAGGAGGCTCCAGACTCTGAGCTGTCAGCACAGAGCCTGTCATGGGGCTCCATCTCAAAAGCCATGAGATCATGACCTGAGCCAAAGTCAGATGCTTAACCGTCTGAGCTACACCCAGGCACCCTGAGATTAATACTTTCTGTTTTGTATTACTTACATAGGTTTTTAAATAACTCTCTTGTTTTCATATCCCATCTTACTCAACTCTCTCTGGTGCTTTTACTTCCGGAGTAAAATTCCTTTTTAGGATTTTATGGACCTTGCTGTGTCCTTTTGTATGGTTTACCTTTTCTCTGTTCACTTCGCATCTTCATAGATTGTGCTTAGGCTTACCACAGGTCTTTTGATTTCTTTGAAGGAGTTTATGTCTGTTTATTTTACTCTTTGTTGTTTGGGGTAGTTTTTTTTTTTTTTTAGAGGAGAAGAGGACATAATAGTCTTTAATTAACAATCTTGAAAAAGGAAGTCATACTAGTTCTTTTGATATAATGCCTTAGAGTCACTAGTCAGGTAAAGAAAATGTGAGTGGCTGTCTCCACAGGCTCTTAATTTCTGCCCTGAGTGAAATAATAATAAAGGGGGTCAGAATGCTTGCCAGGTCATGATTACAGAAGCTTGGCTGTAAGTCATGGGCAAAAAGCTTGGTTGTCTGCCCCCACAGTTGAGTGAGTTATTTCACCTCTGGGACCCAGTGAATGTTCAGACGGTTGAGTAATCCCACCTCAGGCACACGGTTGGCAGCAGGGCAAGTAATATCTGAATACTTGGCATGATAATTAATGGGAATATGGGGGAGTATAAACATTTGACATGACTTTGTCTCTTAGTTTCTTACAGCTTCATTTTCATTGCTATCAATAGGATTGGTTTTACTGAGAGAATGAGGGTATTCTTAATTTTGGCAGATGCAAGGATTGCTATCATTCTAATATGGTTTCTCGAGGGAAAGGAGATGAACATTATGTTAGTCCATGATTACTATAAGAGCATTTTTTTACCAGTTTATTTTTAATAAATTTCAAAACATTTTAAACTTTTTTTTTTAAATTGAAGTGTAGTTGATATACAATGTTCGGGTGTGCAACATAGTGATTCAGTAACTGTAAAATTATGCTATGTTCACCACAAGTATAGCTATCATCTGTCACCATACATTGCTATTTCAGTATCATTAACTGTATTTTCTATGCTGTGCCTTTTATCCCCAAGACTTATTCATTTCATAACTGGGATGAACCCATCATTAAAGTCAGAAGATGATATACTTTTATAGGTAAGGTCTTGGTTAAGTTCTTAGCTCTTTGGTAGATGTTGGGGATTGAGTTAGTCCTGTTTGGATCATATAGAATTTGGGAGCAGATGTTGGCTGACAAAAATCACATGTTTGCTATACAGAGAAAAGACAAAACTCTAGAATAGTGGTTCTCAAACTTTAGTGTCCACCAGAATCTCCTGGAAGGCTTATTGAAACATGGATTGATAGGGCCCCTCTCAGTTTTTAATTTAGTAGGACAGAGGTGGGGCCCAAGAATTTACATTTCTAACAAGTTTCTACATGATGCTGATACTGCTTGTGTGGGGAACCATACTTTGAGAACCACTGCTTTTGAACAACGGTTCCTAAACTTTAATGTGCAAAGAATTTTCTGGGAAGATTTACTGGAAATGTTGCTTCTAGGGCCTTCCAGAAATTCTGATTTGGAAAGTATAGGGTGGGGCCCAGGAATCTGTATTTTAAAGTATCCCAGCTAATTTTGGTGTGTGTATGTGTGTGTGTGTGTGTGTTTAAATTCCATTGTATGGATATATACCACATTTCATCTATACATTCATTAGTTGATGGACGACTCCAGATAATTCTTATACAATAGCCACAGGAGATGAGCATACTATACTATGAGAAATGCTACTCTGTAGGTTTCACGTAACAAAGATTATAAATTAGTTATCCTGGGGCGCCTGGCTGGCTCCAGTAGAGTGTGCGACTCTTAATCTTGGGGTTGTGAGTTCAAGCCCCATGTTGGGTCTAGAGATTACTTAAAAAAAATCTAAAAAATTAATCACCCTTATTTATTTTTACTAAATTGAAACGCTACTTGTCTAATTTCCATACATGCTTTTGTATCATTCAGTATCCCAGCAGGAAATAGAATTTAGATGGTTTGAATGAAGATATTTTAGTGAAGGGATCATTGACAGGTGTAGGCAGAGTTAAGGAAGAAATAATGAAGCATCTAAGTCTTATCAGCAGTGGAAGCTTTTACCATTTCTAGGGTTGAAGGGACAGGAGGAAGTAATGGTATTATTTTGAGGGTTTATTAAGAGCAGGAGCCATGGAGAAGGGTCCTTTCTCTTATTCTTTATTTAGACAAAAACTTCTCATTCCCAGACAGAGGAGACACAAAGTTTCATCAGTCACCTTTTGTTATAGGGCAATATTTTAGTCATTTTCCCGTCTGAAATCAGATTTGCAATGTAGTCATCACCAGTGCTCATCATATAACATAGCGGCAAAGGGATGGGATGGGTGGAGAAATAATTGATTAATATAAAATATGCTTAGCTGTAACATTCTCCATGTTTGTAGTTGGTCAACAGACTGAGGTTGATAATCATAACTTACTTTCTCCACTACATGTTTTATATCCTCCTTGTATTTTCCCAGCACATTGGCTAGTCAGACTTCTTTGCCTTCATATCCCAAAGATCTGAGTCCTTAAGTATCCTATGTTTATTGGATTAACCTAGTTTTTCATTAACTTTATTGTTGGACATAGGAATACTAAGAGGCTGCCCAGTGAATCCCTTGGATTTTAGATGTAGTTTACCTGGTCCTGTAGTATAACACCCCCCGCTTTCCGCTTAGTAATAGAGAGAAATTACTCTGTCAACACATTACTTTTTTTTCTTTTCTTTTTTTCTTTTGCCTATCCTGTGGTGGTGGAATCTCAACAGGGGCAGTCTCAGCTTGAAATTTAATAGAACTGTGACTGTGTTCCTTGCTGGAAGCTTTCTTTTCCTGGGAATGAGGGTCTCTAATATCTTCACAAAGTATGTCCATTATGAGAAATCTTTCCACACAAATCCTTCTGGACCTCCTTTTTATCAATATTTCAGTCTTGATTCCAACCCATTAGCTATTACCCATGTATCATTGTAAATGTGAATCTCAGGCTGTCTCACATTCCCAGTAAAGTGACAATAAGATGCATTGCTCAAAACTAAACTCATTGGGAAGATTTTCCTTTGTTACTGTTTTTCAAGGATACCTTGGAGTAGGAAGCTGATGTTATAGCTTACCACTGGTGACAACATATCATGTAGTCCCATCTATAAATCAAGTCTGTGGGTTTTTTCCTCTTCTGTTTATTGGTCATAGGGAACTCCATATGAGGTCATGGGAGAGGCAGTGAAGCAGCTGGAGTATGTACTATGCGAATTTGAGCCACTGACTCATTCAGTTTATGCTTTCTTTTCTTATTCATATATTTCATTTCTCTTCAATGATGAAATACTGCTTCACATACTTAATCTCATGACTCAGTAGATTGGGTAACCCATTTCATGATGGGTAGCTCTGGTCATGAAGTTACTTGGTGTCCTATAACTAGATGTTCAATCTGTATCTTTGCCCTGTAGAACTAGGAGCTATTTCTCAAATGGAGAATAATTGTTGACAGAAGACCCAAGGGTCTGTGCAGTGACTCTTCTTTTGGGGGTTTCCAGAGGCTATATAGAATAGACCTACCTAATTCGAGTACTACTGGGTCTGCTGGGCCCAATGACCTGTAGAAGATCAGCTTACATTGCAGCCTTTATGAACCTCAGAGCCCTATCTTGCTCTGGGGTCTACTTAAAAGTAGCAACTCTACTTGGATGTGCTATATATTGCTTCTAAGATTCAAGGACACTCTCCGAGTTTCGTGCTTTTTTCTTTTTGGAAGGCAGTGCAAGGTGAAGCAACATCTTTTTTTAGAGGGCATATTCTAACATGCCCCAGATTTTCCTGGAAACTTCACAGTGTGGCAGACTCTTGAATTTTTATGGGGTACTTGCCACTTCCTGCTTACCAGATTTATTTATAATGTCATCAGCATATTGGACCAGCACTAAAAGAAGATAAAATTTTTTTAAAAATTTTGCATGATAAAAAGAGTTTTTACTTGTAAATGCTTATCAGTACATCAAGCAATAACATGTAACAAGTTTTTTAATCCCATCATCTAGTTATTTTGATTAAGAGAAACTAAAAGTGGCCCAAACAATTATACTAGTATTCTTTGTACTAACCTTATCCAGAAAGGACTATTTTAAGGCTGGTTGCTGCTCCACAGATTATAAATAACTATTTATCACTTTTTCCTAGGTGAAGCAGTTGACCTTCAAGAAAGATTTAGGGGAAAAAATCTCTTTCTCTTTCTTTCTTTCTTTCTTTCTTTCTTTCTTTCTTTCTTTCTTTTAATTAATTAATTAATTAATTTTAAAATTTCCATCCAAGTTAGTTAGCATATGGTGCAACAATGATTTCAGGAGTAGATTCCTTAATGCCCCCTACCCATTCAGGCCATCCCCCCTCCCACACCCCCTCCAGCAACCCTCTGTTTGTTCTCCATATTTAAGAGTCTCTTATGTTTTGTCCACCTCCCTGTTTTTATATTATTTTTGCTTCCCTTCCCTTACGTTCATCTGATTTGTATCTTAAATTCCTCATATGAGTGAAATCATATGATATTTGTCTTTCTCTGATTGGCTAATTTTGCTTAGCATAGTACCCTCCAGTTCCATCTATGTAGTTGCAAATGGCAAGATTTCATTCTTTTTGATTGCCAAATAATACTCCATTATATATATGTATATATATACACACATACCACATCTTCTTTATCCATTCATCCGTTGATGGACATTTGGGCTCTTTCCATACTTTGGCTATTGTCAATAGTGCTGCTATGAACATTGGGGTGCATGTGACCCTTAGAAACAGCACACCTGTATCCCTTGGATAAATACCTAGTAGTGCAATTGCTGGGTCGTAGGGTAGTTCTGTTTTTAATTTTTGAGGAACCTCCAAACTGTTTTCCAGAGTGGCTACACCAGTTTGCATCCCCACCCAACAATGCAAAAGAGATCCTCTTTCTCTGCATCCTCGCCAACATCTGTTGTTGCCTGAGTTGTTAATGTTAGCCATTCTGACAGGTGTGAGGTTGGTATCTCATTGTGGTTTTGATTTTCATTTCTCTGATGATGAGTGATGTTGAGCATTTTTTTGTGTGTCTGCTAGCCATCTGGTTGTCTTCTTTGGAGAAGTGTCTATTCATGTCTTTTGTCCATTTCTTCACTGGATTATTTGTTTTTTCGTTGTTGAGTTTGATAAGTTCTTTATAGATTTTGGATACTAACCCTTTATCTGATATGTCATTGGCAAATATCTTCTCCCATTCCATCGGTTGCCTTTTAGTTTTGCTGATTGTTTCCTTTGCTGTGCAGAAGCTTTTTATTTTGACAAGGTCCCAATAGTTCATTTTTGCTTTTGTTTCCTTTGTCTCTGGAAACGTGTTGAGGAAGAATTTGCTGCAGTCGAGGTCAAAGAGGTTTTTGCCTGCTTTCTCCTCAAGGATTTTGATGGCTTCCTGTCTTACATTTAGGTCTTTAATCCATTTTGAGTTTATTTTTGTGTATGGTGTAAGAAAGTGGTTCAGGTTCATTTTTATGCATGTCGCTGCATGTCGCTGCCCAGTTTTCCCAGTATTATTTTCTGAAGAGACTGCCTTTATTCCATTGGGTATTCTTTCCTGCATTGTCAAAGATTAGTTAGCCATATGTTTGTGGGTCCATTTCTGGGTTCTCTATTCTGTTCCATTGATCTGAGTGTCTGTTTTTGTACCAAAAATCTCTTTCTTTCTTAAAAATTGTTTAACTATATCTAAGAAAGAAAATGCCAGATATATATGTTGCTTGTGTTAAAAGGCATGAGGCAATGTATACTTGCTGAATTTCTATGACATATGAGGTAAAAAGACGAAGACTTTGGATGAGCTCTAAGTTTGTACCAAAAAGCTAGATAAGATAAAGGTACCTATTATATCATGTACAGCAATAATTTAGTGCCTTTTTTAGAAGAATATAATTTGAGCTTTGCTAAAGCTAGCTTCATATTCCATGAAGGCATCTGAAATGCCAATCCATGGAACAGGGTCTTCTTTCTTTTTCCCCTAAGCATTCTTGGGGCAATTTCCATGGATTTCTGGTTGGATGTGGTAGACTAAGAGGTTATCCACGACTTTATCCCTGTTCTACTGGAAGTAGTTCTGGAGGATGGTTATTCCCTGGGTCTTCTCCACTTCAGTGGTGCACTTGAATCCCAGACCTCAACTTCCTTGGCTTTGAAACTCTTTCTCCCTTTATAGGTGAAATTGTTTAATTGTAGCCTGAGCTTCTTTGGCCTGCTTCAGCCTGAGGTTTTTTGGCTTGTGGGCCACAGGCATGTTCTCTGTGGCCTGCTTCTTGCTTGCAGCAAACAGTTGTTGGATGTGCTGGGACTGACTGGCTGTGGTGGCAGCCTATACTATCATCTTTTTTTTTTTTAAACTATACCTGCATCCAGAGGTTTCTTTCTTCTTCTTCTCCTTTTTTAATGTTTATTTATTTTTGAGAGAGAGAGGGAGACACAGAATCAGAAGCAGGCCCCAGGCTCTGAGCTGTTAGCACAGAGCCCGACACAAGGCTCAAACTCATGAACCGTTGAGATCATGACCTGAGCTGAAGTCGGACGCTTAACCAACTGAGCCACCCAGGCGCCCCTGAACTACCATCTTTTGACAGGCAAAGGGAACTACTTGTGATTGTCTTTATTCATTTCTTTGTCATAAAGAAATGTAATAGATTAGTAGATTTGCACCAGGTTTCATGAACTGTGTTAACCTTTTCCATTAAAATATACCTTATTTTTGAATAGCAGCTGTAATTGGAATGTCTCCTAAGTTTATGATAATCCATAGTCGTTATCCAAGATCATTTGGCTCTTGCACACACCAAACAGGGTAATGAATGAAGATGCATCATAGTTGTGTTTTTTAAGTATTTGATGGTGGCACTAAACTCTGTAATTTCCTTAGGGATGAGTTTTGCTTTTGAGAAATATGTTAGTTTGGTGGGTTGGGGGCAGTTCCAAGGGATTCCAGTTAGTCTCTGGTGTCATAATAGCCTTCATAATACTCTTCCTTAGGTAGAGGCTAAGGTAGGGATTCAGCTAGTTTATGAGTATATCTGTTCCAACTTTGAATTACATCAGTGGGAAAATAATGGCAGGATGGGTCTATGCACCCACACAACTTACTGTGAGAAAAACTTGGGTCAAGTCTTCATTGATCACTGGAATTCCATAAGCCCCACTTTGAGTAGTGATCACATGGCATTTAACATTCTCAAGTATTAATGAACCTAGAACCTAAAAGCTTTCTTTTGTGTACCATCACCCTACTCATATGGCCACCATAGATACTTTTAGGTTCTCTGCCTGTACCTTAATTTGGAAGTTCAAGGTCCTTTTTTTATTTTGTAAGTGCTTAAGCTGTGTAGGTAGCCGACTAAGCAGACTTTGTAATTACTATTGTCGTCAAACAATCAAGTGCAATAGCCATTTGTCTCTCAAATCCATGTCTTCCCTGGCATTTTATCCCACACTGCACTAATAATATTTTGAACAGTTGTGATTCCATTGTATGCCATGTATTTCTTTTGTTTTCTTTATTTCCCCTCTGCATGGAAATCACCTGTGTGTTCATCAGATATATGAGCAAACCAGTCCTCAAATCCCTGAGTACTATATCTGTTAAGATCCCAGCAGGAAACAGAATTCATGGCAGATGGTTCAAACAAAGGGACTTTCAGGGAGTAGGATTACTTATATAGCTGTGGGAAGAGTTAAGAAATTGTCTCTATCGTTAGCAAAATAAATATAAACTATCTAATTTAAGTAATTGTATTTTGGGGTATTTTTGTTATGACAACTTGGCCTTTTCCTTAACTAATACAAGAATTTACATTATTATAGCTGTGTAGGCACTACTGACATCTGAGGCATAAGTACATTGCTTCTTTTTGTTTTCTCTGAAGTTAAAGATAATTTAAAGAACATTTTTACACTCTTTAACCAGATTTCTCCATTGTTAATATTTTTATCTAATTTGTTTTTTCGTTCTCTCTTTCTTTTTCTTTTCTTTTTTCTTTTCTTTCCTCCTCACACTCTCTCATGCCTACACAATTTTGTTCTTCCTGAACCATATGAGAGTACATTACATACATCATGGCTCTTTATCCCTGAGTACTTTAGTGTATATTTCTTAAGAATAGGAATATTCTTATGTAGCCACAGTACAGTTGTTAATTTCATAAAATTACATTGATATAATAATTTTATCTATTCTAATACCCAAATTCTGTCAGGTGATCTAATAATGTAAAAATGTGCTTTATAGCATTTCTCCTCCCTCTCCCCCACTATTACAGGATCTAGTTTAGAGGCAGGCACTGTATTCATTTGCATGTATTTTTAGCCTTTTTTAAGCTGTGAAATTGCTGAAGCCTTTCTTAGCCCTTTATGACATTGACATTTTTGAAGAGTCTCTGCCACCACTTAAAAAATAAAACATTTCTCAATTTGTTTATCATTTGCTTCCTTGTAACATTAAGATTATACATTCTTTTAGCCAGAATACTGCCAGGAATAGCTAGAATTGCATTTTCCTCACAGTATCATGTATAGTCACCTTCACTGATGATTAATTTTTTGTGAAGTTTATTTTGAGAGAGAGAGAGAGTGAGAGAAAGAGAGAGAATGAGTGGGGGAGGGGCAGAGAGAGAGAGAGAGAGAGAGAGAGAGAGAGAATCCCAAGCAGGCTTCATACTGTCAGTGCAGAGTCTGATGTGGGGCTTGAACCCACAAACCGTGAGATCATGACCAGAGTTGAAATCAAGAGTCAGATGCTTAAATGACTGAGCCACCCAGGCACCCCGGTGATTAATTTTGATCTGCTGGTCAAGAGGTTGCCTGATTTCTCCACTGTATAATTACTGTTTTTTTTTTTTTTTTTTCCCCTCCTTGCTACTAGTAAGCAATGCACATATCTTGCTTTTCATCAAAATTTCCCCTTAAATTTATCATTCATTGATGATTCTTGCCTGATAAAATCTTTACAGTGGTGGTTGCAAAATGATTCTTCTACCTCAGCACTTCCTTTATATTTGCCATTTGGCCCTTAGTGTTCTATTAAGCAGTAGATATCCCTTCTCCCTCATTTATTCATTTGTTTATTATTATTAGTGTGGACTCATGAATTTCTATTTTCCCCAATAGTTTATAAGTCAATATTGAACTTAAGAGTTTTGGTTCTTAAATCGTTCCAGATTTGGCCAATGTGAAGCCTCTTTAAGCTAGCTCCTATGTCCTTGTGACATACCTTCCCCTACCCCTGCTCCCCGTTTTAAACTTTATAGCACAGCAGGGTGTTCCAGGATCATCTTATACCTGTCCTGCTCTACCCATGGAATAAGGTATATCTCTGAGAAGCCCTGGTTCCTTTTAGTGGGAAATGGTATTAGAGACTGAGATCTGAATGCTGGGTGTGCTCATGTTCCATGGTGTTTTTGCTTTTAGAGGACAAAGCGACAAATATGTACATGTAAACATACTTACACATACATACAAATGTGTAAGCACATACATACAAACATGTACAGAAATAGATATATGCACATCAACTTAGACATATACATTATTTCGATATCGTGAGTTCACACCAGTGTCCCCAATTTCAATCTATCCCTACACAGTTCTTTCTTGGCTTTCCCATTCCATATTTATATCCCTTCTTTCAAAGTGGATGCTGGCTCCCAACAACATTCGTTTGCTCATTCCTATAATACATGTAGTAGTTTCAGAGTGTCTTCTGAACATATCACTACAAGAAACAAATCTCTGTTCTTTCTCTTGGTGGATAACTCACTCCCAAAATCAAGCACTTCTCTAAGACTGCCACTTGGATCCTGCACACTTTCAAGCTCCTTCCCTGTAGCCAGACCCATGAACTCCTAGTCCCAATCCATGTTGAGTATTTTTACATTTATTGTTTCACTTTTTTTCTTGGATTTTTGTCTGTGTTTTCCCTAAGATCTCTGCTTCTCTCTGTTCCTTTACACAGAATCTTATCCGCCTTTCCTTCTCTACTTTCTATACTTTCAGGTCTCTGGTAGTAACAATGGGCTGATGGTGGAATTGCTGTTGGAATTCCTCTGCCCACATATGGTGGAGGTTGCAGTGTTCTCTTTATCCCAGTAATGCAGAAGGTACAAGGATAATGTAGTTTTATGGTTTTTTTTTTTTTTTTTTTTTTTCCAGGAGAGTAAAGGAGGGAGGGTTTTGGAATTAGGTGACCACCATTATTCTGTGTATCCAAAAAACTCCGTTTTTTAAAAGATACTTTTAGATCTCAGACATGTTAAAATGAATATAAAGGGACATTATGAACAACTTTATGCCAATATTTTAATAACTTAGATGAAATAAACAAATGACTTTAAGACCACAATTTACTAAAAACTGACACAAGAAGAAATAGAAAGTTTTAGTAGCTATATATCTATTAAGATTTTTGAATTCATAATAAAAAATCATTTCAAAAAGAATATTTCTAGCTTAGATAGTGTCACAGATGAAATACAGTAAATGTTTAAGGAAGAGATAATACCAATGTTATATAAACTCCAAAAATAGATGAGGACGTAATGTTTCCCAACCCATTTGTGAGGCTTGAATAGCCTTGATACTAAAGCTGTCAAAGATATAAGAAGGAAACATTACAATCAGTCTCCCTCGTTAACACAGATGCAAAAAATACTAAAATAATATTAGCAAATGTAATCTAGCAATATGCAAAATGGATAACCTGTCATGAGCAATTGGAAATTTATTCCAGGAATATAAGATTGGTTCCACAATTGGAAATAAATCCATAAAAAACAAGAAAAACTGTAATACTTAACATAAAATGAGTTATAGGCCTAAATTTAAAAGCTGAAACTATGAAACTTGCACAAGAAAAAAATAAATATTTATTTTTATAGAGAAAATTTTTATTACCTCAGAGTAGGCAAAGCTTTCTCAGGCATACAAAGCACTAATCAGAAAAGAAACAAATGGTAAATTATACTTCACCAAAATTAAAATCTAGTCTTTGAAAGATAACTTCAAAAGATAACATTTTTATAAGAAAATGAAAAGGCAAGCCTTAGACTGAAAGAAAATATTCACAATGCATATAGGTGACAAATGAGTTGCATCCAGAACATATGGACTCTTAAAACTCAATAAGAAGCTAAACAACCCCAATTTTTAAAAATGGACTAGTATTTGAAGAGATATGTCACAAAAGAAGATATACCAATGGCCCAATAAGGACATGAAAAGATGCTCAGCATCAATAGGCCCCAGGGAAATTCATATTAAAACCATAATGAGCATATCCAGCAAAAAAGCCAAAATAAAAAAAGACTGAGGGGCACCTGGGTGGCTCAGTTGGTTGAGCGTCTGACTCAGGTCATGATCCCAGGGTCCTAATTCTGTTTAGAGTATCATGCTAAGTGTGGAGCCTGCTTAAGAGTCTCTCTCTCTCTTCCTCTGCCCCACCCCACTGCTTGCATGTGCTCTCTATCACAACAAAACAAAAAAACAAAACAAAACAAACAAAAAAGACCGAAAATAACAAGTTCAGTTACTGGCTGATCACATTGAACTTGTGACAGCTTGATTTTATGTTCTTGTATGTAAGATGTGTGGGAAGTCCAAGGTACGTAAAACCTTGGATTGCAGGTAACTTATTCTGTGAGTGTTCTGCAGATGAGCAAACATTTCTAATACATTTTAACTTGATAAACAAAAGATGTCTTGCAATACAAGTAGTACGTGACACATGATCACAAGTGAGTGAATGGTTCTTAAAATTGGCTTTGATACACAAGTGCTTTGGATAACAAGCATGTTTCCAGAATGAATTATGCTCACAAACCAAGGTTTTACTATATTTCCTAAACTTATTTGGCTTGAGGTATCTTAACTCCCATTCCCTGTGGCTCTTGTTACAGCTTGGTTTTAGGCTTTATTAGGTGAGTCTAGAGCAGGGTTTACTCTAGGGCATGGTTCTTACTTTTAAAGGAACAGACTTTCTCAGTGTGTTTACAAGGTGTTAATGAAGCCTCTCCATATCAGCTGGGCTAGACCTCTAACTAATTGCCCAGCACTGCTTGACTTCTGGTGTCTGTTCCATTCCTTCCCCTGTAGCAGTCATCCTTTGGTAAATCCTGTCATCTCTCCATGTGCATGCTCAGGTCTGTGCTCAATTATGGACTCTCAGGAAACTATCTCACAGCCTTATGCTTTTCCCACTGTAGGGCTCCTTTCTCTCTGCTCCACAGGTTTCAAGTTCCTCCCCCAAGTGTGACTTCTGCCTCCTCAGCCTAGTGGCCACTGTGCTCTGCTTGAGCTCCAGCTTGCTGTGCTGCAGTTGGCAGTTGTCTCTTGACAGCGAGCTTGGGCAGTGGTGGCTTTGACCTTATGAGTTTCCCTTCTCTTGGAATCATAGGCTTGTGCAACCTGTTGTCAAATGCTTGCTGACTGTAGTCTGATACATTTTGTTCAGTTTATGGGAGGTTATGGTGGGAGGGTATATTATTCCATTTTAGCTGGAAGTTGAAATCCTCCCAGAGAGTCTTGACTTCCTAATACTTGGAAAACAAGATTATTCTTAGTTTCCTGAAGGAGAATAGAAAAGCTATAAGATCTGCCTTAAATTTCCTCCAGGAACAGGGAAGCATGATTCCACAGAGTAGATTTAAAGGGGCAATATGAGAAAGAATAAAATTGTGTCCTACTTACACTCTGTTGAGTTCAGGTAGGAAGGAGATGTTATCTTTTCATTTGGTACTCTTCTGACTTCTAAGTTTTATTACTTTATAGTTTTAAATGGTTAAAAATGAACCCAGTTTAGAGGCACCTGGGTGGCACGGTCTGTTAAGCATCTGACTCTTGATTTTGGCTGAGGTCATAATCTCACGGTTCTTGAGTTTGAGCCCTGCATTGGACTCTGTGCTGAGAGTGTGGAGCCTGCTTGGAATTTTCTGTCTCTGGTCTCTCTCTCTTTCTGCCCCTCCCCTCCTTCTCTCTTTCTCCCTCTCACAAATAAATAAATAAGTAAACATTAAAAAATAATAAACCCAGTTTAACAAGAAGAATTGATTCCTGAGAATAGTCCCTTCCAAATCCTCAAATATCATATGATAGGCCTCTATGACTTCAGAGGTGGTTTTCAGTCAGCCCTTTGATAAACACAAAAATCATGTTTATAATCATTACATGGCTTTGCCAATGACAAAAGATAATAATTTGAATTTTTTTGTTATTCTGAGTATTTGACTTCTGGTGATCTTTCCATATAACTTCTTTCTTTTTCTTTTAATTTATTTTTAAGAAAGAGAGAGAGAGAGAGAGAGAAAGAGAGAGAGAGAAAGAGAGAGAGAGAGAGTGTGAGCAGGGGAGGGGCAGAGAGAGACAGAAACACAGAATCTGAAGCAGGCTCCAGGCTCTGAGCGGTCAGCACAGAGCCTGCTGCGGGGCTCGAACTCGTGAACCACGAGATCATGACTTGAGCTGAAGTTGGCTGCTTAACTGACTAAGCCACCCTCGCGCCCCTCCATATAATGGGGCGCCTGGGTGGCCCAGTCGGTTAAGCATCTGACTTCGGCTTAGGTCATTGATCTGGCGGTTTGTGGGTGCAAGCCCCGTGTAGGGCTCTGTGCTGACAGCCCGGGGCCTGCTTTGGATTTTGTGTCTCCCTCTGTCTCTGCCCCTCCCCCGCTCACTCTCTGTCTCTCTCAAAAGAAACGTTAAAAACAAAAAAGAATGTTAGACTTCATAGGCTTCATAAACATCTTTCATCACTTAATTTTTTTTAATGTTTTACTTATTTTAAGAGAGTGTGTGTGCTTGTGCATGAGCGGGGACAGGGCAGAGACAGAGGGAGAGAGAGAATCCCAAGCAGGCTCATTGATAGCACAGACACAGGGCTCGATCTCACGAACCATGAGATCCCAACCTGAGCCGAAATCAAGAGTGGGATGCTAAATAAGTTCCTGGCCTCAGGATCAATTATATATTTGTCGACTATGTATATGTAAATAAGAGCATGCTTGTGATTTTTTTTTCTTCATTTTATTTTTAAAATTTTTTTTAACATTTATTTTATTTTTTTTGAGACAAAGAGAGACAGAGCATGAACGGGGGAGGGTCAGAGAGAGAGGGAGACACAGAATCTGAAACGGGTTCCAGGCTCTGAGCTGTCAGCACAGAGCCCGACTAGGGGCTCGAACTCACATACCGCGAGATCGTGACCTGAGCCGAAGTCGGACGCTTAACCGACTGAGCCACCCAGGCGCCCCTCTTCATTTTATTTTTAGTGTTTTTACTTGGAAGGAGAAAAAGAACAAATGTTAACATTTAGTTAGACCCCTGATAGTCTCTAGTTCTTAAGATATCAGGATACAAATAGAAACATTATTAAGTGGGTAAATTATCACTCTTCAATGCAGGGTGAATTTAAGATGAAAATAATATCAGAATTATAAAATAAAATTCCTGTTCTTTGATGAATTGGATAAATCACTTTTTTTCTCCAAGTAATATTGGATATATTTAGAAGGACAGTTTTTTGGGAAACTGCATTAATAGTAAGCAATTTATCATACAGATTTTCAAATTATATGTTTACTAATTAAGTTTTCTCCCTTATTTTCCTATTCCTTGGCTTCCCCTTAGCCTTTTCTTTTCTATCTTATATCTAGTCTTCTTTTAAAATTTCATCCACTTATATGTGTGCAGATTCTAAAGGATGCCACGATGGTAGGGATGTTTGGTATAGGGGAATAAAAGTGCTTTAAGAGTCTGGGGTACCCAATTCAAGTGGTTCCGACAGTGCTATACCTGTAGGTGGGGCTAATTAACTGACCTGTCTAATTTTACGAATCCATTTTTACCATTTGGGGATTAAGTAAAAGGTTCTGTTTGGTGACATAAAAACTTATTCTCATGACCAGGGAACAGTTCAGAATGCATTTATTGCTGACTGGATCCATACTGTTATATTCATTTGTGAATGGAGGTACCTCTTCTCAAATAAGTGGCCTAACATGTACCCAGTTTGCTTTACTTTCCCATTCCTCTATTTGTAAGAGGAATTAACTGCATGTTTTTCTCACATTTGTTGGAGCCAACATGCTGAACCTATAGAGACAATAGAAGCTGGAAGAGAAGAGAAGCTCTGGAAACATTTTATCATTAGATTAAATATACATAAATACAAATTATGAGATTATTTTCTCTTTGATATGTATCCTATCTCTTTTTCTTGAATTTTCTTCTTAGAAAAGTTTCATGTTTTAGGAGACTAACCACATAAAAGGGAAAATCTGAATGCTGATTTCTGCATTAGACAAAGAAAGAGTTGTTATTACCGTCTGTAATTATTGTTAATAGTTTTCTCATTCTTGCCCATTTGAGGATCAAAGGTTTTGTTTAACATCATTGAACTCTGATCCCTTACAAGGCAGCATACACTTCGGACAGTAGGCCATCAGGCCTTCTGTGTTCTTGTTAACATGTACATTGTCAAAATGTACATAGTGTCCTTTTGGCTGGTATAATGACATCTACACTTCTGCTTTTAATAAGAATAAGAATGACCCTTTCTGAATAATGCCATTAAAAAGAGAAGAGGTTCTCCATTAGTTGCAGAAGTTCTTCATTGATGGTTGGCACAATTTTTTGGTTCCTAAACCTTGGCCTCAGTCCTATCCTTGCAAAAGCCAAGCTGTTTACTAAGGAAAAGGATTAGTATCTGCGTATATAAAGAAATTATTTTCCATGTAAGAAAAGTATGGGTACTGTATTCCATTCAAGGTAACAAACCACTGAGGTAAAAAAGAATTATCTTTTAACAACCCAATTAATCCTTGATCTTTAAAAAGAAAAAAAAAGGTATTGGGAGTATCAATCAGGTAATAAACCTATTACAAATCAAATTTTTTTAAAAGATTTTTTTTAAGCTTATTTATTTATTTTGAGAGAGAGAGAGTGAGCAGGACAGGGGCAGAGAGAGAGAGAGAGAGAGAGACAGACAGACAGACAGACACACAGAATCCCAAGCAGGTTCTGCACTGTCAGTGCAGAGCCTGATGTGGGACCCGTACCCATGAAACACGAGATCATGACATGAGCCTAAGTCAGATGCTTAACTGACTGAGCCACCGAGGTGCCCCTGAAAATCTGTTTTAAGATCAACAAGAAGTTTGCTATGCTTGCCTTCTTCACATGGTGGTAGTTTGTGGGAGAACTTTGACTTTGATGGAATAGATGTGTGTGTTTGCCTAACTTATTGCTGTGTGTGAAAGAAAGGATCTCTTGGATGGACCAAATTGCTTTTTGTTTTACTGATTTTTTTTTTTTTTAATGTTTACTTATTTTTGAGAGAGAGAAAGAGAGAGAGAGAGAGAGACAGAGCATGAGTGGGGAATGGCACAGAGAGAGAAAGAGGGAGACAGAATCTGAAGCAGGCTCCAGGCTCTGAGGTGTCATCACAGAACCTGATACGGGGCTTGAGCTCATGAGATCATGACCTGAGCTCGTGAGATCATGACCTGAGCTGAAGTCGGAGGCTTAACTTACTGAGCCACCAGGTACTCCTTATTGATTATTTTCTGAAACTGAGATTGCCTTATTAAAACTAAGGAGTATGTTTGGTGAAATCTGATACTTCATTTTTAATAACTGATATTTTCTCATATTGATTTATTTATGGTAGTTTTTATTAAAAACAGGCATTTGTTATGGGACAGAGAATAGCATACTTAAGATTATTTGCAGTTCCTAATTTTTAACACTAAAAGTGATTGTTTTGACATTTAGTATTTCTGATCACATGAGCCATTATTGTATCTGTGGAGTATTTGGGGCTTCCACTTTGAAAATAGTGGAAATGATTAAAATTCAAAAATTTTAGTTCCCCAAATACTATCTGCTGGTTACTTAAATTTTGTATTGACTTCATACAATGTTTATAATGCAGATACATTCCAATTATATTTTGATACAAGATAGCATTTATAATCCTCAGAATGTACATATATCCTAACCATGCCAAGATAACACTGATGTTCAAACAACAGTAGCTGGTCTGATGTTTAAAAGAAACACTTGCTAGCTGAAGGACATTCCTCTTGAGGCATGGACTGGAAACCATGTTGAGTATGTTAAGTGATTCCATCTGACCTGCAGAAAATCACTATTGGTTACATTTTCACTTTGCACATATGTCACTGACAAAGCCAACTGGCTGAAGTAAGTTTTTTGCAATGGACATTTCTGGCTGAGCTTTTGGAAGACTGCATTTTAAAATATGAAACATAAAAAAACATACCATTTACTGGCTGCACATCAAAAGCAAATGGCCAGAGGAAACAAGATAAACTATAAAACTCGTAAGATGAAAACATTAAATTTTGTGTACAGTTTTATTATTTGTAGTAGGTTTAAAAATAATTACACTTAATATAATCCAATGCCCCTCAAAGAGCAAAAAGATATGGAATCAACCTCAGACATTACAGCAAAGGATATATTGGTATAACTTAATAAAGAAAAGATTTTGACATTGTTCCTTTTATGAATGTTTAATCACAACTGTATGTAGGTTTTATATGTACTGAGTGAAGACTTGGAAAATTGATGTGAATCAATGTTACTTTTGTCCTTTGAGGAAATTCAATCTGGGCTGGAAAAAACTATCA
Source organism: Panthera leo (assembly GCF_018350215.1). Classification (NCBI taxonomy): domain Eukaryota; kingdom Metazoa; phylum Chordata; class Mammalia; order Carnivora; family Felidae; genus Panthera; species Panthera leo. The sequence continues at coordinate 122,783,568 of NC_056680.1, forward strand.
ACTTGAGGCAAAAATTTTGGAGTTTGAGTCTTTGTTTTGCCATTGAATGACTTTGTCAGCATAAAGCATATCCTCTTTTTAGCCGTGGTTTCCCTTAGAATATGGTTGTGTATTTGTCTGATCCTGTCATTGTCAGTAATGAACTATTGTTTAGAAGTGGCTTAAGCTCCTGATAAGAAAGCCACTTTTTGTAAATTCAGAGTATTATTTTTATAGCGCACAGTAACTGAACTGATGAAGCCAGAGCTATGAACCACAGGTGACATTCAAAGATTGCTGAATATTTAGAAGTAGTTACGTCTTATTTAGTTAGGATTTATACAGGCTTCTTCTGGGAAGCTCTTTGTTAGATACTGTTAGAGTTATAAGGTAAATAAATGCTAGTGTCCCAGTCCTAAGAAAGGAAAGAAACCAACATCAGAAACTGACATGAGTTACATGCTGACTTGTGCTAAGGGCTTTATTGGTGATTAACTGACCTCATGTAATCACCTGTATCAGTTGAAGGTCTCCTAGCAGCATTTATTTAGTGCTTCCTATTGCCACTTATTTTGCTGAGAGTTGTATAACTGTAATGTGTTTAATGAGGAAAGTAAGGTTTAAGTAATTTCTTTAAGGACATATAGCTGACAAATGGCAGAGTACACATTTCACACCTCTATTGCTTTTTGGGGTCAACATATCTTCAAATAAGAGTGTGAGTTGGTGTCATGACAGTTTCCATGTTGAGTGATTCAGAATGGCTGCCAATGATACTTTTTGACTGACCCTGTATTGCTGAGTATGAAAAGCATTGGTGGGTTGGGATGTTGGGGCTATTCCCAATTGACTTGCACTTGGCATTTGCTTTGATATTAGCCAGTTTGTTGTGGTTAGACTGTCTTCACCATTGAGGTGATTTTTGTTATATATAAAACTATGTTGTACACAATTATGTCCATAAACATAAAGGTTAGATTTAAGTTGTTTTGAGCACAATCATGTTTATGAAATGTGAAGATAGTTGATTCTCAGGCATACTATGATTTTATTAGTAAAGTAATGAGATGTAGGTGTTACCTTCTTTTATACATATATTATTTGCCTATTGTAAGGTACCCAGTTCATGTGTTTACCAACTTATGTTTAATCTTATACCAACTAGGGCAAAACAAATGCCAAGGCCCTTCTTAATTCTGAAATTAGCATGAAGTAACAACAATAAAATGAAGCATTCCAAGCCCATCTTTTAAATGCAAATTATAAAATTTCACTTGGCGAAGAGTAGGGGAAAGAAATCGTGTTTTATGGTTTTGATTTAGACTAAGAAATTTGTTTTACAACTACAAAATTAAAGCCATGTACCTTTTCTAAAGTGTAAGAGAAAAATCTAAAGCCTCTCTTACAAGCTTAGCAGTGCTTTTTGTGTGTGCAATTTCTCCTGTCTGAGTTGCCTTTACCAGCTGATGGCAGCCAGAGCCTTTTTGAAGGTTCACCTCTGTTGGTGTCACTTTGTCCATGAAGCCCTCCTGTCTGGCTTCTGGTTTGGTTATTTCTGCTTTTTTATTTCTAAGCAACTTGTTTATACCTTGCCTTTAATTATTGCATGTATTAAGTTATGGTGTAATGATTTGTTTCAGTATTTCTTAATCCCAGTATTTCTTTCTTGAGATCAAGGTCACTATATTTTATTCATATTTTAAAATCTCTATTACATAGCCCAGTTCCAGACATACAGTAAGTAATCAATGTCTGGAATGAATGTATATGCTAATTATATTTTAGTTTTTAAAAATATGTATAAGATTGAAGTCACCAAATACAGTGAACTCCATTCAAAAAGTAGTTATTTTAAAATAGCTTAGTTTGGGTGGCTCAGTTGGGTAAGCCTCTGACTTCGGCTCAGGTCATGATCATCCAGTTTGTAGGTTTGAGCCTCTTTTTGGTCTCTGCTGACAGCTCAGAATCTGGAGCCTGCTTCAGATTCTGTGTCTCCCTCTCTTTCTGCCCCTCTTTCTGCTCTCTCTCTCTCTCTCTCTCTCAAAAATAAATAAACGTTAAATTTTTAAAAAATAATTTTGTTTGGAATTAAAGTGTCTTCTGTTTATTTCATTTTAATAATAAGAAAAAAATAGGGGAAACTGCTTTCTATTGTGGGAGATTATGTCCTTGATGAGATAACTCCCTTGCTTTTAAATTAACAACTTTGCTGGCACAAAAACAGACACTCAGATCAATGGAACAGAATAGAGAACCAGAAATGGGCCCATAAATGTATGGCCAAAATATTTGACAAGGCAGGAAAGGATATCCAATGGAATAAAGACAGTCTCTTCAGGAAATGGTGCTGGGAAGACTGGACAGCAACATGCAGGAAAATGAAACTGGACCACTTTCTTACACCATACACAAAAACAAACTCAAAATGGATGAAAGACCTAAACATAAGACAGGAAGCCAGCACAATCCTACCTAAATGTTAAGATAGGAAGCCATCAAAATCCTAGAGGAGAAAGCAGGCAAAAACCTCTTTGACCTTGGCTGCACATTTCCGGATGCAAGGGAAACAAAAGCAAAAATGAACTATTGGGACCTCGTCAAAATAAAAAGCTTCTGCACAGCTAAGGAAACAGTCAGCAAAACTAAAAGGCAACTGATGGAATGGGAGAAGATGTTTGTAGATGACATATCAGATAAAGGGTTAGTATCTAAAATCTATAAAAAACTTAACAAACTCAACACCCAAAAAACAAATAATCCTCTGAAGAAATGTGCAAAAGACATGAATAGACACTTCTCCAGAGAAGACATCCTGATGGCTAATGGATACATGAAAAAATGCTCAACATCACTCATCATCAGGGAAATACAAATCAAAACCACAGTGAGATACCACCTTATACCTGTCAGAATGGCTAACCTTACCAACTCAGGCAACAACAGATATTGGTGAGGATGTGGAGAAAGAGGATCACTTTTGCACTGCTGGTGGGAATGCAAACTGGTGTAGCCACTCTGGAAAACAGTATGGAGGTTCCTTAAAAAATTAAAAATAGAACTACCCTATGACCCAGCAATTGCACTACTGAGTATTTATCCAAGGGATACAGGTGTGCTGTTTCAAATGTTTATAGCAGCCAATGTTTATAGCAGCACTATCGTTAATAGCTAAAGGATGAAAAGAGCCCAAATGTCCATCAATGGATGAATGGATAAAGAAGATGTGGTATATATATACAATGGAGTATTACTTGGCAATAAAAAAAAATGAAATCTTGCCATTTGCAGCTATGTGGATGGAACTGGAGGATATTATGTTAAGTGAAATTAGAGAAAGACAAATATCACATGACTTTACTCATATGAGGACTTTAAGAGACAAAACAGATGAACATAAGGGAAGGGAAGCAAAAATTATATAAAAACAGGGAGGGGGACAAAACATAAGAGACTCTTAAATACAGAGAACAAACAGGGTTGCTAGAGGGGTTTTGGGTGGAGGGATGGCCTAAATGGGTAAGGGGCATTAAGGAAAATACCTGTTGGGATGAACACTGGGTGTTATACATAGGGGATGAATCATTGGTATCTATTCTTGAAATCATTATTGTGCTATATGCTAACTAACCTGGATGTAAATTTAAAAAAAATTAATTAAAAAAATAAATTAACAACTTTATTGCTAGACAGAAATTGTAGAGCATTTTAATTTTGGAGTAGATCTAGAGTGCTTCAGGTAATTCATGTAACTGAAAATAAAGCTTTTGTATTGTTCATATACTAGAGTGAATTTTTAATTGCTTATAACCTCTTAAAAATTTTCTTGGTACAGGGGCGCCTGGGTGGCTCAGTCGGTTAAACGTCCGACTTCAGCTCAGGTCACGACCTCGCGGTCCGTGAGTTCGAGCCCCGCGTTGGGCTCTGGGCTGATGGCTCAGAGCCGATGGCTCAGAGCCTGGAGCCTGCTTCCAATTCTGTGTCTCCCTCTCTCTCTGCCCCTCCCCCGTTCATGCTCTGTCTCTCTCTGTCTCAAAAATAAACGTTTAAAAAAAAAATTTTTTTTGGGGTACAAATTGCTTATGTCATTATAGAATTTAAGTCCCATTTTTTTTTTCTTTTGCGAGAGAGCGAGAGAAAGAGAGAGAGAGAACATGTGCACAGGGGAGGAGTAAAAGGAGATGGAGAGAGAGAGAGAGAGAGAGAGAGAATGACTCTTAATCATACCCTACACCCAGCTCAGAGCCTGAAGTGTGACTCAGTCTCACACCGTGAGATCATGACCTCAGCTGAAATCAAGGGTTAGATGCTTAACCAACTGAGTCACCCAGATGGCCGCTCTTTAAAAATTTTTAATAACTTTAGCAAATCTTGCCAGAATTTACTCTACTTCACTGAGGTATGTGGCAAGTTTGAATTTGGAAATGCATTTGTGTTTTTGTATTTTAAATAAGGAGAGTATTTTGAATGGCAATCATGTTTATATTTGAGGAAAAAAACCATCTCTGTTTCTATCTCTATGTCTGTCTGTCCCAACATATAATGTATATATATAAAGATACATATATATATATACATATATATGTGGATATATACATATCATTTTATATATATATATATATATATAAATCAGTAACACTTCTTATATATATTTTATTTATATTTATATATGTATTTATAATATATATTTTATTATATATATTTATATATATAAAAGAAGTGTTACTGATTAAAGATCAAATAACAGTATAAGAATTTGAACCCTAAGAGGAAAACATTGTAGTATATACACAGTGAAATGAGGGGGTCTTTGCAAATGAAAGGAAGCCGATGTATGATTAGCAGTAGCAGACGTTGTGGTGCATATGACTATAACTTTAGTCTCTTATCTATGTAGCATGGACTCTGTTGAAAATGGAAACATTTTCTCATTTCCAGTTGTAGGTGTTTATGTGTTTGTTTCTTTAAGAAGTCAAAGACTCATGCACATGACTCTGGATAGGGATGATGGAGATTATATGGAATTCTGTCTTTAAAATTGTTTTCTTTCTGTTATAATCAAGTCATCAAATTGTTTTATAGTTAAGTTTCAGAAAAAAATTGGGGAATAGTTTCTAGCTATTCCCATAATAGCTAACATAATGGATGGGGTTGGGTGACATCTTTACTACCCCATGAATTGAAGGGTTAGGGTCATTGGCCTTGATTTCTGGTGGTTCTGCAGGTTCCCCAACAAAGAATTCTAATGACATAGAAAATGGAGGAATAATGGGGTGCCTGGCTGGCTCAGTGGAAGAGCATGTGACTCATGCAACTGTTAATCTTGGTGTTGTGAGCTCAAACACCATATTGGATGTAGAGATTATTAAAAGAAATAAATAAACTTAAAAAAATTGAGGAATAAGTTGCCTCATCATCATTTCTACCATCATTGCCTTAATTTGGATTTTCTGTTTCTCATCTACATTAAAAGAGCCTCCTTACTCTGTGCCACTTATCTTGCACTCTAGGCTCCCTGTTTATTCCTTCCTTCCAATTCTCCATTCTGCTGCTTTAAGGTAATCTTTCAGAGCACAAACCTGATCATGTCTTTGCCCTGCTTAAAATTCCTCATGGCTCCCATCACTTGTAAGAAGAATAAGAGGGCTTATATGAGTGACTGGCCCTTCTAAGCTCTCTGGTCTGATCTTACTTCAGATACTTTCTTATACTTCTGCATACACAGTGAAATACATCATCGTCCCTCAGTTTTTCATTTAACCAGATCCCACTCCTTCAAAATTTAGTTCAGGTTTCACTTTTTTTTTGGTAGGAGGACTTGGAAATCTGTTACACCTACCTTTGCCCTCTTTCTCCAGTCTTAGGTATGCCTTTTATGTGAAACTCTAAGACCATTTGTGTGCTTGTATATAATATATATCATACTGTCGTGTAATTTTTTGTCTGTTTCTTTCACTAGACTATAAGTTCCTTGAGATCAAGGACTTCTTTTCTCTCTTCTATGATGCCTGACATAACTTCTGTTAGTTTAGAATACTAAAAACTCAAGTGGTTATTTAATATTTATTATAGGTGAGTCTGTTTTGCACATAGCTTTTGGTCCAAAGGCTTGTGCCACTTAATAGTGAACTAAGTAGTAACAATTATCAATTTGATTCTCTAATCTCTATAGTTAGTGAATGTTTGTCCCTAACCATTAACATAGATTTAAAGTTGACTGAGGCATATTTAAAGTTAATTGTTTCTCTCTCTTCATGTTTTCTTAAATGGATCTTAGGGTGTGAATGTGGTATTTACTTTTGAATACAGTTTTGTGATTATTTAGATTTGTATTTTAAAAATTCTAATATGAGACATTTTTTATTTATAATACTGCTAATAATAGCTACATTATTAGGCATATTTTATGAATGACTCTGTGTTAATGTCTTTGTATGCATTCTTATTTAATTGCCTAACAATCTTGTCAAATCAGTGTGGTTAACTTCATTTCATAGAGGAGGAGACTGATGTTTATCAATTAAAATTTCTTGCTTGAGTTTATACAGCTACTAAGTGCAGAGCTGAAGTTTGGACCTGAGTGGATAATACCAAGTTTTATTGGCTTTTATTCCTTTAAATATCTTAACAGGTAAAAATTGGGTTCTTTGTCTCTTGTCTCTCTCACTCTCCTCTATAAGTTTTTTGTTGAATAGGTTAAATCGTTTGTCCTATTAATTCTCACAGTCTGGATATTGCTCATTGTGTCCCATAGTGTCTTATAGATTGGTTCCTCTGTCCTTCATGTTTATAAATTTGTAATTCAATCTGGAAGGTTTATCAGCCTCAGATTAGATTTTTTGGCAACACAGCTTCACAACTGGTGTGTGAACCTCTGTAAGGAGGCACAAGATGCCTGGTTGTCTCTCTTTTTGTCTTGTCAATAGCCATTGATGATCATTGCCTTGATCATTATTTTATTAGGGATTCTAAATGGTTATATTCTGATTTTACTATTCCTTAATTATATATTAGCTGAAATCTAAAATAATAAATCTTTAATAAATTATCAGTAAATTAACCGACTCTTTGGTTACCCACAGCTACATTTCATATAAGAAAGCCAGGATAAATGCTTGGTTCTCTATTTTGAAAAAGAGTTGGCTCCCTAGCATCCTCCAAAGATGATAAATTAGTTGTTGTTTTTGTTCTTTGCATATTATTATGAAGTCATGGATTTAAATATTTGATGCATTTTCAATTTATTGAAGTTACTATTTTTATTGATGCTAATAATCATCTCATGTTTGGCCAAGGGAGCTTCTTCAAGTTGGCCCCTGAGCCCTTTGACATAGTACCAGTAGTCTTTGTCAGCTTTCTTTCTTCCTGTTATGAGATGTTCCAGCCTCATCTTCCAGAACAGGAATCAGTAATTTTTTTTAAAGGAGGCTGTTTCTTTTTATCAAATGCCATTTGAAGATCACAGTCTGGGCACGAGGGGTACTCATTGTGCCTGGTTGGTTATTGCTTTTCGGTTGTTTTGGTGCATAGAGCTATTTTGGAAGATAAAATATATCACAGGTTCATTTTTTAAAGTTTATTTATTTATTTTGAGAGATTGAGCATTGGTGTGCACTTGCTAGGGATAGGCATAGAGAGAGGGAGAGAGAAAATCCTAAACAGGCTCTGGGTTGTCAGCACAGAGCCCAACATGGGGCTCGATCTCATGAGCCATGAGATCATGACCTGAGCTGAAATCAGGAGTCGGACGCTCAACTGACTGAGCCACCCATGTGCCCCTAAACTGTTTTAAAAAGTAACTAGTGTAGGTGCTTGGAAAATCTGAACTAGTGTGTGCTTCAAAAGCAGTGGATAAGGATGACTTTTTAAATGAAAATTAATTACTGTTGTCATTAGGGTTTTGATTTATAATTTAAACATAAGAGGTTTATTTTCTCTACTTCAGGGTTTCTTACGCTTGGTAATGTTGGCACTTTGGTCTAGATGATTATTTGTTTTGGAGGCTGGCCTGTGCCTTTGCAGGATGTTGGTCTTTACCCATTAGATAGTAGTAATACCCACCTCCTCCCCCACCCAGTGTGACAACCAACCAGGGAGCAAAATCACCCTCGCTACTCTACATTATAGGATTAATGTTAACAAAAATTAAGGACTACATCTTAGGTATAACTTATACTCCTCCTTTTTTCATTTAATTGATTGATTGATTTTTATTTTAATTCCAGTATAGTTAACATACAGTTTTATGTTATTTCAGGTATACAATATAGCAATTAAGGAGTGTACTTGTGATGAGCACCGGCTGTAGTATGAAGTGTGAGTCACTGTATTGTACATCTGCAATTAATACTACACTGTATGTTGACTAAGTGGAATTTAAATAAAAACTTAAAAAAAAGTGATTCAGTAATTCTCTACATTACTCAGTGCTCATCAGGATAAGTGTACTTTTTATTTTTATTTTTATTTTATTTGAGAGAGAAAGAGAGAGTGAGCGGGGGAGTGAGTGGGGCAGAGGAAAAGAGAGACAGAAAATGTTAAGTATGCTCTATGTTCACCACAGAGCCTGACATGGGGCTCAATCCCACGACCCTGGGATCATGACCTGAACCAAAATCAGAAGTCAGATGGTCAACCAACTGAGCCATCCAGGGGCCCCAAGATAAGTGTATTCTTAATTCCCGCCCCAGTTTCACTCATTGTACTTACCTCTCCTCTAGTAACCATTAGTTTGCTCTCCATAGTTAAAAGTCTGTTTTTTAATTTGTCTCTTTTTTCCTTGTTCATTTGTTTTGTTTCTTAAATCCCACATATGAGTGAAATCATATGGTATTTGCCTTTCTCTGACATAGTTTGTTTAGCATTATACTTTCTAGATCCATCCATGTTATTAGAGATGGCAAGATTTCATTCTTTTTTATGGCTGAATAATATTCCATTGTGTATGTGTATACATATACACACACACATCTTCTTTATCCATTCATCTATTGATGGACACTTGAGCTGTTTACATATTTTGGCTATTGTAAATAATGCTATAATAAACATAGGGATGCATATATCTTTTTGAATTAATATTTTCATATTCTTTGGGTAAATACCCAGTAGTGGAGTTAGTGAATCATATGGTAGTTCTATTTTTAATTTTTTGAGGAACCTCCATACTTTTTTCTCTAGTAGCTGCACCAGTTTGCCTTCCCACCAACAGTGCAAGAGGGCTCCTTTTTCTCCATATCCTTGCCAACACTTGTTTCTTGTGATTTTGATTTTAGCCATTCTGACAGTTGTGAGGTGATATTTCATAATGGTTTTGATTTGCATTTCTCTAATGTTGAATGATGTTGAGTATCTTTCCATGTGTCTGTTGACCATCTGTATATCTTCTTTGGAGAAATATCTGTTCATGTCTTTTGCCCATTTTTTAATTGGATTATTTGTTTTTTGGGTGTTGAGTTGTATAAGTTCTTTACATATTTTGGATACTAATCCTTTATCAGATATGTCATTAGCAAATTTATTCTCCCTATCTTCAGTAGGTTGTCATTTAGTTTTGTTGATTGTTTTATTTTTGTTGATTCTCCTTTGCTGTGCAGAAGCTTCTTATTTTGATGTAGTCCCAATAGTTTATTTTTACTTTTTTTCCCTTTTCACAGGAGGCATATCTAGAAAAATGTTGCTATGGCCAGTGTCAGAGAAGTTACTGCCTGTGTTCTTTTCTAGGATTTTTAGGTTTCAGATCTCATATTTATGTATGTATGTATGTATGTATGTATGTATGTATGTATGTATGTATGTTTGTTTTGAGAGAGACAGAGAAAGAGAGCAAACATATGAGTAAGTGGGGAAGGGGTAGAGAAAGGGGGAGAAGTGTGAGATTATGACTTGAGCTGAAATCAAGAGTTGGATGCTTAACTGACTGAGCCATGAAGGTGCCCTGCAGGTCTCGCTTTTAGGTCCTTTATCCACTTTGGGTTTATTTCATTCTTTTGAATGTAGTTGTCCAATTTTCCTAACACCATTTGTTGAAGATACTTTTTTCCCCCCATTATATTTTCTTACTTCCTTTGTTGAAGATTAATTGACTATATAATTGTGAGTTTATTTCTGGACTCTGTTCTGTTTTTTTAATCTGTGTGTCTGTATTTGAGCCAGTACCATACTGTTTTGATTACTACAGCTTTGCAGTATAACTTGAAATCTGGGATTGTGATATTTCCAGTTTTGTCATTTTTTTTCAAGATTGCTTCAGCTATTTGGGGTCTTTTGTGGTTCCATACAGATTTTAAGATTATTTTTTATAGTTCTGTGAACAATGCTGTTGGTATTTTGATAGGGATTACATTAAAGCTGTAGATTGCTTTGGGTATTATGGTCATTTTAATAATATTTGTTCTTGCAATCCATGAGCATGGGATATTCTTCCATTTGTATGTGTTTTTTTAAATTTCTTCCATCACCGTTTTATAGATTTCAGAGTAAAGATCTTTTACCTCCTTGGTTAAGTTTATTCCTAGGTATTTATTATTTTTGGTATAGTTGTAAATGGGATTGTTTTCTTAATCTCTTTCTCCTGCTTCATTATTAGTGTGTAGAAATGCTATGGATTTCTGTATATAGATTTTGTATTCTGTGACCTTACTGAACTAATTTATCAGTTGTAGTAGTTTTCTGGTGGAATCTTTAGGGTTTCTATGTATATTATTATATCATCTGTAAATAGTGAAAGTTTTCCTTCTCCCTTATCAATTTAGATGCCTTTTGTGCCTTTTTCTTTCTGATTGCTGTGTATAGGACTTCCAGTACTATGTTCAATAAAAGTGGTGAGAGTGGACATCCTTGTCTTGTTCCTCACCTTAGGGGAAAGGCTCTCAGTTTTTCCCCATTGAATATAATTTTAGCTGTGGGTTTTTCATTTATGGCCTTTATTATGTTGAGGTATGTTCCCTCTAAGCTTGCTTTGTTGAGGGTTTTTATCATGAATGAATATTGTACTTTATCTAATGATTTTTCTGTATCAGTGAAATGATCATATGGTTTTCATCCTTTCTCTTGTTGGTTATACTCCTCTTTCATTCTTCTATTACAACTCTTAGATCTGAATTAGAATTTAATATATGTTACTTTTGACAAACTATGACAACTATTAAATTCATAGGTTACCCCTTTGGTATTGCACATTTTCTTTTTTTTTTTTTTTTTTTTTTGCACATTTTCTTTTGAGAGAATGACCAATAACAAGCATTTTGATTTATGTTTCATATTCAAGTGTTTTAAAATTGCTTTAAAATTACTTCTTTTTTAAATTACAGAGGTCATCTGTAATTTGAAGACAGTTTAGAGGAACACGGAAAATTATTAAGAATAAAATATAAATCACCCTTAATCCTAAAATTTAGATATAAATCAAAATATGTAGTTGTAAATCAAGTATTGATAAAAATGCAGAGTGATTTTGGTGAACTGTTAGAGAAACTAGATTAAAATAGAATCTCCCTTTCTAGGTTAAAAATGAACAGCAATGACTATAAATAGTTCTTGATTTTTAAATATAATAAAGGTGCTAGAGCTCACTAGTATTTTCATTTAACTTGATTTTGACGGGGTGCCTGGGCGGCTCAGTCAGTTGGGCGTCCGACTTCGGCTCAGGTCATGATCTCGCTGTTTGTGAGTTCGAGCCCCCCGTCAGGCTCTGTGCTGACAGCTCAGAGCCTGGAGTCTGGTTGGGATTCTGTGTCTCTCTCTCTCTCTCCCTCCCTCCCTCCCTCCCCTGCTCACGCTGTGTCTCTCAATAATAAATAAACGTTAAAATAAATACAGTACCACTAAAAAAAAATTAACTTGATTTTGACTGAGTTGTGTAAATAATTTTGATAGCATGTATTGAGGATATCTGTGACATTAAAAAAGGCTTGTTTGTGAATGAATTATCCATTTGAGAGATTGACATTAACTTCCTCATATGTGTGTAAAGTACCTTCTTATATAGCACATAAAACTTTCAACTGTTCATATATAATATATAGCCTAGGTGCCTATGTTTACCTATGTGTGTGTCTATATGTTTCTATATATATCTGTATCTGTTTCTAATTTTATAAACAATAAAATCTAGGTTTGAACAGAAGCCATAGTCTGGTATATAATTGAAAAAATGTGTAGGGAAATCTAAGGAAAGTAGTAATTCAAACAATTCATCTGTTTAGAAAATGCTTTCAGGACTTTCCATGTTAAATCCATAATTCTATTATGGTTATTGAATTTTGTTAGAAGAAGCATTTGTTCATTGACTTAAACTTGCAACAGAATTTAACAATTAGAAATTTCCCTCAATGATGCATGCCATGTCTATTGGAGAAGTAGAGGGGATTGAGAAGTGAGACATTATCTGGAAAACTGAAGTAATCTTATAGGTTAAATCTGGATCTTGGCGTTGATAGTTTAGGTGGTTAATGATGCTGCTGAAATATTTATTTTTGCTTTTATTATTTTCTGTTAGAATGTACTGCAGCAATTTTGACTAATTTCAGTAGTTAGTAAAATGTTACCAGGTTGCAAATAGATTTTTATTAGTTTCAAATAATCTGTTCAAGGTTGTATGTTATTTATTTTATCTAGGAAAGGGGAGCTCTCATTATTGACTTTTTGCTATCTTTTTTTGGAGTCAGTAGAGATTTATTGACTAATGGCCTATTTTATTTTGTGTGATATTAAAGATAGATACTTTTTATAAGAGGAACAACATTTGTGTTTTATACATTTATGTTTTTGTTAGACCAGCCATCTTTTTTTTTTCCTTAAGAAAGCTTCTGGTATTATATAACTGGCATCCCAAAATGTAAAGTCAATAGAGAACCATTAAAATATCTTAGATGGAGAGTGTATTTGATTTAAGAAGGAAAACTACAGATTTTTTTCTTTTGTTAAAGATATTTTTAAATCAAGACTGTTAACTTCGAAATTTCTATTGTTTTTCCAAAGGCTAAGAAAAACAAACATTATTTTTGACTTCAGGCTGTAGTTATGATTGGGTATTCTGCCATGTGCCTTCATCTGTTTCCATTTAATTTTTCTAACAACCTGCAAAGTAGATACTTTTCCCATCCTACAGATAAGGAAATTGGCAGTCAGAATTCTGTGTATCTGTGTATATTGTGTATATGTGTGTGAGTATATACACATACACATGTGAAAAAATGTGTGTGTGTGTGTGTGTGTGTATACATATTAAAAGGTTTGAAGATTTCAGGGTTTAAATATAATGGCAATCTCAAGGGAATAGAGAAAAAATAAAGTTCTTGGGAAATACTAATTTTTTTTTATATTCATGGTATTATCAGAGGAATTCGTGTGAATGGATGATAATAAAAGTAGTGGTTTTATAATGTAATCTTTTTTTCTCCTTGATTTTGTCATTGCTGATATATTTTGGTTTTAAATTCGACATGTGACAAGTACATTTTAATATTTTCTTAGAGGAATGCCATCAAGTATTTTACTATGCCAAAGGATTTTACTAGTTCTCTCAGAACATGGACGCAAACAAGAGTATGTTTTACTTTTTTGGAGAATGAGAATTTTGCATTAGGCAGCATTGAGGAGGTTAAGTGACTTTGCTTACCTTTCCACATGAGAATAAATATTTTTCTTTTCTCCTTCCTCTTTCTTTAAGACAGGATTCAGATCTGAGATCTTTTGAAAGTCCACTGGAGGTAGATCATGAAGGACTTGACTTTCTTCAGTAGGAGGTAGCAATCTTAGCACATTTACTTGTAATTAAAGCCAGGGCCCAGTGTTTCACTAGGGAATTTATTATTACTTTTAAGCAATGAGAATTTAAAACTTGGGAGTTGAGTTTTCTCTTATAAACCTTACAGTACATTTGGGCCTCAGGATTTAAAAAAACCTGTTGACTGCCCATGGTGCATTAAAAAGATTTAAACTCATCATTTTAATAGTTTTGTGGCATTTTCTTTCATTATAATGCTTATTTTATGCATTTTTATAAAGGTCCATTAGAATGCAGCAGCTTCTGTTGGAAGGACAGCCAAATTCTTGGCTTTACTGGCAACTTTTTTATCCTTGACAAAATTGATTGGTCTTTTAAAGTCTATACATGACTGGAGATGGAAACGTTTGTGCACTGATGTATACAAAGTAACAGATTGTGTGTACATATACAGGAAGTGAAGTGGAAAAGCAGAGGTGCTCACCTGGACATTTCTGACTCTTAATGTTCTTTACCTGAAATAGTTGGCACTTGGCCATATAGATACATAGTGTATACATATATACAATTTTATTTTTCATTTTACTTTGTGTGATTATAAACTATTAGCAATTACTTATTCATGAACTTTAGATTTATAGTTCTTTTACATAGTGTAATAAAATTGCTGTAAGGAGTATTTTTCCCTGTAATTATTTATAAATAATAAATATAGTTAAATTAATAAAAAACAGTTACATGAGTGGGTTAATACTAAGTTTTATGACTAATTGTGCTTATTAATTGATTTTATAGATTAATTTATATACATATGAGCTATACTGTCCAGTCCTAGCTTTTTTGTGTTATAAATTCTGTCTTTCCATGTCAATAAATATAAATATAAATATAAATGTACATCATTTTTAATGGCATAGAATTCATGTTTTATGCATACATAAAAATCATAGTTAATCTCTCTATATATTGCTTTTAATGTTTTTCTTTTTATAACCTTTTTATAAACTTATTTGTAATTCTTTATATATATTAAAACATAAAACTGATATATTCTTTTTAAAAAATTTTTAATGTTTATTTTAAAGAGAGAGAGAGAGAGAGAGAGCGTGTGTGCGCATGACTGGGGGAGGGGCAGAGAGAGAGGGAGACACAGAATCTGAAGCAGGCTCCAGGCTCTGAGCTGCCAGCACAGAGCCCAACACGGGCTCGAACTCACGAACCATGAGATCATGACCTGAGCTGAAGTTGGACGCTTAACTGACTGAGCCACCCAGGCGCCCCCAAAACTGATACATTCTCGTAAAAGAAAGAATAAGAACTGAAAGCCCCTTTTTTATTTGCTTGCCGCCTATGAAATTTCACTCTTCTCCAAGGGTAAATAGTTTGCTGAGCAACCTTGCACTGGCATACCTTGTTCAATGAGCATACAAACATATTTGTTTTTGTTTAATGTCAATGGGATCACTGTGTATAAGTTTGTAAATTGCTCATTTCATTTACATGGACATCTTTCCATGTCCAAACACAATAGACTTACCTTGTTCTTATATGAGCTTCATGGAATTCTGTACATAGATATTTCATAATTTATTTAGCCATCAAGATTTCTTCCAAAATTTACTGTTGTGGACACTTTTTTTTTTTGCATCCACACACTCTACTTTGATATACAGATTCAGAGTAACGTTCACAGGTGACTATATGATTGAACTCACTGCGACATGTATTTTAGTAGCATTTATATTTTGTTTCACTTAGGAGTTCAGCTCTATGTATTGAACTTACTGTGGAGAGCAGAAGCAGTTGGCTGAGCTAGGATGAAAGTTTGCAGAGAATTTGATCAAATAAGCAGAGCATAGAAGTTTCCTCTCATTTACCACATTTATCTAGTACATCCTTTAATAATCGCTTTAATTAACCTTCTCACTGAAAGCCCATTTGAGTCATGGAAGAGTTCTGGAAGAGTCATGGGTTTCCTACTGAAGGAAAACCATAGCAAATTGGCAGGGATGAAAAATGTAACAAGATTCAGTGAGACAAATATCTTTTGAATGATTGTTATTCCTTCCCCAAGGATCTTTCCACATGGCTGGAGATATGAGAGTAACATACATAAAGCTGATATGATAATGAACAATAGAAGTCATTGCATAATGTTTCCTGCTGATTAATTTTGAACCTAGTCTTGTCTTGAGGTGCTGGAAGTTTGAAGCACAGTTATTCTACTCTTGATGGCCCTCAGCGTATTTATCATCTTTTAGAGAAATAACAATGTTAAGACTTATTTTCTGACCTTTGTTGACTTTTTACTCTGTGAAAAGAAATGTATCAGTTCTTTCTAAGTAAGCTACTCAGTAATTAATGCTTATTCAAATCTTTCTATTTTTCTTTTTTTTAATTTTTTTTTTTTAATGTTTACATATTTTTGAGACAGAGAGAGACAGAGCATGAACAGGGGAGGGTCAGAGAGAGAGAGACATATACAGAATCTGAAACAGGCTCCAGGCTCTGAGCAGTCAGCACAGAGCCCGACGCGGGGCTCGAACTCACATACCGCGAGATCGTGACCTGAGCCAAAGTCCGACGCTTAACCGACTGAGCCACCCAGGCGCCCCAAGATTTCATTCTTTTTGATTGCTGAGTAGTATTTTGTTATATATATTCACATCTTCTTTATCCATTCATCAGTTGATGGACATTTGTATTTATTCTTTTAAGATCTTTTTCTCAGTTAACAATATCATGAGTATTTACTAAGTCAATAAATGTTCTACTGTATATAATTCTGAATGCTTATAGAGTATTTTATGATATAGCTCTTTTGGTGGAATTTTTTCTAATATTTTGCTTTTAAAAATTCTGTGGTCAGATTAAAATGTGTATGGATCTACAAAAGATCCTGAGTAGCCAGCAGTCTTGAAAAAGAAGAACAAAGCTAGGAGTATCATACTTTCTGATTTCAAACTACGTCAGAAATCTATAGTAATGAAAACAATATGTCATTGGCATAAAAATAGATACATAGATCAATGGAACAAAATAGAGACTCAGAAATTAATTTATGACAAAGGAGCCACGAATGCAACTGACGAAAGGATAATCTCTTCAATAAATAGTGTTGGAAAAACTGATTGTCATATGCAAAAAAATGTCTTATACCATACAAAAATCAACTCCAAATGGATAAAGACTTGACTGTAAGACCTGAAACCATAAAACTCCTAGAAGAAAACATAGGATATAAGTTCTTTGATAGAAGTGTTGGCAATGATTTTTTGGATTTGACACCAAGAGGAAAGGCAACAAAGCAAAAATAAACAAGACATACAGTACTGTATAAGTTTAAAGTATACAGCATAAATTATTTGACTTACATATATTATGAAATGATTACTAAAATAAGTTTAATTGACATCTTTTTGTGCATATAGAAACAAAACATTTTTTTCCTTGTGATGAGAACTCAGGATCTGTTCTCCTAACAATTTTCAAATATTATTTCTTAATAAAAATAGAAACAAAAAAGAGAACATTTTAGCATCACAAAAATCAGTAGAGAAAGAGAAATACTAGAAATTTTATACTCAAAACAAAGTTGCTTAATGAGCAAAAGTGAGCATTAGTAAGAGTAGTGGAGAGTAGCTAGCATACATTTTTCTTTTTGAGAAAATGATGACCATCCAGATTTATTTGTTACATTTTTGATAAACTCTGGAACTCATTTTATTTTTGTTCTCAAATTATATCTTGTTGTTCAAGCACCATTTATAATTTTTTTTTTTAAATTTGGAATGCCACTTTTCTCATATGCTAAATTCCTATATAGTCATTAATTTGTTCTTAGGCCCTATTCTTTGTCCTTGGTTTATTTGTCTATAAATATTGTATCTATAAGGAGTGCCAATACCATATTTGAAAAAAGTTAACATATAGTATGTTTTGATGTGTGGGAGGGCTAACCATTCTTCATTGCTCTTGTTTGAAAAAATTTATAGCTTAAAAAAAATAACAACAAAAAAAAGGGGTGCCTGGGTGGCTCAGTTGGTTAAGCTCACAGTTTGTGAGTTCAGGCCCTACATCGGGCCCTGCTTTGACAGCTTAGAGCCTGGAGCCTGCTTCGGATACTCTGTCTCCCTCTCTCTGCCCGTTACCCACTCATGATCTGTCTCTGTCTCTCAAAAATAAATAAATGTTAAAAAAATTAAAAATGTGTGGCTTATTTTTGCTGTTTTTCACTTCTGACTCATTAATTTTTTTTTTTTTTACATTTATTCTTTTTTGACAGAGAGAGAGACACGAATATGAGCGGGGGAGGGGCAGAGAGAGATAGAGACACAGAATCCAAAGCTGGTTCCAGTCTCTGAGCTGTCAGCACAGAGCCCGACACGGGGCTCGAACCCTCGGACTGTGAGATCATGACCTTAGCCACAGTCGAACGCTCAACTGACTGAGCCACCCAGGCGCCCCACTTCTGCCTCAAGTTTAAAAAATAGTTTATTGAGTTCCATGAAAAAAATCAAGCTAGAATTTTGTTTGGCATTGTATTAAATCTATAGATTATTTTATTGATTGATTGATTTTTAAATTTATTAATATGAAATTTATTGTCATTCATTTTCATACAACACCCAGTGCTCATCCCAACAGGTGACCTCCTCAGTGCCCATCACCCACTTTCCCCTCCCTCCCACCCCCCATCAACCCTCAGTTTATTCTCAGTTTTTAAGAGTCTCTTATGGTTTGCCTCCTTCCGTCTCTGTAACTTTTTTTTTTCCCTTCCCCTCCACCATGGTCTTCTGTTAAGTTTCTCAGGATCCAAGTAAGAGTGAAAACATGGTACCTGTCTTTGTCTGTATGACTTATTTCACTTAGCATAATACTCTCCAGTTCCATCCACGTTGGTACAAAAGGCCATATTTCATTCTTTCTCATTGCCAAGTAGTATTCCATTGTGTATATAAACCACAACTTCTTTATCCATTCATCAGTTGATGGACATTTAGGTTCTTTCCATAATTCGGCTATTGTTGAAAGTACTGCTATAAACATTGGGGTACAAGTGCCCCTATGCATCAGCACTCCTGTATCCCTTGGGTAAATTCCTAGCAGTGCTATTGCTGGGTCATAGGGTAGATTCTATAGATTATTTTAGTGCATAACTGACATGTTTATTATATTGATTCTTCCCATCCAGGAATATAATGTGTCTTACTATTTATTTAGGTGACCTTTCATGTTGTTTAGTACAAATTGTACTTTCTATCTCTTTTAGTTATTAATTTGTTGGTTAGATCCTCCCTGCCTCCTTCCTTTTTTTTATCTTTCTCCCCCTCCCCTCCCGGCTCCTCTCTCCCCTCCGTCTCTTCCTCCTCCTGCTCTCTCCTTTCCTTCCTTCCTTCCTTCCTTCCTTCCTTCCTTCCTTCCTTCCTTTCCTTTCCTTTATGTGCTAAGCACCCTGGTGGATGGTATGGATACAGTGGTGAGTCAAATGTAGAGATCTGTGGTCTCATTAAATTTGGAGAGAGAAACATTAAGTAGATAATCATAAAAATAGGTTTAAAATCACAAGTGCTATTAAGGAAAAGATGCCATGTTAATGACGATCTGTTTTAAGGGTATATTGCTTTGGTAACTATTGTGAATGGAATCTTTGTTTTATTACATTAAAATTTTGGGGGGTAGATGAAGGGAAGGCTGGGTATATAATGCTTTTTTTTTTTTCCCTGTTACACAAGAGATATTCTGCTTTTCTGGCTTCCACTGGTGTTAAGTTAATTTTCAGTCTAGCTGTTATTCTTTTGCTAATCAGTCTGTTCTCTCCATTGCTTTTAAGAGAGTCTTTGTCTTTGTGTCCTGCAGTTTCTCTATTGGGTATCTAAGGGGGGATTTATTTTTACTCCTCCTAATTAGAATTTATTTGGCTTAAAACTAGATTTTAGGATTGGTGCCTTTCAACAGTTCAGGAAAGACCTCTGTCATTATTTCTTTGAGTATTGCCTCTTCCATATTCTCTCCAGTGTCTCCTAATGGAAATCCAAGTAGGTATATGTTGGCCCATCTTCCTCTACTGTTTATGTCTCTTAAGTTCACTTGCATTTCTATCTCTGTGTTTCTCATTAGTGCATTTTAGATTATTTCTTTATTTTCTTGTTTCCTAAATCACTGCTATTTAGAGACTAATTTCTGTTGAAACTACTTTTGGAGTTCTGTTAACTTTGTTAAGTCTAATTATTATATTTTTTATTTTTCAAAGTTTATTAAAAAATCTGCTTGGTCATTGATAAGTCCCTTAAGCACATTTTTACTATCTGTTTCTATTTCTTTAAATATAAAATGTAGTATTTTTATATTTTCTGTTTATAATTTTAGTATATGAAGTCTTCATTGTTCTGATAGTGTTCTCTATTATTTTTGCTGTCTTTTGCTCTTACTGCCTTCAATTCCTTGTATATTGTGATTTTGCCTGTAAGGTCATATTCTTTGGAACTTTATCCATGGGAATGATTGGTGTGTTCATTCAGAGATTTCAGTTTTCTTTTGTCAGGTACTTGGTTGTTCTGTTAACCCAGGATCCCTTTATACTAAATTCATAGATTAAGGCTTCTTGGGCAAGCCAATAGAGTGAATTTGGTCTGAAAACCCACATTAAGATCAGGCTGGGGGTTATGAATTCTTAGGAGAGATTTTTTTTTCCTTCATCTGATTCCAGGTTTTTAGATGTGCATTTTATTTTGCTTTCTCTTTGGCTTGAGGGGAATGCTATTTCTAAGTTCTCCTTACATTGAGGGTAGAGCCCTGTGTGGTTTTAGCTTTCTACTGCGGGGAGGGAGATAATATACAGGATCAATTAGATTCCCTACATAGAGTGGGCGCCAAGGTTTTTCTCCTTTACCATATGTCATTTGAGACCTTGAAAACTGAAGCTGAAAGTTATCTAGTTTAGGAAAATGCCCACAGGCTCTGTTTACCTTTTTCGGTTCTCACTTTCATTTACTGTTTGGCTTCTGAATTTTATTTCTTTTTTCTTTGTTTCTTTTTCTTTTTCTTTTTTTTTTTTTTTGGGCAGCGTATTGATGTGCTTAAAAATACTGTTTTTAACAAACGTTTTATTCAATAATTTAATGGGAAAATCAGGGTTTTATCTGTTACTCTCATATACTTAATAATTTAATTTTATTTATCTTTGCAAGCAGTTCTTTTGTAAATAAGACAAGAGTGAAGGAAGATACTATATCAAAGAAACAGCAAGTGGTTATATCAAGCTTTGTCTGCCAAAGTGAAATAATTGACATTTTGTATTTAAATGTGACGAAAGTTATAAGCGTACAAAGTGCAGTTGTGATAATAGGCCATGTTGAATTTGTAATCACAGAGGGATTTAGAGATTATGTCATTAGAGTACTACTTTTTGCTTAGTTTTCACTTGGAGGAAAAAGACTAGAGATTAGATTTATAGGGTTGTGTTCCTGCCCTGCTACTTCTCAGCTGTACGTCCCTAACAAATCATTGAACTTTCTTGAGCCTTTAGTCTGTCCACAGTGACATGAGAAGGATAGTTCTTGATCTTCCCTAGTTACAGAATAGTTGCTAAAGTTGGATATGCTAATTATCTATGTGTCAGCACTTGTAAACTGCAATCATTGTTGATTTTGAAGTTTTTAATTTGCTCCTATTAATTTAATGAGATTTCTATGAGAGGTCATCAATGAATTCATACACTGCTTCCTTTTTTCCATATAACCTCTTGAGACCCTCAATTCTTTATCTTTCTTTGTTTAATATCCTCTTTGTATGACGTTACAGTTCAGTTAACCTTTAGAGTATAGAGCAGAAACCAAGAAATTTGAAAGCTGGTTTAGAAAGATTTATTGAAATATTCAGTGTTACCTAGTTATACATCTCTTTCATGTTCATATCAGATGGTGTTATATTCCAGTGTTTTAGGGCATAGAGTAAAAATTAGTCTTTGATTAAAAAAACTAGTAAGAGCATGCAATATCCAGTCAATGTTGGGAAGATTTTTAAAAAGTCAATTGCCTTTTGATAGGATTAGATTCTTTTCTACTTGTCAGCAGAGGGAGCCTTTGCCTCACTTATGGATTCCAGAAGCCTGATAGTGGTGAGATTATAAAAAGCCAAAATGTCTTTGGAAAATGCTTGTTTCCTCACCTAGGCCTTAATAGGTTTTGGAACAAGTTTTTCCTTTGTTCTTGTAAAGGAAAAACGTTTTGTGCTTGTTTTTCTGAGTTCTTTACAATAGCGGCTGTTAAGTGCTAGTGTGGGAAGTTCTTTAAAAGTGGTTAATGCTTGGATAAAATAGTCGTTCTCAAGTACTATCCTGTGTTAAAGTTTTGAATGATTTTAAGGCAATGAGAAAAATAGCTAATGAACTAAATTTTTTATAGAGCTAAAAAATTGCTCAGTTAAAGGCTGTACTTAGTGCTAACATTTTCTCATTTTGTACCTCCTACTTATTTGTATTATATTGTCTTTTTAAAAAAATTTTTAATGTTTATTTATTGTTATTGAGAGACAGAGCATGAGCAGGGGAGGGGTAGAGAGAAGAGGAGAGACAGAATCTGAAGCAGGCTCCAGGCTCTGCGCTGTCAGCACAGCGCCCGATGCAGGGTTCAAACTCACAAACCGCAAGCTGAAGTCGGACGCTTAACCGACTGAGCCATCCAGGTGCCCCTGTATTGTCTTAATAGAAAAATGTTCGTGGTAACGGTTTCTGTTCTTTAAAAAAATCTTCTGATTGGGCAGTTCACAAGGTTGACAATCTATGATGATCAGTGAAATTCAAGAACCTGGAATCACTGTTTTTAGCAAGTAGTTTCACAAATAGAGATTGGGATTTCTGAACTGAACCATTTCCAACTTCCTGGTCACCTTTTGTCCTAATTTTCCCCTGAGGTGTTTTCTACCCTTTTGTATCTAGGAAGTGAGACTTAATGGCTAAACTATCTGAGATATAGATAAGTGTAGATACTAAGGAAAGTTAGTTTTTAAAAACAAATTATTATTATTATTATTATTATTATTATTATTATTTTTTAGCATGCAAATTTTGGGATTAAGACTGACATAATTCCTACCATGTTGCAGATGCTAAACTGGGTATTTGGCATATGTTCCCTTTAATATTCATAGCAACCCAATGAGGTACAGAGGTTGTGATAAGGTTTATTTTGCCTATTTGAAGAAACAGACTGAATTAAGCAAAGTAGTCAAAGCCACATATCTAGGTTGTGTCAGAGTCAGGATCCAAAACCTTATCATTTTTTTGTTTTGTTGTTGTTCAAAATCATTGCTCTTTCCTCTATATATTAATACTTTAATCTGCATTTGATACTTTTTCCAATTTGTTGTTTTATGATATACAATCCAGCTCTGGGAATAGGTAATAGCCAGAGAGTCTCCTATTTACTATCCTTTTTTGGGTACTTTTCCTCTGGTAACAATCCCTTGTTTCATATTACCCAGAAAAAGACTTTGTACACAGAATTCTAATAATTACTAAAACTTTAGGACTTAATCTGTGTATGTTTTTGAAGTTAGAGATTTATGAAATACTGATGGATCCAAAGATCATTCTATTCCTTTGGTATCCTCTTTGGGTTTCCCCAATTCTCTATAGTTGAGTGTTTTTCACATTCATTTACATATTTTCCTTTTGGGGTCCTCTCAACCCTACCTTTATTTCCTGTGCCTTTCCATTAGAGTTTTCCTTTTTTTTTTTTTTTTTTTTAAGTGTGTTTGTTTATTTAGGGAGAGTGTGCACGTGTGCACAAGCAGGGAAGGGGCGGAGGGAGAGGGAGAGAGAGAATCCAAGCAGGCTCTGCTCTAACAGTGCACTATTAGTGCAGAGTCTGACTTGGGGCTTGAACCCAAAACTGCGAGATTATGATCTGAGCTGAAATCAAGAGTCAGATGCCTGACTGACCCACCCAGGCACCCCTAGAGTTTCTCTTTCTTAGGAGCTAAGTTATCTTTAATCTTTTCTCTTTCTTCAATATTTCTTAGTATATCTAATGTTGGACATACAATGAGTACTGTGATTTTTTACCATAGTACTAAGACCTAAAATAATTTAGAATTCTGGGGGCACCTGGGTGGCTCAGTTGGTCAAGCATCCGACTTCAGCTCAGGTCATGATCTCACAGTTTGTGAATTTGAGACCTGCATCAGGCTCTGTGCTGACAGTGCAGAGCCTGGAGTCTACTTCAGATTCTGTGTCTCCCTCTCTCTGACCCTACCCTGTTCATGCTCTGTCTCTCTCTCTCAAAATAAATAAACACTAAAAAAATAAAAAAATAATTTAGAATTCCAATTATTATTATTTATTTAAATATTTATTTATTTTGAGGAAGAGAGTGTGCAAGTGGGAGAGGGGCAGAGAGAGGGAGAGAGTGTGAGAATCCCAAGCAGGCTTTGTACATCAGCATAGACCCCGATGTGGGGCTCGACCCCATGAACTGTGAGATTACGGCTTGAGCCAAAACCAAGAGTCAGATGCTTAACCGACTGAGCCACTCAGGTGCCCCTAGAATTCCAATTATTAAATGTCACATATTAAAACTATTTCAGGGCCTTTACTATGCCATTTTTACTTTGGCACCATTCATTCATTCATTCATTCATTCAAATATTTATTGAGCTGTTGAACTCTACTATATACTAGGGACTGTTTGGGGTAGGGAGATGTGGTAAATAATGCATACTGCCAGATCTTAAGGTGTTTTCTTGTGAATATGGTGATATTGTTAAATATCTTGGCCCACTTGAGGATCATTGGCATCCTGGTACCTAGTACTACAGTCTGACATGGGTTTTTAATTTTGTGATGGTTTAGTTGATTTGAACAGATGTTTTGGGTCCCAACATATAAGGGATTAGTCTCAATACTGTGAGCTAGATAATGAAAGTAAAATATCTTCAAGCATATTTTATGCTTCGTTTATGGAAGTTCGATATGGGAGAGAGAGATGCTGAATTTCACCATATCACCAGGAAAAATATTGTTAGTATTAATAGTGAGTGATGCAGAATGCACTGAGGATAGAGGGAGACTGGGTTATTTATGCCTAGAGGGGATTGGAAAAGGCCTCGAAGTGATGGGGATGTGTCCTGAGATAGAGGATGTGTAGAAGGATTTTGTAATGTTAAGGAAGAGAGTGACACCTGAGATTAATTGAACTACACTAACAAATGCATAAGGACATTTAGGGCAGGCTTATGTTACCTGAAGTGTTTGGTGGTTGGGACTGGATGAGAGGGAGTAGTCAAAGTTCATTTGGCAGACACATTAAAGAGTTTTTTTGGATTTCCTGCTTTTTAATTTATACTTATTTCTGGAGACACTGGAGTACCTTTGAAGCTTTTGAATGGGTTGATAACATGATTGTATATGTATATTAAGATGATGGCTTTGGTATATTTGTTTTTATGAGTTTTATTAAAGATAAGGTATTTTAACTACTTCTTTTAGAAGAATCCAAGGAAATTTATTAGACCAAACAATGGTTAAATGGCACACCAAACTTTGTGATAAGAATTGACAGTTCAGGAAATTTAAAGTTACCGTTGTCTTTATCCCTAATTCTTTTTTATTTACTTTTTAAAAATTGTATGAGTTTAGATGAAGCTGAACCTCAGCTGGGAATTTCTTGCCTTTAGTTATTTTTTTCACAACCTAATTTAATTGGCTTGACTGACTCTAGTGTACTCTATAGTTTTTTTGTTCTTTCTTTGGATACACTCATGATTTTAGGATTAAGAGCGTTAACAATATATAAAAAGCAAATGTTTAGCTTTTGGGGTTATTGCTCTATGGAATGAATAATATTGCAAATGAAGAATATTTGTACAAAATGAAGTATTTAAAATGTTTTCTGTTTGTTAGTATTTTCTTTTGGTTTTTGGTTTCCTATCATGACTGACAGGAATTACCTTGAGACATCTACCTCACTTTGAAACTAGTTACTTAAAAATTTTATACCCTCAACATTATATTCTTTAAGTTTTTTTTTTGTTTTTTTTTTTTGTTTTTTTTTTTTTTTTATGAGAGAGAAGAAAAGAATGCTGCTAAGAAGCATCCTGTATGACATCATCTGTCTTGTGTTTCTTATGTCACTCAGGGTAATCCTGCATAAAACGTTAATAAAAGAAGTGAGGGAAGATTATAGATATGTGTGTGTTGGGGGAAGGATGCGGAGGCAGGGGCAGTGCATTCCCAGATAGGGCTTTCTGGCACACTCATAATACGTTTCTTTTCTTTTTCTTTAAAAAAAAATTTTTTTTAACGTGTATTTGTTATTGAGAGACATAGAGACAGAGAGAGACAGAGCATGAGCATGGGAGGGGCAGAGAGAGGGGGAGACACAGAATCCGAAACAGGCTCCAAGCTCTGAGCTGTCAGCACAGAGACCAACGCGGGGCTCAAACTCACGGACCGCGAGATCATGACCTGAGCTGAAGTCGGATGCCCAACCGACTGCGCCACCCAGGAGTCCTTCACACTCAGAGTACATTTGTTTAGAGATTTTAATGTGAGGGGAATTGCTGTTTTGGGGAAAGTAAACTTAAAATAGGCAAAAAATCATCTTGAATAGCCAGTAGTTCACACAGACCTAAGCTTTGAAAGATTTTCCATAGTTCTTAAATTCTTAAAGACCCTTTGCTTTGACAAAAAGGATAATTTTCTGATTGAGTACTCCTTCTTACATTAAACTTGTCCTTTTTGCTCTGAAGCACCTTTTTCCTCTCAGCTTAAAGGTTTTTTTTCACATGATTTGGTCTGTAAGGAAGAGGGCAATCCAATAATATTACTTACTTACCACTTATTGAATGCTTATCAGGATCAGGTGCTATATATTTTCATTGTATTTTACCTTATAGCAACATCATATAATCTTTTCATACCACTACTTTACAGTAAGGAAACTGGCAGAGCTTTCAGGGCTAAAATAAGGATGCAGCAACTCTGGTCTCAAGTTGTGGTTGTGACTTTGCCATCAGTTCTGATGAGCATCCCTGCCGTATTCATCAGCAGTCTCCCTCCACCTAACACCCTCCCCCAGAGTTCACTGTTCTCACTCCTCTCCCAAGGTAGTTCTCTTATGATCCATGTGTCTGTGCAGTGTGCCCTCTCTGCTTTTGTTTCTCTGATGGTCTGGCAGACTTTCTCAACCTGCAAGACCCAGGTGTTATCTCTGTTTTGAGGCGTTTCTTGATTCTTCCAGACGCTGTTAATCAAGTTGCATTGCCTGTTAACTTAGTCTAATATGCCTCTGTTCTTACATAATTATAATATTTAACTGGTTAACTCCCATATTCACTGACCTTTCTGAGGGTGGCAGCTGTGGCTCTCCTAGCATGTACTAGGTGTAACAGTGAATGTTTGTGGAATTTGTTCAATGAATGTGAGTTCTGGAGAATGTTATCAGACCTTTCATGATCATTACATTGGACAAAGTAATTCACCCAATATCTTATGCAAGTGATAATATAATGTTTAGGGCCTTCATTTAAACTCTAACATTGCATTCATATTGAATCCATCACATATAATGCTAATTTAACGAATGGTTGTAATTTCGTTATAATATGTTATTAAACTTGTTCACAGTTTAAGGGGAAAATTGTGATAAATAGCTTGGTCGAACACAC
Source organism: Panthera leo (assembly GCF_018350215.1). NCBI lineage: Eukaryota > Metazoa > Chordata > Mammalia > Carnivora > Felidae > Panthera > Panthera leo. The sequence continues at coordinate 122,810,941 of NC_056680.1, forward strand.
ACTAGTGGTCTTTGTAAGGCTATTAAAGTACCTATTAAAATGAGACACATTAAAATGTCAAAAGGCAAGTTCATAGGAAGAGTTAGTATGTAGACTCAACTTTTATTTTCTTGAGTCTTAAAGTAATTAGTCTCATGAAGTTATTTATTGGGGGAAACTCTTGAATAATAGTTGAGAATTTGTGTAATTTTTCCCTGGTACATATTTAAAAATATTAGCTATTTAGCTCAACACATGTGTTCTATTTGTTGATTTCCTCTGTTTGGTTAGGGCTTTAAATTTTATTTATTTATATATAACTAAGGTTTTAAACTTAGAATCTCCTTGAATATTACATTATTATCAGACACTAATTGCTTTTAGAATGCTCAAATAAAAAAATATGAGGGAGAGAGTAATAAGAAAGAAGCTAGCTATTCTTTCATTCAATTAATTGCCAATTATTAGTTATTAAGCATAATCAAATAGTATCATGTATTTCAAAATTATGGTAGTTTTATTTATATGATGATATGAATTAAAAAGTACAAAAATGCTTTAAGAAATAAAAAATAAAACAGGTTAAAATAAAAAAAAGTACAAAAATGATATTTAATGGTGAATTTAAAATCCTGCAAACTCTAGGGGCTCCTGGTTGGTTCAGTCGGCTGAGTGTCTGACTTCAGCTCAGGTCATGATCTCACAGTTCGTGGGTTCGAGCCTCATGTCGGGCGCTGTGCTGACAGCCCAGAGCCTGGAGCCTGCTTCAGATTCTGTGTCTCCCTCTCTTTCTGCCTCTCCCCTGCTCATACTCTGTCTCTCTCTGTCTCAAAAATAAACATTAAAATTTTTTTTAAAATCCTGCAAGCCCTAGAAATGCACCCACCATTTGTTTTTAGGTCAGTATCTGTTGAAATTCTACCCTTAACATTTTTATGTCCTTGCTCATAGCAAGCATGTTGTATGATTTTTGAGTTAGGTTTGCAATAAAGATTAATGAGTTAGTGTTTCAGTTTTTCTGTAACAACAACAACAAAAATTTTTCCGTGTGTGCATGTGTAAAAGGAGCAAGCGGAAGTTCCACAGACTGTTGGACTCTTCTGTTCTTATGTATCAGTCTCTTGATGTTTCCTGTCTGCCTTTTTGACTACCTATACAGCTGTTTTTCATGTGTTTTTCAGGCTTGGAGAAAGATCAAGTATTTTTGACAGCTGCACACTGAAGTGCAATATATGCTTGGCCACAGGTCACGTTTGCATTTCTTCACTTGTATTTTTACTCAATGCGTAAAAGAAATATGAGCATAGAGAGATTCAGAAAACATGTAGCATGCTGAGTAATGGTAGTCTTCTTTTATGTATGCCATTCTACTTTGCTGTGTAGATTCCACAGGAAGAAAAAGACAGCAGAGAAATGGAGGAAATGGTGTTCAGGACTGCCCACCATGGGGCCCTTGTTGCTATAATAGTGAATGATGGAAAGTGCTCTGGGTCATGCATGGTAAAAAGAACTTGTGAGCATGGGGACACACACACATGCACGCATGCATGCACACACAGTGCTATACACCACTTTAATGAATAGATTATAATTTAGTAGAGAAAACTGTTAATTAAACAGTCAGTCCAACATGTTTGTGCATCATGTTAAAGCCTTGGCTACATGATATTTTAACACCAGGAAATGAAACACAGTATTTATTGTGTTCATTTTGCAAGGCTGCCATAATAGAACTTTCGTGCCTCCATCTCCCCATCCCCACAGACACGAAATTTTTCTTTGCCTTTGAAAATGAAAAGAGAATGATTTTTAATACCCTTTCAAAATGATTTTGCCAAGTCCTTTCTCAACCCTTTCCCAGATCTCGCAAATAAGGTTTGAAATCACAATGGTTAGTTTTTTCTCATCATGGTTAAAGATCAATAGGATAAATATCCAGATTTTAAGTTCTGATGAAATCTCCAATCTTCCTAATTATTTCAACTTTAAAAGCAATTTTATTTTTCTCTGTATAATTAAGTCATCATTTTTGAGGAAGCATCTTTAAGATATTGTCATCTTTTCAATCTACTGCTTGCTTTTATGTTTCATGCCCTGTTGGTAAAACTTGTTGCCTTGCACTAGGTCAAGTCTAATTGCTTCTGCGTCTTCTAGTATGTTCCTTTTCCCTCCCCAAAACTTTCTCTACTCATACCTTTGAATGCTCTTCATTATCCCTATCCTTCTCAGTCTAGGGATACATCCTATCTCATGAAATCTTTCTTAGACTCACTGTAATGAAGCTCTTTGATGGTCTGTAGTACTTAGTCTGTTTCACATCACTTCGATTTTATATGTTAGCTTATGTTAATTTTTAAAATGGATCTAGTGTGGTATAATGGAGCCTCCTTGGGAACATGTAAGATATAACAGAGTGAGATTTCATTTGAGTCCTAGCTCTGTCATTTTCTCACTCTTTGGCATGAGGCAAATTATTTAAGCTCTGTGCTTTTCAGTCTTCTCATGTCAAATGCGACTGTTGTTCACCTTTTGGAGTTATTAAAGATTATAGCTAATTTGCTGGGTAAATGTTTAGTACAAAGGAAGGAATAGAACAGGTGCTCAGTAAATGTCAATAGTAATTTTTATTCCTGTTGTTCTATATTTCTTACAGCTCCTAATAGAATACTGAGCATGTGGTAAGGACTCTTTGAGTACAGTTCAGGGCTAGGTCATTTAAATAGCTCCTGAAATCCTATCGCTTTTATGAAGGCTTCCTGTTGGCTGTGTTTTATCAGAACTACAAAACTTTCATGGCTTCTCTGGACTGTTCTTTCTGTTCCCATTATCTGTAAGGGGAGCCTTTGGTATGTATTCTGAAGTGGCTTCCAAAGCAGCGATTTGAAGGATTTATTTATTTATTTTTGAGTAATGTTTTGGATTGATCCCTACATTTTTCTAAATTCAGCAGCCAGGATTGTAATAAATAAAGCATTTTTCACATACTTCAAATGCAGTATGTGAAACACATAGAATAAAATCTCAGCCAATCTGAACTTTAGGTGAATAAATTATTTTGCCTAGCTTACTTCAGTTTAAGAGACATTTATTAGTGCATCTGTTATGTGCCAGGCATTTTATCGCTATTGGATTTACAAAGATGAGTAAGACATGGCTCCTGCCTTTGCGTTTAGTTTAGGGTGAACAAGAAACACAAAAACAGATCATTTCAATTGATGATTAGTTGTAAGATGGAGGTGAGGATGGGATCACACGTGGAGGGTGGTTGAGGGGGAAAGAGATGAGCCTAATGTTGTGATGTCTCTCAGAGGACAAATGGGTTGATTGACTTGATTCAGGGACAGAGTGGCTCAAGGTGGCTTCAGTATTTATGGAATTTATTCCCTGAAATGTTCCCAGGTAGGTTTGGCTCCAAGTGAGACCTGATACTGTGGCTCAAACGTGTCTTCCATGGCCTTCTCTTAATTGTTCCTTTGCAAAAGCCAAATGACCTCTGTGATTTGAGACTTTTATCTTCCTCACATATTCCTCAGGGGGAAGAGTACGTTTTTCTCTAGTTCTAGCTAAACCCAGTAAGTTAATTTTAGCTGTAAATTATACCTATCCCTGAACCAATCACTGTGACTAGTGAGACACTAATTGGTAAGCCAGGGCCTATTGTCAAGCTTAGAATATAGTCAGTCTTCTTCATATCTCATGACTAGAGATAGGAGGAGAGGAGAATGGATGACCAAGAGGCTGCCAGCAGATGTTCATTAGACCAGGAGAATAAATGTAAGAATTTTTTTGGGAAAGGTCATAATATAAGCAAAATCAAGGAACCATACAACATTATGATGTATGTGGGAATCAGCAGGTAGTTAAACATTAATACACATGTAGTATGAGACTTAGAAAATACTTATAAAGTTATAATGTGATGGAGTATTTGCCACCTGCTGGATTTAGTTTTCATCCATTACTTCATTTAATTCTCACAAAAGCTAACTAAGGTAGGTGTGCCATCTTGCAGATAGGGAAACTTGAGCCGGAGCCCACAGCTAATAATTGGTGGAGTTAGACTCAAAGCCCAGATTATCTGACTCTGGAGGCAGCCCATGTGGACATTACAGTATAAACACTCTCTTCTATATTGCTAGAATTTCAGGAAGTAAGACTTCATATAGTGCCATGCTAAGGAGCCAAGTTTTCTGTGGGGCTCAGGTTTTTTTCAAGCTCTAGCTCTTTGTTTTACCATGCTAAGGCAGTGGTTATCAAACTTTAGCATGCATCAGATAGCCTCTAGGGCTTGGTAAAACCTAGAATTGTTGGACCCTATCACTAGAGTTTCTGATTTAGTAGAGCTAGAGAGGAGCCCTAGAATTTGCATTTCCAAGATGATGCTGATGCTGGTGGTCTTGGAACCCACATTATAAGGACCACTTCTTTTAGGTCTTTGGGAGTCTGAAGATTTGTAGTTCAGTGACATTCAACATACTGAAATGAATTCAAATTTTGTTGGCACTTCTACTTGGAAATACACATACTCTGACCTCATATTCTTTAATAATACAGGCATCAAGAATACATTTTGGCTACAGTAATATTCGCCATCAAAGGTCAGAGTCATTGCATAAATTTTTTATTGATTGGATTTCTTTTGTCTCTTTGATTCCTTTTTTTTTTTTTTTTTTTTTGTCTCTCTGATTCTTGACTTACTAAGATTAAATTTATTGTTCTCCTCCCCGGTCCCACTCAATTCACTAATGTTCAGTTCCCTCTCTGATTGTTAAGAAAGTGCATTTATATACAAAAGGTATATATTTAAACGCTGTATTTTGTTTGTCTATATTTTTATTGTGAAGAAATTTGAATTCCAGAAAAAGTAACATGAACACCATATTTCCACCATCTAGAGTCAATAGTTGTCAATGTATATATGCATGTGTATACACACACAGATGTTTTCTAACGAACCACTTAAAAGTAAGGTACAGATCTTGTGCTACTTCACTCATAAATATTATAGCATATATCTCCCAATAAAGAACGTTCTCTTTCATAATCATAATACCATGATCACACTTAAGAAACTTAACAGTTCCTAATTTTTTTTTTTTTAACATGTGGTCATATTCCAATTTCCCCAGTTGTTCCAATGTCTTCTATACCTGGTTGTTTTTTGGTACCAGGATCCAATCAAATGAAACTAAATTTTAAGAGTCAGCAATGCTGATGGATCTTTAGGTTCAGGTAAGTTCTGTGTTATTTACAATACAGACATTTGAATGCATTAACAAAGATGCAAAATTAATGATGGTTTAAATAAGAAATAAGAAAGATAAGGAGATAAAGTGGTCCAGGGCTGTAGTGGGGGTGGGGAGGGGGAGGAGTCTGTTATCTTCAATATGTGGCTTCTTTCTGTGAGGCCAAGATAGCTATTCCAGCCCCACCATCATGCTGGGAACAGCAGAGAGAAGTGTATACTCAGTCCTTTTAAGGGCATATCTGGATGTTGTACATATCACCTCTGCTCCTATCTCACTGGCAAGAACATAATCATATAATTATATCTATAATAGACTTGTATCTGAAATAGGAAAGTAAGCTTGTGTGCTGCATGGCCATGTGTCTAGTGATAATTCAGGTATCAAAAGAATGGCTACTAGAGGAAACAGCATCTCTGGCACAAGTTTTGTTTTTTTTTTTTGGCAAATGACTGAGCAATACCAAAGTATATTAAATCCATTTAATAACTCCTAATACCTTATAATACGACATTTCTCTTTTTCAGATGGATAGGGCTAGTAATTGCTCCTACTCGGAGCACAGACTGAGCCCAGACTGTTAGTCTTTTTTGAGTTATTTGATATGTATTTTATAGATATTTTGCCTGTTTCTAGGGCAGGAAACAATTCAATCAGTGAATGGTATTTTTCAATATTAGTATTTTTCATTTCTAGTAGTAGTTAACACTGTGATTTGTGTACAACTAGTGCCTAATACATGTCTGTGGATTTGGTCTGTTGTGTTTAACTGATGCCTAAGTCATTTGAAAGTATGAGATTGACCTATGAAGAAGAGAAGTAGCCTCTGCTGAACAGTTTTATTTCTGATTTTGGAAAAAATGATATCTTACAAGGGTCATGATTTTTCTTAGAGGTTATCTATCTTGAGGTAGAGATTTTAGCATTATAGTAAGTGAAAATAAGTATACTTAAAATTATAGACATCTGAATAATTTAAAAATTGGGAAATGTATATATACTGATATATAGTAATCTGATAGCTTTATCAGTTTGTAATTTAAAATTTAAGCTGCTTGTATTGACCCTGGGGATAAATTAACTATGACATATTTGTGATGGATAGTGATAAATGAAAACCATTATAAAAATGTCACCTAATTTCCTCTAATTTTTCTTTAGGTCGAGATTTAATTTGTATCCAGTCTATGGACGGGATGCTGATGGTGTTTGAACAGGAAAGCTATGCTTTTGGGAGATTTCTCCCTGGTTCTCTTTTACCTGGGCCTCTTGCTTACAGTTCTCGTACTGATTCCTTCATTACTGTCTCTTCCTGTCGACAAGTGGAAAGTTACAAGTAAGTTTGGATGTTGAATCTTTGGAATCATGACTTTTGGTGTGTATATTGCTGATTAATTTTTTTTTTTTTTTACAAAAAGCTGAATATTAAAAAAAGACTAGTTTCTTTGATAAAATTGTAATTGTGGTGATTTAGAGGATATCATTTATATGTTGTAAAATATTTGACAGGCAGTATAGTGTAGAGATTGATAAAGGATTTGGAGAGAGGTCGACCTGAACTGGAATCCTCATTTTGCTATGAGCAGCTGTTTGATGGTCAGTGTCCTTATCCTGGCTGTAAAGGGGATAATAATGGCTATTTATTTATTTATTTTTTTGGCTTTTAAAGTTTTTCTTATAATTCCAGGTGGTTAACATACAGTATTATGTTAGTTTCAGGTATATAATATAGTGATTCAACAATTCATGCATCACGCAGTGCTCATCACAAGTGTACTCCTTAATCCCCATCACCTATTTAACCTGTCCCCCAACCTCACTCCCCTCTGGTAACCATCAGTTTGTTCTCTGTAATTAAGAGCCTGTTTCTTGATTTGTCTCTCTCTTTTTTCCCTCTGCTCATTTGTTTTGTTTCTTAAATTCTGCATATGAGTGAAGTCATATGGTATTTTTGTCTTTCTCTGACTTATTTCACTTAGCATTTTACTCTTTAGCTCCATCCATGCCATTGCAAATGGCAAGATTCCGTTCTTTTTAATGGCTGAATAATATTCCATTGTACATCTCTCTCTCTACACACACACACACACACACACACACACACACATATATACATACTGTATCTTTTTTATTCATTCATCAAAAGATGAACACTTGGGCTGCTTTGATATCTTGCATATTGTAAATGATTCTGCTATAAACATAGGGTGTATGTATCCCTTTGCATTAGTGTCTTTGTATTCTTTGAGTAAATATCCAGTAGTATGATTGCTGGATCATAGCATAGTTCTATTTTTAACCTTTATAAATTTCTTTTGACTTTTTGAGAAACCTCCATACTGTTTTCCAGAGTGGGTGCTCCAGTTGGCATTCCCACCAACAGTGCAAGAGGGTACCTTTTGCTCCACATCCTTGTCAACACCTTTTGTTTATTGTGTTGTTGATTTTAGCCATTTTGATAGACGTGAGGTGATATTTCATTGTAGTTTTGATTTGCATTTCCCTGATGGTAAGTGATGATGAATATCTTTTCACGTGTCTGTTGGCCATCTGTAGGTATTCTGTGGAGAAATGTCTGTTCACATCTTCTCATTTTGTAATTGGATTATTTGTTTTTTGAAGGTTGAGTTTTATAAGTTCTTTATATATTTTGGATACTAAGCCTATCGTATATGTTATTTGCAAATACCTTCATCCGTTTTGTAGGTTGCCCTTTAGTTTGTTGATCGTTTCCTTTGCTGTGCAGAAGCTTTTTATTTTGATGTAGTCCCAATAGTTGATTTTTGCTATTGTTTCCTTTGCCTCAGGAGACATATCTAGAAAGAAGTTGCTACAGCTGATGTCAAAAAGGTTACTGCCTTTGTTCTCTTCTAGAATTTTTATGGTCTCAGTCCTCACATTTAGGTCTTTAGTCCATTTTGAATTTATTTTTGTGTATGATGTAAGAAAGTGGCCCAGTTTCTTTTGCATGTTACTCTCTAGTTTTCCCAACACTATTTGTTGAAGAGACTTTTTCCCATTGGACATTCTTTTCTGCTTTGTCAAGGATTAATTGCCCATGAAGTTGTGGGAATAATGGCTATTTTGACAAGCTTGTTAAAAGGATTGAATGTATGTCAAGTTGCCACCCCATAGAAAATGCTGATTAATTGTTGTGACTATCCCTGAATTAAAAATAATAGAGTACAGTATGAGTGAAAAAAGCCAGATACAAAGATGCGTATATGGAATGATTTTTATAAAAAATATGTGACATAGGAAGAATACTGGCAAGAAATACAAGTGTTATTATGAATATTTTTAAAAGAATAATTCATAGTAGAAATGAAGTACGAAAATGACCGTATGAAAACCAATGATTGTTTTTGCTAGAAATTCTTACTGATTTGGGGGAACTGTGTTTGAGAGAGACTTTTGTCTCCTCTACCAGCTAAATTTCAATAAAAATCAAGATTTTGAGTTTTTGGAGGGTATGTTTTTTGTTGGAAGGGAGAATAGGGAAAAGAAAGTACAAATTCATGCTGGGAAAAGAAACAGACTTGGAGGATTATGGTATCTTCAGTAACTTTATTGTTGTTATCGTACTGATGGCAATATTTAGAACTTAACATCTAGGCAACACTTCATTATAGATTTTCATTTTATTATTTTTGGTTGCATGATTTTTCCCAAGGAGGGAAGAAAATATAAATTCATCAGGCAACAGCTATAAATTTTTGTCTACATGTTTCAATATTGTGCAAATAGCAAGTTAATGTACTATCCCGTTCATAAGTGGCGATCTGCCTTTTGTGAATTATTGTCAAGGTTTCTTAGATTCAAAACTCTGAACATAAGCAAATGTTTGTGACTAAGCAGAAGTTAACTGATGGAGGTAGTATATCATTATATTATATTCTTTCTTTAACTTCTATGGCTCTTGTCCAAAGGGGACGAATGAATTGTGGCATTGCTACTGGTAAGAAATAAAATATACTTATTTTGAGAGGTTGAGAAAAATATCTGTATAATTCATTCAAGCCTGCCAGAGCTTAAGCAATATTGAGGAGATCTGCTTTTCAGTTTTCCACCCAGGTCTCTGCCTCAACTCCTGCCAAGTAGGGATACTGGCAGTGCTATGCTGGGGTCACAATACAAAGATTTGAATGCTCCATGACTTAGTCTTTGAAATATGTGCCTAGGAATTCATTTGGTAATAACTCCAGGAGTGACTGGATGAGGAAGCAATGTGTAGGTTTCCTTAATGTGTAAGTTTAATCTCAAAGAAGCTCACTGTCTTTGAACTATGGTAATTTACCAACATACCAATCTATTAAGTCTATCTCCATCTAGGACTAAAAATGCACACCATATCCATTATGTGGATCTTTTATAATGGTAAAAATGCATGGGATATGTGATTATTGTGAAATGATGACAATTAAGAGGATTTATAATGTTAAATAGTATATCACATTTATATATGCTTTCAAGTTTAATAGATTAAATTAAATGATAATCACTGGTGCAATTTAGGATTGGAGGAAGCATGAAAACTGTAGGTTTGTTCTTTTGAGGCTTCATCTATTTATACTCAGTTAATAGAATGTAATCAGTTAATATGAAAGGCTTATAAGACATAATTTGTTTTCACTTTTGATACTGATATTTAATTACTTTAAAGCAAACTCAATTATATTCAGATAGGAATAATGAAGGCTGTGAATCTCAAACTTTAGTCTGGATGAGGATCACGTATGTGGTCAGCCTGTTACAAAATGCACGTTTATAGATTCACAATTGCCAGTACACTCGATTTTGATTTAGTAGTTTTGGAGATAAGACCCAGGAATCATCACTGCAAACACTTACTCTAGGTGATTCTAATTCAAGAATACACTTTGAGCATTGTTTTTCTTTTGAAGTGAGAGAATTGTTTGCTTTTTAAGGGGGGGTGGAAGGGGCTTAGGTACCACCATTCTCTTAGCAATGTTTGTCTAAATTTTGGATTGTCTTTTTGGATTATCTCTTTTTCTTTCCTTTACTTGTCAGAGTTGTTTAGTCAGTAAATCCTCATGCTTCTACTTTTTTCCCTTTTGTATTCAGCCTTTGCTTCCCATTTCCATTGGCATTCAGGCCTTTATTTCCTCACTTGGATTTCTGATTTTCTTCTGATCTAGACTTGGAAGGATACTTCTCATAATCTACCCTTTTAAAATACCTCTTTAAGATAAGTTTTGTTTCCCATTAAAAAATTGGAAGCTTCATATCTTGACATTCAGTGATCTGTATGATCTGGTCACATTTTTCCTTTATTGATGTGGACATTCAGATTTGGAAGCGACTTTTAAAGTTAACTGGTTCAGTTATCCTCATTTTTTTCACCTCCTTGATATATTATTGCCTAAAACACTGATTTTTGCCAAATACCATATATTGCCTTCTTGTATTCTGCTGAAATATTCCAGAGTATGTCTTGCTGTATCAGATTCCTGAGAGCAGAATCTATCTTAAACATCAGTTCACTGACTGAATAAGTTAGTTCATGTATTCAATTATTCATTCAGCAAATATTTTTCAAGAGGCTTCTTTGTGTCAAACACTGTGCCAACTACCAGAAATGCAGAGTCAGATAAGAGGTCTCTCTTGTCTTCAAACAGTACGCAAGCAAGTGTGGGAGGTGGCAAGTCAGTCAACTGAGTTTACTGTGATAGAGGCTCTAGTGAGCTGTGCATAGGATACTGAGGAGGCCTAGAGGTGGGACCTCTCAGTAGGAGTTCAGTGGAGGGAGGTTCCCTGAAGAAGCATACCTATGATGAACTTTATTTTCTTTCCTTCTCTTTGCTACACATCTTTCGCCACACTCCTACATGTACCTAGTACATTGCTAAGTAGATGAGAGGCTTTAGGTAAGTGTTTTAAAATGTACTTGTAGTTAGACCAATGGAATAGAATAGAAACCCCAGAACTAGACCCACAAAAGTATGGCCAACTCATCTTTGACAAAGCAGGAAAGAATTTCCAATGGAAAAAAGACAGTCTCTTTAATAAATGGTGCTGGGAGAACTGGGCAGCAACATGCAGAAGAATGAAATTAGACCACTTTCTTACACCATTCACAAAAATAAACTCAAAATGGATAAAGGACCTGAATGTGAGACAGGAAACCATCAAAACACTAGAGGAGAAAGCAGGAAAAGACCTCTGTGACCTTAGCCGCAGCAATTTCTTACTTGACACATCCCCAAAGGCAAGGGAATTAAAAGCAAAAATGAACTATTGGGACCTCATGAAGACAAAAAGCTTCTGCACAGCAAAGGAAACAATCAACAAAACTAAAAGGCAACCAATGGAATGGAAAAAGATATTTGCAAATGACATATCGGACAAAGGGCTAGTATCCAAAATCTATAAAGAATTCACCAAACTCCACACCCAAAAAACAAATAATCCAGTGAAGAAATGGGCAGAAAACATGAATAGACACTTCTCTAAAGAAGACATCCAGATGGCCAACAGGCACATGAAAAGTTGCTCAACATCGCGCCTCATCAGGGAAATATAAATCAAAACCACACTCAGATATCACCTCATGCCAGTCAGAGTGGCCAAGATGAACAAATCAGGAGACTATAGATGCTGGAGAGGATGTGGAGAAACGGGAACCCTCTTGCACTTTTGGTGGGAATGCAAATTGGTGCAGCCGCTCTGGAAAACAGTGTGGAGGTTCCTCAAAAAAATTAAAAATAGACCTACCCTATGACCCAGCAAATAGCACTGCTAGGAATTTACCCAAGGGATACAGGAGTATTGATGCATAGGGGCACTTGTACCCCAATGTTTATAGCAGCACTCTCAACAATAGCCGAATTGTGGAAAAAGCCTAAATGTCCATCAACTGATGAATGGATAAAGAAATTGTGGTTTATATACACAATGGAGTACTACGTGGCAATGAGAAAGAATGAAATATGGCCCTTTGTAGCAATGTGGATGGAACTGGAGAGTGTGATGCTAAGTGAAATAAGCCATACAGAGAAAGACAGATACCATATGTTTTCACACTTATGTGGATCCTGAGAAACTTAACAGAAACCCATGGGGGAGGGGAAGGAAAAAAAATGAGGTTAGAGTGGGAGAGAGCCAGAGCATAAAAGACTCTTAAAAACTGAGAACAAACTGAGGGTTGATGGGGAGGGTGGGAGGGAGGGAAGGGTAGGTGATGGGCATTGAAGAAGGCATCTTTTGGGATGAGCACTGGGTGTTGTATGGAAACCAATTTGACAATAAATTTCATATATTAAAAAAATGTACTTGTAGAGTTTAATTGGCAATATTGTAGAAAGAATATTGTATTCTTCACTAGCCTTAGGCTCTGGCCAAATTGAAATGTTTGTTTTCCAGATATGTTTACGGCTCTTCTCTTTCTCCTCTTTTGCTCACGCTACACTCTGAAGTTTTTCCTTTCTTTTCTGTATATGGAAATTGTGTCCGTAAGCCTCCCCTCTCTTCTTCATTTCTTTCCTGACCTAGCTGTAACACCTCCTTCTCAATTCACGGAGTAGTTTTTCTGCTCTTTCCGCAAGTAGTCATCACACTTTAACTGATATTACATATTTGCTTCTTTTTCTAATTGACAGGGCTGATGGCAGGGATTTTGTGACTCCTGTAATGCCTAGCATTGTACATTGCCAAACATAGATGTTTAACCATAACTTGAGGAAGGAGTGAAAAGTTGTAAGGAAAGTTTCTATTTTGTTGCTGGTATCTTTCAATTAAAGTGATCCTTCCTGGCATAACTAAGAATGTTTTAGTTCTGTTTGTAATGAATTTAGTAATGCTCTGTATCCGGAGCTTCCATTTCTAGTAGAGTTCTCTGGGTTAAATATCAAGTTTCCAAAATCTCCTGGTACCTTTGAGGTATATGTTTCATTTGAAAATAAATGATTTTGGAGGGTTTACTTTTGTATTCTGTGACACCTCAATCCATATTTTAGTTACTTGCTGCTGGTTTTTACGATGTGGCATGGAAGAGCACTAAATTATATGGTTGAGTTTGTCATTGGTGCTCCACAGGATCTGCTAAGCCTTTGTGGCTATTGGGTCAAAAAGTGCTACCATTCATCTGGACTTGATGTATTTGTGATTAGTGCCTTTCTGTTGAGAAACACATAGGACACACTCTTTCCTGAAATCTTACTACACTGTGCCTGATTATTCTCTCAGCAGTCACAACAAGGGAATTTTATTCTTCAACTTCTATCACTGAGCATTCAAGTGGTAAGAAAAAAACACACCAAATGTTTTCTTTATTTTGAAATTTCCTATTCTGCCTGGAATTGTTTGGTTTTGGAAATAGGTTTCCATGTACATTATTGGTCACAGAAAGAGGATTTAGGGAAGAACTATAAAATAGATGGTATTGTAAGTTTGTCATCATCTAAATTTACTGTCAATTACGTTTAGTAATAAAATGCTCTTGTGAGTTGTCTTCCAGGAAGAGAAATGGTCTGGATTTGGAAATCAGGAGTCAATTTTGGCTGTGTCTCTGCCTGCTGTTTGATGTTAATGAGGCCACTTTAGGGGCTCACTTATTCCTGGATGAAATAATAATGCTTTGTAGTTCTATAAGAAGCTTCAAACAGCTCAAAAGCTTTGGATTTTTACGACAATCTCATTAATATCCATATCTTCCTCTAGTAGGTTGGTGTGTGCAGGAAATGAACCGCCTATGTAATTAATTGCCTGAGGTTGGATCTATAGCAGGCCCAGGTCTGGGCTGATGTTTTAGTCACCAGTGCATACTATTTCTGATACTGTGAACTGGGAAGAGTAAAACAATCCTATATGAAGGTTGGAATGTGAGGTCTAATTATTTGGCACTGTTGGAGACTTAGGGATTTTGCAGGTCACTCTCAAATGGTATGGACATATTTGCTGCAACTGCCCATGGAATTTCTTAGCATGGTTTTACAAGGCTGAGATCTTTAACCTCCTACCTTTTTTGTCTCGTTTCCCATGACTCATTCCTCCCTGCCATGCATCTCTCCTAAACTCCTGTCGTGGCCTTTCATGTCTCTTTTACTGCATGCCTTTTCATGTGCTGTTGGCTTTGCCATAATGCCTTTACTCCTTTACCAGTATGATGGGTTTTCACTCATTCTTTAAAACCTAGCTTTCTTCTCCTGAACCTATATCAAAAACATACATATTTCCTCCATTCCAATTACTTGTGTCTCCCATCATGTTCCCATTGTACTATGTGTATATCTTCTGTTATTGGCACAGGGCACTCTGAATTGTACTTATTTGTATATGAATCTCTACAACTACTTGGGAGGTCCTGATGGATACAGACCATATAATAGTTTTTTTCCTTGTCAGAGCTTAGATATATTGGATGTATTGGATCACTACTATATCTTTGCTAAATTGGTAAAATTCATATACATTAAGCTTTCATATTACTGATTTTCATAAATACCTTGCAAGATCTGCCTTAATTCATAGTCATTCTGCATCCAACTGCAAGTAAAGGCTTTTTTTTCTTTACAAAGTATTCCTGATTGAGATAGTTTAAGAGTTAGTATATGACATTTGGATACCAGTGTACATTTCAATGCCTATTTAGGTATTCCATGTTGCTTTTATTCATTCAGGGTCCTGAGTTTTATACTTTCAGACATCTTTCTCTTAGACAGTATGAGACGTCCAGATATATCTACTGATTTTCCTCTTAGCTGTGGAAGAACAATGTAAGAGTTTTGATTCATAGGAAAGAAAGGAATTTGTGAGCCTAAACTTTCTTCATTTAGAGTAGGATTATTACTTTAACAATATAACATTATATTATGGGAAATAGGGAATTTAAATTTTATTTGTTAAATTAATCATTTCCAGATCAAATGATATTTATAATTTTTTTAAAGTTTATTTATTTTGAGAGAGAGTGTGAGCAGGGTAGGGGCAGAGAGAGAGGGGAGAGATAGAATCCCAAGCTGAGTGTTAGGCTTGAACTCAACGAATTGTGAGATCATGACCTGAGCCGAAATCAAGAGTCTGATGCTTAACTGACTGAGCCACCCAGGTGCCCTGTATAAATTGTTTTAAAGAATGCTTTGAACCAAATGTTACTAATGAAATAAAAGCTATAAAATACTTACAGAAAGTCATAATGTCTGTAATGCCCCCTATTGAGAACTTATTACATACCAAATAAACTACTAGGTGATTGATCTTTATATATGTGTAAATCTGTATCTGTCTGTCAATCTGTTGGGCACCTAATATATGCCAGTTACTGTACTAGGCACTAAATTATTTTTAAATTCTTTTATCCATGTTTGAGTTAGAGACTATTATTCCCATTTTATAGATGGGGAAGATAAGACATGGAGTAATTAATTCGCCAACTAGTAAGTGGCTTAGCTGGGGGTTAAACTCCGGTCTTCTGGGTTCCATAGAATATCTATTAACAGTTTCTACTACACCTGGCTGCTTTGCATTATTTACATTTTTTTCTATGTGAAGTTTTGGTGCCGGATCTTTCTTAGCTATTGTTGTTCGTCACATAAAATTCTAATGGAAATGCTTTGACCGTTGGCAGAGCTCTTTACCCAATATTGAATTTTAGGACATAGTTATAATTTCTTTATCATGACAGGTTTACATAGTCTCATGTCACAGTGTCATTCAAGAAGAATTCGATCTTAAATTTCAGTTTTTTAAAACCAAGAAAAAAGCAATTAATTTTTTTTAATGTTTATATATTTTGAGAGAGAGAGAGAGAGACAGAGAGAGAGAGAGATACAGAGAGAGAGGGAGACACAGAATCCAAAGCAGGCTTGAACCCACGAACCACCAGTATCATGACCTGAGCTGAAGTCAGATGCTTAACCCAGTGAGCCACCCAGGTGCCCCCCAGAAAAGCAGTTTGTAAAGTTTATAGATTATGTGATTTTAAAGTTTAAAATAACTTATGCTTTTTAACTGTAAAATCATTTATAATTATTCATGTCTTTCAAACAGGTACCAGGTGCTTGCTTTTGCAACGGATGCAGATAAAAGACAGGAGACTGAACAACAAAAACTTGGTTCTGGAAAAAGACTTGTTGTAAGGCCTTTTTTAATACATAAAAATTTCAGTAATATTATATCTAATCACAGATTTTCTTCAGAATAAAAATTCTGGGAAGAAAATTTTTAAAAATATTTATTTTAGCTATTTTTCTTTTCTATGTTATGATTCTATCAATGGGAAAAAATTCAGTTGACTATTATTGAGCAATGGAGACACATGCCTGGCTGTGTCATAATTTATCAGATTTAAATTTTTTTTTTTTTAACGTTTATTTATTTTTGAGACAGAGAGAGACAGAGCATGAACAGGGGAGGAGCAGAGAGAGAGGGAGACACAGAATCTGAAACAGGCTCCAGGCTCTGAGCTGTCAGCACAGAGCCCGACGCGGGGCTTGAACTCACGGACCGCGAGATCATGACCTGAGCCGAAGTCGGACGCTTAACTGACTGAGCCACCCAGGCGCCCCCATAATTTATCAGATTTAAAAACAAAGTTTATTTATTTTGAGAGAGAGAGAAAGACTGAGAGAGTAAGGGAGGTACAGAAAGTTTATTTATTTTGAGAGAGTGAGAGAGGGTGAGACAGTGAGGGAGGGGCGAGAGAGAGAGGTAGAGAGAGAGAATCCCAAGCAGGCTCCCCTCTGTCAGCTCAGAGTCCAACAGAGGGCTTGAACTCACGAACTTTGAGATCATGACTTGAGCCTAAATTGAGAGTTGGGAGCTTAACTGACTGAACCACCGAAGCACCCCATAATTTTTCAGATTATAGAGTTGCACTACTAGAATTATAAATGTCCAGATGGAGTTGCTTTTAACTGAAGTGTTTATAAACTAATGTAGCAAAAGGAGAAAAATTTAAAGAAACCTTTAATAGGCAAAAATATTGCTACTAGTAGGCGTGTGATTAAATATATAAGTAAAAGATAAAAATTCACAGCCCACAAAGATAAAATTGGCCTAATGACAAGGTGGAAGTTTGGTAACTTGAAAAATAGTTTGAGGAAAAATTGTAAATGGTAAATTCTCCGTTTAATGAAAATTAGGGGATAAATGATGATTGGGAATTCTTTATCCGGAGAACCACCATCGACAGGAAGGAAAAACAGAAGGAACTGAAAATTATGATGGAAACAGTAAAGTGAATTTGAAATGGCCACATATGAAAGAAACTACATGAAGAAATAATGTGGAATTTAGAATACCAAGGAAGTAAAAATATTAGAGAAAATCAATTTTCTATATTAGGATACAGAAATTAAGATAGGAAGGCAGGCCAACTTGAAGAGCCAAGCAAGAATGACATGAAAACATTTTCTTAATACTAGTGAAAAGTGCAAGAGAGCACAACAAATACAAATATGGCATATTTTTTCACAGAATTTGGAGGCACCATACTAATAATAGTTAAAGGATAGACTTTGGAGTCAGATCTTGAGAGTTGTATTTACTATTAATTTTGAGCAAGTTTATTAACCATGCTAAGCCTTAAGTTTCTTAGTTGCAAAATGGTGACGATACCTATTTTACAGTGTTGCCTTTGGAAATATATATATAATGCACTTAGCAAAGATGTCTAGATGATGAAGATGACAATGATAATGATGATCAATTTGTCCTTGACCTCCTCCTCCATAGTAGTTGTCTTCCATTTGTCCCATATATTCTGCACTTCAGCCACACGGTCTTCTCTTGTTCTAAATATTCCATGGCTGTTCTTGATTCAAGGCTTCTGCACGTAGTTTTTATTTAGTCTGGAATATCCTTTACTCATTTATTTGTACATGTTTATTGATACTACTCTGTGCCTTGCACTGAGAATGTATTCTGAAAGCAATTACAGATGAGTGATTTTCCCATTCTCCTTTAATTAATGAATAGAGTAAGAAATAGCAGTAAAACTTCCTTTCGTTACACCACAGTCACTTGGCAGGACTGTGATGCCATGGAACATTAAGTATATTGCAGAGAAACAAAATTTATCCAGTGGAATGCTTTTAATAAGGTAGTTGTGGGAAGGCAGTTAAAAGCTGAGTATGTTAGAGCTACCTCTTAACTACTTGTTGATTTCTAATTTATTTCTTTTGTGGTCAGAGAAATACTTTGTATGATTTGGAATTCTTTCAGATTTTTTGAGATTTGTTTTATGACCTAGAATATGATCTATCTTGGTAAATCTTCATTGAGCACCTGAAAAGAATGTCCTTTTTTTTTTTTTTTTTTTTGCTGTTCTTGGGTGTTCTATAAATGTCAGTTAGATTGGATGATAGCGTTGTTGAAATTTTCTATATCCTTGTTAATATTTTGACTAATTTCTGTCAATTATTCAGGCAGGGATATTGAAATCTCTGATTGTAATTGTGGATTATCTGTTTCTCCTTGCATTTTTATCAGTTTTTTGCTTCATTTATTTGAAATTCTTTTATTAGGTACATAAGCATTTAGGATTGTTATGTCTCATGATGAACATATCCCTTTTTCATAACCCTCTTTACCTTTTTGAAAATAACCCTCTTTACCTTTTTGCTCTGATAACATTCTTCTTTTAATTAATGTTATTCTGATATGTTTCCATATTTTTACTTTTATCCAATTTGTGTCTTTGTACTGAAAATGCATTTCTTGTAAGCAGCACATAGTTGAGTCTTGCTTTTTTTGTTTAGTATGATATGCTCTGCTTTCTAATTTGTGTTTTAGACCATATACATTTCATGTGATTATTAATATGGATAAGTTTAAGTTTGTCATCTGGCCATTTTCTATTTGTCCCATCTGTTTTTATTTCCATTTTCCTGTTTTTCTGCTTTCTTTTGGAGTTATTCAGTATTTTTTATGTTTCCATTTTATCTTTGTTGGCTTATTAGCCATAACTCTTTGTTTTGTCATGTTAGGAGTTGCTTTAGAGTTTACAATATTTAACTTACCATGATCTACTCTCAGGTGATAGTATACTATTTCACATATAAGAGCCATACTTCTGTTTTTCAGCCTTTGTGCTAATTGTCATATGCTATATTTTTACATATAGTATAAACTCAATATTACATTGTTACTATTTTTTGTTTAAATATTCAGTATCTTTTAATGTGATTTAAATGAAAAGAATAATATATTTTTACCCATGCAGTTACCATTTCTGGTACTCTTCATTAACTTATGGAGGCCATATTTCCACCACATTTCTTTCAATGTGAGTTCACTGGTAATGAATTCCTTCAGTTTTTCTGTGTCTCAAAAAATATTTTTGCATTTTTGTTTGAAAATATATTTTTGGCATAAGATTTTAGTTTGACGGTATTTCCTTCCCTGGTATTTTAAGAGGTTGCTCCACTGTCTTCTTGCTTCCATTGTTTCTCATGGGAAATCTGCCTACATTCTTGTCTTTGCTTCTTCATCATATATTTTCTGTGGCTGCTATTCAGATTTTCTCTTTTCACTTTTTTGAAGCAATTAGATTATGATGTGCTTTGTGTAGTTTTCTTTATTTTGTGCTTAGGATTTGTTGAGCTTCTTGCATCTGTGAATTTATAGTTTTCATGAAAAGTAGAAAAAAAATTTTTTTAATTTTTTTTAATGTTTATTTATTTTTGAGACAGAGAGAGACAGAGGATGAACAGGGGAGGGTCAGAGAGAGAGGGAGACACAGAATCCGAAACAGGCTCCGGACTCTGAGCTGTCAGCACAGAGCCCGATGCGGGGCTCGAACCCAGGGACCGTGAGATCATGACCTGGGCCGAAGTTGGATGCTCAACCGACTGAGCCACCCAGGCGCCCCTAGAAAAAAATGTTTTAAGAGAGAGAAAGAGAGCATGAATGGGAGAGGGGTAAAGGGAGAGAGAGAGAGAGAGAGAGAGAGAGAGAGAGAGAGAGAGAGAATCCCAAGCAGGCTCCATGCTCAATGTACAGCCTGATGTGGGACTCCATCCCATGACCCTGGGATCATGACATGAGCTGAAATCAAGAGTAGGATGCTCAACTGACCAAGCTACCCAGGCACCTTGAAAATTAGAAAATTTTTGACTCTTAATTCTTCAAACTTTTTTTTTTTTTTTTGTCTTCTGTCTTTCTCTTCTCTGGGGACTCCAGTTACACATGCATTTAGGATACTTGAAGTTGTCCCACAGCTCACAGATTTTATTTTCTTTATTTTGTTTTGGATGACATCTACTGCTATGTTTTCAAGACCAGTAATCTTTTTCTATAATGTCTAATCTGGTATTAATTCCCATGGGTTCCATCTTTATAAGTTCAATTTGCTTTTTTTTTTTTTATTACATCTTCCATGTCTCTACTTAACTTTTTGAAGATACAGCATACAGTATAGTTATAATAATTGTTTTAATGTCCTTGTTTTCTGATTCTAACACCTGCATCAGTTTTGAGTCAGTTTCAGTTGATTTATTTATCTCTTTTTTGTAAATCATATTTTCTTATTTCTTTACATACCTGGTGATTTTTTATTAGATGGAAAATATAGTCATTTTACTTTTGAGTGCTGGATATTTTTGCATTCCTAGAACTCTTCTTGAGCTTAGGCCTGGGACACAGTTAAGATACTTGGACAGTTTGATCCTTTTGGGTTTTTAGATAGGACCAGAGCAATGCTCATTCTGGGGCTATTCCCCACTCCTTAGGCAAAATGCTTCTGAGTGCCCTGCTCAGCTCCCTTTGAATTATGAGGTGTTCCAGTCTGGCTAGCAAACACAGGCAGTATTCCAGGCAGTATGAATGCTGGGCACTGTTACCTCTAATCCTTTTGGGTAGTTCTTTCCCTGGCTTTGGGTAGTTTTCTTACATGAATGTGCTGATAAGTACTCAGATGAATATTTGAGAGGATTCTTCACAGATGTCAAAGTTCTGTCCCTGTGCTGCTTTCTCCCCTTTGGCTTGCTGTCTTATGAACTCCAGCTGCTCTGGTTTCTCTGAACTCCCAGCATCCATATCCTTAATTCAGGGAGTTTGCTGGGTCTTGCTTACATTGCTCCGCCCTGTTCCATGGCCTGAAAACTCCTTCACGGATGGAACAGTCCTACTACTCACCTCATTTGTTTGGTCTTCAAAGGGTTGCTGTCCTTTGTTGTCTGATATTCAGTGCCTTGCAAGCTGTTGTTTCATATATTTTGTCGATGTTGTGTTGTTTCAGGTGTGATGGTAAAGTCTTTTCCTATTACTCTCTCTTGACTGGAAGTGGAAGAACTTTAAAATTATTATTCTTAGTAAACTTCTGTGTTTTTTGAGACTCATTCATTTAGAATGTGGTATATTTCTCTAAGGGGAGGTCACAGAGAGGGGTGCTCATGCCTAGTGAATTGAAAGAATTTAATGGCTAGATGTCATCCTGCAGTCTCAGAAACTTGATTTGCCTGAATCCTGAATGAATCATCATCTCAGAATCAGGGACACATCAGCCCAAGTTACAGATAGTGATATTTAATGCTAGAATGCCAGCCTATTAAAATGCAATGAGGGGCGCTTGGGTGGCTCATTCAGTTAAACTTCTGACTCTTGATTTCAGGTCATAATTTCACGGTTTGTGACATTGAGTTCTGTGTCAGACTCTGTGCTGACAGTGCAGAGCCTGCTTGGGATTCTCTCTCTCCCTCTCTCTCTGCCCCTTCCATGCTTGCTTTCTTTCTCCACCTCTCTCTGTCTCTCTCTCTTTCAAAATAAATAAATAAACTTAAAAAAATTAAAAAATAAAATAAAGTGTAATGAGAAATGTGATTGTCACAGGACTGACATTTATGTTTTGTATACAGTGGAATCTTTTTATATAGGTAAGTTACACTTGAATTTAACAGTAATGAAATGATTTCTTGGTGTTGAATCCTGATTAAGATCCAAGATAATCTTATTTTTTTTATATTTTTTTAACCTGTAGAAAATCCATTTGGATTTCATACTTTCTGCAGACATTTTACTACTTAAAGTAGATAAATATCTCAATGATATCTTGATGGCCAGAAATTTGTTTGTATCTTTAATGTGAGTTTTCATATCTCTTCTTTGATCCATTATTTGTTGATTATAACCTAACTTTGAGGACACTCTTATTTGCTCTCTGTCCACATGCTTTTGTGCAGCCATCTCACTGTTACTGCCATTTTCAGTATATGTCTGTCAGCTGATGCCTTTGCTCTTTTTTTTTTTTTTTTTCAACTAAAAAGCATTAATTGAGTGGGGACTGAATTCTGAAAAGTATGTTAACTTTAAATTCATTCCTTCATTAATTTAAGAAGCATTGTTTGAACATTGACTGTGTTCCAGAGATATGGAGTTACCCTGGTATAGTTCTTAAGGTGTTGAGGGTCCTGCCTAGGCAACTGGGACAGCTTGTTGGCTGCTCTGTGTGTGTGTGTGTATATAGATAGATAGATAGATAGATAGATTGATAGATTTTTAAATTGTCTTTATGTTAAAACATTATAGTTACATAAATATTGGTTAGGTTTTACTGCTTATTAAATTTGATTTGTAAAGTAAACACAATATGGAAATTTTTCTTATGGAAATTTTGCAGTGAAGCAGATAACTTCTTTATGTGTATTATTATTATTTTTTGAACAAGTCACGGTCCCTCCTTTTCTGTCATAGGATCTTTGTACAGCCAGCTCACTTTGCATAGGGCATTCTCCCACCCAATCCTCTGCCTGTCTTTTTTCTGCCTCCAGCTTTATTGAGGTATAATTGACAAATAAAAATTATATAAATTTATGATCTTTTGATATATGTACATTGTGAAATGATTACCACAATTAAGCTAATTAACATATCTATCACCTCACATAGTTCTCTTTTTTTTCTTTTATGGTAAGAACATTTAAGATCTATCTTAGCAAATTTCAAGTATATGTACAAAACAGTACAGTAATATAACTATAGTCATTAGACTGTACATGAAGTCTCCAGAATTTATTCATTCTGTGTAACTGAAACTTTGTACCCTTTGACCATTCAGTATCTTCTCATTTACGTCTTCCCTCAGACCCTGGCAACCACCATTATACTCTCTGCTTTTATGAGCTTGTCTTTCAAATATATTTTTTTAAGTATTTATTTTATTTTTGAGAGAGAGAGAGAGAGAGACAGGGTGTGAGCAGGGGAGGGGCAGAGAGAGAGGGAGACATAGGATCCAAAGCAGGCTCCAAGCTCCAAGCTGTCAGCATAGACCCTGATGTTGGGTTCGAACTCATGAACTGTGAGATCATGACCTGAGCTGAAGTCTGCGCTTATCTAACTGAGCCACCCAGGTGCCCCTGAGTTTGTCGTTTTTAGATTCTGCATATAAGTGAGATCATGTAGTATTTGTTTTTCTGTGCCTGACTTATTTCACTTAGCATAATGCCTTCCAAGTCCATCCATTTTGTCACAAATGGCAGGATTTTCTTCTTTTTGAAGACTGAATAATATTCCATTATATTATACACATTATATAGTATATTATATAGAATATCTCACACATTCTGTTTATTCGTTTGTTCATCAATGGACAATTTGGTTGATTCTATATCGTGGCTATTGTGAATAATGCTGCAATGAACATGGGATTGCAGTTATCTCTTTAATATTCTGTTTTCATTTCCTGTGACTATATGCCCAGAAGTAGGATTGCTGGGTCATATACTAGTTTTTAATTTTTTGAGAAATCTCCCTATTGTTTTCCATAGTAGCCGTACCAATTTATATTCCCACCAACAGTGCAAAAGGGTTCCCTTTTCTCTACATCCTTGCCAACAAACTTGTTATCTCTTGTCTTTTTAATGATAGGCATTCTAACATGTGTGGGGTGATATCTCATTGTGGTGGTTTTGATTTGCATGTCCTGATGATTTAGTGGTTGGGCATTTTTTCATATAATTGTTGGCCATTTGTATATCTTCTTTTGAGAAATCTGTTCAAGTCTTTGCCTATTTTTAAATCAGGCTGTTTGTTTACTTGCTACTCAGTTGTCTAGTTCCTTATGTATTTTTAGGTGTTAACCCCTTATTGGATAGATGGTTTGCAAATATTTTCTACCATTCCATAGATTATCTCTTTACTTTGTTAATTGCTTCTTTTGCTGTGCGGGAACTTTTTAGCTTGATGCAATCCTTTTTGTCTATTTTTACTTTTGTTGCCTGTGCTTTTGGGGTCATATCCAAAAATTTGTTGCCTAAAACAATGACAAAAAGCTTTTCCTTATGTTTTCTTCTAATGGTTTTACAGATTGAGGTCTTATGTTTAAATCCTTATCCATTTTTGAGTTGATTTTTGTATATGGTGTGAGATAGGGGTTCAATTTCATTCCTCTGCATGTGAATATCAAGTTTTCCCAATACCATTTTTTAAAAAAAGTATTTATTTATTTTTGGGAGAGCACAAGCTAGGGAGGAGTAGACAGAGGGAGACAGAGGATCTGAAGCTGGCGCTGCACTGACAAGCTGACAGCAGCAAGCCCAATGTGCAGCTCAGATTCATGAGCCATGAGATCATGACCTGAGCAGAGATCAAGAGTCACATCTTCAACCAAGTGAGCCACCCACTCCAGGTGCCCCTCCCCCACCGCAACACCATTTATTAAAGAGACTGTCCTTAGTATGTGCTCTTGATACCTTTGTTGAAGATTAATTCATTGTAAATGCATTTATTTCTGGGCTCTGTTCTGTTGCATTGGTCTAGATTTTTTTTTTTTTTTTTTTAATGCCAGCATGGTGCTATTTTGTTAAGTATAGCTTTGTAGTGTATTTGAAAATCAGGTAATTTAATAAATTTGATGCTTCCAGCTTTGTTCTTTTTGCTCAAGACTGCTTTGGCTATTTGGAGTCTTTTGTGGTTCTGTATGAATTTTAGGATTTTTTTTCTATTTTGTTGAAAAATACCATTGGAATTTTGATAGGGATTTGAATCTGTACATCACTTTGGGTAGGGTAGTATGGGCATTTTAATAATAGTAATTCTTCTAATTGATGAACATGGCATATCTTTCCATTTATTTGTTTTTCAATTTCTTTTATCAATTTTTTGCAGTTTTTGTTTTACACATCTTTTTATTTATTTTTTTTTTACCATTTATTTATTATTGAGAGACAGAGAGCACCAGAAGGAGAGGGGCAGAGAGATGGGGAGACACACATTCTAAAGTAGGCTCCAGGCTCTGAGCTGTCAGCACAGAGCCCGACGTGGGGCTTGAACCCATGAACCACAAGATCATGACCCGAGCCGAAGTCGGATGCTTTACCGAGCTACCCAGGTGCCCCAAGTTTTGTTTTACACATCTTACACCTCCTTGGTTAAATTTGTATGAGTCTTTTTTTTCCCCTGCCCCACTCCCCAAATTTATGAGTATTTTTGAACCACTGAATAGCTCATATCATCTGGCAAAAGATGGGACAAAACCTATTAGAGTATATAAAATATCAGAAATACGGTTATCGCAAAAAAAAAAAAAAAAAAAGGGAAGACTAGCCAATCTTTCTGTCTGCTTTGTTGCGAAGCAATTTCTTAATTGTATTGATATAAAAGTAACTGAAATGCTTTGTTTTTAGCAACTAAATTGATTTTAGCCTTTTCTTTGTAGGTGGATTGGACTTTAAATATTGGAGAGCAAGCCCTTGATATATGTATTGTCTCTTTCAATCAGTCAGCATCTTCTGTTTTTGTTCT
This sequence comes from Panthera leo, assembly GCF_018350215.1. Classification (NCBI taxonomy): domain Eukaryota; kingdom Metazoa; phylum Chordata; class Mammalia; order Carnivora; family Felidae; genus Panthera; species Panthera leo. The sequence continues at coordinate 122,836,863 of NC_056680.1, forward strand.
TGGTGAGAGAAACTTTTTTTGCCTTAAGGATAACGGACAGATTCGATTCATGAAGAAACTTGATTGTAGCCCAAGTTGTTTTCTCCCATATTGCTCAGGTGTGTAGAAGTATTTTTCTTTTATCTTTTCCATATGTCAAGGCTAGTGATATACATCAGAAAAAGCCTAATTCACACGCATATATTTTAAACATCTAGGAAAATAGTTTTATACAGAACATGTAATGGAAATTTTAACTTCAGAGTTTGAATAGAGGTTTGATATAAAGCACACATTTGGTTTTGTCAGTCATTTTACTTTGTACAGAATGACTTGGAGAATTGGCCTCAGATATACATTTATGCTTTCCAAAATGTGGCTGTTCAAGATGTTTCCAAAAGAACACCAGACTCTTAAAAGCAGAATGAAGCATATAGTAATGTCTGATAGAATGACTTATCTGTGGCTAATGCTCGGTAAATCATTAGCTTAAAGGTGTTAAATATTAATGAAATTCATACTTTCTAGATAAAATGCAAAAGTGTTGGCTACTATCTACTTCTAGTTCCCAAGTCTGTAAAATCATTGTGTAATTTTTGATATTCGTGCTTGAAGTTAAAAACTAATGTGTTACTAAAATAAATGCTTTTTTACTTTAGGCATTAACATCAAGACATTAGAATTAATTTGTATACTAAATCCCTTAAAAGTGATTTAATATACTGTTGCAGATAACTGTTTTCTTATTATCTTCTTTTCTGTCTTCAACATACAGTTTCTGAAGGAACAATAAATACTTTGATTGGAAACCATAATCACATGTTACATATTTATCAGGATGTGACGCTGAAGTGGGCCACTCAGCTTCCCCACATTCCTGTAGCAGTAAGAGTGGGCTGTTTACAGTAAGTGATTTAATGTTTTTTTTTTTTTTTTTGATCTTAGTCAAGGAATTCTGTAGAAGTTTTATGAAATAATAGCAAGTGATTTTACTGAAGAATGACAATTGACATTGTAGTGTGAATGTCAACAATAGAAATAATTTAAAATATAACTTGTATTGGAAAAGGATGTAAAAAAGTCTTACTTAGCACCATCAATCATTTTTATGTTATTTTAATTCCCATGCAGTTAACACACAGTTATATTAGTTTCAGGCATACAATATAGTGATTTGACAATTCCATACATCACGCAGTACTCATTACAACAAGTGCATTCCTTAATTGCCTCAATCATTTTTATTTAGTATCTCTAGGAAGACATCATTTGTAAATTAAAGATTTAAAGAAAATGGTTTACCTGATAGATTATTTTCTTTAAAATAGAAAAGGATTTCTTCAAGCATGTGATGGGTCCCATTTAGAGAGCATTTATTGTTAGACTGAGAGTACTACACATGGAAACTTGTTTCAGACCTTATTATGTCAAGTGGTGCAGAATTGCTGATTGTGTTTAAGACAGTTTAGATTATAAATTGGGCCAGTATGCATTTAAAATGAAAGAAAAAACACATGTCCTAAATTTACAAAATTTATCAAAAGGAGAGAAATGAGACATAAGTGTGTAATTTTTCTAGGTTGTCAGTATAAAAGGCAAGAGCCTGACAAACTTTTAGCGTCTCGGATTATGTTTAGGAATTGAAAATCTCAGTGAATATGTAGAAACCAACTCTTTTTTTTTTTTTTTAAGGTTTTACTTTTATATAATATTTATACCCAATGTGGGGCTGGAACTCACGGCCCTGGGAGCAAGAGTCGTGTGCTCCACTGACTGAGTCAGCCAGGTGCCTCTAGAAACACAACTTTCTATAAAGCTTTATAGATTCCCTAGATCTATTCAGTTCTACTTATTTAGATCATTTGATTTAATCTAAGCCTGAATATTGGGAAAATGGAAACAGTGTTTTTAAAACATCAAATATTTTAAAAAGAAGTTGCTTTCTCATGTTTTATGAGAAAATATCATCATACTTAACACAAATTATGGTTATTTCGTATCTGAAGAAAAATTTAAAATTTGAGATTGGCTTTTACAACGTCTACCAGATAGTCTTTTAAGTTCAACCTAACACTTAGACTCCCCAGACATTTTAAATCAGATTTACTTAGGAGGATTTAGAACAGGAAAAACATCTTGCCAGCAGGGCAACGTCAAGTATTTCTCTTCTGGGAGAGTCATTCTTGCAGCAGTCCATATATCCATCCAAGAGCTGTTCTCTTTGGCCTCCCAAGTGACAGCTCAGGTGCAAGAAGACAGATCTACACTGGTGGGTATGTGGCCCATCTTGGCTTATAATCCCCATGCCCTTCAGTTTTAAATACTAAGAAGTCATTGTGGTTTTTGTGTGTATGTGGGGCATAAGAGGTGATGGATAGAAAGACCTATTGAGACTATTTAGTCGAAATACTTATTTTACACATATATGATTTACTGAGACATGCCTATTTCAAGCGTCCCTATACTCAGAAGCTCAAAGATAATGTTTCTCAGCAGATATTTATGGTTAATTTATAGTTCAGATGTCCAGATGCATCTTTTATAAGTCAAGGGTCCAGAAATAACTGAAATTATTAGCAGTGAAAAACCAAATTTCCATAATGTGCATCAAGGTGTTTCTATTCAGAAGTAGTCTGTCGCATCTAAACTTAGGTATTAGTGAGTGAAACTTCCTCTGTCTCATAGCTTTTTCAAGATCAGGATTATAAATAGTTAAATGCAAATATTTCCATTAATGATTTCTACAGTTAATTTATAGCAATAACTTTTAATTATTTGTTGGAAGATTTTTCTTATTTTTCTGTAGTTTAACATTAAAGTATATAGTTAGACTGTTCGAAAGAATTTCAGTATAATTTTTATTAGAATTTTAAAAGTGATTCTTACTGACTTAGCTCTAGCATATTTATGTTTAGAAGTTATTATTTGAAATTAGAAGCAGTGAAATAATTTTGCTTCTGCTTTTTATTACATTTAGAGTTAAACTTTTTGGTGGAAGCTTCCTTGGCTGAGTGTGTTTATTTGTAAAGGAAATTGCTGCTATTTTAATATGTTTCTTTTCAATGAATAAGAAATACTGGATTTGAATCAAGTTGATGCAATTATACTTAATAACAGCATTTTGCTCAGAAACTAAGATGCTTTATTTCCTCCCACTCCCATCTACTTGGCAGCCCAAGTCTTCTCTACCTTGTTTATTATAAACCGATTCTGAATCTGTTTCCTTCTTTCAACGACGTTCTTGATTAGAGAGAGTTCCTTTGGTTTAATTATTTTAATTTTTGTGGATTAGACTATGGGAATGTGAAATAAGAATATAGTGACATGTGTGCATGTTATAATGTTCTTCAAATTCTCTACTATTAACTGTTTTCCTCTCATTGCATGAAGTAGCTGTGGAAGCCTGGCCAGTATCTTACCTCTGCTGTGGTCAGTTTCCCAAATGGCAAATAAAGATCATTATTTATCGGTAATGTTACTCTCTCGAGAGATATGAAATATACCTCAAAGTTGAAGTCTATTTGAATGAATGTTCAAAGTGATGAGAATCTTTCCAAACTTTAGCTGGCAACCACAGCCATTGTGCCTTAAAATCTTATTGCAGTTCATTTTTTAGCATAAACAGTTTGGTTGGTCTAGTATTTGAGTGTATTTCTTCCTAGGCTGTATCTACTATAGTAACTTGTAACTGTCAGTATTTAACTGTTTCATTCTTTAACCTTCATGGTTGTAGTATTCTTTACTAGAATGTTTTCCCCATTTCTTCTCTGGATTCTCCAGTCTCTTTTATCTTTGAGTCCTACCTGAAGTCACATAAAGAAGACTTCCCTCCCTGCTTTGGTCTCCTCTTTCTCTGAATTTCTATAATATTTACATTATTTTGGTGACTGCTGTTTGATTTTGCTAACTCCTCAACTCAGTCACGCACTCCTTTAATGTGGGGGACCCTTTCTGCTTTTGCATATCACACTGAATCAGCCCCAAAGCTGAATATATAGTGTATACTTGGTAAACTTGTAAAAAAATCTGTGATTTGTGCATGTCAGGGGGAGGAATGGCTAAAAACACCTTATAAGAGCTTTCAATGGAAGTTCCTTTTCTTAAAAATATGAAACAATTGAGAGTCCTGGATGGAAGGCTATTATTTTTTGAAAACAGATTTATTGGAAGAGTTTTCAAATTTCAGTGACTTTTTTTTTTTAAGTTTAATTTTTGCTGTTACTTTGTCATTTCTCTTTTTGTGTGCTGTGCAGAAAGGGAACATGGACCTATATATACACTTTTCACTCTGTTGTATTTTTAAGGATTTCCTTTGTGGCTTAATAGTACACATAAAATTTGTAAATATTCCTGGAATTACGGTAAAGCATAAATTATGATTTTAGAGCTTCTGCATTCTTTTATATTTTCCCCTATTAATCTGTTGCAGTTCAGGAATGGAATGTTAGTCTTTCATTTCCATATTTTTCTGTCTTTTTGTTGTTGTTGAATATCTAAGCATTTTGATTTATATAGTCTAGTTCAATGAATTTGCCTTGTGTTTATGATATTTTACTTTTTTGGTGAGTTAAAAAAATTATCAATATAAAATGACCTTCTTTGTGTTCTCATTTAATATTTCTTTGTTTTTGTTTTGTTTTATTTACTTTAAGTACAGTTTGCTACTCATTACTGGTATGCCATGGTCTGTGCTTTTCTTTAATCTGTAATTTTATCTTGGATGTATCTCGTACACACAGAATTTCATTGGATTTTTTAACCCATTCTGAAGACCATTGCCCTTTAACTGACCCATTTATAATTGTTATAATCCATATACGTGGCCATTTTTCTTTTATGGTATGTTGTAGTTTTAATAGTATTTCCTTTGCCCTCCATCTCTATGTGAGTTAGAGTTCTCTGTACTTGGATATCCCATGTATTGGATAGTATATACACATACGTATCTCTTTTCTTTATTTCTATTAGTGTTGACTTTTCACTTTTGCCATAATCCAAGAACAAAATGAATCTTTCTCCCTGTGATAGGCAAGGGATTTAATACAGTTTCTTTCTCATTTCCTATCCCCCACCCTGCTGTCTGTACCAGCTCCATGCACAGGCCTGGGTGTAAACGTGAGCTTGTTCTCACACATATCGCCCTACACACCCACACACCCACATACACTTTGTTACTGTTTGTTCTTTGCTACAGTAACATAAGGTTTTAGCTATAAATTATTGTTAAACTATTCTAGTGCTTTTTTGGAGAATGTTTTCAAATTTGTATTCACTTTTTATCTAGACCTATACTAATTTTTGTTATTTTTCTATATCTATTAAAGGTTGTAAATCTTTTTATATTACAAATTGCAATTTTTAAAATTTATTAATTTCACTTCATCTCTTAATATGCTAATTTAATACTAAACTAATGGTGTAGGGTGTTAATATTGCATGGTAAAAATGTATTGTCACATTTCCCCCTCAAACTTTATTGATGTTACTCCTTTATTTTTTAATTTTTTTAATTATTTTTTGATTGTTTTTAAAAAAATTTAAAAAAATTTTTTTTACATTTATTATTTATTTATTTAATTAATTTATTTTTTTAATATATGAAATTTATTGTCAAATTGGTTTCCATACAACACCCAGTGCTCATCCCAAAAGTCCTTTATTTTTTTAAAAAGAACTTTTGTGAAAAAGAATAATCTTGTGATTTTTTATAAAAAGCATAGAACTGAACTATTTAAAACTCAAGAACTATTTGAAAGTGCAAGTAAAAAACCAGAAAAATAAACTAACTCTGCCACCAGTTATCTCAATATTACCACCTAGAATTAACATGTGTTAGCACCTATTAAACATGAAGCTGATATTTTTGTCTACACATATGCATATTTAGGCATAAAATAAAATTTCAAAAGCAGAATAATTTTTTTTTTTAAGTTTTTACTTATTTTATTCGTACTTTTTAAAAAGTAAGCTCCGTGCACAATGTAGGAGTGGAACTCATGACCCTGAGATCAGGAGTCATGAGCTCTACCAACTTAGCCAGCCAGATGCCCCCAGAATAATCTGTTTTTTAAACATATATTTATTTCATTATTTAATTATATACACACACACACACACACACACACACACACACACACACATATATGTGTATATGTGTGTGTGTGTGTGTGTGTGTATAAATAATTCTAACAGACAAAAGGAATAGATGAAATGGAAGGAATAAGTGAATTTCGTGTAAATGTTTATTCACAACAATATATTTTAGTTTCTAAAAGACCCTTCTAAAGAATAGAAAAAAAATAAAAGGTTATTATTATTTTGTTTGTTTCAAGTAATAAGTTTATGTTTGTAATTTGTTACAACAGACAGTTTCAGTTTTTTTTCAAGCTGCATTTCAGTGTTTGGCAGTGTGCATTGACTCCCTGTTATCAAAGATAAGGAAAGCAGCATACTTAATAGTGTACTTCTTATTCCTCTCTTTTTGCCAAAATTGGTTATTGTTGGTATACTATTATTGTTCATTTTGTCAATGTTTAAAACAGTTGCATATATTTTAGTAATCACAATTTTCACAGTCCTTTCATCTTATCCATGTCTCTAAAAAAGCTTACTGTCAGTGTTTTTTCTTTGTTTCTTTCTTTATTTCTTTTACTGTTCCTGAATTATCTTGATTCACTTCTTGGTTGGTTGAGTTTAATCATTCAGCAGTCTTGAGGAAAGGCTCTAAGTCTTCCTGCATTCTTGAGAGTTGTTTATTGCTGTTATACTTGAAGATTATCTTAGCTTCCCTCAGAAATTTGGACATTCCATTTGGTGTTGACAGTTGCTGTGGAAAGGCCTGAGGCTGACTTAAATATATTTTTAAAACTTCTTATTGAATGAATACTTTTTCTGTCTAGATGCTCATGTCTAGCTTATATATTTTTTTAATCCTTAAAGGACCGTAAAATTGACTAGCATTATTGACAGTTGATTAATTTTGCATTAATTTTGTTCTGGGACAAGGTGAGCTTTGGTAGATTCATGTTTTTATTCATTTCAGGATTATATTATTCCATTGTAACTTTGAATATTGGTTCTGCTCTACTAGTTTCCTTTAATATCAGTGTTATAAATATGTTAGCTCTACCTTGTCTTCCAAATCTAGCATCTCCTCATTAATTACTTGTATATTATTTTCTTTCCATTTTGATTTGTGTGATTTTTTTCCATGTCTGTCTATCATGTTCTTGAGTTTGTTTTTATTTTATTTTATCTTATTACTACTTTTAATGTGGCCTTCATCCCTATAGCTTTTGTTTGATCTTTTCAAATGAAAAAATTATGTTGATAATTCATTGATACGGTGGTAACTATTTGATTTCTCCTTTTGTTTTCTCAGGAAGTTCTTGGTATGGATATTTTCTGCCTTTTGCTTATGTTCCTATTTTCTTCATCTCTTTGTTTCACCTCTTTTACTTTATTTGCAATTTCTATACATAGGTCCCCTGTTAATTACTCTACAATTATTACTTTTTTTTTTTTTTTTTTTTTTTTTAGATGGAGATAGTGCGAGTCAGGAAGGGCAGAGGGAGAGAGAATCTTAAGCGGGCTCCACCCTCAGCAGCATGAGGCTCAGTCCCATGCTCCTGGGATCATGGCTTGAGCCGAAATCAAGAGTCAGATGCTCAACTGACTGAGCCACCTAGGCACCCCATTGTTACTCATTTTAAAAAGGGTGATAGTCATTTGCTGAAGAATCATGTGGGAAAGAGGGGAGAGACTAATGAGCTCAGACCACCTGAGTCTTTTTTACCTTCTCACTGCATTTATTTTTTCCTTTACGCTAATGACCAATTTCACTCAGCTTTTAGGGTTTAAGAGGTTGGTCAATCTAACAGAAGTCCCCCTAGATCCTCAGTCACAGGCCCTTGTTTTTGTGATCTTCATTGGTTAAGAAACGAACTGATAGATAAACGCATCTTTTATTTACACTGCGTTTTTGTGATGTTGCATCTCCTGCATCCCACCTATGGCTTTTGATCCCATCATGCTAGCATAGGACCTGACCATTCTGTTTGAGGTCTGAGGAGCATGTGCCAGCTCTTGCAGCCTTGTTATTTTGGCCCACAATTTGAAATGTTTGGCAGAATAGATGTGTCTCAAAGTTTGTTAATTGTGATTATAGTTATTTCCTTGTTCTGCTTTCCCTTTTTGTGTGTAGGGGGTGAGTGGTTGTTATTGTCATACTTTGATGTTTTTTGTCAGTTTTGAGGAGTTCTGCTATACTGGTTTTGACTGGAAGTTATTTCTTTTTAAAAAAAATTTTTTTAATGTTTTTACTTATTTTTGAGACAGAGAGAGAGCATGAGCGGGGAAGGGCAGAGAGAGAGGGAGACACAGAATCTGAAGCACAGGCTCCAGGCTCTGAGCTGTCAGCACAGAGCCCAACGCAGGGCTCGAACTCACAGACTGTCAGATCATGACCTGAGGTGAAGTCGGATGCTTAACCAACTGAGCCACCCAGGCGACCCTGGAAGTTATTTCTTTATCAGTTAATGTTTATTGTTGCTGGGGAGAGGATTGATTTTTGGACAAATTTGATTTTTGTTCTGTTAAGAGTAACTAGTTCTTTATGTCTGATGGCTTATAGAATGTTTATCATTTTTCTCTGTAAATGTCACATTTGCCACTATATATTTGTCTGATATTGTTTTTCTTGATTTAGTTGGGAATGTAGTGAATTTAGTTTGTTTAAACCATTTGTTTAGCAGTTAAAGAAAGCTTCCTTATGTTTTATCTTTGATTATTCTTTCAGTTCTGTTTGATGTATTCTTTATTCGGAGATATTAATATCTTTTGGTTGGCTATTTTCTGTTCCTAATATATGCTATCTTCTTCCTGATAATTTTCATTTCTGTGTCATTTTATTTCCTGTTTTCTAGTACAGTGTCTGTATTTTGTGTTCTTAATCATTGGTTTGAGTTTCCACAGCATTAGTTTTGTTCTTTTCAGTGTCTACCATTGGAGATTTTTTTAGTCTACTGAGACAATATCTTTCTACTTCTCATGCCTCATACCTCCTGCACCTTTGTCATGAGTACCCATAGTAGTATACAACAGGCTACAATTTCCATGATGCACTTGTACCCGGTATGTCTTATTTTGAAACATGTTGATAGTGTTTATTTGAGGACTCTATCTCTGAGCATATTAAGTACTACTACTAATATCTGTCCCTTATGTGGCCAATTGTTTTATAGAATTTGTTACCCCTATATGGATGTGGATAGGTAGTATGGGGGGGTCAAGGGCAGTGGTAAAGGTGGGAAAGGTTCAGGTGAGTAGGGTTAAAGTATATTACTTCCATCATAGGTCAGATTTGAGTAGTAAAAGATACCTGCATAGTTTTATTGTTCACGTAGAACCTAGGTTTCTGAACCAGACTGAGTCAGGGATGGGGATTAGGGAAGAAGAAACATCTTCCTCTCTTTGTTCACATGGTCTTTATAAAATGAAGCTGGCGTGTGGCATGAGCTAAAATAATACTGTTGGCTTCATCTGCCTGGTAACCAGTCTAAATTTCTTTTGGGTTCTGGATTTATAATTTATGGGGTTGTTTTTCTGTCTCTCTTCCCACCTTTCTGCCTTTTTCCAATGACTTTTGTGTTGGTGTCTTTGTCTCTTTTCAGTTCTTGCTTGGTTATTTTAGTTAGGTATTGGAAAGCTTGCACTGAAGGCTGTTGCTATATTGAATTGAATATTTCAGGAGAGCCTTAGGATCATATTATTCAATTGCACAGAAAAATCTATTTGGGAAATGAATTGGAATAGTACTGAATTTAGGAACTCTTTTGGAGAAATTGGCTCTCCCCCCCACCCCCCATTCTAAGTGCCTTTTAATTTCCAAAAATAATTCTGTTCAAGCTAGACATTGCACAGTATAGTGTTTTGTTATTTTGAAAAAAATATTAAAATAAAATGTCAGCCTTTTTGGACAGATGTGATCCTTGAATGGTGGCTGAACTCTTGAGTTTACACAGAAAATATTACCATCTTTAGTAATTAGATACCCCACTATCCTCCCTTCCCAGTTAATATTGGTCTTACTTTGTGCAGTGTTCATTATAGCGGAATTCTTGTTCAATGAAAGAATTTGTATCCTTTCACGAAATTTGACATAGTGGGTTTAATATTATTATTTTCCTAACTTTCTCATCTCCCTATCGTAGTGTAGTATTTATATTCCTTTGGTGGTTTTTAGAAACTTGTGTTTTGGTTGTAACTGATGCTTTTGGCTTTGTAATTAAATTAAGTTTATTTAGCTCATTTTACTGTTTTAAAATACTGAATTTCAGTGTTTTCATGATTATTTTTTTCCTGAGAAGTCCATCTTCTTCCCCTATTTTTTGTTTGTTCATTTTTTATTTTGTTTTGTTTTGCATTTTCATTCTATTTGGGAAGTCAAAAAGTATTTTCTGTATTAATAGTGACAAATCAGTTTTAAAGAAACCCATTGTAACTTAAGTGGCATACGGTTATAATTGGGTTTTTAGCCAGAAATGTTGAATAGGATAAGAGAACCCCCAACCAGAAAATGGGGGCTTCACTTGGGGCCTGGTGGGCCTGCTAATGCAACATAACAAATTGTTACTTAACAAATATAAGGAGTTGTGGGGAACAGAAGAACAGAATTGATTATATTTGCTATTTTTTTCTTCCTCTTACTGTTAATACCTCACTAACCATGAAGTGGATAAGTTGTTTATGCCAATTGTATTGAAAAATTTTTGGAGTAAAATGAATTGCATTACTTTTGATGGTTACCATTACTTGCATGCATGTATTTCCATTGTGTGAGGTCAAAGCTTTAATGAGGTTATCTCTAGGTTTTATATTGATTGGATTTCCTGCTGCTTGAACAAGAATTGTGCTTGTAATGTCCTTATTAGCCATGTGGCTAAGCCATGGCCGACATATTGCCTGTGATATGGTATGCTACTTTTATGAACTTCAGTATTGCTACTTTGATAAGTGTTTTATTCACATGGAAAAGACTTGCACTCATCTTGTCAATAAATTAAAAAGCCATGTCTTTGTTGTTATTTGTCAGTGGGGGTTATAACCCTCAGAAAAACTCTCCTTATGAAAATTAGAAGTCTTTTGCTTGGTCTCATGTTCTCATTATCATTTTATTTTTTTATGTAATAATGTAAAACACAGCATCCTCCATTCTCATGAAAAGCTTAATAGTAATTACAGTTCCATATTGTTTGACTTCGTTACATTCCATAGTAAATGTTTAATTTGCCTGCCAGAGGTTTTAGAAACACTGTATAGCCAAGGATAAGGAGTTGCACTTAAAATGCTAGTTGGGTTTGTATTTTTCTGTTTTATAGATTAAATGTTTCAATGGTAGAATTCTTCTTATTACCATGTATTTCCACTGAAACATTTCTCTAGACATACTATCATTCAGACTATGAACTTGTCTTAAAAATGAAGCTCTCAATCTGAAAGAAAATAATCTCTATGGAAAAATACCTTTGTGTTTTGGGTATAATTCTCTATCCCCTGATGGATATAGGAGCTAGTTTGATAGTGGATATGGGGGATATGGGTGGAGGTGGGGGAGTCAGTTGTTCAATAGAGTTGTAGCCAGCAGGAAAGTATTTTGCTTTTTACTAGTTATGGTGGATTTTGCTTTTTAGCAAGCACATATCTTCTTGACTCTGGTTCTGGGAGATCATTTGTATCAGGTTGGTGACTTGGCTTTTAGCTTTCTTGGAAATCCATGCAATTTTACGTAATCTCCCCTCACGTCAAGAATTCTGGTTTCAAAGATAGAGTGAGGCTGTTTTGGTGTGCGTGAGGCTTTTTTGGGGGTATGTGTGTATGTCTGTGTTTAACATCTCTATTTCCCAGGGAAAATGGTTTTCTAGGTTGCTTACTGGAGAATACAAGAGTGAAACGAAGTGAGTTTTTGGGTGACATTAGGTTTATATGCTGCTAAGAACTTTGGAACTTTGGATGGACTTAGTTCCTTTAGCTCGTTAACCAATGTATGGCCTGTATTTTGGAACTCGCTTTGGCATATAAATCTGGGTTATTGCCAAAATAAAAAAATATGTTTGTAAATGTATAAATCTTGCTGTGTCGGCTAAAGCTGGATGAATTAAAATTAGAATCTCTTGTTATCTGAAAGGAAATGCAAGAAATATAGCAGTATTTTATTGCCTGCTGTGCACTGGCATCATTGCATTGTTAGAATCTTAAATCTAAAAAGAACTGTGTTAGCAGCTAATCCAAAACTGTTGATGTGTTTCCTGTATGAGCTTTAGTACTTTAGAATCTTTTATTAACTGCCTACATCTTCAAAAAACAGATTTAGATTTAGGAGAGTGACAGTATATATTTTTTTAATTTCCAGAGAACAGACTATTAATTAAAATTATTAAAAACAAGGTTAAAAATATAATACAGCCAAATAATCATGTCATCAATAAAGTCTTTTTTGTAACATTAACTTGAAACTTGTAAGTAAATCAAATCTTACCTGGTAAAATAGGGCTTTAATTCTCAATTGTCCGACCTCTGTCATCATCAGGATATGCCACTGAGCAGATAGGACGGCTTGCATATACATTCTAAAATGGATATTTGTGTTCAGTGGTTTTCCTACCTGTAGGCAAGAGAAAATCTGCTGCCTTTTGTTCACTACACTGCAGTTTACTATTTAAGTGTAAAATAAAAACAGGGTTACTACAGGTAGTAGAGTACAGATACCCATGTACTTTAAGTGTATAATATTTAAAACAATACAGGAGAACTGTACTAATTCAAAGTTTAAGTGATTTTGTCTTATTTAAGTAAAAGGTGATAGAATGCCAGTAGTGAACATCAATTCATTAATGTAGAGCCTATGTTCTAATTAGAATTTATATTCAAATCTTGATAAGGCTTGGTTAGATAAAAACTTGGCTTAGTATAGAGAGAAAGATTTATTATCCTTTTATTTTCCCTTGTAGTTCATCAAAAAATATTTTTAATTTTTAAATGATTTTAGAGTGAGAGCATTTTAATATTTGTAGCTAGTTAGCATGTATTATATATTATGAAGATATTTTAGAGCATACACTAATTAGTAATGTGCTTTTCTACCATAACACTGTTCTAAGAGTACAAATAATAAGAGCTAATATTTATTTCACATACTGTGCACTGGGTACCATTCTAATTCTTTGAAGAACAGTTACTGTTACTGCAATTATTACCATCCCTATTTTATAGATGATGAAACTGAAGCTTAGAAAGATCAAGTAACATGCCCAAGAGCATACTCAAACATGTGAACAACTAACTATAGTGTAAGTGGGTTAGTGTTATAATATAGAAAAAAAGAAAATGTTAGGTCCCTTCAGAGTGTTTTGTCCATCATACAGGTAGAAGTAGATGTCCCAACTCTTTTTGTTTCTACTAAAAAACTCTCATACCTTTCTTTTCTCTAAAACAATTGCTTCCCTTTTAGATTAGTGCTACCCAATATTCAATCTAATGAGAAGTATTTGAAGTTGTAGTTGGTAAACATCTGGAAAGCTCGAAAGCAGAAGACTAAAATAAGTGATTACTTTCAGAGGGGTGGAAGAATCTGGATATGTTCTCCAAATATCTTTAAAAAAGTTTCAGGTATCCTAAAAATAAACTCCAGTCTTCGGAAAAATAATGATACTGCCAAAACTCTTTCATTTAATTCTTAAATAATTAAAAAAAAATCTTGAATAGCTTATATATGTTAGATTTAAAGAGAAATATTTTGGTATAAATGAAAAATGAAAGGTAACTTAGTAAACATTTTAAGAATAGTGTTGTAGAAAATTATTCCTTTTTTACTTAAAGGGTAATTATGGTTTGTAAATTAGAAATTACTAGTGTTTCAGTAGTCAAATAAAATACAAAATAGTACCTTTTGCTATTGGATGCAGCATTTTAGAATGCTATTTTTAGAATGCTTTTATCTTTCATTTATATTAATTTCCAGTAACAAATTACTCTCTTCTTATACCATTTGTTACCTACATATTTTAAATAAGTAAGTACAGTTCATGTTAATTGAACATTTAAAAATTTTTCTTAGAAATAAATTATTCTGATTTGGACCGTATAACAATTTACACTTAGCAGTGAGTTTTGTAATAATTTTTAACACTTAGGAGTATAAAATTCTGTATTCCCTTAAAAAAAAAAAAAAGGCAAAAAACTGTAGTTGGAGAGGCGCCTGGGTGGCTCAGTCAGTTAAACATCTGATTTTGGTTCAGGTCATAATCTCATGGTTCGAGTCCTGCATTGGGCTCTGTGCTGACAGCTCAGGGCCTGGATGGAGCCTGCTTCTGATTCTGTGTCTTCCTCTCTCTCTGCCCCTCCCCGCCTTACGCTGTCTCTCTCTCTCTCTCTCTCTCTCTCTAGATATATATATATATTTAGGTATAAATATATATATATATATATATATATATATATATATATATATATGTAAATATATAAAAATATATATAAATATATAAACATATATAAATATATGTAAACATATATAAATATATATAAATATATATATAAATATATATATATCTTTCTCTCTCTCAAAAATAAATATTATTAAAAAAAATTGAAACTTGTAGTTGGAAAAAAAAAATTCTCTCTTTTCAGAGCCTCAGCTATGCCCATACAGTTTGTTTGTAGCATGGGACTAGTGTATTGTTAGTGAGTATTGTTAGTGAGTTATTGGAGTAATGGAGGAATGGAGTCAAAGAAGGTTATCTTACTGGTTTTTCAGTTTCTGCAGGCTTCCAGATGGTAGGAAATGCTTTGTTCTGCCCTCCAGCCCATCTGTTGTTCTTTAGTGTAACTGACATCACCACCAACTGCAACCATATAAGCATCACCATATAAAAATGGTAAAATTTAGAACTTATTACACAATTTTATGGAAAGAAGATTACAAGAATCAAAGTTATAGTTTGTTGAAAGATTCGCTCTTTTATTTTTTATTGTTTAGTGTGTGTGGCATAGTGGTGTGATAGAAGTAATGCCCAGGAATGACGTACTCTAAGATTAGAACAGATTTCCCTTACTTGAGATGGTCTAGAAAATTTTTCATGGCTTAGAATTAAACGTAGGGATTTCTTTAAGTACCATGGAAATGAATTACTTACTGAGTAAGGGAAATAGTATACTTGATTTGCTAAACCTATGCATTTGTTTTATTTCTTTTTTTTCCCCAGACTATTGTATTTTTGCCAGAAATGAAAATGTATATGACTGTTTTCTACACAAAAATTACTTTTACAAAAGTAGTTATAATGATGGTTATTTGTGCCAATTTCAGTTCAGCAAATATATCATTTTTGTAGTTTAAACATTTTAAAAAATAGAGTGTTAAGCAAAATAAATATCTTTTTGTATAACATGAAATATTATAACATGATTTTTATTTATTTGTGCCTACCCAGATTCAGACCTCATAAATTCTATTTATTAATATTTGGTTTATAAATAGAACTTGCGTTTGCTAGCATAGACT
Organism: Panthera leo; assembly: GCF_018350215.1. Taxonomy (NCBI): domain Eukaryota; kingdom Metazoa; phylum Chordata; class Mammalia; order Carnivora; family Felidae; genus Panthera; species Panthera leo. Next base: position 122,852,398 of record NC_056680.1, read on the forward strand.
TTAGACAGTGAATCTGTATTTTAATCAACAGTTAGATGCTTGGGGGTAATTTTGGATTGATTATTCATCTTAAACTTCTTTTCCTTTTCTATTCCTTAATTACTTAGGAAACTAAGTAAAAACTCATCTTCTAAGAAAAGTTAAATAATGTTTTGTTAAAATCAGAGTAATTCTTATCTGGATTACTTTCACCCATTTTTATGTACCAAAATTTAAAAGTACTTAAGAAGAATCAAGCAATACAGTAGTTATCTGTTGCTTTCAGGGAGACCTTTGTCACCTTTCTTCTGTCTTTTTACTCATACGCATATCTTTCTTCCAGCTCGTATACATTTCATGAAAATTCATATTTATTTTGAAAAAGTCTTTTTTAAGGTTATGTCACATTTGAGTTCAGGAAATACAGTTGTGACTAGAAGTATTATGTTACCTTTAGGGATATGAAAATGAATTAAGATAGGACCTCCAGTTTTGGCAAACCTCATTTTTAAGCCATTTGAACCATACAAGTGACATTCTGATTTGCAGTGAAATTCACTAGCCCCTAGAAGCCCAGTGAGTTCTACAATGTTTGGTTTCTTAAAGACCAGCTAAACCAAATAGCAGCGGTAGATGTGGTTCATTTAGAATGTCATGTAGCACAGAAACAAAGTATTTGTTTACCTGTGTGAATTCTATTATGTTTTAGCTCCCTGACTCAGGGTCTCTCTGTGGCTAGGATCAGAGTCCTGTGATGTGTTGTCTTTAGGGCCACTCTAGTTTCAAGTCTGGGGAGCCTACATTCTCCAGCAGAGGCTTTCTCTAGGGAATTGGCTTATAGAGTGGGCATTTCTGAGAGTTAAGTGAGGATCTTGGGGGTTGGGGAAGGTGGAGAGATGCAGGTTAAAGGACACAAGTCTTCAGATATGAGATGAATAAGCTCTGGGGATCTAATGTACAGCATGGTGATTGTAGTGATTAATAATATATTGTGTACTTGAAATTTGCTAAGAGACTAGATCTTAAAAGCATTCTCACCACAAAAGGAAAAAAAAAGACAAATGTGTGAGGTGATGGATATGCTAGTTAATCTGATTGTGATAATCATTTCACAAAGTATTTGAATGTCAAATCATCATGTTGTATACTTTAAATATATACAATTTTATTGTTAATTACACCTCAATAAAGCTATAAAAAGAATAGGTGTTTGGCCTTCTGCCCTAGGGACCTTTCTTACTCAGTTTTTTCATGCTTAGCAGTGAGTTGGTGTTCAGTGAATGCTGATTAAATGACTGACTGAAGGGATTAGAGAAGGAGTGGCCTAAAAAGGGACTCAGAGGGACTTCAGAGCCTGAACACTTTGCCTGTGGGAAATTAAGATAATTTAATTTGGCTACCTAAAATAATTGTTGACCGTATTACATTTGTTACAGGTGTAGGTTAAAACTATGGCCTAAAACAAGGGTTTTCGATTTTGTGGGAATTTCATTTAATTTTAGAAATCTTGTCACTTCTGCGGATGATGAGGATCTGTTTGTGGAATATTTGTTTCAGTGAAACATTTTACTAACCTTTTTTATTTCATCAGACATAGATGAATACCTCATGAAGAGTCTTAGATCCATATTTCATAAAGGGCCTGAATGCAAGTTGAATTCTTTGTATGTACAATTATTCACTATCCTAATAGTATGCCTGTACTGTTACTTTAGATTGTAGAAAATAAATTTTAAAAGAATTATGTTTTTATTGGCATTGACTTTATTTTGTCAGCAGTCATGAGTTCAAGTATTTTTTATGTACAAATGTCTCATATCACTTTATAGAAAACACATTTGATTGTTCTAGTGGATTATGTAAAAATTTCTTTTACTGATATATTTTGCATAAAAATATTTAATATTCTTTATCAAACTTATATACATTTATATCAGCACTGGCCACTTGAAATATATAATTATAAGAAAGTGAAAATAGACGGGGTTATAGCAAAACAAAAATCAGAAGTACATAGTACTCTGTGCTACTTGGGAAAAACCTTAAGAGTTTTTAAATCATGAATTAGAGGATGCATAGAAAAGGACAAAGGATTTGTAATTTGTCACAAGAGAGGAGATGAGTCAACACAGGTCAGAGAATGTATAGATTTTTACGAAGGCACAGAATAGTTTCATACCTTATAATGTAAACCTCTATTTCTATTGAAATACTGTGTCTTGAGGTCACATAATATCATGTAGGAAACAGTGTAAGTAATGCAAATTTATAATAAAATTAAATATCTTGTAGGATAAATAACACTGATTCTTTCCATTTTTCCTTCTTTGTGTGTCTAAATAATGCTGTCTTAATCAGTAGGTAAAAACCTTTGTCTGTAGACCAGATCATAGTGATTTATATACTTTTAATTTTTGTATTTAATAATGAGTTATTATTAATTTCATTTTCCCCCAATATCTTCTTTTATTCTCCATTATATACCTCTTAACTTTTTTCCCCTATATGAAGAGATCTGAACAGAGTTTTACATGTGGCTTTACCTTAACTGCTATAAATGTTTTCATGCTATTTCATTTCTCAGTGGAATACAAGTTACATTGTCCTAATGTGGAGGTGTCTTAAAGACATTTTCTTTCTTTCTCTCGAGTGGCCTAGAACCTCTGAACTGAAAGTACAGAAACATAAGACTGTGAATCTTAGTTTAATATATATTTTCTTAGAAGCCACTACAGGTAAGTAATTTATTTGGTCTTATAGAATGCTGTTTAAGTTTGATCTGGCCAATTAGTAGCAGTAAGATTACTTCTAAATATCTTTCCATTTGGAGATACTTACTGCTATCATCATCAGCAATCCCCTCCTCTTCCACACAGAAAACAACTTCCCCCACAAAACTTAGGTACATATGTGTATATGTGTGTATGTATGTATGTATTTCTGTGTCTGTCTTCCTCTTCATAGTTGATGGGATGTGGGTGGCTTTCTGGAGAGGGGTCGTGGAGAAAGGCCTTGGCTGGGGGCTGCTGTTGATTTAAGGCAGTGGGCATTCTTAACAGGCAGCATCTGCCCTCTCGCTTTGGGTAATACAGCTGACCCTTTTAGCTGCTGGATACCAGAGCTGTAAGTGGCAACTTTAATGCGGTACCTTAGAGTTATGTTCTTACTAAATAAATCACATTTGGAAGCTTTTATGCAATCATAGTCATGCTTATATTTTAAAAAGTCTGAACATGATAAACCTTAAAAATGAATTCATATTCATGAAGCCAAATTTGATTTTCTCGGTAATGACCAATTCATCTAGAAATTCAAATGATTGCTTTTAGTGTTCATCTATGTAAAGTGACATAATCAAAAAAGTAAGCTATACAAAAAAGTGATACCCTGTGTTTCATTGCAAGTACCTTTCTTGATGATAATTTTGTCTAATGCATTTTCAAATAGTCTCTTCTCTCCTAAGCAGAACTTGCTCTAGTTGGAAGTAACAATGTTTACTGTTAGAATGAGACCAATATGATCTTTTGCTTTAGTCTTTTATTTAGGGGCTTTTTCTTTAGTTAGTACCACCTGAATGGGCAAACGTAATTGTAGATTAAAGAATTTACGGAGACTTTATGTAATCTCGTAGATTTCAACCTTTAAAGCAAGCAGTGTTGGAATTTGTACTTAAATGATGTTGGATCTAAAATTGGGTTACAAGGGGCAGAAATTCAGACGCATTTATTTCTCCCTAATTCATAGTGAGAAAGAGAGAGAGAGAGGAATTGCCGCTGAAGTTTAACAGTAAAATTCTTAACTGTAAAAGAAATTTCCTGATCTTTTTCTTTTCGTATCATTCTCTCAATGTTATTCACACACAGCTTTTGGTATTTAATTTTAGATTTGAAATGGGAAATTGCCAAAAAGCATTTTTTAAATAGAACTTCAAAGATAATAGACTACATACCGAAATATTTAAAAAACAATGAATTGGGCAAAATTAAGAAATAAAGTTTTTAAATGTTTATTTATTTGAGAGAGAGAGAGAGAGAGAGAGAGAGAGCAGGGGAGGGGCAGAGAGAGGGGAGACAAAGAATCCCAAGCAGGCTCCGCACTGTCAGCCGGAGCCTGACGTGGCCTTGAACTCATGAACTGTGAGATCATGACCTGAGACAAAATCAAGAGTCCGATGCTTAAGTGACTGAGCCACCCAGGTGCCCCAAGAAATGTATTTTTAAAGGAATCAGAATTTTATGTGATACCTAAATTTTAAAATTTACTTCTGAATTTGCTTCTTAATTATATTTCCAGTTTTTCCCATCTTTTGGAATTTCCATAGTTCCCTCCCCCAACCACTAGGTTTTTAAAGTAATATCTATTATTATTTCAGCTAATAGAATTAAAGAAAAAAACATGGTCCCAGATAATTTTGGAATAGAATAACTTTATGTTTCAGAAAACACGGACATGGAAAAATAAATGTGAGAATTTAAAACACAACTAGAGTAGTCAGATAAATCAAGAAAACTGTATCTGCCTACCTGGAAATACATTGTAATGTGATTTAATAACCACACCCAAAATGTTTAATTCAAAGTGTTGACAAAATAGCCCAGAAAATATTATGATTGCATTTTTTTGTTAGCGACTCTTGATAGTAGTTTTCTGAGTGTATCTTAGAATTGATTAGAACTTTTAAGTTACAGATCTGTGGGAAATTTTATATACTATATATAAAATACTGACTGTGTCATTAGAATGTAATTTGTGAATAAATAACATTTCATTATATTTTGATAAAATTTTATTGATATTATAAACAAACTTGACACCCAGTTAACTTAAAGCAATTATTTAATGTTCAAAAATTGCATTATTTGGCATACTTCCATTTTGGATTTATAATTCAGAAATTCTTTTAAGTCAGGGAATGATCACCTGCTTCATTGAGGTTACGGTAATCTAGAAGAGCAAGATGGGCTCGTACTTAAATTAGACCTCTGACCCAAACCGGGCAGTTCTCTCCCGCTTGCCAGGGGAAACACTTGCAGTGTTCATTACTTTCTTCCGTCATCTTGAGAGATTCTACCAGGTTTTTCTTCTTCATTGACTAACCTTTGACTTCCCAGAGACCTGCATTTCTTTACAATTGAGCCGAATAAACACTTCTGGTATGTGAAGATTAAAGGTCCATGGCCCTTATAGGTGCCCTGAAGCAAATTTGTTCAGAATTAATTTGGTACCTCCAGTTGTGGTTTGTTTAGGATAGGAAGCCAGATAGAAGTCAATAGTGTATCTTGAATCTTGGGGCTTAGTACTTTTGTTACAAACAACGGGGGGGGGGGGGGGGGGGGGGGAGACCAAGTGCCAGCAACATTTACTCTTCAAAAGAAAGTTTTTGTCTTTCTGTGCCTGGTTATCTTCAAGAATTGCAGAGTAAAAGAGAAAATTTCAGTGGAAATGTATTTCTGCCTCTGATACAGAAAAGACCTTTAAAAGAGTCATTGTTGACATGAAAGGGAAAACATTCTGATTTTCTGGGACGTAAGCCTTAGAAAACAAGCCAAAATAAAATAACATGTAGAAATGAAAAACTTACGACTCCACGAGGTGACTTGTTGTGAATTATTTCAGAATTCAGTGGGTATCTCAGATGGTCAGTTTTCCTCTACATTCTTGCTCCTATGAACTTACCTTGCTAAGCAGGTAGCAGCTTTGTTTTTGAGTGACAAATCACTGTAACGAATACCACTGTTATGAATATATGAAACAATTGCCATAGGACATACTGTAAAGTATGTAGTATAAAGAACAAAATAAGTTTCCATATGACTAAATGAATATAAGGGAGAATTTCTCTAAGAAATTGTAATTATTAATTGGTCTTTAGTAGTAGGTGACTTGGCTAGCAGATTGTAGAATCTAAAACTAGTGTCTGCATTTTGCCAATTTCAGTTAGGTACTTCTGGCATCATATATGGTAATGTGGAAGCAATAGAGGAATCAAGAAACAGAAGAAAAGAAGGAATAGACCCTTTCTTAGGCACATTTTTCTACCTTTTTGTTAAAGTGGGCAACAAGATATATTTCACAGTACTACCAATGCAGCTGACTCTTGGAATTTAGTTGATTATGTTCTGTTTAGAACAGAAAAGCTAAAAGCAGGCATTTGATAATATATTTGATAAGTTCTGAGTAGGGTTGGTAAACTAGTACATTGAGAATCACAAAGGGATGCTTCTCTTTAAACATCTAGCATGGGCAGAATCAGTTTGTTAAATACAAATATTATCATGTTATTGAAAACTTCTTGAATAGTTGGGTAGCTTATAGTTATCAAAGACAGTTTCTCAATCTCTACAGTTTACCATTTCTGAAATTTCATTGGATAGAAATTATATTATGTCCTTCTCTTATTTTAGAAGAGGTATGCTCACTTCTCTTTTTTGTTTGTAAATCTAGGCTTTGAGTTGTTAATTTGATAATAAATAGAATAGAGAGGAGAGACTAGAGCTTTAGAAGAACCTTAATCAGTAATGTCATGGTTCAGGAATATTTTTAAAAGCCATGGTTTTATTGCTGGGATATCATGATGGTTAAATCAGAGGACTCTGGACAACGTACTCACTAGCCTTCTCACTAGCTTTGAGACCTTGAGCAAGGTATTTAAATTCTCTTTGCCACAGATCATCTTTCTGTAAAATGGGGCTAATAGTAGTACCTACACATGAAGTTGTTATGAGGATTGAAAAAATAATATAGGCACTTAGAAGAGTGCCTGGCAATAGGACTCTGTATGTTTTAGCCAACATTATTATTAGATTTGGTGCATTTGCCAATTTGTTCATTTTGGCAATTATTTTGCTTAGGGGGCCTATAACTATAGTTATTGAATTAATTTTTTTTTTTTTTGCAGAAATACAGTTGTCTTTGAATTATATCCCTCTTAGAAGATTGGACCCAAGGTAGGAAGGCTAGGTAAAGAGTTAGGTACTTCCTGGTAAATATATAATGGGTCACTTAGTCAGCAACATCATTTAGCGCCATGTGTACAGAGTTTTGTTTTAGCCTTCACTGTTTACTGGATTGCATGAAGTTCAAACAGTTCAAAACAGAGGGATTTGGAAATTGTGTTTTTTAGAGGGATTTGATTTTAGGAAGGCAACTAGTTATGGTCCCTAAGAGCAAGGATCTGAACTGTAGTCCACATGGAAGCCACATTGAACGGGTATCTTGACGCAGTACAAGGGAGTATGTAATGGTTTTCTTTTTCTACCTATTGAACTGGTACTATAGCCAACCTGAAAAAAATAGTTTTGTTTGTGGCTTAAATAGCATTCAGCAGTCTTCTATTGTTGATAAGTGTTTTTCACTTAGAGAAAATTTGGAAGATGGTTATCTGTTTAGTGCTGCCAAATATATTGTTATTATGCAGACCCTGCAGGCACCAGCTGCAGTTGTTTTCCAAAGGACATGCAACCAATCTAGTTATCATGCACCCAGCTGTAGTATTTCTGTGGCCTATATGTGGTCTTTTTACTCACAGTTGCATGCATACTAATAACACTTATGGTTACAAAATTAAAATTGAAGGATGAATACTGTATTTTGATGCTGTTGATCTTCTTTGCCATCTGTTCTTTGGTTTAGTTCCTAAATTTCCTGCTATTGATCTCTGGCATTTCTGATCACAAGTATATATTCATATTCTATCTCATATACCCTTTTTTTTTGGGTTCAGGGCAGTTATGTAAGCATATGATGTACTGAAATGATTTGCTTTGACGTGACCCAATTAGAATTTACTTTAGCCCTGAGCCAGCTCAAATAAGATTGAGCTAATTTATGCCACTATTTTTTCCAGTAATGTTGAACTGGAGCAGAACCACTTATTGTGCTAATGCTCTCTTCTGAAATGTACAGATGTGTATTTACACAGACAGAAAACTTATGCTTGCTACTTGCATTTTAATCTTGTGGTAGGAAGTGTTTTGTAAAAGGCAGAGTTTGCATCTTTGACATGATTTTCTTGTATGAAACATGAAGTATTAAATATTAATCAAAATAAAAAGCTGGAATGGTATGGATATTTTTATTCCATAGTTACAATCATGTGGTCAATTTTCTACCAGAACTGTGAAGCAAATAGTGGTAATCCATAGTAATAATAATATTGATAATAATAATCATTGACTATTTATTAAGCCCTTACTTTGTACCAGGCACTGGGTTAAGCTGTTTACGTTAAGTAATTCACACTAAAGAACAATTTTTGAAGCAGGTACTAGTATTATTTTTTTATTTTACACACAGAGGTAAAAGGGGCTTAGAGATGTTATCATACTTTTTCAAGGTCACACACTTTTGGAGTAGAGATCTAATTCCAGTCGTTTTTGACTTTAGAGTCTGAGCTCTCAGTGTCTGTTCTATTTTTACTGCCTTCCATGTTACAAATGGCCATGCAGACTATGTAGATCAATGTCTCAGCAGCACATAGATGGCACCCTCAAATGGGGTAATTGAGAGAGTAGTTGTGAACAAGGGTAAGAGATAATAATAAGAGATGGTGAGGCTAGTAACAGTGGGAACTATTATCATCCCTAGATATGAAGGGACAAAATAAGGGATTGGTTACTGGATCTTGCAGAGTGTAGCTGTAGTCCATCTGATAGGAACTATATTGCCTTAGATTGAGGAACACAACCACCTTGGTGACCTAGGAGGGAATGAGTTGAAATAAATACCTGACCCCACTTTCCTCCCTCTCTCCAGTCTCTTGCCAGTGATTCTCAATGGCCAAACTCAACTGGAAGCCAGAGGAAAAGGGATCCTTTGATGCAGTGGTCCGCTGCTTCTGGCCCAGAGCAGATTGGAAACAGATGGAAAGTTTTCAGGGCAAACGGAAAATATCCAGTTCATAGATGCATTACCAAGAAAATAGTTTCTTAATGTCAAAGCACCAGTGAAGCCAGGATTTTTTACTTCTGTCTGTAATCATTTGACCTGATTTTTTTTTTGTAATTTTAATTTTTAAATTTTGTCTTCTCAATTACACATTTCAGAAACAGCATGGGTTGTTAAGGAGAATGTAGACTGAGATTTCCAGAGTTACCTTTAGTGAATTTAGGGTATTCCTCTCCTTGTTTTTTCCTTCTTCTTCGAAATATGAATAACAATACCAGTACTATTCCTGTTCTAGATAGATACAATAAGGGGTTGTGAGATAGTAATAAACCTTGGACATTTAATAACATTGATATATCTACATATTTACCTTTTTCATAGATCTTCTTCCTAAATTTTCAAACTTCTATCTGAGATAATTTTCTTTCTCTGACTAAAAAATACCTTTTACTGTTTTTTTTAGTATGGGTCTGCTGATAAGTAAATCTTTCAATTTTTTCTTTGCCTGAAAAGACTTACTTATGTTCATTTTTGAAAGATATTTTTGCTGGGTATAGAATTCTAGATTAGCAGTTATTTTCTTTCAGTGCTTTAAAAATATCAGTCCTTGGTCATCTGACGTCTATCGTTCCTATTGAGAAGTTAGCTATGTTATTATAAGTATTACTTCTTTAATGGTAGTTTGTCCTTTTTTGGTTTATTTTAAGATTTTTCTCTTTTTGATGACACCAATTTTAATGTTCTAGGCCTAACGTTACGGATTTATTCATAACTCACTTCTTTGTAAGCTCTTATTTCAAGAGGACCCAAGAGGCTGGGTGCTAATTAATGGTTACTTTTTAAAAATGAAATTGGTGACAGAAACCAGTAGATAGTGTGTGTTGATGTAGGTAAGTTAACAGGTGTCTCTTTTAGGTACTTTTATATATTCCTTCTTAATATTTCTTTTCCCCAACCCCCAGCTGTATTGAGCTATAATTGATAAATAAAATTATATATATTTAAGTTGTACAATGTGATAGTTTCATATACATGTATTGTAAAGTGATTACCACAATCAAGCTAATTAACACATCCATTACCTCACAGTTACTGTGTGTGTGTGTGCATGGGTGTGTATGTGAGTACTGGTTTTTGACAGAAGATGATGGTAGTACAGGAAATAAGGAAAGTTCAAAGAATCTAACAAGTTTCTCTCTTTCCCTTATCTAATGCCAGAAAAGTAGAAGAAGAGAAAGAAAGCATAGACATCCTCCCTGTCTCCCCTTTACTCAGAGTATCAGGAAAGAAGACAGAAAAGAAGCAGGTGATTGTTTAGGATCTCGTTGCTTATTACAGTGTATTATAGACTTATTAGCATTCTCTCCTGTCTTTGTCACTTTGTCACTAATGAAATAATACATTGGAGGGACAGATGCTTTCTAATGAAAAGCATATCAATTGAGGAGCATTATACAAAATGAGGATCTTAAAAAGGGTAGGAGATTGTTTATTGTAAAAGACAAATTATTTTATCCAGTGCATGTCAATCTGTAGCAAAGGCCATCATGCTACTGAAGCATTTTTCCTTCCAGACAACAAGTTCATTTTATATTAGCATCAGTGAAAATCCAATAAATAAAGATAAACCAAATTAATAAGATAAACTCAGTGAAGTCTCCCATAGACAATTCTGTTACTTAGGACAATGTGGAAAAATGAAAAAGTATTTTATGATTTAAAATGCAAAAATCTTTTTTAATCACCAAACTCTATCGGAGTAAAAATGATGAAATACTTTTCTTTTGATAGTAATCTGAAAAAGTTTGTGTACTAAACCCTGTAAGCCAGATATTTGAGTTATTGGATTGATATTGTACAATGGAAAGTATCTGAAGCATTTTTATTTTTTGAAAGGTTACGTTATGAAAAATTTGTTTTGTAAGAGTAGATATACAAAAAGCATATGCCATTGTTATTACCTAGAATCCAATAAAAGATAGCTTTTGCAGATTATTACCACATGTGTGTAGGAGTTGCTTTCATAGTTAGGTTATTTTAGATACCAGAGTAATTTGTTTCATATTTTAAGCATTGAAATGCTTCTTCAAATTCAGTATTCCTGTGACTCTAGCATGATATGTAATAGAAATAGCACAAAGTAAAATACCTCAGCAAGTAATTGAAATAACGAATTCTACGGGCAACCCATTGAATGAAATGATATTTGCAGGGACATTTTGTGAGTGCAGTATCTCTGAGGAGCTTCCCAAAAAGAGAGTCCTTAAACCACATAATTCAAAAGAACGAAAACACAAAGCAGTTTGATTGAATGACAAACAACATGTTAGTGACCACAATATAGTATACTTTTTAACTTTCAACTAGTAACATATTTGCTTATAAAGTATCACTTAGCTGTGTACATGCAATAAAAAAATTAGGATTTCTTCTTGGGGTCTGTATTTATTGGATTTTAAGTGATGGCAAAATTCTGAATTCATTTGAACCCTAAGGTCATTTACAATCAGTAGTAATAGTAGTAGCAGGAATAATTAGTAATTATAAAGAAGGCCATTCACATTTCCCACTTTGAAGGGCATGTGCCTTGTGTGGATTGTTACTATTAATGGGTTATCATACCATCTAGAATTAAAATAATTTTTTTAATTAGCATGAAATGTTTTTAAAAAATGGCTGTCCAGTTTGGGAGTACAGTTTTTGCATTATCTCTTGCATTTCATGTTGTGTCCCTAGTAATTCCTCAGTTGTAGAAGCTAATAGACATTAAGGAATATTTTGCTTTTATAACTTAAAGATGTTGCTAACTTGGGCTAAGTTCCAGTAGATTTAGATGATTTGTTTATTTTTAATGTGAGTGCAAAGAAGTAATTCTTGTAGACCTACATAAAAGGAGACAGATTTGTGCTATAATGAAACCATTCATGGAAGCTATTCAAATTATATTATTTTTTGTTGCAGTATTGTCACTTTACTTTACTTTTGAGGTTGAATTATTAACATTAGCCTAAACACTTTGGAAGGGTAACAAATACTTAGAGACTGAAGAACATCCTACTAAAGAATGAATGGGCTAACTAAGAACTTAAAGAGGAAATTAAAAAGTATATAGAAGCCATATACCCAAAACCTCTGGGACGCAGCAAAGGCCATCATAAGAGGAAAGTATATAGCAGTCCAGGCCTTCCTAAAGAAGGAAGAAAGATCTCAGGTACACAACCTAACCATACGCCTTAAAGAGCTGGAAAAAGAACAGCAAATAACACCTCAAACCAGCAGAAGACAGGAAGTAATAAAGATTAGAGCAGAAATTAATGCTATCAAAACCAAAAAAACCAGAACAGATCAATGAAACCAGAAGCTGGTTCTTTGAAAGAATTAACAAAATTGATAAACCACTACCCAGTTTGATCAAAAAGAAAAAGGAAAGGACCCAAATATATAAAATCAAGAATGAAAGAGGAGAGATCACAACCAACCACAGCAGAAATAAAAACAATAATAAGAGAATATTATGAGCAATTATATGCCAATAAAATGGGCAATTTGGAAGTAATGGACAAATTCGTAGATACATATACACTACCCAAACTGAAACAGGAAGAAATAGAAAGTTTGAACAGACCCATAACCAGTAAGGAAATCAAATTAGTAATCAAAAATCTGCCAAAAAACAAAAGTCCAGGGCCAGATGGCTTTCCAGGGGAATTCTACCAAACATTTAAGGAAGAGTTAACACCTATTCTCTTGAAGCTGTTCCAGAAAATAGAAATGGAAGGAAACTTCCAAATTCTTTCTATGAAGGCAGCATTACCTTGATTCCAAAACCAGACAGAGACCCCACTAAAAAGGAGAACTACAGACCAATTTCCCTGATGAATATGGTTGCAAAAATCCTCAACAAGATATTAGTCAACAGGATCCAACAATACATTAAAAAATTATTCACCATGACCAAGTGGGATTTATACCTGGGACTCAGGGCTCGTTCAATACCTGCAAAACAATCAATGTAATTCATCACATCAATAAAAGAAAGGACAAGAACCATACGATCCTCTCAAGAGATGCAGAGAAAGCATTTGACAAAAGACAGCATCCTTTCTTGATAAAAGCCCTCAAGAAAGTAGGGATAGAAGGAGCATACCTCGAGATCATAAAAGCCATATATGAAACACCCAATGCTAATATCATCCTCAATGGGGAAAAACTGGGAGCTTACCCCCTACGATCAGGAACAAGACAAGGATGTCCACTCTCGCCACTGTTATTCAGCATAGTATTGGAAGTCTTAGCCTCTGCAGTTAGACAACACAAGTAATCCAAATCAGCCAGGCAGAGGTCAAACTTTCACTCTTTGCAGCTGACATGATACTCTATTTGGAAAACCCAAAAGATTCCACCAAAAAACCTGCTAGAACTGATTCATGAATTCAGCAAAGTTGCAGGATATAAAATCAATGCACAGAAATCAGTTGCATTCCCACACACCAACAATGAAGCAACAGAAAGAGAAATCAAAGAATTGATCCCATTTCAGTTGCACCAAAAACCATAAAATACCTAGGAATAAATCTAACCAAAGAGGTGAAAAATCTATATGCTGAAAACTATAGAAAGCTTATGAAAGAAATTGAAGACACAGAAAAATGGAAAAAGATTCCATGCTCCTGGATAGGAAGAGCAAATATTGTTAAAATGTCGATACTACCCGAAGCAATCTACATATTCAATACAATCCCTATCTAAATAACACCAGCATTCTTTACAGAGCTAGAACAAATAATCCTAAAATTTGTTTGGAACCAGAAAAGATCCTGAATAGCCAAAGCAATCTTGAAAAAGAAAACCAAAGCAGGAGGCATCACAATCCCGGACTTCAAGCTATACTACAAAGCTGTAATCATCAACACAGTATGGTACTGGCACAAGAACAGACAGTAGAGAACAGAATAGATCAATGGAACAGAATAGAGAATCCAGAAAAGGACCCACAAACCTATAGCCATCTAATCTTTGAACAAAGCAGGGAAGAATATCCAATGGAATAAAGACAGTCTCTTCAGCAAGTGGTGCTGGGAAAACTGGACAGTGACATGCAGAAGAATCAATCTGGACCACTTTCTTACACCATACACAAAAATAAACTCAAACTGGATGAAAGACCTAAATGTAAGATAGGAAGCCATCAAAATCCTCTTGGAGAAAGCAGGAAAAAACCTCTTTGATCTGGGCTGTAGCAACTTCTTACTCAACATGTCTCCAGAGGCAAGGGAAACAAAAGCAAAGATCAACTACTGGGACCTCATCAAAATAAAAACCTTCTGCACAGTGAAGGAAACAATCAGCAAAATAAAAGGCAACCGACAGAATGGGAGAAGATGTTTGCAAACGACATATCAGAGAAAGGGTTAGTATCCAAAATCTATGAAGAACTTATCAAACTAAACACCCAAAAAACAAATAACCCAGTGAAGAAATGGGCAAAAGACATGAATGGACACTTCTCCAAAGAAGACATCCATATGGCCAACTGACACATGAAAAAATGCCCGATATCACCATCATCAGGGAAATACAAATCAAAACCACAATGAGATACCACCTCACACCTGTCAAAATGGCTAACCTTAACAACTCAGGCAACAACAGATGTTGGTAAGGATGTGGAGAAAGAGGATCTCTTTTGCACTGCTGGTGGGAATACAAGCTGGGGCATCCATTCTGGATAACAGTATGGAGGTTCCTCTAAAAACTAACAATAGAACTACCCTATGACCCAGCAGTTGCACCACTAGGCATTTTTCCAAGGGATGCAGGTGTGCTGTTTCGAAGGGACACATGCACCCCAATGTTTATAGCAGCACTATCAACAATAGCTAAAGTATGGAAAGAGCCCAAATGTCCATTGATGGATGAATGGATAAAGAAGATGTAGTATATATACACAATGGAGTATTACTCGGCAATCAAAAAGAATGAAATGTTGCCATTTGCAAGTATGTGGATGGAACTGGAGGGTATTATGCTAAGCGAAATTAGTCAGAGAAAGACAAATATCATATGACTTTACTCATATGAGGACTTTAAGAGACAAAACAGATGAACATAAGGGAAGGGAAACAAAAATAATATAAAAACAGGGAGGGGGACAAAACATAAGACACTCATAATTATGGAGAACAAACAGAGGGTTACTGGAGGGGTTGTGGGAGGGGGGATGGCCTAAATGGGTAAGGGGCATTAAGGAATCTACTCCTGAAATCATTGTTCCACTATATTCTGACTAATTTGGATGTAAATTTAAAAAATAAAATAAAAAGATTAGCCTAAACATTTATGCAGGAGTAGGTGAGAAAATAGACATCAGTGAGTTTCTGAAATTCTTTGTCTTAAGTGGTTTTTTGCTAAAGAATTATCACGGTCAGTGTGTCCATCCAGTCATTAGATATGGTCTAGCCCAAGTCATTGCCAAGACCTATGTCAAGGAGTTTACTACCTGTGTTCCCCCCCCCGCCCCATGAGTTTTGTGGTCTTGTGTTCCAGTCTTTCATCCTTTTTTGAGTTAATTTTTGTGTATGATGTAAGATAGTGGTTGTGGTTTTTCATGTAGCTCTACAGTTTTTCTAGCACTATTTATAGAAGAGACTGTCCTTCCACAATGTACATTCTTGGCTCCTTTGTTGTAAGTTAATTGACCTTGTATGTGTGAGTTAATTCTGGACTGTCTTCTGTGTTCCATTGATCTATGAGTTTGTTTTTATGCCAGTACTGTACTATTTTAATTTCTATAGCTTTGTAATATAGTTTGGAATCAGGCAGCATGATGCTTCCAGTTTTGTTCTTCTTTCAGAAGATTGCTTTGGCTGTGCAGGTTTTTTTCTGGTTTCATACAAATTTCAGAGTTATTTGTTCCATTTCTTTGAAAAATGCCATTGGAATATTGATAGGGATTTCATTGAATCTGTAGATTGCTTTTGATATTATGGACATTTTAACAATATTGATTCTTCCAATCCATGAGCACAGACTATCTTTCTATTTATTTATGTCTTTGATTTTTTTCATTAATGTCTTGCAGTTTTCATATACAGATCTTTCATCTCCTTGGTTAAATGTATTACTAGGTATTTATTCTTTTTGATGCAATTATAAATGGGATTGTTAATTTATAAATTTCTTAATTTTTTTACTTTTTATAGTTTATTAGTGTGTAGAGATACAACAGACGTTTGTGTGTTGATTTTGTATCCTGTAGTATTCCTGTATTGAATTTGTTTATTGTCTTTTGATGGAGTCTTCAGAGTTTTCTATATATAATATCATGTCTTCTGTGAATAGTGAAAGTTTTATTTCTTCCTTTTCTATTCAGATGCCTTTTATTTCTTTCATGCCTAGGACTTCCGACACTCTGTTAAATAAAAGTGGCAATAATGGGTCTCCTTTTCATGTTCCTGATGCTAGAGGAAAGGCTTTCAGCTTTTCATTGAGTATGGTATTACCCGGAGGCTTGTGATATATGATGTTTATTATGTTGAGGCACATTCCCTCTATATCCTCTTTGTTGAGAGTTTTTATCATAAATGGATATTGAATTTTGTCAAATGCTTTTTCTGGTGCATTTGGTGACTTTTAATATAGAGCCATGAAGCTGAGAAAGAATTATGGTCATTATTTGGGACATGGTGGTGAGGTTAATTGTAGAAATATTGAAAGAGATGGAAAACTTAGAAAAAGAACCAGTTTTATGAGAAAGAAAAGTTTAGTTTCAGCATGTTGAATTAAGATGACTGAGGTATATAGTTGGAAATAAATGTATGCAAAGGTCCTTTTTAAGCTAGAAAGACTCATACACATGTCAGTTAATATAATTCAAGTAGAAATATTCAGAAGCATCTGGCTGCATGATTTTTTAGATTACGGTTAGGAATAAGGCTGGCAATTGTTAGCATGGTTGTAATAGCTAATAGAATTTTGAATTCTCAGAGTTCACCGTGAGTGGGAAGAACAAAGGTATATGAATAGTGTTTAGGGAATCTCTTAATTAGGAGGCAAGAAGAAGACTCTTGAAGAAACCCAAATAGTAGTTAGAAAAGTAAGGGAAGTCCAGTGGCATTAGAGCCAAAGGAGTGGAGTGGATCATGATAAAGATCTGTGTGTCTACAAGACTGTTCTTCCACATGTCTGTGGGGGCGGTGGGGGGTCACCTGAGTATTGAGGAGGTGCCTCACAATGCAGCCTTGCTATCTATTTCACCTCCCCATTTACCCCACAAAATCCAACCCTTCTTCTGTTGTATATCTAGTCTTCATAGATGGATTTACACCCAGCTTTCCCAGGCTAAAACTTAGAAATCTTCTTTGACTTCTCTCATTCTTTTTCTACACTTAATTAATTGTCATGTTCGATTATACATTCTGTCCCTGCCATATTTCTTTTGTCCATTGTCATTATACTGTTTCTATGAATTCCAAACCCTACTACATAGATTTTTTTTTTTTTGTGGTTGTTTTAAACCATATTTGTCGGAAATAACGTTAATGATATCATTTCTGCTGTGTTAGAAGTAAAACCATGGTCATCATGCACATAATAGTTCACTTATTCTGGGCAAGAGAACCCATAAAGATACATCGAGATAAGATGACAGTATAACTTATCATCCAAACTGGGATATTCTGAGAATAAACATGGGTGCTATGAATAATTTGAAAGGACTTAAAATATTGAAAAAAAGGGGTGCCTGGGTGGCTTAGTTAAGCACCCAACTTCGGCTTAGGTTATGATTTTACGGTTTGTGGTTTGAGTCCCGAGTCGGCTCGACAGCTGACAGCTCAGTACTGGGAGTCTGCTTCAGATTCTGTGTCTCCCTCTCTCTCTCTGCCCCTATTCTGCTTATGCCCTATCTCTGTCTCTCAAAAATGAATAAACATTAGGTTGGCTATATGTCTCCGTTAAGTGTCTGACTTTGTCTCAAGTCATGATCTCCTGGTTTGTGAGTTCAGTTTGTGAGTTTGAGCCCTGCATCAGGCTCAGTGCTGGCAGTTTGGAGCCTGGAGCCTGCTTCAGATCCTGTGTCTCCCTCTCTCTCTCTGCCCCTCCCCTGCTCTCTCTCTCTCTCTGTCTCTCTCTCTCTCTCAAAAATGAATAAATGTTAAAAAATTTTTTAAAAATGAATAAACATTAAAAAATTAATTTACCAGAACAACAGGTATAAACAGAGACTGTCTTGTACAAAACCAGAATGTATAATCACCTACCTCAGTGGTTCTCAACCGGGAGAGATTTTGTCTTCCAAAGGACATTTTTAGTTGTCATAGTGAAGGAAGAAGAGGGGTGCCTGGGTAGCTCAGTCAGTTAAGCATCTGACTTCAGGTCAGGTCATGATCTTAGGGTTTGTAGGTTTGGGCCCCTAGTTCAGCCCTGTGCTGACAGCTAGAGCCTGCTTTGGATTCTGCATCTCCCTCTCTCTGCTCCTCCCCTGCTCATGCTCGCTCTCTCTCTCTCTCTCTCTCTCTCTTTCAAAAATAAATAAACACTAATTTCTTTTTTAAAGTGGGGAGAGGAGAGTTATTACTGGTATTTAGTAGGTGCAGTCCAGGGAAGCTGCTAAACATCCTGCAATGCATGGGATAGCCCCCACAACAGAATTATTTGGCTTTTCTTCATTTAATTAATTCAGTGGGTGTTTGTTTAGCTTCCCTCCCTCTCTTTGCCACTTACTGTGCTAGGTTCTGGGGATGCATTTATGAGCAAAGAAATCATGGTCACTGAATTCATGGAACTTGTAGTTGGGGAGACCAAGATTAAATTTATAATTACAGAAATAAATATATTATTTCAACAGCAAAAAACTCTATGAAGGAATAGATAGTGCTTGGTACTTTTGGAGCATATAACGAGAGGCCTGACCTAGAATATGAGGTCAGGGGAAAATTTTCTGACATTTGGGTTGAAATCTGGAGAATGAGTAGGCTTGAACTGGACAAAGATACTTCATAAGGAGAGGGGAGGAAGCATGTACCAGGCACCAAAAGGGCATGGAGAATGACAATCCCGAAGAAATGGAATAAGGCCTGTGTGGTGGAAGGCTGGGGTGTGTGTGTGTGTGTGTGTGTGTGTGTGTGTGTGTGTGTGTGTGTGTGTGTGAGGTTGGAATGGGGGATGGGAGAGTGGATGGGGGAAGGAGCTGACTAGAGAGGCCAGTGAAGTGAGCTGGGGTCAGATCATAGCTTTGTTTATAGGATTTGAATTTTAATTGGGAAGCAAGGCATAGGAGGTTTCTAAGCCAAGGAATGAAGTGATCAGATTTGCGTTTTATTTTATTTTCCATTTATTTATTTACTAAAAAAATTTTTATGTTTACTTATTTTTGAGAGAGAGAGAGGGAGAGGGAGAGCCTGCATGTGAGCGAGCATGAGTCAGGGAGGGGCAGAGAGAGAGGGAGACACAGGATCTAAAGCAGGTTCCAGGCTCTGAGCTGTCAGCACAGAGCTGGAAGTGGGATTCAAACCCACAAACCGTGAGATCATGACCTGAGCCAAAGTCAGACGCTTAACCAACTGAGACACCCAGGCGTCCCTATTTTATTTACGTGAGAAGCGAAGGGGCAGAGAGAGAGGGAGATGGAGAATCCCAAGCTGACTCTTTGCTGTCAGTGCAGAGCCTGATTTGGTGCTTGAACTCAGGAACCAAACTGGAACCTTGATATCTTGACGTGAGCCAAAACCAAGAGTTGGATGCTTAATCAAAGCCCCTAGATTTGTATTTTACTGGAGATTCCATTTCGAAAATGCCCTCTAATTGTGTTACTGCCTTACTAAGAGACAGTGCTCACAGCATTCAGGAACTATCCTGGTCTGGCCCATTTGCATTTGTAGTCTTCCCTTTGCTCTGCACAAGTTTCCTTACACACATACCCTGCTAACTGCATGAGCTATTAGAAAGCTGGTATATTTTTCTCCTCAAAAAACAAAAACCAAGTATTTGTATTTTAACATTTTAGTGGCTTAAAAACAGTGACCATTATTCCTCCCCCCCCCCCCCCCCATGACATTCTTCTATTCAATAGAATGTTAATTTAAATAGTAAGAAATATACTTTCCCCCATGGGGCATATTAAAGCTATTTTAATTTTGAAAGAAGAGTAATGTGGCCTAGAAACACTTGGATTTTTTCTGAATTAACTCTTAGGCAAAAAGTTTCTTGCCATGATTTACCTATACTGCACTTGCAATGACATGATTATGTACCTCTAAACCTGTGCTAATGCTGCTTCTTTACCCAAAATACCTTTATTCTGTCCATCCCTTTTTGTTTGAAAAAAAGTGTTTTTAATGTTTATTCACTTTTGAGAGAGAGACAAGTGGGCAAGGGACAGAGAGAGAGAGGGAGACACAGAATCTTAAGTAGGCTCCAGGCTCTGAGCTGTCAGCACAGAGCCTGATGCAGGTCTCAAACGCATGAGCAGTGAGATCTTGACACAAACCGAAGTCAGACACTCAGCCAACTGAGTGACCCAGGCACCCTTGTCCATCTCTTTTTGTTTAAATTCTATTTGTTTTTCAAATTCTCCATGAAGCCTTTTAGTTTCACAAGATTAACTTAGTATTTTGTGTTAGTGACTGGACATGAGCCACACCTCTGTAAACTTTTATGATGCATAATACAGTGTTACTTTAAAAATATTATTTTTGACATAGTATCAATAGCTGCACAATGAATGCCTATTGAGTGAGTGAATGGGAGGGACACGATCAGTTCTGTCAGAAATCACATGGAAATTGAGGGAGACTGAGAAAATTTGTTGTTTTTCCTCCGTTGGAATCTTTCAGTGGCTTTCCATTACTTGTGAGGTAAGGCCTACAATTCTGTGTAAGACATTCAAAGCTACCTTTAATTTTTATCATCATTTTTCTTTCTTTCTTCTTCTTCTTCTTCTTTTTTTTTTTGGTAAACCCTTGATTTCTTTTCTTTTTTTAAGTTTTATTTATTTATTTATTTATTTATTTATTTATTTATTTATTTATTTTGAGACATAGAGCAAGCGAGTGAGTGCAGGGGAGGGGCAGAGGGAGAGGGAGAGAAAGAATCCCAAGCTGACCCAGCACTCTGAGCATAGAGCCTGACCTGGGGCTTGATCCCACAAACCATGAGATCATGAGCTGAGCCAAAATCAAGAGTCAGTGGCTTAACAAACTGAGCCACCCAGGTGTCCCTATCAACTACCTTCCTATCTGAATTCTTTTAGGGAGAAATAGACTTTCTGGCTGATAGAAACAGGGGCATTATTATACTTATGCTCATGCTATTCCACTTTTCTGGAATGACCTCCCTGGTCTTAACACCTATGAAGATCATGCCCTTCCTCTTAGGTCCAATTGGAGTCTTAACTTTACTTGCATTCTTTTTCCCCATAGCAATTGTTGTCTTTGAACACACTTTCTTTCTTTCTTTCTTTCTTTCTTTCTTTCTTTCTTTCTTTCTTTCTTTCTTTCATTGTATTTCTCTTTACTAGAATGTGAGCTCCTAGAAGATAGGGATTTTTGTGTGACTTCTTCACTGATTGTCACTCTGAGAACTGTGCCTGTCATAACTTTGATACCAAATAGATACACATTTTTTTTTTAATTAAAAAAAAATTTTTTTTTAATTTTAGAGAGACAACATGAATGGGGAAGAGGGGCTGAGGAGAGAGAATCCCAAGCAGGCTTCATGCTCAGTGTGGAGACTGACGTGGGCTCCATCCTATGACCCTGGGATCATGTTTCCATGAGCTGAAATCAAGAGCCGGCCACTCAACCAACTGAGCCACCCAGAAACCCCATGATACTCAATAGATATTGAATGAGTGATTCTAGTCTTACTAAAACACTTTTCCTGAATGTCTGGTATTTTGTGCTGTGTGTATGTTTCTTTCATCGAGAGCATTTGGCTGTAATGCTCTGCTCCTTTTCTTATCCAGTTCCTGCTTGTGTTATTTCCTCTAGGAAACATTCTCTCACTATCTGATTTGATGTTTCTCATTTATTTCTTTTTTGTTTTTAAATTTGTGAAAGTTTATTTATTTAGAGAGAGCAAGTGGGGGAGGGGCAGAGAGAGAGGGAGAAGGAGAGAGGATCCCAAACAGGCTGTCAGCAGAGAGCCCAATGTGGGTCTCAAACCCAAGAATCCTGAGACCATGACCTAAGCCGATGTTAGACGCTTAACTGATTGAGCCACCCAGGTGCCCCTCGGTTGTTTCTATTGGCTCCCTTACTTACATCCATTATCCATCAGAGTGTGCCTTGTACATTCTTGCTTGATTTACATGTCTGTATTGCCCACTGTACTCTAAGGTCTTTGAGGGGAGTGACCAGTGTAAAGTGCTTATCTTTTTTTTTTTTTTTTTTTTTTTTTTATGTTTTTTATTTATTTTTGGGACAGAGAGAGACAGAGCATGAACAGGGGAGGGTCAGTGAGAGAGGGAGACACAGAATCGGAAACAGGCTCCAGGCTCCGAGCCATCAGCCCAGAGCCCGACGCGGGGCTCGAACTCACGGACCGCGAGATCGTGACCTGGCTGAAGTCGGACGCTTAACCGACTGCGCCACCCAGGCGCCCCGTAAAGTGCTTATCTTTAACATTTAGAATGGTGCTTGAATATAGTAGGTGCTAAATAAATACATATTTTTTTCATTAATGAAAGAAGTTAGAGTTGAGTCAAATCCTTATAAATATAATTTGCTTCCCCAGTGCAAAATAGGCACTTCTAAGGAGTTACGTCTTTTTTTTTTTTTTCTGGTTAGCAATTTACTTGTTTAGTCTGTGAACATAATTAGATTCAGTATGTAGTCTTGTGTTGACTTTCTAGTAAGTCTAATAAGAATTTGAAAGAAGTTTTGAAAGAACAGCCTAATCTCTTGAGTTCTTGATGCTTTGAAATTACTACAGGAGATATTTTGTTCTGTCTCCCCAGTGAAACCTCTGTAATTTCTGCAATTTGCTGTGACAACTTATTTTTGCAGAGTTTTTGCTACTTTGATATCTTTGGAAGCTGGCCTTGGCTCCCACATTTTACTTGTTCTTCTCTTAGACATTCTAATTACCATGTCTCTCCCATTAAATAATAGAGCTCTTGATTATCATGAGGCTAATTATAGATAGCAATAACTGAAAACCATTTACATAAACCTCAAATTGCCCCTTAGAAATTGTTTAAAATTTTTCGTTCTTGGGAAGTCAACATGGAATGGTGGGTAAAAAAATACCTCATTGTGAGTCGGGAAATTTATATTCTACATTTGATTCTTCTGCGACCTAAATTTTCATATGCAGTAGGAGCTAAGTATATCAAAGTATATTGGTGTGAATCTTTGCCTTAGGGCTATCTGGCTGGCTTACTTGGTAGAGCGTGTGACTCTTGACCTCTAGGTTATGAGTTTGAGCCCCATGTTGGGTGTAGACATTACTTAAAAATAAAATCTTTAAAAACAAAAAACAAACAAACAAAAACAACTGGCAGGTATGAAGCTTTGCCTGAGAGATAGTCATGCAGGAAAGGACAAACAAGGCATAATTATTTTTAAAAACTGCAAAATTAACTCCTCAGCACATATGTGCTAAAAATACACAGGTGGTTTGTTTAGTGCCTGACTTAATTCCTGTAAGGGCTTAATACACTAGAAAATCATGGCATAGAATCATGTCTTTTTTCATTTGTCAAGGAAGGACTCCAATATCTAGTTTTACTTATGGAAAAATTTATTGTATTAAACTTGTTGTTTAGAAAACTTTTTTCTTTTCCATGGGAGAGAATATGTTGGCATACTAGCTTTCTTGGCGTGTCCACACGGAGGGCTCAGTGTCAGGTGGCAGCTACCACCTGCATACTGTATCTTCCCACTACTTTTGGCATTGCTTTATTATTTGGTAATTAGAAGGAATATGGAAGGGATATTAGAAAACCATAATAAAATTGGAAATAAAAAGTTGGATATATTCTATTATTTGAGAGAGAGAGAGAGAGAGACAGAGACATAGAATCCGAAACAGGCTCCAGACTCTGAGCTGTGGGTACAGAGCCAGACATGAGGCTTGACCTCAGACGGTGAGATCATGACCTGAGCCGAAGTGAGACGCGTAACCGAATGAGCCACCCAGGCGCCCCTCAAGAGTTTCTTTTCGTAACTGACTCAGCCACCCAGGCGTCCTCAGCTTGTTCGTTTCTTAAAAAAAAAAAAAAAAAAAAAAGCTGAGGGATTTTATAGGTCGTTTTGGTGAGAATCAACCTTTCTGTTTTTAAGCTATATTAAGTCTTTTAAGATATATCTTTTTAAAGCATATTTTTGCTCAAAATGCCTTCACTTGTTCCACATTCAGGCTTCGTGTTCTTTCTCATATGTAGTCTGAACTTTTCTCCTTTCGTGTTGTTATTCCCTCATGTCCTTCATCCTCGATATTCTTTATACCTACTCTCTAAGTTTAATAGGTTCAAATATTACAAGTGTTTATGTTATAATGTCATAAATTACAAATTAGCTGCAAGAAGTTTTTTTTTTTTTTTAATTGTGGTATAGTTGATACACAGTGTTAACATTAGTTTCAGGTATACCAGTAAGAAGGTTTTAAAAAATAAATTTTCATGAGATGAATCACTTAAAATTTATATAATTTTGTAATTGGAGCACCAAAAAAGTCAGCAAAACAAAACCCACCAAGTGAAAAAGAAAAAAAAAACAAACCATAATAATAATCATAATAAAATAGGACTTTACTTTTAAATAGAAAGGTGAGGGTAGCTTGAAGGAAGTGTTGAGGAGACCAGAGCAAAGTGCACACTGATCTTCAGAACCATAGGAAACACCGTCAGTGCAGGACATGTGTGCAAACTGGGCTGTGAAGGACAGCAGAAGAATGGCACATCGTGTGCCGACACGTACTCTGCTTTCTTGTGGCTGCGTGGAGGTTCAGAGCATTCAGGTAGCAACAAAAATTGAGTATGAACCAACCTCAGGGTTCTATTGATATCATTTCCTTGCTTCCAAATCACAATATGAATTAATTCAGGTTTCAGAAAACAATCACTGAAGAATAAGCTATATTCCAGGGCCTCCTGGGTAGGCTCAGTTGGTTAAGTGTCCAACTCTTGGTTTCGGCTCAGGTCATGATCTTGGCTCAGGTCATGATCTCACAGTCTATGATTTCAAGCCCTTGTCAGGCTCAGTGCTGCTCTTGCAGAGCCTGCTTGTGATTCTCTCTCCCTGTCTCTCTATCCCTCCCTTGCTCTCGCATGCACTCTCTCTCTCAAAATAAATAAATAAACTTAAAAAAAATAAGCTATTCCAGTGTTCCAGATTCAGTTTCATTTTCCATCAATGAAATTTCCCTGATCCTCCTGGCTAGAAACAACATTGCTACTTTTGAATACTAAAGTACTTTATAATTGTCTTATGACACTTATGTCTTCCATGTCATATTATTCTTATCAGGGAGCATGTTTTATTCCTTTATAGGCTTGTAATTTTTTTGAGCTAATTTCTGGTTTCAATTAATTTGTGCATGCTCTGTAGCACCTCAGATGGTATCCTGCATATAGTAGGTGTTTCAAGATGTTTAATGAATGAATGTCTAGTAAATGAAATACAGTAGAGAAATGAGAGGTAAATAAGAAAGAAAGTAGAACAAAATTGTGCGCTCTCTGCTTTTGTTTTCTGTTTCATTGTTAGTTTGGTAGAGGCACTAAAGAATCTAAAGCTGGTTTAATCATAAGAGTAATTATAATTTGAGGTATCTCTAACATGAAAATTATTTCTTTTTTAAGACATCCTTGTCTTCACAAAAACTAATGAGAGAGCCACATCCCTGTTAGATTCTGTAGATATTCATTCATCTACTTTAAAACTCAGATAATTTTAACAATTGGTAACTTTCATCAAGAGATTTTAAATTTTTTCTGAATGTACAAAGTCAGAACCTGCTGACAATAACAACTTCTAAATGGTATCAAATGTGCTCTTGCTATAGAATTCAACCAGGTGTGTCAGCTAATTCCATTTCAACATGAGGAAATAACTATAATCATTTCATATTTAACTTTGTAGATTAAAGGCAAATATCAGTTACATGACATTTTGTGTAGAATTGGCCTCTTTTCCTTTTATATTTTCCTTATTTTATTATTATTATTATTATTATTATTATTATTATTATTATTTTTGAGAGAGAGAGTGCTTGTGTGTGTGTATGTGTACAAATGGGGAAAGGGCAGAGGGGAGGAAGAGAAAGAAGATCCCAAGCAGTCTCCACACCCAGCACAGAGCTGGATTTGGGGCTTGATCTCACAATCTGAGCTGAGATTAAGTCAGATGCTTAACTGATTAAGCCACCCAGGCATCCCTATTTTTCATATTTGATTCTTTAACACTTAGGTATTATGCTTAGAAAAATAATGAAATGAACCCCCTTCTGTAGTTTCTGTATTTAAAACACAATTCTGTTAAATACATTTAGCATTTTATATGTGCTGAATGCATAGTCTACTCTAAAAGAAATCATTTGTATGAAGCATCATTTACTATCTATTGTGGGCCACTATGTGATAGTGCATTGCTTCTGATTTGAAGTGAGACAGCCTGCAGCTTTCTGCTCCTCTGCTTCTCTGCTTATTATCTCCAGGTAACCATGGTCTATTATTTTCTCTTCTCTGGGTTTCATTCTTTTTTTTTTTTTTTTTTTTTTTTGGTAAAGTAGAGGCAGTGTTTTTTCCTCATAAGATTATTGGGGGGATTAACTGAAATGATGTGGTCATACCTCCTAAATATGTTTTGATCTATCGTCTTCTCTCCATTTCCATCATTTTTTCGTGGGCCACCACTTTCCTCACTTAGACTTAATATATTAACTCCACCCAGAGTGGTTTCTCCACATTGCAGCCAGAAGAGATCTTTGTCAAAGATGAATCACTCCTCACTCCTATACTTAAAAACGTCTTGTGATTTGCCATTGCTTGAGGATAAAATGCACAATTTTTAACAAAGTTTACAAGAGACTCTATGATTTAACTCTGTGTAATTTCTTGGTCCCGTCTTTACCTAATCTTCCTCTGAACTTTCTTTGTTCCAGCCACTGTGGACTTCTTTATTTCACTGAATGTTTAATACATCTCCTTGTCTTGGAAATATGTAAGCTTGAGGGAGGGACAGGTTTGAGTTGGAGGGGAGGAGTCAAAATCAGGAACTCAGTTGTAGCTATGTTCAACTTCAGCTGTTGGCTGGCCTTCCAAGTGGAGATGTCACGTAGGCTGCTGGATGTACACAGCTAGACTTAGAGACAGTTCTGTCTGGAGATATAAATATGGGAGCTGGCACAAAAAGGGTATTTAAAGTAGTAAGACTGAGTGAGTTCACCAAAGCCAGAGTCTGCCCTTTTTGGTTTGTTTTTTTCCATGTCCCAGGATCTACTTGTAGGTCAGGATTCAGCTTCTGTGCCTTCTACCTTTGTTTTGTTTCCACATGCATAGTAACAGCACTGTCTTCCAACTGTGCCATAGCACCTGCAATGTTATATTGCAGTTGACCAAATCAATCTCTCTCCATGTATCTATATATAGATATCTCTATATATATATAGCTATTTAATGGCTTCTCAATTTTCCATTATATATACACTATGCTTTAAAAAATATTTCCTCTTTTTCCTACCATTTGGGTTGTTTCTAAATTTCCTTAATAACTGTGGAAGTCGATTACTGTGTAAAAGGCAATGAACATTTTTAAGGCTTTTGATTTTCTAAAATGAACACTAACAGCATATTTAACAAATTTACATTTACATTGGGAGTGTATGAGAGTTTTTATCTTCGTGTACCTTTTGTAACAGCAGGACTGATTATTAAACACAATGTTTTCTACTAGTTTAAGGTATTCAATAATCAAATACAGCTTTTTAAAAATAATTTTAAAAATATGTATTTCTTTAATTTTGAAATTTTTTCATCTATTGACTTATTTTTGTTAAAATTTTTTTTTTTTTACTTTTTTATTAAAAAAGATTTAATGTTCATTTATTTTTGAGAGGGAGACAGATCATGGGGAGGGGGGTGTGGGGATTGCAGAGAGAGCGAGACCCAGAATCTGAAGCACGCTCCAGGCTCTGAGCTGTCAGCACAGAGCCCATTGTGGGGCTGGAACCCACGAACTGCAAGATCATGACCTGAGCTGAAGCTGGACACTTAAAGGACTGCGCCACCCAGGCACCCCTGACTTATTTTTAATTATGAATTGTACATTTCCTTTTACCTTTTCCTTTTGGAACATAATCTCATTTTCATTGATTGGTAAGATTTTTTTTGTGAGTTCTTTAGATATTAGATGAAACATAAGATGGTTTTTATAGGTCAAAAACGAATATTCACAATGTCATATGTTTCAACTTATATTATGTAGTTTTCATTGGTTGCCAATGATTTCCCAGTTTGTTTGTCTTTTGTTCTTTTTTACTATATTTTTTAAAGCATATAACACGTTTAAAATTTTTTTTGTTGTTTAATTTAGTGATCCTTTCCTTTGTAGTTTTCCTCCGTTGCTTTCTTGCAGTAAAAGGTCTTTCCATCCCAAGGGCAGATAAATATTTTTGTAGTTTCATATTTTAAAATTTAACTTTTAAAATCCATCTGGAATTTTGGTCAAATGTATTGTTAAGGCAGGGATCTGTTTACTGAGTGATGAAACAATTACTTTCAGATTCCTGAGCAAACTCTGCTGTTTATTTTCATGCCCCATTGCTAAATACACAAAATTATTATGTGTCCTAGGAATATAACATCTTTGACATTGGTTCTTCATAAAATACATTATTTTGGTGCCTTGGGTTAGCTGATGTGCTTCAAGGGCCAGTAATGTGGGGACCTTAGTTTTGGCGATGTTAACTCTTAAGATATAAGTAGTAGTGTACTCATTACTTGACTTACTTGATGACTTCCTCCAGCATAATATTCCATCATCCACAGAACCTTACATATTAACTCAAATGGATAATATTGTTAAACAAAATGTTCTTTAAGTGGAGAGATTGTTAAAAAATCTTGATTGTGTTTTTCTTTTTTCTCTTTATACTTAAATTTGGCTTAGTTTTAGGAATGATACATATATTTTAAAATTTGTTCTTTGATTTAAGATACCAAGTGATGACATTACTTATTTATTAAGTAGTGCTATAGGCCAGAGTCAAAGTGCCTGTTCCATCGTAGGTGTTTTAGACAGAAATTCCACTCATTTATTTTAGAATTTTTAGAGCTTATTCTAGTTCCTGTGGAATAAACTGTGCAGTGTTAAATGAATTCATCTAAAGTCTAAATTTCTTTTATTTTATCTAAATTATATGTGGTGAGTCAGATGCGGTTGAAGAAAAAATAAATTGCTTTAAATTTTATACTTTTTTGTTAAGACATTCTGGTGACCTTTGTTAAATTCTTCCCATGAGGGAAAGACCAAGCCTGGCTCCTCCCTTTTATATTCGGGCAGGTTGAGTGGTAGTAATATATATATTTTTTAGAGTCTGAAGAAAGAAATGTATGCACTACTATTCAAACTCTTTTTCTATCTGGACTCAGAAACTTAATAGGTTTAGATGCATTTTTAGATAAATCTCTTGTGTCAAAATTGTTGATACTTGCTGTGTAAAACAATGGAACAAAATTGATTCAATAATAAGCTATTCAACTTAAAGACCAAATAAATTTGGATACTGAGGGATACTTGTATTGGGTCATACTAGGTTTCATATATTATGGACCACTCAAAGGGTGAAGATAAAATGGAAATTCTCTTTTGTGTTAAGAAAACTGATGATCTCATTCTCTGAGAAGCCAGCCAAAGATCTTGTCTTTAGTGTTCTAGAGTTTCCTGAAGACTCATTGAGTTTCCAGACCTCAGTGGGGTTGGAGAATGGGGAATAGACCACAGTCATAACTCAGAAGGGACAGAGGGTTGCCCTGTTGAAATGGGCTCCTCAGAACTGGAACGTAGGATTTCTGTGGCCACTAGGTGGCTTCAGCTGCCTGCAAAGAAAGAGTACAGCTCAGAGGTACTATGGGGTTGCTTTTCACACTATATTTTGGGAAAATAATTTTATGTTGGGAGTGCTTATTTTCTGAGCTAGATTGACAGAACCAGTTCATAAGACTTAAAGATTTTTGAGGATCATATAGTCTCACTTTCTCATTTTAGAGATAACATTTAGGAAGACTTCTCTAAGTTGACTCTGCTATATAGGGGCAGAGCCAGAATTAGAACCCTAACCCTAAGGTCCCTGACTCTCAGTCTAATATTTTAGCTGTTGAGTCTGTGATACCAGTTTATTTTTTGTTTCTCTGAAGTCATACCAGAGGACTATGTGGCACTGACCATGCCTAAATTAAATCCTGGAGAAAGTATATATATAGGAATGTTGTATCTATAGGGGAGGTAGATGGGGAGGTGGGTAAAATAGGTGATGGGGATTAAGGAGTGCACTTGCTTAGATGAGTGCCAGGTATTGTATGGAAGTGTTGAATCACTATAGTATACACCTGAAAGTAATATTACACTGTATATTAACTTACTGGAATTTAAACAAAAACTTAAAAAAAAATGTTAGTTCTAAGCAGAAATAACCTAAAGAAATAGAGGTAAAATTGAGGCACTTTTTGACTTCTGTGTCAAATATAAGAACTGGATATACATACATAGTATTTAAACTTTTCAAAAAAAATAATAAGAATGTTGTGTTGAAGACAGGTGGTAAAGTGGATGCTGGTGACTTCATAGGAAAGACAATATCTACTTTAAACCAAGTTAAGCCTTTAGAGTAATGAGCTGACCCCTTGCCATGATCCAAAATTGAGGAGTTTTAAGATTTCACACTTATTCTGAATAAGGCTTAGACTTGTATGAGTCATCCTTTTTTTTCAGATGAATTTGCAACATTTTTTTCAAGTTATTTTTCTCTCAAATTTTCTGTTAATTTTGATTAATATTTAATCTTTAGAACAGGGTTAGAAATCGTTTTTTTAAATTAATTTATTTTTTAAATTATTTTTAACATTTATTTACTTTTGAGACAGAGAGAGACAGAGCATGAATGAGGGATGGTCAAAGAGAGAGGGAGACACAGAATCTGAAACAGGCTCCAGGCTCTGAGCTGTCAGCACAGAGCCCGATGCAGGGCTCAAACTCACATACTGTGAGATCATGACCTGAGCTGAAGTTGGTCGCTTAACTGACTGAGCCACCCAGGCGCCCCAGAAATCTTTTTTTTTTTTTTTTTTTTTTAAATCAAAGACCATTAGAAAACGAAAGAAAATCAGACAGATTCCTTATGTATCACCTCAAAATGACTTATGACAATATTGACTTCTTTTTTCTTCTGAGTAGGCTAGGGAAGAAGCAAATAGTGTTCATTTCAATGAAATTCTTTTAATAGCAAGTTCAGGAAAACTTAGAACTTTTAAAAATAGTATCCTAGCTTTATGTATAATTTATATATTTGGGCTAGTTTCTAGAGTAAAAAAGAAGGGCCCCTGGGTGGCTTAGTCTGTTGGGTGACTGACTCCTGGTTTCGGCTCAGATCATGATCTCATGGGTTCGTGAGATAGAGCTCCTGTGCTGTCAGCATAGAGCCTGCTTGGGAATCTCTCCCCCCCCCCCCCCCCCCCCCCCCCCCCCCCAAACCCTCTCTGTCTCTTTCTCCTCTCTCTCTCTCTAACTAAATATTTAAAGTAAAATAAAATAAGTGGTGTCATACATTAAAAAAAAAAAAAAGAAAAAAGAGATAAGGGAGCCTAATGAAGAAGGAAGAGTAAAAGAATGAGGAGGAACAGAGATAATCAGGATTTGAAGAGTGGTGGAGAAAGAGCCATGAAATGAGAAAATGGGATACTTCTCCCTCAGAGTCGAGAGTAAGAATGACTGTGGCTGCTTGAGTAGCAGTGCGTATAAAGGAAGCTATGGCGGGGTCCCTGGGCAAAGCACAAACACAGGTCCCCAAGGTATAGAGTAGGAAAAGGAAAAGATCAGGGAGTGCATTTCTCTTCAAGGTCTTGGAGGCCTTACTTCACTAGCATTTTTCACCATTCCCCGGATTGTCTTGTCTTTGCTCCTGTGCCTCAGCCATGGTCTCCACCAGCCGGTAGATGAGCTCTTGATCCACTGTAGTTCCACAAGTGTTCACATGATTATTATGAATCTGCCAAGTGGAAGCTGGAGCGAGGATTAAATGATACAGTTACTTGAAAAGCTCTTGGAGCATGATTTATCATGTTGTTAGGTCCCCCAAATTGATAGCTATTATAAGAATTGTTAAGGTTTTCTTCTCCCCCTGTAAAATGAATCCTAACATTGGGAGTGCTTATATAAATATAAATCATGTTTAAAACATTTGAATTGAGTCTTTGATATAAAACTTTAGAAATAGATATGTGGTCATTTTCTTTTTTTTTTTTAAATTTTTTTTCAACGTTTTTTATTTATTTTTGGGACAGAGAGAGACAGAGCATGAACGGGGGAGGGGCAGAGAGAGAGGGAGACACAGAATCGGAAACAGGCTCCAGGCTCTGAGCCATCAGCCCAGAGCCTGACGCGGGGCTCGAACTCACAGACCGCGAGATCGTGACCTGGCTGAAGTCGGTCGCTTAACCGACTGCGCCACCCAGGCGCCCCTTGTGGTCATTTTCTTAATGGCATGTTGAAGCTGAATTGAATAGAAATATTGTTGGTCAAGTCTAAATACACCAAAAATTTGAATTATATCTCATTTTCTCTTTCTCTTTGTAGTGATTTAAAGGGAGTGATAGTCACTCTGAGTGATGATGGTCACTTGCAGTGTTCATACCTGGGGACAGACCCTTCTTTTTTCCAAGCTCCAAAAGTTGAATCTAGAGAACTACACTATGAAGAACTTGATATAGAATTGAAAGAACTTCAGAAAATCATCAAAGATGTTAATAAATCGCAAGGTATCTCATTTGCAATTCTGTATTATGTGATTTTAGTATTCATTATAAAATTTATATGTGGATAATGTTTTGAATATATTAGTTAAATTTCTCCTCCAGGCTTAATTAAAATCATATTTGTTAAAACAGTATTGCTGTTTAGCATATGAGGTCTTTGTACTTAGTTTGTATTTTATAGCTTGTGAAAAAAATATCCTATTTAAGGTAATGTTTTTGTTAGTGTGTTTCAGGGACAGTACTATCTAATTTTTTTCTTTAAACTATTAAGAAAGGAACAAAGTAATTATTTGGGTAGTGGTTTCAGGACATGAGAAGAGCATTATACTCTAGGGTGGTCACTTAGTAACTTCTAATATCCCTGAAAACATTTTAGTTGCTTCTTTTAAAAGAAACCAAAGCAGTACATGAGTTACCACTTGGTTGCTAAAACAGTGGTCATTTGTAGCTTTGCGATATAATTTAGCTCTGCAGTTAATTAGCCATCTAAATGGCATGTAGCCTGCAGTATGCTGATTTCTAATGAGTCAGAGGCTGATATTTTCAGTTTCTGGGTTTTGAACAACTCAATACTATCTTACTTTGAGATTCACAAGGGTATAATTTTATTGTAAATTAAAAGGAGAAATAAAATACCAATCTTGCAGTTTAATTGGACATGTGAAAAACATTATTTTAAGTTTTCTTCTCACAGTCAGGTAAAAGTATTTTTTTAATGAGAAAAAATATGAACTATTTTCACATAAGAAATGTTAAAACAAGTAGTTACAATAAAAGCGCAGGGCATTAAAAGCCAATCAAAACACCAGAGCCAATCTTAATCCTGATCCAATCACTTTACTAGATTTAACTATTTTTGAGTCTCCATTACCAAGACAGATTTAGAGGAATTTAGATAGTATATTTAAAAAATATGATTATTAAAGTCAAATTATTATGCCTTGGCTTCACAATGTCCTTTTAGAAGTTTTGAAAGTAAACCAGTGAAACTTAGGTCTCTTAAGTACCTCTAATTACAGAAAACCTGTTTGTTGTCTACAGCCCCCTGTCAAATGGAGAATGGTTAACACTGGATGTGTCACATTGCAATATACAATTCCCCCCCCCCCCCCCCCCCCCATTTTTGATACTGGTGTTTTGGGGATTAATGAAATTATAAGTCTCTTTTTGTCATTTAAAAATATAATTGGAGAAGAGTGGCCTATATATGAAATGTGAAATTTCCAGAGTTCATTAAATAAATTTAATGTGGCTTTTCACATTAGATTTTGTGTCTTGAGATTTTGCCCTTCCCATAAACTATGTGCTAATGATATTTTGATTAACACTCAATTGTGTAAAAGAGTTCTCAGAAAAATCCTTTACAGCTAAAAGTCTTTTTCTGTGACCATAGTGATACCCTTGAGTGAGAAGGGTTGGGCTACTTTTAAAGTTGTCATTACCTTGATCCTTCTGTGTACTTGAAATAACTGCTAATTAAGCTAGGGATGTGCCCACAGACTTGGTGTAAAGTTCATTATTATTTTTTTTTTAATTTTTTTTAACGTTTATTTATTTTTGAGACAGAGAGAGACAGAGCATGAATGGGGGAGGGGCAGAGAGAGAGGGAGACACAGAATCAGAAGCAGGCTCCAGGCTCTGAGCCATCAGCCCAGAGCCTGACGTGGGGCTCGAACTAACGAACTGTGAGATCGTGACCTGAGCTGAAGTCGGACGCTCAACCAACTGAGCCACCCAGGTGCCCCTTAAAGTTCATTATTTACATAACCTCAAGTTTTACTTAATATTTAATGTTCCCTGCCCCTTCTTTGCCATCATTTAGTCCTACCAAAAAAAACAAAACAAAACAAAATAAAAAAACCAACAGTAACAACAAAAAAACCCAAAGAGAAAGTTGTAAGAAAGAGGACTTTTAAAATATACTATTTCCAGATATTGAAAACATTTAGTATTGTGTAACCTTATATAACTGTGGTATATTTGTTTATTAAAATGCCTGTAATTAGGGGCACCTGGGTGGCTCAGTCAGTTAAGGGTCCAACTTCGGCTCAGGTCATGATCTCTCAGTTCATGGGTTCGAGCTCCGCGTCGGACTCTGTGTTGACAGCTCAGAGCCTGAAGTCTGCTTCGGATTCTGTGTCTCCTCTCTCTGTTCCTCCCCTGCTCGTGCTCTGTCTCTGTCTCTCTCTCTTTCAAAAATAAAGGTTAAAAAATTTTTTAAAAAAAATCTGTAATTATATAAAAGCACCAAATCATTTCATTGCAGAAGATTATGAGAAGTTAAAACTCTGAACTTTTTGATGACCTCATTATTCGTTTAAATGCCACTTAGTATAGTGACTTTAACTTGCAAAAATAAGTTCACAGTCTTGTGGATTATTTTCAGTACTTAGAGCTTTTTTATTTCTTCAAAGCAAGAGTTTCAGCAAAATTTAAAGCCAATTTAAAGAGTACATTTTGTTGTACACATGGTGTATATTATCTACTGTAATAAAAGTGTTTTTGAAGCTGATTTTATGTGTGTAACTTATATGAGGAATGTATGTTGTAAGCATGAAATTATAGTAATAATTTCTGTACGGCTCATGGGTTTTGAAGCTTTTCATACTCATTAGTGTGAATCCTGACTAGCATTTCTTTTACCAGTAGTCAACAACATCTGTCGGTAGGCACTTTCAAAGACAGAAGTTTCTTATGATTTAGCCAGTTGATCATGTTCTCTGCTGGGGTGGGTGTGAAGGAATGGGTATGGTATTGAGATATCCTCCTACACAGTTGTGTATTCAGGAAGGGAAAGAGAACAGGAAGAACGGGGCATATAGTTTGTGTGTGTTTTTTAATTTTTTAATGTTTATTTGAGAGAGAGAGATAGAGCTCAAGTGGAGGAGGGACAGAGAGAGAGGGAGACACAGAATCCGAAGCTGGCTCCAGGCCCTGAGCTGTCAGCACAGAGCCAGACACAGAGCTTGAACTCAAGAACTGTGAGATCATGACATGATCCGAAGTTAGATGCTTAACCGACTGAGCCACCCAGGCACCCCAAGAAAGGGGCATATAAATGAAAGTCTGTATGTACCCCATTGGAAATAAGTCTAGGATAACTAAATTGTCTTTACCATTGAGTACTAGAAGTATTTGTGCTTGGTGACCTTGTTGGGAGATGTATTGTTTAGGGCTATGTCTGGCTGCACGTAATACCATACTCAAATAAGGTGGCTTAAACAAGGCAGAGGTTTATTTCTTTCCCATGGAAAAGAAGTCCAGTGATGGGCAGACCAGGGTTGGTTTGGCAATTCCACTGTCATCAGGGACTCCAGTTCCTTCTATCCCAGGGTCATCTATTGGTCCAGGAAGGCTTCTGGAACTCCTGCCCTCACATCTGCAGCTGAGTCAGCCCCCTTAAGGATCTTTCCTGGAAGCCACACCCTGAGCAGCTTCTACTCACATCTTACTGGCCACTCCAAGCTGCAAAAGAGGCTGGGAAATATAGTGTTTCAGCTGAGCTCTTTGTTGCTTAGAATGAAATTGGGCTTCCTTTAGTAGAGAACTAAAGAGTGGCTATTGGGTAGGTGGTGAAGAGTCTTTTGTACTGTCTGCGTAAGGTATGGAAATTCCTACACCGAATATTGCAATACTGGTGGGAATGCCTGATGGCAGTCGTAGGCAGTTCTTCTCTTTGTGAGACAGCTGATTCCTGTGGCATCATCCAAGGACTTTCCATGTTTTTAGTCAGTCATCCTTGGTGAGTGAAGGACGTTTCCTCTCAGGGTCACAGGGTAATTTCGGCAGTTCCAGGTATTATGTGCAAATATGATTTCCAGGGAAAAGAGAGATATTTCTCCCAGGTCTCCCATTTTATTATGGGGAAATAGCTTTCCTAGAAGCCTGTGCCAGCATCCCCCATTTCTAACTTCCCTCACCTCATGTCTGCCAGGATTAAGCCCCACACTTATGCCTAAAACAACAAATGGTCAGGGGAATGAAATCACCATGATTGGATCTGACCAATCCAATGACTTTGAGGTGAAAGTGAGTGTCTCAGCAGAATTAGGGCTATGCCACAAAGGAGGAGGAGTGGAAAGTGCATGTTAGGTGGGAGCCAGTAGTTGGTTTTATACACACACACACACACACACACACACACACACACACACACACACAGTTTTTAAAAAACAGACTATATTGTGTGTGTGTGTATATGTACGTACATATATGTATATATTACATATATGTTACACACATATACATGTGCGTACATATTGTTTCCTGTTTATTTAGGATCTCTGTCACTTGTTCATCATATCTCATTGTGCACTGTAAACGTTTTTTAAATTGTGAAATTTTAAGTTGTAAAAAAACCATGAATATGGTGAAAATAAATCTAATCATTCTAAAAGTGTAAACCCTCAGATCCTGGTTCCACTAGATTATTTAAAGGTAACCTTTACCAAGAGTGTTTGTGTATTCTTTAAAAAATTTTTCATGTTTATTTAATCGTTTTTACATGAATATGTGCATGTTAGATCCATTGTACTACATTACAATGTAATGTAATTGCTTTTTGTAATTAATAGGCACATCTTGGAGTTCTTTTCTTATCAGTGTATAAAGTTGGATAGCACTTTTACTTATAGCTTTGGGCTTTGGATCATTGCACATTGTGGATAGTCCACCATTTCCCTATTAATAGAAATATAGAGATACAGGTTGTTTTTGTTTTTTTAAAGAATTTATTTTTAAATGATTTTTAATTTTTTTTTTTTTTTGAGAGAGAGAGACAGAGCATGAGTTGGGGAGGCACAGAGAGAGAGAGGGAGACACAGAATCCTAAACAGGTTCCAGGCTCTAAGCTGTCAGCACAGAGCCCAATGTGGGGCTTGAACTCACAAACTGTGAGATGATGACCCAAGCTGAAGTTGGACGCTTAACCAACTGAGCCACCCAGGTGCCCCTGTTTTGTTTCTGTTAGCTACTAGCAGCCGAGAACCTCCTTGAGAATGTCTGTGAGTATTAGTAAATGCTAAGGAGTAGAATTGTTAGGTTACAGGATATATATGTTTTACATTTTGATGGTTCTGACCAACTTACCTTCAAAAAGATTGTACTAGTTTGGCTTCTACCAGCAGTGTTAAGGAGAGGGCATTGAAATTCCCAACACTGGTTAGTCACTGGGTCACATGTTAGCTAATAACTTTGAGAAAGATAATTTCTCTTTAAAATATTATAGCCGGGGAAGAATTATCATCAGGTTTCTAATTCTGTAATGTATTAGTTTTCAACTGTGACTATGTTTGTGGGATTGCTTTTTGATAATATGATATAGAGAAACCTTTTTTTTTAACTATATACAACAGGTTTACTTTATGATTAAATATTATTTTTCTTTTTAAATTACAGGTATCTGGCCCATGACTGAGAGAGAAGATGACTTGAAAGTTTCTGCCATGGTTTCTCCTAAATTTGATTCAGTGTCTGTAGGTTTATTTGCAGACTTTAAAAGGGTTTATGGTAGTGTTGGACTCTGCTGATTGGGATCAATGTGTATTCATTCAAATTTCTGGTCCCAGATAGAAACTTTAAGGAGGATAACAACTTTTAGTCTTTATTATTTTCTGGAACAAACATTTCCAATCTCTTAGTGAGGAGTTCCTTAGGCAGGATTTTAGTCTAAAAAAGGGGGAGGAAGGGGCAGAAATAGAAGAGCTTTTCTTAATCTACTTAAAAAAAAATTTTTTTTTAGTGTTTATCTATTTTTGAGGGAGAGAGACAGAGACCGAGTGCAAGCTGGGAAGGGGCAGAGAGAGAGGGAGACACAGAATTCAAAACAGCTCAGCTGTGCTGAGCTGTCAGCACAGACCCTGACACAGGGCTTGAAGTGACAAACTGTGAGATTATGACCTGAGCTGAAGTTGGACATTTAACTAACTGAGCCACCCAGGCGCCCCATTTAATCAACTTTTTAAAAAAACTTTTTCAGTACCAGAATATTGAGATAATCGCAATCCAGGTGAATAATACTGACCACACAAGAGATAATGTCTATGAAAGGCCTAGCTCAGGGTTTGCTAATTTACAGTCTGTAATACATTATAGTGGTTATGTTGGTGGTGGTGGCGGGGAGGGGTCTTTTTGTGTTAGTTTAACAGTAAACAGTTGGACCAGGAATTATTTTTCCTTATTTCTATCTGTGTGACCCAAGGCAAGGTATTTAATTTTCTTAGTCTCAATTTTTCTCATCTGTAAAATGGGAATAATAATAGAATCTACTTTGTTGAATTGTTATGATAATTAACCCCCACAGCAGCAGCAGCAGCAGCATCATCATCATCATCATCATCATCATCATCAAATTACATTTTAGTTCTAGCATTATCATTATCATCACTACCACCACCCCACCATGCGTTCCACTGGTCTTGTCCACTGCCATATCCTTAGTGTCTGTCACATAATGAGTGCTCAGTGTATTTTGCTATATAAATGAATGGAGATGAGAAACCAGAAGCATGAAGGAGGGCCTGTCCTTTGTTGTGTTGCCCCATCTCCTTGTTTAGTTTTCTGTAAGTACTCGTTAGATTATAATTGGTTAGGTCTCACTGCCTGCAGTTTGGGCAAATCTGTTGAGTTTATCTGTGTCTAAACCAGAAGTTGATCAATTTTGGCAGGTGATCAAACTCACTGGTTTTTACTGTATTAGGAGTTCATGTCCTATAATTTTACCTAGGAAATGACTTCGATATTTTGGTATCAGAGCATAATATAGTAAGTACTTGTCCTAAGTTTTCAAAGATTAATCTTAGTATAAAGAGCCAATCCAAGCAGTGATAAAAATCACGTTAACATTGCCATAATATAGTAAGTTGGGTATACTTAAAAAAAAAAAAAAGTACTATATATGAAAGAAACATTCACCCAGCTGAGTCACATAGTAGAGGCACTGTTTTAAACATTGGCTATTCAGCACACACCATTTCTCACTCTACCTGAAGGGTGTAGTCTAAGTGGAACATTTTTGCTTAGTTAGCTGACGAATGTACACACATTTTCTTGCCTTGGAAATGATTCCTATTTTCCTTTGGGCAACTTACATAATTTTTTCTAGGTTCCCTTAAAACAGGCTCTTTGGTAGGAGGAATTCCCTTTCCTTTCTTTAGCAACTTTTGATCTTTGTAGGAAAAGGCCTTAGGTAATAGCACTATATTGTAATGTATATTTCCCTATTGGTAACTCAGAGTGCTGTTTCCTCTTAACTAGGTGTCTCTTTCCAGTTTCATTTTCTGTGTCTTACTGTTTTTTTTTTTTTTTTTTTTCTTAAAAGATTCCTGAGAGTATCATGTTCATCCCATTGGAAAACACTAGCCCAACGATTTATGTGGCTATGGTGCCATGGTGTCTTTGTGTAGCTATTTCTCTTTGGCTATAATTTTTTGTTCCCAAAGGACTGCCGTCCTTGAAGTATCTGGGTGTTTAGACATGGATTGAAAAGAGCAAGAAACAGGAGAATGTTGGTTTCTCTTCTAGACCTGTGGACAGCTAAAAGTAAAACATTTCCTGGATTTTAGGTTATACTAGAGCACAAAGCTTGGCTAAATATTTTATTTTGTCATTATTATCAAAGCACACATCTAAAAAGTAATATAATTTATAATACAATGAGGTCTTTTATAGAGGAGACAAGCATTGCTATTCTAGCTTCTGGATTGAGAAGATGGATCAGAGTTCATATATGGTTTTCTGTGGAATCATATATAGAATATGAGTCTCCCAGCTCTTTTCATAATAATAGCAGTAGCGAGCCTGATGTGGGGTTCAAACTCATGGACTCATGAAGTCATGAACCATAAGATCATGACCTGAGCTGAAGTCAGATGCTCAATCAACTGATCCACTGAGTCACCTGAATCTCTCAACTGTTAATTATGCTGGTACCCATTACACTGAAGCAATCCCTGTTGCCTAGTAGTGGATTAGTTTTTCTTAGTAAAACAATTTCAAATAAGTTAACTAAAAACACAATGGATCTATTCATTGGTTGGATTAGTGATTTTATGATCTTAATTGTTCCCCACAAGTGGGTATTATTAGAAAATGTTACCCCTTGTTCTTATTCTGTTATCGAGTGAGCATTTTTTCCTCTCAATCTGGAACTCTAATATATAAATTATAACTTATAAGGAAATGTTTGCTTCATTATATTATGCTCTGAATTATTTAAAAGGTAGGATCAAGTAACCCAGGCTGATGCTCAAAGAGTGACCTAGGTTATGATATGAGCTCATAAACAAATAGATTTATTTTCTAGGTGTAAGGCCGCTGAAGCTTTATATCATTAGTTACATGTCTTAGATACATATTATTAGTATTTTTTAATTTTTTTAATGTTTATTTTTGAGAGAGAGACAGAGTATGATCAGGGGAAGAGCAGAGAGAGAGGGAGACACAGAATCCATAGCAGGCTCCAGGCTCCCCACTGTCAGCACAGAGCCTGATGCAGGGCTCAAACTCATGAACCGTGAGATTATGACCTGAGCCAAAGTCGGACGCTTACAGGACTGAGCCACCCAGGTGCCCCACGTATTAATCAGAATAAAACATACCTTTGGCAAGTTGAAAATACAAGGACCGGGGCACCTGGGTGGCTCAGTCGGTTAAGTGTCCAACTTCAGCTCAGGTCATGATCTCACGGCTCGTGAGCCCTGCGTCGGGCTCTGTGCTGACAGCTCAGAGCCTGGAGCCTGTTTCAGATTCTGTGTCACCCTCTCTCTCTCTGACCCTCCCCTGTTCATGCTCTGTCTCTCTCTGTCTCAAAAGTAAATAAACATTAAAAAAAAAATTAAAAAGAAAATACAAGGACCTAAAAAGAATGGCATAATGCTTATCTGTGAAATACGAGGAACCCTTCTGCATAATATAAAGAGTGAATTAATAGAATTAGTTTCAACATTTAAGTAAATTTGGCGAGAGAGTGGTTTGACAAAAATACTATTGACAAAATATGTGACTTTCTCTTTCCTTTTTTGGAAAAGGTTTTTATCAGTTCATTACTTTGCAGTTGAAGGCATTCAAAAAGCCACATTGACCCTTTTAGTCTGCCATTAGAGTGATAAATCCTTTATTGTTCCCTATTTTGATGGTGGGAAGTATATATTGCACCCGTTGTGTTTACTCATTGACGGACGTGTTAATTTGAATCCATTCTTTCCTCCCTTCTTTTCTCAATTCTGTGTTTACAGCAAGCTGCTGATGTTGAAGTGGGAACTGACCTTGTCCCTTCAGTCACAGTGAAGGTATTGTGCCATGATTCTAGACTATAATGTGCAAACAATGTTACACATTTCATCACATCTGTCAATGTTGTCACTCTATAAGTAGCTTTTGGAAATGTAAAACAAGCACTTGAAATTTGTACATTTCCCTTAGCTTTGGGTAGCAAAGATAACCTTTATTGTTTCCGACGAATATAAAACTGACAATTGTATTCATAGTAGTGTTATGTAATATTAATTCTTATGACTTATGCTTACTATTACATTTAAATGATGCAGGGCCTTTTTTCTGGAAACAAAATTAACATTTTGAATATGTTAAAGGACTTGTGTCATGTGCCTACCATTTATGATAGACCAACCAGTTGATTGCATCATTATGTATATTTTGGGGGATTACATGAATGCTAATATCTTTCTTGTATGTGTAATTATGTGTGTGTTTGAGAAGAATTTCCAGTCATCTACCTGGCATAGCATTAGCTTTAAATGGATGTATTTATAGCAAGAAAATATTAAATGAAGAAGCCACAAAGTAGGGTAGTGACAAATTGATAGTACTAAAAAAATAGAATATGAAGGATGTGGTTTTGGTTAAAATTTTTAGTCCTGTCGTTGTAGAATTTTAGAGCTAGAACTCAAATGTAGAACCCTCTTAAGGCATTTAGATTAAAGTGTGGTAATCAGTCAGCACATTATTAAGCTGAAAATATTTATCACTGCCCAGACGTTGGAGCCAGGAAAAGTTGTGGATCTTGGCGATTTGCTTAGTCAAAACTTGGACGGGGCTTTATATTTTCTTAGATTATGGGTTGCTGTCCTTGGAGGAGCTTGACAGGGCACCAGGCTTTACCAATTGTGTTCGCTTACACTGGACCCAGCGGGTGGCCCAAGTGTGGGGATCTTTGGTAGAAGTTGAAGGGAGCCCAATCTTGTAACAGTTTCCTAAGCTAATTTTTTTGGATTCTTGCCACTGGAAACAAGGGTGGTCTTTCCCCAGTTCTCCCTCCCCCGTATCCAATCAAAGCCTCTATCTCATTAATACTTTTGAGTCTGGAAAAGTATTAGTGGCAAGAAATCAAACACTTAAGAAAAAAAAAACAAAACCCTGCAGAGTTCCAGGAATGATCTATAGACTTTTATGTAGAGAAACTTCTATCTACTGATACTGTTCAGACACACACATAATAATTTAGGAACACACTATAAATTGCAAAAAGAAATCTTGTACTTAAATCAGATGACGTTGCTCATGCTAATTCCACCACCCCCCCCCCCCCCCCCCCCCCCCCCCCGCCCAACTACTAGTTATTGCTATAAGTAAATACACCTTTCTCTCCCATGCAGTTCTTAGTCTTTAATGTGTAATAATATCCATCTTAAAATGATGGTATGACACCACTGGAAAACTCTCCTTCGTTAGTGGAAGTTAAACTGTATTTGAGAATGACTAAGTCTCCACTCTTTTCCTTATTGCCATTATAAGAGTATGAGAAAG
This sequence comes from Panthera leo, assembly GCF_018350215.1. NCBI lineage: Eukaryota > Metazoa > Chordata > Mammalia > Carnivora > Felidae > Panthera > Panthera leo. The sequence continues at coordinate 122,895,995 of NC_056680.1, forward strand.
AACATAACACATGAGGATTGCATAAAATCAGCTGGGCTTATACAGCAGACACAACGACTTCCTGATTCTGTCTGACAGTTTCTATACAAATTTTGCTATAAATCTCTCCTTATAGCCTTTTATAACAACAGCAGCCAAGATATATAACCATGCAAGTTTCCATCATAATAAATCCTGTTAATTGAGAAAATTTTTCCATCCGTTCCAAGTGAATGAAGATGTGGCTACTTGGAGTATGTGTGCATGATGCGTGACCATCTATTCCAGGCAACTAAGGCAGAGTGGTTGCTCATACCTGGCCTTTGGAGTCATATTTATATATCTAGGATAAATATTTGGTATTGTATTTCCTAAGGATGATATTTCATTTTCTTAGAATCAGAAAACAACATGGAAAATTCTTGTATTAATGTTTTATATTTTCTCCTTAATATTCTGTAATTATTTTTCTCTTAAAATATGAGGTTTATGATCTAGCCAAGCCTTTAACTCTTTTTTCTTTCTTTTTTTTTTTTTTCTGGCTCAAACACAGGTCTTCTTTGTTCCTCTAGGTTTTTTTTTTTTTTTTTTTTTTTTTTTTTTTTTTTGTTACACATCTCCTTGATTCACATTTGAAAGTGCCTAGCGCATTGTTGGGATTTAATAAATCTGTGCATGAGAGATATCATGATCTTGCTAACAATGTAAAATTGTGTGATCATTGTCTAAGTCCACATTGTTATGCCAGGTAGAGTCAGAATGTCTGTTTTCTTACAAGTGGCTTATTACTACTTTAAGGATTTTTTATTTTCACTTTTAAAACTGAGCTCTTATGATACATTCCTGGTGATGGTTTTCAACTCTCTTGCACATATTGGCTTGTTGATCTTGGGCATGTTATTTCTGAACCTCATTTTTTAATTTTGTTACTTTAATTTTCTAAAAGTTTATTTTAGAGAGAGAGAGTGTAGGGGAGAGGAGCAGCAGAAATGAGAGAGAGAGAATCTTAAGCAGGCTCCATGCTTAGCTCAGAGCCTGATGTGGAGCTCAATCCCATGACCCTGGGATCATGACCTGAGCTGAAATCAAGCGTGGGGTGCCCAATCGACTGAGCCACCCAGGTGCCCCTCAGAACCTTTGTTTCAAAAATTTGTTTTTAACATTTATTTATTATTGAGAAACAGAGTGAGACAGAGCATGAGCGTGGGAGGGGCAGAGAGAGGGGGAGACACAGAATCAGAAGCAGGTTCCAGGCTCTGAGCTGTTATCACAGAGCCCGACGCTGGGCTCTAACTCACAAACCGCGAGATCATGACCTGAGCTGAAATTGGATGCTTAACCGACTGAGCCAACCAGGCGCCCCGAACCTCTGTTTTTAAACTGTAAAATGGGATTACTTTGTTATTTGCAGTTATTTTGAGGCTTAACCACAGTTGAGTAAGAGCATGTGCTCTGGATTCTGGCAGACAGAAGATAAATTCTTAATCAGAGTGGCCTTGGGCAAATTATTTAGTCTCTCTGAGGCAAAGTTTTCTCTATTTCAGAATGTTGTGAAAATTAAATGAGATAACGCACATAAATAATTTATTAGCATGGTTCCATGAATATAGAGAGCTGCTACTGGTTATCATTAATATTATTAATTTTATTTTAAAATATATGTATAGACTTGCATGGTATTATTATTAATAGTAAAATAGTTGTATCCTACTTATGTAGTAGACTTAGCTATTTGGAGGAATGTTGTCTGTGGTGCTTGTGTAGTTTCTTCTTCCCATAATTACCATCAAGATTTTACTATGTTATGTTGTTTATAATGCTCAGACATCATGAAGGAAGCTTTGCTTTGTGGTACGCAGATTCCTTTCATTCATTCCCAGAGCTTATAAAGTAAAAATTGAGAATTCATTGTTCATTTGCTATTGAACAAATAGCAAATTGTATTTGTTTGCATCAAGAGTTATCCTTTAAAAATTTCACTTTGCAAATCAACATTTTTGTGTTTAACTTATTTTTTAAGTTGTACAGAATACCCACATCATTTAAAATGAATACAAGATGGTTATTGAATCTAATTGTATGTATATAATATTTGTGGCCCAGTTAGATATTCCTGTATATTGTTTCTTTCTCTGTAGGATGTGTGTGTATGTATACATTATATATGTATATATATGATGTATATATATGCAAAATATATATTAAGGAATAAGTGATACATGCCTTTTACTTAAGAGAAATTTGAAAACTACTTTTTTTCTTTTAATTTTTATTTATTTTTGAGAGAGAGAGACAGAGCATTAGCAGTAAAGGGGCAGAGAAAGAGGGAGACACAGAATCCGAAGCAGGCTCCAGGCTCTGAGCTCTCAACACAGAGCCTGATGTGGAGCTTGAACTCACAAATTGTGAGATCATGACCTGAGCTGAAGTCAGACTCCCAACTGACTGAGCTACCCAGGTGCCCCTGAAAACTACTTTTCTTAAAAATAAATATACCCTTGCTTTATATGAATTAATCATGAAATGTATCTGTGTCATATATTAGAGTTCAATACTAGACTGAAAACTCCTCCACAGCAAAAGCTCTATAGAAGTATGATTCTTAATTCTGGTAGTACGTGGTTATCATCTGGGTAGCTGAAAACAAAATACCAATACCCAGGTCTACCCCCCCCCACCCCCCCGGAAATCTTGACTCAGTTGGTATACGAGCCCTCCCTGGGCAGTTGACTATGATAAGTCTGCTTTGTAAACTATGTGGATGAATTCATCTAAATGAGACTGTTCAAAGACTGGGACTTTAAGGAGACAAAATCCAAAGAGAGAATATGCCCATTGGGAGTCAGATCTTTAAGCTTTTTCTTTGATAGCCTCAAAAAGATGCCCCTTAGTGCTGTGGCCCAGTAAAAATCCGTGGGCCTGATGTTTTCTGCTGATGCTTCTCCTCCGGGGCAGTGAGAGAAGCCCTGGCCTTCTGTACCCATGCCCGTCCTGTTTCCCAGTCACACTGTTACCCCAGAGTTCTTAGCTTTTGGTTCTAATTTCAGTGGGAGGTTTTCTTAGCATCACCATATAAGAGCACCAGTTTAGAATTGCAGCCAGCTGAGATGTGCAGCAGTCAATATTGCCATTCTTTGATATTTTCTAGAATTAGTTACGTCATGTATTTTTGTGTTCAGCCATGGAATAAAGTGTGGTGCTTTGATATGTATCTAGACTAGTAAATATCCACTTAGCAAGGAAATCATTAGAGAATAATTAATTTATGTAAAAGGTGGTTTACTGATACTAGATAAATCAGTTGCCACATCTATATATGAAAAGAAGAATGAACACCAAATATTTCATGATGTAATTATTTACCAACCACAGGGCAGATTTTTCCTTTGATTTTGCTAGAACATTTTTAATAGCTTTATTGAGATATAATTCACATAGCATACCATATACTCATTTAAATTCAGTGATTTTTACTGTATTTGCAGAGTTGTGGAACCATCACCACAATTTAATTTTAGAACATTTTCGTCCCTCCTGAAAGTAACCTCATACCCATTAGCTGTCACTTCCTGTTCCTTTTCCCTGTCCCATCCTCCAGCCCTCCTCTACTTCCATCCCTCAGCGACTTCTAATCTATTTTCTGTCTCTATTGATTTGCCTATCCTGGACATTTCATATAAATGGGATCCTACAATATGTGGTTCTTTGGGACTAGCCTCTACCCCTTAGCATAGCGTTTTAAAGGTATACCCATATTGTAGTATGTGCCAGTACTTCATTTCTTTTGATTACTGAATGCCGTTTCATTGTAAGGTACCATATTTTGTTTATTCATTCATCAGTTGATGGATATTTGGGTTGTTTCTATTTTGGCTGTTGTGAAGAATGCTGCTGTGAAACTTATGTACAAGTTTTTGGGTGGGCATATGTTTTCATTTCTCTTGGCATGGAATTGTGAGGTTGTATGGTAAATTTATGCTTAATTTTTTAAGAAACTGTTGTTAAATTATTTTCTTGTGTGGCTATACCATTTTACATTCCCATCAGCCATATACGAAGCTTCTAGTTTCCTCATATTCTTGCTAACACTTATTTTTGTCTGTTATTTTGATTATAGCATTTTAGTAGATGTGTAGTAGTATCTCATTGTAGATTTAATTTGTATTTCATTGTGATTAACAATATTGAGCAGTTTTTCATGTACTTGTTTGGCTATTTCTATTTCTTTGGAGAAAAGTCTGTTCAACTGCTTTGTCCAGTTTCTAGTGGGTGGAATCCACCACTTCTCTACTTACCAGTAACTACTACTTATGTTGTGTTTTAAAAGACTACTCATTTTTTTCAGATGTTTCCTAATTATTTGCTAGTGATTTTTTACATGTTTGTGCTATCCTATCAATCTGGATAAAATTCAATTTTTTATTAATAACAATTTCTATTTCCTTAGGTCACATTGCAGAATCGACTGGCTTTGCAAAAAGCCAAATTATCAGTTTATGTGCAACCACCTTTAGTATTGACTTGTGATCAGTTCACCTTTGAATTTATGGGTAAGTGTTCTGTTTTGGCTTAAAATATATCGTGGTGTGATGTTTTCTATTAATTAAAATTTTTTTGTTAGTATGTTTATTTGATGGCTATATTTTTTGTCTGAATAGTGAGACTGGTATCTTTCTAAAAAGATTTCAGTGATTGTGTTGTTTTGCTTCTGTTTTCCCTCCAAACATCAAGCATGAATGATACTTTTTAAAAAATAGCAACATTCAATGAATGGTTGTTGAGCTGAAGTAATTACAGATTTTCAAGTGCTTTCCTCAACTAGATGGGCCTGTAATTGTACTTAAATGCTGTAATTTGGAAGGCTTTCTTTATTGGTGTTTGTCTAGTCAGCTGTTTATTGAATCAGTAATGTTTGAAGAAAGGACATTGGCTTCGGAGTCTGGTCTGAATTTGAATCATGGCTCTTACACGTACCTGATGTGTAACCTTTGGCAAACTACTTGAGTAATTACTCCAAGCCTCAGTTTCTTTTAATCTGCAGAAAGGGGATATTGATATCTGTCTTGCAGGGCATTTTTGAGGTTTAGTTAGAAAATGAATCTATGTAAGATATCTGTAATAATGCCTAAAATAGTAGACTGGTCATAAATGTCAACTCTTAGTAAGATTTCTTTGCACAGTATCTCTCAGGCCCTATGATTTATATCCAAGTTGTCATTAGTCCTATTAAAAAGATTTATGATTTATCTTTCTAATCTTTTTCTTTCTTCATTTACTGCTGCTGATCCTATATTGTATTCATGAAATCAAGAACATATTTCTCTCTTTTGCTTTTGTATAACCAACCCTTACTTGAATGCCTGGCATATACGGGGAACTTAATAAATATTAACCAAATCACTGAATGAATGGATGAATGGTTGATATAATCTTATAGGTGATATCCAATCATTGGATTCTAACTTTATTTTCTAATTTTTTTCAGAATACTTCCAATTTGTCTTTCTAAAAAATATTCTGAACAATTTAGTTTTTCAATTAAAAACGTCTTAAGTCTGTCTAACACAGGTTGGAGGTCAAATACATGAATATAGAAGGCTATGCACAATCTGCAAAGTCGCTACAGTTATAGTTACATCCATACGGAGTCCCCCCTTCCATTTCTCCCTGTAGTTTGTATTCTAGCCATGATAAAGTATACTATTCCCCATTCCCAAATTCTCTTACCTTTTTGTATACCTTTTTCTCTGATCATGCTGCCTATTCATCTGAGTAAAGAGAAGCAAAACTTCGTTGTTTTGGACTCAGTTACCAGTATATATTAGCTATATGACCTTGGACAAGGTTTTTAATCTCTCTATAGCCAGGTTCCTCATGCACAAAAGTTGGGGACAATAATAGTACATATTACTGGGTTGTTGTGAGGATTAAATGACTTAATCCATGTGAAGTGCTTAGGAGAATAGCTGGCATGCAATGTAAGCATGATTTTAACTGTTGTTAATAATAATTGTCCAAAATTTTGTAACTTCTATTACTTTTAAATTTCTTATAGCGCCAGAGATGAGCAGAACAGTAGCCTTTTCTGTTTATCTGAAAGGGAGTTATACACCGTCTGAATTGGAAGGAAATGCTGTTGTTTCTTATTCCAGACCATCAGGTAAATACACAGTTGTTTAGATTTTTAAGCCTAATCACTCCTTTTAAATTGGAGTTATGAGTTAAATGTTTAAGTGTTTTTTTTCTTTTAAGTTTATTTATTTATTTTGAGAGAGACAAAGACAGCACAAATGAGGGTGAGGCAGACAGAAGGAGAGAGAGAGAGAGAGAGAGAGAGAGAGAGAATCCCAAGCAGTCTCCACAGTGCCAATGCTGAGCCCGATGTGGACCTCAAACTCAGGAAACCATGAGATCATGACCTAAGCTAAAACTGAGAGCTGGACATTTAACTGACTGAGCCACCTAGGCACCCTTAAATGTTTAAGTGTTTAAGATTAGAAAACACATTGTAGTATATTACTAAATGGAAAAATATTCTTTCCTAGTGTTAAATAAAATTGTCCAGATTACCTCTGTGTCATGAATTATTAGAGAGATGTCTGTTTATCTGATTTACACATATAGTGTTTGATGCTGTCTTCTGAATTAATAGCAAATATGATATATTTTTATTCACACTAAAAGAATGATATTAGACCTCACTTATTAAACTAAGGAGAAAAGCCTAGTCTGAATTGGTGAAAAAGACTATTATGGATTGATAAATCAGTATTCATAGACTGACACTGTTTTAATGACTAAATAAAACTCTTTAGTATCTTACATATTAATATATTTAAGAACAGATTAACTAAAATTTGATCTGCATATTTTCAAGGAATTCTTTTTAAATTAAAAAAAGTTACCTTTAGTCCAGTTGAGATTCAGTTATTGTAAATTTTAACTTCATTGGGTCAAATTTTATAGTTTGTATTTTTCCCTGTATAGTGAAACATTTTGACAATACGTTTATTGGTAGAATACAAATAATTAGTCATTGCTTTTTTTTTTGTCATCGCTTTTTAAACAATGTTTTAATATAGAATAACTGGTAATACGGTACTTTAGAAATGTTGCATGTTTTTTTTTTTAAACAATTGGAACTGATAATAGGGTACTTAAGAAATGTTGCATTTTTTTAAACAATTTCTATACAGTTTTTTAGTTCTGAAGTTTTAGAGATGACTTAATTATCTTTTTCTCCTCTATTGATGTCCACTTTGCTTCTTTAGCAATACTTTTTAATAATTGTAGTTTTAATTTTGTCTAAGTAAATTTTCTGGCCTATGCCTTGACAACTCTATACTCTGAGATGATTTTATAACTTTAATACATGTTTTCAAAGTCTTTCTTCTGTTTTGTCAGTTATTTTGCTTTAAGCTAAAAAAGTTCATTTTAAGGCAGAATTGTCCTCCTTCTTTTTTAGCTATATTTTCAAAATTTGGGGTTATGTAAATATTTTATGTTTAAATGGCTTTGAGAAAGCTGACTTCAGAAAGAAATGCAAAACTTCCGTAAAGGATCAAAGAGTGATAGACTTTTTAGTTGGATATTTCTGAAAAGAACACTGAAAATTTTAATTATCTTATCTTTTTATCTTAATTTTGATTTATGAAATAAAAATAAATATTTGGCTAAAATCTCTAGATCATTTATCATTAATTGAGTGTGTCAATGGTGATAGGCATTTGTATATATTTTTATCCCTGTTACACTTGAAATACGCAGTTGTAGAGACCGTCGGTAGCTTAATTAAACTAAGTATTTCATTTCCAAGGAAAATTAGTGACACTGGTTGAAAATAAATTTAAAATAGAGAAATGGGTTACATAGCAAGTTTTCAAAATTCTTTAAAAATACATGATAAAGTTGTAAAATTAGCCTATGAACTTATGGTTGCACATGCTATTTTTAACTATTATGCTTTTCTATAGACGGAATGTAAGAGATTATAAATTATTGCTAAACCGAAAAGCATAGCATTAATTAGTTGAAAGTTAATTAGAAATTAAAATTTTAAAAAAGTCTATAAAAGTGAGAGAATACCAAGATAAGCCTAAAACAAAAAGACATTAGTCCATAGTAGTGTCTACTGACTGAAATAATATAAGCAAGAGTAACTGGAAATATTACGTATTTGACCTTGTACTCAAAAATTTTCCCAATTCATTTAATCCTCTTGATGTCATTTACAAAGCAATCTGGTTTTCTCTTGGTCTATATCATATAACTTACCTCCTTTTTTTTGGGTGGGGGGCATATTTACACTGGAGTGATACACTCTTGTGGACTCCTGAAACTGGATGTATAAATATATGTTAGATTTCACTTATTCATGTTGTACTCTTCAGTTGTGAATTGACTGACTTTTATTGGGGGGCCATTAAATCATCTGAGAGAATCTTCAACATTTTAATTCATATTTTTAAGCAGATGTTTATTAAATACACAAATAATTTGTTGCATTCTTTCTTCCTTACATCTTTTTGCATTGCCTCTGATGGATAGATATAAATCCTGATGGTAAGTGAAAAGATAATTTAGAACAAAATGAATTTCAGAATTGAAGTTTGGTTGGTGAATTGAATTGGTATTGTACCATGAATGAACTCTTTTTATAGACTCTTATTCTGACAATAGAATACTCTTTAGGATGATTCAGTGCCGTCATCTGGCTATGGAGAGGATCATAAATGTTTCCTCTCATAGAGATTTGTCATTCATTACTAGTTGTTTCCGAGTCATGAGAAAGAATGAAGCTCTGTGACTTTTTTGGGAAAAAAAATCTGACGTGTCATTGACCACTTATTTCTGTAAGTTATTGGTGATTTACTTATATGCTCTGTTATCTTATTTTACTTGAAATAAAATAAAGAATAAGGAAAAAAGGTGTTCATCACTGAATTCTAATTGTTTTCATTTTCTTTCTATCTTTTTTTTTTATTGATTGAGAGCTGGGGTAAAGTGGTCAAAATTAACTAGGGCATAGGGAAAGGGTAGGCCATGTGTGCTTCTTGATCATACTAGTGACTTTGGTGTTTATTCTGTGACTAAAGGTCAGCCACTCAATGGTTTTAAGTATGTCATGAAGCGCATGGATGTGAATACGCATACACATGCTTTTGGTCTGGGTATGACAGGAACAGATTTGTATGCTGGAAAGACCACTATGACTACAGTGTGTGAAGCGCTGGTTGAAGGAAAGCCAAATAGCCTGTCAGAAGATCAGCTGGAGGTTATTGCAGTGGAGTTAAGTAGAGGCAACGGAGATGGATCAGAGACCTAGTTAGGTTTCAGCTCATTAACAATGAGCATATCTATTACACAGGTCTTAAGATCTGAGTACCAACTCTAGTAAAAGGGATCAAGGTTCTTAGGAAAAGGCTGTTTCTAGGTCTGGAGAAGGGAAAATCAGAGAGCCTGTCCTATATTGTTGGGTCAGAAAGTAAAGACATGGTCAAGAAATGATAATATTACATTAAAATGATTCAGGGGTACCTGGGTGGCTCAGTGCGTTAAGAGTCTGACTCTTGGTTTCAGCTCAGGTCATGATGTCACAGTTAGTGAGTTTGAGCCCCACATCAGGCTCCGTGCTGACAGTGTAGAGTCTGCTTGGGATTCTTTGTCTCCTCTCTCTGACCCTCCCTTGCTTGCTCTGTTTCTCTCAAAAAAATAAATAAGTAAATAAAATAAATTACGAGAAAATGATTCAGAAGCCAGTGAAGGAATTCCCACTGGGTAGATATAGGACACTTTGAACATCAAAACCATAATAATGGTAATGTATTATAATATATTGAAGGTAGAAATAGAATCTGTGAGTACAGTGGTATAATAAAGGCATATGTAGAGTGAAAACTCTTCTTTAGCAAAGAGTGTCAGCTAATTAACATAGAATGAGTGATAGAATTAGAGAATCATTATTTTGCAAAATCTTTGTAATGATTAGTTCAAGCAAGCTTCGTCCATGGACACTAAATTCATTGCAATAATAGAATATTGTGTCTCAAAACATCACCCCATAGATTACTTTTTAATTACAAAGAGAAAAAAGTATCTTTACAGTAGTGATTTGGTAACACTACCATAACCAAGTGATCAGTGTTAACATCATTAATACCGGAACAAACTGACATTAATATACTTCCTGTACTGATGCACACATCTTTTGAGACACACAAATTGTTTTCTCTATGTCTATTGTTTGTTTTCTAAATTGTCAGTTTTCTCTATGCCCAAATAGATCCACTGGTCTTTCTGATCAGAACATCATGAATACTTATTCTGTGGGCCCCTTCCTTCCTTCCTCTTCTTTTCTTTTCTCTTCTTTTCTTTTCGTTTCTCTTTTCTTTTCTCTTCTTTTCTTTGCTTTGCTTTGCTTTTTTCTTCTCTTCTCTTCTCTTCTCTTCTCTTCTCTTCTCTTCTCTTCTCTTCTTTTTTCTTTTCTTTCAGAGAGAGTATGTGAACGAGGGTAGGGATAGAGGGAGAGAGAAAATCTTAAGCAGACTCCATGCTCAGTGCAGAGCCTGACACGGGGCTCAGTCTCAGAATCCTGACATCATGACTTGAGGCAAAATCAAGAGTGGGACACTTAACTGACTGAGCCACCAAGTACCTCTGTGGGCCCTTTCCTTCCTTCCTTCCTTCCTTCCTTCCTTCCTTCCTTCCTTCCTTCTTTCCTTCTTTCCTTCATTAAAAATTTCTTTAATGTTTATTCTTGAGAGAGAGAGAGAGAGACAAAACATGAGTGGGTGGAGGGCAGAGAGAGAGGGAGACACATAATCTGAAGCAGGCTCCAGGCTCTAAGCTGTTAATACAGAGCTGGATGCCATGCTTGAACTCACGAACCGCGAGATCTTGACCTGAGCTGAAGTCAGATGCTTAACCAACTGAGCCACCCAGGCACCCCACCATGGGCCTATTTCTTACCTTGTTTAGAATTTGTGGGGCAATGTCATCAAGGTTATGACCCTTAAACTTGCCTGGGTCAGTGTTGATTGTTACCTATTTTGTTTTCCCCAAATCCTTAATTTATGAGTCTGCTGTAATACCTATCATAATATGAATTTCATTAAGTTTGTTCCTTGGGTTTGCCTAAGATTTTGGGTTCTTTGAGAGCAGAGTTCAAGTACTCATCTTTGAATTGTGCAATATCACGGTAGATGACAGGTACTCTCAAAGTATATTCTACTTTGATTATCTTAGTGGTTTATCTCAGTTTATTAGATATTTTAAGATAAATATTAGATAACATTAATTAGTAATAATTAAATAAATAAAATACTTAAAATATAATGGCAGTTATTTACTCATACAGTTTTGGGGATGCCAACAACCTGAGTTGCATTGTATCTGGGAGGTGAAAATATATTTATATGAGAAATATTTTACTAGAAATAAATATTTAGCTTAATAACATGAAATATGCTTGTTAAATTAGAATTTGGGTTATTAAAAATAACTCATCATTCATAATGAATATTTACATTTTACTTGGCAAGATTGTATCTAGCTGGTGAGATTTTATACTAACTTTTGTAAAATACCATATTATGATTTAAATGATTTATTTTAAATTTAAAAAATATTAGTAACGGTTATTTTTGAAAGGAATTTACTCCCTCTTACTGTAAATTCAGCCCAAAATATGAGAAAAAAATTATAATACATGGAAATTTTAGTATTTCAATACAAAGCTAATAATTTCTTATGAAGTATTTGTAAATTGTAATGAAGCTTTAGGAGATTGAAATATCCAGCTTCACCTGGTTGGTAAGATTGAATAATATGTTGCCACTTAGATCTTAACTTACACACAAGGCTTCAAATTTCAAAGACTGGTCCATTTTATTGGCCTGATCTGTTCAGGCTCTTTGCAGATAAGCAGTCCTGCCTTTACATGTGGAAAAAGAGAAGCAAACGAGGTTTTATGTTGTCCCATAAGAGTTAGTCTCCATTATGTCTGCATTAAAGTTACATGACATGGGCAGTGTAAAACATGACTGCAGATGGGGCACAGTACGTAGCCAGACATAACAGGAAGGGATCAAGGAAGTTCTGGCTTCCAGACATTGCTACTGCTTTGGAGTTCGTTGTTTTCAATATGAAATGACTCTAGCAGGCCCTGGAAAGAGTTCTGAAGGCATTATATAGATGTGTGATATATATAGTTATTCTACTCTGATATATATGCTGTTTTTCCTTTTTTTTTTTTTCCAAAGCACATTTTGGCTTCCCTCTTGACAGTGATACCGGGCTTCTGGTGTGCCAGGTGTAATTAGAATTCTCTTCTGGAGAAATTGTTCTGTCAAGAGTGGTTTTGATGTGAATTTTCTCTCCAAGTGTTAAATAATTTTGTGATTAATTGCACCAGAGTAGTTGCAACTATCCATTTCCTCTCTTAGGCTAGAAAGGGAAGTGTCTGAAGGAGAGGTGATTATATTTGGTAAAAAACTGCAGAACAAAGTCAGTCTGATGAAAGAGTAGGCCAATATTTGAGTATTATAAATGACCAAATTTTTCTTTTCTCTCAGCATAACACTCAGAGAGTTGAATAAGCCCAATTCAGAGACTGTTTTTTGCCAATTACATAGAGAAAGTATCAGTGATGGTAGGCAAATTTAGGACCAGTTAGACTCTTTCAACTAAGCTGAAAGCCATTCTACTAGCAAAATTGAAAAGTCTTTAAATACATGTAATTCTTTCCTTCCTTATTATAGGTACATACATGCATGCATTCACACATACCTCTATGTGTTTCTGGCTTCAGGTTCTTAGGTGCACTCACAGCCTGAAGAGTAAATTGGTATCCAAATTTACATTTCAGGTTTCTCAAGAAAATGTAAATCTCAGTTGAAATGTGCCTCTTATAAACCCCGTGTCTAAATACTGGAGGTTCTATTTTAAAAGACTAGGGTTTTAATTTGATGGGAAGTAATGTAAAATACTGGCATTGTAATTTTTCTCTTGAAAGATGTGGTTTCTTTAAATTGGTTTCTAAAGGATTTCATACTCTTTTTTCTCCCCAGTGGTAAAACTTTTCAGGCTGCCAGCATTTAAAAAATAGCCATAATCATTTTATTAAGTATGAGTGTCATCATTTTTCAAAATAATGTTTTCCAAATGTCCTATGAAACAGGTTTACAATTCCTGGAGAGAAAAGAAATTCTGGAGGGTTTCTACAAATCTTAGCAACTGCAGACCATTGCCCTAGTGTGTGATGTTGTCATTAACTGACCTAACAGAACTGTGAATTGAGTTATAATGTATTTCCCTTCTTGGGTTCATTAGTGCTTGCAATCCATTTGTTTCAATTTCTGAAAACATATATATACCCCCGGTTTCTTTAGCTCTGGGTTTTTGGAGATTTAGGGTAATAATCTTTAAATATATAGACTCAGTAGCATAAGGCCAGTGATATTGATCGTGATTTATTTTATTTTATTTTATTTTTTGCTACAAATTCAAGCAAATTCAAGTACGTATCTGATCCAAGTCAAGGAGAGCCACAGTTTTAGCAGGATAGTTTTGGAAGAACATTTACAGCCAAATTTTGTTTGAACAGTGAACTCAGACTTTGGTTGAAAGTATATAGAAAGTAGCTTCTCTTCATGCATGTGCAGAATTATCAAAAGAGGAAGGACTTTTTTCCATTACTGTATTCATTAAAAATGAAGGAAATGGAAACAAGTTTTTGTTTCCTTGTTCTTTCCAGGCTGTATCTATTAATTGAGGCTGTAAATTATATATTGTAGAGGAAACATTAGTAGGTATATTTCCATAACTTGGGGATATATGGAATATATGAAGTTGGAAAAAAATAATGCTTTGCAATATTTTTTATGGTGATATTGATAGTTGTGGTTTGAGCAGTAGCTTAGATCATGTTACCATAATATTTTGAGTGAAAACATTTCATCGTTGTAAAGTACAAATACACATGCCTCTAAAACCTCACAGAATGTCAGGAAATAATGCCTTGGGACTTTTCTGAAGTGACACTAGTTATAATTTGCATCTAGGACCAGGAGAAGTGAATTTAACATTTGTTGGTTATGAGCAAAAAATGAGCTATGTAAAATTTAATGGATAATTGCTTATGTTGAAGAGAATCACAAATATGCTTTATATGCTCTGAAAAAGTATTTAATTGACCTCATATATCAATATGCCTGCCATTGTTGATGATCTGTTACTATTGTATTAAATAAGTAGTGCTGGAAAGTGTGTCCCAGCTTGGTTGTTGGGTAAGCCCCACAGCTCCAATTGGCATTAACAGAATATATTGCTAATTCTAGGATTCCTGCTTTGGGATCATGTCCCCAAACTTTATCTCCTTCTGCTTTTTGTACTTTTAAGCTGCTCACTGACACCACAATGAAGAAATAAAGGAATAAGTGTGTTGATACATCAAGTAGAGTAGAACATTTTAAGTTTTTCACTTCTTTACAGCAATATCTAAGATAGAGGTTTCTGTATATTCCATTCCCTTTTATCTTATCCAATCAAAGGTAGAATCCTAGAATACAAGGAGAAAAAATTAAAGTTGTTGAATTGCTTTTCTAGATTTATAAGTAGATAGCCTAACTTGCTTTGTTTTCAGTTTTATTCTCTGTAAAAATATTGAATGATCTTAAAAACTTTTAATTCTGATATAAACATCTTCATTCTTATTTATTCAGTTAGCTATTTCATTATGCCTGTAAATGTACTGAAAAAATTCAGTTGATTCAGTTGATTGTAATACTTTAAAAATGGGGGCGTCTGAGTGGCTCAGTCAGTTAAGCATCCAACTCTTGATCTATGCTCAGGTCATGATCTCACAGTTTGTGGGATCGAGCCCTTTGTTGGACTTTGTGATGGCAGTGTGGAGCCTGCTTGGGATTCTCTCTCTCCTTCCCTCCCTCCCTCCCTCTCTCTTTCTTAAAATAAGTAAATAAACTTTTAAAATGTTACTTAACAGCGATATGTGAAGTTAAATGGATTGAGAAAAATTTAATTCATATGAAAGTAATATTCTTAATATTAATGTATGAAATGACATGAACTTCAGTAGAACTTCAGTAGAGCAAATTCTACTTTCATACTTATAATTTATTGTAGATTTTAATTTGAATGTTCAATAAGTTAAAAAAGCTAAAGATTAAAAAGTTTTGGTGGTAGAGAAAGTATTAGATAAGGTCGTATAACTCTTCCTGATACAAATTTCACATACATATTTGCTCACTTCAGCTGATAGTCTTGGATTGAGGCTAGAGCTTTGATGTTCTTAGTTTAAAAACAGTTAAGTAATTGAATATAAAGCTATACATACCATTTTGTATGGTGTTCAACTGTGATGATTTTTAAAATATGTTATTAAAAACAGACTTCATGCCTATGCTCTTTTTTAGGATTTTATTTTTCCTGACTTCTTGACAATAATATGAAAATATGTATTATGATAAAACTTTGCAGTTTTTTCAGTTATGCTAAACAAAGTGGACAGGCAACAAAATTTTAAACTAAGATACATATTTCTACTCAAACTCGTAGTAATACAAATTTTTTTGGTCAAATTATCTGTCAAATGTATGAATCTACATTTCTCTGTTTTTATTTCAGGCATTCCTCGGGTTATCCAATGTAAATTTAGACTTCCCCTGAAACTAATCTGTCTCCCAGGTCAGCCTTCAAAAACTGCAAGCCACAAACTAACTATTGATACCAACAAATCTCCAGTCAGTCTTCTCAGTCTCTTTCCAGGTAGGACTTTTGAAGTAACATGCCTGTACCACCAGAAATGTTAAGAATTCAGAATGGAATCCTTCATGAACAGGTAATGATGGGGTAATTATCAGATAATTGTTAAGTCAGAATATAAAAATGCCTCAAGGCTTTTTCTCTCGTTTGCCTGTTCAAAGGCAAATAGCTTATATCAACAAGGTAATAAGGTATACCTTTTAAGTTTGATTAAAATTATTATAATCATTATTTTGCTTTCAGTATTCAGAAATGAAAACATCAAATATTTCTTTTTAGACTGTGGAATTTTTTGGCTTGGAATGTAAATATTTATTATTCATCTTTATTGTAGGTTTTTGGCTATGTACGTTTTAAAACTATATTCTTATGCCCCAAAAGTAATCCCATAAGTAGAGGCTCTTTGTGGTTTTGGTTTCTCTAGCAGCTGGAGGGGACAATTGTTCATTCTCTGGCTCTGATCCTTTAGAAAGGGCTTCATATATAAAGCTTGAATATCACAGTGAATTTGGGGTAATTTGTGAAGGTGTGACTTTCTCCAGGTGTCAATATTTCTTTCTGAATAGCTTAGAAAAGAGAGAGGTGTTGATTGGGTAAAATATCTTTAGTAACCAGATTTTCTAAGATGTAGCATCTATTAGCTTTCCTGGTAATGGGGTGGAATTAAAAAAAAAAAAATTCTGGGAATTAAATCAACGTTTTAAAATCCCTCATTAAAGATTGGCACTGTTGACTACAATATGCATCCTCACCTTTGCATTAGTGGATAGGATTTAGAATACAAAGAGTATTTTCCACAAGGTTTAGAAATTTATGGTAAGTCAACTTTTGCGTTATTAACTACTTAAAGCGCTTAAAATTTATTTTTCATTAATGTGAAGTGTTTAAAAAGCTTTATTTATATTTAATCAGTGAAAAATCTCCAAAATTAAATACTTTTTATTAAAATTAATCTGTTCTTCAGTTTGAATTGAGTTTGGGTGTGTGTATACATATATATATTTATATACATATTTGTGTGTATATATATATATATATATTTTTTTTTTTTTTTTAATTTTTTTTTTCAACGTTTTTTATTTATTTTTGGGACAGAGAGAGACAGACCATGAACGGGGGAGGGGCAGAGAGAGAGGGAGACACAGAATCGGAAACAGGCTCCAGGCTCCGAGCCATCAGCCCAGAGCCTGACGCGGGGCTCGAACTCACGGACCGCGAGATCGTGACCTGGCTGAAGTCGGACGCTTAACCGACTGCGCCATCCAGGCGCCTATATATATATATATATATATATATATATATATATATATATATATATATATATATATATATATGACACCATGTTAGCAAATAGTTGTGAACTATTCGGTTTCTTTCTCCTTTCCCTTCATTTCTCTTTCTTTAGTCAATTTTCCTATAATATATTTGGGTTATAGAAAAAGGCAGAAAGAGTCACTATGCTTACAACACCTAATACGAATGTATTAGTTCCTTGAGTCTCCTATACTGCCCTGGGAATATAGTTGGAAATTACGTGTTGCATACTCAATTTGAAAAATGTTTAAGACCCTGGCTTCTGAGTAAGTGATATTTTCTCTAGATGGGTAAAAACTCACAGAGATTAAATAAAAGTAGATGCTTTTAACCAGAGAGGCAATCTCTGTAAGATATGAATTAGACAAGAAGAACTAAGGAAAGCTTAGATAAGCTCATCCATTTTCCTTCTGATTTGGGGCTCAATTGTTTTTGTGTCACAGGTTATCTTAGGCTTATCAGCATATACTTGCTTCTTAGTCACTTTAGAAATGGGATTCAATGGCAAACTTAAAAATTTCGCCCAAGATCCAATGTATTTGATGTAGCATGTTCTGTTTTGGAGTTCTTGGATATGTGTTCATATTGGACATGATGAAATCCTGTAATTATTTAAAATAAGTACTCTTGGTACTTTTTCACTTTTTACTTCTTGAGAGTGCTTTTCACCCTTGGTATATAAGACTTTTATATGTTGATGTCAGATAAAGTTATAATTGCGAATTTGTTTTTTAACTGAAGTAAACAAAATTAATGAGCTTCAGAGAAGAAATAAAACTAGCTTTAGTCTACATGTCTTCCTATTTGTTTATTTCACTTCTTTGTTTTGAACAAATATAGGTATATTTAAAATAACTTTAATTTTTCTGATTACAAAAAAATGAGAAATTTAGAAATGGACAACTAAAAAGAAGAAAACAAAAGTTATTGGTAATTCTGTTATCCATCATTGTCTACTTATTTTTAATTATATTTCCCTAATCTTTATAAAAATATCTTTCCTAAGTATTTAATTACCCTCAAAGGATTTCACTTTGCATACTGCTGTGAAGTATTTTTCTACAAAATTACATATTTTTATTACATGATTATAAGGATGACATAGTATTCTATCATAAATTCATACTATAAAATCATTTGGCCAGCATTATATTTTTGATATGTATGTTGTTTTCAGTTTATTAATATTATAAATATATTGTAGCAGTACTTCTCCAAATTTATTATTATTTCTTTGGCGAATACCTAAATGTGGAATTATAGAATCAAAGGATAAGAATATTTTTAAAACTTTTGAAATATAATGTCAAACTGACTAACTAAAGGGCCCTATCAGTTAACCCTATCAACAGTACTTGAATGGAGGTATCTAGTAGTACCCCAAATCCATACCTTTAGAGAATATTATAATTATAAAAAGCTTTAATATACTTAATGGCTGTGTATTTATATGTGTATATATAAATAACTATCTGGGTGCTTTTGGCTAAATGTTATTTAAGCACTAAAGATACACATACATACACATATACATATATTTTCTCATATAAAAATTGAGGTCCAGAAATGGGCAGTGGAAGCTGGTGTAGTGGTTTTATGAATGTTATCAGAGACCCAGCTTTTTTCTTTCTTTGCATTGTACCGTTTCTAGTGTGTTGGCTTGTTCCAGGGCAATAAGCTACTTCAGATTCAGTCATCATAACTGACTACAAGGCAGGAGATAGGGGAAAAGAGATAGCTATAGCAACAACTGTAACTTTTATTAGAAAGGTGTGTTTCTGTAATGTTCTTAGGAAATTTCTATTTAAGTTTCAATAGCCATAATAGCATCACATAGCCTCTTCTAGCTGTAAAGGAGACTGAAAACTAATATAGATGGATGGAGGGAAGGGAGGAAATAGATGTTAAATTAGGTGACATTCAG